>NC_030677.2:129019588-130420088 GCF_000004195.4 Xenopus tropicalis
TGTGGAAGGGGAGAGAGGAGAGAACTGGAGCGGAAGTCACAACGTGTTTACAAAAAAAAGAAACAAGAAATCCAGTGTTTCTTTTGATAGAGCGCTGCAGCGTGTGCTTATGACTGTATTTGATATTTCTGATAAAACTTCGTTTTTACCTTTCATTCTCCTTTAACTGGAATACACCCTAGACTTTACACATAAATACTATAAAACTAGGACAGCATAGGTACTTATCTGTCCTATATGCAATTCAGCTGGAAAGTTAAAATTTAGCATCCCGTTAACTAAAAGACTTTTTTTCAAGTGAAGTAGTCTCTTTACTGCCATAAAATATCCATCTTGCCATAAAGAGACATGGCGTGGAAAGGCAGACAAAATACTGCGAAAGTTATTAAATATCTTTCATTAAAATATTTGATTGTAAATTATACTATGCAAACAAAATATGCAAATTGAAATGGCAGTGTGTTTGCCTTTGTTCTATTACATATCCCTAACTTTCCCTCATTCAGGCCACTGAACACTATTTTGTCTGCCTCCCCACAACATGTCTCTTTATGCATGTGAACTTTTACACAGTGGATTGGACTGTGAGAGGCTTATAGCACCCTACAACAACTACAACAGAGTTACAAATGCAGACAACTTTGTTTTGAAAGTTTAAGGATAAACACCTATTGTATTTCTCTTCTTAATATGTCTTTATTTACCTGATAAGGAAAAATATGCAGTAATAGGGCAATAAAAGAGGTAATTGTTTAATGTTCTTCCCACTTTATATGGATTATTGCTGATATAATTTATATATATATATATATATATATATATATATATATATATATATATATATATATATATATATATATATATATAAAGCATAAAAACCTTACTGCTGGTTGCAGATGTGATCCTTTAGGTTGTGCTATAATGACAATGAGTTGTGTTCAGGAATGCAGGGAACTTTTTACAGTGTGGAAATTTAACCCAGTGGTACCCTAGTCAGCACACCCCACCCCCACCTTGATGTGCATGCAACATTGTGGACATTAAGGTATCCCTATAGAAAGCCAAGGTTAACCCCCTCTAAAGCTGCTATGAACAGGCCCTTCAGTTGTGATATGGTAAATACGGCCTGGCTTTTTAGCTGATGGCTACAATACTGTTGCAGAATTTTTTTCGAACCCTTCCTGTCACGATTTCTAGTGTTTGGCATGTGAGTAATGTGTGCGCCCAATTCTTTTGCCGCAACTGAAGTGCATCAATGGACCAAGGGTTCTGAGGGAACCCTGGAGCCACCACCTGGTCAGGAGGTAACAGAAGCTCCTGGGTTCCCCTGCATTAATAGGGGCAGCAGCACTCGATTCGGAATGGAAGGCAGGATGGACTAAGTGGCGCCAAGCGCAATTGTAGAAAAGTGTAAGGAGTACATTTTGATGCAAGTACTTTTAAAGAAAGTGGTTTACATGCAACTGATTGCAGGGACTATAACTGTGATTGCGAATGTAAATGAGCCTCTTGTCATTATTTCATTTTATCATCAGATTTTAGTTCCTACCTTGCTAGCATAGCACACACTCCTGTGCCATTTTCTCTTGTCTCTCTTTCTAGGCAAAAAAAACACATGAAAGGCAAAAAATAATTTATTGGGGGTGTTTAATAAATTCTGTCAAAGAATGGAAAGCAAATTATATAATCATAAATTGTTGAACTACTTTGTAAGCTAACAAGCCTTTGCACATTTAAAAAAAAAACAAAAACATTCATCCCTCACACATCTGACAGACTGTCAGTTTAATAGAAACTTTCCATTTGCCAATGGCGTAGAATTAAGTAACTTTGTGGTTTTGTGCAGCTGCTCTGCTTGCTTTTTCATTCCTTTGCCAGTGAATCTTGACCTCAATAGCTGGGTTTCATTTAAGGGAATACAAGGCAGCGACATTAGAAGAATAGGGAGCAATTTAAAGAGTGTCATGCTTCACAGGTCTGGATCAACCACAGACCCATCTCCAGGATGTCACTGCACAGCTACACTGCTAAATTGAAAGTGAAGTGGTAATTGATATCATGAACGATCAGCTTAATGGGAATGTCACCCAGAGATCGGAAATATTCATTTCTATCATGGACAAATGATTGGGCAACACAACATGTCACTTGATTTCTAGCTGGATTTAATAGCTCCTAAGTTCATAATTATCTTTAGCTGCTTGAATAAATACTGTGGAATTTTTGTTTCTGTATTATATGTAGAGCCTGCCTGAATATGAAGAAATAACAATCATTTATTAATAGTGAAATATATGGCATATAGTACATTATATTACATGCAAATAATATCTCTTTGAAACAATTATTTCTGCTATGCATCCAAAATTTTGCAGCCGTGAAAGTAGAAATTGTATTATTTAATGGACTGACATTTTAAATTGGATATATCCCTTTTGTATTCATGTATCAGGTGCTGGAAGATGTTTTCTATTTATCTATTATGTGTTAAGTTATTGGGAACATTACTACTATAAAAGGGAGATTGGTGGGGGTCACAAGAACCCTGTTAAAGGATTAGCATAGTTGAAAAGGCATATAAAAACGTAATACAGTAAATTGCTGCAAAGGAAGTTGTAATTTGCAAAAGTTACCTTCTTTTTTTTGCTTTACGAACAACAACATTGTAAAATTCAGTGAGACCCAGTGAAAATTTTTTGTGGGAACAAAAAGTGGTACAAACTAGTATATTTAGTAAAACTGCACTACACAATAATAATGCACAGGTGTATCCGGTACCTGCTAATCTAGCTGCTGTATTGCTATACCTGCCCTTACTCCTGATTGCTGCCATTTTTCAGCTTGCCCTCCCCTTTGGTGATGGCAGGTCTGGTGCAGGTTATAAAGAGAATAATGTGTTTTTTCTTCAGTGTATCTTTATGTTTCTATTCAGTACCAACATATGTGGCACTGTGCAATAAGTAGGGTTATTTGGCTATACCTGCTGATATTTAAGTAAGCCAGTAACAAATGTAATTGTGTGCTTGTTTGGTTCTATTTTGCACACACTGCTTTATAAGATATTGCTCTATATGATGGCTTTTCTAAAATTTCTGCATCTTCGTGTCACACACATACTTTTTTCTCTGTCTCAGCACCTTCAAGAGGAGAAACCAGAGAGCCTTATCAATGAGGCAGCAAGGTAAAATTTTCAGTTATAAAAGCAAGATTTAGCTTTGGATTTTAAAACAGGACATTTACTTTTATTCTTGGTGCTTGAAGGAGAACTAAACCCTAAAAATGTATATGGCTAAAAATGCCATATTTTATGTACTGAACTTATGGCACCAGCAAAGTATCAGCATCTCAATAGCAGCAATGATTCAGGACTTCACACTTGTCACAGGGGGACCCCATCTTGTAAAGTGTCTATAACACTCACACACTCTGCACTAAGCGGCTGTTAAGAAGCTAAGCTTAGGGGATGTTGCAAATTATCAAGAAGAAAATATGATTTGACTATATTATATGCAGGCTACAGGGATGATTATTAAATTCTGATGCTAATTACACTGAGCTGCTGTGTAGTAATGTTCTGTAGTTATTACTAATCACCCTTATATTGTGCCACCCTCTTCTATATTATTTTATATTGGTGCATTTAATTGGGCTCATATATGTAATATACAGTGCTTAGTATTCTGTATTGTTTATGCTTCTCAGGCAGGTGGCTTTGGCTGATGTACTGATCATAAATAAAACAGATTTAGTTGCAGAAGAAGAACTGGATGCCGTAAGATCAACCGTGAGGTAAATGTTGCAGTAGTGATTTCTATATTTTGTTATTGTTGTAAAGTTTTTAAATAAAGCAGCATACTAAATATGCTATATATAAATATGTTAAGTACTGTAAGGTTAATTGTATTTATTTCAGTTAAAAAATCAATGACAGTTATAATATTCCTCACTTTGTAAATGCTTGAGATTTTGTATGTTTTGTGCTAAGCAGATACTATATAAGTAAAGGCAGTGGTGTATTTGTAGCTCTTGCTACCCTAGACATACTTAGATAATGATGTCCCTCTCATTTTCCTTCTACCATTTTAGTTCCTTAATGTTAGCCCCATTACCTTGTGCTTAACATAATTCTCAACTAGTCATTTAGGGGATATTCTTTACCTTACCAAAACCAAAAAGGGAGGATTATTGAACCATGACCAGAGACAGCAAATTACTCCTTTATCCCCCTGTAGGCAATTGTGCATACAAAACTGCATGTTCAGTAAAACAGATTCCAGGCCTTATTTATAAAGTGCAGGGCAGGGTATAAACTGCAAACGACTACATTTTTAGCTCTTTGCACCCTGCCCCGTGTATTATAATATGGGTGCCTGTGCTTCTTTGACGAAAATAGCGCTGCTGTCATTCGGAAGAGGTTAAATTATGAGGGGTGGTAAGTGGGGTATGTGTTGGTTTAGAAATCTTGATACCCCCCAATGCTTCCTTCCTTGCCCTTGTGGGTCATGAGCCTTGTGAAAAGTATATTAAACCTGCCTCCTCAGTTTAATAAAGATTGTGTCTCAAACTGTGTTCTCTGATCTAAACAAATCTGAGGTTTCCAGATTGGGGCTTAAGTATCCTTTATGGTTTAAAATTGTTTAGGTCCCCATAGATGGTAACAAAATAATTGATGTTTTTATTATTTAATACATTGGCCACATCTAGCATGTAACTCAGATTTTATTTTATCTCTGCATGTTAAATAGTATTGCAACTGCCTTCATATTAACACGTATATATTTGTGGATATATATAAGATTTTCTATAAAAACATTCTACACCTATGCTTTACTGTACATTTACAGAAAAATAAAGATAATATAAGGAATAAACTTTTCCTTTAGCTTAACAATTTTGTTGCATTAGTTGTATTTCCCTTTAGCTGTGTGCAGTAAGTCATGTGCATAACATACTGAATCACAGTAAAGCACTCTTGAATTCAGACTGATTTCAAATGCACATCTATACAACATTTTACTGACACTGCTGTAAGAGGAGATGAGTAAAATCAAAAGTATCTTCTGTCTGTCCTCACAAGTAAAATCTGCCTGATTTATTGTTAATAAACTAAAAATTGCAACAAGACAAATACCAGTGCCTTCTGTTTCTTTTTTGATAATACCAGTGCCTTTTGTTTCTTTTTTACTGACTGATCTATTGTCCAGGATATTGCCTATTTTGGGTTTTATAATCAAGAATCTAATTGTAAAAATGATTTTACTGCAAAAAAAATAGTCTAAAATTGTATTTTTTATCAGTTTGATAAAAAACATATAACATTAAATAATAGTTCCCTCTTATTGAGGGAAAGTGTGTAGAGAAACAGATGCAAAGAAAGTTGTGTAAAATATTTGAGAAAAATAAAATAACTATAACGTCTCTCAGGCTGAATATTATTCTGGCAGAATGTAAGAAAAAATATTTGGTATTGCTGTGTAGTTACCCAAAGATTTTAAACATGATTTTGTGATTTCAATATCACTGCAGTTTTTAATAAATTATAATAAAGGGAGTTTTCTTTCTTCTTACAAAAGAAATGTCTTTGCAGTTTTTAGAGTGGCGTTCTGTATAATAAATATAGTGCTATAAAGGTACAAACTGTTTTTATATGTTATTGTCATTTATTTGCAACACTTACTAACCATACGAAGAAAATGATTGCATGTACTTCATTTCATGTTTTTTTCTCTCTGTTTAAGCTCTATCAACGGACTTGTCAAAATTCTGGAGACCCAGAGAGCAAGGTAATTAAAGCAGTTAATATACCCTATAGAAGAAACATACCAAGATAGATAGACTTTATCATGCTTTGTCTACATTTTAATACATTTGTTTAAATAGTATTAGATGTGTAAATTTCACTGTTGTTCCTTTACATTTCTAGTCTGTAATATGTAGTATTTTCAATTTATTTTTAGAAAATGATTATATAAACTTCCATTTTATTATTTGGGTATTGTGGGTTACAGGTGGCATAGTAAATATTTTTTTAAATAAATTTTAATTCTGCTATTTCTCCACAAGCAGAATATAGTTCTTCTTTATTTACTTTTCTAGTCTGTAATATGTTGCATCTCGCTGAAATTTATAGTTTACAAGGTAAAACATAGTTCTTAAAGTTGTTATATCTAAAAATATATATTTCCTAAATGCCAATTTAGTGGAAAAATTTTAGCTGAGATGTTCATTGCATTTAGTTGAACAAGTACTGGTCATTTGTACATAATTTTGTAAAATCTATATAAAATATTTCCAGCGTTTTTCCCAGTGATTATATATCTAAACTTTGATAGATTAGTGAATGTGTTGCAAAGTTCGAGAAAAGCATTTTACAAAGCAGGATGCATATTCATTATAGTCTGTTCATTTTATTAAATAAGCTTTATTAAGAAATACAAAAATAATCATCAAATGTAGTTTTAATATGATAACGTCATAAATGTAAGAAGCATTAGGAACAGGAAAAGAGGGTGAAGCCTGATTTTGCATTTTAATGGGTGCACAGAAAGGGAACACTATTACATTCTTCTTTTCAAGCAACTGTTACCATAAGTCAGTGTTTCTTTAGAATTGTTTGTATTGAGGAGGATTGACTCCTTTAACAGATGAAAAGATAATTGAAATGGGAAATTGTGTGGGTTGGGAGCTCACTGTTGCTTTCCACTGGGTAGTTAATCCTAAGGCATCCTGCTTTGAATGGTATCAGTAACCTGCAACTCGCTAGTAAAGCAGCTCCCTGCTGGAGAAAGGTTTCCATTTCTCAGTCGCTCCCAGTAATGACTGTCATGTCCGTTTACACGGCACGCACTCCTGTTGTTTTTGAAGCTTTGTTCAGACTTAAATCAATGTGCTTAGTGCTTCATTATAACCCACTATCAATAACATTCTCCTTGTATTGAAGAAATCAAGCTGCGTGAAAGCTGTCCGCTGTTTAAACACGCGCAGATCGAAGTTAAACAAAACTTAGTTCACACTCAAACAACATAGAGGATACTGAAGGCAACACGAAACATGCCATTGTTTTCCTTGCATAATTATATGTGTATATTTTAAGAGAGAGAGTGTGAATTTATGCACTTAATTACTGCTTATCTTCTTCATCATTTATACCTGTACTGCTTACTTTCTCCTTGTTATTTTTACAATTATAAAATGTTTGCATTTATAAAATAAATGTACCAGTGTAAGTTTATAGGTACAGTTGCTTACCTTTATTGGTTCCTCTTTACACGCGAATACATTTAACACTATATTGTACTGTGGTATAAAAATGTCATTTATCTATCTTTTCAAAAACAAAAAACATTTGTCTCCCATCTTGCATTCCAGAGATAGATACCTAGGGACTGGAAAATATTGAATGAAATATGTATAGAAACAGCTTTAGATAATTCATTGAGAAATATTGTAATTTCAGTAGCAGTCATCATACAATTACCAATAAACATTTTATAGTCCATCTAATAATATGCCAAACAAAAAATCCCTACCCTGAAATGAGTTGCAGAGAATAATTTCAAATGAGAAGTTTCTATTTGCATTTAACAGTTGACTTTCTTCATTTTCCCAAGGGTTAACTTAATGGATATACTGGACCTGCATGCATTTGACAGCCTCTCTGGAAAGGGGTAATGTATTTTAGGAAGCACATTAAGTGCCACAAATATTTCTTTTTATTCTGTATTTATGTTTTTTTTTTAAGTTTTTAAAGTTTAAACTGCAAGATCAGCTTGTATGCTGTGCAGCCACTGCATCACGTTCCAAATGTAATTTGTTACCCTTTTGAAGTCTGTCTATCTTTAGTTTACAGGTCCATTTTATTATTTTCCAACCTAAAAATCTAAGTAGTTTTACTTTCACTCCATTTTCCATTAACTGCCCCACCACCACTTAAGTTCATGTTTCATTTAAATATTTGTTCAAGTTTCTTCCCTCTATAAGGCGGAGATTTGTAGCTTGTGGGTGTCCTACTACTGCTTAATGAACTATTTAATAATGGGCCTTTGATTCCCTCTTTAGCACGGATTTGCTTTAAGCACAGGTAGTAAATAGCTAAAGCAATCCTTTCAAGATTAACCAGCTGCGAGGGATTAAACTTGACACCCTTCCTGCCTCAACCCCCTATAGATTCCCATTCTCTCCAGCCGCTTGTCTACACATACACTTTCCCTCCCTTCTTTCATGCCCGCTGTTACCAATTTACCCCATGCCGACCCTCTTAAAACCTTGCAGATGTTTTGTTTTGAAGTCTCTGCCAGACCCCATACAAATGAGTATGTGTAACAATAGACAGGGAACGTAATCTGTTAAACAATATTTGGCTGTAAATCTTCTCCAAATGTCTCCTTAATGTCTGCTTAGGCATTTGATTAGGCCGTGACACTATGCGCCTGCAGAGGTTAAAGCACCTGTCTCACAATCCGAAAGGAAATGATTCTGTTTGCTAAGCATTTTCACGGGTGTAAGCTGCCACTGTGTATAGGAGGTGAAGAAGGCAACATGTGTTCTACCTTCAAAATAGACAGTAATTTATCATTTTCTCATTGATATTATAAGGGACAAGAGATAACTTGTGTGGCTTCCACCAATTATTTTATTAGCAAGTTTTGGTATGGAGACTGCTTGACATGTAGTCTTGTCACTCCTACAGGACTGTGCAAATCTTGAGCCTGAAGGTGGAATTGTTAATTCACAAGTAGCAAACAATATCTATTATGCTGTACAATTGATAGAAAATCCAAAAACTGTGACACAATTATAACTGGTGTAAATAAAGGAAGAAGGCTTTGCCCTTAATTATAAAGTAGACTATAATGATATATTTGTTTTTATCAGAATTATCTTCTTGCATACTATACTCAGGGTGCTGGAAAGGACCTCAAAACAAAGTACATATTGTTTTATATAGGGACAGTTCACCTGTAAAATGTATATTTAGTATGATATTACTATATTTTGCACCCACCAAGAACATTTTTTCACACTTGGGTGTCTCTGCAGTGTTGTATATTCCAATATGGTTAACAGATACAAAAGGTTTGGGTCCCCTGGTTTTGAAAGTCAGCAACAAGGCTTACTGAGCTGCTACTGAGAAACATAAAGGGAGAAAAGTAAACTACACATTGCAGAAACATACAAACATCTCAGGAAAATAGAAAGTAATTAGAAAAAGACAATATCAAACAGATTTATCAAAAATCAACTTTGGGAATTTAGAGGAATTTCTTG
The DNA here is from genome assembly GCF_000004195.4 of Xenopus tropicalis. Classification (NCBI taxonomy): domain Eukaryota; kingdom Metazoa; phylum Chordata; class Amphibia; order Anura; family Pipidae; genus Xenopus; species Xenopus tropicalis. The sequence goes on from NC_030677.2 coordinate 129,028,856, forward strand.
CAGTTCAATTCTGTTTCCTATTTACCAACACTTTCCTAAATTTCAGTAACACATTGGCACATTTATCACAGCTGCTGAATGTGTTTGTTTGAGTGTGTTTACTGTTTCAAGCTATTAAATATATCCAGCCCGAGTGTGGGCTCCGCTCCGCGTGCACACACTAGGCCTGTTGCTATACCCTTTAGGCTAATGCCACATGTAGCATATTCTTGGCAAGCTGAAAAACGCTCTGCGAGAATATGCTCCTACTCTTGAAAATCATCTTACCTGTGCCGGCACCCAAAAGCCTGGAAAAGGCTTGGGTGCATATCCGACAAAAAAGTGAAGACTTTTAATTTTCGGCGGGTATCAGCTACATGTGCCTCCACCCAAGCATATTCAATGCATTTGGTTGCAGGCACAGGTAATAGCATTTTAAGCGTATGTAGCGGTTTTCGACTTGCCGAAAATATGCTCCATACGCTCCATGTGGCAATAGAGAGAAGTGGATATATGCTGTTTCTGCCCTCACCCTTACATTTTATGATAAAAGTCATACATTAGGGTGTACTATTTGAAAAAAATAAGTTTTCTTAAGCTAAGCTGCCCCTATAAAACAATGTAAAAATGCTTTGTCCCTGCAGTTTCAAATCCACTGCTACCTAGTATGTCACACCTTGTCTGCAGTGAGTTTTGCAGCAATAGTATAATATGAAACTATAGTTACCTAAATTGCAGCTGCGTTTGTAATGGAAAATGAAGCAGATTTCTATGGTTGTTACTTTTCTGTAATCAAAAGACATAGGAATTTTTGCACACTTTGTTCACATTTATTTTTTAGATGCTCTGGTGGGTTTTGCACTGCAGTACAGGTATAGTCAAACATTGCTTAGTCCCTTGTACTGTATATTTTTATGGTGACAGCTGCTGATTTGGGAGTTGTTATATATGTGGATGAATGTAATAAAGTATGATGTGAGTAACTTTACTTTTCAGTTTTCAGGATAAATTGGTGGCCAGTGCAGTCCATCCACATCTTGATAAGGTGAAAACAATTTCATTAATATCTGTTTTAAAAAGGCTTCTTTCTCCAATAACTTGTCAATTGGGTATATTGAGAAATTTTGTTGGCTGAACCACCTTGAAGAGCTGCAATTGCTATATGGTATCAGGGGTGATTCTGGCCCATGTGCCGCCCTGAAGTGGCCTTCTTGTGGTCTTTCCCTTTTTGCTTCACTTTTTAATGTCAGAGCGGGTCAAGGGTGGGGGTGCATCTCTAGTACCAAGAATGCAATTGTGCTGTCTTCACTTAAAGAGCCAAATTCCAACTTTAAAACTGCAATTTTGGCTCTTAAAGGAGAAGGAAAGGCTAAATCACTAGGGGTGCCAAATTCTAGGCACCCCCCCCCCCCCCATGATTGTAATCAGCTTGTCACTCTACTGCACATGCGCCGGCCCCGGGATTTAGAAGAAAGAGGAAAGACTTGCTGCAGCTACCTCGGGCTGGTGCGGTTTTCACCTAACAGGAGCACCGGCCAGGGGTTTCAGGTAAGCGATTACAATCACTGAGGGGTACCTAACATTTTGGCACCCCCTCCCCTGTAATTGTAACTTTTCTTCTCCTTTAAAGTTACCAGGGGTGCGTTTTTTGCTGCCCCTGGGAATCTGCAGGGTGCTTCCACTTCAGGCAAGATTCTCATGGTAGCAGCACCCCTGGCATGTATCAGTTTTAATCTGGCCCAATTAACCTGTATACATTTGATGTGACACTTACATACCCAATGGTACAAATATCCAAGAATTCGGCAATTCATTGTGGTATAATACAATGTTAGTAAGCCACTAGATGGAGCTGCTTATCAGACAGGCCAAGCAGTACTGTTGCACAAAGTAAGTGATACCCCATACTTTAAGGGGGTGATTTATCAGGTTTCGAATTTGAATTTTTTCACAATGCTATGTAAATACGAACACTATCTGTAAAAAGTATTTTTTTTTTTGTAGGATTTTTTTTTTGTAGGAATAATGTTTTTCAGTGGAACTATAAATATTATGTGGTCTTAGTCGACATAATAGTCCCTGGGAAGATTTTCAGTAGTGAGTAAAATGGTATTACTTAAAATATATATGTTTATGATAACGACAAAATTAAGAAAATATTATATGATGTGTTTTTTTAATTCACAAGTAACTGAATTGAGTAATAATGTAACATATTTCTTGGTGCAAATCATTTGCATTTATGGACCAACACTGTAGGGAGAATGTGGAATTTCTGCAAAGCTGGCAGGCATTTCGGTATTCACTAGTGTCCATACTTTTAGTCCATGTTTTTAGTACTCACTTCTATGTATGCTAATTGTCACTTCAGATTTGCAGGATTACTTCTTCCCTTGCGCCTAATCAAACAAACCAAGTTCTTAAAGGAATAACAGTCTTCCTCTGCATTTTCAAATATCCTGTGTTTTTTGTGACAAAGCTTAAAGTCACATAAATGTAAATAAAATAGCTGCAAGATAACTGTTCTCTCTCTTTAAGCATCCTCCAGTTAGTAAATTAGCTTTTGAAAGAACTAAATGTCTTCTAAACAATGCAATTATCACAGAAGGGAACCTTGCTGGGAAACAGCTAGTTGTTCTTTTTCATTGAAATGACCACTTGTTATTTGGGAATGGAAATGCTCTGTGAGTCAACAGCTCTGTAGCCTAAGCATGAACAAATGCAGATGGCAAGCCAAATTCATTGCACACTGGAAATTATATTTTGCATTTCAATGCAGCATCAGTATTTTTAAGTTCATTGGCATTTGTTGCCTTGAAGGGAAAATACATTGAGCTTGAGTATATCATTATTGTATTGTCAAATACAAGAACATGTTTTGCCTTTTGTCAAAATCACAAACAAACTTTCAATATGGTCAGTCATGTTTTTTTTTGTATAAAACCAGTATACAGTAGTTTATGTAGCCTATACTGATACTCGGCTTGAGAATTTAAAAGCACTGATCAGATCCCAGCTATAAACCAGTTTCTCTGTTGTTGGCTTCATCAGTGTAGAGCAGGTTTTCCATCTGAATTTAAAAAACCACCAAAAAAAAAAGTGAAAGACAATACATTAAGCAAATGATCCTCCCATATAATAGCCATGCATAATGGCTGGATTATTCTTAACATCTTTTTATATGTCCCACCAAATATGAACACCCACAATTTGCTTTTCTGTACTATCTTATCATTTTAGTTGATATTAGAACAGATTTTTTGCATAATGGAAGCTAGCTATTCATACCTAGATGTAGTCAGGCACTTTGGCTGATTGTGAACATATTGACCAACCAGAACCTCGGAGGGAAGTTCAAGCAGAACATATTGGTTCACTTCAGATCTGGTTATTTGCCCAGGTTGCCACAAACAGATGCAATTTAATCAGTCCCAATGAAAGAGCAATGCATTTGTTTGGTCTTTGGGGTGATGCAATTTATCTTAATACAAAACTACATGGTAAATACATGGCCTTTAAAAATTCACTAGTAACAAAAAACTGTAGCTTATTTATCCCTTCCATAAATTAACACACATAGTGGATAACAGAGGGGTCATATGCCACAATTCCATTGACAAAATAGCTACAGAATGTTATAGCTTAATACATTTTGTTCATTAATGATCAGATTTTCTAGGTTATAACTAAACAAATATATGACCCTATGCTGTAAGATCATGCATTCTTGGTAGCACTTTTTCATTAAGCAACTCCTGATCCAAGAAAAAAAAAATCTTTTTGGTTGTCAAAGGGAAAAAACATCAGACAGTAACCCTGCAGTTTAACATAGTGAACTTCCTGTGTGCAAATGCATTCTCATTTACAATTTCTATGGGTTTAGTGAATCCCGGGTGCTTCCTTCCGAGTAGTGTGATCTAGTTAATCATGGAAGTGTTTATATGCTGTAGAGTGTGATGTTGTTTCTGTGATAACTCTCCTTTCACTTTTCATTGATGTTTTATATTTCACTCAGAGATAAGGGTTCGTAGCTATGATGACCATATTTTTCATAATTGTTAGAGCTTGAAGAAATACTGAACTCAAAAAGATGATAGAAAACTAGGTCCAAGCCCTAGTCATTCAAAAAGTAGACCCAGTCTTAAAAAAACATTGGTACATTTTCAAAATAATATGTTGATCTAAGTGATATATTACTAGAAAAGCCACAAATCACTTTCTCGTTGCAGTCCAAATTTACATGATGGTACAGCCAACAATACAGGCCTGGTTAACGGAGATTGAAGTATTATAGATGTGGGGATTGCTTAGCATGTGGATATGTCAAAAAGATAAAATCGGTACATGGTAGAGTTGATAGTAGACTCTTTTCTATAAATGGATTTATCACCTGCAAAACATCTGGAGTGATAAGTGATGGAGTGGGAGTGTGGCAAGAAATATGTTGCTAACACCAGACAAGAATTTACATGAATGGACATGGTGGCAATGCAAACGTGGCGAGCTGTTATCCAGTAAAACATATACAATCAACTGCCAGAAGGGTATGAGAGAAAGTTGAATGGTTATACTTTATGAAGACAAGAAGCACAAATTGACTAAATTAAGGATTGACATTTAGCCAGTTTCTTTGATCTAGCAGTTTTTTTTGTGTAGATGCATAATATTTCTTATGTGTAACTTGATTGATTATTTATATAATAGTGCCCAATATGTAATGTAAATGTATCGCCCATAAGGCTCTTTATGTGGTTAACAAGTCTCTTGTTTTAAGGATGAAATTGATAGTGCTCTATTAGACAGTGATAGGGTTGGTACACTTGATAAAGAGTATTGACCCGAAACATGTCGTGTTACCACTACCCACCATAAATGTTTTGCAGTAAATTTGCTGAAGCTTTTTTCCTACTTTTTGGATTTTGCATTGATAGGGTTGCTTCCTGGCTGTTACTTTACCAACCTGTAAAAATGCCAGTAAAAATAATGCTTTATGCCAATGTTATCTATAGGGAACAACAATAAAGATATAGGAAGGATAGTATCTTTCCCAGAAAAGGTGGCAACCCTTGACTGTGGGTAAATGTTTTTGTCATACAGGGCAGTTGAAAGGAATTGGGTGATGTTTCCCACTAAACAGTTGTTGAATATAAGGTGTGTATTTTCAGTAAACAGAAAGCTGAGTGGCAGAGATTAGAACGTGCAAATGTTTTTAATTGGCCTACTTCTAACTTCAAATAACCCTGGGCACAACGTGAGAAGACTTTAGAAGTTTATTTGTGTAGAAAACAAAATAAAAAAGAAACAAACAGACCCTCAAAGGGAAGAGAAACCATTGCATCTTCTTGAGAAAATGATTGTTGTTTATTTAGCAGGGAACTGTTAGGAGGGAGAATTACATTTCTCGCCTGGAAACTGACTCATGAGCGAGAAGGCAGTGTTTGGGCTAACACTGTGCAGATTAAAGAACATTATTGCAGCATATAAAGCGAAAAGGAGATCTGTTAATTCCTCATAAAAGGAAGACTAAGATGCAAACACTGCTGGCAAGTGACTATGAAGATCAACAAAGCAATAAACTGCTCTGTGTGTCCAAAGTGTGACCACTTTCACGGACCTTTAGCAGTTACCGGACAACAACAACTCTACTTCCTGGTTATGTATACATCTGCTGCTTGATGGGGGAGCTGAACGGAACCTGTTAGATGTAGTGTTTGTAACAACCAGTGCACTTTACTCATATATATTATATTTAGAGGAACCCTAGGAATCGTAACAGTATGAAATAATTAAAAGAGCAATACATTTATGGGCCAGACTTACACTGTTCTCAGCAGTCAGTCATTTTATGTTTATGGAGTTATACTGACTGGATATTAGAACAAACAAAAAACTGGGTTATTATTCATCATTTTGGCACAAGTATTTGTGCTTATTTTTGTTCAGTGTTTGACTTGGGTTGGGCTTCTTTGAGTACTTGTGCTGCTCAATGAGAAAGATTGCTAGAGTTATCGGAGCATGCTTTTTGCCACAGCTTCTCTGTAAATCTGTTGGTATTGTTTGTTGCGGCTGTCAGGTCATTTTGTCAAACTGACCAGGATATCTGCTTCCCACTGGATAATTGAAAGAAATGTTTCTGATCCTTTTGGATTTCTAAAAGATTAATACCATCTCTATATTCCTCTTTATTATGGAACTTATGTTTATTGGTAGTATTTAATCCTATATTTATATTTTGTCTTTCCAGTTACTATTGCAACACCGGTATACAGACCATTCTATGCTGATGGATTTCCCCTATTCTTTTTCTCCTTCTGTATATACAGACACCCAAACTGTGCTTCATTTTTTATTTTCTCCCAAAAAACTCCCTTTCAGTCCCCAAAATCAATAACAGAATGCTCACATTATATAATTTGTATGGATGTTTTGCACTTTAGACACTAACTCATTGTAAGTTGTGTTTGATGGGCGTTTACCCACAAGGAGGACAAGATTGCTTTAACTCATTTGAATGTAGATACAGTGTTATGTTCTTAAAAACCAAACTGTCGAATGGCCAGAATTGTGATGAATAGTAAGTGTTACTTTTTCCTTAAACATTTTTTGATATATTTCCTGATCTCTTCCAGAGCATTGTGACCGTTACATTTGAAGTGCTTGGCAGTATAACTGAAGAAAACCTGAATTTGTTTGTACAGGTTAATAAACCTTATGTATTACAGAAAAAAAAATTTTTTTTGCTTTCATGGCGAAGTTGAATTTTTGCTTTTTATTTCAGAATCTGCTGTGGGAGAAGAATGTAATAAACAGGATAGGACATCCCATAGAAGTTATCAGACTGAAGGTGAATAATGATTATTTAAAGTGTATATGTATAGGCATGGGGTTATATAATAAAAGATGCAAATTTTGCTACTGCTTTAGACACCTGTAGGCACCAATCAGCATTTACTGGTCACCTGTTTGAAAGCAAACATCTTATCGGTTTCTACAAGTTACTATACGTATTACGTATGGGGTATAGACTTGTTTATAATATAATGTTTAATTGTTTATATATATTACAGTTCACCTCTAAGTTCCTTGACCTTTGTAAAAGCCTGTGACATTGATAGATAATGAAACTTCCAGCAACCTATATAGCTTTAAGTTTCATCATATCAGCTGTGTAATATTGTATTTTTAATTAGCTACATATATGAGTATCCTCACCATAATATCATGTAAGGCATTTAATTATGGGAAAGACCCCAATAGTAAGCCCATTTGGAAAAATTAATATAAATGTAATAGTGGTTTTACCAGGGCCAGTCAAGAACAAGGCTCACCCAGTTCCCCAATTTTCCCCTTTGCAGGAAGCAGAGAAAACAGCTTAAGGTTTAGGAATCCCAATGGGGGGCACGGGCATTTAAAATTCAAGGTATACAGGGTAGAATGGTTGGCATACATTCCTTTTTTCACAACACAGTAGTTCTGTTTAGCTACCTTTATAGCAGAGAATACCACAATGGTTTTGATAAGCCCCTTTTAGGCTTAGCAAAGTGAAGGTGATTAAAAATTAGTAAAGCAAAGAAAACAACACAGCAATATGCTGGTTTTTGTAACATTACTTATTGAGTTTAACTAGTGCATTACCCATAGAAAACAAACATGGCGCTGAGCCCCCCACAAAAATATTTTCAGAGGGGCCCAGTGCACATAGCAATCCCTTAATCGCCCACTCACACTGGTCTGCCAGCAGCTGCTAGTTTGCAGCAGGGGTACAAAATGTCAGGTTGGAGAGAGACTGGGGAGGGGGGATTTCTATACAGCAGACCCCACATTCTGCTTGCTCTATAGTTACACCACTGTAAACAAAGGTAGTCTTCATTCTTTCACTATACTGATCAGAACTAATGGCCAAAGAGTTGCTGTTGAGTTCTTACTTGGGTAGTTCAGCACTTTAGTTATTTAATTAGGCTTAAAACATGATATAAGATGTTATCGGAACAATACCTGTTAGGTCAGCACATATAGTAAGTGATTTTTCAGCTACTGTTATGCTTTCTGCATTTAAAATGTCACATTTGAATCTATAGACAGTAAAACTGTGCAAACAATTTTTTTAATGTGAACAAGGCTTTTTGCACTTTGGTGCAATGTTTCTTTTAATATACTTTTGAATATAATCCTTTGCCCATTTCCTAAATTATCACCTTCATTTTTGGCAGGGATTGGTGTCAATCAAGGACAAACCACAGCAAGTGATTTTGCAAGGTGTCCATGAATTGTATGATTTGGAAGAGACCCAAATGACCTGGCAGGACAATGGTGATCGAATAAACCGCCTGGTTTTTATAGGTAAAATCTACAGTAGTGGTGTACTATGCAGGTTTAACACATGTGCAAACTTGTAATTTTAGAACCTATTAATTAAAAGTCCAAGCAGCGTTGGTGGTAATAATGTTGCACAGTTATAAATTGTCACTGCACATAAAGGCCAAATACACATTGCAGATGTACACATTCTTGCTTTTAGTCAACTTAGTTCTCAAGGTTTGCTGCTAGTCTGGAGTACAGTGTGCCTAATACAATATATATATATATATATATATATACCGTATATACTCGAGTATAAGCCGAGTTTTTCAGCACGAAAAATGTGCTCAAAAACTCAGCCTCGGCTTATACTCGAGTATATACGGCTGACCGTACCGCTCCCCATACTGCTCCCGCTGCATCTTCTCTGTCCGCCAGGTCAATTCTGGGGGACCGGGTCAATTCACAGACGGGGGGCGCATGAGCACATTCGGCACACTCTGATGCTGCTGACACTGACGCGCTCTGACACTGCTGACATTCGCGCCGGTAAAGCTCGTTGGAGTGTGGCTGTTCGCGTGTGTGACCAAATGGAATCTCCAGCCGGCATGACCTCGCTTCCCATCAAGCAGCTAAATCAATAATATTTGGCGCGTTCTGACACTGCGCCGCGCCAATGTCAGCAGTGTCAGAGCGCGTCAGTGTCAGCAGTGTCAGAGCGCGCCGAATGTGCGTGTGAGTTACTGGCGTTCGTGCGCCCCGTCCGTGAATTGACCCGGTCCCCCCTTGGAGCAGTATGGGGATTGGAACGGGGAGCAGTACTGCCCATGGATATTAAAGCCCTCGATGGCCGGCTCTACATTCTGCCTCCTCCCACCGCATCCAACTCAGCGCCTGCAATCAAAGTGCATTATGGAATAAGATCCCATACGACTTAGGGTATCAGGTGGCTAAATATTAGACATATACATAATGGCTTATTTTTGAAGGCAGAGCTTATCTCAGAACATTTTGATTCAAATGCTTCTTGTGGCTTGGATAACATTTTCAGAATAGCTATGTTTCCCTATAAATGTGTCCTAATGTGGGCAAAGACTCCAGCATCCACAGATATTCTAGCTGGTGAGTAATGACACTGATTTCATCTTCTTGTACTTTACTATGAATCCTGTGGCATAAAAAGTCTTATTCATGGGGTGAAACTGTAAAGAATGTTGGATGGGGTTGGAGCACAACAACTGTCATGGACAGGGCCACCATCAGGGGGGCACAGGGGGGACAGCACTGGGAGCTGAGAGGGAGGATGCAGAGACGGACGGCAGACTGAAGGGAGGCCAAACTGGCATTCATTAATAAATATATATTTGTATATGTTTTCTCCCAGCAGTGCAGTGTAGTAAGACATTTATTTGTAAATGACATAATGAAAAAGGACATACCTTTCCCACCCTAGGCTTATACTCGAGTCAATAAGTTTTTCCAGTTTTCTTAGGTAAAATTAGGTACCTCGGCTTATATTCGGATCGGCTTATACTCGAGTATATACGGTATATATATAAAACAGTCCACACGACAGCACCACACTCCAAAATCTGCTGCTCTGCAGCTGCCCCTGTGCACAGGATATCATACATGTACAACCGACGTTTCGGTCCCTTTTGGGACCTTTTTCAAGGTTGAAAAAGGTCCCAAAAGGGACCGAAACGTCGGTTGTACATGCAATTATAATACACAAGAGATTTTTTGAAACACAAAGACCCTTGGTGCTGGCTGTTTTATTTTGATATTTATATATATATATATATATATATATATATATATATATATATATATATATATATAGATTGTGCTCGAAACGTTGGAATTTTTTCAATAAAACCACTTTTTCTTTTGTATCAAGTCCCTATGTGTGCGGCACTCTTTCTATTATATTTTTGTTTTTTTGACTTGCACCAAGGGCATTTGGACTTTTATAGGGTGTGCTCCTCCCTGTATAATATATATATATATATATATATATATATATATATATATATATATATAAAAAAACATACCCACTACACAGCACTCTGTAAAGCATCCTCAGTCTTTATTAACTGAATTAGTTTGGCCATAAAAATAAAAACATCACACTATCACTATAAAAGTGTTTCACACTAGCAGTGAAATTAAAAAAATTGCAGTTTTATGGATCTACACCAATATTGTGACCCAGTAACACACAACAATGGTCACAGCAGTCCTTACGTGAACTTCAAATATACAAATCTGGAAATGATGGCACAGTCACTTCTGTTCTGTAAGCCACACCAGAAGTCACAATTGCTGGATAATGGGCGGCGGTATCTTATAATTTATCTGCCATGACGTGTTAGGCTAATGGCCATGGAGAGATTAGTCGCCCTCAATAAAGCTGGCCATACATGCACCGATGATACCTCGTTTCGTACAATATTTGGTGCGTGTATGACAACTCGGTGAGGCGATAGCGCCAAACACTCTGCTACCGCAGGTAACTAATCTCTCCAAAACAAGGTAAATCGCCTGTGTAAAGGCATACATGCCGCTTTGTTTTTCCAAAGTCACGCACAGTTTCCTCCTGCAGGCAAATGGAAATGGCATTTCGGAGAGAGATTAGTCTCCATTTTGCACCCATTAGAGTTCATAGGCTGAGCCAGAGCTACCTACCAGCTCGGTTTACAGGGTTTGCACCCTTCATTGGTAAATGAGCCACAATGTTTAGAAGAATGTTCCTAGGTACCAGTATTTGCTCAAAGCAACTTTATGCAGATTTCATGTAGATTTTTGCAGCACATTATTACTCATGTTATACTCCGCTACATTTAGAAAAGTCTTTAATCGAAAATAACCAGTTTACCTGTTCTCCCCAATGCATTTGTTTTTCTGCTCTTTCTAATTGTACAATTGATTTGATCCGTGGCGCCTTAACTAAAAACAAAATAACATGTACCTTTGCTTACTGCAGGTAGACATCTGGATAAGGAGACACTCAAGCAGCTGTTTGTGTCAGCTCAGAATGCTTGATATTGCTGTACATGTGAACACGGCGACAAAAGTGCATTTGGTCACATTTTGCAGCAGTGCAGTTGATTCTGTTATTTTTATCTGCATTTGGTCCTAATGTTAATTTAAAACAGATGTTGATTATTTTGTGTTTAAACGTGTAAATACACCTGTCCATCATCTCTCCTGGTATCTGTCTTTATTATAATCCTGCTGAAAGTCAGATGGCATTGTGTGCTCATGGTGGGATTAATACATATGCAAAGGGCTTCTTACATTAAAATCTGATACCTTTTACCTATTTGTAATAATATATTATGAAATATAAGGTTATTAGAATTCCTCAAGGAGTTTTGTGACCAAATAAATCTTTTCTTCAAGATGTGGAACTCCAATCTGACTTCTAAAATCCTCATTATTTTAAAGTGGGCAAATCCTATTATATCAGTTCATTCTGCCAGTTGATTGACATGTGTGTGGTCTCCTTAATACCATAGAACAAGTAACTTGTAAATGAGGTGCAAGTAGCCAATATATCCTTTATCTACAATATCATACTTAGTACTTTTCTACAGGTCATGGAAACACATTATTTTTATTTAGTCATCTGACACATCTTTCCATTATTTGGCTCATCTACGAAAAATTCAATGAAACATTAATTAAACCCAATAGGATTGTTTTGCATCTAATAAGGATTAATTATTTCTTAGTTGGGATCAAATACAAGGTACTGTTTTATTATTACAGAGAAAAAGGAAATCAGTTTTAAAAATCTACGGTACATTATTTCATTAAAATGGAGTCTATGGGAGACGGGTTTTCCGTAATTAGTAGCTTTCTGGATAATGGGTTTCCGGATAATGGATCCCATACCTGTACTGGCATGTCAGGCTGTGTGGAGAATAGTGAAAGGAATATTTAAAGGAAGCCACTTGGAAGGTCTTCTTTTGATTTCCCTTACATTTGGCTGGGCCCCTTCCTCTTCTCCTGTTTGTCACCTAGTGAATGTCTGGCAGGGATACCTTTACACTGCTTCCTGGTATTGCTGCTTCCCCTGCCAATAATAACAACCAGATAAATGCAATATAATTACTATATACAATATGCCAATAAACCATTCTGTTCTTTTATTTCACATGCTCTGTATTTTCGCCTTTAGATTGCTAACGCCACAGAATCTACATCTCTGAATCTCTGACACTAGTTACAGAATGCCAGGAGATCTAGATTTTTTGTGTCTATGAACCTAGTTCAGATGCTGTTAGACAAACGATTAATCATATGAATGTTAAGATTTAAAACTTTAATTCAAGAAAATAACAAAACATTTATTCATTATATTACTTTTCACAGTAATAACCCTCAATATTGCTCCTTAAAGGACAATGAAAGGTTAATATAAATTAAAAGTAAGTCTAAAGGCATTCTTACTTACTGCATATCTAAATTCCCAGATCCCTGCTTGCTTCTCTGAGATATGGTGCTAGCAGCCTACAGCAGTGTGAAGACTACAGTGACATCACTGAAATCTCTCTGTCCTTCCTGTAGGTGCCAGCGGCAGCCTTCCTATTCTCTGAGCATGTGTGTAACTTGATCCGGTCTCCTGTTCTGAGCTACACATGCCCACCAGCCAATCAGAAGCAGATCTGCCAGAGGGGAGGGGGGGGAGGGAATGAAACACATGTGCAGTATGAAGCAAGGAGGGAAAGGAAGGGAGAATACCTTTTTAGAGATGGCTGCCTGTTCTAGAAAATGTGAAGTAAGTGTGACTGAGTAAATATTTGATTAGGTGAGCCAAAAGTGTGGTGTTTTTACTAAACAATAGGAGGACTATTGGGCAGTATGCTTTTTAAATTTTCACTTGCATTCTCAGTATGTTCTGTTATTATATGTATTGTGCAAGCAGTTTCAAGGCAATCCTATACATGCCTCTCAATATGGCATTATTTCATATAATTCCAGTATAGTTGCAGGTACCAACATAGTATGGGTATCGGACACCTTATCTGGAAACCCATTATCCAGAAAGCTCAGAATTATCCCATAGACTCCATTTTAATCAAATTATTCAGAATTTTAAAACTGATTTTCTTTTTCTTTGGATTAATAAATAAACAGTACCTTGTAATTGATCCCAGCTAATATATAAAGAATCCTTATTGGATGCAAAACAATCCTGTTGGGTTTAATTAATGTTTTATTGATTTTTTAGTAGACTTAGGTTATGGAGATCCAAATTACAGAAAGACCCCTTATCCGGAATACATTTGGTCCCAAGCATTCTGGATAACAGGTCCTATACCTGTAGTGTGTTACACAAGTTGTTTGTGATTTACCAATGCAGATTCTACAATATAATTTTTTTATTATTTTCCTTACATAGATGAAAAATATATTTGCACTTCAGACTGTAGGAGGCCCCAGTCCCTGGCCCTAAAAATCCATACTATTCCCTGCTGAGTAGTATATGTCCGCAGGGTCCAAAATGACCCTGTATAGGTAAAAGTTGCTTTCTGATGTAGAACCTGTGGACAGTACGTATGACGTCCGAGGAACAATTTTCATCTTCAGAAACATTTTGTTTGTCACCTTTCAATTTGTGAATGATTGACCAAATCTTGGATAACATGGCATAATCCACTAAATGTGTAACCGAATGAACCTTGGGAATCACAATAAAGGCTAATGCTATATTAATGAATGATTAAATCTGTTTTACCCACAGGCAACAGAACTTGGCACAACCAGAGCTAGTGTGGATGAATGCAGGAATTATGGGCTCCCAACTGGTGAAAAATCTACTTAAATTCGGGATGTCCATCCTGCCGCCCTCCTGTTGCTGAAATATAACTTCCAGGAGGGCACCTTTGACAAAAATCTAAAAATGCCTGTCAGCAGTTAATAAATGTCTGAAGTCTGAAGCTCCAAGTATAATGCTCTTTTTTTTCTCTGAAAAAGGCACCAGTTCACATATCAGATAACAGAATAACACTATATTATATTTTAATCACTTCCTTTAAAAATTAAATATATTTAATTTATATATATATATATATATATATATATATATATATATATATATATATATATGCAATACGGAATGGGGAGCACACCAAAGAAGTTCTTTGCGATACCTGGGTGCCAGAGAGCAGGATTGTAAAATAGAATTGAGCAGTGTCGGCACTCACAGGGTTTTTCTATGATATTCACGAAAAGACACATAGGTAGATGCAAAACCGGTGAGGTTTATTAATCCTACATTTCAGTGGGGAACCGAAACGTAGGATTAATAAACCTCACCGGTTTTGCATCTACCTATGTGTCTTTTCGTGAATATCATAGAAAAACCCTGTGAGTGCCGACACTGCTCAATTCTATATATATATATGGATATAGGTATGGATCCTTTGTGAAATTCCACATCTTGCCATTGGCAAATTTTTTTGTGAAACTGCCGCAAAAACTAACTACAACAAAAATTTGTACTTGCATTTTGAGAAATGTTTAACAGTTTCGCAATTTTTTTGGGGAAGCGAAATGGACAGATTTGCTTATCACTTGTACTGGCCCAAAGTTAACTACATCATCCTTATCCCTCACCTATAACCACCCTTTGAAGTGGTGGTTCACCTTTAACTAAACTTTTAGTATGTTTTAGAACAGCCAATTCTAAGCAACTTTTCAATTGGTCTCCATTATTTTTTTTTGTTTTTGAACTATTTGCTGCCTTCTTTTGAACTACTTGGTGAACTACATTTGAATGCTGCAAAGAGATAGAAGAAGGCAGCAAATAGTTCAAAAACGATAAAAAAAATAAATAATGACCATCGCAGCCAAAAAAACTATTGCTCTGTGAGGCTCCAGTTTCATGTTATTGTTACTTTTTGTAACTCCTTTTTCTATTCGGGTCCTCTCCTATCCATATACCAGCTTCTCATTCAAACTGCTCGCTGGTTGCTAACGTAATTTGGACCCTAGATAGCTGCTGAAACTCCAAAAGTGAAATAACTAAAAAAAAAATAATATAAAATGCAGTTTGTCTCTGAATATTACGCTCTACATCATACTAAAAGTTAACTCAAAGGTGAACAACCCCTTTAAGGAAAGGGATGCTTCTTGCTTTCCACTTTAGATCTAGAGGCCATATTATCATGCTGAGACACCAGACTGTGTGGGGCACTGTGAATAAACTGTTTTGTAGGATAGTAATTAGCAAGATTCCTTTTGATCTCTTTGAGATTTATTTGGATCCCTTCTTCCTTCTCTGAGTTCTTGCAAGTGAATGTCCAACAGTGATATGGTTATCCTGTCCCCCCGTGTTGTCGATGCTCCTCCTTCTGTCAATAATTGCCAAATTTCCAACACCTTTCTCCTCTTTTTCTTTTGTACCTTTTCTATTGTTTCTATTGTCTGTACTTATGTTACTCTGATTTTGAGAAATTATTTCAAAAATGACCTTAAAAATGAACTAAATGCTGCCTTTTCTTTACAATACCATTTTTTTTTAGAAAAATGAATCTCATTACAGCACAAGGAATCCTAAAAGGAACATTGGTTTTTTTATAATCTGTATAAGGAAAGGAAAAAAATGTATGATAAACAGAATGAAAATGTCCTTGCAAAATGCTGTACTGCACCAGGGGCCATGGGGAGATTAAAATTCGTCTATTTGCAGGGTTAGCTTTTTCTATATGCAAGGTGCTACCATGTAGTTATCACCTACTTATTAATACCAACATTATTACCCTAGTGCTGACATTTAACACAGAGTATATATATATATTTTTATTTAGAGACAATATGTAGAATAACATGATACTAAATGTTTTGGTAGTATAAGCCCTGATGTGCGCTCTGCATTTGTACTTCATGTTTGTATCTGAACAAACAGAGCTGCACTTGGGCAATTGATTTAAATTGTTGTTAGACACCCTTATCCAATATCATATAATACACAGGACTCCACTCTGGGGACCTCTGCTCTGCTTCAAATGCAGACAAGTCTTAGGGACATTTTTCCAAGTCTTCTTGACATGCCCTAAAATTGCTGGGTGCTGGGGTGACATGGCACATTTCATGGTGCAGTGTCTATTTATGCCCAGTGTTAAAGGGATAGTGATTGTTCCAATTATAACAGGAACATGTTACTATGCCTACTTAAACCCTAGTGCTGCTATTCTTTTTTAACTGATATGCCCCCTGCCTCCCCCTAGCTCAATTTTACGTGCCTCCGGGGTGCTTGGGGGCAGGAAAATGTTCTTATAGGTTGTGGCACTGTTACGTTTGTACTCCATCCTATCAGAATGTTGTCCCTCCCCCAAGAACACCGTCACTTAGCAAGCTGGTCAACTTCAAGCCATGCTGGAGCCCAACACATGTTAGTATGGGGTGAGCTGGGGGAGGCAGGGGGGCACATCAAAATATAAAAGAAAAGTGACACTAGGGTTTATATAGGCATAATGACACATTCCTTTTAAAACCTGGAACATGTCACTATCCCTTTGAATCCCCCAAGCCTGCCTCCTAGGGCTGATAGAAAACATAGCTTTCCCATACCTATATATATATATATATATATATATGTGTGTGGGTCAGCCATACACAGAGGGGTTAAACAGCTTACCTTTAAATTATCTTTTAGTGTAATGTGGATAATAAAATTCTGAAACAGTTTTAAGTAGCTCTTTTTTGTGGTTTTTGAATTATTTAACTTTTTATTTAGAAGCTCCCAGGCTTGAAATTTCATCAGCTATCTGGTTGCTATGGTCTAATTTACCCTAGCAACCAGCCGGTAGTTTAAATGAATGACTGGAAGAGCAATGGGGGGTGGTGCTAAATAGAAAATAAGATCGCATTTTAAATTGGAAGCTTGAAAGAAGCAAATAGGAGAACCAGTTAGTATTCTGGCAGTTGTTGCCTCACTTATTTCATTCACTTTCCGGAACTACAGCCTGTTAGGTTAAGATAATTAGTAGTTCATTATACAGAGAGCAAAACTGGGTATACTGCCCCTTAAATCCCTATTATAGCCCCACTCAGCAGTTTCCATTGGAGGAGAGGGGACATCCTATCAGTTTGGTACTGGCTGGTTGACACAGTATTCTGGTTACAACTATAAGTATTAATGTAGTGTTAATCAGTCATCTAACAGGCAGTAAACATTCAGTCAACTTATTAGAGTTTCAGTAATATCCACAACAGTAAATAAAATATCACCCAATGGGACAAGTGGCCAACCATTTGTATTGGTTAAAAAAGGTTTCAGTATTTTTATGGTACATACCACATACACACCATGGACCAACCATAGGAAACAACTGAATCTATTCTTTCATTATTTAACAAAGGTAAAAGTTACTTGTGAATCAGAGCCTTTAAGGTGGATGATGGCACAAATGCCTTATCTCCCTGTCCAGGTGGAAGGGTTGAATAAAATCCAGCTTTGTATACCCTCACAGGACCAATTTACAGACTGATTCAGAAATACATTAGTGTGATCACATCACCATAATAGCTGGAAACACCATTTAAAACATAGGTGTTGCAGGCAAGTATTCACACCAGTACTTTTTAGCTATAAGATATAAAGTGACCATTCTAAAATATACTGACTGGCAGCCCTAATGTGAGGTGAGAGCACTCCTGCTCCAGCTGGAAAGAACTGCCTACAGCAGAAATTACATACACTTCCATGGAACTAGAATTATGTACACTCTTACGCAAGGCAAACCTCCAGTTAATCAAACATATTTTTAGCTTACATGAATTCTATTGTAACCCATGAGACTCATGTGGGGAAACTCTATGCCTCCCCCTGCAGAAGAGCCATCAGTAGATGTGCCAGGTTACTTTCCACTTTGAAAACCTAGCATTTACTAAGTCAAGATCCTGCATGGCTAAAGACACACTGCATTAGTTTCTGCACAGACAAGCAGTATTCATCTTATTAATCTATAATTAGCTATTCAGCTTGGAGATTTTATGAAGGGATGGGTGGCAGTTTCCATTGTCTCCTATTTTACCCACTTTTTGTAACAGTTTGTAGTTCATGTGCCAGCCTGAGGGAACACAATATACATATTATTTATGGAATCTGGGGGCACAGGATTAAGAAACACTTATTTATACTGATTGTTGTATCAGAAGCACTCATCAACCCACCTGTCTTCTTAATAAAGATTTCCTGAATCCAAACACAAGAAGGGGCTGGCTGGCTAACTTGCCCACAATACTCAGTTTAGACCACATAGAGTTCATGTCATTGCTCTGTCATTAGATAAAATAGTAAAAGAAGGAAGAACCTGACCGCCAGGAGTCATTTCTATATTGCTACATTTAAGAACTTTCTTTTTGAAGCACACTGGGACCTGTGCTGCCTCTGCAGGTTTTCTATAAAAGGCAATTACCTACAGCTGGCTCGCCTTCAATGTACAGACTACTCTAGGGTTTCAGGTAAGAATCTGCATGGTAAACTTCAACCAGCAAGCACGGCCACAGGCAGAATAATATAAGCCATAGTATGTGTTATGGGCTTGTGGGGTGCACAGAAGATTGGTTTCCAAACATATATTTAATTAATTCTCTGGCAATGATTCAAGCAAAGTAGAAGAGCGTGGCTTCTTTAGATGTTATAGCCTGCATCAGATGTAATTTTACTAATGCTGTGAGGTTTGCGCCACCCTATCCACTTGTTACTAAACACATAGCCATGTATTGGCAGTTTCAATGTTCATAAATCTTTCTTTGGGATAGTGTGCTGGCATTTGTAGTCTGTGTGGTCTGCCCCATAGAAAATAATAAAACCTATTTTTCACAGTACTGCAGAAGAACAGGGTTAGAACTGACTTGTGCTTGGGGGAAATTGTCAATCACTTCTGATTTTGGTAAACTTATAGGCAAGTTTAGCCTGTATTATAAATATAGCTATTTTAAATGGAATAACTTTAAAAAAGTGTAAGTGTATGAATTTAGCATTCCTCCAAATGTCTACGCATTTTAAATGTGTTTATTTTTAATGGGAACTTGGCCAGCCATATGTGCACTACAGTATTTTTTCTGACTTTAATATAGTGCAAAGTGCCAGTCCAACGTGGAGCAATGGATCTCTGGGAAAATCAAAGAAGATGGTGCTCTAATGGAAAGTACACTAGGCTGGAGTGTTTGTTTGTTTGTTTTTGAGTAAAAAGTGAAACCCTGGTCCTAGGTTAGCAATTAGTCAGTGGGAGGTGCCTAGCAATTTTTCAGCCCTTGGTGATTGAGTTTTGTTTCCCTTTCATATCCTACATAAACAGCAATTAGTTTACATGGCAGACGTTCATTTTATTCCAAGGGGTAAAACAGATTGACTACAAATTGCCGAGCATGTATTTTTTTAACTGTAACATTATATCTAATAAAGTAACCTAGTTTTTCTTAATTTGTCTTTATTAATGGTGAAAACGTTCACCAAGATTTTTCTGACAAGTGTGATTTTTAAAAAAAAAAAAAAAAAAAAAAAATTATTCCAAATTCATAGAAATGACATGGAGAGACCGTGTAACAGCAAAGTGTACAAACTTCCCATTCATAAAAATGAAATCTGGTGTTTATAAAAAAAAATGCTCTTAGTACAACAATTTTTTTTCTTCACTTTGTCAATATATTCCATGTTGTGGCATTCCCCCCTTTTTGTTTAACAATGAATTGGGGATAACCTTTATAAAAGTACAGTAAAAAATGCTGCATACTTTTATCCCATTCGATTAGCATTGGCAGGTACATGTTTTAAAAAATGATTTGGAATATGAAATTCAGTATGTAATTTTTTTGTTTTTAAGAAGAAGCCAACAGAAAGCATTACCTGTACAGTATAGGCAACCCCACAAATTTACCATTAATGAGATTTTCCTACCTGTCACTGACTAGTGGAAATTTCCAGTTCCTAGACACGGCTCATTGAATTCTAATGGCTCTTTGGGTTGCAGTGCATGTGTTATTTTGTGATTGCCAATTGCCATTAACTTTTAATGTGAGACAAAATGCCTTTGAAAAAAGATTTTAACCTAGTGTGTCTTCTTATTCTTTATAGGCCACAAAACACAGCACGTCTCTCATAATGGTAATGTTTCTACTCAAGGTCTTGTCTAATGTTTCTCTCTGGAATATAAGTGCTATAGGGGCAGACCAGGAGCAGATGGCAGAAAGCTGGACATTCCCTGGCAGGGATCATGCTCTGAAGATTGGAATTATTACAGCTCTAGGTTGTTTGATCATCTTGGGGAATTCATTTGTATTGCTAGTTATTGCCTCATCAGTGTCTGGCTGGTCCAGCAACAGCCGCTACATCCTTATCTCATTGACTGGAACCGATGTTACTTTAGCTCTGGTTGTGGTGCCTCTCAACTTATATGGAAGCCTTGCTCTGGAACCTGGGGAAGAAGATGATGAAGAGTCTCCCATTAGCCGTTACTGCCACATAGTGGCTTTTCTGAACTCATCAGTGTTTGCCTCTTCTATCTACTCTCTTACCACCATAAGCCTGGAACGTTATGTGGCAGTATTCTTTCCTCTGCACTACAGTCGGGTAATGAGCCGCCGGCGTGTTAAGATGTTGATTGCTGCAGCCTGGCTGTTGCCACCCATCTTTCTCTGCCCAATCTCTATCCCTGGTGGGAGATTTATAAGGGTCTACTTCTCCCGAGCCTCCCTTATCTGCAACCCAGACTATGCTAGTAATGTTGCCTACTCTCTACTACTCACTGCTGTGATCTTCTTCCCTTGCTCAGCTATAGTCACCTTTGCCAACCTGAGACTTTGGCGAGTAGCAAGGAGGCAAAGCAGGCGAATGAGTGTGGGTTGGGCTGCAAAAAGCAAGGGCCTGTGTCTGCCCACTGTGTGTGGGAGACTGGCCCCGAATAGAGAATCTGGACCTAATAAAGGCCTGTCTAGGGACATGGGAGACAAAGGCCTACGTAAAGGAGATGCTGCTTCTAGAGTACTTGTTCCTGTTGTCATTGTGTTCTACACGTGCTGGGCGCCCTGCATGATTACTATCCTGTATAACGGTAAAAGTTCTACACTTTTTTTCTTTTGAACAATTTTTATTTATCTCCTTAATTTACTGTGCTATTGCTATTTACTTCCTTCAGTAGATAATATTACATGTGGTCGCTAAGAAAGGATCACAAATGAGAGAGAAAAATCAAGTGATGGTAGGAAAAAGAAGCAGCTAGTGGGTGGAAATGCAGCACAGAATTAGTGGAATGGTACTACTGACTCCCTTCTTACTACTAATTAAATTATTGTATGTACAATTATTGTATAGTACTTAGTTGATTAAAATGAATACATAAATAAAGCCCCAACAAAAGCAACCTTTAGTTACATAGTTACATAGGGTTGAAAAAAGACCATTGTCCATCAAGTTCAACCCATCCGAGTAAACCCAGCACACAACCTATACTAACCAATCTATACACTCACATACATAAACTATATATATACAACCAGTAATATCACAATAGCCTTGGATATTCTGCTTGTTCAAAAACTCATCCAGGCCCCTCTTAAAGGCATTAACAGAGTCTGCCATTAGGGCACAGTATAAGAGACACTTTCCCTTCTACATCCTTTATGTCAATTAAAAAACATATCTTGGGTTCAGCTTATGTGGAATTTGCTTCTAGAAATGTTATTTTCCATAGATCAATACTTTGTAATAGTAGTTCTTTTGTGCATAGACTATATTAAATAAGTCTCTCAGGTAGGTCCTACTTACATGTAGAAGAGGAGGATGCAATGTCTGTGTGCATGCAAAGTTTCATTCCCAGTTATAAAATGATCTTTAAATAGACAGTGTTTTATTGAGTGTAGAACAGATAACTTGGAATTTTTCTTAGCATTTCTCAGTATGTGTACTGGCTTTACCAGTAGGGGAAACATGGGAAAGCTATATCCCTACTCCTTTAATTCTGTAGTTAGTGCTGTAGGCTGTAAAATCTATGGTGCTGACCATGTTCTACGTTTCTGGGTACTTGTTTAGTCTGTGGGAGAAGTGCATTGCCTAGAAACATGGTCAAGATCACAGTCAGCACTTCAAAGGTAAAGATTCCTTTTCAGCATTGATTTTAATTTGTCATAGAGTTCCCTATTACCCTGACAGCCATGGAGTCTTAGGTGATGCTAACCTTATTACATGCTTAGTGGAGAAACTGCTGCCCATTATCCTGTCTATTTAATTACCTTTCAAATTAACACTTGGCTAACATCACAATTTATTATGATTTTATATGGAATTATTATTTATCCTCTTCACTGATGTCATCTAACCCAGCCATGTGCTCCCATACAGGATATATCACAACAGCAGGATTCCCAGGGTGGTTCCCAAACTCTGGGGCTCACACTACTATGGGGTATATAAGGGGGACTTTCCAAATGTGTTTTTTTTTTCTGTAACACAAATTTATTAGCCCTTTGTTTTTTGTTTCTTAACAGCCATCACTCAGGATCGTGTTCCAGAATGGGTAGAGTTTGTAGCCCTTTGGCTTCCATGTGGCAATGGTTTCCTCAACTGCTTTGTCTACTTCTGGATAAACAAGAGCTTCCGGCACAAATTTCGACAGCTGGGACGGAAACTGTGGCCTTGGGGCTGTGCTCGTAAGAATCACCAGATAACGCCACCCACCATTAGTGCCACCATCAACTGTATGAATAACAATGTTGTTCTGCAAGAGAGGTCATGCAGTGTGTCCTCTTCTTGCATGTTGCTCCCGCAGGCCGGTGAGACTGTTTTATAAAAGTCCTTCTGTTCATGTGGTTTTCTTTAAATAACCCATCAATGCACTTTAGAGCAAGTACCGATGAGGACTCCATTTGCAGAAAGCTATGAAACCTGCATAAAACATCTAGAACTCCTAAAGGCAGCTGCTCTTGACTTGCACTTGACTGGAATGGCCTGTCTGAGTTTACAGAGGTAGTACAACAGGACTGCTGCTTTGTCCATACATGATAAAAAATGGGCGTAAACGTGGGTCTTCTTTCTATGTCATATGTCTGAATGCTGTAACAAGCAGGACTTGGTTTTTAGCCCAGACTTGAAGTTTTGTGAATGTTACAAATGTGCATTTGGAAAGCCTGTGGAATCGGTGAGGACTTTTGTTGACTGGCACACATTGTACAATGCAGTACTGACAATAAGCAGTGCCTGTATAAAGTGACCAGGAAACCCCAAAATCACAAGTATTGAAACAGATCAGATGTGCCTTGAATAACAGCTTCAAAGCTGCCAAAAAATATTTTTTTTATAAAAAAAGATGTCATTCTAATGACATTTAGCCCAGTAAATGTTGTAATAAAGGGCTTACAGGCCTAGTATGGAGGCAATATGATTGTTAAGGCCAGTTAGCTGGGTGGCCATGGATCTTGCACACAACTGTCTTATCCTTTTGAGTAAATGCTGCTCCTATAAGAATGCCATGTTTGGTGCCTTTAGTGCAAGAGGCCATGCCTATCAATATTTTCTAGCCTTATATGACCTCCTAAAAGGCTTACATGAATGTACTTTTATAAAAACTGCTATAAGTTGGTGACTTCTGAAAATAGCAACAATATATTCTAAGCATTCAAATCTGATCTTTCCTACTAAAAGAAAGGGTTGGTTTGCTGCTTGCAGTAAGGGCCAAGTCATCTATTGACTGACCCCACCCGACCATAATCAGAAAGATAAATGTTATACAGAAAAAAATAACAAAAGAAAAAAACAAACAAAAAAAACCCAAATAAGTCACCACTTTGTGTGTTCTGTTTTTTTGTTTTATTCAGTTTAAGGCTATGTCATTTTTAGTACTTTTTTCAATGTTTGCGTATAAGGATATTGTTCAAAAGAATCCTAATTATTATTGAAAATAAAGTTTCAGGCCTTTGATGGAAGAAAGTTGTTTTTGCATCCCTTCAGTAACATTGCACCAAAGTCTTACATAGGGAATTCACAACAAAAATTGTGTTCTAAAAAAATCAAACTAAACGTTACACACATCAATAATATTACTCATTGGAAAGTTTAAAATGTAATTTTTATTCCACGAGGCACGGATAAACAAAATCCAGTCCAACGTTTACTCAGTACACCATTAATATACATTGGGTTACATGCATTTTAAACAAGAAAGTGCTTTACTAACCCTAGGTTTATGTTGAATTGGCTTTAAAGAGGTTGTTCAGCTTTTAAATTAACTTTTAAAGTGATTTGCAACGAAACTTCATTTTTTTTTTTTTAATTATTTAGCTTTTTGTTGAGCAGCTCTCCAGTTTGAAATGTCAGTAGCTATCTGGTTGCTGGGGTCCAAATGAGAAAGGAATATGAATAGAGGATGGCCTAAATAGATAATTAATAAAATGTAACTGAAATAAAACTGCAGCCTTACAGAGCAATAGCTTTTGACTGAAGGGCATTGACCCCCATTTGAAAGTTGAAAAGAGTCTGAACAAAAAAACAAATAATTAAAAAAACTATAAAAAATGACAAATTGAAAAGTTGCTAAAAATAGGCCATTCTATAACATACTAAAAGTTAAGCTGAAGGTGAACCGCCCCTTTAATATAGCCATACCACATTGAACTGCATATATGTATATACACTCATTCTGAGTGTAACATTGAGGTGGAAGGTCGAAAAACACTATAAAATAGATACAACTGACCACCAACCCAGTGTAAAAATGTCTGACCAGTGGCCAGGGTCTGCTGTGTTGTAGTTATGCCCCTTATTTACCCAGAAGCCATACTGAATTTACATCAGCCCTTATAGTAGAACGGCATTAGCTGGCTTGGGGCGGTCACTGAGTTACTGTATGTTGCATGATCTGGAGGAAGTATGCTTATTGTCATAAGAATACACAATGGGGTATATTTATCATGCTGTGTAAAAAGTGGAGTGAAGCATTACCGCTGATGTTGCCCAGGTCAACCAATCGGCAATTAGATAACGGTTATAAAAGCAAAGCATCTGATTGGCTGCTATGAGCAACATCACCAGTAATATTTTACTCCACTTTTTACACAGCATGATAAATATACCCCAATGTGTTTTTAATGTCATACCATAGAGAAATGATTGGCTGTACACTTGTTTTTGAACTGCAACTCTATTTATATCAGACAGCCACTTTACTTAGAATTGTGGGAGTTGTAGTACACCAATAGCTGTCAAGCCAGAGGTTAATGATCATTTCAGAAGACTGCAGTAACAAACTGTTTGCTTTGGATCAGCTACCTTTATTGATGTTTATGTTGAATGACACAGGGCGGGCCAATTGTACTTGAAGTAGGTAACAAGAAGACTGATTATTGGTTCAGTTCTTTATCCTAGATCAGTGCTGTCCAACTTCTGCGGTGCCGAGGGCCGGAATTTCTCTCGCATACATGGTGGAGGGCCGTTAATGGAAGCCAGTTTGGGCCACTCCCCCATTTTAAACCACACCCACTTCAAACCACACCCATTTTATCACAATGGTCGCTGCAGGGATATCAACCATCATTCATATGTGAAAGAATTATATTATATTATTATTAGACTATATATTAGTCATATTAAGACACACCCTTAAATCCATATGCCTCCTCCTCCCCTGTGGATAGCACAGCAACCCCCAGCATATAATTACACACCTTAGGGATCATTTAATGGATTTCCAACTGCTAACAAACTCCCAGAAAAAAAACCCTGCCAGGTTCACCTCCCACAGGCAGCATAGGGTAGGCAGAGTATGGCACACACAGGCAGCACTCTGCCTGCCCTATGCTGCCTGTGTGTGCCATACTCTGCCTGTCTTATGCTGCCTGTGTGTGCTTTACTCCTCCTGTCCTATGCTGCCTGTGGGTGCCATACCCTCCCTGCCCTATGATGCTTATGTGCCATACTCTGCCTACCCTATGCTGCCTATACACAGACAGCATAGGCCAGGCAGTACATACAATGTCTGAGGTGTCTAGAGGTGAACAATGTGGGTGATTACAGCCTGAGGTGTGAACACTGCAGGGGGTGAACAATGCAGAGATTAAAAGGTGTGAACAACACAGGGGATTACAGTTTTAAACAATACAGAGGGATTACAGCCTGAATCTGAGGTGAGAACCATGCAGGGGGCCAGTTAATCTCAGTACTGATACCATTTAAAGATAACACAAAGTTAAGCCATCAAAGCAGCCAGACAGGTGGGGGGCCATACAGAGGGGGGTCGTGGGCCGCATGCGGGCCGCGGGCCGCCAGTTGGACAGCACTGTCCTAGATGTATCAAGGGTAATGAAAAGGATCTTCTAGGTGGGAAGCTGTTGAAGATTTGTTATAGAGAGATACTCTGTTATCCTGACAGGCCAGTCTGATCCTGTGTGCCAAACATGTTTTCTACTATATTTTTGAGCACCCAGGCAATTGCTACACCTTTACTTGAGCTGCCATACTTATCTGTATGTTTATTAAAAACTAGAAGCATTTGTTATTCTGATCAAAGAGCTAATATCCAAGTGAGTGCAGTTCCTATCTGCTGCAACACTTAAACACTCAGACACAACAAATTAAATCTCCTTCCTTTAGGATGGGCAGATTTTCGGCAAGCGAGAAAGCGCTTTTCCGCTTGCCGAAAATATCCGCCCTACGACTTGTCTGGCATTCGCCTAACAGCCACTGCTTCCATCCCAAGAGTGAGCAGTTTGGATGCCTATGCTCTGTATTTCCAGTCATTAGAAGGACTTCCATTTTTGTTTGCCGAATAACAAACCAAGTGAAGAGTTGAACTTCATTTTGCATTTTGCATGATTTTTTTTAAAAAAAAACAGTTAGGTAACTTGCATTTGTGAGTGTTCCCTTCGCCTAGACAATGTATTACATCTTTCAAAACATTTACCTATTATGTGAGATTTCTTTCAAATAAGCACGATTCTTTCAAACAGTATGTGCTGTAACTTTACTTTGGTGCATCATATCAAATGTTACAAAGGTAAGGCATAGCACAAATTTATTGTGTTTAAAAATATTTTACTATACAATGATACATGAATCCAGAGGGTACATTATATAATAAACATGTTTGACACCTGGCTGGTTTTGTATTGCTAGACATTGTTTCAGAAATATATGAGGATGAGTCCCAGCTGCTATTGTAAATGAAGGAGGCCTCACAAGTAGGCCAAGTT
Source organism: Xenopus tropicalis (assembly GCF_000004195.4). Classification (NCBI taxonomy): domain Eukaryota; kingdom Metazoa; phylum Chordata; class Amphibia; order Anura; family Pipidae; genus Xenopus; species Xenopus tropicalis. The sequence goes on from NC_030677.2 coordinate 129,056,330, forward strand.
GTTATTATGGAGGACTTTAATTATCCAGACATTGACTGGAGTAATGGGGTGGCTAAGTCAGAAAAAGCTAGTAGGTCTGTAAATATGTATAAATGTATAAATGACAACTTTTTATTTCAGGCAGTTCAGGAACCTACTAGAAATGATTCTGTTTTGGGCCTGGTGATATCTAATAATACTGAACTCATCTCTAACATTTGTGTGGGTGAGCATTTGGGGAACAGTGATCACAACATGGTCTCCTTTGAGATAATGCTGCAGAGACAGCTCTATAAGGGAGTAACTAAAACGCTCAATTTTAGACGTGCAGACTTTGCCAGTATAAGGGCATCTCTGCAATGTGTCAACTGGGAAAGGTTTTAACAGGGTTAAACACAGAAGGAAAGTGGAATATCTTTAAAATATTGCTTAGCAAGTATACAGATACAGAGATCAGTATATTCCCGTTGTAAGCAAGTAAAGGCATGGCAAAGCAAAACCTTTATGGTTGAATAAAAGTGTTAGCATCAAGGCTGGTAAGAAAAAACGTGCTTTTAAAGCATTCAAGTTAGCTGGGACAGCAGGAACTTTTATAAGGTATGAGGAAGCAAATAAAGCTCTGTGATTGCCAAACCTTTTCACTTAATTTTTCAGGATTCATTGAGGTCTGACATGGTACCGAGAGACTGGCGAATTACTAATGTAGTTCCTTTATTCAAAAAGGGATCCTGTTCTCAGCCTGAGAACTATAGGCCTGTTAGTCTGACATCAGTGGTAGGAAAGCTTTTGGAAGGGGTAATAAGGGATAGGGTACTTGAATACATAAAAAATCACAATACTATAAGTTTGTGCCAGCATGGTTTTATGTGGAACTGATCTTGCCAGACTAATTTAGTCGCCTTTTATGAGGAGGTGAGCAGGAACTTTGATGCTGAAATGCTCGTGGATTTTTGGCTACTAAAGCGAATAAAGTACTGTCTTGTATAAAAAAGGGCATTGACTCAAGGGATAAAAACATAATTCTGCCTCTTTCTAGGTCCCTGGTAAGGCCTCACCTTGAGTATGCAGTGTAGTTTTGGGCTCCAGTCCTTAAGAAGGATATTAATGAGCTGGAGAGAGTGCAGAGACGTGCAACTAAACTGGTAAAGATGATGGAAAATTTAAGCTATGAGGTTAAACTGGCAAAGTTGGAGTTGTTTTCTCAGGAAAAAGGTGCATATGAGGGGACATGATTACTCTGTACAAGTACATTAGAGGGGATAATAGGCAGATAGGGGGTGTTCTTTTTTTTCACATAAAAATGATCAGCGCACCAGAGGCCACCCCTTTAGACTGGAAGAACGGAGCTTCCATTTGAAGCAGTAGGTGGTTTTTCAGGATGAGTGCAGTGAGGTTGTGGAATGCCCTTCCTAGTGATGTTGTGATGTCAGATTCTGTTAATGCCTTTAAGAGGGGCCTGGATGATTTCTTGAACAAGCATGATGCCCAAGGCTATTGTGATACTACAACTACAGTTAGTATTGATGTTGATATATATAGTTTATGTATGTGAGTGTATAGATAGGTAAGTATAGGTTTGTGTGTGCTGGGTTTACTTGGAAGGGTTGAACTTGATGGACTCTGGTCTTTTTCCAACCCTATGTAACTTGTCGCTTGAATGCTAGCAATCCCGTCTGGCATTATGGCTAAAATTTTACAGACCTTCATAAGAGTATTTTACAGCACTGTGTCTAGAGGTTACTAAACCATGACTCTGCCATCCCCCAGAAAGACCAAAAGTGGTGCAGTAGAGAGCCCGGTATAAATAGATAATATATGAAGTGAATTCTACACTGATGTTATTGACGTTCATGGAACATTACAGCAGAATTGCAAGATTTAAGGGGCCCCTCCAATTCTGGATTGCAAAGAATGAACTTGTTCTTTTGTAGCTTTAAAAACCCTTAATTGTTGATATAAGAATCCCACACCACCAAGTGTTTTAATCTGCACCATCAAATCTGGTCAAGTTCTACAAATAAAGGGAACTATACTGTACATAAAACACATGGGTTGTTACAGTGCATCAATAACTACAGTAAATGTATGCAAGTCACCTAAATGTAAATACCAGAATAATGAACAGTATATATCTTACATAGTTACATAGTTACATAGGGTTGAAAAAAGACCAGTGTCCATCAAGTTCAACCCATCCAAGTAAACCCAGCACACCTAACCCACACCTACCAATCTATACACTCACATACATAAACTATAAATACAACCACTAGTACTAACTGTAGATATTAGTATCACAATAGCCTTGGATATTCTGATTGATCAAGAACTCATCCAGGCCCCTCTTAAAGGCATTAACAGAATCTGCCATTACCACATCACTAGGAAGGGCATTCCATAACCTCACTGCCCTCACCGTGAAAAACCACCTACGCTGCTTCAAATGGAAGCTCTTTTTCTCTAATCTAAAGGGGTGACCTCTGGTGCGCTGATTGTTTTTATGGGAAAAAAGAACATCCCCCAACTGCCTATAATCCCCTCTAATGTACTTGTACAGAGTAATCATGTCCCCTCGCAAGCGCCTCTTTTCCAGAGAAAACAACCCCAACCTCGACAGTCTCACCTCATAGTTTAAATCTTCCATCCCCTTAACCAGTTTAGTTGCACGTCTCTGCACTTTCTCCAGCTCATTAATATCCTTCTTAAGGACTGGAGCCCAAAACTGCACTGCATACTCAAGGTGAGGCCTTACCAGGGACCTATAAAGGGGCAAAATTATGTTCTCATCCCTTGAGTCAATGCCCTTTTTTTTATACAAGACAGCACTTTATTTGCTTTAGTAGCCACAGAATGACACTGCCTGGCATTAGACAACTTGTTATCAACAAAAACCCCTAGATCCTTCTCCATTAAGGAAACCCCCAACACACTACCATTCAGTAGATAGTTTGCGTTTATATTATTTCTACCAAAGTGCATAACTTTGCACTTATCAACATTGAACCTCATTTTCCAGTTTGCTGCCCAGTTATCTAATTTTGTCAAATCGCTCTGCAAAGCGGCAGCATCCTGCATGGAACTTATAGTTTTGCACAATTTAGTGTCATCAGCAAAAATAGAAACAGTACTGTCTATGCCCACCTCCAGGTCATTAATAAACAAGTTAAAAAGCAAAGGCCCAAGGACTGACCCCTGCGGTACTCCACTAACCACACTGGTCCAATTAGAAAATGTTCCATTTACAACCACTCTTTGTACTCTATCCTTCAGCCAGTTCTCTATCCAATTACAAATATTATGTTCTAGGCCAATATTCCTTAATTTGATCATTAACCTTCTGTGAGGTACTGTATCAAACGCTTTAGCAAAGTCCAAGTAGATGACATCAACTGCCATTCCAGCATCAAGGTTCCTGCTCACCTCCTCATAAAAGGCGACTAAATTAGTCTGGCAAGATCTGTTACGCATAAAACCATGCTGGCACAAACTAATAGTATTGTGAACTGCAATGTATTCAAGTACCCTATCTCTTATTACCCCTTCCAAAAGTTTTCCTACTACTGATGTCAGACTAACAGGCCTATAGTTTTCAGGCTGAGAACGGGATCCCTTTTTAAATAACGGCACCACATTAGCAATCCGCCAGTCTCTTGGCACCATGCCAGACCTCAATGAATCCTGAAAAATTAAGTGAAGAGGTTTGGCAATCACAGCGCTCAGCTCATTTAATACCCTGGGATGAATCCCATCCGGCCCTGGACCTTTGTTTACCTTTACATGTTCAAGTCTCTTTTGAATTTCCTCCCGAGTGACCCATGCGCCAGTAGCTAAATTACTAGAACTGGGCATATTAAAAGGGAAGCCTTCATTATCTGGCTCCTCAGATGTATAGACAGATGAAAAATAAGAGTTCAAAATTTCAGCTTTTTCCCCGTTCTCATCAACCAACGTACCCCCCCGTGATAATAAAGTTCCCACCCCTTCTTGCTTCATTTTTTTACTATTCACATAATTAAAAAATAATTTTGGATTCTTTTTACTCCTAGCAGCAATATCCCTTTCCATTTCTATTTTAGCTTGCTTGATAGCTTTTTTGCATGCTTTATTTGCTTCCTTGTACCTGATGAAAGTTTCTGCTGTCCCAGCTAACTTGAATGCCCTAAAAGCATGTTTTTTCTTACCAACCTCGACAATAACACTTTTATTCAGCCATAAAGGTTTTGCTTTGCGATGCCTCTCCTTGCTTACAAGGGGGATATACTGTTGTGTATACCTACAAAGCAATGTTTTAAAGATGTTCCATTTTCCTTCTGTGTCTAACCCCATGAAAAGCCTTTCCCAGTTGACACATTGCAGAGATGCCCTTATACTGGCAAAGTCTGCACGTCTAAAATTGAGCGTATTAGTTACTCCCTTATAGCGCTGTCTCTGCAGCATTATCTCAAAGGAGACCATGTTGTGATCACTGTTCCCCAAATGCTCACCCACACAAATGTTAGAGATGAGTTCATTATTATTAGAAATCACCAGGTCCAAAATAGCGTCATTCCTAGTGGGTTCTTGAACTGCCTGAAATAAAAAGTTGTCATTTAGCATATTTACAAACCTACTAGCTTTTTCTGACTTAGCCACCCCATTACTCCAGTCAATGTCCGGATAATTAAAGACCCCCATAACAACAACTTGACCCAGTTTTGAAGCCTCCTCCATTTGCAACAATAGCTGGGCCTCATCCCCCTCATCTATACGGGGTGGTTTATAGCATACACCAATGATCATTTTCTTTGTGACCTTCAGCCCTACTGAAATTTCTACCCAAAGAGATTCGACGTTTTCATTGGTAATGTCTTTATTACATGGCTTTAAATCTGACTTTACGTAAAGACAAACCCCTCCACCCTTTTTAATCTCTCTGTCCCTCCTAAAAAGTGTATAACCATTTAAATTTGCAGCCCAGTCGCATTTATCATCCCACCAGGTCTCAGTGATGATTGAGCTGCTTTCAGGACTAGAAAATAAACTTCATTACAGAAACCCTGAAATAGCCCAGATGCATTACAGATATACAGGCTAATTATTTATGTTCTTCACCATACTAATTAATGCTAATTGCATTTCCCAAGATTTATATGTCTAAAAATAACCTGTGCATTTCTCAGAGAACAGGGTAACGTTTATGAGGCATTTAACGGGGGATTGCACAGATTTCATAAGGATGAGGCTGCAGGGTCATCTTAAAAACATAGTCTGTATTGACCTCTGTCACTCCTTTTGGCAGCTCAATGCTGAATCTACGTAGAATAGTGGTGAAGAATATGAACAGCTCAAACCGGGCCAGTTGTTCTCCCAAACATACCCTGTGTCCTGTACAAGAAGAGCAAGAAATATGATTCAGTGACTTTAAATTAATGTTTTCTTTTAAAAAAAAAAATCAAGGTGTATTTTTGATATTAATTTAAGGTGTAGGTTTCTTTGCTTTAATACATAACATACAATTATTGGGTTCTGTAGTATGAAAATAAACCTTGGTGTATTTTTAAACTTATGACTGTGTTTCAGTTTTTTGTTTTTTTTAACTATCTTTTAACCACTTTACAGCAAAAACTAAAAGAATACTAACCTGCAGAGAACGGCAGAAATGCCTCGTTCGTACAAAAGTCTCCATTCTTGTCCAAAAAGTGGTTAGGGTTGAACTTATAAGGGGTCTCCCACTGGCGTTGGTCATGCAGGACAGAGTCCAGGTTTGGTAAAACAATAGTGTTCTGAAGATATTGAGTTAAAACAAATGTATATTTATAACAAAAGCTCTTTTAAATATAATTAAGCGTATCATTAAGTGTAAGACACGAAATGTGTTAAGAATATTTTTACTTGGTTCAAAAAAAATTAGAAATAGTAGATGATACTACTACAGTTTGTGGTCCAATGAATGTGCACCTATATGTGATGGACTCTATAATGATCATCCTAGTGGGTTTCTTACTATCCCCTCATGTACTTTTTTGTATGTATATTTACAGCATTGTATTCAATACAAAATTGTATTAATATATTGTTTTGTGAGATATGATCAAAGCATAGAGTCCCCAGGAAAGAAGCAGCTAGGATACAACTACAGATATTTCTGAGTTCTGGACTGGTGCTGCAGTGTTCTTAAAGGACAAGGAAACCCTAACTCACTAAGGGATTCTCTAGACTACGCTACTGTGTATATGCCAATGTATTTCTTTGAATATGATACCTGCGAGAAACAGCCACAATGGCGGCATGGTATTCCTTTAGGGAGTTTCCACAGTACATTCCCCCCCCCCAAAAAAAAATGTAATTGACTGTGGGTGCCTAACATTTGCCACCCCCTCCCCAATGAATTAGGTTTACTTTTTCATTTAACTACTTAATATGAGGAGTTGTGTAGTAATGTTATCTTCATTTCCTAAACTCGTAAGGTTAAAGAGGCAATAGAGTGCACCAGAGACCTTCTGTTTGCCTGACCTCTTCCTTGGATGAACACATGACATTCCTTGAAAATGCTGCATATAACCAATCTCTTCCTTTCTACCATAACATAAAGCATAGTGCTGTGTTAGATACATCTCTTACCTTGTTCAGCTGATAGCCATTAACTGTAACTTTCCTTATACAACTTCTGGGAATTCCCACAGATGCAATGTTCCCATAACGCTGAACCTCATGAATGACTGCATTGGTGAAAGGAAGTTTTTTTCTGTCTTCATAATAAGCTAGTGGAGAGCCATCAAGAACTGTGTCCAACTCTTTCTGTACCTTCTCTGTAAGGGTGACAACAAAAATATCCATAGCACAAAACTACAAGAGAAACTATAACAGAAGCAAAATGCTTGCCAATTATTGATCATTTTCTCCATTTATCGTATTCTGATGAAAAATCCAAGCTCACTTGAATTGTGTAACCCTGTAAAATGTTTGCTGTTGTTTGTGTATCATGAGTCTATTGTTTACTCACTTTGTATTTCTGGGAAAGCCACCATGTATAGCAAAGCCCACTGAAGACTTATGGCTGTAGTCTCTGTCCCTGCTATAAACAGATCAATCACCACCTGAATCATGTTTTCCTCATCAAATGTGGTATCAAGCTCATGTTTGGTCTGCAAAAGATAAAAAAATCATTATTGTCCCACTGCCCTAAAAGGCTCTGGTTGTCTTAGCTTCCTTTGACCCACAAGTCTCTCTAAGGTTACAGACCCACAAACATTTGAACTTGCAGTTGTCATGTAATACTTAACTGGGAATTCCTACACACTGCATTGCATGTTTTAATTGGATATATTTATTCCTGCATGTCTGAATTCCAAATGAATGTGGATGGATGCAGAATGCAGGATTAATAGGTTAACCACCATACTGTATTTAATAAATAGCTCAACGTTTGCATAGGTGCAGTAACCAATAGCAATTAATGATATGTTTGCTGGTGACGCAGGGGATTAATGAAATATTTGCAGTGACTAATGGAAGAAAGAAAAGTGAATAGCAGAAGGCAGTATCAGGCAGGAACTGAGGTTTTTGGCCTGTGGAAATCTGTTAAAGGATGAATCCTCCAGCTGTGCCATTAGCTTTATAAGACACTCTAGAAAAACCTGTGTTGGCTGGTGTGCACAGTCTGCATCCAAGATCCTTGCATTGCTATTCAGTTAGTCTTTCTATTGATTGCTGATCACAATTCATCTTGATGTAACTTACTGATCGCATTAACCCTTTCCTACTCCTATATATTGCTATAGATGAGTCAAATTGGCCAGATTGTACAGTTTAGTGGCAGTTTTAATGGTCTGGTTCTTCACACTAAGCCCAGGTTCTGGTTCTTCACACTAAACCCATGTTGATCAAACAGAGGATGATATACCTGTAGGCCCAGCCTTTCTTGTGTAAATTGGCTGACCAAAGGATTGTTTTTAGGACTTACTTACTTTCTTAACTTATACCTGCCTGTGAAGTCAGAGATAGCACTGGGACAGGGCAAAAAAATCCAGATGGCAAGGGACAAGACTTGGCCCAAGGCCCATGTATGTAATCTGACTGGCCATGCTAACAACTCCCATCATGTCATCAACTACTTTGTCACACGCTTTAAAGCCTGTATCAGTCAGATGTGTCCCAAAATGTTGGAGACCAAATAAGCAAGCAATCTTGTTCAGTGACTTGGAAAATCTATGTCTACATTTTGTACCATTCAGGATAAGATTGGTTTACTATTTAAAAAAATAACCTAGTAACAAATATCACTTAAATAAATGTTTCATGTAGATGCTTACTTTTTCAATCTGTGTCAGGTAGTAGTCAATCATATCTTGAGGATCATCTTTTGAACTATTAATTTCATGCAACTTTATCTCCTTTTTTATAAATGCTGCCAGATAATCTATAGCAGCAAAGGATTTTTGATGTGGACCTGGTACGTATCGCATCAGCCAAGGAAAAGCATCATACATCTAGAAAGAGACAATATTGCTGCTGTGATGTTTGGTTATTGTATGAAAATAAACAGTGACAAAACTTAAGATTTTTACATACCCTTCCCCAAGCTGTGCCCAAGCCTGAAACCAAACTGCTGTTGCACTTAACCATTTCCTGGAAGGTGGGATCTTCAATAGAAAAACGGTGCCCAAATACCACAGCAGAAATGACATTTGCCACAGCAAGAACAATGAGATCCGAAGGGTTAATTGGTTCTCCTAAATGGCAGAAGAGTAGTGTAATTACTTAAGAGCTCTTCATAGCTCTATCTATCTATTTGTCTGTCTGTCTGTCTATCTGATACTGAAAGTTACCTTGGAGTTCTGCAACCCTTTGGCCTTGTGCTTTTCTAAGGATCACAGATATTTCTAATATCCTTATATTTTTTATTAGGCAGTACATTATCATTTATGAATTACTAGTTTTAGTTTCTGGGAAAACTATTATTTAGGGCTCTTACACACAGAGTTGCACACCCATGTAGTATCATATAGTGGCTTTTTCGTGCATTCCACACATTCCCATTCTTCTCTATTCTTCTGTATGGGGACTGTACCCAAGAGATCACACTGAACTGCAGAACTTTCATGAGATTCCTACATGTTTACTGTTTCAGTGAGGCCCTGGGCAGGTTGTTACAACTATACACAAAGATCTCATACTTTTTACTGTTACTGTTTACACAGCACTTATATTTCAACACCTGAAATTTTTTCAGAAATCGAATGCCAACCTTTACGGGATTTTTGCTTTATTAAAATAAATATCCTAAAATATAATTCCTAATTGAGCATACTCATATAAGTTTTTAGGGGTTATTAAAACATTTTCTGTGTGAATGCTGACCATTCTTGGCAGCTAAGGACTCCACCAGACACTGAGCTTCTTCTTGGATCCTTGATTCCAGTCCACGTTTCCCAAGTCCTAGGTTCCTTAGAGTCATTAGTCCAAATCGCCTCTGTTGTTTCCAGGTGTGGCCATTAGTAGTTCCAATACCTGCATTGTAAAAGATGTAAGCGAAATAAACTAGCAAAATAATCTAGCACAAAAAGCTAAATTCCATTGCATTCAAGTAACACTTTCAGGTCACATTGGTGTTAAATGGGCAATAACACTCCCTTCATTTTGGAAAGTTCAGCACCATTTTTAAAGAGCATAAGATTTGTATTTGAAAATATTTCTGGTTTTTCTGGTTGGATATTTGTAGACAGCAGTGATACCCTTTTCACTGTGATATTCTTTGGTTAAAAAATGCAGCATTCAATTAACCCTCAACTGCAGGCCATACTTTCTATTATTGTCAAAATGAAATGTGAGTCTTATGCAAACAAGAGAATTTTAGTAAAGGACATGCCACATGTGCCATTGCCCTACAGCTACCTTTGCAAAGGCGTTCAGACATAATAAATAGAGCAATGTCCTGTGCAGTTAATTTTACAATTATCAGTGAATTATATTTAAAAGTATATTAAATCCTATTTTTGGTGTAAAACACACTACTACTGTAGAATATATTTAATCTTTATGTATTGTTTGCAGTACCATTCTATCAATTTAACAATCTTTTTAGTATGAGAATCATCAGTGTTGATTCCCTTTCTTTTAGTACCAAATGCCAGTGATTACCTCTTTCATTAGTGAGAGCCGTCATGAAGCCGTCAACAGGGCGCCCTGAAAGCTCCTCAGAGTGGGTGATGAGGCCGTTCCTTACAGATTTGCACCCACTCAGCACCACAAGTGGGGTGTGGCCCAGCCATAAAGTGTAGATGTCCCCATATGATTTAGCCATCTAAAAATACCAAAGAGTTTAATTCTAAAAGAGTTGCAACTAGAAATATATATGGAAAACTGTATCCATTTATATAAATGATAACACAAATGCCAATGAGAAGTTATGTGATCAAGTAAAGCTCAATTAACATTGTAACAATGAGACTTCAGCGCTAATTCACAAATGCCATTTTTTCACAGCTTAAACAGATTTCTTTAGTGATTTTGTGATTAAAGTTAAACAACCTGTTGGCTTGTTAGGTAACCAGCCAACCCGTGGCTTCATGGAATTCAGAAATTCAGTCAGTTCAGAAAATGGTGTCAAGGGAAGGCAGGTTATCGAGCATCAGGGCAGAGGGCAGTTTCTGTCTAAATTCTTTTCCCTTCCCTGCCTACTCATTTTGCTAAAATATTATATTGGTGAAATTTTCCTTCAGCTAAGACTCCATTTCCCACAATGCCTTGCTTATTCTGTGATTTACTAACCTGTGAAAAAAGAGAATAGCAGAAATGAACAAGGTATTGTGGGAAGTGGTGTCTTTTTTTCTTTCATTATGCAGATTTAAGGGGCAGATGGGTCAGTTGAGGGCATGTGGCCAGTGGCATTTTTATAGGTTGCAATATGCAAAATCCTATATTGTATTATTATCCTATTTTTAAGGTATCTCTAAAAATGGATTTGCCCCTATGCCACCCCCTCTGCCAATGCCCACTTGACTCTACGAGGACAATAGGTAAAGTGAAATACATAAATGAAAAGAAAATAATTACACAGATATATTTAGAAAATACATTTCCTTGCAGCACTGGGATCCTACTGGGGCACTATATGCAATGAGTATGTATGTTCTCCCTGTGTCTGTTTGGGTTTTCTCTAGGTATTCCAGTTTCTTCCAACACTTCAAAAACATAAAGGCAGGTAAATTGTCTTCTGATAAAAGTGACCCCAGTGCGTGTATAAATATGATAGAAGTCTTACATCATAAGCTCCACTGGGGAAGAGATTGATTAAAATGATGAACAATCTATATAAAACTCAGCCAAATGTGCTATATACTGTATATAACAGATTCTAAGTAAATCTTTTATATAGCATAGAGAGTAAATTAAAACAAATACAATCTTAAATGGTGCATTTGCTTGCTTCCAGTTCAGAATAATTACAGCATGTCATCTATAAATCCAGATAATACTTTATTATCTTTCCTGTCTAGCCCTCCACAAATACTAGGCAACTAGGCATATGTGTATATATCTACTATATATACACATAAATCTTACTATAACTAAATTTGTTTAGGCCGAGTGCCCAAAGAATCAGAACTGCAGAATGTGAAGAGGAGCCTAGGTTCATCAGTTATCTGCCACTGTACAGTGCACCCAACAAATACCACAAATTCATCTAAACTGCTTGGCCAAATCTGGGCATGTATGGTATCCTAATGTTGTTATTGGTAAGACAGGGACACAACACTTGCCAGGATACTCACTTTTCGAAGTGTCTTTGGATGCAGTTTGAACCTCAGAGCCCATAGGTTTCCTAAGAGGGGTAGAGGAGTGGGCCCAGGGGGAAGGTTTTTAGCTGCCCATTTCATTTTTATGTATTTAATAGTAATAACACAGACCAGTAAAGCCAGAAGGATCTGCTGAAAACTCCATGTATCCTGTGTAAAAGACATGTTAAGAAAGTTAATGTTCCAGTACAGTGAAAGGAGTGTAATGTTTCAGCTTTCCTGCTGTGTCCTGCTTTCCTTCGCTCTGGCTCTAGATTGTTTTCCTTCTTGTACAGCCGAGAAGCCTGCTCTGTATTATGTCTTTCTGTTTATGTATTGAAAGTCAATTATGCATGTAAGGGGTATCCTCCCTTACACATGGATGCATACAAACTACAGCTTTCCTTTCTGTTTTGTAACTAAGCACTCACACAAACATGCGCACTGGTACAGGAGGAGGAGAGAAGTTACACATTGACTTTCCCTTATATTGCTGTGGTGCAGAAACAACAACAGGCATGGCAAACTGATGTTTACAGGCTGCATGTTCCCTCTTCTCCCTCTCCCCCGGTCCTTCTCATAATTTCTTTTACACGTGGCTGACAACTTTTTTTTACTGTTCTAAGTAAAATATTTTATGGTATTTCTTTATTTAGTTATCAGTCCTGACAAAACATATTTGGGGTTTATGCAGACACTTGTACATTTGCAAAAACCTTGTGCCAAACTAAAATACAAATGGCACTGTTAAAGGTATTCTTCACCTTTAAGGTAACTGTTAGTATGTTATAGAATGACCAATTCTAAGCAACTTTTCAATTGGTCCTTATTTTTTTTTTTATATTTTTTTTTTTGTTTTTTTTTTAAATTATGTGCCTTCTTCTGACTCTTTCAGGCATTTAAATGTACAGGGTGGGCCATTTATATGGATACACCTTAATAAAATGGGAATGTTTGGTGATATTAACTTCCTGTTTGTGGCACATTAGTATATGTGAGGGGGGAAACTTTTCAATATAGGTGGTGACCATGGTGGCCATTTTGAAGTCGGCCATTTTGGATCCAACTTTTGTTTTTTCAATAGGAAGAGGGTCATGTGACACATCAAACTCATTGAGAATTTCACAAGAAAAACAATGGTGTTTTTAACGTAACTTTATTCTTTCATGAGTTATTTACAAGTTTCTGACCACTTATAAAATGTGTTCAATGTGCTGCCCATTGTGTTGGATTGTCAATGCAACCCTCTTCTCCCACTCTTCACACACTTATAGCAACACCGCAGGAGAAATGCTAGCACAGGCTTCCAGTATCCGTAGTTTCAGGTGCTGCGCATCTTGTATCTTCACAGCATAGACAATTGCCTTCAGATGACCCCAAAGATGAAGGGTGAAGTTAACAAACAAAACCACTGCTATTGGTCTGACACTAAACCACATTGGATAGATCCCTCCAAGACTGTTGGAAGAAAAAAAATGATGGTATGGTGTGGTATATGGGGTACAAAGATAGTGGGGCCATTCTTCATCAATGGAAACCTCAAGGCCACTGGATATGCGAAATTGCTACATGATGATGTGTTTCCCTCTTCATGCACTGAAGCTGGCACGTTCCCTGAGTTTTTCCAGCAAGGTGGTGCACCACCACATTATGGGTGTCAGGTCCGAGCATTCCTAGATGAACAGTTTCCTGGAAAATGGATTGGTCATCGTGGGCCAGTTGAATGGCCCCCAAGGTCTCCCGATCTGACCCCCTTAGACTTTTATCTTTGGGGTCATCTGAAGGCAATTGTCTATGCTGTGAAGATACAAGATGTGCAGCACCTGAAACTACGGATACTGAAAGCCTGTGCTAGCATTTCTCTGTGGTGTTGCTATGTTGCTACTTGCTGCAGTGTGTGAAGAGTGGGAGAAGAGGGTTGCATTGACAATCCAACACAATGGGCAGCACATTGAACACATAAAGTGGTCAGAAACTTGTAAATAACTCATGAAAGAATAAAGTTACGTTAAAAACAAGCACACCATTGTTTTTCTTGTGAAATTCCCAATAAGTTTGATGTGTCACATGACCCTCTTCCTATTGAAAAAACAAAAGTTGGATCCAAAATGGCCGACTTCAAAATGGCCACCATGGTCACCACCCATCTTGAAAAGTTTCCCCCCTCACATATACTAATGTGCCACAAACAGGAAGTTAATATCACCAACCATTCCCATTTTATTAAGGTGTATCCATATAAATGGCCCACCCTGTAGATCACTGACCCCAGCAGTTAAAAACCTGTGCTCTCTGAGGCCACAATTTTATTGCTATTATTACTTTTTATTTCTTATTTTTGTGGGTATGTCCTCTCAGATGAATATATCAGTCTCATTCTAATCACTCCCTGGTTGCAAAGGTAATTCGAACCCTAGCAACCAGATAACTTCTAAAACAACACAAATTGTAAAACATTGAGACCAATTGCAAATTGTCTAAGAATATTACTCTCAACTAGGACTTTGTTTATAACCTTACATACTATAATATTTGCTATTTTACTGTGTATATGGGGAGCTCACAACCCACTCAGTTATGCCCTCCATGTCATATAAATCTGATATGCCTGAACTGCAAGTCTCCCCAACTGCACAGTTTAGAAATACTGCAGGGAACTTTTAACAATATATTACGTAGTTTGGTATACCGGTAGTTTCTTTTTAAAAGAATCAACTGACAACTTCTGTTGCTCTTGCTGTGTGCTTTGGTATTAAAAAATGCAAGTCGTAACACAAGGATTGCAGGGTACAATTTCATCTGGCACGGCTGGCATTATACACCAATAGTTCACTGAAACTGAAAGGGAATATACCCTATTTTAAGCATGTTTACTTTGTTCCCATAAGGGCAGTGACACACGGGGAGATTAGTCGTCGCGCGCCAAATCTTTGTTTTCACGGGCGACTAATCTCCCCACAATGCCATCCCACCAGCTAAAATTTAAATCACGGGTGGGATGGCATACACGGCGCCACAATTGGCCGAAGTTACCTTGAGAGGAAAAGAAACTTCGGGCGACTTCGGCAAATCGCAGCACCGCATATGCCATCCCACCGCCGATTTACATTCTAGCCGGTGGGCATGGGCGTCCACAGAAGGGGGCAAGAGGGGGCACTTGCCCCCCCCTGGAAAAGTAGCAAAAAAAAAAAAAAAACCTTACTCCGTTTCTGTCCCCTCAAGCCCGTTTTGCTGTGCTCCGATTGGATCTTTCTTCTTGTGGATTCTCCAATCAGAGCACAGCTTCCTTGACAGACAGTAAAATTGACCAATCAGAGCACAGATGCACACAGGGATCGGGAGATTTTGCAAACTGGAAACAGAAATGAAGACTGAAAAGAAGAATCTGCAGCTGTAACTTTACCTAAGAACCAACTCTCAACTTTTGCTGCAGTTTTCATCCCACAGGCACTATACACAGGTACTATACACAGGTACTATACAGTTCTAAAGAATCACTAGCTGACATTAAATTGTTTTTTGCCTGACCTGACATCTATAATAATTTATAATCTATCCCCTACCCTAACAGATGGAGGGTAAGTTAACTCTTCATTTATAGTAAGTTACAGTGGGGCCAATGTTGTGTATCAGTGCCAGTGTTATAGTGCCAGGGCCTGAATATCTGCCATCCATACCCACTGCTTCTCACTGTATATAATGTGCTGGTTTTGTAAATAAGGACTGCGTCTCACTGTATATAATGGGGAGTCAGTACCCACTGCCTTTCTTGCTATAAAACTAACATAAACACATCTAAAGGGGTGGTTTACTTTTAAGTTAACCTTTAGTATGTTATAAAATGGCCTATTCCTAGCAACTTTGCAATTGGTCTTCCTAATTAATTTTTTTGAATAATTTGCCTTTCTCTTCTGCCTCTATACAGATTTCAAATGGGGGCCAAAAAATATTGTTCTGTGAGGCTACAATTTTATTATTATTATAATTTTGTATTACTTATTTTTCCAAGTAGGCCCCTTAACTATTCATATTCCCATCTCTTGTTTAAACCACTACCTGGTTGCTAGGGTAAATAAGACCCTAGCAACCAGATAGCTGCTGAAATACCAAATGGAGAGCTGCTGAACAAAAAGCTAAATAACTGAAAAACCATTAAAAATAAAAGTGAATTTGAATGCGAACTACCCCTTTAAGCTAACTGATCACAAACACAAATGTTTGCAGATCCCCTAACAGAAGTGCACGTATGAATACTTTTACATACTAAACATTTTAGGGTAAAAAAAAAAAGCACCCCCACCCGCACTTTTGTACAGTATCCCTGGGAGTCAGTGGGAAGGGCAAGAGGTAGTTGGAAAGTTAACTTTTTACGCCAGCAGCGAATCCACTAAGTGTCACATTAGCTGTAGGTCAGTCTGTGTATGGGCCATCTTTAGCCTCCCCTAGTATCATCCTGCAAAAAAAAAAAAAAAAAAAAAATATATATATATATATATATTTGTCTGTTGCAGGATGATGCTAGCTTACTTGCCCCCCCTTGGAAAATTTTCTGCAGACGCCCATGCCGGTGGGTTGGAATTGCGGGGAGATTAGTCGCCTATGACAATGAAATTTGTCACGTGGCGACTAATCTCCCCGTGTGTCACTTAAGGGCATGGTTAATTAATTTTTAGTACGGTGCTATTTTAAGATAAGATTTTCTTTATTTACATTTTTTTCTGTACAGCTGTCAGGATACCCTAGAATACCCTAGAAACCAGGCAACAGTTTAGAAGCCATTATGGAAGATGAATAGGAAAGAATCTGAACATAAATATAAACAATTCAGAATAACAATAAAACTGAATCCTCAAAGTCTACTTTTTTTGTTGCCCAGGTCAGTGAGCCATGAGTGGTTTGCTGGCCAAGTAGCGGCAGAAAAGACTAATAAATCAAAAACTGTAACTAAATAAGGACTGATTAGAAAAGTGCTTAGAATATGCCCATCTATGAAATGCTTTAAGGTTATTTTTTAAAGATTATTGTGTGATGAGCAACACAGTTTACACTGAATAAATAATTTGACAGTGGCAGTTCCAAATTATTAAGCACTAATACTAGCCCTGAAAATGAATGGTGTGCATCATTCACATTAGATGCCTACCCCCCAGTAGTTTTGTGGGAAAGTCCTGAATCTCAAGGCTGAAAGGGGGTGAAGCATACGTGGGTTTTGCACAGATCAGGGGCAGGTCAGGGCTGATGCAGAAGGGGGGTGTGGACTAAAGGGGGCCATACATGGGCCAATTTAACCTGCCAATTGGGGTCCCTCAGACCAATTTAGCAGCTTATCTTCCCATGAATTAGGCCTTTTTACAGGGGCCAATATCTGGTTGAAAACTGGCCAGATGTAGATCTGACTCTCTCAGAAAAACCCTTCATTCTCAGAGTCTGCACAGTTCTTTCCCCTCTCCTGCTCCCCCTCCCTTAAAGGGGAACTATAAGAACTATAAAATGGCAGCTGCAATCAGAGAAATTTATTTTTGACATCTCACACAAGAGGGGGTAGGAGAGTGATTTTTTTAATGTTAGTATTTTTTGCTTAAGTTTCAAGGGTTCGGAGTCCATTTGATATCTGGCATGTTTCTTTTACTAAGGACTCTGTTTTTGGCAGAATCCCAAATTTATGAGTTTGGTACATCAAGGTAACACATTGCCCAGATTTTTACATTGTATTCTACTTTCTTCTGGTACAAAAAAAATGTAAAAACGTTTTCTTACTGTATTTAATGTTTTCTGAATGTCTTCCGTTAAATGCTGTTTCCCTGTACATTTTTGGGGGAATTAGCTATGGTAGGCAGATAAGCAGAAGATCAGGAGCATAGAGACAGGGGCACCACTTCTTCAGGCACGAACATGTTTATTTCTGGCAAACTCTGCCCAACTTAAACATCATCGGAAACAATTCATCAGCATTACAATAGAGCTTATTCAAGATTTGACACCAATCTGGGACTCTCACCTTCCAGGTTGACTTTCACTCTCTGGAACCTTTTCAGGGTTTCTCACTGTCCCCAGTTTCACACATCCACAGTGACTCTCACACTCGGGCAACTCACTCAGCCCTGTTGTCCCTCCTGGGATACCAGCTCACCAGCTTCTGGAACACTTTGGCTTCTCACTAAGCCTTGATGTTCCGCTTTTCATTAAGCCTTGCTAACTTCTCAGCTCTCATACACGTCATGACTCCCTCTGCTCCTTGCAGTGGCAGGAGGCAACCACAGCCCCTCTGGGAGTTCGTAAAACAGAAATGCAGCCTTCCTGCCCTGTGGCCTGCTCTGAAAGACCTTTTACTCTGAGGGACCCCTTTCTGAGCGACCCCCAGGTATGGGAGCACACCCCTTTTTACCTCTCCAGGCAGCTCCTCTCTCAGCTGCCTCTTAATAAGCCAAAAGACATTAAGACATTCTGTGCATTAAGCTACCAAGATATGCCCTCCCCTTTTAGCAAAACAGGGATTGTTTGTCCATATATTGCAATATATGCAAACTGGCCAACTGTGTCAAAGTCATCCCCTGTCTGGCCAGTCCTACACTCACTTTTTATCTGATTCATTAAGAAATCTAGTGCTTCAATATACCTTTTACAAAGGGACAATATTGTACCTGCTATTTCCTTGCTTTTAAGATTATATCACCCAAATAGTTTCCCTTTTTAAAATAGATGAACAAACAATCCCTCTTTGGGTTAAAGGGGGGCAGTTCTTAGTAGCTTAATTCACAGAATATCTTAATGTCCTATATACAGTATATTGATAATGATTGAGTGCAGAGGATCTCTCTTGCTGTTTATATGAATTTTGTTGTCATACCCTCACACACCTGTTTGTCCAAATTTTGCTATGGTTCAGTTTGAAAGGTTTCATAAAATTACACATGAAAAAGAAATTCCACATTGCTTTAGTTTGTGTAACCCTCAGATAATCTAACAGTTGATACACCCTACCTAAAAACTCAAATGAACCTTTCTCGACAAACAGTGTTTGACTGCACCTATAAATCTATAAACTCGCTTCAACTCAGGCATGAACCTCCTGTTTATCAGGTTATAATTTAAACTTAAGTTGAAGTGAGTTTATAGGGAAGTTATTTATCAGTTTATGGAGTTGAACACTGCGTATTCAAAAGATTTGATTAAGTTTTCTTGCCTGTTGCGTTAATTAAGAACATAGTAACATAGTAAGTATGAATAGCTTTTATATCTTGCACTGAACAAGGCAAAATAGAAAAATATCAAGGATGCATGAATACTTCCCCTTTAGCAATGCAGAAATACACTGTAACAAACCATTCCAGTGTGAAAAAAGTTTGTTAAATCCTACAGGATAAGTATGATTATAGATGAGTAACAAAATACTGAATAGCAATAAATTAACCCCTAAGTGTAATACGTGGAACTATTTTATATATGATTTAGGCTATTTTATATCCTGATTGTGATATACACAGTACTAAGGGGCCCATTCATTAAACCATGATTGAGTTTTTTTGAGAAAAATTGAGAATATTTTTTCTAACTTCTAGAACGTTTTGTAAAATTCCACTAATTTTTCATGGTTTTCGTTAACTTCCACGAAAAAGTCGTATTTTTTGTAAAGAATATGACCATTTCGAAATTCATTCCAGCTTTGGTATTGTGACTATCTTTTGGCCAGGTTGGATCTGTAGAGTGCCATTGAGTCCTATGGAAGGGTTCCAAAATCATGCATTGAAGGTTTCAAAGCCAGAAAGGTTTTTGCGCTGTTTACAAACATTCTGATCCGAAAATGTTGTGGCTTTCAGAACGCAACCATGATATTTTCGTACGATAAAAGAATTTTCGTGACATTTTCGAACATCAGAAATTATTGTGGTTACTCTGAATTTTTGTGAATTGATCGTTAATTCTAAAAATATAAGAAGTGATACTATTTTTTTTTACATTTTTTGACCTTTTGTGAATCAGCCCCTTAAGGTATAGCGATCCAAATTACAGAAAAAACCCTTATCTGGAAAACCCTAGGTCCTGAGCATTCTGGAAAACAGGTCCCGTACCTGTACCCCCAAACAGTGTAGGTCTCTATAAAAATATATTGCATAAAACAGTTCGTATGTTAAACCCTGCTTTATCTAAATAAACCATTTTCATTCAAATAGACTAAGTAGAAGTAGTATGTGCCACTGGGTACTGCTAAATAGAAAATTGGCATTTAAAGTACTAAGGGCTGCCCTCTGTGATCATATGATTCATACTGCACACAAACAAACCAAGGGCCCACATACATGTTAGGTCACTTTAGCCAATAAATGTACAGAGTTCTGTCTTTTACTCCCACACTACTTCCTGTTACAGATAAAGCTACATTATTTCTGGTCATGTGATCTCTGAGGGAGCACACGGCCCATCACTAAATGGTGGATCAAGGAAAATCATGGAAAAGGGCAATATTTACTCATATATATATATATCTGTGTTCCAGTTTGGTAAGATTCTTCAATAGGCCACTTAATATGATATCTGTTGGTTAGGTATTTATTCTGGGGGTATAGTTTTCCTTTAATCAGTTACTAAGGTACACAGAGCAGATAGGGTTGCAGGGCCCAGTAGGTAGTAGTACAAATGACTCTGCTACAACAAGATGTAAGAGGCTGATACATTAGGGGTCATTTTTAGTCATGCAAATTTCCCAGCAGTCAGTTGTATGCAAAACCCTGATCAGCTCTTCCCACCTCCTGTTCCGAATCGAGCGCAGTTGTGCCTATTAACTCAAGAGAACCCTGGATCTACCCTACAGCAGCCTGTGTCAATCACTACAGCACAGTTGTGCCAAAAGAATAGATTGCACATGTCACTGACTCACACTCCAAATGACAGAGCTTATGCCAACTGGACTTTGAATATATTCAGTACAATTGTGGACAATTTGCAATAAAGTGCGGAAGCAATAGCGCTACTCTTATTCTCTCTGGTGAGTGCAACAATGCTGGAATTATGGAAAAAAAACACTGCTTTATGGGAAAAAAAACATAGCAATTGTGCTGGAAATTACACTTTGCTCAATGCACTTGTAAATGACCCCTATTATGTTTAAGCAAAGTTAACTTTATGGTGACTTATAATATCCTTCTATTTTACAATAGGTGGTACTTTAGTCACTATATTATTTACAATATATTTTTGCCTAGAAATGTTTTTAATAAACAATATACTTTCTAAATTTCATATATTAAATTCCTGGTATATTCCTTTCCCATATCAAGCATGAAGAAAGCTTCAGGTAAATGTTATTGCAGTGTAGAAATTGGCTTGACACCTGAGGTGAAGTGAGTTTACAGGGTGGTTATACAGGTAATTCTCATGTAACTGTATAGTTTATTTAGGATGTAACGCATTAGGCCTCGGATGTTTTGACCACTAGTTGACTAGAACACTGTGGGCTTATGAACAAAATATGTAATTTTTTATGTTATGTGGGTCAAAAAAATTGTATTCTTTCTCAGTTGTAAATTGTATTGTAAACACAATTGCCACCAAAAACATAAGCATATCAGTCAAATATGTCATTTTAATTGACAAACCAGTTAGTTCAGTTGCTATACATACAATTTTCAGAAGTAGATGTCTTATGGGCATAGAAATGCTACAAAATTTTTAAAATGCAGTCTAAATAAACATAATGGTCAAATGCATATAGGCTCTTTTATTTTATTATTGGGGTTATTTCTGTTAATGATCCTCATTAGGAGAAAGTAATTAGACAAAAAAAATAAAAACTATTCAGCACCAAGCCCTTAATGGTAAGTTAAATATTACCTTTGTCTCAAACAATCTTGTATGTTACGTAAATGTGGCTGATACATTGTTAGCCATTAAATCTGCGAACAGTAAAACATATCAAGGCTCATTTACATTTTTTAAGATTAGTCCTGCTCCTACACTTTTTCCTGCAGTGAGTTGCTCATTAAACTCCTTTCATTACAGGTACTTGCTTCAAAATGCACTCTTTGCACTTCTGTATAGTTGCCGTCTTGTTCCGAATAGTGCACCTACTGACACAGGGACCAGGCATCAGTTCCAGGGTTACCTTCCTGCCCAGCACCTAAAGAATCAAGTGCAGTAGTCTCTTACATGCTAAGCACTGAAAATGACACCAGACAGACTCCTGCGCAACTGCATCTGATTTGTGACTAAACACACGCGCAGTTGCGTTAATCTTTGAGAACAAAACGCAATTGCATTGCACGTGTAGCGCAACTGCATCAGGCACTTCAAACCCTTGCAACTACAATGATGCTGGAAGTCAGGGGGGATATGCTGCATTGTGGGAAAAAAACATGGTGATTGCACTTGAATCACTGGTGGGAAAACAAATGTGTCAGTCAGTTTCCCGTGTTAGCTCAAAGTTGCCTCGTGGGGAAACTTCAGGTGACTTCAGAAAAATGAAACATATGTTTCCCCAACAGCGATTTCCATTATTGCTGATTGGAAAGTTTTCAGGAGATTTTTCGGCCACAGTACCACAGATTTATTGCTGGTAACAAATCTCACGTGTGCCATGTCAGCAATAAAGCCCTGTGTGGGCCATATGTCCTGGCATTTGAAAGCAGTTATATGAACTATTTTCTTAGATAAACCCAAAAACCATAGTAGTGGACTGGCACATACAAAGACATTAAAGGGGTACCATAACTCTACATTTTCCTGAAACATGGTGCTGAGTATAGGAGAGTACTTATGTGGACATAGTTTCATATTATCTCAGGCTATAAGAAATTCTGTAGACCTGGAAAGGCATTTACTAAACCATGAAAAAAAAGTTGCAGCTTTTCCAAGATTTGGACGAAAAAGTCCAGATTATCGTGAAAAAGCCAACTTTTTCACAAATTTTTTTTGTTCTACTTTTTCAGATCAGATCTTTTGATTATTGACTGCCATTTGTGGAAATAAGTTTTATCACGGTTTCTTAAAAATGCGAAAAAAAAAAATTCTAGTAAATCTGCCCCTTAAAGTCTTTATTGTTAAGTCTGCCTGTGCTTCAAAAAATTCCAGTAAAGGTGGCCATGCACATATTAAGTTTTTTCTCTCACTAATGACCAATTTCAGTGCAATCTGACAAATCGTTCAAATTATTGTAAGGTTAGGGACACTGAACGATCACACATCTAGTAATTTTTCATCCAACTTTGGTCAGAAAATCAATCAGGCAGGTTTGAAAGTTTTTGTTGTTAGCAAGGAAATTTGCCCAATGTCCAGTTGTTTGCATTTGTCATTTTCGTTGATGGACAAATCATACTTTTAAACTATTGTTTCAGGATAAGCTTGGTCCTATGATAATTAAAGGATCTTTTAAAAATCTTAATGTGTATGGCCAGCTTTACAGTTCTGTTTAACTGGCTACACTGCAATTATATTATACCTCTCCCCTTGGGCTGCTGGACCATGCCCTTTGTGGCTTCTCAAAAGGGCACTGCACAATAACAGAAGATCTGATAAGGATGGTAAAAAAATGGTTAGTCACTCATGTCTAGGGTCTAATGAAAAACAGCAGCCTCTAGTAGCCAAAGAGCCATTAGAAATGATAACTGCACAGTCGTTATTATTGCTGCCTTGCTTGGATCTTGTTCCATTCATGTGACTATCTGTGTGGAGTTTGTATGTTAATCATTTGTATGTGCTGGTTTTCTCCAGTTACTTTGGACACCCCCTACAGTCCATAAACTTTTGTTCCTTTTCTTTTTCTTTTTATGCGCTTCCATTGCACTGCATTTGAACAGGAAAAAAATACTGTTTGTCACTGTGACATATCTTTTAACACAACTCCATGCCGTTATGCATGACTATATAGTCAATGTCACTATACACCAGCACAGATCAGCCCAATGCCTTATCAACACACTACACAAACCCCTTTAGCCCATTGCACAGCTCCATAGCCCAATCTCCAACTGGTGTTACAGTCCAAAGTACCTCTGAATCATATTGCGCAGACCCTAGTTCAAATACCCCTTCACATTACCCCATGTGGAATACATACATCTACTGTATATATGTCTTGGTGTTTAGTAAATAGGTGTGTCTGTTTGTGTAAAAATACATAAATCATACTGAACCATCTCTTATCTGTGATAATTAATTTGGTATATTCCAAAAGGTATGGCATATTTAAGTTAATGAGCTGTAAAATAATTACGTACGGGGCTTGTATATGTTTTCCTTTGGAAAACAGTGGAAAAATGGGGGACTTAGGAAAGGACCTGCCATACAAAATGTCATAAGTCTGCATTCTTTTGCTATTCTCAGTCCTGTGAGCCACAGGCTAAGTATACCTCATTGATAGCTCATTGATAGCTAAGCTTTAGCCTAAGAATTACCAAGACAAATAGTGTTATATGTTGATAATTTAGGGCAGGGTATATACTGTATTTTGGTGGAGGCATTTATTATTAAGACTGTAATTTTTGGTTATCTGTTAGCAGGAGATAGTTGCTTAGTGTGTACTCTAGTTCCCATGATCTATAATGCATTTGAAAAAATAAAAAGCAATTGGTTGCTACACATTTCTTTTGAATAGAGCAAGCTTACAGAAGACAACATAAAACAATTCCTAGGAGCGAGCCAATACATATAGCAGACCAGTTGCTTCTTGGAAATTCCCTATAAGTCCGTATGGGGCTACCAAATAACCAATCACAGCCCTTATTTGGCATCTCCAAATAATTTTTTAGTGTGGCTCACCAACACTTTTTTCATCTGAGTGTGGCAAGTAAATAAGAGGTTGGGGATCCCTGATATAAAGAGTCCAATAGGGGTCCTGGTATGAAATTTTAGTTGCATGTGATTAAAAGATAACATTAATTTTCTAAAAACTTTAGCAAACGGGGTCCTCTAAGCTAATTTTTCTGTGGGGAAAATAATATCTACCTAGCCTACTGCTACTGTCCTTAAGTAAAATACAATTGTACATAACTTTAGTTTGCTGAATGAACAACCCCAGTGCAGGTAAAGCATGTATAGAACATATGTAATGATAGAAGAGTATACACCAGAATAGGTTACAACAGATACTGAATATCTACCCAGAGGTAAGAGGTGTCACCCTCCCCTCCCCCCATATCGTTGTTATGATAAGGATATGTACTTGGAGCGTGTGCATTTTAGTATAAATTTATATTCCATAAACAAGTAAGGGTGATTGAAATTACAAGTGGAGGAATGTTTTCTTTTGAAAACCTGCAAAGCCTCCCCTTCCTGTACAGAGCAGTTTCCCACAGAAAGCCATTCAATAAACCGATTTCCTACACTGCCCCCCTACAAAGAGTATATATTAGCCAAGTGTAGAAGAAAATCAACTCTCTAACCTTTACAATGACAAAAGTAACAAGCTGGGGTTAATTTTCTCATCATCAGAATGGCTATTCACAGATTAACACCTGCATCTTTGCAGAGCTTAAACCTGCCCAAGAGAGTCATTGGTATGGTAACTGTGCAGGAAGACCCCATGAGGACAGCTAGCACAGAGGGGCTACTTACTGGCCATAAAGGCAGCACTGGGAACTGAACTTTCCTTTCAATAAAAAAGCAATGTGCCCTCTGTTTCTTGCCTTGTTTGGTTACATTATCGTTTAAAAGGATAACAAAGCTTTCCCAAAAGCAAACAAATCAAGTGGGACAACAGTGACCAATTCCTGTTTGTGTGCATTGTGTTTCTCCTTGTGCTCTCCCACTGGCATGACAAAAGCAGGTTGGTTCCAATTAAATTCATACACATAGGGAATCTTTCTTGCCATCATCTGGCATCTTCCTGTTGATTCCATGGTTTTGTTTTGAGAATACACAAAAGTATATTCTGTAAACAAAATACATTCTGAGATGCAAAATTAGTTTATTAGTATTAGAATGGATACAAATATAAATACACAAAATAAAATCTTTGCAAAGTTAAAGGAAAACTCTCCTTTATGAACAGGGTGATATTGTGTAATGATTTATTAATCAGATATAGGGGTAGATCTATAATAGCTGTGTTCTACATACTTTCTGTGTTCTAGGGGTATTGTCACACACAGTGTATCTATGCCAGAGAAGAAAAGTCTGATTTGCTCCACTGAGCCCCATCTTCTTCATGCACAAGACAGGCATGTCATTGACTAACATAAAAATGCTGTGTGACACTGCCCTAAAGTACTTCATTTTTTAGTAGCCCAAAACTATGAGGTCAAAATGCCCGAAAATGTTTCCTATAGACATGTCATAACAACTGTAAAGTAAAAGTTGTTGTGATTTAATTCCACCCTATTTTTGCTCTACTAAAAAATGTGGTGCAATCCCCATGTACAAGGTCCATGGGTGTTCGTACCTGAATTCCTTTGTTGTGGCTTTTTTGTGCATTTCACCATATGTGAACATAGAAGTTATATAACTTTGTTTCTTCATACTGAAATGCCAAACACAGAAGCATGTGAAACAAAGCAAACTCCCATGTCTAAGGGTGAAGAGTAAAGCCCAATAATTCATTACGTACAGGGCTATTGTAATTCTACCAGCTGGTATTTAAACTTGTGGCTGCAGAAAATCTTGGTCTGCCAATTAGTTTTCAAGATACACAAATGGCTCTTCCATGGTGCTTAAGCATCTAAGGTATTGGGGCATAAGAGCAAAAATAAAAATCCCATGCAAAATCCCACTCGTTTTTTGTTTGTTTTTGTTTTTTTAATTTGGGACAGTATTCCAGCTATTTTTTTTAGGAACCAGTCCCCTTTTACAGAAATATTCATTGGATTTTGGAGATTCATCTGTATTGAACCATTTTTTTTCCTATAAATGCAAAGACTTACATGCCTATGTTTGTATAGAAAAGCATAAACATGGTTAGAAAGCAATTGGTGTAAAAGATCAAAGGAAAAAGAAAACAAAATAGTTTTTCAATATTACATTATAGACAGATCCATAAGTAACAGACTTTAATACAAGAATATAAAGAATCTGCTCTATGACTTCTTGCTATACTTTAGTTAAAGACCAAATATATTCCCTTTTAAGATCTATACTTATTTATTTACCATTACTTTTTATAATGTTACCTTGCCTGTGAGTGCTTGTTTATATATATAATTGTACAGCACTACAAATCTTACTAGGAGTTTTGTGTTTTGTTTTGTTTTTTTTATTTTTAGAGTATGTAGGATAAATCATTTTAAACAATTTAATCTTTTACTCACAAACAATCTCCTTGTGCAATAATTGTCCCTAAATCTTAACTGGATATTTCTAAATGTGTGCAAGTTTAGTGAGAATATTAGTTTAACACAAATATATCAGTAGGACCCTCAATAATGGACACAAACATGAATGGCAAGGAGCTCAGGAATTGAGAGTTTTACAGTTGTTATCACTATCTGCCCTTGAAAGCCCCCCTGTGGTGTTGTGCAAACTGTAGGCTGTAGAGCCATTTCCTACGCTGCCTTCATATGCAGAGCTGCTAATAGTCTCTTCTAACACCTTCTTTTCAGATCACAGATGGGGGTCTTCTGCTATTGATCAATTCCATTGCCAAAACCACCTGCAAGCCATGGGCAGTTTCAGACAGGGGCAAATTAGCATGTGGGTGGGGCATGGCTTTGCTGTTCTTGTGCAAAGTGGCCATTCCCTCATTCCCTTGCATTCAACCAGAATTCTACACTATGCATTTCCAGGCAAATACCATTGCTTACATCTAATTATAATTGAATGATGATCGAAGTTATTCAATATTGCATATCTTGTCAGTGGAACAGAATGCAGAATATCTAGATATCAATGATGTATCGGTTATTGATTGCCTTATATGTTACTCTGTATGTCCAATGTATGGAACCCACTTATTGTACAGCGCTGCGGAATATGCTGGCTCTTTATAAATAAATGTTAATAATAATACAGTCCATTGCTTCTTAAATAAAAGGAAGCATTACAGATATAACAGAACTCTAACTTCCATAATCTGTTAGCCCAGTAAGTGGAGGGATTCTGAGAGGTATAGTTTACTTGGCATGTCATTTCCAGCACTATTAACCAATTTCTCTACAACATGTAATATTTTCTTATAGTGCCATGCTGCACAATCAGGTATCAATCTAACTAGTTAGCACTATATAGGGAGTGTGTGTGTGTTTGTATATGCCACTATTTTAATAGGAATTTGTGATTAGTGGTCAGTAAACAGAGATGGTGACTTCCATAGATGTGCACATTTCCCTCTAGTATATAAATAAAAACAGTTTATACTCTTGAAAAAAATATGCTAAGGGTTTTACAAATAAAAATTGTACAGCATATTTTATACATTTGTGAGAGAATAAATAAATTCATATATATATATATATATAGTAAACACTGAGTGGATCTATTTGATGTATATTGGATTGTATATATATATATATGTATGTGTAGATATATATATATATATATATATATATACATACATATGTATATATATATATATATATATATATATATATATATATATATATATGTATATATATATATATATATATATATATATATATATATATATATATATATATATATATATATATATACACATACATCCAATAGATCCAATCAGTGTTTAAGTCCCAGTGTCCATTAGCATTTTTTCAATATATATATCCATATATTTTTTTTATTTATTTATTCTCTCACAAATGTATAAAATCTGCTATACAATTTTTATTTGTAAACCCCTTAGCATATTTATTTCAAGAGCATAAGCTATATATATATATGTATATATACATTTGCATTGTTTGATAATGCAGTTTAGGTTAGATTTGTTTGCAAGTTTGGTTAGACTACAGATCCCATACATGCAGTAGACTTAAGTGATAGTTCATCAGAACTATATAACAGATACCCCATCCTCATTCAACAACAGCACAGCCCATGCAAGTTCTGACCCCCCCCCCTCCCTCAGCTGCCCCTCCCTCCCAGGTGCAGGACCCTCTCACACAAAGGCTTATCTGACAGATTAGCTCCAATTCAAGTGCAGATGACTGCAGGGGCACAGCAGTGCTTATATAAAGAGGAGGGGGAGAGAGCAGGGATATATCATTCATCCCCTTGGCCCTTTGGAGACTACACATTCACAGAAAGCATCAGTGCTAGCAATGAGCCTTAGCCAGGAGTCTGGTGCCCACCATGACCCCCAGGATTATCCGGTAGTATCTGATGAGGAGGATGAAATTGATATTCTTGGAGAAGATGATTCCTGCAGTCTAAAGTCACACTTTTACCTACAGCCAACACATTCAGAGATGGGGGACAGTGGCATTCTGAGCCCTTCCAAGCTAAGCTGCACTGAAAGTGAGAGCGATTCCTCTGGAGAGAGTGAAGGAGGTACTTCTAAAGACTCCCCAGCCACCCCATCTGGTGGCAAAGCCAAAAGGGCCCTTGTAAAGCCCCCTTATTCTTATATTGCTCTAATCACTATGGCTATCCTGCAGAGCCCACACAAGAAACTGACTCTCAGTGGCATCTGTGATTTTATCAGCAGCAAGTTCCCTTACTACAAGGACAAGTTCCCTGCTTGGCAGAACTCCATCAGGCACAACCTGTCCCTTAATGACTGCTTTATTAAAATACCACGGGAACCAGGAAATCCAGGAAAAGGCAACTACTGGACCCTGGACCCTGCCTCTGAGGACATGTTTGATAATGGGAGCTTCCTTAGAAGGCGGAAAAGGTTTAAGAGGCACCAGCAGGAGTTCTTTAAAGATGGACTTGTGATGTACAACCCACTGCCTTACTACAGACCCTACAGTACCATCCAACCACAGCAAGTGCTCCAGCAGACTCCAGTGGCATGCATGGCAATACCAGAAAATTTGACCATGCCAACTCACCTTGCTCCCTACCCAGACATAAAGAGGAAAGTTCCTTACCCTGACCAGGGGGTACACAGGGGGTTTGAAGCCCTGGATGCTGATAACCACCCCAATAAGTCTCAGAGCAAATGTTCATTTAGTATTGAGAACATCATGAGGAAACCCAAGGAGCCAGAGCCAAGTTTTTCAACCTTTAACCCACACTGGAACTATAATCACTTATTGCAGAGGCCAAATTCCTGCCTTCTCCCAGCTGTGCTTAACCTATCCACTGGCCCTTTCCTATCCAATGCCCAGGGCACCAGGCAATACAACCTCATAAAATTCCCTGGGTGTTACTGAAGTAAGTCACTTTGGGTCTCACATAGCCCCTGTACTGCCCTACCCATATCCTTTCAGGATTTTTCCTTATAACTGGTGGATTCTGCCACTAGGACTTTCTTGTGTCCAACCCAGAGATTTTCATTTTATTTATTGTCAAAGACAGGTTTATCCAATCTGCATCTAGCATCCCCTAAATTATAAGGTTGTCAGGGGAGATGATAGTTGCAGTTCATTAACAGCTGAAGGGCCACCAGTTGTAAATACCTCGACAGTCATAAGTACTTGTGTGAGAGCCCCAAGTGGCACATGTGATGCTGGATGCTTGAATCGCTATGGATTGTATGTGTATTTAGAGACACTGAAATGATGGCTGAGGACTTCACTTGGCCCCTGTGGGCAACGGGTATGCAGTTTTGTAATGTCATTTGTTTGCTTTTATGTCTTATTTTTCTGTTAATATTTAATGTAAATAGAAATGTAATCTATTGAATTATTTATTATGAAATTTATTGCAACTTTTCGCTTCTACTCACATGAATAAAATCATTCAAATGAATATACGGACTGTAGATATTTCTTTCCATATACAAACATTCATATAAACTTTACTTTCCATCATCACTTTACATCATAATCTTAATTTGTGCAATTTCAGGTTCTTTAGCACAATATTTTCACAGCTTTCTGTCTGTCTGTCAACATACTTGTTTATCTATCTATCTATCTATCTATCTATCTATCTATCTATCTATCATCTATCTATCCATCTTTTTCTATCTATATAAAATATACTTTATAGCCTTTTGTTAAATTGTTATTGCAGCGTGGAACCAGTCTTTCCAAAACCAGGTTATAGGTTAACCCTGCTGATCTTAAAAGTACAATATAAATTTTCAGCATAGCAAGAACATAACTAACACTAAACTGCCCATCATTTCTCTACAACAAATGTAACAAATGAATAGGGAGTAAAAACTGTGGGAGGTTCATTATTTGAAGTATTTAATTTTGGGGGAAATGTAATTAAACGTCACACAGTTTAAGATATAACAACAATAAATTCAAATTAACATTTCCTATGCCCGATAATATTTAATATAAAATTTTATCACTGAAGCCAGTACTCATACCCGTACATGAATATTATTTTAGATACTTCATACACTAATTTTCTCTAAATAAAAATATGTGTCAGACCAAAATCTTCATTTCACATTCTGCAAATGAAGCCACTAATAGGTTATACAGCAGAAAGTTACAGGCAAAGGCTGTGCATTTCTCTAAATGATTTTAATCATACTTTTTGTTGGGTTTTATTTCACTATAAGATCCTCTGGATTTATGATGTGCCGATTATAAGGAAGAGATAGCTTCCCACGACATCTAGGTTTGGGGGTTTACAGCCGATGGATATCAGCTGTTGCTTGTGCTTATGGGGTCTTTAAAAAATACAGGGCACAGTCCAGCAGTAGGAATTCTACATTTTTTAGAGGTCCATGGGACTTATGTAAAGTAAATTGCAACACCTGCTGATTAGTTGCTACAGATCACTTCAAGGTCCAATTGAGCCCCTGTGAGTCCTCAGTACGTCAATGGTAATTTTTTTCCAGTTATTTCATTTTAATTGTTGCTATGTGACACTTCACTGGTATTGTTTTACTGAATATCTGGTGAGGTAGCT
This sequence comes from Xenopus tropicalis, assembly GCF_000004195.4. Classification (NCBI taxonomy): domain Eukaryota; kingdom Metazoa; phylum Chordata; class Amphibia; order Anura; family Pipidae; genus Xenopus; species Xenopus tropicalis. The sequence continues at coordinate 129,087,946 of NC_030677.2, forward strand.
GTGTTAATGTCACTTTCCTTTTTTAATGGAGCCTGGGGGTGTAGAAGGAAAGTAAACTTGCAGACCACTTGGGGATTGGTCTTTGAAAAATGTTTGTTTTGCAAGAAACATAAAGTTTTATCTGTACTACCTTCTTCAAAACTGTTTCAGCTATATTTTCTTATATATTTTTCCATGCTGATACTCTTTGCAGGGCAAGATGCTTGTCTATACATAGGCACTGAATAAAAAAGGCTATTTAGATTAGGGATATACAGCCGTTGTTGCTGCTTCTGTTGCAGAACTACAGTTCACAATATGCTCCTGTAAACTCCACTAATAGAGAGGTGCTGAGTGCTGCAGAGAGCAAAATGTTCTGACCCATTTGGTACTGATAGTAATACCTTTCTCTTCCAAACAAAATATCCTGTTGCATGATCTTTGGAAGCTCCAAAAGCTATTTCTTTTGATGATGGGTCATTAAAAACTTTCCCAGCCTGCAATGTTCATTGCCCTCTAACACAACTCTTTTTGTGTCAGTTACAATTGCCTATAACCCTCCATGTAATTCAGCAGTACTGTTAGATTTACAAGGAGCAGCGCTGGGTGTAAACGCTAGGAAGTCATTAGCCTCTGGCTAAATTAACACCTCACACTCCTACTGGCAAGAACAAGCTACTCAGTAACAATAGAGAGCTGAAACCCATTGTGAAAATGGAACGGATTGCCCATATTCTGCTACTGAGCACATTTACATACCACAAAGTCACAGCAGTACCACAGGGAATAAAGGGAAATGCCATTAGCTCAGTCTCAGAATCACAAACTAGAATATTCTTTTATATACAGTATTCGTATAAGCAAAGCACAGTAGTCAGTACACACGCACTTGGCATTGTACTTAGCAAGATATGATGCAATTAAACACATTGAAGTGCACAGTTACCACATTTACCTCCAATATGGTACCATGCAACATTGCAACACACTACTTTTTAAAAAAATTAAATGGTTTGAGCTTTTGTGGTAATCACTGTACAGTGAGTTTTTTATTATGGGGATAAATGGCTTTCATGGAATGTACAAACATACCAAATACTAGGTAGAACAGAAAAGTAACACAACTTTGCTTTAAAACTATCCATTTGTGAAGAATTATAATAAGGGTATTGTCCTTAATTAACAGAAAGAAACTGCAAAGGGATACTGTGGCAACACTATACAGAGTGTTTGGGGACTGACTGTTTCTTCTGTAGCCATACAGAAATTGATACTGGCAAGTAATCTGCAGAAATGTGAAATAACACAATAGATATCATATGCCACCTAGTGGCTGAAGGGAAAAACAACAGTTATTTTGTACAAATTCTAGGGGTTTGGCCTTCCAATCTGTGTTATCTTGGATTCCTTTTAATAACATTGGTATCAGGAATAAGTATCACTCTCCCTTTTCATATAAATTGGAAGCTGATGTTACATAGAATGGGCTGTTTATAAAGGTTACTGTAACAGCAGTTATATTTTTTTATCTTGTTAAATAATGAATAAGCACATGATTGACACTATGAGAATGATTTTAGCCTCTCTTCTACAGCAACACTCAGCTGGGGCCTCAACCCTAAGGTGAATGAGTAGATTTTTTTTTTTTTTAAATAAAATCAATGCATTAATATTTGTATGGGCTGTTGAAGGCCCTTAAATCACTAATTTCTTTAAGAATAAGGCAAGTAACCTTTTTCAACTAGCCAGTCATAAAGTGCCTTACTACCGTTCATTGACGGTGTTGTAGTGTGCCTCCTGAGACTAGTTGATCCTCAAAACAGTATCACATAATGCTGTGTAGCCAATTTAGTTTCATAAAAAGACATTGAAATTTTGGGCCAGATTTACTAACGTGGCCAACATGTTCTGTGGTACAATGTTCCCTGGATGTCTGGCCAGGCATTAGCCAGAGAGCTCAATAAAGGGCTGAGGATAAGTAAAGTTTATATATGTAAATGTTCTCAATGACAGACTATGGGCAATTAATTCCATTCACACAATGAGTTTCAATTCACTGTTGTTACTGGGTGATTTGCTCTTGCCATTCAGAGAATTTAACATAGCCCAGGGTTAATGACTTTCTCACATTTACACAAAATACTACTCAATGGAAACCTGACAATTGTGCTTTAAAAAGTTCATGGAGGGCTGTGGGTAATTGTAATTGGTTCAATTATATTTTGTTAAGGTACAAGGAATGTTGCCGGCTATGGAAAACTTTGAAAGACCCATCACTACTTCCCAATTATATATTTATTTATATAAATCAGGCAAGGCTATAAAAGTGTCATAAATTAGGGTCTAGAATTAAATTAACAGGTGGGATATAGCTGGCTGATCTGATAATTTGGCCCATAGGCCAAACGATCATATTACAGTGCTGAGGGCGACGTCAACAAGTCATTGCAGTGCCCCCTAATGGGAAAATCAAACCTGCAATTTTTAATCAGATATTGGTTATGTAGGCCCATTGGGGGGCCCAAAACATGGGCAGATAAGCTGTCAAATTGGCATTTTAAATCTGCCCATGTATGGTAACCTTTGGAGGGTGTTTCTCGCAATTTAATTCACCTAATTAAAGCACTTTTGTAGCTTTCAAAGCCTTAAACATTTGCCTCCAGCCCTGTATTCTGCCAGGAAATTAATTAAATATCACGCTTTAAGCCAGTAACTTGCAAACTATAGTGCTGCCCCCTCCATGGGTTCCTACCTAAAGCAGTGAAGGGGTGAAGCCAGCATAAAATTAGAAAAAAATACTGGCCCTTCAACATTATTATGTTTTTTTCCTTTTAATAACATTGGCATGAAGCATAATTTTTACTGGTTAAGCTGGTAAAAGTTCTGGCCAGGTGGCAGCCCTATCTGAAGGTAACTGCTGTGGCCAAGTTTTAATATACCTGTATCCTTCTTATGGGCTAATCAAATAGTTTGTCTACAAAGGGAATAAAAACCCAAAAGGCCTAAGGCTGATGTCAGACGTGGTATATTCTCTGCAAGCCGAAAAACGATTTTATGCGTATTTTCGGCTACACGTGCCTGCACCCGAGCGTATCTCATTCATTCGGGTGCAGGCACAAGTAGGGCGCATTTCCAGTAGTGTGCGTATTCTCGGCAAGCATTTTTCGGCTTGCTGAGAGTACGCCACGTCTGACATCAGCCTTAACCTCTAGTCAGGTTCTGCAAATTTTCACACAACAACAAATTCAGTGCTAGCAAGAATAGGGAAAAAATCATCCCCCGCCCCCGAATAGCAAATCTATTAAAAAAATGTATAAAGAAGTATACGTTTGAAAGTCTATCCACCTTTAAGGTTACACCGCTTCTTCTAGTGATGGCAAAATGCGTCCATATCTAAATAGCAAAACATTTTGAATAAGCGTTCTATGCAATTATTAGGGTGTATAATCACACCAAAGTGGTTTATGCACATACCAATAAAAAGGAAACCACTGACTCTGGAATTAAGTTAGATACTTGGGTACAGAAGGTTCAACAATATATTTATTTATGTGAAAAGCAAATACTTTGTGATCCAGGTTGAGGGAACATGTTTTTAAAAGATATTTTACAAGCTTCAATGAGACCAACAACAAAAAACAGTATTCTGCAAATCATGCCTGCCACTCCTCTCACTCTGCAGGTGGTGAACCATATTCACTGATCAGCTTCTCCCTGACCATCCCTGCCCTGTCCCAACCTTATTTCTGACACCAGACAAGGATAGCCACTGTTATCTATATGCACATGCTTGCCCCCTCTGGTGACATCAGAGATGTGTGTATATATAAATTAGTGCTGCCCAACCAGTTTGGGTTAGGTTAGGGTGGGCAAGGGTTGATGTGGGTTAAAGAAATTTTGACTCCTGCATCACCAGTACACATAAGTCTTTTGTGATTCCTAATATCTAGATATTTGATATGCAAAAAATGTGCACAGTTATTCATATTTTTATACCCACAGTGTATTGCTTCTCAGAGTTCCAGCAACTCTCCCTGCTGCTGGATGCAAGATCTGCATTAAAACTTGTTACAATGTTGGTGCTGTTGTGATATACAATAAAACAGTGACACCTACTGGTGATTTTCTGAAGGGCTACAGAAAATGAAATAAATTGGAAGGTATGTAGGGCCATTCCAGCTGCTTTACCACTATCACTTCGTACAAAGTAGCTAGTCATAAGCAGAACTATAGCTTGACTGTAGAGTACTCAACTATCTCATTTAAGAGTAAGTAATAAGATAGTAACAAAGCATTACAAACTATTACACAACAGCAATACATCCAAGCTGTATTAGAATAAAAAATAAAAATATTGTTATTTGTACTTTTATCAGCCTCTTTCCTCCAAAGGGGCCCCTTTGATTCTAAATGCTACCACCTGGAAGTCTGGCAACATCTCGATGTCAATGTAAAATACAAAATAGGAGCTTCACACACCAATGCTCTTTTACGTGTAACACTAATTTATTCAACCATTACCATATCTTCCTAAAACTATCTGTAAGTATGCAGGCATCATGGGATTATTTCAACTGCAACAATCCTACCAACCCTAGCACACAGGTTACTATTCAGAAGGTGGTAATAGTGTATTGGCACAGCCCTGCCTGAAAGGAAGGTTTCTTCAGTATTGCATCTGTCATTTTTTAGTTAGCTAATAACTTGCTAGGAATAACATAAGTAAAAGACACTCTAAAAATGTTAAAGAAAAATAATCAGCAACCAACCCCCGAGAAAGCAACTACACGTATCAAGGAAGGCTGCAGGGCCAAACCTACAGGGTTAAAGGGGATGTAAAGTCATTTTTTTAAAAATACATATACAGATTTGTAGTACTTAATTAAAAACTTTGTAATATATGTTAAATATATATTGTTTTTGCAGCTCTCTTTTCTCTTTCTTGATCACGTTTCAGTGGCCACTGGCCGTCCTACTCCCTGGTGCTCGGTGGCAGCAATTACAGAACAAATATGTAGATATGTGAGGGTTAAACACCCTTGACCCCTGTCTAACAGTTAAGCATCAGAGGGACTGCCAATAAATCACATGTGAGTAGGACATCTACGTGGCCCAGTGCTGCCTAACCTGCCTTGAATCTTTTATGGGGTTGTCAGCGATCCAACACTGACCCAGTAATCTCAGTTAGACATAGGAAACTGTGCAACAGGTTTCTGTGTAGGGAAACTGCCGTGGATCTTTACATTCAACCTAAAAGTTCATTAAGATTGCTGTATACAAGTAGACTTCCGATTCAGTGTCGTACTTTGTTTCTGCCAGCTCCCCCCTTAAAAGATCTTTAGGGGTGCCTGGCATGCACCCTGAAGGTGAACCCCATCCTTTCTGCCCACCAGGTTGCTTGGTCAGGATAGCGGAAACTACCCCATAGTCTGTGCCCCCTTCACTCTTGCTCCCCACCCCCCCCCCCCCCCCCCATGATCAGGGGCCTTCTGTTTGGTAGTTAAACCATTGTTCTGATTGAAGAAGTCACTTAAATAAGAAGGTAACCCCTTTTCTACCAAATAATCTTTATTGCGTTCTTCCAGCTACATAAACATTGATTCCAGAGAAGATTAAACTACTACTACTAATATATCCTTCTATTTTTCTGATATACTGTTACATGTTCTAGTAATATGCTAAGGTTAATTATTGTATTATTATTATTATAGCAACATATATACATAAATGGACATATATCTCCTTTTCTAACTAACCCAAGTACTTTAAGATACTGGATACAAATTCTATGTAGCAGGTATGTTGGTATGTTTAAGACACAAGAGGAAAGAATCAGAGGGGTTTATATAAATAGATGCTCTTTTTCTCTTTGGCTACTGGAAATGCTAAATGCTTGTTTCTTGCCCAGGTGAAACACTGTCCATGTTACTGTGTAAAAAGAAGTGGAAAAAATAGCATATTTTATATTGTTTAAACATTAGCAAATCCAAGTACAATTTGATTTAAATGTAGATGTACCACACACAAAAAAAGAAGCGAAATTGCAAGAATCTTCCCACAAAAAAAAACAAATACTCCAACTACAAAGTACTGTATATACTCGAGTATAAGCCTAGTTTTTCAGCACCCAAAATGTGCCGAAAAAGTCACCCTCGGCTTATACTCGAGTCGGGTGCCATGGGTCCCTCCAGACTAGCACCCTCTGTCCTTTGTGTGCAAATTAGGCCACCTGCAACCAGACCCTCCAGTGCCCTGGCCCACTCCCAGTCGCAATACTTATTTCCCCTTACGTGTCCTCTGGGATCAGGATTGCCGCCAGTTTGCCAATGTGCAATAGCATGGGGTAGTACTCATATTGTTTTTGTTGACCCTCTTCTCCACTTACAGAGCTAGTTTACTGTTTTTCTTTGAAATAAATATTGAAAAATATATACCCAACTGATGCCTCAATTAATTTAATTAATTTTATTGGTATTTATTTTGATTACTGAAACTTAGCAGTAGCTGCTGCATTTCCCACCCTAGGCTTATATTCGAGTCAATAAGTTTTTCCAGTTTTCTTAGGTAAAATTAGGTACCTCGGCTTATACTCGGATCGGCTTATACTCGAGTATATACGGTAATAAGGTAAATATAGTCAGTCTTTCCTGTGTAATACATTGCAATTGTAAGTCCAATATTTTTTGTCCTTGTTGAACTTTTTTAAAAACATACTTCAACAAAGAGTGTGCCATTCCTTTTTGTGATTTAGATTTAGGTTTTGTCTATTGTCTTTAAGTGAGACATTAATTACTTTGTTTTTTTTAGGGTGAACATTACAGGGTCTGTGGTGAGACAGACAGAAAAGGGGAGGTACCTGCCCAAAAACCATCAACATAAGAGAAATTTCAGGAAAAGTCAAGAGAGTTTTTTTAACATCATAAATGTTGTGGTCTATGGCTGATTCCAACTTTAATGGGAACAAAAATGAGTTTGCTATGGGGCCAAGTAACCTCAATTTACAGTACCATGGTTATACATGTAAAATAGTGAGAAACCAATATGAAAGAAGACTACAGATGAATATGTGTATGATCAGATGATGAATATTTAAAACAAGCTTTTGTAACAAAGTAGTTTGCGGCAGAATTTTCAGAACTAACACAGTTTTTTTTCTGATGCTACCAGTATTTGGGTAAACTCAAAACAAAAGGTCTCTTCCAGGAACATTTTCTATTCAAACAAGCCAGTTGATTGGCAATGTTTATCCTGAGGCTTTCTGGATCTTTTCTGTTGATTAGACATCAATTATATGAAGAAAAGAAAAGAGAATGAGTAAGTGAGTGCCATGGCTGATCTTTGAGCCCCCACTCGGCACTCTTTTATAACTATTTATTTGGTGCAAAAGCTCTTTAACATATCTTTGGGTTTTAGGATGTAACCCACATTCTGCTGTGAGCGGGCAACAGGGATTTTAGGAGCAATACTACCAATAGCATTCCGGTGCTTTTTTGACACCCCAGTATTTATTGTACAGTGATTTATGGGTTACTGTTGTGGAACATTTATTTTAAATCTACAATCTTGTAGGTCTGAACGCAATGTTTACTAATTGAAACATAATAAAAATCTCACCTGTATCTGTCAATCCTGGTGGGTGGAGTCACTGACAGAATGTTGATGTGGGAAAAACTGGGCACCTGGTTCAGTATGACAGCACTAGAAAAATATATGTTTAGGGGCCTATCTATTATTCTGTGTAAAATGATATTCGCTGAAAAAACTATGTAAAAAGCTGTGTAGTATATATGGAGAAGTTTGCCATCCAAATGACAGATTTTACAATGCTATTTTACGTGAGTTCTGGCGAAGCCTGGCAAATTTTGTTGCTGTTTTTTACACTAATGTATCATAGTCACACATATAGTCACAACCAGTAGACACAGGGTCCCAAGGACAACACATACAGTAAGAGGCAGAGGGCGCAAGGACCCCATGTCTTCTACTTAACAACTGGAAGCTCCTCTGGGCTTCTTGATCTTTTCCTTAGATTCTTTTCTTCTCCGGGTAATTTCTCCACAATCTCTCCCTCATGCGACTTCTTTTCTCTGCTAACAAAATTGGGTACTTTGAGTCTCTAATCTCTGCTTTAGTCACTAAGGGGAATTTTATTAACATTTGGTTTTTTTGTGGTTTTATAGTTTTTTAAAACCATGAATAAACTGATATGAAAAAGGCACAGAAAAAACACAAAAACTGCTACTTTTTCAATTTGTCACACAAAACCAACAAATTTTTCGAATTGTTGCATAAAAACCATAACTTTTTTGATTTGTCACACAAAAAGTGACTTTTTCATATAGTCTTACAAAAGCCAATGTAAAAAACCACAAAAACCCTAAAACCACGAAAAAGAGACGTGCCATTGAGTGGCATAATATTCTACTCACATTTGTCCCAGTTTTGTAGCATAATAAATAGCAACAAAATGGGTTTTTTTGGCATCAAAGAAGCCAAACTGAAAAAATCAAGCATTAACAAATTCCCCCCCCTTAAAACTCCAAATGTACGCTCATGGGAAACTAGTATCTTTAACGGTGTGAAGTCACTTGCAAAGCATGCCAGTGAGAATTTGATCATAAATGGCATGTAAAAACTTAATTCTGAGTGGCATGTGAAAGTGTGAGCCATACTGGACAGCACCTGACTGGATACAGCTACCACAAGCACAATCATAATACCAGTTTGAAAACAAGAAAGGGAAGTTTGAGAACAAACTTCATGTTGGGTTCAAAAACGAGAAGTCAATGAATGAAATCTGATCTGTTGTTGGCCCTGCCCACTTTTTCTAACCTTGGACCACAGTTATATAGTAAAAACCACTGTGCAAAGTTTGGGGACCCTGGTTTTAATTGTGTCTGAATGGCAGCAACTTAAATTTCCCCACTGAAAGTCAATGAGTGACATCTAATTGCGGTTAATGGTCCACTTTTTTTAACCTGGAACTGCAGTTACCCAATGACCCTAGGATTAATAGTTAAAGAACGGCAACAGTTTCAATTTAAACCAATAGCCAATTGGTAAATTGTGATTGGTGGGTGTGCCCACTTTTTCTAACCTTGAGTCGAAGTCACCCAGTAACCCAGTGGAAACCCTGGCATAAATAGTGTGAGAATGACAGCATTTTAAATGTAAACCAATAAAATTCATTGGCTGATGAACTGCAGTCCCTCAGTGACCAACTTTGCAAAGGTTGGTGACTCAGGCATAAAAATTGTGAGACTGACAGCATTTTACACTTCACCATTGAAAGTAAATAGGTGAAATGTGATTAGCTCTTGGTGGTCCTGCCCGCTTTTTTCTTACTTTGAATGGCAAATACCCAGTGACTAACTCTGGAAAGTTTAACAACCCTGGAATTAATACTTAATACTTGAAACAAAAACAAACAAACAAAAAAAACTTTGAGTGAGTAGTCACCCAGTGACTGACTGTGCAAAGTTTGGGAACCCTGGCAACAAACCAATAAAAATCAATAGGTGAAATCTGATTGTCTGTTGGTGGCTCCGCCCCAATCTGTCTAAAGTCTAAATTTTAAAAAAAAATCTTACGGCCTAATTGTTCCCCATGATTTTGCTGCCATTTGAATATAATGAACTTCTTTAGATTACACATATGAAAACCACCACACATGACAAAAATGGGAGCATTTTGTTGAGATTATGAGCTTTTTTAAAAATGCTCACAGTTACTTTTTAACAAATATACTCTGAGGATTCAGCCAAATTCTGCATTTTCAGAAGATGCCATTGCAAAGTTTTGTTCACATTTTAATTTCAAATAGGCTTCAAATTTGGTATTTTCTTCAAATCTTTTGCAGCGGATTTAGTATTGAGCCAAATGCAAAACTGATGGATTGGTGTTTTTCGAAATAAGAGACGTATAACCCAGTTAGAGACCTACAGTATATAAAACACTTTCTGTATGTAATATACACAATTATACAAGGAGGACAAGTGTATAAAATAAATAAATAAATACAATAAATAAATATAAATACACAGAGATTAAGAGGTATCAGACACAGTAGGAAGGAGGTCCCTGCCCCGTAAAGCTTACAATCTAAGTCCCATTAATGGGCATTCAGACTTACCCAGTATGTGAAATTCAAGACAAATTTTATAATCTGTTTCTTTTACAGATACAATCGGGATAACTGAATTGGCCAAGGAATACTAAATACTAAATTTAAAGGTATGCTTAATTCTACTAGAAAATGATGTTTATTTGGAGAACAAAAAGCTACAATGAAACAGTATTCTAGTTGCTGGAATAAAGGTGGCCAGATCCACCAAACAAATGGATCTGGATCCAATTCGACCACCTATGCACAGGGCCATAGTACACTGATCCAATTGTTGGCCCTGGGGTCAATGATTGGATCTTACACTGGGGCCTATGGAGGTCTGCCAGATGATAATCACGTTAATGCGATCCTAAATACTCTCTTTGTCCAACGGGATGTTTAAACCTGTGCAATTGCTGTTTGGGTCAGATTTATCTTGTTAACAATTCAACAATTCAATGATCCTGCAGTTAGGAAAGAAAATTGACCCCCAACATAAAGTTGTATCTAATGCAAAAGATTGTAATTCTAACCAACTTCTCAATATACACATCTTCAGCTCTTTTTTCTGAACTCTGCCTTCTTTTTTATGTTTATGCAGGAGCCAGACTTTTAAAGGTCATAGAATCAAACTTACAAGAGCTAAAATGGAAAGCTGAGGTTATTGTTCAAACGTTTGAGCAAGAATGTAAGTAATTTAACCGCAATAAATACTTTTACAGCTGTATTGGCGTGTGTTGGTACCTGTAAGCTTTTATACAAGAATCCAGTCACAGTGTCCAATGTGATTTAATATTTTCTCTTTTCTATTGGCCGCTCAATGACTTTTTTGATCAAATGTTTTTAGTTTGCCAATTTGTTTAGAAATACTAATATTTGTCACTATCATATAACATGGTTTTACCATTTTTTTGTTTTCTAGAAGACGACCAACAATCCATACATTCTAATACACAAAGCTGACAAGGAGTTTTCAGGTCGTTACACCTGTATGGCAAAGACCAAAGATTCAATGTTTCCAATAAGCAGAGTGGATTTTACAGTAAAAGGTTAGTATTTATCATTAAATAGCACTGATACCATGTGTATTAGTCTGTGGGCAGATAAAATGGAAATAAGTATAGCATTCAGGTTATTAAACACTGACCCAAAATTTTAGTCCCATATCATGTTCATCTTATAATTACAGACATGGTGAGGAGTCCTTGTTACACTCTATCATTCCATTTAAGAATTTTTAGTACCTAAAATTCAACTTCTAAACATCCAAAATCACCCCATCCCCTTCCCATTTTATTCTGTGGGTATGGCCTGGAAATACTAGTAGTGGTCCTTAACATGTGATTGTCACAAGAGAAATGTTAACAGTCAGGTGAGAAGGGCCAAGCTGGTGCTTTCATGCAATTCATATTATCCACAAAGGGGGGTGGCAGGAGAGAATGTTTTTATACCATGGTGGCTAAGCATAAATAATAAACCAAATCTTTCTAGGCTTACTATATTTGAGCTTTATGGGGAGCTGTCAGAAATAAGGATTAGACCCCTTGGAAGATGCCTCACAAAACTGATTTTTGTGTTTCAGTTTGTTAATAAGAGAAAGCAACAGAGAAGAAAAGGCTTGTGCCCAGAAGAAGCCAACAGTACTGGAAGAAGTGAAAATCTCCATGGATATTGAGAAGAGCAAGCTGGACACTAGAGAAGAGGCAACACAAACAGATGCCTGAGGGCAACATATATTCCGTTTCTCTATGACTGTACCCCAAGGGCATTCTGTTACATGAAAAAAAACTTTGTTTTGGTCTATAAAAATACAATAAATTACGTTTTTATTGTATTCCTGTAGTCTCTATCATATTTATTGGATGCTATACTCTGCCTGCCCTGCCTGTGCGTGCCATTCTCTGCCTGCCCTACCCTGCCTGTGTGTGCCAATTTCTGCCTGCCCTACCCTGCCTGGGTGCCATACTCTGCCTGCCCTACCCTGCCTGTGTGTGCCATTCTCTGCCTGCCATACCCTGCCTGTGTGTGCCATACTCTGCCTACCCTGCCTGTGTGTGCCATTCTCTGCCTGCCCTATCCTGCCTGTGTGTGCCATACTCTGCCAGCCCTATTAGCGGGTGACTAATCTTCCTGAAATGCCACCTCCCTTTTTAAGGCTGAAGACACTCGGAGCTACTAGTAGCTGCTACTTTTTCACAGCTACTGTACTCCAGAAAATACCCTGCCATAGACAATACTGAGAATTGCCTCTGCTAAAACACACGTAGAGACAATTATCAGTAGATGATCAGCATTGTCTATTTTAGTAGCCTTGACTAGGAGCTCTGTGTGCCTTCACCCTAAAAAGTTGCGACGACTAATCATCACGTGTGTCTTTGCCCTAAGGGTGAAGACACACGGAGCTACTAGTAGCAACTACTTGTCATGGGTACTAAAGACAATGCTAATCATTTACTGATAATTGTCTCTACGTGCATTTTAGCAGAGGCAATTCTCAGTATTGTCTATGGCAGGGTATTTGCTGGCATTTATTAGCCGGGGGGCTTTCCTTCCTGATGAAATGTTTAACACTGTCACATTCGTGGCTATGAAAAAAAGACTAAGAGCATCTGACTAAGTGCATAAGAATGTAACCCTGTAGCCTTGCCCTTGTGCTGGGCATCATGAGCCCAGGTATTTCAAGCAAACAGAGGCCCAAACAGCCCCCCACCAGCCAAGTAAATAGTTACTATCTATGGAGTGCTACAGCAGCCTCTCTGGCATTTGCCCTCAGTGGGCCTAAGGTTTTCTGGTAAGTCCTAGTGAGACACTCAGTAGAAATGATACTCATGTATTTAAAGTATGGCCCTTAGCTTAAACCCAACCCGGTTTATTGTTAATTGTAGTAATACAAATGGTCACCCCCCCCCCCAAAAAAAAATAGAAAGAAAGAAAGCTATTTATTTTGCTGACTTCCATAAGTATAGATGAATGATTGCAAAAAGCCAGCAAACAGGATAAAAACAGACTACTGAATTCCAGCCAATATATTATAAGCAAAATTTTAATTTAAGATAAAACCCCAGATATAAATGATGTGCAATATTTTAAAATGCAAACATTACATTTCCCATATTACACATTCAGCTAATGGAGATATAGAGAAATATCTATCTACAGGTAATATTTTATTATTTAAATTATGAGCAACGCAAAATTAGCTTTCATGATGAATAATTTAGAAGTTTTAATTTCTATTTACATTAATCTATTAACAATAACAATAAAAAATATGAAACAAAAAAAAACACCTCACTGCCTGCTTCTTAGATAATATATACAAAATAAATATTTTGGCGTTACAGCCAATGCAACATCCTGGAGGAAGTAGAATTCACAAGTCAGTAGTAGAAAACCAAAATATTATGATTATAACTGTATGGGATTCATGTGGTGCCCAAAGTCTCTCACTTTAATAGCACCCAGGGAACTTGATGAAGCTGTACTGTGTTCCCTGATGGGCACTGGTAATGTGTGACCCAGATGGAAGAAGGCAGGCGCTTGAGCTCTGCAATAAATGATTATAGTTCCAATTTTGGTTGAAGCTTTTGAGAGATTTCTCTGGCTCCTTGGGTTCTCCCATGATGTTTTCTATACTAAATGAGCACTTGTGGTGAGATGCGGTGTGATGGTTATCCTGTGCTTTAAATACCCTGTTTACTCCCTGGTCAGGGCAAGGAACCTTTATCTTGTGGGGGTAGGGAGCAAGGTGGTTTGGCATGGCCAAGTTCTGTGGTATTGCCATGCATATCACTGGAGTCTGTGTTTGGGGGGCACTGTATGGGGTGATGTAGTGAAGTGGGTTGTACATCAGAAACCCATCCTTAATTAACTCCTGGTGGTGTCTCTTAAATCTTTTCCGCCTTCTAAGGAAGCTCCCATTGTCAAACATGTCCTTGGAGGCAGGGTCCAGTGTCCAATAATTGCCTTTTCCTGGATTTCCTGGTTCCCGTGGTATTTTAATAAAGCAGTCGTTAAGAGACAAGTTGTGTCTAATGGAGTTCTGCCAAGCAGGGAACTTGTCCTTGTAGTAAGGGAATTTGCTGCTGATAAAATCACAGATGCCACTGAGAGTCAGTTTCCTATATGGGCTCTGCACAATTGCCATAGTGATTAGAGCAATATAAGAGTAAGGAGGTTTTAAAAAGGCCCGGCTGGCTTTGCTATCAGGTGTTGTGTGTAAAGAGTCTTTGGAAGTACCTCCTTCTTTTTCTTCAGAGGAATGACAAGAATTTTCAGTGCCGCTTAGCTTGGAGGGACTCAACACTCCACTGTCCCCTATTTCTGAATGTGTGGGCTGTTGGTTAATGTGCAACCTTAAATTGCAGGAATCATTTTCTCCAAGAATATCAATTTCATCTTCCTCATCGGAGACTCCTGTGTAATCCTGGGCATGATGGTGCGCACTGGATTTCTGGCTCAAGTTCATTATTTACACTGATGCTGGGTTTGTAGTAGACAGCAAGATCTAGAGTGAGAGCTGTACTTCCACACTGCTCTCTGTCAATATGAAGTCTCCAAACTGCAATGGGGATAACTAAAATATCCCTGCTCTTTCCCCCTCCTCTTTATAGCAGTACTGCTGCGCCCTTGCAGTCATCTGCACTTGAATTGGAGCTAATCTCTCAGTGTGAGAGGTATCTGCACCTAGGAGGGAGGGGGTCACATGGAGATTTTCTAGAAAGAAATATGGGCATTCCTATATTTGTATCTTTTCACCTTTTAATAGTATTGCATCAAGCATGATTTTTAATGTCCAGGCTGGTAAAATACCAGCCAGGAGGCAACCATAATAACTATAACCCCAATTTAAAGCAGATTGTTATAGGATGTTGAACTAAAAGAACTAAACAGCCACAAACTACTGCTAATCTAGACCAAACTGCATTTTTAATCATGGTTTATCTGTCCTTTTTTTAAGTATGTGTATATATATATATATATGTACACGCTTTTTGATCAAGCCCCCATAATTTGTGGAGTGGGATCAGCGTACAGACACAAATCTGGACTATGTACAGTATATGTATATACTGGTATGGGATCCCTTATCCGGTAACCTTTTATTCAGAAAGTTCTGAATTACGGAAAGGCCATCTACCATAGACCCAATTATAAGCAAATAGTTCTAATTTTTAAAAATGATTTCCTTTTTTTCTGTAAGTATAAAACAGTACCTTGTACTTGATTTCAACTAAGATATAATGAATTCTTATTGGAGGTAAAACAATCCTATTGGGTTTATTCAATATTTAAATGATTTTTAGCAGACTTAAGTTATGGATATTCAAATTATGGAAAGACCCCTTATCTGGAAAACCCCAGGTCCCGAGCATTCTGGATAACAGGTCCCATACCTATATACATATATATGTATGTATATAAAGATAACCATACATACATACATACATATATGTATGTATGCAACAGGCTAAGTCCTTTGCACCCAGTTTCCAGCAGTGCTATTTTTCTTTGGTGAATATATATATATACAGTAGTTAAGTCCCAAGTTGGTCCAACACTTGTGACCAAACATTGGAACACTAATCTTTCACCAATAAATTAGTTTTTTTTTATTTAGGCCTGCAGAGTGCAGATAAAGGTCCCAGATGAGGACCGAAACATTGATCCAATAAAAAGAGCGTTTTTGTGATAAAGGCTAAGGCTCACACCTACTAGGAAATGTATTTGTATATATACATAATATACATAATCCACATTTGTGTCCATACTCTGATCCCGCTCCACAAATTATGGGTGCATGATCAAAAAGGGTAAATACTTGAAAAAATAGGGAAAATAATCAGGAATAGTGCAAATTTATTTCACTCAGGATAAACAATGAAATACATTAGCAATATTCGCATATGTTGGTGTGCTGATTTTTAATATATATGTTTTCTATATTTTATTTTCATATATATATATATATATATATACTGTCCCAATTGGGAGTGGTGTAAAAATGTAGTGTTACCATGGCAACCTGTTACCATAGCAACGATTTAAGTTTCCATTTACTGACCAAGTTTTCGTGATTATGAGTCTATTTCAACTCATGGGGCTCATGTGAAACAGAACTGTGTTGATACAAACTTGTTACGTTCTCGGCTCACCCCTGACAGCTAGCTACAGTAGCGTGTTCATTTTGATACTTTCGTTTCTGTTTAAGCTGCTGCTTAGACCTTTTGATTACTTGCTTGTCTATTATTTCTCTTGTGTTTTTTGTTTTTATTGCATGTTTTCAGTTTTTTTATTGGTTTATCTCTGGTATCCTGTCTCTGGCGACGTATGATGTCCTCTTTAATAAAAATAATTTGTTTGTATAAGTCCTGTGACTGCTGACCCTCTCTACAGCACCTTATATATATATATATATATATATATACAGGGCCGCCATCAGAAATCACGGGGCCCCTCACAACAACATTTTCTGGGCCCCCCTCACACCAGTACAAAGGACTCACAGACTTGAGACATTCATAGCCACCAGGGCCCCCCTAATACATGGTAGCCAGCAGGGCCCTCCTAATGCATTGGTAGCCAGCAGTGCCCCCCCTAGTTCATTGGTAGCCAGCAGTGCCCCCCTAGTACATTGGTTAGCCAGCTGTGCCCCCCCTAGTTCATTGGTAGCCAGCAGTGCCCCCCTAGTACATTGGTAGCCAGCTGGGCCCCCCTAATGCATTGGTAGCCAGCAGTGCCCCCCTAGTACATTGGTAGCCAGCAGTGCCCCCCTAGTTCATTGGTAGCCAGCAGGGCCCCCCTAGTTCATTGGTAGCCAGCAGTGCCCCCCTAGTACATTGGTAGCCAGCAGTGCCCCCCTAGTACATTGGTAGCCAGCAGTGAACCCCCTAGTTCATTGGTAGCCAGCTAGGCCCCCCTAATGCATTGGTAGCCAGCAGGGCCCCCCCTAGTTCATTGGTAGCCAGTTAGGCCCCCCTAATGCATTGGTAGCCAGCAGGGCACCCCTAATGCATTGGTAGCCAGCAGGGCCCCCCTAATGCATTGGTAGCCAGCAGGGTCCCCCTAATGCATTGGTACCCAGCAGGGCCCCCCTAATGCATTGGTACCCAGCAGGGCCCCCATTAGTAGCCAGCAGTGCCCCCTCTAGTAGCCAGCAGTGCCCCCTCTAGTAGCCAGCAGTGCCCCCTTTAGTAGCCAGCAGTGCCCCCTCTAGTAGCCAGCAGTGCCCCCTCTAGCAGCCAGCAGTGCCCCCTCTAGTAGCCAGCTGTGCCCCCTCTAGTAGCCAGCTGTACCCCCCCCCTCCCAGTACATTGGTAGCCAGCACAGCACGGCTCCTCCGGCGTCTTCTTCTTCAGCGGCAGCATTGTCTTCTTTCTTCAGCGGCGGCGTCTCCTTCTTCTGCGGCAGCGGCGGCGTCTTCTGCGGCGGTGGATTCTGACTCCCCCGGCGAGGTCCTTCCTGGACGACACCTCTGCACTTCTGAGTGCCGAACTAAGACAGGCCCTTTTATAAGGTTGCGCCCCGTGCGTACTGACGTGCATGTACGCACGGGGCGCGACCAATAGGATCCCCCGCTGACCACCAATGACAGGGCCCGGAACTGATTAAAGGGGGCCCGAGCTACTAAGAAAACTTTAGCATGGCCGGGCCCCCTTTTAAAGTTAAAATCGCCCGGGCCTGGGACGATTGTACCCCCTGTGCCCCCCTGATGGCGGCCCTGTATATATATATATATATATATTAGATTCCAAAGAAAACAGTTACTGGAAAATATATACCAATTTAAATGGGTAGTTTACCTTTATATTTATTTTAGTATGATGTAGAAAGTTCTGAAGGAAAAGTAATAAAAAGTAAGTTGTTTCACAAAGCAATATTGGTTTACTGCTAGCTCACGCCCCCGCCATTTGCATTTTGGAAACAGGCAGAAAAGGAAGGCAAATAATTTAAAAACTATAAAAAACATTTCACATTAATTTAGTGAATACTGATCTCCACCCACCATCATTCATATGTTAGAAACTGTATTTTGCCTGGAAATGCACACAGCCGAATGTTGGTTGAATGCAGTGGCATGGGGGAATGGTCACTTTGCATTGAAGCCCCACCCACATGCTAATTTGCCCCTGTATGAAACTGCCCATGGCTTGCAGGTGGTTTTGGCAATGGAATTGATCAATAGCAGAAGACCCCCATCTGTGATCTGAAAAGAAGGTGTTAGAAGAGACTATTAGCAGCTCTGCATATGAAGGCAGCATAGGAAATGGCTCTACAGCCTACAGTTTGCACAACACCACAGGGGGGCTTTCAAGGGCAGATAGTGATAACAACTGTAAAACTCTCAATTCCTGAGCTCCTTGCCATTCATGTTTGTGTCCATTATTAGGGGTCCTGATGATATATTTGGGTTTAAACTAATACAGGTATTGGACCCCTTATCCGGAAACCCATTATCCAGAAATTTCCGAATTATGGAAAGGCCATCTCCCATAGACTTCATTTTAATCAAATAATTCACATTTTTAAAAATGGTTTCCTTTTTCTCTGTAATAATAAAACTGTACCTTGTACTTGATCCCAACAAAGATATAATTAATCCTTATTGGAGCAAAAATAATAATATTGGGTTTATTTGCTGTTTAAATAATCTTTTTAGCAGACTTAAGGTAGGAGATCCAAAGACCCCTTATCCGGAAAACCCCAGGTCCTGAGCATTCTGGATAATGGGTCCCATACCTGTATTCTCAATAAACTTGCACACATTAAGAAATATCCAGTAAAAATACAGTTGCAGGGGCAATTATGTGGGTAATGTATATAGAGCAATTGACTGCAAGTACTTAAAGGGTTGTTCACCATAAAATTAACATTCAATATTGTGAGTGCTTGATACTCTGAGACATTAAGTGATTGGTCTTTACTTTTTATTTTCTGTGTTTTTTAATTTAATGTATTTTTTCAGCAGCTCTACAGCTTGGAATTTTAGCAGGTCTTTGGTTGTTAGGGTTAAAATTACCCAAGCAGTAGTCTGATTGAAAAACTGGAATATGAATAAGAGAGTTATTTGTAATAAAAAGTAATAAGATGTAATGAAAAGTAGCACTCACAATTACATTTTAGTCTCACAGAGCAACAGTTTTTGGCTGCTGGGGTCAGTGACCCCCCTTGTGAAATCTGAAGGAAAAGGCAAATCATTCAAAAACTTCAGATTAACTGAAAAGCTGGTAAATATCTGCCATTCTACAACATACTAAAAGTTAACTTAAAGGTGAACCACCCCTTTAAACGATGAAAAGGTTATTAAAACACTTTATTCTGCATACCTCTATCAAAAGTCAGATATTCTTAGGGTGATACATTTCTGGATTTCTGTGGAAATCTTTCTGAAATGGACATGTAAATCAATGCATATTTATCAAAGGGTTAAGTGAAAATCCTTTCAAAATTAAACTGTTTTAAAAAGGAGCGCAGTTTGTAAAATCAAACGAAATATTAGTAAAATTCTTCAAAATGAATACAAAATGTATAAAAGCAAATTTTAACTTTGCCTCTGTATCTTAGCTGTTGACACTGAAATACAGAGATAAGACATAATTATGCATTCTAAAGAAAGAGAAATGGGTTAAAGGAACAGTAACACCAAAAAATGAAAGTGTTTTAAAGTAATTAGAATATAATGTGGTGTTGCCCTGCACTGGTAAAATTAGTGTGTTGGCTACAGAGACTCTACTATAGGTTTATATAAATAAGCTGCTGTGTAGCCATGGGGGCAGCCATTAAATGTGGAAAAAGGGAGAAAAGGCACAGGTTACATAGCAGATAACAGATAAGCTCTGTAGAATATAATGGGGTTTTATCTGTTATCTGCTAACTTACCTGTGCCTTTTCTCATTTAAATGGCTGCCCCCATAGCTACACAGCAGCTTTGTTTATATAAACTATAGTTGTCCTAAGGCAAACACACCAGTTATACCAATGCAGGGCAACTGTATTATACTGTAATTACATTTATACACTGTCATATTTTGGTGTTCCTGTTCCTTTAAGGGCCTGGACTAGGGTAGGCAGCAAAGACCCCTGTTTAGGGTGCTACTATTTTGGGTACTACCTTGGGGGGGGAATATTTGCAGAAAAGGTTTTTTGCAGTTTGTCCAAATCCAATGAAATATTAATAAAAGCTGTTGGCCACCCCTGTCCTTCATAAGTTAGACAGTGTCTGTCACTAACAGACACAGGTAATGGTGTGGTAATACCATGGCAATGGGTGTGAGGGTTGTACATGTAAAGATTGCCACCCTTGTCTTGAGTGCCAAAACTCAGCTCTGCTACTGGTCACACACAGAGCATGTGCAACTAGGCCAATCATCTCTGCACACTATAGGGAATATTTATCATGCTGTGTAAAAAGTAAAGTGAAGCATTACCAGTGATGTTGCTCATAGCAGCCAATCAGATGCTTTGCTTTGGTTTTCTAACTGTTGAAATCTAATTGCTGATTGGTTGCCCTGGGCAACATCACCGATAATACTTCACTCCACTTTGTGTTAACATCTTACACTTTTTTGCATCTTATTGACAAAACAAAAAATGTGGAATTAACAGGAAGATGCCAGATGATGGCAAGAAAGGTTCTTTATGTGAATGGATTTGATTGGAACCAACCTTTCCAGATGCTTTTGTCACAAGAGGAAACACAATGCACACAAACAGGCACTGGCCATTGGTGCCCACTTGATTTGTTTGCTTTGGGGAAAGCTTTGTTATCCTTTCCAATAATGTAACCAAACAAGGCAAGAAACAGAGGGCACATTGCTTTTTTATTGAAAGGAAAGTTCAGTTCCCAGTGCTGCCTTTATGGCCAGTAAGTAGCCCCTCTGTGCTAGCTGTCCTCATGGGGTCTTCCTGCACAGTTACCATACCAATGACTCTCTTGGGCAGGTTTAAGCTCTGCAAAGATGCAGGTGTTAATCTGTGAATAGCCATTCTGATTATGAGAAAATTAACCCCAGCTTGTTACTTTTGTCATTGTAAAGGTTAGAGAGTTGATTTTCTTCTACACTTTGCTAATATATACTCATTGTAGAGGGGCAGTATAGGAAATCGGTTTATTGAATAACTTTCTGTGGGAAATGGTAGTAAGAGGGTTTAAGAATATTAGTTTGTGCTACCTGTTAATGAGAATTAGATCTGTACAAGCAGGGCTTATATCAGGGTGAAACAAGGGGTATCGAGAAAGCTGTAATCTTGGGGAGCCTGGGCTGATTTGAACAATAGACTTTAGAGGTACAGCAGGTCAGTGCACTGTTGTTGTTACTAACACCTCCTTGATGAGCTACAGAGAGTCCTGGGAGTCTTGCAGCCACACAAAAAATGAAATTTGCCTCCTAGTAAGTTCCAGCACAAAGGTACATAGTGGAAGTTATAGGTAGGGATGTGAGGGAGCCATGAATTATTTATTTATTGCTTTCAGGCACAAATACAACAACTTTTAACACTGTCTCCTCTATGCATGTTTTTAGTTTTTTAAGTGGATGGAGCAAACCATGGAATTATAATGGTGTTGTCCGTGTTTATTTAAGTACATTTATTCAGTGTATTATGTCAGGAGGCATGTAGGACAAATCACCAAATGGGCCCCACTACAACATCCTTACTGTCATAGGAGGCTGATGGTTTTTGGAGAGGCCAAAATACAGTTATACTGTACATGGACTAAGTTAAGAGCTGCTAAAAAAGATCAGCCTCAAAGTCTAAACGCATGCAATTTTGATAGTTCTTTAATTTCAAAGTAGAGAATACTGTTCACCCACTGTATACACAATGAAAGCAGTCTGTGGTGGGCACTAAAGGCAGTAACTATGCCTGTGTTTGTTAGGTGAACTGCTGTGAAACCCCCCAGGCTCAGCAGCAGCTCATTCTGCCCAGAGGTGGGTGCATGTTGTGCTGAGACAATGTACTCAGGACCAGAACTATCGGTAAGCAGAAGAGGAACGTGACTAAGGTGCCACAGAGTGGGAGCGCTAGGTACATTCCTCTTCTGCCTTGCCTTAGTTCAACTTTCTGCCTGTCATTATCACTCACTGAATAACAGCTACCACTGGTCACCATAGGGGATTATCAAAGGTCCCCCCACTCACCCCTATTGTGCATATTACCAGTGCTCCTGCTTGTCACCCCTCAATGCATTATGTCAATGCATTATGAGCAAAGACTGGGATGGGGGCTGTTTCTCTGCCTGCGTTTATCCACAGGCGAAGAAACAGCCTCGTCTGACTTATATCGTCTAAGCAATATCGTACTACAGGCCACTACTAGCCGATGCAGTCAGTGCTCCAACAAGATTTTTATACCTTTTTAAACCTCTCCAATGCAATCATGTACCATGATGATGCTGTTACATAGTTTATAAATGTAAATAAATATAAATAATAAAATAAATAATACAAAAATTATATGTTAAGATTTCATTGTTAAACAAAGGAATAACAGTTGGTGGTTACATGTTTGCATTTTGACAACAGGGGGCACTATGTGATTATAACTTACAACACTGTACCAGACAATTTTGATTATTAAATGCATTGTATGTCGTCCCATACCATTACTGTATTGTATTTATTTATTTATATAGAAAAACAAAGGTATGCAGTGTTTTACAAGGAGTAGGCATAAAAAGGGCTATAGTTATTATAAATTAAATTGTGAAACTAAATATGCAAGTACTGGTATTTTAAATACATAGATGGACTGAGGTCCCTGCCCTGTCCCAGGCAACTTACAGTCCTGTATTGAAATATTTTCACAGCTTTTCTGCTAAGGCTCTTTAGCTGTCTAAAAAGCACCAGCAAATATCTGACTGAGGGTGATAGGAATTATAGTTCCACCAATAGGTTTTACCTTTTTTATACAGTGGTATAAAAGACTGGGGGATGAAATAACTATACCTTCCTATTTCCAGTATTAAACTGCTAAGTCTATCTGAGTAACTCTTTAGGGCTCTTCCTGTGGTTTACATGCAAAGATGATTTGCTTGGATCCTTAATGTACATCATATATATGATGAGGTATATGATCTGATCTTAAAAGATATCTGACACCAGGCAAGGTTTTTCTTGCCCTATAAACATATAAACTCACTTCTTCCTCTATTACTATGAAGCAGACTTGCTATGGGAAACTGCTCAGTAGATTGATCCTTGTGTTGCCAGTATTTACTTCTTTATTCTTTCTTCCATTGCACTTATGCACCTGATTGTTTTGTCTTTAGTCTTAAGCACATTGGCATTCTTCTCTGAGTGTAAAAAAGTTTAACCAGTACCTTTCTCCTAATCTCAGTGTTAAAAGAGTATACACTGAGTATAACTATACCAGCTTTTGCAGTTTTCTTTGTTTAATAACAGATATAGTGCAAAATCAGGTTCTCTTTTATAATGACTATACATGTTGAATATAACCCAGGGGTATTTTGTGCACACACAAAAAAGTTTTGTGGGTCCTCCAGTGAGTTGGTACATCTTGATTGGAGATGGAAGAATCCTTTGCTTTTTAATTAAATTTTACCCCCCTTTTTTTACCTTTTTATTTCCTCCTAAGCTTTTGCGCTCTTGTCTTTACACCACAGGCAGGGCAAACACTGGGCACTCCTATAACAATGCTATCCTGCCCACTTTTACAGTAACAATTAATGGGCCATGGGGATTTATACTCACTAAACCCCCATCCAAAATACCATAATACTATAAAAAACTGCCTTAAGAAAATAAAATGCCATAAAAATCCCTTGAAAAATGCAAAATGGTGTTTCTACTGTATACCGCTTGTGTATTTCTGTCCTTGTAGCAATACTTATTGCACATCAGTGCAAGGGGTTGTGGGCTTCTAGCACTTACAGTGATATCTGCTCTGGGCTAAACATCAGGACAAGTGGGACCCAGATGAAAAAAAGTTTTGCCTGTCACTGAACTACTAATGCTGGTATAACCTGGCAGAGACTGGCCCTTGGGTGCTGCTGGAAATTAAATATGAAGAGCTGTTTTCAAAGCCAAAGGGTGGAGAGCCCAGAGTCAATTCTAAAGGTGACACAATTGTAAGGTTTAGAATCAGAAGCAAAGGAAAATTATAAATTAGTACTGGAGCACCATTGGATTGTACCTACAAACCATTATGTTTTTTTACCATGGTTCAGAAAGGCGTTGACATGTATTTATGCACATTGGATAGAGTACTGTGTTTAATTGTTCCCACATGTGTGAATATTTACTATTTCTAGACAGATTTTTCCTTAGCCTTTAATGCAACATATTTTTGATTAGTGAAATTTTAATTACATTACTGGCTTCATGCTTGCTTCAGTCATTCTCATTCAGTCTAAATATTTTGGCATTGCTTGTGTTTTCTTCATCTGGAGTACTTTAAACTAAATTTAACATAGAACACAAGGCTGAGGCATTTAGTTGAGCTCACTTTCATAAGATTAAAGGCCACATTTTAGCTGCAATTTAGTCACTTCTATACATTGCCTAATTTAATTATGTGAAAGAGTTTGTCTCACTTTGTCTTGGCTTTGCTTTAGTTTTTGTGGCTATATTTGTAACTAATTGCCTCTGCTCTGTAGTCTCTGTTGTCTGTTACTCATGCCATGCCGGTTGCAAAGCCAAAAGGTAGGTCAGGTCCATCTTAGTGGACATTTTTATTACATCAGCAGCCATTAGCAATGCTAAGATTCTGTCGGCTTCCAACTAGTCATCATCATCCTTTAATTATATAGTGATAGCAAATTATGCAGAGTTTACATTAATTGCTAACGAACAGGGATCTTACAATAATTTTACAAACAAGGGTTTACAGAGTAACAATAGGATCAGAGTTTTCCCCTCATGTTTGAGAGGAAACAATGGTAGTTCGCCATTGACTCACAGGGACAATTTTGCCATCCATTCAAGCCTACCATTAGTCTATGTTTAAATAGTGGACTTTGGGCAAGTAGAAGCAGAATCAGGGCAGGGACAATGACAACTAGAAGTGACATTGTGGGTGATTTCAGTTATGGCTTATTTTCCATTTAAGGAATCGTGTATGTCCATGTTCACACACAAAATGAGCTTGTGCCAAAAAGGGAGTTATTTCTTTCCTTTTATGCAGCATACACTAAGGGGCACATTTACGAAAGCACGAATGCACGAGCGTATTTTCGCCGATTTTTTCGGGCGTCCTCACAACTTTTTCGTACGGCGCACAACTTTTTCGTACGGCGCACGACTTTTTCGAACGTTTGCACATAAATAGACAGCAACGCCTTCCCCACCAAAAAATCCTCAGTGGTTCCCAGCACACAGTAACTTCTATCTGGTCCCCCCCACCCAACTTTTGAGGTAGGCAAATGGCTGAGAAAGGAGGATTTCTATACAGCAGACCTGCTTCATCTATAGGTACACCAGTGGTTAAAATTCACAGATCAATGAGGCAATATGAGTAGTGATGAGCAAAATTTTTTGCCAGGCATGGAGTAATTTTTTGGCTGTGCGCAACAATTTTTTGCTGTGTGGCGAATTCTCCCATGGCGATTTTTTGGCGATAGGATACTGGTACCAGTACCCTTAGGTGAAGCACAAAGCTGCTCTTTCTAGCTTGCATTACTATCTATCTTACGTTCCTATAATGTATTCTTGACAAAACTAGTCCTGCAGTCTTACAAAACTCAATTTCAATGGGTCCCTGTTCCAAACTTTCATTAAAAAAGGTCATCCCACTAGCACACAACTCTTTACTGGGCCTTGTTGACACCAGGGGGACTGTTAACCCTAGGGGTCCCTTACCCTACACACTTATTTGCTCACTGTTGCTAATACTGATAATAGACGAGCAGTAGACACACATTTGCTACAGAATGATTATTTCACTTTACCTGAATGATTACTATTAGATTTTCCAAACTCCTGCACACATCCTTGTAAATTTATGGGCATTCAAATGCTTGTCCATTCACAAAAAAGAATTTGAAATGTCACCTAGGATAATAGATGAAACTGAAATGCTGAAACTATTGCCACACCAGGCATAGGGCTGATTTTTTCGGCAAGCGGAAAAACGCTTGCCGAAAAAATCAGCCCTACGCCTGGTGTGGCATCAGCCTTAGCCTAAGGGCCTTAATCTGTACAGATGGAACTTCTGAGTCACACTCCCAATTGGCATTTTTATTCTGTGCCAACCTGGAGCAAATGCCATAGACCTTTGCCAATTATATGTAGGCTATCATGTAAATGTAAGCTGCATAATATCCATGTATTGTTACTGGATCCTATTTAGACTTCAGCCAGTCATCTTACCATAATAACATTTTTATTTTTCAGCACAATTGCAATATTAAGGCTCCCAAAGAGTTTCCGAACTATATATCCTGAACTGTTGATTATGCTGGTTGAGGGTTTCTAGGAGTTGAAATCAAAAGAAAGATGAAATGAGTTTGGCTATCCCTAAAAGACTACAGCACATATTACTTCAATGCCAATGTGTCACTCCAGGTGAAAGCGCGTCAGGAATAATCTATTTTTTTCTTTCTGTGTGTCATTTCATTTTACAGTTGCAGTTTCTGACAAACCCTGTCAGAAATGTTTCAGTACACTGCAAGACTTTGCAGCCATATAGGGAAGTGTAAACCATTTCGAGTTACACTGAGCCCTTTCCTATAATATATCAGCAACTGCAGGCATGTTGATTTCTTGGCAGCAGCAAATGTTCTCTCCAGCAGCGTAAGTGTTTGTCACATTCCTTGGAGAGATATACAGCAAGGATTGGAAACAGTGCAACTGGAGAGAAACAGCACAAGGTGTGCACATAATGCTTGTTCTTTCATTTGCACAGTCAATTCAAGACCCTCTCAACTTGTGTGGTAAGAAAAACTATAGCTGAACTACAAGTTGCTTTTGCATGCAAATCATTTCTTTATATAAAGGAAAGTAACAGTGATATTAGTAAAAGTTGTGTGGCCCCAATGCAAAACAATTTAGGGCCCCAAATCATTTAGGACCCTCACTGGGTAGTATATTTCTCCATACTCTCTCTCTACCACATAAAAATATATAAATTATAATTTTATACATATAAAATGATAGCCTCATACTCCATATTCCTGTGCTGGCCATTAAGGCAGCCTTATTAACTGAGCTCCTTCAGTGGAACATTTCCATGATTTCTTAGGGGCAGATTTATCAAAACACGAGTTTAATTCCCGAATGGGAAAAATTCGGATTGGAAACAAAATTTTCTGAAGATCACAAATGCTTACGAAAAAATCGTATTAGTCATAATAATATCGTATTGGCGATCCGAAAGTCACAAAATTTTTGAACCGAACAATTGTAAACAGCAGCAAAACCGATACGATTTTTTGCACGCAAAAAATACGAAAAAGTCACACAAGTGGCGTAAAAGTTGCGAAAGCTCAGAAAAAGTCGCGCAAGCATCAAAAAGATCGCGCAAGGGTCGAAAAAGTTGCGCAAGGTACGAAAAAATTAATGGAAAATACGATTGGACCAATTGAACGAACGCTCGGAGCGTTCGTGGAAAAGTAGATGTGCCCCTTAGTGTACGTCAGGTCTGGACCATACTAGTTTGAAGCATTTGTTCCCCTTTAATGATACTATCATACTGTCATATTCCCTTTTTAACAACTACATTCATTTATTATGCATAAATAGCAGTGAGGTGTGAAGAGGACAAGCAATATTTTGCTTTGGTTCTCTTTGCTAGGTGGGTCATACACAGTCAGGCATCCATGAAAACATGAAAGGATGCTTTAGCTTCACCTGAGAAGTGGTCCAACAGCAATGTACCCATATAACCCTATTATTGGTTAGATTTTCTAGAGCTTTAGTTGATGTCCAATGAGGTAAACTAGTGCAGCTAGCCATAGCAACTAATCAGTTATTTCTTTAGATCAAACTACTACAGCAACATTATTTCGATTAGTTGCTATAAATAAGTGTACTGTAAAATCTATGTTACTAAATCAGCCCCATGTGTCAGTTTAGGAGTAGGAGCCATATAACCACATTAGCACAATAGTAAACATATGATCTCTTAGAGTATTTTCTGGTGGCAAATTATGATTGGTCTTGCAATAGGAAATCTACTGCCAGCTTAGCCTGTAATAATACCCCTCCTTTCTCTAAAACGTCAATCAGATAGCATCATTGATCCCTATTAATATAGTTTTATAATCATACTGTACATACTATATAAGCCTTTTCTTGCCAACTTTAAATAATTGTCACCTCTTGTGATAGATAATTGCAGCAAACAGGGAATGTTGTGCTCACCACTAGATTTTTAACCATTAGGCAGGGGTGTAATAAGGCTGTGATCGCAGAGGATCTCTTGTATGTCTGTATGATAGACGATTGCTTAAGTTGATGCCTC
Organism: Xenopus tropicalis; assembly: GCF_000004195.4. NCBI lineage: Eukaryota > Metazoa > Chordata > Amphibia > Anura > Pipidae > Xenopus > Xenopus tropicalis. The sequence continues at coordinate 129,116,450 of NC_030677.2, forward strand.
CTTATGTTAATAATAACACCTCCATTCCTCTTCCTCACATGAAGGCCCAGTGACTTGTACCTTCATAGGAATTCAAAGTTTTGTATTGACTTTGTATATATTTTTATGTGTTGATCATAACATAAAGTCATCTTCTTTTCCCTGGGGGAAAAACATGTTTGGTAAAAGGTTATTTATATGGTAAGGGGCCACTATACTATGATATTTGGATATTTCTTGTTTCTCACGTGATAAATAAATAAAATCAGAGGGCTCTTCCTATTGCAGTTTTACCTTTATAGTCCCAAATTAATCACCAAGCATCAATTTTTCTGTTTCAAACTGAAGAAGAGCAGTGAATTATTTATAAGTAAGACAGTATCCAGTTGATAGCCCTTCAAATGTTTTTCCTACGCTAGATGTGACACTTGTGATTTATATTTTCCTAGTTGCAGCCTTGTTCCCTTTTTAAATATTTATTCTATATTAGCTTTTAACTATTAGACTGCGCAGTTATACAGTTATCTTTTAGATCTGGTTCATGTTTTCTGGTGTTATGTAATTGATCTCACACAAAAAGTTTAGATTGTCTTCTATGTTTTGTAAAATATTAAAATATGGGAATTATGCTCTGCAGGCTTTAAGTACTCTATGTATTTACATATTCACATATTTGCATTAAGAAACATTTCTTATGTAATATACTGCTATCAAATTACTTTGTAACATTATAGAGTTATAATACCACAGTTTTGTCATTTCTGATGGGTTTACCCTTTAATGCCATTGTAAAATCTACAGGACCCACATTAAAAGACCACAGTGACAGAACCATAGATGTTCCTGGCCATCTCTTTGGTTTGGGACCCAATAATAGCTCCCTATGCTGTTTAGTGTGAGTCTACATGATCCCTTTAAACATAGATACATTTCCTTCTGTAATAATAATAATAATAATATTGTGTATTGTGGAAATCTGTTTTTTTTTGCTGGAGAAATTGAAATGGTGAAATAGTCTTGCTGCTTGCATTAGAAAAAGATCATTGCACTATATTTTGTGATTTTCATTGTTTCAGTATATTTTAATCTCTACTTTAATGCACCTTTTCCATATTGAGAGACAAACACAATTTGATGCAGTAGCTCTTATCTTTTCCTTATAAAGTTATGCTGTTGATTAAATTCCCTCGAAAGATTCCAGTAAAGTGTTTGTGTGTTATATGAAATGGTCACAAGGGGACACTGTGCATTTTATTAAAGGAACAGTAACACCAAAATAGTTTAAAAAAGTGTTTTAAAATAATTCAAATATATTGTGCTGCTGTCCTGCACTGGTAAAACTGTGGCGTTTGCAACAGAAACACTTCTATAGTTTATATAAATAAGCTGCTGTATAGCCACGTGGCAGTCATTGAAGCTGTAAAAAAGCCGAAACTGCACATGTTACATACCAGATAACAAATAAAACACCATTGTATGCTACAGAGTTTATCTGTTATCTGCTATATAACCTGTGACCTTTCTCCTTTTGAATAGCTGCCCCCATGGCTAGTAGCAGCCTATTTATATAAACTTTTGTAGTCTTTGATACATTTTTATATTTTATTGTTACTATTGCTTTAATGTGTGTTTTCAGTGATTTTAACCTTGAAGTACTGCACTGTTTTTCTGTTTCCTCTTCCTTCCACCATATTGTTCTTGGTTTTCCACACTGTGAAATGTGCTCTGTGTTATCAATGAGTGATTCACAAGTAAACCTTTTCACAAGTTGCAGTGCTGAGTTTTCTGTGTGATCATCATTAAGACCACCTCTGCCAACATAAAGGAACCCTGAAGACCTCTGGAAGCAGGAGCAAGTAAAATTAATTCTAGCCAAACAATCCTCATCAAATGAATCTTCCTTGCTGAGCAACTGGAGACATTGTAAGAAGTGGTGCCTTTGAACTTCACACTTTCTGTGGGTATAATTCCAGATAAGCTGATTAGTGGGATGAAGGACTGGATGTATGGTAAATAATGTGCAAATATGCTGTTTTGGAAATAGGGTACTTTCAAGGAAAAGTTATTAAATTTGCAGAAATCTAAGTAAAATCAGTATCAGAGTGAATGGAAGTCTTTATTCCCAGAGTAACATGGCAAGTAACATGGGCCATCCCTTGCAAGGAAGTTGATCCAGGGAACAATTATAATGTCATGTTTGTGCCGGGAAGGATTTTATTTTTCTACTTTGTGACTTAGTTTGTGACTCATTAGAAAATGAATAACTAGGGTACTTTTTGGGCTTCTTCTCCATTATTTAAAGGCTGAATTCTGTTTACCTGTGTATTCTTTCAAATTTCAGCTCCCTATTTACTATGTTATTATTTAGAGTCAATGGAAAAATTGTGGTTCGCAAATGTTTCCTACTAGAGGAAACACAAGGATTTAGTTTTCACCATCATAATTAGTATGATTGTTATTATCATGTCTTTATAAAACCCCATAATATTTCACAACACAGTACAAAAAGAACTCCCTATATTTTTTATAGTGAAGATTAGAGGCAGGTCTTGATAGGGAAGGTTATTTAATCAGTAGTCATTAATCCAGGCAATTGTTTCACTGCAGTGTTAGGGTTTTTTAAACTACTATTCCATTGTGGAGGGGCATCACTTGTTTTATTTCAGATAATCATGATGAGGGTTTCTAAATACTAAAAAATAACTTTTATTCCAAAATATCCCATTATTATCCTTAATTTAGCACCTACATATAAGATAGAGATGATATATCATTCATTTAATTCCCTACCCTAGGAAAGCCATGTATACATGGGAAAATGACAAACTCCTTGCAGACTCTGACAGTGCCCTGGCTACAATCAAACCTAGGACTCTAGTTCAAAGGAAAAAGTCAAATAACATATACAAATATTAGGGACAGGATGAGAGAGTTGGTTAAGGCAAATGGACTGGCAAAAGACAATGGTGTGAGTTTTTTTTTTAAAAACAGCGTGGGGGTGAAAACCACATAGAAGAGCACGCCACTATTGTTATTCATAGCTGCAACAGGCCTTTTGTAGTGAGTACTTGTCCTCACTCTTAAAGGAGAATGCAAGTCAAAATTTAAAAAGCATACTGCCCAATAGTCCTCCTATTGTTTAGTAAAAACGCCACACTTTTGGCTCACCTAATCAAATATTTACTCAGTCACACTTACTTCACATTTTTTAGAACAGGCAGCCATCTCTAAAAAGGTATTCTCCCTTCCTTTCCCTCCTTGCTTCATACTGCACATGTGTTTCATTCCCTCCCCCCCTCCCCTCTGCCAGATCCGCTTCTGATTGGCTGGTGGGCATGTGTAGCTCAGAACAGGAGACAGGATCAAGTTACACACATGCTCAGAGAATAGGAAGGCTGCCGCTGGCACCTACAGGAAGGACAGAGAGATTTCAGTGATGTCACTGTAGTCTTCACACTGCTGTAGGCTGCCAGCACCATATCTCAGAGAAGCAAGCAGGGATCTGGGAATTTAGATATGCAGTAAGTACTTAAAAAGAATGCCTTTAGACTTACTTTTAATTTATATTAACCTTTCATTGTCCTTTAATCTCAGTAGTGTTTTGGTCTTTTTAGATGTCGTGCAGAGTGCTTATAATTTATCCATGTTGCTCAAAATTAAATTTAAACTATATTTCTTGTTTTTCTCCTAACAACCTGGTGCCCCCTACATTTTTTAGGGCACTCATCCATATTTTGCTTAGAGCGAAATTCAGCCTGGCCGAGTCAGGAAGTCTGAACTAAAGAAATATTTTCCTGTTTTCTACACATGTGCTGGTAATTTAGCTAGCATAATGTATTGATAGCTTTGTGTGCCTGTCACAAATTACTTTTTGGCGATAGGATTAGTCTTACACTCTTGAGACTGAAAACGTTAAAACATTTGTCTGCTCCCCCCCCCATCTCTGCCTGTGTTATAATCCCTGTTATGGTTTATTTGTTAATAATTCCCATTGGGCATTCTATAATCTGTTTCATGCTAATTATTCCCCTTGGGGTTTCTATAATCTGTTTCTAATATGTGAATGTATATTGCAGTGATATAAAAATGAGCTATATGCACTACCCAGTATTTGAGTTCATTTTATAGATTATGTAACTTTATGTATGTATTTTCGCATAGTACTTTAAAGGAGAAGGAAACGCCAATAAAGAGTTAATCTCAAGCTGCAGGCATACCTTCAGTTCTCTCAATAGTGCCCTTAAGTCTGTTCAGAGGATCAGAAGACTCATAGGAAAACAGAAAGAGACCTTCCTCTTAACGCTTATTTCGTTTTTACATTTCCTATCCTTTAAATTGCATCTTCAAGTCTAGGATTACCCTTCTATTAGTTTATGTCCAATCTTGGTGACAAAAAGGCCACTGTAACCCCGTAGAGCAGTGTTCCCCAACCAGTGGCTCATGAGCAACATGTTGCTCACCAACCCCTTGGATGTGGCCTAAAATTCATTTTTGAATTTCTTGTAAGGAGGCAAGTTTTGGCTGCATAAAAACCAAGTATAATGCCAAAGAGAGTTCTGTAGGCTGCCAGTCCACATAGGGGCTATTAGCCAATTATAGCTCTTATTTGCACCCCATGAAACCTTTCCCATGCTTGTGTTGCCCCCCAACACTTTTCCCATTTAAATGTGGCTCACAAGTATAAAAGGTTGGGGATCCCTTCTGTAGAGTATATATAAGGAAGGGGAGAGGTCTAAATCAGTGTGTCTTGGATAAATATCAGCTTTTGGAGTGGATTAATTATTTTATGGATATGATAAAGAAAAGTATGGAAGCTCACATGACTAAATGAAAATATGCACATAGGTAAGGCTGTCTCTGAAAAATAATCTGTGCAAATTAGAGGAAAACAAAGCCTTTGGGTTTAAACGTATAGTGATAATTAAAGAAACCTTTCTATGACTGTGAGAACATTTTTTATTCAATTAGTTGCCTATTGGGAACACAAAAATTGCATGAAATTTTCAGATATTATTCATTTTCAGCCCCAGGTCTCTTCAACTGAGCTCTGACAGGCTGTTTCTTATTCGAAACACCAAACTTCAAATCCATCATGCCTGAAAACCATCTGGTATATAGGAATGTTGAAAACATAATAACACCATGGGAACCCACTAAAACACTTACAATTAATAAAATGTCCAGAATAGGAGTCCTACATTTGACCCTCATTCCCTCTATGTGCAGGGTGTTGCACAGAGATGTAATGGGGGGTTAATTAGGAATTGATTAGTGAGTTATGCCCTTAAACAAGGTGGGTGGTTAAATAAAAAAAATTCCAACTACCGCTAATTTTTGCAGAGTTGTGGGAGGTCATGGGTCCACCAGGCTATTCCAACCCCTACACCAAGAAAACATGAAAACAAGTGTAGGGGTTATTATTGAGATCCAGCCCCCAAGTTTTATATATGCCGCATCTACATATACCAGTGGGGAGTCCCAATAAATAAAACAGGGCAGTGTACCTATATGTATCTAAGGGCATCTAGCCATTACATTCTTTATGTGATCCATAATTTTGTAGATTAAAACCAAAAGCATGGCAGTCCTTATGGACCATCAGTTGCCATGTTTTGCAGGGTGATGGAAGTAACTTCATTAAGATAAGGGTCCATCAGACACCCCTTCCCTATTGTGGGTTAGAGAAGGAGATATGAAAAGCAATGCAGAGGTTTATCAAGACTTAAACATCTAAAGTCAGGTTGCCAGGGGGAGGGGAGCCATGCAATGCCTTTCCTTACACCTCAAACCATCGGGGTGGGGAATATGCAAAGAAAAAAATGCCCTGGTTGAGCCACTTAGATATGGGGTCATATTAAATAAGGAACAGTATCCATTCCTAGCGGCACTGGAGTGCAGTGGGTAGCATTGCTGTCTTGCAGAAGTGAGATCCTAGATTCAATTCAAGCCAGGGAATCGTCTTCAAAAGTGTGTACCTATCCAGCTGTGTCTGGGTAATCCAGTTTCTGCCACAGTGTAAAGAATAAAAAACAACAAAGAGGTAGATTATTCAGATGGATTTTACCCTAGTGTGTATAAATGTTGTTGGGTCCTTAGACTGTAAGCTCCACTGGAGTAGGAACTGGTTTGAATTAATTATAACCTCGGCTAAGTGCTGCATAATGTTGGTTCTATGTAAATAAAAGATTATAATAATAAATACCCATGGGCTCCTACTACTTTGAGTTCTTGGAATGGGTGACCTATAAAGTATTTATATTTAATAATGACCTCCAATAAGTCATCCACCCCATGAAAAGAAAGGGATTGGGTGTCCCTAGATATCAAGACACTATTTTCCATTTTCTATGATCCAAGATCCAGTATTAATAAAGATTACTAAAGACTAATAAAGCTGCAACAGACTATAGTATATTGTATTCCCGAAAAACATTTGCTTTTTAATTGTAGTCTAATGTGTGTGTGTGTGTGTGTGTGTGTGTGACAGCATATAACCTACTCAGCTCTAGCTGTGTGGGTTACGTCTCTCAAACAAGCTGACAGACTTGACACCCTTGAACAAATGTTGCTGCACACAAAACAGCATCCAGTTACACAGTTAAAGGACAACAATTCTCAGCTACTTTTTTTGCTGTGCTATTTTTGGCTTAGGTTTCTGTTGATTGCAAAGATTTAGCCCTCCCAGTTTTTTTTTTTTGGCAAACCTCTGTCCTTGTTCAAAGACTAGCATTTGTTAAGCATTGTACATGAACAAGATTCATATGAGGGGAGGGGGTCTATGGGTGTGGGATAGGGTTTGGGAGGAGGAGAGGATAGCTGCAGTGCTTACAGTGAGGTACACAAGCACATCAACCGAGGGAGCTGCACTTTTGGAAGGATCCCCATTACAGTAGAACAGAAGAAAAATATAACATCATTTGCATGTGAAGGAATGAAGTGACAACTGTAAAGTGGACCAGTACCATAACAGCTCTGCAGCCTGTTGTACAGTTTCAATGCTCTGTGATACACTGACAGGAGGAGGAAGCACTTGATTTAAAGACTGAGATTTCCAGTGCAGTCGAGGGTGCAGAGAAAAGAAGCACTTTCTGTGGACACACAGCCAGGGAGGGAGCTCTTTCCCCTACTCTTCTAGGATTGCTGTTTTCCTGTCACTCTTGATTTCGCTTGCAAAACATTGAGAGGAGTAGATCTCAGAGCACCCTAGAGTTGGCTAGGAACACTGGACATGGAGATAAACCCCATTCCTGTACTTACGATCCAGACTGTTCCCTATGAGGATCAGAAACCAGGTAGCAATGGCTTTAGGAAACCTACAGCAGTGTTTGAGAGCAAGAGGAACTATCTGCAGAACTTTATCCAGAGTGTGTTGTCATCCATAGACCTTAGGGATCGTCAGGGTTGCACTATGGTGGTGGGGAGCGATGGAAGGTACTTCAGCAAGACAGCCATTGAGACCATTGTGCAGATGGCAGCGGCCAATGGGGTAAGTTAATATTTAGAAGTGGGTGGAGTGACCTGTACAATGGGGTCAGACTATACATCATGCAAAGATGGATCTGAAGCAGAGACAGAAGGTCCATGCCTAACCTACTACACCATCACATATCCTTCTTTAAATTAGTAGAGTTATACCATGTGTGGTATGTTAAAATCTCTGCCGATGCATATTAGATACATGTAGGATAATTAAAATCTATCTAACCTAACGTTAGACTTATTGTGCTCAGACGTACATGTTTCCATTGGTGTCATAGCATGTGTCTCACCTTAAAGAAAAAACTCACACTGCTTAAATGCTGTCAGTGAACTTTAACCCCTCACTTCAGCTTGCGGTTGCAGATTTATCAGTTCTTGCTATCTAACGTGAAATGTAATCATTTTTGGGTTCAAAGCAGAGAACTTTTCATACTTCTACTATATATCTCATTAAGTGTAAAATGAAAGAAATTCAGAATTAGAGAATAATTTATGTGTATTGCATGTGTCTAGTTTTGTACTTTTTAAGGACACACATTTATGTCGAACATTTCTCATGCCAACCAGAAGACTTTTTTTTTTATAGCAATAAAAGAAGCCAAAAAAACAAGGTTATGCCTAATTAGATGCTTAAAGAGTGATTCGGTTTTCCAAGCACAGGTATTATATAACCCATCTTGTTGGTAACAAGGTTATCACCCCCTCCTACAATTTGCTTGCAATTGGCTGATGTTAGTCCTGACAAACCTATATCAGATGATATCTGACTTACCAAGATCTTGATAGAGGAGCATTTTACTGTGGAATTGCTGTCCCTTATAGCTTGTTGCTATTCTAGTTTATTCTATAACCTTGTAGTTAGCAGCCTGATACTCTAAATCTTCCTATAAGAAAATTGGCACTCTTCTCACGTGCATATCATGGGTACAGGAAGCAGATATCTTGGAAGCTGGACAGCGTAATTCTCAACTGAGTGAAATTATGGGAACTTGGCAGCCTGCTCGTGACACTGAATATTACAGTGAAGAAATAGGATTAATTATATTTTCCTTCCAATGAAAAGTATTGTTGCTTGAAGCAATTGTTATAGGCTTGTTGTCAAACATTTTGTGTGAATTCTGAATATCTTTCTATTTTGTTAAACCACAGTTGCATTCACTTAAACTTACTTTAATCACATTTCTTAGCAGGTACAATGGAAATGGCAATGCTGATGATTCCATGCTGTTAAATTATTTCTAGATTGAAGTTTGAAGTTAACAGCATTAAAGGACATGTAAAGTCTGTTTCACTGAGGGGGGTGGGGGTGACAAAATGTTAGGCACATCCCAAGTGAAACAGATCACTACAGATCACCACACCAGCCTATGAAAAAAACTGTCTGGGCGTCATGCCACCATTTTACTTACCTTTCTACTGGCATCACAGGCATCCCCCTTCACGAATTCCTGTTTGCACATGTGCAGTAGAGCATACCCATTCAGATTTAGTACTGCGCATCCAAAGAACACCATGCACCAAGCAATAAGAAAGTAAGGTAAGGAGATGCCAGCCCAATGCTCAGACAATTTTTTTTACAGGCTGGTGTAGTTCTCTCCTAACAGGAGCACCTGGGGAAAAAAAATTAGCAAACTATATTACGGTATATACTCGAGTATAAGCCGATCCGAATATAAGCCGAGGTACCTAATTTTACCTAAGAAAACTGGAAAAACGTATCGACTCGAGTATAAGCCTAGGGTGGGAAATGCAGCCGCTACTGCTAAGTTTCAATAATCAAAATAAATACCAATAAAATTACATTATATGAGGCATCAGTGAGGTATATGTTTTTAAATATTTATTTCAAAGAAAAACAGTAAACTAGCTCTGTAAGTGGAGAAGAGGGTCAACAAAAACAATATGGTATCAACAATGATACCTTAAGAGTACTACCCCCTTAGCTCAATCAGCAACCAAGCTAAAACACAAAGAGTTAAAATCCTTTAAAACTATACGTATATATAGTTTATATAGAATATAAAGTGCAATGTCTAGTGCAGAATGGGACAGGTGAGGATGGTAGATGAAGATGAATTTGGGAGTGGGCCAGGGCACTGGAGGGTCTGGTTGCGGGTGGCCTAATTTGCACACAAAGGACAGAGGGTGCTAGTCTGGAGGGACCCATGGCACCCGACTCGAGTATAAGCCGAGGGTGACTTTTTCAGCACATTTTGGGTGCTGAAAAACTAGGCTTATACTCGAGTATATACAGTACTGGGGTGTACCTTAACATTTTGGCACCCCCAGTGAAATAAACTTTACATATCCTTTAAAAAGGTAGAAATGTTGTAAATTATGTTTTGTGCTTCTGTACCAGCCCAAGGCAACTAAAGCAGTGAAGATCTGTGCCTCCAAAATCCCTCAGTAGCTCCCCATCTTCTTTTCTACTGATTCACTTCACATGCTCTGTGCTGCTGTCAGTTACTGAGTTTAGGGACCGACTCACACTATACTGTATATATAGGATATAAATGTTGCAATAAAAGGCTGATTAGTAATTAACAGAGATTATTACTGCATGGCAGCTCTGAAACCAATGCTATTAGCATCAGACTTTAATCATCAGCCAGTTAGGATCAGCTTATATGACAGACAAACATCATTTTCTTTGCTTGATAATTTCCGACAACCCATAAGCTCAGCTTCTTAACAGCTGCTCAGAGCGCACTGAGCATGTGATTGTCACAGACACTTCATACAGAAATGTCTTTATTACATTTTTTAAAAAAATCATTTTGGTCTGCCCAAGATGCTAATTATATTTCAATGAATAAATTGCATTGTAGCACCTATGGTAGTAAATTAAATCAGCCATTTGAATAATGAGTACATGTTCTTGCTATATGTCATAAAGTCAGATAGCATTGGTGTTTTAAAGTTAAGGTGTCCTTAAAGTCATTCTGTCCTGATTTTTACGGTATACTTTTTACTTCTAAATTACACTGTTTACATAGCAAATAATTCACTTTACCATTTGAAAAGTTATTCTTGAGCCAACAAATGTATTTTTTTAGCTGTAATATTGGTGAGTAGGCAGCCATCTCAGTGCACTGTGCCTGAGTCTGAGCTTTCAGAAGGAGCCAGCGCTACACATTAGAACTGCTTTCAGATAAGCTATTGTTTATCCTACTCCCATGTAACGGAGGAGTCATGAGCTGGACTTGGATTTTATGCTATTAAGTGCTGTTCTGATACCTGCGACTTTTAGGGCAAAGACACATGTGCGATTACTATTCACCACAGCTTTTAAAAAACTTTCCCCCCATAGGGTATTGTACATGTTACTGTGACTAATTTCATGCGGTTTTCCACAGTGTGGAGAAGTTGCGGCAACCTTTTAAAAAGTTGCAGCGATTGTGTCTTCCCCCTTAGCAATACAGGTGTTAAGTAGCTGCTATCTTGCTACCTTGCCATTTCTGCTGATCGGCTGCTGAGGAGGAAAGGGAGGGTGGTAATATCAACTTGCAGCGCAGCAGTAAAGTGTGACTAAAGTTTATCACAGCCACATGGCTGTGGCACCCTGGGAAATGAAAAACATGGCTAGGCCCATGTGAAATTTCAAAATTAAATCTAAAATATCTGTATGCACTTTTAAAAGACAGATTTCATTGAAAAAACATGTTTTCCCTTGGCAGTATGGGTCTGCCATGGTTGCCCAGCAAACATGCTTAAAGGAACAGTTCAGTGTAAAAATAAAACTGCGTAAATTGGCTGTGCAAAATCAAAAATGTTTCTTATATGGATAGTTAACAAAAAAATATAATCTATAAAGACTGGAGTGAGTGGATGTCTAACATAACAGCCAGAACACTACTTCCTTCTTTCAGCCCTAAAACCTTCTTCCTGCAAAGGAGGAACTTGAGTTCTGGCTATTACGTTAGACATCCGCTCAATCCAGCCTTTATAGATTACATTTTTGGCAAACTAACTATATTGAAAACATTTTTTATTTTGCACATCTATTTATTAAGTTTCATTTTTTCACTTAATAATTCCTTTAAAGATCAAAATACTTTCCAGTGCATATTTAAGAGAGGTGCCATAAAATCAATAGTGCTTCCCGATCCTAGGTAGACCAAGGGAATATTAACTGTATTAAGACTCCACCCTTATTATTTTGTTAACTTCAAATTTTATGACCACACATCAAAGTCCTCTTTCAATGGGTCTGTATAAGCCAATTTGAGCAAAAGTCACTTCTTTGGTGACATTGCCAATTAGTGGAATTTAGCATATGTGCTCAGTTGAAGTCTTAATCATATTGCAATCTTAGATGCTTATGCAGCCAGCTTGCACATAAAAACATTATGCAGTATAAAAGTAGTCTGTACACAGGTGGCCTTTTTGTCTCAGATAAAATTCTTATTGACAAAAAGCTAGGCCAATCACTTATAATGGACTGTTGAGTAGTCAAAACATATATATGGTCAGAAACAACGATCAGCCAGTCATAGTGCTGTCTATGAATGTTTGCAACTATGGAATTCTAATTATAGTTTCAGGCTGCTGCTACCAGAATGTAATGGAGCAACATAAAATGTCCCAATTATGTAGTGGCTCCCAACTGGCAGGTTGTTCTTTGTGTCAACTGTGTTGCTGACCCTTTCCCATTGTTCCTAAACAAATTTGTTTGTTCTACTCAACCCATAGTCCATTTATTTAGGCAAAGGTATGGGACCCATTTTCCAGAATGCTCGGGACCTGGGGTTTTCCGGATAAGGGGTCTTTCCGTAATTTGGATCTCCTGCCTTAAGTCTACTAAAAAATTGATTTAAACAGTAATTAAACCGAATAGAGTTTTGCCTCCAATAAAGATTAATTATATCTTAGTTGGGATCATGTACAAGGTACTGTTTTATTATTACAGAGAAAAGGGAAATCATTTATAAAAATGTAAATTATTTGATTAAAATGTCTATGGGAGATGGCCTTTGCATAATTTGGAACTTTCTGGATGATGGGTTTCTGATACATGTATAGGAAGTATTACTTTTCTATTGATATTATGAGGTTTTTTTTATTTACATAGGAATAAGAGAAATACCCCAAAATGTTAGGCACCCCCCAGTGACTTTAATGGCTTACCTTTTACCCCCAGATGATGCTCCTGTTACGAGAAAATTGCACCAGCCTGGGGTACCTGGGAGTGAGTGTCTTCTCTTACTGCTTCTGTCTTTGCGCACGTGTGCATGCACAGTAGAGTGAAAAGCTGAACTCTAACAAAAAACTTGGCTTTTTCACTCTACTGTGCATGTGCCGGCCCCGGGATTCAGAAGCCAGAAGGAAGAGGAGTTACCCAGGGCTGGTGTAGTTTGCTCCTAACAGGAGCACCAGCCCGGGGTAAAAAGTTAAAATCACTGGGGGTGCCTAAAATTTGGCACCCCCCTGTGATTTTTACCTTTCCATCTCCTATAAAGTTTTGTTTTCCAATTTTCACAGTTTATTAAGCCTTAAATGCTATTCATTTTATTATGACTAAAGTGCTATTTAATTTTTAATGGATATTCAAGGAAGGATGAACCCGTTCCAGAGTTCCCATGAATCCATTCAGACAATTGCAAGCATTTATCATAGGCTGAACAGACACATTCTCACTTACCACAAGATGCGAAGAAGTGTTTCTAAGCACCAGTTATACTCGTTATTTTACAGTGCTTTCTTTAGACAGTTTAGATGGATTTTTAAATACTGTAGTATGTGACAGAAGGAACTGAAGCATGCTCCGCAATATCATACCATCCAACATAGCACAGCAGCATCATTCTGACTACACCCACCTTAGCCAAACCTCTTAAATACCATGACCACAAAAAAACCATAAGAAACCAAAAACCATTAAAACATAAACATGCCAGTAAGATCAGTGCATAAATGGCCAATGTGCACTCCATTAACCCTAGACATGCCAGTAAGATCACTTCAGAAGTTATGAGTAGAAGAAGTGGATAGAGTGAAAGCATTACCAACACTTGCACAAGCAGAATTAAAAAAAACTTGTTATTCTTACCCAATGCTCGCATGCTGCATGTCTCTCTATGCCTCCGTTTGCCTAGCTGAAACTCCTGTGATAAAAATCAAAGATTTAAAGGAAAAAACCTTGTCCAGCAACGATCAGCAAGTTGCGGATGGCAGGTGGGGAGCCAAGTAGGACATTTAAACTGCAATCTAGGACTGCAGAACACTGGGACTGTCATGCAGAAATTGGGACAGTTCTGAGGTATGCAATACATGTTGTGATCAGAATAGTTGCTTTAGGAACCTGATCCCCCCACTTGTAAAAAAATCAAAACTGAGCAGGCTACATGAAAACCACAGAAAATTGTAGCTGCAAGTCATATTCTGACATATATTTGTTGCAGCAGGTTTCTCTTGAAATTAGGCGAAGACACAAAGAGTGATTATACTCATATGCTCAACAACCTATTATTCTACTCTAAGAATTCAACATTTTTAGTTAGTTCTATACACTAAAAAAAGGTAGTGTGTATGAACACATCTTAATTTTTGTCTTTTGCAAAGCCAATTAACAAAGTGTCTGAACCCTCTGGGAAAAAAATATTTTTAGTCCCAAAATCCCCAAAGCTGTATGATTTACAATAATCCTCCCACTGCTGTACTCCTCTTTTCATAAAAAGATCTTTATTAAAATTTTACAATGTAGTTAGCATTTTTGGCAGTGCTTACTATACCTGTGCAAATGTTGCTCATAGCCTGCTATATTAGCTTTGTCTCTTGACTGGTCCATTAGTATAAAGTTTAGGTCATAAAAACCTTCTTAAATCATAACGTATACAAATAATACCTGCTATTAAAATATCTTTGCCTCACAAAATGAAAAATAATGGATTTGATATGAAAATCAATGCTTAGAAAAGTCCCTCTAGCTAATGTTTTAGAACTGCTGGTTTATAGCAAAAACACAGGCAGATATCTAAATCCATATATCTCTTTGCATGATTAATTAGGTATGACCTAAAACAACAAAAATGTAATATCTAATGCACCTCTTTGCCTCCTCCTCAGTGCTAATGAAAACAAAACTTTAGCTCTGCTCCGTATAACTCAACGACAATTATGTGTAGTTATTGTGATAGATGACTATAAAAACAAACATTAATAGTGCCCCTAACATGAATATAATATTTAGATTTCATATGAAACTAGACCAGTAACAAATGAGAGAACAGAATGTAATCATGTAGTCATTTATAAAAAGAACTGAATTCCCATTACAATCCTCAAATTCTTTTTTCAAGCTTTATTTCCCACGCCCCTTCACTTAGCAATTTTACGCATAAACTGAACATTTCTTAGTCTGCTTAAATGATAAGTACATTTTCTAACACAAGCTAAACAGCAGCTTATACATACAACAGCATTTCTGGACTTTTTCTTAATTACATTCCATTTCAATATATATCCTATTTGACCCCCCCTAGTTATTACATCTAGCCATGATGGGGGTCTTGAAAGCAAGAATCCTATACTCTGTTCTGAGATCTGGCAAGTCCACTACTTAAGAAATGTATGTTTAACACCCAGCTCTGTTATTAGGTAAACAGATGTTCTCCCAGCAGGTTTGTCAGTAACTGGGAAACTGGGGAAGCCAGTCCTAAAGGAGTAATAATACTTAAAAATAAGTGTCACTGAAAGCAAAATCTTGGAGTCTGGCAACTACACATTTTTATGTTTTTTTTCACTGTTGGGTTGTTTTCGTTGATGTCTAAAATTTGATCAATTTGGAGAAGTCTTAAGGTGGCCATACGTGGGCCGATTGTAGCTGCCGTTTAGACCGATTCAGCTGCTTATTGGCCTGTGTAGGGGCACCAACAACAGGCCTGCCTGACTGATATCTGGCCTGAAATCGGGCATATATCGATCAGGCAGGTTAAAAAATGTAGTCGGATAGGGGGCCGCATCGGCTCGTTGATGCGGTCCCTGAACCGACTGTGCCCATTACCGTCGCTATAATTCGCTAACCGAATTAGCCTAAATTCCCCTGATATCGCCCATGCGTAGGTGGGGATATCGGGAGAATGTCCGCTTGCTTGGCGACCTCGCCAAGCGAGCGGTTCTTGACGTGTATGGCCACCTTTAAGCTATTGGCCTTTATTCTGATATGGCCTTAGTCTGTGTCTTTACTCTCTGCCTTTGATTCAGTCTTTGTACGGAGTAAAAGTGGAACACAAAGGTTTTGAACTAGTGATGAGCGAATCTGCCCCATTTTGGTTTACTAAAACATTTGTGAAACAGCAAAAATTCACAAAATGCATTAAAGTCAAAAGGTATTTTTTCGCTGCTACCATGCAACTTTTTTACCATTAATCTTATTTTTTGCAGCCATTGGACTCTATGTGCATTTTTTTCCCTAAACGGACACTCAAATGCTGCTGTAAATGAGCAGAGCAGGATGGTGTTTTTCACCAGGTTTTCAACTTCCTAGCTCACATAGAGATAGGGGATTACTATGTGGTTTTTGTACAAATGTATCCAGACTTTAATATGATTTGTCTGTAACATTCCAAAATAAGAATTAACTTCCCACAATTTAAAAACTACTTGCTAACACACAGTAAATTAAGATGTCTTTAACATGATACTCTTCACCACATTTGTGGTTTTTTTCTGCTATACTTCTGGAAATGTATTGTTTTTCATAGGCGTGAGCAGTTTCCTAGCTAATAAAAAATATGCCAGATAAAAAAGTTTGCAACAGATGAATGCTACCTTGTTTTTAATCTTAGGTTTTCAAGTTAAGTTTGCCAGCAGTTCTGATTAACGTCCTACAATTTGTAGAATAGTCATAAATATGACATATGCCACAACAACCTATAGCAAACACAACCAGTAAAGCAAAGAAACAAAAAAAAAATGGGTTTTGAAAATGCGATAATTTGCTAAATCTGTATAAAGTAAGCAAGAAACCCACATCCTATGTTCAAGAAAAATGATTTTCTTCTACATGATTTCCTAGCCTAGAATTCCCTAGGGTGCTCTCATCCACTACCTGTCTCTTTAGGGGCCTAGATGCAGTGATATCATGACGTATGCACAGTATCATAAAGCATGCACAGTTGCGCTACCGTGTATGCCAAAAAAACAATTGCCATGCACTGATTGGGAACATCCACTCCCTCCATTAGAACTTAGCTTCAGATGGTGCATGCTGTTGTCCCCCAATACAAGCTTACATACGACAGTAGAGGGGTGATCAATAAATTTGAAAAAAAAGTTTGGACCCCGGTATACTAACTTAGGTGCTCCAGCTACTGGATGCCTAAAACCACCCCATCTTGCATTGCGGACTAATCTTCCACTCTCAAGGTCAGCACAGTCCTTTGACTTTCCCAAGTTGACAGTATACTATTAAATGTTAGCTGCCAATTGAAAGTTGTTGTATTGATCTATTCTTTGCTCCATACAAGCTTTGTAGACAAAAATGCAGGCTTGATAAATGCAAATTTGTAAATGTATGCAGTTTTTTTAATTAAAATAAGAAAGGGTTACAACTGACAAGCTTCCTGTGTAATATAACTCATTATATATACCTTCTGCTTCAAGATTTTTCCATCTACCTATACTCTAAGCCTCTTCCATAATGGAATATTTCTGTTTTAGCAATATGCATTAAAGTTCTACACAATGGAAAGAGAGTTCAGCAGTGGTCAGTAAATGTATGCCAGATATAAACAGAAATGGATAGCTTATAATAAGCACTTGCTTCATCAGAACATCAAGAGCCATATTCATTGCCCTTGGAAATGTTTTTCTGTTCATAAAACTGTGTTACCTGGAAACATATCAAACTTGACTGCATAAGAAGCCAGGGAATGTTCATATTATTATTTCCTTTTCTCATTGTTCTCTATTTAATCCATACTCTCTCCTGTTTAAAGAAATTTGCAACACAAGAATAAATTCAGCAGGTCTCCTTTCTTCTCATCTCTAATTAATGCTGATAGCATTACCCTAATCTGGAGAGGACATTAAAAGGAAACAGTTTATGTTACTGTAGATCAGTTTACATGGAATGTGAATTTCCAGTTCCACTTTAGGTACTGTCTGATTATCTCTGGCATGACAGTCCAGGGCATTACTTAAGCATTCCACTTGCTGTCATCTGTACTTGCCTAACATTTATGTCTCTGTTAAAATCTGTTTCCTGCCTTTTAATAAGTTCATGAAAGGTTTTGTGTTTTATGATTTAGTATAAGAGCCCTTTATTTTGTAACTGCAGTCAAACATGTAAAGGGTATCAATTTTACAGTTGGATTAGTTGCTGTATTAATAAATAATTTCCCAGAATTATTAGGATTTTTCAGTGTGCCACGGTTGCTTTATATGTGGTCAAGTCGGCCTCTGCTGGGAAGCTGAAGAAGCTTACAGAACCATTTCTGTTATTTAAATACACATTTCTCTCCTCCATATAAAGAAGTCTTCTATTCCCTGTTGCTTGTCAAATACTCTATAGGACTGATTTGCGTAGAATCTTCAAGGTCATATTTAAGTAAAAATGGCATGTGCAAGAATTTCTGAAAGGTTTCTTCAAAATTTCTGAAAAGGTTGAGTTGGGATCCATGTAGGGTACAGATACCCAATATTATCCATAGAGCAGCCAGTAAGACTGGAGCTTGGAAGATGAAGATAAAGGTTGAAGATGAAGTTAATAGATTTGTAAGGTAAAATTACAGGATTAGGACACGGCAAATGAGGGCAATTCTAATAAATGCAATAATTGCATACTGATTGCCTTTAAATTAAGTCAGATCTTTAATATATTATTCTGCCCCTGTACCACTACAAGTTTTACTGAATGCCTGACTGGGCACAGTTTAGTTACTGAAGGATCACAATTCTTGGTTTTCTTAATGCAGTTTGTTTAAATATGTTATTTTGTAAAATGTGTGTAGTACAATGAGTTAATTGAACAATCATTGGATGAAGTTTACATGAAGTGCTAGCATGCAAATATTTTGAAGCACAACATGATGCCACAGTTGAGCAACATAGGGCTTCATGTGACCCACAGGATGCCTATTCAGCATCATTATACTTGTGACTCCTACAGAAAAAATAGACTGGTAGAATAGGGGACAAATTGAATGCCCCTGGTATTGCCATGTGGTATAAAGGGGGCAAATTGTGGGAAAAACAATATGGTGCCAATGAATTGTACCCCTCTAAAGATAGAAGGAATATGCTTTAAAAAAATGTTTGGAGCTTCCTGCTGCCTCCTTTCCCAGGCTGTGTAGGGGGGCTGGCGGCACTGTAGGATCGGAGCCAGTCAGCAGCTAGGTTGACCTGATAGGGAACTGAAGCCTGTCTTTGCCTGTGTGACTGCAGGGCTGTGATTGGCTATCCCCCTCCTACTGGCAGGGACTGTTAGGACATGCCTACCCCTCATTTGAAACAAGGACAGAGACCAGAGGATTTATAGGGAGCTCCAATAAAAGGTCAATTTTTACAAATAGCATTACTTTTTAGATTAAAGTGAAACCAGCACCATATATTACTGATAACTGCCTACAAGATTAGAATTTTTTTGTTTTTTCTATACATCTCCTTTAATAGAGCACAAGGGGAACACAGGAGCTGACAGAGATATTGCTGAATTCTGGGTTAAAATGCTGCACTTTACCTAAATTGGGCACCTGTCATTTCACTGCCCCTTGGTTATATAGTATATTTATACCAAAAGCTACATTTGTATATATATCTCTAAAGTTTAGCATAGGGTTGTTTGTAGTTGTATATCCACACATTTTCATTACTGTAGCCCAGATGTTAGCAACAGATATTTCTTTACTAGTGTGGAGCTCTGTTTGAATGATAAATTGACTATGGTTGCTGTATAACTTTAATCATCAAGATTTTCCATGTAGTGGGAATGTGAATGTTGATGATATGATGGTATGCAACAAGAGGTTCTCTGCACTCACCCATTAGCAATATGTATAGGTCACTAAGACACTGTACATTAAGCTCAGGGGCGTTTCGGCCCCTAGTGCCACCCTGAGGCAGTCTAGGGAATGCTGCCCCCCCCATGCTTAGTTTTTTTATTTTGCATCGGAGGGGGGCGAGAGGGGGCCAGTTGCTAGTGCAGAGAGACAAATTTGTCTCAGTAAGTTACTAGGAGTGGCTTTTTGCCGCCCTGGATAACTTCAGGGACACTGCCACCTCAGCTCGCCTCATTTCGCCTCATTTCAGCAATGCCCCTGATTAAGCTGCTAAAAAATGCCCTCCCCTTTCAGCAAAGCAGGGATTATTTATCCATATATTGCAATATCCTTCAAGCTGGCCAACTACGTCAAAGTCATCTCCGGTCTGGCCAGTCCAACACTTACTTCTACCTGATACATTAATTCATGCAATTGCTTGCTTACAAGCTTAAAACCCCCAAATGGTTGTCTTGTTATTGGCCACCGCTCCTGTATAAACTACAAAGGGGAAGTTGTGCTCACAACTAAATTTTAAACAATTAGATGGGGGTGCAATGAGACTGTGTCCACAAAATTCTTATAGACAGCAATATATAAAGCTCTTTGGTGGTGTATGTAGTTTGGTTCAATTATTTTTGCTATAAAATATATAACTATAAAATACAAATTCATGCTCAGGGACTGATTGATGCATAGATAAATGCTATGGGGCTATACAGTTTTGTAAAACAACCACCTTTTGCAAAAATATATCTTTCATATATCTTTGAATAACTCACATCTATGTGTTAGCCTTCTAAGTATTGTTTTTGACTGATGAAACATTCCAAAATGTTATTTTTCCAAAATTGATGTTTTGGTGAACCATGTATGAAAATCTTTGCCCACTATTTTACAGCTGCAGTAACTTTAAAATAGCTGCATAACTATATACCATCCCATCACCATCATCTTTCATGTAGAAGTTTTAGGGCTTTTAGTTGTGGTTTCTGCAGTTGGACATCTCTACATGAAGTCATCATTTAACATTCAAAGATTAACGTTGCTGTTAAAGCCTTTCAAAGTCCCTACTATTTTTACTTTTGGATTTTGTGAACCTCTTCCTTCTTTTAATAGTTATTCTTTTAATAGTGTGAGCAATGCAGCATGTGTATTTGGCACTTTAAGTGTGTACCTTTATGCCTCACCATGTGTCTAAGCTTTATAATTCTCTATGATTTATTGTGCAGCTGACTGCTTTCTTCATGCACAGGTTTCTTCTCTTCGGCTTCCCACATAATTTGCAGAAATGCCAGTAAGGCTTATGGCCCTGCCAAATGCTATAGCTGTTTGATAACAATACAGTATTCTTAACGAAAAGTGGTTATCCTGACAAAGAGGCATTGTTTGATGTCTTTATAAGATGTCTGGATACCAGTGCCTTGACAATTACTTTTAGTCTGACATAATAATGACCATACACAAGTTGATTTAGCCATAATATATTGTTAGTTCTGCCAGATTTGTATGACCATTGGACCAGAACTCCTGGTCAACCATATTATGAAGGACAGGTCATGTCAGACACATTTAATTGCTTTTTGTGATGAGGTTAGTAAGAAGCTGGACAGTGGGGGTGCAGTAGATGTGATCTATTTGGATTTTGCCAAAGCATTTGATACCGTTCCCCACCAATGACTGCTTTCTAAACTAAGGTCTATTGGTCTTAGTGAAGTCGTTTGCACATGGCTAGGAAACTGGCTACTGGATCGGGTACAAAGGGTGGTTGTTAATAGTACATTCTCTTCTTGGAGTAAGGTTCTCAGGGGGACCCTCAGGGTTCTGTACTGGGGCGACTGGTTTATCTTGTTCAAAAATGACTTAGGGGAGGGTATTATAAGTAATGAGTCAGTGTTTGCAGATGACACACTTGACAAACTGGCAATCTGGGCGGCTATGTGGCAATTGAGATTTAATGTGGATAAAAGTAAGCTCATGCACCTGGGATGTAAAAATATGCAAGCCCCGTATACCCTTAATGGGACTGCACTTGGCAAATCTATAATGAAGAAGGATCTTGGATTCCTTGTAGATCATAAACTTGGCTGTAGAAAGCAATGCCAGGCAGCAGCTGTTAGGGCAAACAAGGTTTAGAGCTGTATTAAAAGGGGCATAGATTCACGGGAGGAGAGTGTTATTCTTCCACTTCACAGAGCGCTGGTAAGGCCCCATCTAGAACATGCCATTTAGTTTTGGTCTTCAGTGTTTAAACAGGACATTATTGAATTAAAGATGGCCAGAGAAGGGCAACTAAGCTGGTAAAGGGTATGGAAAGTCTTAGCTATGAAGAAAGACTGGCTAAGTAAGGTTTGTTTACACTTAGGAAAAGGCACTTAAAAGGTTTAGAAGAATGGAGGTTCTGTTTAAATATTGGGAAGTTGTGGAATTCCCTCCCTGAACCATCCCTTTCTGTCATACTGGCTGATACATTAGATACATTAGATAGTTTCAAGAAGGGGTTGGATGGCTTTTTAGCAAATGAGGGAATATAGGGTTATGGGAGATAGCTCTTACAAGTTGATCAAGCAGTTAGGCAGGTTACATATAGGCAGTTAGGCAGGTTATATACAGGCATTAAGGTTGAACTTGATGGGCGTATGTCTTTTTTCCACCTAACTTACTATGTTACTATGTATATTAGACTCAAGCATGATTGCACTGCTGTTCATTAGCCAAAACATAAAAACCAGGCCAGCTTATGACCAGTTGAGGACATGTAAGGGGCCACATATTAGAACAGGTCTTCACTGCCATGATGATCCAACGCATCAGTTTGCAGGCAATTTCATATGTCTTTTTTAACTTAAGACAGCAAAATTTTAAAGAGGGGTAATTGCAAGAATTATTGCATGCAAGAAAAAGCACAATTTTTTGACCTGCAAGGGCATGCCACTTACTAATTATACCCCAAGGTTAATCACATCACTCCTAAAGCTAGAATGGAACTTCTTATTTTGTATATATGATAGTGAATATGGGCGTAATTACCACTGACAAATCATTGTGCTACATTTCGCATGGATAACTCTTTATATTCTCCTTAAAGTAGAAGGAAAGGTAAATAAAAAAAAAGTAAGCTTTATCAGAAAGGTTTATATAAATACAGCCATAAGCACTCACAGAAAAGCTGCACTCTATCAAAAGAAACACAGGATTTCTTGTCTCCGTTTTTGTAAACATGTTCTTTGGTATCAGACTTTCTCTCTCAGAAATATTCTTCGTTCCCGGGGCCGGAGTCTGCACAGCGGATTTTTTGCGAAACAGGTGCAAAAATTGCAGTGGGAAAAATTTACCACATGGAAAAAAGTTGTGTTTTGTGATTTTTTTTTTCCGTTTCGCAAATTTTCCGCTGAAGTAAAACGGGACAGATTACCTCATCACTAGTGTCAACATATTTGTTCTGTATATTTGTGGATAATGCAATGTGCCATTACGGCACACTGTTTACCCAACAGCACATCAACTTATATATCTGATTCTATTGTGGTTCCTGGGGTGTAGGGAACTGAAAACAATCATATTATTTATATATATATATATATATATATATTATATTAATTCTCTGGATAGTATCCTTTTAATCTGGAATTGAAAGGATGATGTGTGCTCCAGCTGTGTGTACCTTTCTCTGGTGTTTCTGTATAATTTGCATTAATATATGTATCATAGTACTGCTATGTATCACAGTGAAATAACCAATACTGACAACATATAGCAAGTGATATTTTATTTAACTTTTCATTTGACGATATTCTCTTTTCCTGTTAGATCGGTCGATTAATCATTGGACAGAATGGATTATTGTCTACACCTGCTCTATCATGCATCATCAGGAAGATTAAAGCAATTGGAGGAATTATCCTAACAGCCAGTCACAATCCAGGAGGACCTGGAGGGGATTTTGGAATCAAGTTTAATGTTGCTAATGGAGGTAAATGACTTGTGTGCATACTACCATACACCAGTATGTATGTACAAAAATATGCCCCTACTGCATATCTGCATAACATAATAACAAGATGGAAAACAAGTAATGTTTAGTGAGTAGTTAGTAGCCTGATTTTAGATGATCCCAAATCATAAGCTTCTGAATGGACCATAACTTACTGGAAATTAAATGGAGTTGGGCAGGTCAAGGATTTTTACTGGATGTGGTTTGAGTTGATTAAAGTTATAGCACTAGAACAAAGGGCTGGCACTGTTTGCCAATCCAGCTGTTGAACAAAAACATTTTTCAGAATTATCTACGTTGTCTTTGTGCCAGTGCTGGAAGATTTAGTAACAGCTACAGTGCTAAGGATGGTCCATCCGTACTATAGCACATATGAGCGTATTTCGAGGTATATACAGACAAATGGTATAACAAAATTAGTTACAGACCTGTGTTGTCTGACTATAATATAAAGATTTTAAACTTTGGCTGTAACTGGATCACTGTTTCTATGGGGTATAACAAGAGGTAACTTTACCACAAGTACTGTATATCCTCTGGGAGTATAGAGCATCATAGTGAATGCCTGGAACCTCTTAGAAGATTGCAGGCAAAGCTTCATTAATCTTCATACATTGTATGATAACTATAACAAAGACACAAAAGTTGGAGTCTGTGAAATTCTACTGCAATGCACAAAATCAAGAACAGATGCTAACTGGCCTGGAATTTTGAAAACAATGTTATAATCAAGTACTGTGAAAAGAATATTTTGTGGGGTAAACTGTTATACAAACTTTTCAATGCAAAAATGCAACATTTGACTTCACAAATACTGACCACTGCAGAGTTGCAATGGAAATGTAATTTAATAAAGGATGAATACAAAAAGAAGGGCTCTGGAATTGCCAAATGATTTATAGTCAGGTGAAACAAGAATTGGCCTCAGGGTCATATGCCACAACACTGATTCACACAAAGAAGGTGTGTTAGATTCCTTTCTTGGTTAAGATACTCATGGAAACAATGAGCACAGTCTTTTACCATCTGCTCAAGCTGGATCAAAGTTGGTCTCTGCAATACTGCAATTTTCCAAAGCATGCATCAGAACATATAAAGAACCAAGAGATAAAACAAAGTCAGTGTTAATAGGCTGCTGCATTCTCATCACTGACCAGCTGAGCATTTGTGGTTTTAATTTAGGAAGGCAGTTTACAAAAGGCATCTGAGAAATTTGGTGGAGCAGGAATGGCTGAATATCTTCTAAAACAGCCTTATGTTACCTCTATAATCAGCCACAAGTCTGTAACACTGTTAAGATTTTATGTTTCTTAGAAAATAAAAACATTTTGACACTTTTTAAATCTGATGCTTTGTACAGAGTACGCCATTACCCTGGACTCAAGTGCACTAAGCACTAAGGGGCACACTCTTGCACCCCCTGCTCTAGCGCTTGGGCCCTAGGGATCAGTAAATTACCTCTTATATTTCATACCCGATAGGTGTCATTTACCTTTCTCTGGTATACTAGTACTAGAGCGCTAAGGGCACAAGAGCATGCCCCTTAGTGCTTACTTCAAGCAATTACACCCCAGGGAATGCTGCACTCTGCATAGACAGCCGAATTAAAAATGTGGTGCCCCTGCAGAAAGCAACACCAAGGGGCACATGCCATCCCTGTCTTTACCGCCTGCCACAGACATGCTGCCTGCAAGTTGGGGGGCTGTTTATATGCCTACTTTCTTTCACCCTTTACCAATACAGTGACTAAAAAAGTCAGCACTGTATTTGCCATAGTGGCAGGTCTCTGCACTCTGAAACATACAGCACTGACCTGTGTCAAAATAGTAGAACATAATGTCCGTAAGTGCGTTTTGTACACTGTGCTCTGTTTCATAAATGACCCCTAATATGTATTGGTTGATTAATAAAAGAGTATAAATAAATATGGAAGGTAATGCATTAGTAAACAAAAGAGATTTTCCCCCTGGACTGGGGAAAGAGACCCACATTAAATTGTGAAGAACACAAGTTAGTGGATTCATGGCTTTGCTTTTGCCATATTCCATTTCCTTTGACACATATAGGATCCCATTATCCCAACATCTGGTAAAGCCATCTCCTATAGAGTCCATTTTAAGCAAATAATTCTAATTCTAAAAATCCTTATCCTTTGTAATAATAAAACAGTAGCTTGTATTGATTGTAAGATGCATAAATACAGACTGGCAGCAAAACATGTTTAATGTTTAAATATTTTTTTATCAGACTTAAGGTATAGTGATCCAAATTACAGAAAGATCCCTTATCCAGAAAATCCAGGTCCCAAGCATTTTAAATAATAGTTTCTTTACCCAGTGTCGGACTGGCCCAAAGGGATACCAGGAAATCTCCCGGTGGGCCCTCCTGCTGCTAGGCATTTGACCTAATTCATGGTCATCCTATTCCTATTTCTCTATGGGAACAATTCAACTAAATATAAAGAAGAATATATAGTAGTATGTTAAGAAAAAAAACAAGGAAAATATAGAGACTGAGTAAGAAGTGGATGAAAAATAGTTTGAAGAGTGGGCCCACGGTCTACGGTTTTCTGGTGGGCCCCTCCAACCTGTATACTTTTTTGGAATAGGTTAAATATACTGCCATATTGGTGCCTAAAGAAATGAACAGAGTAGCCAGCCCGAAGGCCAATAATGCTGAGATTTGGGACAAATGCTGATCTCACCAAGTTAGTAGAAGATATTACAATCATCCAGTTATATGCCACTAGAAGGAAAGAATTCAGCAATGAAATAGTAGACTAAAGCAGACAGTACAATCCTGTTATACTATATTATTGTATATGGCAGAATATTGCAGCATGTTAATCATTAATGAAAATGCTTATCTGATTCATCACAGCTGTCTCCTCATAGCCTGACCTTTTGTTGTAGTCATGGCACTTGAAGGACAACGTTTGATCACCTGTCTTTTAGTCTAAAGTGTCTAAAGTCTTCTCTACATTTTGCACATGTACCAATGACAGTATATTACCAGCTGTCCATATGAGATACTGAGCTGTCCTTTGTTCATTATACAATAATCCCATCACAACCAAGACACACATTACATCACACCTGTTGGTATTCAAGTTTTTTTTTTGTAACTGGCATGTAACCGTAGCAGTTCTATTAGTCATACCCTGCAACTGTTACAATGCAAATGGTAAGCTCCATTATTTTTCACCAAACACATTACAATTCCTATACAATGTGTGATTTGATTATGTATTATTAATTTTATCTGGTAAACCCTTACCATACTAACAGTAGACAGGGAATACTTAGTTATAGGAGGGTATTATTAGGCTTCCTTTCAATGTCTTAATTTTAGACAGTTTATGACATTTTAATTTAGATTTTGCGTACCACCCTTAATGTTTTGTCACTGAAAGGCTAATTTGTCATCCATGGTTAAATCTGGCATACTTTGTTGACCAATATCCCCAAAATGATTTCCCACTGGCAATTAAGTAAATCGCCTGCAGAAAAGCATACATGGTGCTTCGTTTTTCCGAAAGTTTTCTTGCAAGGAAATTTATAGCTGGTGGGAAATCTTTTTGGGGAGACTTGTCACTTGTGGTAGCCCAAATTTAAATATGGGCGACAAATCTCCCCATGTGCTTTAGCCTAAGACTGCTGAGTACTGCAGTCCTCTGTAAATAGTATTATTTGGAAGGCATTTCCAGTGCAGTGTCCCCACCATACTAAGGGCCAGATGCATTAAAGTACAAATTACAAGTACAATTTGCGAAAATTCACATTAAATACGAAAATTTCTGATGTTCGTTAATTTTATGAAAAGTCGCGGAATGCTTGGACAAAAATATCATGGTATGATCCGAAAGTTACGAAATTTTTGTATCCGAGCGATCGTAAACATAACGGAAATGTTTTTTGGAAGCCTCCCATAGGACTCAATGGCACTCTACAGCTCCAACCTGGCCCAAGGAAAGTCTCCCATAGGGCTCAATGGCACTCTGCAGCTCCAACCTGGCCCAAGGAAAGTCTCCCATAGGGCTCAATGGCACTCTGCAGCTCCAACCTGGCCCAAGGAAAGTCACAATACCGAAGCTTGAATGAATCTGAAACTTTCGTACTCGTTGCGACAAATATGATTTTGACGCACAAATTGTTGCAAAGTACGAAAAAGTTTCGCAAATTAACGAAAATATCGCAGAAAATACGCAAAAGTTGTAAACATTGGAAAAAATACTAATTTTTTTGTAATTGGACCTGTCGTACTTTAATGAATGTGCCCCTAAAAGTTTAACTTCATTTAAATGGGGTGTGAGTAATTATAATTTTCCCTATTATGAGATCAATAACCATAATCAATAGCATCATATAATTGTTAAAAAGCATACCACCTCGGTGTCTTTATTAAATGAGAAGGAAAGGCTAAGTCACTTGGGCGTGCCAAAATGTTAGGCACCCCCAAGTGATTTAAATCGCTTACCTTGTACCCCTGTTTGGAGAAAACCGCACCAGCCCGAGGTACCTGTAGCGAGCGCTTCCTTCTTCTGTGTTTCGTCTGCTGGCAAAATCCCTGGGCCAGCGCATGCGCAGTAGAGTGTTAAGAAAAGTTTGGCTTTTTTTTACTCTACTGCACATGCGCAAGTGCGAAGCAGGAAAAGCTACCCCGGACTGGTGCGGTTTTCTCCGAACATACGTATCACAACAAAAAATAGGAAATTGAAATAAAAATAAAATGGGCCCCTGGTTACACAGTTGGCCAGGTACATCCAACAACCAGACCCAGGCAGAAGTTCACATAAAATAATATTAATTCATTATTAATAACTATTGAAATAATCATGCAGGACTACGGTGACTAGATTAATTGAAATTTCAGGTACACATCTAATAAATACTTGTTGCAGGGCAGCACTGATTGCAATTGAATTAATTGCAATCAGTTCAGCTGGATTTTGAAGACATGTCCCTGAATTTTCAAGTGATCTGGTCACCCTACGATGGACCCCTAGAGTACCTCTCCTGAAGGTGCACCCCCAGAGTGGTTGTGTCACCTACCGGTTGTTCTGAACGGTGCTAAAAATAAAAAATGAAAAGCTTTGCAAATAAAACTAATTAGAAAAAAAACTAGATGGCCAACACGACCCCTGAGCAGTGCATGGGGAGGCCAATTCTGAATATATCCTTGTGGCGCTCCTTTTATTCCCTTGTGTCTTTTCTGGTATGCATATGAATAGTATTAGGGGGGCCTGTGGAAAGTGTAGCCTAGGGGCCTCACATCTCATTAATCCACCACTGAGAGACTGCTATTAATTTGAAGGGGGAAACTTTACAGTGTGCAGCCTGCTGGCAGTTGTTTCCTAGTGTTCCCTGGAGCGAGTGTGTGCAAGGTTCTAGCAGCCAATGTGATCCTGGGTTGCCGCCTATCAGCTATCTTGATCATGAGAAGCAGAGTTCCCCCCTGGGGTTAACTCCCGCTCTGCCAGTTTAAAGGGCTTTGCAATTTCTGTAACCAGCCATTTTCCTGCTAGTCCTTTTGAGATATAGACACCCACAGAATCCAGTTTCCAATTCAGTGTTTAATATATAGTGGAATATCCCTTTATCCAGTGGCGTAACTATAGAGGAAGCAGACCCCACAAGGAAACAGACAGTGCGGACCGCAGGGTTTGCTTCCTCAATAGCCACTCTCCTTGCTGAAGTTATTCATGCCCGCTGCTTAATATTTGTAGAGGGTGCACATAACTTGGGCCCGCACATAAGAGTGTACAGGGAGAAGGCGGTAGCTAAGTAACTGTGTGCATGGGGCCACAAGATTTTCTTGCAAGGGGCCCGGTGCATTCTTGGTATGTCACTACCTTTATCTTTCATTTAGGATGTTGTGCCTTCAGGAGCATTCTGAATGCCACCCCTCACTCGTCCCTCCGCGGTTTTGTGCATCGGAGGGGGCCAAGGGGGGAGGGCCTACATCACTATTGCATAGAGCGCAATAGTGCTCTGTGCACTAGAAGAGCTGTAATTCTGATTTAAAAATTGGAATCTGTTAAACTAAATATACGATAAACTCAATAAACATTCCCTAGTAATATGCTCTAACTAAACTAAATATACAATAAACTTAATAAACATTCCCTAGTAATATGCTCTAACCTCTCCTGAACACACACAGATTAACATGTCTTCAGACAACACATTTTGAAAATTTTTTTTTTTTTTGTTTTTTGTTTCAAAGAGATGTTTCTTAATACACATGGATGCAGATGTTTGATATATCAATGCTGTGGTATTCCTATGTCCTCATTTGCCACCAGGCCCTGAGAGAGGCAGTAGCTGACATAATACTTACAATATCTATTCTTTGAAGATATTCTGCAAAGAGTTTGGGTTTAATTTGCATTTTCATGTCCTTAAATCTATTCATATGTTTCAGGTCCTGCCCCAGATACTGTTACTGATAAAATTTTCCAGATAAGCAAAACTATTGAGGAATATGCTATCTGTCCAGACCTCCGCATTGACCTTTCCAGAGTTGGAAGGCAGGAATTTGACTTGGAGAATAAATTCAAACCATTTAGAGGTAATTTTCTTGGAGATCATGTACAAATGTTATGTAAAATTACTACCCAGATTTTTGTGTGATCATTAGCACTAATACTGGCTGGTGGCTGAAAGTTAAGATTGCAGGGATGTAATAAAAGAGACAGTAGATTTAGTGAGTACCGGGGGGGGGGGGGATACATATGGAGGACCCAGTAAGAGTTTTAAGCTGGCCATACACGGGCACATTTTCTCATGCTTAGATAAACAATTGTATCAATGAGTGTTCATTAAACCAACAGAAACATAGAATGATTCTGGCATTAGATTTGATTTAATGTATTTATGTATTTTATATCACAGTTGAAATAGTGGATTCGGTGGAAGTGTATCTCAATATGCTCAGAACTCTGTTTGATATGAATGCAATTAAAAGTTTGCTTACTGGGCCTGACCAACTCAAAATAAGGATTGATGCAATGAATGGAGGTAAGATCCATCCGTATTTTAATCTTTTCCATACATATTCTGTGATTTGTACAATAGAAAACTGTTAAAATTATATTTTGTTCTAAGATAAATTAATTGATTCTCATTGTATAACTCCTATGCATTATTTAACTTCCATTTAGTTCTCTGTGTTGGTCTAAATTCAAAGTCATGTGCAGGGGTGTCCACAGAGAGGGGGCAAAGTCATCAAGCAACTAGACTAAGCCTGTATACAATTACTAGGTGCCAGGTCTGTAGGGGGCCTATTTAAGTACAGAGTGTAAATCATGAAAATCTGCTGCATGCAGGAGCAAGTATAATCACTTAAAAAAATAGATAATAGATATTTCAACCCCAGATGTGCTAGCATAATTACTACAGAAAATAGACACCTGCATATTATCCCAATAAGTGCCAATATAATTGCTACAGAAAATAGCATCAGCATATTAAAGGGCACCTATCATCATAAAAATTACCAATAGAGCCCACACTCCATTTGTGGAGAACAATAATGCTTTTTAAAAAAAATAGCCCCTACAGTGCTAGGAAGCTCCCGGGGCAGGATGCCATGTTTTGGCACTTGCATGTGCATATAGAGCGAGTGCCACAACTCACATCCACTGCTCCTGCATCACACACATGTGAATAATGAGCGAGTGGGAGTCTCGCTTATTATGTGCGTGCACTAAATAACATGGCCCTCCGGTGCATATAAGTACAGAGTGAAAATCTGCTGCATTGAGAGCTGCGAATTTTTGGCCATATGCATTTTGTGAACACACCCCTAAATACCACCCCCATTTTGCCAAAACATACCCTAGACATGCCAGTATAATTACTACAGAAAATGGATGTCAAGCATATTAACCCCAGACGTGCCAGTATAATTACTATGGAAAATGGACACCTACAATATAACCCGATAAGTGGCAGTATAATTGCTACAGAAAATGGATAATCAGCATCAAAGGGCACCTAATACCCAAAAATTGCCACACTCCAAATGGGGGTAACAATTGTGGTTTTTAAAAAAAATATCCCCCTACAGTACTATGCTACCTGCACCAGGAGGGAGCTCCCAGTGCAGGCAGACATGTTTTGGAACTCGCATGTGTATAACGAGCTAGTGCCACAACTTTCTCATTAGGTGTATGCATGTGACGTAGGTGGATGAGTGCATCCATAGTTCCTATGTCACACACATGCGCATAATGAGCCAGCGGAGAGTCTTGCTCATTATGTGCATGCACTAAACAACATGGTCATCCAGTGTGGGTAGCCTAGCGCCAGAAGGGATTGTTTTTTTTGTTTCCCCCAACTGGAGTGCAGTCTCTATTAGCCCGCACCTCTGGTGGGGGAACAATTTTCAGGTGATAGGTGCACATTAACCCAGACGTGCTGCTATAATCACTCTAGAAAGATTACTAAACATGACCATGGAACATTCCATTAACTCTAGGCTGATAATTACTGTGGCAAGACAAAAGTTTCCAACTGGTATCTGCAGTAACATTGCCTAGTGCCTTGGATGTTCCATGGATGTTAAGGGGTGTCTGGCTCTGATGTATTCACTCTGCCCCCCCCCCCATCTTTTTTCTCCTTACACAGCTTTTTAGACTAGAGCCGCATGGGGACTGGACAGGCTGGAGGGTGAAGTTTGAACTTTCCTTCCAGCCTATTCAATGCCCACACAGTTGTACCGACTTTAACTTAATACAAAAATGATTAGTCCAGAAAACTGTGTAAGTGGAAAGAAGATGCAGGCACTGCAGCTCTGCCCTTTCTACTCAACTTGCCCCTGTTTGCGGACATCCATGGTCATACGTGCATGTAAGTACACCTTCAGTGTAACGTAAAACAGCAAATTAAGGGGTCGCGGTTAATTTTGTGTCCCCCTAGAGTAATCTGCATGACACTTTAACCCCTTTCCTGGACTGACTGTTTCTTATATCCCCCACACCTTGTGTCTCAACACCCTGTTCTTTTAAACTGAAAGCTCTTTTGGGCAGGGCCCTCTTTACTTCATATCAGTTACTGGTTGTTTTTGTGTGGAATATTGTATATTCAATGTATAAACCCATATATTGTACAGCGCTGCAGCATATGTAAAAGTGTGAATAATAATAATAATCTATCCCCCCCTGTAACTTCAAAACATCTTGGAGCTGTAGCTGGTGACTTTTGGGTATTAAGAATAGTAGTCAGGCTGCTGCCAAACAGGGACAGTGAAAGTAATTTTCTTCCCCCACAGTGCAAGAACAGGAGGTCAGCTCTAAAAGCGTGGCTGTTACCTTAATTGAGAGATTACGGACAGGCTTCCATCCACCTGTGACTCCAATCTAAATTTAATTCTGCCAGTCTCCTAACATAATCAGCATAATCTGGATGCAGGTTATTCGAAACAGTTGTTATGCTGCCCTTGTGCTTGTAGTTTAAGGTGCTCTCTTTTTGTGAGATGACATTTATTGCAGTTACTATGCATATGTTATGTGTTCATACAGGCAATATTTAAGTGATATTTCAAGCAACATTTTAAATTACTATGTGCCGTGTGCATCAGGTTTTTGGTAATACAGGTATGGGACCTGTTATCCAAAATGCTCGGGACCTGGGGTTTTCTGTAATTTGGATCTCTTAACTTAAGTCTGCTAAAAAATCATTTAAACAGTAATTAAACCCAATAGGATTGTTTTGGCTCCAATAACGATTAATTATATCTTAGTTGGGATCAAGTACAAGGTACAGTTTTATTATTACAGAGAAAAACGAAACCATTTTTAAAAAAGTTAATTATTTTATTAAAATAGAGTCTATGGGAGATGACCTTTCCTTGAATCGGAACTTTCTGGATAATGGGTTTCCGGTTAAGGGGTCCCATACCTGTACTAGCTTTTAGATAGGGTAATTGCTTTGTGTTAAATCTGAAATGCATCAGAATTTAAATTCCCCAACTTCTACTCAAGCTCAGCTCTGTAAAAATGCTGCACAAATTTCTTAAGTAGGTTTAGCTTACCCCTAGTGTTACAGTATTATCTACTGTGTTTTGTGTGTGTCTTTATGTAAAATTATTACAGGAAAAATGTATGTACTGAAGCTAAAAAAATCACACTACGAACCAGACTGACTAAACATCATTGTGGATTTATCAAATCAGAAAATATGTTGAACGTTTACTATAAATGATGACCTTGTCATGCTTTGTCTTGTTTTAAAGATTTACTTATGCCTTTCATTTTGCCTAGATAGGAAGTCAAATTATTAATAAGTATAAGTATACTTTAACAGCCTTAGCCTTGGACTGATGGGTGTTCTCTAGCAATCTCACACACGAGAGTGTGAGACAATTTGGAAAGTGTCTGGCTCCTGGGTGTCCATGCTATAAAAATAAAGATCCCATTAACTCATAGGAATTTTGTCATGGCACATTATTTCTTTTAAGACTATGAAGAAGCTTGTGTGAGACCACCAGTACGCAATGTAATTCTGAACAATAGATGTTACTCTGCATTTTCTCATTGCAGTAATGGGACCTTATGTCAGAAGGATCTTATGTGATGAATTAGGAGCACCTGCCAATTCTGCAGTGAACTGTGTTCCCCTAGAAGACTTTGGTGGACAGTATCCTGACCCCAACCTGACATATGCCACTGGTCTCCTGGAGGCCATGAAGGGAGGAGAACATGGATTTGGAGCCGCTTTTGATGCAGATGGAGTAAGTATGTAGTGTATGTGAGGACTGTGATTATCCCTGCCAGAATTCTCAGTGACTTTGATAAAACAGCTACTGACAGGGCCGTTCCATTTATAGATGCAGACAAGCCAAATAGTTTATGGGAACTCCCTATAGTTAATAGCACCCTGCTATACATATTGTAGAAAGCAGTTAATAATTTGGCTTATATTAGAGCCTTTGTGTAAGTTTTTGCACAATGTTTTCCGAATTGTACATTATAGAAATATATGTGTATGTATATATATACACATGTCTCTAAAGTTTAATGATTTCTTAACGTATGAAAGCAAAATGGATAAACACATTAGTTCCTTTTATAGAAATTAGTACAAAGCTTTCCATGGATTTCAGAACAATGTATTCCAGTGCTCTGTGTAAAAGTCAACAGAAAAATATTTCTAATAACACTGTTGCATTTTTTTCTAGGACAGATATATGATTTTAGGAGAAAATGGTTTCTTTGTGAACCCTTCTGACTCCTTAGCTGTTATAGCTGCCAACCTATCTTGCATTCCATATTTCCGTCAAATGGGCGTTCGTGGTTTCGGAAGGAGCATGCCTACAAGCACTGCCCTAGACAAGTGAGTCGAATTTGTTCAGGATCTTTGAACATACTGCTATAAACAGCAATATATTATCTTTATTAATATAGAGCCACAAATGTAACCAATGCTTTGGAAGATGTAAACACAAACAGGGGTACAATGATTATAATTATTAAATTAATAACAGCTTATTATACAATAATTATAACTTAAAGAAATCATTACAGGGAGCATATTGTATCTACCTTGGATGATAATATTTCTATATAACTAAATATTTCTAATAACTTTACAGCTGATCACTCATTTGTTATCATCATTTCAATACCTCAAAGCTCAAGAAAAGAGCATTTTCATAAGCTATAGTTTCTATGTTCTTTAATAACCGAAGTCCTTTGTACCAAACAATGGTATTTGAAATCACCATGTTTAATCGCCACCTGCAATTATATTGTGTGTAAGGATAATTCGATCACATTTTTAATTATTACTAGAAAAATGCATGGAATTGTCTACATGCATCTTTCACCAACCACTTTGTCCCAAGGTTGTATTGTACAAAACTTGATAAAGCTAGAAAAAGCATAGAAGTAACAGGAGTTTAGAAATTGTTGTTCAGACAGAAATGTAAGTAAGTTAAGTAAGTTAAGAGTTAAGTAAGTTATTTTATTGACTCTAACCTACAGACCTCTACATAGTAGTAACATAGTAAGTTGGGTTGAAAAAAGACATACGTCCATCACGTTCAACCATATTGCCTATATATAATCTGCCTAACTACTAGTTGATCCAGAGGAAGGCAAAAAACCCCATCTGAAGCCTCTCTAATTTGCCGCAGAGGAGAAAAAATTCCTTCCTGACTCCAAGATGGCAATCGGACCAGTCCCTGGATCAACTTGTACTAAGAGCTATCTCCCATAACTCTGTATTCCCTCACTTGCTAAGAATCCATCCAGCCCCTTCTTAAAGTTATATAATGTATCAGCCAGCACGACTGATTCGGGGAGGGAATTCCAGAACTTCACAGCTCTCACAGTACAAAATCTAGTTGTTGTTCAGCTAGCTGTCAAGGCATCTCACACAGCCAGTAGTTGCCTAAGATACAGAGAGAAATCCCTAAACCAAACAGTGATGCTGGGGACCTCTATTTGTTTATAAACTACAATATGAGGAATATGCCGATTTAATTGCACACAAACTCTCAAAGGGCCTGTCACACAGATACACTCCAAGTAAAAGGCCACAAAGGAAATACAGATACCCATAAATACAAACCGGATTCCAAAAAAGTTGGGACACTAAACAAATTGTGAATAAAAACTGAATGCAATGATGTGGAGGTGCCAACTTCTAATATTTTATTCAGAATAGAACATAAATCACGGAACAAAAGTTTAAACTGAGAAA
This sequence comes from Xenopus tropicalis, assembly GCF_000004195.4. Classification (NCBI taxonomy): domain Eukaryota; kingdom Metazoa; phylum Chordata; class Amphibia; order Anura; family Pipidae; genus Xenopus; species Xenopus tropicalis. The sequence continues at coordinate 129,152,587 of NC_030677.2, forward strand.
ATGTACCATTTTAAAGCGGACCTGTCACCCTAAGAAATAAGTCCAAATTATTTTCTATATTGTTAGTTGAGCAAAATAAACTTTACTTACTCTATATAAATAATATAAATCTTGTTTCCTTCCATCTCGGAATTACTCAGTCAAAGCAAGCAGGCAGCTACCATTTTGTGGGCACTGTTATTAAGACAAGCTTTGTATCATGCCAAAATCTTATTTATGTGCCACAATGGGGGACCAGATGCCCATGCACTGGCTACACAATTAGATGAGGAGGAGGGAGGGGGAAAGTGAGATGTGCAGTGACATCTAGGAAGTGCTGAATGGAAAGCTAAAGTTATTGTCTGCCCCGCCTCTATGCCTAAGGCATAGAGGCGGGGCAAGCAATATATGAGTGACAGCTATGATTTTTAAATGCCTTTATAATGGGTTTGGATGTGTTAATATAAAAATGAATTTGGGTTTCATGTTTAATTTGAACAGGACTTTTATTATACAGATTTTCATGTCTGGGTGACAGGTCCACTTTAAGGGAAAAATATGTTGATTCAGAATTTCATGGTGTCAACAAATCCCCAAAAAGTTGGGACAAGTAGCAATAAGAGGCTGGAAAAAGTAAATTTGAGCATAACGAAGAGCTGCAAGACCAAATAACACTAATTAGGTCAATTGGCAACATGATTGGGTATAAAAAGAGCTTCTCAGAGTGGCAGTGTCTCTCAGAAGCCAAGATGGGTAGAGGATCACCAATTCCCACAATGTTGCACAGAAAGATAGTTGAGGTTGTTTTCTCTGGAAAAGAGGCGCTTGCGAGGGGACATGATTACTCTGTACAAGTACATTAGAGGGGATTATAGGCAGATGGGGGATGTTCTTTTTTCCCATAAAAACAATCAACGCACCAGAGGTCACCCCTTTAGATTAGAGGAACGGAGCTTCCATTTGAAGCAGCGTAGGTGGTTTTTCACGGTGAGGGCAGTGAGGTTGTGGAATGCCCTTCCTAGAGATGTGGTAATGGCAGATTCTGTTAATGCCTTTAAGAGGGGCCTGGATGAGTTCTTGAACAATCAGAATATCCAAGGCTATTGTGATACTAATATCTACAGTTAGTACTAGTGGTTGTATATATAGTTTATGTATGTGTATAGATTGGTAGGTGTGAGTTGGGTGTGCTGGGTTTACTTGGATGGGTAAACCCAGCACACCCAACCCACACCTACCAAAAACAATCCCTCCTAATTGCTGTACGTAGGCTGGCCCTGTTTGGTATCATTAGGAAGCGTGTAATACCTTTATAACCAGTACATGATTTATGAGTATGTGAACCCTATAGCAGATGAGATACTGATCCTTTTCTATAGTCCATATTTTCTCATAGTTGCTCCCCCCTGCAGCTTTAGGTCTACAGCTCCCTTTCTTTGATTAGCAGATCAAAAAAAAAAATTGTCCTAGTTTTCTTGTCCAAATGCTTTGGCTCTGAATAGTCCTATACGCTAGTAAGTGACACCTTTCCACAGCCTACTGCTACAATATCTTACTTAGGCTAATGTCAGACCTGGCGTTTGGCGTATATTTTTGGCAAGCCAAAAACCAATTGCCGAAAATAGCGCCATTCGCGTCCTACCTGTGCTTGCACCCGAATGAATGAAATACACTCGGGTGCAGGCACATGTAGCCGATATCCGCCAAAGATATGAAGTCTCGCATTTTTTGCCGGATATATCAGCTACATGTGCCTGCACCCGAGTGTATTTCATTTATTCGGGTGCAGGCACAGGTAGGAGGCGTATGGCGCTATTTTCAGCAAGTGATTTTCGGCTTGCTGAAAATATACGCCAAATGCCAGGTCTGACATTAGCCTTAGAGTCTCTTTGTGAGCCTGAGACCAAATATTTTCAGGGTTAACCCTTTTAACACCTTCAAAATACTGCTCTGGAATTACAGGTACAGATGACTCTTAAGAGGGCATTTACTAATGCTCGATTTCTTTTAACAAATTTTTTTATTATGATTTTGTTGCAGAAAAAATTATGATTTTTTTTTAGGATTTATTATGCAACAAAACTGGGACAAATCCATTAGCAAAAAAATGTCATCTAAAACCTGTCAAGATCATGTAGAAATCAATACAGATGTTTCTATTACAAGTGGAAGATCTTTCTTTGCTTCATGGTTTAAGAGGAGGTTCAGGTAATTTGTGTGACAATATGAAATTGCTTTTTTGTACAACAACATGAAAAAGTTGTGGTTTTCCTGTTTTTTCAGCGTCTTTTTTCATTCGTGTTTTTCAATACAGATCTTTTGATAAATGACCGACATTCGTGGAAATGAGTTTAGTTGTGGTAGTAGTGGTTTCAAAAACTCTAAACCAATGAAAATTTTGATAAATGCCCCCCCTTAATCATAACATCTCTATGTATGTTTAAAGATACCCATGTTTCCAACACTTGTTGGAACAAGTATGCAGGGACAAGTATGAAGTTTGAGGCTATATTTACAGGTTGACAATAGTGGGGACAGAAGTTGGTGTCAATATTCTGCTAATTCAGAAGCTGCTGCTTTTCTCAGAAATGTCAACACATTTATTGTTTTATTGTTGTGTTGTTTAAAAAAAATCCTCAGAAAAACAACAGTGGCCTTCTCTGTTGCACACCACATGCTGTCAACTTTTCAGTACTCATCCAAAGATAACTTTCTTCTCATACAATGATGTTACATTCAGAGCTTCTCTGACACTGACCTGAAAGATCCAGCTGTGATGAAATAAGGTAAAATCAACTCCATATGTTTTACAAAATGGCTGTCTGCCAATCCCTTTCCTGTTTTGATTCTGGAAAAAAATAGACAAATCCAAAGAAGTTAACAAGGAAAATAATTTAAGAACAATAACCTAATTTTAACAAAGAATAATTGGAGATAAAAAAAAAAATAATGCATAATCTGCTTGTGGGAAAAAAATGGTTTAATAAGTAAAAGGTGCTCCTGCTAGCTAGTACCTTCCTATATAGATTTTTTTAAAGAGGACAATGAGGCAAAATTGAAATAATAGTTTATTATCTTGAAGAACAATGTAATTTTATTTGTCAGACCTGCTGACGCCAGTTACTTACCATTATGGCAAAATATATTTGGCTGAAGGAAAAATTTTCTTTTGAAAGAAAATGGGTTAGTTCACAGAGCCAACTTTCCATTTACCTGTCTAATTACATAATTTTGATATGCCTAATATGCAGAACTCAAAGGATAACTTTACTCTCATAAATAGCATATGTAATGTATTTGGCAGATGCACTTACGCCATCTTTAATCTATCAGAGGTTATGCATATTTAGCATACAGACTTATGGAAGAGAACTTATTTTACAATTTTCAACCTTCTCGTAACACATACAGGTACATTCTTTGTATGTGCACAATGTGTTTCAAATTCCACTTTCTTGATTAAAATTCTTTGTTTATATTGCCCAATATTGCCAACACAGCAAAGAGAAATTAAGGGGCAGATTTATCAAATTGTGAGTTTATAGCTTAATACATAAAAACTCTCCCACGTTCTATTCATTCCTATAGGATTTTAAGATACATATTTATCAATGGGTGAAAGTTAGAAATCACAATTTGATAAATAAGCTTTTAAGAATCCTATAGGAATAAATAGAACAGGGGTGAGTTTTTATGTATTAAGCGTTATACTCACATTTTCATAAATCTGCCCCATAGTGTTTATTTTCAAAAGCTGTACTGAGAACTGCTTAAAGAGTAATTATACCCCCTTATTTATTTTCCCTCTGTATTTATCATATGGGAAGTGTTATGTGGTAAATGTGTAATTATTCTTCCCCTGCTTTGTTTTGCGTAGCTTATCTGTGATGCAATGGCTCTTGCAGATTTAGACTCATTTCTTTGTATTTGTTAGATAGCAGTGTAATAAGTTAAACATACCATAGCATTATATACAGTATATCAGTTATTATGGAGACTGCTAACAAACATACACAGCTGCAATGTTGGTGCAGACTCTCCCCTAAACTAAAAGCACACGTCATCAACATAAACACAAAACCTAATGAAAGTAGAGTTAATCACCTGAAATGAATATGCACAGGTGGTGAGAATAAATGGGTTAAGCTCCCCTTCTGCATTTTATATAGAGAGCCTAGTTTGAGAATATTAATAGAGAATGCTAGTCATTAATATTAATAGAGAATGCTAGTCATATGCATGTGCTTAAAGCAGGCCAGGCTTAACAATTGGAGGCACTGAGATATTACAGTGTACTCTATAGCATGGAGACTAGCATGAACATCACATGGTATTTAATTGGGGGTCAAATGCTATTCCTGCCACAATGTTGTACTTACCCTGCCTTCTATAGGCTGGTTCTCAAAACACAAAAAAATTATACAAAATTCTAAAAATCTGAATAAAGGGGCTGTTGATATGGTTAATAGTACAAAAATCATCCCATCAGAAATCAAAATTAAAAGTCTACATTTATAGAGATAGTTACACACTTTAGAATTAATTATTAAAATCACCCCCATCCCCCAAGCTGAGGTGTTTTTTAAAAAGGACCACCTTACCTAAATCAACTGAAGGTACCTGAACATTACCAAATTAAGGCAGACTGTATGAGCCAGCTATAAAAAAGCACCCCCCTTTTAGTAGAACAAAATGTATGAACCCTATAATTGTAGAGAGCCAATACTAATCCCCTCTGCTGCACACTTACAGGTACCAACAGGATAGAGTTTTGCGATATCTTATAAGTACATGGTTTTTGGTAAGACCACAAATAAAATGTAATTTGCATTGACTCAAACAACAGTGTATTCTATGTTGATGGAATTCTTGTTATTCTATGCTTCGTTTAATATGCTTAAAATCTTCTTCTAAACTCTAAACCTGTCAGGAATTAATATGTACCTGTATATGACCTCCAGCAACATTCTGTTCTATTCTTCATTGGCTCACTTTATAAAAATGACTAGGTCCTATTGAGTATAAATGTTATACATTTAATCTATCGCAAAAAGTTAATCTCCCATCTGTTAAATACATCATTTTGTGTGGTTGTTTATGTAAAGGACTTGAAAGTTTTGCGTTTCTGATTAGTAGAAAGAAAAACATCTATGACCTTCCTGAATTGTTTAAAAAGCAACAGAAACTTCTGGGATTGTATAAAGACTTGCAGTCCTCTGTGTATCATCTTGGAAAGCAATTACTGAAGAATAGCTAAGTTAATGGTTTTCTTCCATTTTCCAGAGTCTTTATCTTTCTACATTCTAATGCTGGAATACTCTGCAGCCTAAGGCTAGGAGAAAAAGAAATCAGCACTGATAAACAATAAGGCTAGGACATAAAAAAACTACGATATTATTATGATGGAGTAAGACCCTATAAATAGTTACCATATGTTTTATGTAGGTTTTTTGTATACTGTATTTGCTTCTAAAATCTTCATATACATTATTATTCTTCTTGCACTGGATACTTGTATTTTCAAAAGTTTGTCATGTGTAACCCTATGATTTGGGGTTTCACTAGTTGATAATGGTGGTAATAGGTTTTAAAGTAATGTTTCAGCATTCTTGTTCCTGGTGGACAAAGGGATATATTGGTAAGTGAGGTTGACCTGACTGCAGTCTTGTAGGTTGTAGTTGTACAGTAGGTAGTGGGTGAGCATTAAGGGGGTGATTAATCAACATTCAAAAGAGAAATTCTTTTTTGCGCAGTAACTACCAAATTCAAATATGGTTTCTAAAACTTTAATTTTGTATACAGATAAATTTGAAAAACTTCAAAATATATAACGTCAGCATCTAAAGGCTTGTAAGTTCATGTAGAAGTCAATAGGAAATGCCCTAGACAAAATGTATGTGTTTTTCTTTTAAATATGTGTAGACCTACTGAAAATGATGAAAAGTACGAATTTGATGTTTCAAGTTTTTATTAAGGATCAAGTTTTTTATATTCAATTTTTTAAATAAATAAGCAAACATTCGAGTTTAGTAACGTTTTGAGTTTCTTTGAATAAAAAAAAAACCTCTAAAATTCACAAATTAGAAATAAATAAGCCTCACCTTGTTGCACATAGTACATTGCCATCTAAGCTGCTGTTTGGAACTGTGTTATGGGCAAGTCAAGCCTGAGTTTAGTAACTGGCTCACAAAATGGAAAGGTGTGTGGGTTTGTAATGTACAGAAGAATTTCTGATTTGGAACTGATATATCTGGGGCGCCACTAAACTTTCCCAAGAACTGTAAGAATACCAGCCCAAAAAGATTTTAAAGCTGATAGTTTAATGCACAGACATTGTTGGGATTAAAAGGTGTTTAATATTTTTCCAGCTGAACATTCTTGAACCAAAACACGAGATGATGATTTCTGCACTGCACAATTAATGGAGCATAGGATTAAAAAAATAATTTAGATAAGATATTTCTAAGGTCACTTAATAAAGAATTGAGTGACTGCCATTTGCTAGATGAACTTCGGCACATGTTGCAGGACACATGAGCTGTTGACAGGAAACATCTGTGTTAATGCACTCCAACGTGCAGAGGATTTATGTGCCTTTGTGTCTTTCCCTTGGTTGGGGATTTCATTGCTTTGACAACTCCTCTTATCAAGGCACATTTAGCAAATTTGTGTCAAAACTGTATATACATATTCCATACAAAAGTGAATCTAAATAGGATATTCAATTATTTTATACCACAGAAGCAGAAGGAAATCATGTCCAGCATGGACACCAATACATTACAGAAAATTGGTAACGCTAAATTATAAAAGTGGTCATATACTTACTTACTATAACAAGGGGTTCAGTAATTGACACAGAAGCGATTTGGAAAGACACAAAACATGCTAAAATAAATGAAACATTCACATAAACTTTCTCTATCTGTAAACTCATCTAAATGCATCTTTGCAACTATTCTGGAGGAACACAACCCCATTCGCACACAAGACAAGATGATGATATATGGTAGTGGAAACAACTGGCCTGGCTCCTGTCGCCAATATCAGGAAACAAAAATGATACAGATATGGAAGGTGCAAGGCTTATAGCCACCTTTTCTTATTGGTATTGCTCCAAGTTCCCATCTTTTTTATTTGCTGAAAAAAAGGCGCTTGCGAGGGGACATGATTACGCTGTACAAGTACATTAAAGGGGATTATAGGCAGATAGGGGGTGTTCTTTTTTCCCATAAAAACGATCAGCGCACCAGAGGCCACCCCTTTAGATTAGAGGAACGGAGCTTCCATTTGAAGCAGTGTAGGTGGTTTTCACGGTGAGGGCAGTGAGGTTGTGGAATGCCCTTCCTAGTGATGTTGTAATGGCAGATTCTGTTAATGCCTTTAAGAGGGGCCTGGATGAGTTCTTGAACAAGCAGAATATCCAAGGCTATTGTGATACTAATATCTACAGTTAGTATTAATGTTTGTATGTATAGTTTATGTATGTGAGGGTACAGATAGGTAAGTAGAGGTTTGTGTGTGCTGGGTTTACTTGGAAGGGTTGAACTTGATGGACTCTGGTCTTTTTATAACCCTATGTAACTATGAAACTAGGCACATACACTGTGGTGAAGGAGTTCACTCTCATTCACATTTGTTCTCAGTGGCTAACACAGGGGTGGGCAAACTAGGGGCCACGGGCCACATCCGTCCCGTTTGCCTTTTTAATCCAGCCCGCCGACTCCTGATTGGTTGCGCCCCGTGCGTGCGTGTGACGTCAGAACGCACGGGGCGCAACAGTATAAAACTTCAGATGCAGCGGGAGCCGGGGGACTGACACAGCCGGAGGAGGCAGGAGGTCGTTGGAGGATGGAGCCAAAGGAAGCTGTAGGTCGCTGGGGGGGGGGGGGGCTGGTGGGAGGATGTTGAGCAGGATGATGGGAAGAACGCTGGGGGGAGCTGCAGGATGCTGGGTTGGATGCTGAGTGGGGAGCTGAAGGATGCTGGGGTGGAGCTGAAGGATGCTGGGGTGGAGCTGAAGGATGCTGGGGGGAGCTGAAGGATGCTGGGGGGAACTGCAGGATGCTGGGGAGTGGAGCTGGAGGATGCTGGGTGGGATGCTGAGGGGGGAGCTGGAGGATGATGGGGGTTAGCTGAAGGATGCTGGGGTGGGGAGCTGCAGGATGCTGGGTGGGAGCTGAGAGGCCCCGTGATTTCTAATGGCGGCCCTGGGCGTAACGCTGGCCCGGCCCGGGCCGTCTGTAAGTCAATGTGGCCCCTGAGCCAAAAAGTTTGCCCACCCCTGGGCTAATATCTGCCTATGGACTACCATACCAACATTGCTTTAACAGCTCCTCCATGTAAAATACTAGGAACTGTATTTTAAGGTGGGGAAATGTAGTTTATGCAAAAAACACCATGACATGAGTAACGTTGGAACTTGACCCGCCCTTCTCCCAACCAACAACCCCCTTTTACCTCTTTACTTACCATCCCCAATAAACACACAGACACCAATTCTTGGGATAAAAATGGCCGCAGAAAATTTATTAACAACAAGTGAAGTTTTAATTTAAAACATAACATAAATAACAAATGTGAAACAACATCTCAAACATAACACAAATGTTTGTATAACAAACAAATCAACTTTTAAATAGCCAAACACTGTAACAATCCAATAACTGCGCAGCGCAACTGGCGCTGCCAGCTGCCCTTCTGGCCCGGAACCAACTACCCAACAAAACTCACCTCCTAATCCACTTTCTTACCCCTGAGGTTCCAAGCATGCCAGCCCCACTTAACTATAAAACTCCCCTCCTAACCCAACCATTGCTTTCCCCCAACTTAATCACCCCGCCAACGACACTCCGCTACCTCCACCTCTATAGGGAGGGAGGGTGGGCGTTTTACTCTGCTGACTAAAATGGAGTGAGAAGCGGGAACAGTTACCAGCATTTTATACCCTTTACGAACTAACCAATCACCTGCAACTGGGAGTGGCTAAGTCTGTCCAACGTGTCTGTCATGCCCCTGCTTCCCTACGTTTTACTACGGGTCATTGGGCTACTTTCTTTCAAAGTGTGTGACATCTTCTTCAAGCCTCAATAGCCAAAATACTTTGCCTGGCTAGCATTTTATACATGACCTTAAACATAATAGTATATCGGTTTATAACAGCAAGTAAGAGAGTAGAGGTTTAAAATAGATGTTTGAATGACTGTAATATATTTAATATACAAGTGAATTGTTTGCATTATTTGCAAAGGCTAATTAAAACAAATAAAAATAATTAAGTAGAAACATTTTCTCTTTCTTAGTTTGCCATTAGGCTGCAAGTAATTACAGTTCATGGCAGACGGCATTTGGTAAATACTGTATGCATTATACATTAAATGCATCTTTCCAGGCATCTCTTAGGACAGATGTTTTATTGTCCATGCTCCCATGACTTATGCTCCTCTAGATAAAGTCAGTATAATAACAGAGTTTCACACAATAGCATTTGCAGCACAGGATATGATTATACATTTTAGGGAAATGAAGTGTCCTGTACTACCAAAAAGGTTACTTGGCAGCCACGTTGGAGAAAAAAAATTGTGTTGATTATATCAATACACTATCTTACTAGTCACACAATAAGGTAGTGGGTACTGGGTGCTTAGGACATGGAGCTCTAAATTAGCTGCTAGTGAGGTAATGGCTCCCATGTGAAACCAAAAGCTGTGAAGTGTTGCAAAGGCCATGGTGTCAACTGTTACAGGAAAATCAACCAAAAATGTATCAAAGCTATGAAAGGGGATAATAAAATGACGATATATAAGAAAAAATCATGTAATTTTAATACTGGCTTACCCCTCTTTTTCATTAGTGCCTCGCCCTGATTGCACTGCAGCAATTCCCTTGCCTATTGTTAAGAGAAGCCATGTATGACTTGCAAGTGCAGTAACAGTCAAACAACTTTAGGTGCAGTTACTTGTGATTCAAGCCATACAATACATACAGTACATGCAATACAACTGCATTAATAATATTTTATCACCAGTGCCTGCAAAAAACAGAATGCAATTATTTTGCTGCAACTTTGTTGTGGCTATTGGTGCAGTCCACCATGGAGACCCTGGATGTACTGCAATGTTCTGGGTGGTTGTAATTCCAGGTTCCTCTAGTGTCCATGGGGAACTTGTGCAAGACTTATTAGAAGAGACAGTACAGGCACATTGGCTCAACTCTGTGGAAGTGAAAGTGTTTTGGTCAAGGTACCTTTAATAAATAGCACCAATACACACAAATTTGCATACATTTTAGTGTGCCATGTTAGTGAGGTAGCCTTAAAGTATGTTATTCCCACACCAAGTTGGGAGGAAACAGTGGCTGGAAGGGAGATTTCCTGTACATGTTTCTTAATGCTGGGTACAATATCAACTCACCTCTCCACCTTCCATGTGGGGATCTTCATATTAATCTTCACTCTTTTTGTTTAGGGGTACAGGCTGCACTCTGTTGCTCAAGGCGTTATTTAGACTAAGGCTTGTCATTCTAGCCTTTTATAAAAACTCTCTTTGTGCTTAAGTACTGCCTATCTCCAGGTACACAAACTGCTGCATACCACTCACTATCAGAAAGCACCTATGAATGAAAAGCCCCAATATCAGGTCCAAACTTGCCACTGCTCATGGCAAATGGACAATCCAGGGTGAAAGTATACCCACAATCAGTCCGAAGCAGACTTTTGACTATTAAAATAATGCATAATTCTAGTAGTGAGATTGTGAAACCTGGGGGCGACTTCTCTACATAAATCAAACAAATCAAATGTACACAGAAAATGGATTCATTTTACAAATACAGCTATTATAATGGGAAGAAGGTTGTACTTTTCTGTATAATGTTTGCCAGATGATGTGATTTTGTGTGATCATCTACAAGACTGATGAGTGTTTTATTGTATATGTCTTTAATGTTTTTGTTTATAATCTGTATTCTGTGGTTTGTTCATATTGCTTTTGATGGTATGCCCTACAAGCTATTAGCTAGTCATGCTATAGGATGTTTTTCTGTCAGACAGATTTCTAAGAACTTGTTTTTCTATTCAATTTTCTAAATGAATAGTGTACCTAGGGGTCAATTGGGGGTGGGGGCAAATCCATTAAGGGGCCCATTTATGAATGCCCAAGGAAACCCAGCGCAAATTTACTGATCACGCTGGGTTTTGTGCCGAAAAAACTCGGCAACCTTTGTCAGTTTGCCTAGGCTTATGTAAAGAAGAAAAACATTAGCATCTAAAAGTTTCCCATCACGAAAAACCACATGATTAGTAAACTCAAGTGGGGTTTTCTTCGTGATTGAGCACGAAAGCGTGGGTAAATGGGCAATCATAAATGGGCCACATAATATATATTGATTCAAAGGGTTTGAAGATTTTTATTCATAACATTATCTATGCATTATCATGTGACCTTAGATATGTCTCTACCTTTTTGACAGGGTCACCACTTTTGAATATAATGTTCCTCCATGTTTCCTATTCAAAACTCTATTGTTGGACAGAATTTCATTGTTAATGTAACTCCAGTGGAAAAGCAGTACTTTGTGTATAGATGGAAAGCATGACCTTTGATTGCAAGTACCTTACCAAACTGCGATAATTCTGGTTGGTTTTTTTAAACCTTCTATTATTATTACTAACAGTCAGGGACATCACAATGCAAAACACATCCCACTAAATAAGCCATTATGGTTTAAAAGTCAATGGGGTTTATGTAATAAAAGACTAAGTTTGCACAAGAACAGTAACCCATAGCAACTAATCAGCTTGAAGCATTTACTAATCACCTTTTTAAAAGCAAACTTTTTATAGGTTGAAATGGGTTACTGCTCCTGGGCAAACTTAGTGCCATTTATTAAATAGGGTGTTTGCCATTCTGTAGTATGTTTCATGTAAATTTACATTCATTTAAAGGTAATTTGATGTTGTAGATAAGAAATTAGCTTTAACTTTTGTACTGTATGTAGAATGATGAATAAGGAGAATCATTGTGCCATGTAGAATAATGAAAGAAGGCTGTGTCTGCTCTGGCTTTATTACATTGATGTATATTTGATGCGTTTTAGTAAATCGTTCATTTTGCAGACCATTGAGTTTACCAATCCTTTTATTGAGAAGTACATGGCAGTGTGACTTTAATGTCATAATTAAAATAAATATTTCATCCATATTGGGTTTTTATGTGGGGGAGGAATGGGGAAGGGGGGTTAAAGGGGAACTGTTATCTCAAACCATAATAGTCTCTAAAATCTTTAAAGGGAAACGAAAGGTAAAGTCACTTGGGGGTGCCAAAATGTTAGGCACCCCCAAGTGACTTTAACCGCTTACCTCGTACCCCGGGCTGGTGCCCCTGTTGGGAGAAAACAGCACCAGCCCGGGGCACCTGGAGCGCAGCGCTTCCGTGTTCTGGCTTCCTCTTCCTGAATGCCAGCGGTGGGCGCATGCGCAGTAGAGTGAAAAGCCGACTTTAATGTTTAAGTTCGGCTTTTCTCTCTACTGCGCATGCGCGCGCAGCGAAACAAGAGGAAGGAAGCGCCTGCAGCTACCCCGGGCTGGTGCTGTTCCCTCCTCACAGGGGCACCAGCCCGGGGTAAAAGGTAGGTGGTCAAAGTCACTTGGGGGTGCCTAACATTTTGGCACCCCCAAGTGACTTTGACTTTCTTTTCCCTTTAACAGATACATACATTCATCATTATACATGATTCACATTAGTCTCTGCCCCTTACAATCTAAGTAAAAAAGGGAAAGTTGTGCTCAACCACTACATTTTTAACCATTAGGCGGGGGTTTAATGAGATTGTAACCACAAAATACATTTAGACAACAAGAGGTCCTCTGCACTCACTCATTATCAATATATATTGGACATTGAAACATTCTGTGCATTTAAGCTACCAAGATGCCATCCCCTTTAAGGAAAATACAAATTGATTCCACCCACACCCACAGTCAGGTGATCCCAGTGGAGCCAATAAAAGGGCAACCATTTGGGGGTTTTAACTTTGAAAGCAAGTAAGTTGAAGGTAAAACTCAGTCCATTTGTTAAATGTATATTGAAGCAGTAGAATTCTTAATGAATCACATAAGCAAGTGTAGGACTGGACAGAAGGGATGACTTTAACATAGTTGGTCAGCTTGTAGTATTATTGCAATATATGGATAAACAATCCCTGTTTTGCTTAAAGGGGAGGGCAAATCTTGGTCGCTTAATGCAGAGAATTTCTTAATGTCCTATATATATTGATAAAGCTTAAAATCTAAGGTCACTCTCATATTCACACCTTAGGGTCAGGTTTCAGCTACCTGCCTGTAGGTATTGGAAGCATGAAAGAAAACTGAAGTTCCCAGAGCAAACTCAGAGCTCCTTTGCTGCAAAGCACAATATGGTACACTTTGGAAAATTGGCACTTTTCGTCCCCACACATTTTCAGTTAACTGTTTTTTGGGTTTTTTTAAATGTGAATTTTAAGAGTTTTGCTTGTCTTCATTTTTCCCACACTTGAAGTGCTATGTGTAAGCCCTAAGCTTTTTTGATCTGGCCAAGTTTTTTCCACACTCTTCTTACTCTTTGGAAAGATTTACTCCACAGTCTAAAAAATGGGAGAATTCTAAAGCTGCTTTCAATCAAAGTAAGTAGGTTCTGACATGGAAATGTTATGCAGTAATCTAAGCTTTAAGTTAAATTAGCCTGATCATAGATACCCAATTAATACACAGTCATATCTGCCAAGCTATGTATAGTGGGCCTGGCAAGGAGATATCCTCCATATATAAACATACATATATAAGTAAACATACTTTTAACAGTCCTGCCAAATCTGCTCTATAGCTATTCTCTCTCTCTCTCTGAGATCATTATTCCTACTTTAATAAGGTTATTATTAGTGTCAAGCCTTTCTCCTGGATCAAGATCAGAAAGAGTTCTTTTTGTCTTGTCTACAAGTGGTCATTCTACAATGCTGGGCAAGATATATAAAATAATTGGTCTTGGGCATACTTTCTTTGTTTGGGTACCATACCGATTGCAACTATACCTGCACCTTTTTCTTGTTCTCACACAAGACCCCTTTGCATCTCTAAAAATATCTCCAATATATTGTAATTCTCTAGTCAAAATGCCAAATGCTGTAGGATACTGGAAGCAGACAGGGAGAAGTCTGTGCATAGACAGCTGGGGGTGCAGCAAGTCAGTAACTACTGCTTCAATATAAGCTTACATTTTATTACAGTATATTCTATCTGGTGCATTTCCATTCAGCAAAACAATACTAGAATTATTTTTTATTCACCCTTTTTAGTCTGAAGTTGAACAGGGTGAATATGCCAGATCTATGTTATTCTGTTTTGGATTGTGGATCTCATGCCCATTCAGTTTAATTTTTTTCCAGCTTTACCATAAAAGGGGCATCCTTATTTTCAGTTCTGCTGTTATATTGCTGCTGATAAATGATGCCATGTAAGGAGTAGAGATGATAGGAAACATTCATGTGTGATTTTCTAAAACATGCTCAGTATTATTATGTTTATAAAAGTAGTAAAAGAGGCAAGATCTTTTAATGGTATAACTATCCAGGAAGCAGACCAATGGGGGCCCGAGCAAGAGGAGTCCCACAAGGGGAAAAGGGTCATGGGTGACTTGTGAAGCATAAAAAATTGCTTGTAACCTGCAGTTTCATGCAAGGCATCAGGAAAATCATTTTTGTGGGGTGCCCAGGCCCTTGAAGTTATGCCACTGTTAAGTTGGGTTTAAAAAATACAAATGTCCATTAAGTTCAACCTTTCCAAATGATACCCAGGTTGTAGTTATAAACGTACATATACAGACATATCAATACATTCACGTATATAAATTATATATGCTGATACCTATACTAAAGTAAGGGCAAGTTCATACAAAGTATTTCCAAAGCTTCTATCTGCCTGTGGGCTTTAATAGGGCAGAGAGAAGTGGATCCACTCTACTCAGTGGCTTCTTGTATCTGCACTGAAAAGTACAGCTTCTGCCTGTGTGTAGCCAACATGGAGAGGAGTTCAGCCTAAAATTGCCTTTTTTCATGGCTTTCTCTACTCAGATACAGTCAAGGATAGAGCCAGCAATTGTGACACCACCACAGAGATGCTTGCTAGGTTAAGATACACTACTTTAAGGCTACCAGCTAGTGGTCCAGATCTAGGCCCCAACTGGCTTGTTGTGGATTCTGGCAAATGCAGGAGAGGCTGCTGTAAGATGCTGTAGACAGTCACTATTTATTGGGCTGGTGGGGGGCTGTTAGAACCACTGTGTACTTGAAATGACAGGACCTATTTTGAATCCTAGTCCAGACCTGTCCAGATCCCCTTCAGTGTTAACTTTTTGAGTAGTGATACAATCTCCTAATCTTTAGGTGTAGCACAAAGCTGCTCTTTCTAGCTTGCCTTACTATCTCACATCCCAAAAAGGAACTTCTAACAAAGCCAGTTCTGTAATCTTACTAAACCTCCTTCACGGGGCCCCTTTTCCCTGGACTTTCTTTAGATGGTTGTCCCTCTAGGTCAGAACTTATTACTGGGCCTTGTTGACACCAGACTCCCCAGACGCATCCACCTGGGTCAGCAAATTGAAGGCCAAAGAAGAAGGACCACCGCTTTCCAATCACTATTTTAATGTATGATAGTAAGCAGTCACTAACCTGGTCAATAACAAAATAAGGTAATCCAGTTAAAAAAAGGTTACTGTCTAGCAACTAGGGGAACAGCACTTGTAGGGGAATTCAGTCCATAGGGGCTGTTAACCCTATGGGTCCCTACAATTAGGATTTTTGGAAATTTACATCCTGCATGTTTAGTTAGCCGTTAAAGGAGAACTAAAGGTACAATCACTGGGGAGTACCACATTGTTAGGCATCCCCCAGTGATTATAATCACTTACTTGATACTGAGTCAGTGCTCCTTTTTGCTAAAAAACTACACACCTGGGGTATTTTTATAGGAGCTCATTCATCATGATTGTCTGGGCCCAGGAAGGCAAATGTGCAGTACAGTAAAATAGCCAGCTTCTTTAAATTCAGCTGCTGCGCATGTGCGATTATAATAGGGTGCCTAACATTTTGGAATCCCCCAAATGATTTTACCTTTGGTTCTCCTCTGATGCATTCTGCACACTGTGCAGTTCTGGAAGATGGCAGTAATACCTAAGATGGACATAGCTAGGGGTGGTTTAGAAAGTGTAAAATATAAGGGTGTGCAGAGCTAGAAAGAGCCTAATTTGAGCCTAGTTTGTTACCTACATTGTAAGAGAAGCTAGGGGCTGGTGGTAACCTGCCTCAGAAGAAATAGGCAGTGAGGTTAGCTAATAAGAGCAGCTGCGGTCCCATTGAGGAGGTTAGTAAGTAAGGCAGGATCCCAATTGTGGTTTAGTTAGCAACAGTAGCAAGTAAAAATAGGTTAGCAGGAACCTATAGGATTGCTGCTAAGGACAGGAGAGAAGTGCACTGTGGGCACAACAAAGTCTAAAGAATTAAGTAGTGCCTCTTTAACTTCTGGGTGATTTCCCATGTGGAGATGTGTTAACCTAGAGAAAAAAATAGAGATCTGAGAAACAGAAAAATTTTTTAACCATTGTAAAAACTGATGCAATAAATGTATACGTTTGGTTTACATACATATGTGTGTACAGTGTGTTCTGTTGATAGTAGTCTACTGCAACTTTATTTAAAGCAGCCTGTTCCAGCTATATGTGACCTGCTTACAGACTTAACTGGTAAAACTTATTACTGGGCTTTTATTTTAAAGCTGTCCCAGCTTTGCACAAAAAATATCTGCATCTGGTAAAAACCCAAATGGCCATAAAATAATTTGGAAAATATATCATATAAAGCCATCTTTGTGAGATCCCAGCATGAAATGCTGCAGGCAAAGCTAAAGACATGTCTGGAGTTGGGTCTCTTAGGAAAGCATGCCAGCCATTCTAAAACAAACAAATAGATTCTGGCAGCTGTCCCAGAGAACATATCCTTATTTAATGCTCAAGGACTGGCTTTAAAATATGATGAAGTTAGGAGTATATTGTTTCTCCATGAGTGGTACAGATTGGGGGGAAATGCAGATGTGTGTTTGTTTGGGACACAGTGGAAATTGAAAATATGTCTTTGTAAGATATAAAGTTACCCTACACATCCCACTTCTACAGTATTTTTAAGGTTACAAATATGAACTGCAAGAGTGCAGTGGTATTCTCTAAATTCTATGAGCTTCCACCCTCCCCCCCAGATCTACAAGGGGTTATGAGATGATTTAAACTTTTATTTCTAAACCATTAAGTGAATACACTAAAAATGTACCTCCTCTGAAGTTATGTCCTGAAAATTGCACAGGTGAATATAAATTTCCCTATGATTGCCATCAGTTGCAGTTTATGAGTTGGCAGGCATAACTTGCACCCTTCATGGTAGGCCTTTGCAAATGGGTGGCCCTTGAAAATCTGTATTCCCTGAACATATATATTTATCAGGTATTGCAAGTAAAGACCACTAATTTTGCACTGGGCTGAACATCATCATCATCATCATCATCATCATCATCATCATCATCATTTATTTATATAGTGCCAGCAAGTTCCACAGTAAAGGTTACAAAGTACTTTACATTCATTTATAACAAACTTGAGTTTTACAATTATTAAAAAACAAGAGATACAAAGTGAAAATAGGACCAGGGCACACTAATTGCAAGAGCTTACAATCTGAAGATCCATTGAAAGATGTGGATCTCAGTTTGAATTTCAAAAAGGACTAGGTGCAAGTAAAGTTACCAACCAGCCGATATTTCACCTGTCTAGGCAGTAAAACACCAGCCGAGCCTGGGGCAGTTATTACAAATTTACCAGCAATATAGTTGCTGGAAAATACGCTCATGTAATACCCTCATGTTCTGCCCCGACCCATGCATTTAAACCCTGATCCAACCCAATACTCCATTTTTCTGCCCCATTTTGGAGACACCAATGCAGGTCATCAACCCACCCATATGTGTCATCGACCTTCCTACCTACATCATTGCTCTGCTTGTTTACGTCATTGCCTTGGCCCTTTTAAAGTCAGCTGCTTTCTTTCTTTCATTTTAGGGCAATTACATGTACACATATAATCAAGCTATATACTGTAAAGTTGCTTAGAATCAATTTTTGCACCTGGTCCCCCTTGTCTTATTACCCTAGTTTGTAGCTTTATTACCCACAAAATATTACAGTTCACACTGTAAGAAACTAGAGATAATGAGAATTCCTACTGCTACACCACTGTAACAAGCAGGGCTGGATTTGCTAATATGGCATCCCAAGGCCACCCTCATTGCTTTGAATGTGAGCAAAGTTTCAGTGGCATGTTTGGGTAGCATGCCGCCCCTAAATTTGTGCCACCCTAGGGCCGGGCCTTTGTCGCCTCGCCACAAATCCAGACCTTGTAACGAGTGTTATAGACATTTTTAAAAAAGAATCAATTTTTGGGTGGAGGACCCCTTTTAATTAAATCAAAATAATTCATACAGCCCCAGTATCCACCCATACTGGTAGAGAAATGCACACATAATTGTAACAGATCATTTTAAGATGTTCTATACAGTGGAGATGGACCCAATTAGTAAAGGCCATGTTTAAAGAAATAAATCTACGTAATACTAAGTTAGCAAAACTGTTGTGCAGGTCCCAACATTAAATTAAAAGAATATGCATTAAATAAAAGAAGATACTCATAGCTAAGTTACCAGAAGGGTTATATAGTTTTAATTGTATATTAGTTGTCCCAAAAAGAAAACAAAATTATATTTGTAGATAGTAGAATTACTCAGAAGATCCAAGAGATAAACTTGATACAGCAAACATGCTGCTAATGGTGACATGTGGCATGCCAATGGCTGCTACTGCTTAGCAGTAATATTTATTTTAAAATAGCTTTTGTATGCTTTTAAGACTTTTGATTATTTACATGCTTGTTTTGGTCATGAATCTGCGCAAGAAAGGAGAGGGTGCAGGGGCTGTGCAATGCAATAAACTAACTGAGAGCAGTTATGAATCCTTTGCCTTTACTGATCACAGACATTCCAAGATATAAACGATTCTCTCAGCATGTTGGGAGTCATAAAATATCAACAAATTAAGATGATATTCCTCAGACGGCGGATCTGAATCCTCAAGGGAGTCTTGCTGAAATTCAGTAGGGGAAACAAATGTGCAGTGCATTTCATGCAGTGCTAAAGTGCTGACGTAATCTGGACAAACTAATGGAAACTTTTTTCTAATCAGAACAGTAATGTTACATAAAGAAACTGCAACATCAGTAAACAAACACTAAGCACCTTGACCCAGATATATACCTTAAATAATAATACCAATACCCTCCTCATTCAATCATTCAGATACGGCAATTTCATTTTAACACATTACTACCACTGTAAAAGGTATCCTATCCCCATTCTTTTCAGTTTTTCTGATTCAAATGCACTGGAAGCCAAGTTCCTGCATTGTCCTAGGTTAAAGTGGACCTGTCACCCAGACACAAAAAGCTGTATAATAAAAGCCCTTTTCAAATTAAACATGAAACCCAAAATCATTTTTTTATTACCACATCCATACCCATTATAAAAGCATATATTGCCTGCCCCGCCTCTATGCCTTAGGCATAGGGGTGGGGCAGACAGTTACTTTCACTTTCAATTCAGAACTTTTTAGCTGCACTTCTCACATTCCCCCTCCCTCCTCACCATGTAATTATGTAACCAGTGCATGGACATGGGTAACAGGTCCCCCCATACTGGCACATAAACAAAATATAGGCAGGATGCAATGCCTGGTTTGATAACAGTGTCCACAAAATGGCCCCTGCCTGCTTGCTGCAATTATGAATTCCAAGGCTGAAGAAAATAAGATTAAAATAATTTATATAGTGTAAGTAAAGTTTATTTTGCTTGACAAACACAATAGAAAACAATTTGGAATTATTTCTTAAGGTGACAGGTCCCCTTTAAGTATTAATTGGGAAAGCACACATTGGTACAGAACTAGGGCAGACTTAAAGATCGCTTTCTAAAGTCTGACTGGGGTGTGTGAGGCCCACCGGGCTGCTACCCCAAGGGCCCCCACACCCCCTCAGGGCCCCCACACTCCCTTAGGAGTCCCGATCCCCTGCTCACCCACTGCCAGCCCCTTCCCCCCCCCAACAATTATGCTTCACCATGACCAGGGGAGGGCAGCGGGGAGTGGGTCTGGGTCATCAGGGCTCCCTGGGATTTTTTCTAGTGTCCCACCTGCCCAGTCCAACCTGACACCTTCACTGCCACAGCCTTCTTTTTTCACTCTACAATCATGTATCACCTATATGTAATGGAGTAATCAGCAAGATATATTTTAAAAAAAGAAACTGTAAAGTTGCACCTATTTCAGGTAAAATAAATTATCATCTGTTAATTATCAGTAGCTAAGAAGCACTGCATGGAGAATGTTAATTCTTATATATATCTTTGGCTTTCATTTTGCAGAGTTGCAAAAGCAATGAAAGTTCCAGTCTATGAAACTCCAACTGGTTGGAAATATTTTGCAAATTTGATGGACTCTGGAAGATGTTCTCTTTGTGGTGAAGAAAGCTTTGGCACAGGTAAACCTTCCATAAACCAGGACAGTACACCAAATGAAGCATAGAAGCTCCTGTATTGTAAATGAATGGTTAGAAGCTTATTGTGCAGTGTACAATGTAACTGTATTTTGCATTATACAGCCCATAGAAAGTGTGTAA
The DNA here is from genome assembly GCF_000004195.4 of Xenopus tropicalis. NCBI lineage: Eukaryota > Metazoa > Chordata > Amphibia > Anura > Pipidae > Xenopus > Xenopus tropicalis. The sequence goes on from NC_030677.2 coordinate 129,173,359, forward strand.
TGTACATATATGTTCAACATAAGCCAAACACATTTTTAAACCATATTTTTTGTTGCAAGGGTCTAAATGATAGTTGACTGTGATTTGTAAAAAAAATATGTATGGATATAGATATAGATAAAGAAAGGGTGGGGTATACATATATAGGTAACAATATTTTTTTTTATTAATTGCACGTTATTTTGTCATTGGACTGAGTGAAAACTGAGTGAAAGCAATCTCAGTATGAAGCTTAACTTCTCTGTAAAGCATCTTAATACTCTCAGCACCTTTTTCCCCTGTTCTGGGTGACCCTCAGTATTTATGCTTTTCAGATTCAACCAGGCTTGCATAACATCATATTCCTGTCTGTCATTAAAACTTATCCCTGGTTGCTAAGGTACCAGATAGCTGCTAAAACTTTTAACTTGAGAGAGCTGCAGAATAAAAACTGAAATAATTAAAAAACTACAAATAATAAAAAATGAAGACCAATTGCAAATTGTCTCAGAATATTACTAAAAGTTAACTCAAACTTAAACAACTCCCTTAAGGACATTGATGCTATTTCAGGAAGTGGGGATGTTTTCTTGATTATATATTAAGGTTTTCTTGAAGACTTTACCTACCTCATAAATATCAGAAAAAAGGCTACAGTTGTGTCATGTATAGAATTAGGTGGCAATTGCCTAGCAATCTTAAAGGCAACAAAAAGATAGACTAGAGTAAAGCTTAAGGGGGCTGCCCATATAATAGACCCCACTGCCGGGGACTTGGCTTGTAAATTTAGCGCTGGAGCTGGGGTGGTGGGTGAGGGGTATTGCGCAAACAGTTGCATGTCGGTGGAAGTAACGTCGTTACATCTGATGTCACTTCTGCAAGGTGGGGGTAGGCTTAGGTTCAGTGCCTAGGGTGCCACCAGACCCCATTTGTTGCACCTGATTATGTAGCATCACAGACCGCTGTGGGAACTCTTTAAGGTAGTAAAAGCAGCCTCTGGATAACCAGTGTGGCAGGTATTGAAAGATTTCAAAGAGGCTGTTCACTGATTACGTTTTTGTGTGTGGGGTTTACATGTCCTTTAAAAGCTAGTTTTTGAACCCTTGCATGGTCAAAATTGTCTTTTCTGGCAAAATTGCTTGCGATTTCATAGAGCTAAGCAAGATTTGCAGATTATCAGAAATCACATTTAACTGAAAATTCTCTTCTGAACCAATTTTGAGATGTAAAATCTTTTTCTGTTAAATTGCTAATAAAAAACCAGCTGCTAGATGATGAAACTATGAAACATGACATTGCTATTTTACAGCATCAGATATTTGCTCTGTCCAGTAAATAAACGCAGCTCTTCTACTATAAAAGGGCAGACAGCCTTGAAACTGTCTCACTGAGAACTGCCTTTTGGCAGCAGCTTTTGCAGATAAATGGATGATTTCAAGAAGTCCTCAACTTTTATACTCGCACAAGCAGCCTGAGCATTTATTGCAATGAATAGTGACCTCTTAAATATTCACAGAGGACACAAACAGGTGCTACTCATTTAGATAAAAATGAAATTACTTTGCCAGGTAATAGCTGATTAGCGATGTACAACATTGATTGTTTTAGATTTTTTTCTCTTGTGCGGCCAAGCTACTCTGTGTAAAGTGCCCCTTTCCTCACCCCTAAGCTCAATACAGGGTACATTTATGAAAACTGCCACCCAGTCACAGTATGAGCAATAACTAATGTAACCCTTTCTTGGCACACTCACTTCTTTGGGCTGTATAATTGCTTAAGCAGGAGATTTAGTTCTCTTTGCAATAGTGAAAGATACTGGGAACTGGGATTTTAACGCAGTGCCTCCACCTAGTGGACACTGAGGAGCACACCTCGGGGGGCGGGGGGTTTCACTAGGAATAATAATTACCACATACTTTGCAGCAAACCAATGAAGAGATGGCACTGCTCGTTTCCATAGAACCACTGCCATAGCTGTGCACTCTGCTGGAGAAACATGTTTCTTCCCCTAACCTCTTAAGCTTAACTCTATTATAGTGCACTCTTCATTGCATATACCTTACAGAAAACGTGCTGTTTGCAGATGAAAAAGTCACTGAAGATGTGTGAGAGGAAAAATGCATACCTCCCAACTGTCCTGATTTTCGCGGGACAGTCCCTCTTTTGACAGCTCAACCTGCAGTCCCGGATTCTTACTGAAAAGTCCCACATTTCCCTGCGATCGCCTACTGAAGCTAAAAAAGATACAAATTTAATTAAAAGTAGCTTTTGGCAGAGAGCCCAGAAATCTTAACGAGCGTCACCTGCACCTGAATCGTTGTTGTCTCGCTTTTAATTAAATAAGTAGGTTTTGGCAGAGTCCCCCCTGCACTGAGATACAATTGTAACTAAGGTCTCTTGGGGGAACTGGCACTCACAGCTTAAAGGGCATTTCACCTTTTTCAGCAAAACTGTAATAACACCTAAAACAGGACCCCAAAACTCCCAGAAATGTGTTCAAACTATAAATAACCTGCCAAATTTAGTCAAATGGGAGTGGTATTTAGGGGGTCTGGCTGCAAAAATGGGCGCGGTGCGCGCCATTTATTTTTGTCCCTCTTTCTGTTTTCAAAATGTTGGGAGGTATGAAAATGGCTGCCGGGTGACACCTTCCATTTGTTTTAGGAAAATGTGAGGGCACTTGCAAATAGAGGGTATATATGCAATATGAATGGTGGGGTTTGGGTAGATATGCACCTAACTTATTTACCTGGCTGCATGTGATACACTGTGAAGTTCAACTCTTTCTGCTCCAGTGCCTTAAGCAGTTGTTTTTCTAAATCTAACTGGACAATGATGGCCACATAAAGGTCAGGTGATGTGATTGGAATCAGCTCTGTGCATTAATTTTGGCAGTTTAGGCCCACATATGTTTAAAGGTTTAGTTCACTTTCCTACAGCCTACATATTGAACTATCTAAACTAAGCAGTGAAACAATACAATGAGTACCAATACAGAAACATATTTGCCTTTGGCCCTTTCAGGCCTACTCTGTCCTTCTGGCCAGCCTGCAGTAGTTTCCTGTTCCTTTTTATCATTACATGCTCTCCCAGTGGCTAGCTTTATAAGTTGCTGCCATCTACTGGCCAGACCTGTCCATTGCTACTTATATGTGAAATAACATTTTGTCCCCTTACATGCTGAGCGGGGTTTGATCCTGACATGTTGTTCAGGGTTCTTACATTACATCAATCTCCATGGCTTCTAGAGTGTGACAACATTTTAAGGTAGATTATAAAACAAATACTAGTAAAGTTAATTCTAAGGGGCCAATGCTGCAAAACATTTTAGGTAACATTTTAGATTCTGCAGAGCTTTAGAAGTCTTAACATATTTTCTTTAAATTATGACTGACTACATTGTATTATATTACTGACAACTATACATTCCCCTTTTTGTCTATTTTAATTTTTAATAAAGTCTGTTTTTTTTATGAATTAACATTTATTTGTATCATTTTCTTTCTATAGGATCTGATCATCTAAGAGAAAAAGATGGACTTTGGTCTGTTTTGATTTGGCTTTCCATCATGGCAGCACGAAAGCAGAGTGTTGAAGAGATTGTACAAGATCACTGGGCAAAGTTTGGACGCCATTATTTCTGCAGGTATTATCTTTGGAAACATAACCATAACCTTAACTTATGGAAGTTTGCTGGCCACAAATGTAAGACTATAAAATAATTACATTGTAACATTGGTCTTGTGCTAAATAAAAGATTAATAGAGTATATTGGCAAATAGGTAAAATTAACATTTTAACACATGAATTCTCATTTAAGTGAATTATATAAAAGGGCCATTCAATGTAATGCTAAATGTTAGGAGAGCAACAGGCTGGATATCCCTGGAATATTGTATAATTATTTATTAACATATATTACTTAATATCGCTGATTTGGAAAAGCATTAAGAGTTTATGTGTTTATGTGATCGGATAGGTAGTGTGTGCAAGTACCGTATGTATGATATGTATAACAAGAATAAAGCTGGTTAGCCAATAGAAGCTTCACAGTCCCTAGATCTATCTGCAGAAAGACAGGTATAAAGAATTTGGTTTAGGACGAAAAATAACTTAGGTGCCTTTGTATCTGGGAGGTAACGTGGAATTTAGTATGTGAAACTTGGGTAGCATAGTCATATTCAACAGGTTTACTCACCATAGGACTGTAAGTTGCAGGTAGGTCATTCCTGTACATGTACTTGTTTTGTAACAGATTTGATTATGAAGCCTTGGATCCCCGAACTGCAGTTTTTATAATGAAAGATTTAGAGGCCGTCATAACAGAGAAGTCTTTCGCTAATCAAAAGTTTGCTGTTGGAAGTCATGTGTTCAGTGTGGAAAAAACAGACAGCTTTGAGTATGTGGACCCTGTGGATGGAACAGTATCAAAAAAACAGGTAAGGATCTGTTAAGACATTACTAGGCTATATCAAAAGTGGCAACTGGCAAGAAATTGAGAGTTGTACTTTGAATGACATGCAGGAAGGTGGGCCACAGGTTATATTGCAAGAATGATCAGTCCAACTGTCTACCCAGTCAACCATTGCTTTACAATCTGGTGGTCATCTGTTTAAATTTGAGAGTTAAACATAGTGCAACAAGGTATTTTAGCATTCCTTAGTAAACAAAGGGGGACAGATTTATGATTGCCCAGCCCTTTGGGCTTCTGAACAGGTTTTTTGGTAACAAAGCTTTTTCCATTTGAAACCCAGCATAAGTTAGCAAACTCACACAGCGTTTACTTTATGATTGTTTAAGCAAGTAGGCCCCAAGTGTCTCAGCTGATGCTTCCATGTCATAGTTACAGTCATGATGCCTAAAGGACACATTCTTGTTGCTGTTACTTGTAAAGCCTTCTTGTGACTGCTACCAACATCAATTATTGTTGCTTGAGAACAAAAAGTATTTTATCATCTGTCCTATTTTTGGTGGTGTTGTCAGTATTGCTGTAGATGGTCGGTGAGTTGTGGTACATTACATTTTTTATAAATGAAAGAATTGTATGGTTTTAAAAGCTGTTTTGACTTTTTAAGGAATTTTTTACTTAAGTTCACTGCATGGTAATTAAGTGTACTTTTGCTATCCTATGTATATTTAATTCAGTCACTCCAGATTTCTATAAGAATCCCTCAGAAAGGCCACTTTTAGGCCAGAACATAAAGGGTCTTCCCTCTTTGTCTGCAGCTGTAAAATAAACAAAAATCTAGTGGATTTGTATATGTTTTTTTTTAAATAATTTGAGATAATATATAATATAAGTGATCCCTAAACCTGATATTTTTTGTTCTGCTAAGAAACAGTTATGCAGTTTGGCACATTCAAGTTCTATCACTATCTAATCCATACATGACAATATTTACCTGTTGCCACTAATTGCTCCTGTTTTTAGTGTAAAACTCACAGCGTGAGTAAGTTGTTTCTGCAGAAAAAGGTTAAGGGAGTACAGGAATAATATATAGTGTGTATAAACTGTATATATCCTGGTTAAAAAAATTCAAGTGACATAGGATCTATTATCCAAAACTCTTGGGACCTGGGGTTTTTAGATATGTGGTCTTTTCCTAATTTGGATCATAATATCTTAAATGTGCTAAAAACATTTTAAGATAATAAATTACATACCTGTCCTGTTAAGAATTATGACCATAGAAAAGCCTAAGCCATTCCTTTACTCTGAAGAATGATGGTCCATGATGATCATCATCTTAGGATATGCTCAGAGCAAAACATGAACCTATAATAAATTCATCTCGGCTCACCCTTTTTTAGATCCCCTTTCCAATTCTAAAATGTATTTATGTAGTCTACAGAGTATCCTAGACTATTGAAGAATAAGAAGACTCTACCTTATAGCAAGGCTAGCAAAATTCTTGAAAAATGGTACTTGCCAGATCGATGGAATGATTCCCACCTTAACTAAAAAAAGTCACAAGCAAAACATATAGTCCCAGATCTATAAGAAATGTAATGTGTCCAATAAGATTTTTTGGGGAGTTTTACCAAATTGCCAAACACTATTAGTAAATAGGGCTAAATGTCCGTTTGAGGCCAATATAGTATGAATATTATGTTTTTAAAAATACAAAATAACCTTCTCCAGTTAATTTTATAGTAATTTATAATAAAGTAATTGCCTGCTGTGTTTAAATGCAAATACCTGTGGGGTCAGCACTAATCTCTAGAGTACCAATGGCTTTCTGTCTACATATGTGTACAGGCGGGAGGGCCTTCAGACCCAGTGCTTAATTCCCAGCAACAGTGGGAGTGATGAATGTGCACATCTCAGCTTGCCAAAAGAAACAGTTGTTACCAGAGGAAGATGAAACACACAAATAAATAACTTTTGAGCAGCCTGCTTCTTTGGATAAAACCATTTATATCAAATCTTAGTGTAACACACTACAAGATATAAATATCAGCCTCCCAGAGAGCATGCTTGGGGCAAGAAGAGCACTAAGATTATCACAATCTCCCACTGAGTTTGTTCTGTTATATATTAATAACGGTTGTTTATTTGCCATTCAGGTCTTTTATTTAGAGCATGTCTGTTTACCAGGATTAGTTATAGGCAACTCTAGGAATTTATGTAGAAAGCTCTTTACAGGGGCTTGTACTGCAAACCCCAAGGATACATTCTGAAGCTTGATAGAAAGAATAATAAACATTTGCTCATATGCACACTCACTGGTTATTACAACACATAATTCTGTACATGCTTTAATTCACCTTCCGCATTATAGACAAAGATATGAAAAATTGTGGATCAGGAAGGTGGGTTTTTTTTTGTTTGCTAACCCATAGTGCAGTGCAAGGAGGCCTCTGTGAAAATTAGGTACAAGGTGCAAGGCTGAGTGGCTCTGTACTTAAAGGAAAACTATACCCTTGAACATTGCAGGTCTTGTATCATATATCACATAAAACAGCCCATATATAAAATGTTGTTACATATAAATAAATCATTTTCATGAAGAATATACAATAGGTTTTCCTATCATTTGGAGCATTGCGGTTAATGGGTTTCTGGAATAGGGATCTCAGTAGTATACACCATTGAATAATCCCATATAGAAATGCTGTCATAAGGTACTAAAGTTTACCCTTTTATTCACATAAGGCACTGTGCTCAAATGCACAGGGGCGGATTAATGTCTAGGCATCCCTAGGCTATAGCCTAGGGGCTCAATGTGATCATGGGCCCATTGTACTCTCTCCAAATCTTTATTTACATTTATTAATGCACCTGCGTGGGAGAAGGCAAATTAGGCAAGGAAGGAGTGCTTGTACCACTGCGCACAGAAACATAGTACCCAAACTCTCACTTGCAAGCCTATATAAGACAGTGCCTTGCTGAGGCATTTCCTCTTTTTTGGCCTGAGAACATCAAAGGCAGCAGCAAGACCATGTGGCCAGACCAATTGGGGAGGTTGATACCTAGGGAAAATTAATCCCTTCATTGTTTTCTATTTCACACACTTTCACTGGGCAGTTAATCCCATTATTGTATTCTATTTGATCCAGCTTCAAGGGGAAGTTAATCCCTTCATTGTTTTCTATTTCATCCAGTTTCAAGTGAAACAAACATAGTATTGTTTTCCAAGAAGGAGCCCCAATGCTCCCAATGGCTGCTGGAGCAATTCCTGTTTGGGAAAAATAAAGAGGATTCATGGAAATTAATGTCCATTTGAACTCGAATTTTAACAATAATTTTGGCTGGAAAAATTTGTACATTTTCGAACGTAAACTCAAAATGATCGTATGACCAATAGCAGCATTATTGTGACATTTTATAAATACAACAATGATTGAGTTTAATTTAAATTTATATCATGTCAAGTATATTAGAAAAAAGGACTTTTAGTAAATCAGCCCCCTAGACTGTCTAGTGACAGCAGTGGCAAGTGAGATCACTCCAGGAGTGAAAGGTAATAAGGGCTATTTGGTTATTTGTTATTCAGTCAATGTTTGGATTTGGTATTAGCCAGATTTTGTTTTAAAAACAAAGTCCACTGCTAGGAGTTAGCATCACTATATTTTGATAACATACACTGCATATTGCTTTTTCATTAAAGGAACTGTAACACCAAAACATTTAAAGTGTTTTAAAGTAAAGAAAATATAATGCACTGTTGCCCTGAACTGGTAAGGGCTGTGACAGACAGGGAGATTAGTCACCGTGCGACAAATCTCCCTTGTCGTGGGTGACTAATCCCCCCCGAAATGCCATCCCACCGGCTAGAATGTAAATTGCCTTGAGAGGAAACTTCCGCGACTTCGACAAATCATGGCGCGGCATATGCCATCCCACTGGTGATTTACATTCTAGCTGGTGGGATGGCATTTCGGGGAGATTAGTTGCACACGACAAGGGAGATTTGTTGTGCGGCGACTGTCACAGCCCTAAAAGTTGTGCATTTGCTACTATAGTTTATATAACCAAAGCTGTTGTGTATCCACGGTGCCGCCATTTAACCTGTTAAAAGGGAGAAAAGGCACAGGTTACATAGCAGATAACAGATAAGCTCTGTAGAATTCAGTGGGAATCTACATGGCTTATCTGTTTTTTCCTATATAACCTGTGCCTTTCTTCCTCTTTAACAAATTGAATGGCTGCCCCCATGGGTACACAGCAGCTTTGTTTATATAAACTATAGTAGGATTTCTGTAGCAAACACACAACTTTTATCAGTGCAGGTCAATAGTACATAATAAGTTAATATGATACACTTTATTTTTTTGGTGTTACTGTTCCTTTAAGCCACTGACAAGGAGAAAATCTGTGCGATCAAATACCAGATCACGATACAACACTATACTAAATAGTTACACTTAATGCACTTCTGCTGACCTTGCCCCTCTGTTTTACTCACTGGGACATTTCTGCATTCTGTGCCAAACTGACATTGTTCCACTAACACCTGCACTCTATGGGATTGCTATGGCAACTGGCAAACAGGAAGAGGAGGATACAGGAACACATTCCTTTAGAACGGCCGCTTCACTTTGGAACCTTCAAAAAATCCTTTACACAGCTGATCAGTGCGCCCAAAAGTGAAGTTTCAGTCAAAACCAATCATTTTTATCAAGACCCTGCTTCTTGTGAGAAGTTAGACCACCAAGCAATGCATTTTTGTTCATGGAAATTGACAATTTTGAAGATCACTGGATTTTTTTAAATAACTGCCCAAATGTTTTGAGCAAGATTAGTGTTTGGATGAGTTAGAAGTTTATGGATTCACAACCTCTATGATTTCTGTAGTGATCTAAAAAGGCATCAAGGACATTACTTGCTAGCTTTGTATTATAAACACAAAAAATGAAAATATGTATATTAAGTAGCATGAATTGCTGCACAGTATATTTCAGAGCTCTGTCGACAAATAACGTAAGGAAGTGCAATATGTATGTGCAGAGGACTTTGCTCTTGAAAACTGTACCAATTTAGTGAAACCAGTGACTCCTAGTGGTTAAACTAAAAATGGTATGTCATTTATCAGTGTGAACACATTGGTTGCAAGGATTTATGCATAGATTGGCTTGTGCCACAAAGGTATTACCCATTGCTGCAAGCATAAATATATGTGAAGTTTTAGTATGCTTCTGTATGCTGTGATGTAGGTTGCAGCATGCAAAGGAACTCAGCTCTTATCATCTACATTTGATCAGGGATCAACTCAACTCAGGTTTCAGCTCATTCTCTCCTCCAAAAAATTAACACCTTGAAAATATTACAGGACAGTTTAATATGTCTAATATAGAGTATTTAATAGGCTAAGATGCAGTATGTTAAGGGACAGTATGCAAGGAACCAGGAATTGTACAGCACAGAATTGCTGTGCACTAAAAACAACACAAAGTGACTCACTCATTTGTATGAAATCGGATGCCTCCTCCAAAACAAATATTTCAGGTCACTCCCATATGTATAAATGCAAACTGGCAGAGAATGATGATCTGTGCACAAAATTAGCTTTAACATTGTCACCTTCATTTAAAAAAAAAAAAAAAAAAAAGTGGAAAGGAAATCTGATCAATAAACGTAGTAATAAAGTATATTGTTGTATAGCAAGCAACTTTTCTTCAACAAGTAGAGCACACAATTAAATGGCTAAAATGAAAACTTAGGCCAAGTACACACAGTGCATATATTTGCTTCTCTCAGTGCCTATGTTGCAGGGCAAATCAGAGGTCAACCTAAAAAACATAAAGCAGTTGTTTTTCAGGCCAATGTCTGATCCGCACTGCTTTTTGTGCACACACTCAGGTGGTTACGGTAGTTTTTAGTGCAGACACACTAAACTGGAGAACTGGGCTGCAAATTAGCAAATGAGATTTAAAGTTGATAAATGCAAGATAATGCACTTAATTTGGTAGAAGTAACATAACTGCTGAACGAACAGGTCTGGATTTCTGGTAAAGCGTGCCCAAAGGCTGGTAGCCTTCATCGTGCCACCCCACCCCCCAGGATTACACACATGTGCATCGTTTTGGACTTACACCTGGAGCACAGGGGACAGGACATGCAGAGATCTGCCTCTTGCCTAGACCCATTACTCCAAATAGCCACTCCTTAAATTGTGCTGCCCTAAGCCCAGGCCTTTGTGGTAAGGCCACAAATCTGGACCTGTAAATGAGGATATGGGCATTTTTGTGGATAAGGAGAGCTTGGACCATGAAAACTAGAAAATCTCTCATTTAGACTTTACATTTAACTGATGACTGCAATCTTTGAAAAAGCTTCAAGGTGTCAATAGTTACTAAAAATATGTTACATTCATATACTGTGGATTGCTTTAAGACTGTAGGCAAAAATTCATAAACATTTTTTCAGTAGCTTTTTTCCATTTAGTTAGTCCACTGAAAATTCTACTCATACATTTTTTTCCTAGGGTCTTCGAATTATATTTGCAGATGGATCAAGGATAATCTTCCGAATCAGTTCCTCAGGTACCATGGGAACTACCTTAAGGATCTATGCAGAAAGCTATGAGAAGGATCCCACCAAGCATAATAAAGAGACACAGGTAAACACTGTTTTCTGCTAGAAAGAATATCAGGTACATTTGTGAACTCCCAAAGTTATGACAAGCACTGGCCAAATGCGATGAGAACAGAGTTACAGAAAAGCAGAGAATGGGTTTATAAGTAATGTCCAAACTTTTCAAAGTAGTGAGCCAATTAAACTTATACTTGGGAGTCCATTAATGAGAAAATGGGGATGTCATCCAATGAAGTTAGTGAAGTGACTAGGCAAACAGAGGCCATAAAAGTTTCTTAAAGAAAAACTATACCCCCAAACAATGCAGGTCTCTATAAAAATATACTGAATAAACAAGCTCATATATAAAGCCCTGATTCATCCAAATAAACTATTTTTATATTAATATACTTTTTTAGGATTATGTGCTTTTGGGTACTCCTAAATAGAAAACTGCCATTTTAAGAATTAAGGGCTGGGATCATAAGATTCTCAGTGCACACAAACAGCCAAGGCACATGTACATGCTAGGCCCCATCAGCCAATTAATAGACAGAGATTTGCCTTTTACTTCCACACTTCTTCCTTTTACAGTTAGAGCTGCATTATTTCTGGTCATGTGATCTCTGAGGGAGCACACAGCCCATCAAAGGAAAGGATGTAAAAGGGCAATATTTACTGATATATATATTCCAGTTTGGCGAGATTCTTTAACAGGTCACTTAACATAATAAAAATCTGTTGGTTAAGTATTCATTCTGGAGGCATAGTTTTGCAGGGACAATCTCTATTGACCCCCAATGAATTAAAAACTTAAGTTAAATTCCACTGCCCCCAATGAACTGACTGACTTATTAGCACTTTATTATTCATTTTAACTATTTATATGAACTGCTTATTATAGATTAACATCAGCTGTTTTGTATTGGTGTCTTTTAACTGAATTATACGAGTATCTCCTACATTCATTTTCCAGCAGGGTAATGACTGGTTATTGGGCCCCACAGCAACATCATTGGGCCCCTACATTGACTAATTAGCAAATTCATTATGTTTACTATTTTTATGAACTACTACTACTGACTAGTTATTAGGCCTCACAGCAATATCATTGGGCCCCTAAACTTACACAACATATGTAACTTATTCAAAAACGTATATAACTTCGCAGAGCGCAGAGCAAGGGCAGGTAGGTGTGTAACCCCTTTTTGGCTAAAATAGACAAATTCCAGCTATGAATAGAGCATAGGGTGCATTGGACTCCTCTTCAGCAGAATGGGCCTTCACTAAGGGGAATTTACTACATGGAAGGTGTTGTGAAACTAAACCTCCCACTGCTCTTGGTGAACTAATTAGCAACTGGTTTATGCATACAAAGATGGTCTAGCAGGGTTCAGTAATTATACTCACAGCACATGAGGGCTTAAAACAAGTCAGAATTAATAGATGGTACAATAGATATAAAACAGTTCTGCACAACTATGGATAGTATTGGGAAATAGTCTTTTGTCCTTAGGATGTTCACCTTATTGGACCAGATCCCAAACAGCCGACGGTGGTTCAGGGTTAATCACTAGGGTTATACACTAGAGTTATACCTGTGTCTTAACCGTGGTCCCTACAATAAGGTTGCAGAACCTGTAAAGGAGACTAATCCTCTAACTTCCTAGTTGGAGCCAGAAACTGCCCTTACTAAATAAGTCTGACTGTCTTACGTTTCTGAACATGCCATAACAGGTAAATTCTGCACTTGCTATTCCCTCATTCATAGTGTCCCTGCTCCCCGACTTCTCTAAGGCTATTTGTCCCCTTAGGGCCTAACCTTCTGGGCCGTGTGGATCCCAGACTTTCTGGAAACATCACCTCTGGTCAAATGCTGCAGGCCAAAAATAAAGAACCACCCCTTTCCTAACACTATATTAAAGTGTGGTAGGGTATGGTCAAGCCATGGGCCAATAATATGGTATATGTTAATACCAAATAGTTACATCAATCCTTGCCCAGTAGCAAGGAGAGAGGAAAGGTAGGGTTTAAAGCCACAGAGGCACATTAACCCTACAGGTGGAAAGAGTTTAATCTTAGGGCAATCTCCACTGACCCCCCAATAAACTAAATAACTATGAACTGCTTATTAGTGAGCTAACATCAGCTATTTATAGTGTACACACAAATGGTGTAGCCAAAATGTTGGGCGGGCAGTGAAAGGGGGTGGCCTCGGGGCGCCTTATTCTCAAATCCGGCCATGCAAGAAAGTATTATATGAAAGACAAAACTAATAATCTGTAGGTTAATTTCTATGTAGGTAGCTAAAGAGATGTTAAGTGTATAAAGTATGTGTATACTTTATATACTTATGTAATATAGGCTCTTACACACTTGTATTATGGGACCTAGTGTCACGAGTGGTATCCTAAAACTCAGAACAGGCTCTAAGGGTCTGGTCTCGGCTCACTCTTCCGCCTATAACCGCCGCCTTTCACGTCGGGAGGAGCCCTTCGCTACTCGGATGCCGCCAGGTCTTATTGTGAGAAACCCAAGGAGAGAGTTCTGAGAAAGCACAGGAACCAATCGTATGACAGGCAGATGGGAAACACTAGAGTAGTCAGGACAGGCCGGGGTCAGCAACAGTCAGGCAGCGCAGCACAGAATCAGAATCCAGTAGAATAGTCAGGCAGGCAATGGTCGGTCCAGGCAGCAATAAGGAAGGTCAAGAACAGGCAAAAGGTCAATACAGGCAGCAAGCGAGAGAAGTCAAATACAGGCAAAGTCAGGAACACAGGAGAACAGGAACAGGAATCGCACCCAGGAAATCAGCAAGGAAAACCTACGTTGGGCAACGAATAGAGCACAGTGAGCGCTTTAAATATTTGAATTTCGCGCCGAAATGACGTCACGCGCGCGCCGGCGACAACACGAGTGCGCATGCGCGCACATCAAGAGCGCGCATGCGCATAAGGGACAGAGAGAGGCGCGCGCGCGCGCCTAGATGATGACGGCGGGCGTCCCCGCACCGGAGGAGGCGGCGGGCGTCCCCGCCGCCCCGCTAGACCACCAGGTATCGTTACATTACCCCCCCTCTAGAGGGGGCCACCGGACCCCTAGGCTTATCAGGGAATCTGGTGTGAAATTGTCGAACAAGACGATCTGCCCGAACATCAGCAGCTGGGATCCACGACCTCTCTTCAGGGCCATAACCCTTCCAGTGTACCAGGTATTGTAGCCTACCCCTAGAGAGGCGGGAGTCCACTAACCTCTGTATGAGATATTCGGGCTGTCCCTCAACAGAAACAGGAGGAGGAGGAGACCTCTGCCGAACCACCCTAGCAGGTTTTAACAAGGAAACATGAAAGGAATTAGAAATTTTGAGTTCGGGAGGAAGCTCTAATCGGACTGTGTTCGGGTTAATAACCTCAGAAATAGAAAAAGGACCAATATATTTGGGTGCAAATTTAGAAGAAGAAACCTTAAGAGGAATATTTTTAGAAGAAAGCCAAGCTTTATCACCGACCTGGTATTCTGGCGATGCTTTATGATGCTTATCGAAGGCTTTCTTTTGAACAGCTACTGCGGTGGATAATGACTTTTGCACCTTTTGCCAAATACTGGAGAACTGATTGACTAAGGAATCAACAGCAGGCACATCAGAGGAAATGGTAGAGAAAGAGAAAACTCTGGGATGATACCCAAAGACAACGAAAAACGGGGACTCACCAGTGGACGAGTGAGTAGAATTATTGAATGCAAACTCGGCCCAAGGGAGAAAATCAGCCCAAAGGGATTGGTTACTGGAGACATAGCACCTGAGGTACTGCTCCAGAGACTGATTTGTCCTCTCCGTCTGCCCGTTGGTCTGTGGGTGATAAGCAGAGGAGAAGGACAAATCTGTACCCATCAGTAAACAGAAGGCCCGCCAAAATTTTGAGACAAATTGAACCCCTCTATCAGAGACAATATTCTGCGGAGCACCATGGAGCCTAAAGATATTAGTCAGAAAATGTTCTGCAAGAGACTTTGCAGATGGGAGGGCAGGGAGGGGAATAAAATGAGACATTTTACTAAAGCGATCCACAACCACCCATATGACAGTATTCCCCTTGGAAGGAGGTAAGTCTACAATAAAATCCATGGAAATGTGAGTCCACGGCCTTTCGGGAATTGGCAGGGATTGCAACAGACCCTGAGACAAGGATCTGGAAGGTTTCGAGCGTTGACAAGTTGGACAGGAATCAACATAGTTACTAACATCTTGTCTCAGAGTTGGCCACCATAGGGTGCGGGACAAAAGAGAACAGGTTTTAAAACGACCAGGGTGCCCAGCCAACTTAGAATCATGGGCTTCTAAAAAAACCGCTTCACGGAGGTTTTCTGGAACAAATAACTTTCCCTGGGGTAGGTTGGAAGGAGAGTGAACCTGGGCCTTAGACAAGGAAGAAAGTAAATCTGGGCTTAAGGCAGCTATAATCAACTCCTTAGGGACAATAGGGTCGGGTTGACACTTCTCCAGAGGATTGGAATCAAAACTTCTAGACAAGGCATCCGCTTTAACATTCTTTTCGCCAGGTCTGTAGGTTATAATAAAATTAAATCGAGAAAAGAATAATGCCCACCTGGCTTGTCTAGGATTTAAGCGTCTAGCGGATTCAATATATAGGAGATTCTTGTGGTCAGTGATTACTGTAACTACATGTTTAGCCCCTTCCAAGAGGTGTCTCCATTCTGTGAATGCCAATTTTATGGCCAGTAATTCCCTATTGCCAATGTCATAATTTTTCTCCGTAGGAGAAAACTTTTTAGAAAAGAAACCACACGGGTGAATCTTATTGGTCACAGGGTGACGTTGAGAGAGGATCACCCCTGCCCCAACTTCAGAAGCATCTACTTCTACCAGAAAAGGGAGGGCAGAATCAGGGTGCAGGAGTACAGAAGCAGAGATAAAAGCTTCTTTTAGTGATTTGAAGGCTGTTAAAGCCTCTACCGGCCAAATACTTGGGTCAACCCCCTTTTTTGTGAGAGCCGTAATTGGAGCCACTATCGTGGAATAGCTCTTAATAAACTGTCTGTAATAATTAGCGAAGCCTAAAAATCTTTGTATGGCCCGCAGAGACAAGGGTTGTACCCAATTTAGGATAGCCTGAACTTTGGCTGGGTCCATTTCTAAACCTTGATGGGAAATGATAAACCCAAGAAAGTGAACTGAAGGAACTTCAAAGATGCACTTCTCGAATTTAGCATACAAATGATTTTCCCTTAATCTGCGTAAGACCTCCTGAACATGAACACGATGATCAGACAGACCATTAGAATAAATCAAAATATCATCAAGGTAAACTACCACAAAGCGACCCAGAAGATCGCGGAATATATCATTTACCAGCTCTTGGAAGACAGCAGGAGCATTACATAAGCCGAAGGGCATAACTAGATATTCATAATGCCCATCACGGGTATTAAAGGCTGTTTTCCACTTATCCCCTTCCCGGATATGTATTAAATTATATGCACCTCTTAGGTCAAGTTTAGAGAAAATAGTGGCTCCCTTAACCCTATCAAAGAGCTCAGAAATTAGGGGAAGGGGATAACGGTTTTTGACCGTGATTTTGTTTAAACCCCTATAGTCAATACATGGCCTGAGACCCCCATCTTTTTTTTCCACAAAGAAAAACCCAGCTCCTGCCGGAGAGGTAGAGGGTCTTATAAAACCTCTCTCTAGATTCTCCTTAATATATTCTTCCATAGCCTGAGTTTCAGGAAGAGACAAGGGGTAAGTTCTACCTCTAGGAGGAGAAGAACCTGGAATCAAATCTATGGCACAATCATAGGATCTATGTGGGGGAAGTGTTTCGGCTGCTTTTTTAGAAAAGACATCCGCAAAGGCAAAATAAGGAGAAGGTAGCCCCTGTAACGAGGTTGCGGCCAAAATTTGGACAGGCTTCATGCATAAACTCTGACAGTCTGTTCCCCACTGAAGAATCTTGTTAGCTAGCCAATCAATTTGGGGACTGTGCTTACGCAACCAAGGGAGACCTAAGATCACCGGGGTATTCGGGCAATCAATGATAAAAAAGGAAACTTGTTCCACATGGAGAGAACCTATCGACATGGAACAGCTTACGGACTTTAAAGATATAACCCCACGACCTAGGGAAGTACCATCAATAGCGATTAACTTGACCGAAGGGACCAAAGGAAGTGTGGGTATAGCATGTCTACAGGCAAAGTTAACATCTAAAAAGTTCCCTTCTGCCCCAGAATCAATGAAAGCCAGGCTCTCCACAGTACTCGTATCCCATCCCAAAAGGACCGGAATCATGACTTTAGAGGAACTTTGTTGGGGAGTAGGAATGACATTGCCCAAGCAGAACTCCCCAGATCTGCTTAGGCTTTGTCGTTTCCCGGCCTCTTGGGACAAGTGCTACGAAAATGCCCCCGATCCCCACAGTACAAACACAACCCGTTAGCCCGTCTACGAACTTTTTCCTCGGCAGATAAGCGGGTAGAACCCAGCTGCATGGGTTCCTCTGAGGGTCTAGAGGAAGTCTGCTCAGGTTTGAATAAACACTCTGGAGGAGAGGTTTGTGGAGCCACTGCAGGAAGTCTCTCCTGGCGTCTCTCCCTATGCCTCCTATCAATCTGAATGGCAAGGTGCATCAGGGAGTCTAGGGAGGATGACGTGGGAAAGTTAACCAAGCTGTCTTTCACAGCGTCAGATAGCCCCACTCTAAATTGACTTCGTAAAGCAGTATCATTCCACCCTGTTTCAACCGCCCAAAGGCGGAATTCCGTACAATAATCCTCGACCCGTCGTTTACCTTGCCGGAGATTGCGAATAGCAGAATCAGCAGAGGCAGAACGATCAGGATCATCATAGATTAGTGCCATAGCTTTAAAAAAGGAATCAAGGGATGTACGGGCTGGATCAGAGGGAAGTAAGGAAAATGCCCAGAGCTGTGGATCCCCAGTCAGGAGGGTCATTACAAAATTGACTTTCAACCCCTCGGTAGGAAAGGAACGAGGGAGAAAGCTAAAATACAATTTACATGCTTCCTGGAAAGCAAAAAATTTATGACGTTCCCCAGAAAATTTTTCAGGAAAAGGAACTTTAGGCTCCACTACATACGTTACCGGAGCAGCGTGAAGAGAACTGCCTCCAGGAAGAGATGCCGGAGTAGGAGCAGCAGGCTGTTGTTGGAGCGCATCCAACCTCACGGACAGTCTCTGGAGCCACTGAATAATCTGGTTTTGCTGAGCTTCTTGTTCCCCAAGACGCTGGAGGAGACTCTCACTCCGGATATCCTCAGAGGAAAGTGGCGCCGCAGCCCCTTCAGCATCCATTTTTTCGGGCCCAACGTAATGTCACGAGTGGTATCCTAAAACTCAGAACAGGCTCTAAGGGTCTGGTCTCGGCTCACTCTTCCGCCTATAACCGCCGCCTTTCACGTCGGGAGGAGCCCTTCGCTACTCGGATGCCGCCAGGTCTTATTGTGAGAAACCCAAGGAGAGAGTTCTGAGAAAGCACAGGAACCAATCGTATGACAGGCAGATGGGAAACACTAGAGTAGTCAGGACAGGCCGGGGTCAGCAACAGTCAGGCAGCGCAGCACAGAATCAGAATCCAGTAGAATAGTCAGGCAGGCAATGGTCGGTCCAGGCAGCAATAAGGAAGGTCAAGAACAGGCAAAAGGTCAATACAGGCAGCAAGCGAGAGAAGTCAAATACAGGCAAAGTCAGGAACACAGGAGAACAGGAATCGCACCCAGGAAATCAGCAAGGAAAACCTACGTTGGGCAACGAATAGAGCACAGTGAGCGCTTTAAATATTTGAATTTCGCGCCGAAATGACGTCACGCGCGCGCCGGCGACAACGCGAGTGCGCATGCGCGCGCATCAAGAGCGCGCATGCGCATAAGGGACAGAGAGAGGCACGCGCGCGCCTAGATGATGACGGCGGGCGTCCCCGCACCGGAGGAGCTAGACCACCAGGTATCGTTACACCTAGTATGTCAGGTTATACAGGGCCCAGATATTTCTGATGACAGATCTCTAGACAAATATTTACATATCCTTTAGCAGAAGGTAGAGGGAGCTGCAACCTCTCCAGCTTTTAAATCTTCCTGTAAATGTTTCATACTGCAGCAAGAATGGGCACTGGGTTCTTTCAGAACAGATCAACTACAATGATCACATCAAGGTGTGTCTATACTGTCTCCTAAGGTCAGGGCCGAAATCAGAAACTTTGGGGCCCTGCACAAGTTATTTATATGGGGCCCCCAATCAACACAAGTGCGCAGTACCAATCTATTGGCCACTCCCCTTGTGTGTGCAATATAAACAGCTGATGTTACTCTATAATAAGCAGTTAAAGAGTTCCATTAATTAATGTGATAATAAGTCAGTCAGTTTATTGGGCATCAGTGGAGTTTGCCCTTAGTTTAACCCCTTCCAACCTACCTGCCCCTGCTCTGTCATTGCTTGATATAAAAGCTACTTGCAGTTTTGCATAAGTTACATAAACTGTGCAAGTTTATGGGCCCAGTGATCTTGCTGTGGGGCCAAATATCTAGTCAGTAGTAGTTAAAAATAATTAATGTGCTTAAAAGTCAGCATTTTAATTTGGGGGGTGGTCAGTGGCGTATATACGTAAATAATGTAAGTTTCTTTGAAAGAAACATAATTTTTTGCAAAAGTTATGTACATTGTGTAAGTGTAGGGGCCCAATAACCAGTCATTCCCACTGCTGGAAAGTTCATGTAGGAGATGCTGATATCATTTAGTAAATGGATCCCAATATAGACAGCTGATGTTTCTCTATAATAAGCAGTTTATATAAATAGTTAAAATTAATAATAAAGTGCTAATAAGTCAGTCAGTACAGTTGTACCCCCCTTTACCCCCCTGATGGCTGCCCTGCCTAAGGTGAATACATATGGAACGACAGCCCAGCAGGGTGAAAACTAATCCTATCCAAACTCTCTGACCATATTGGTTCGTGCTTGGCCATCCTTACATTAGAATGAGTTCAAACCTGCTATGCAATGATGCAGTGAATGCAAACCATCTATGACATGACTGCACCACTGTGAAATGAAACCAATACAAACACAGGGACTCCATTCTGTAGTTATTATATCTGTTTGTAGATATAGGATTGTTATAAAATAAGGTTATTCATTAAACAAAACAGCGGCCTTCTTTAGTCAATGACTTATAGAAGTCACAGGAAAAAAACAATAAGGACTCATAATCTCCAGTGTTTTTTTTCCTGTGCTCCCAATGTGTCCCCATGCATGCTTTCCTAGGCACACGCAAGCACCAAATCCAGATGGAACCAAACATGCTGAGTTCCACCTGCATTTGGCGCTTACATGTGCCCATGGAGCACATGTAAGCGCCCAGGAAATATGCTGGTGAGTACAAGTCCAAAATGTGGCCTTAAAAAGGTTCATCATAATGAATTAAAAATAATGCATTTTTTCCTTGGTACAGTAGCCATATGTAACTTAAAACAAAAAAAATGTTTCATTATTGCATTTCTTTTTAATTGTTCCTTATCGCTAGGTGTCACAGTTCAACACTGCCACTACACTTCTGATACCATTTTAAAGCTAATCAGGCTTTAAAAAAAAGTTGGGAATTTGCTAAAGCACTTTTCTAACTTTCAAAGAATCCTATTGGGTTTGATTAATGTTCAAATACATTTTTAGTAGATTTAAGTTATGGTGATCTAAATTACGGAAATGTGGAAAACCCCAGGTATATTTGTACATTTCTGTTTGAAAACAGAATTCACTGGTTATAACATAAACTTTTATTGGTTTTTCAAGGTATTTATTATAAACATTATAGCGCGGTTACTGAGATAGCCACACTGCTTGCTAAATTCCAATGCTTTATTGGTTATAACTTGATTACAAAATCTGATAAGAAGGCCTCCTCCAGTAAACATTATGGATCCTTGCAATTGCCAACCTCCTCACAGTGTTTAAGCATCCTACTATATAATTGTTTTGCTTCTTTATCAGGTCACCTAGGTAATAGCTGCATTATTTCATTTTAAAAATTAACTCACATATCATGATAAAAGCAGCGAATCTCAGAAACCATACTTATATTGGGTCTGAGAAACTAGGCCAAAGGTGCAATTTGTTATATAACGTGTTGGGGAAGATGAAGGAAAAAAATGGTATTTGAATGTTTGGGGTCATTTAACAAGCAGAGAAAGGGCAGCTATTTCTGGACAGTATCCTGAACCTTTCCATCAGCACATTTTGATATTTGTGTGCATTCTTCTCTCCAAGTGAACTTAAAAGGTTAATGAATTAACTTGCATGACGCATGTTTAGAAAGGAAAACACAGCTCTAATAAGATAATGTGTTTTACAATGTGGGTAACCTTGCTCTGGAAATGAATAGCTTTCAATGATACTTAGCTGCTGGGACAAAGACATTTTGGTGTTTGACATGCAGAAGGAAGCATGTAATTTGTGTGCCAGATTACTGCGCGTGGAATACACAGAGTTAAGGCAAAGAAAGCTAAAAACACATTCTGGATTATATACTTCTGGTTACAACACTATTGGGAGCATGTAACAAAAGCCATTAAAAAAAATATGTGCAAATATTCTTCCCCTAATGCAAAAAATATTTTATTTACACATATTCCAAGTACAACCACTGGAGCTGTCTTTACTGTATTGTGCATGTGATAAACCAAGGTGGCACATGGGAGGGAATGTAGGGTAGTGATGTTGGTCCCTGGAGGGTGCTTAGCTAATGTACATCCTCTCCCAGTGTTTTAGGCTTTGTCTTTTAATATACAATAGTTTGTTGTTTATATCCATTATTTATATGAATATTAGAAAAATATAAATATATTTATATTGTGTGGTCACCAGCTTCAGTCTTCATGCTACAGTGCACAAGTGTAGTTTCCTATAGCAACCAATCAGCAATAAGCTTTGATCACTTAGAAAATAAAAGCAATGATCTGATTGGTTGACATGGGCAACTACATTGGAGCAATTTAGCACCTGTAAATCAGTTCCACTTTGTTATTCCAAATATAAATCTGACTCCGTATGTAAGGTATTTATCTCCTATCACCTATATAACCTTTATGAAAGTGATATTCACTTATACTGCAACTTTATATTTAAGCTGACATTGTGTTAGTCCTACAACCTTCCTTAACATCTTCCATATGCTTGTGGTACTATCCCCTTATAAGAAGGAAGAAGAGTGAATAGCTAATGTTACCTCAGAGCTATTGCCTGATGCCTGCAGAGTGTGACTACATACAACCATTAATGTTTTTCCATAGATAGCAGCTACAGTAGCTGCAAAAAGAACAACTGTAGTGAGAACAGTTTATTTTAAGGCATTAGGGCACAATGAAGATCTCTGTATCGCTTCTGTACATCATATTCTTGATATTCTTCATTCTCTTTCAGTAACATAACAAATGTAGGCCAGGCCCCTACCACCTGCCCATGCCCCCTGCTCCCCATCTGCTCATGCCTGCCGGTAAAAGAGCGGCTGGGGAATGGAAATCTTTTCTACAACTATAGAGAAGTAGGGTTTGTGGTCTGGGCCCCCTGCGATTGAGGGGTTTGTTTCCTATATAGTTATGCCAGTGTTGACTTGGGTTTTGAAACATTAAAATATAAAAAAGTGCAAACATTTTCCAACTTAAAGTATACCTGGAATTTACTGAGTATGATATTATGAATTCTGATCATATAACAACCATTGCTTCTTTTTTCTTAGGCGGTGCTTGGCCCTCTCATAGCCATTGCTCTCAAGCTTTCTCAAATCCATGAGAGGACGGGGCGGAAGGGACCCACCGTAATTACCTGAACTCAACATACAGAAAGCAACGTGGGCCAAATACAACTGTGTGAAAGAATGATATCCCTTTTGCCTTGCCAAAGCCTTTAAATAGCTGTATATGCTTTATTTGAGTAATATGTAATGTTTTGTACTTACTTACATGCTATTAATGAACTAAGAGCTGGAAAACCCTTCCTGTTCATTCCTCTGTTAGTGCCCCAGGTGGCCCCTACTGCACTCTTGGCTACAAAACTGTTGAGTGCAGGAGGTTTCCTATCAGTTATTTAAAATGAAAAGTGCATCTTACCTGGGGCTCATTTATTAAAGGAACAGTAGCATCAATATACTGTTGTGTAGCCATGAGGGTAGCTATTCAAATTGAGATAGGGCTAAATAGCAATAACACAATTGTTTTCTACAGAGTTTATCTGTTATCTTCTATCTAACCCATGCCTTTTCCCCTTTTCCCCAGCTCGAATGGCTGCCCCCATGGCTACACAGCAGTGCATTTATATAAATTATAGTAGTCTTTCTAAAGCAAACACACCAGGTTTACCAGTGCAGGGCAACAGTGCATTAGATTTTAATTACCAAAGTATTTGGACACATTTGCTGCTAGGCAGTAATTACTAGCAACCACTCAAATGTCACTTATCAAGGACTGGTTGCTATGGGGTACTGTCCAGGTGTAAATTTGGCAAGTAAATGCCTTAGTAAATGAGTCCCCTTACTACAGCATTATTTGGCATCAACAGTAAAGGCATTTCAGGGATCGCATAAATCTATATGCTGGGTAAATTGTGATTTAATTATATATGATTGCAGTCAGATGTGACTAGATTCTGGAGTTATTGGTAATACACTGAGCCAATACACTGGCCAGAGCAGAGATGCCCAGATTTTGCTGATGAGGGGTCTGCATTTGCTGCCCTTTGCTCTACCATATTAAGACTTACACTAGGCAACGTCAAACAGCTTATGTTCTACTGGTGGATTATGGGGTCTTGGGCACCCCTGGGCTACAGTCAGATGCATAAATGCCACACTGTCAGCTGCATTGCTGGCAGGGGTTACTGACTAACAAGTAACTCTCTGTATCTTTTAATATGACCATGTTTCTAAGGCTGATGGGCCACGGAGCAAGTTAGTCGTTAGCAATAAATCGCTGCTACCGCGGGCAACTTACCGCTCCAAAATGCATTTCCGCCAGCACCAACAGGAGATGTCAGTGAAAAGGCCTATGTACTGCTTTGGTTTGATGAAGTTGTGCAAAGTTTCCCGCTGCAGGCAACTTAACGGGACCTTGGAAAGGCGAAACAATGCGTCTTCACCGACCCTATTGTTGCTGGTGGAAAGGCATTTTGGAGCATTTAGTTGCCCACGGTAGCGGTAGCAGAGATCTATTACTAACGATTAACTTGCTCCATGGGCCATCAGCCTGAAGAAGAGTTTGACAAGTAGGTAGGCAATAGCAAAATGCAGCAGTTATGAGAGCTATAAAATTAAATAGATGCACTAACAGACATTTTGCTTTCTCATGCGGTATTTCTGTTGTGTATATGTATGCATATCTGTATGCAGACTTTTACTGCCGGAAGGCAGATTACATTTAATTCATTGGAAAAGACCCCTTGTATCTTTACTGTCTATAAGAATTCTGTATCTTCACTTGTCTGCCAGTATGAAGAGCAACTAAAAGTTGTCATGTTAGAGATTACAAAAAAAGATAATATGGAAAGAACAAAGTATTAAAATATAGTCCTCAAAATGTATCCTTTTATGTATTTTCACACTACTTTTATTTGCAATTACTTTAACTATAACTTCAAAACTATTAAAGCTATTAATCAATATATATTGGCAAGTTGCTTAGAATTTAATTTTTTAGGTTGAGGACCCCTTTAGAATGAACAAATTACTTGATCAAAAAAGACCACAGCACCCTTCTTTCCTTTTGTTTCTTTATGTATTGCAGTTTTGATATTAATTTCACCAAATGTGCAAAAAATAAACTATTCACAAAGAAAAGTTAATGTCTCCATTTGACACATTTTTCATATCTGTGCCAGAAAAAAATATATATATATATACATATATATATATATTTCAATGTATAAAGATATATATCTATATGGAAAACATTTGATATTGTATATAGATTTCTAAAAAACTTAAGGGCTCATTTACATGCACAGACTCTCTGCATTTTTCCCCACAGTGAGTTGCATCTAAAACCACTTTCATTAAAGTAATGTGCTCCAAATGTGCTCTTCACACATCCATATAGTAGTCCTCAGCGGCACTGAAGGGACCCTGGAGCTACTGCCTGTTCAGGAGGTGACAGTAGCTCCAGGGTTTCATCTCTACCCTGTGTCAATAGAAGCAGCACACTTGTGTCTAAAGTATCAGGCACAGATGTCATTTGCACGCCAAACAACGGAAGTGACACCAGGCAGACTGGGGAAATATTTGGTGCAACTGCATCTGATCTACAGCAAAGCCCATGTGTAGTGATGAGTGCAGTTTTTCGCCAGGCATGGATTTGCATCAAAAATGTGCAAGTATCAAAGAAATGCTGTTGATATCAACCTCTACAGCATGAATGGAAACATCAGCAATTTAAACTTCAGTTTCGCAATTCTCCAATGTGCACTGGTCCTTTAATAATGCAAAGTTATTCTAATTTTCATAGGCAGCTATTGCCCAACCACCAGTATGACATCTTTGGTTTACCTGAATATAAAAGTACAAAAACAACAAGAACATGTGGTGACAATTTTTTCTAAATTCAATAAATCTGATGTGAATGCTTAAATTGAAAATTGTTTTCCCTGATTCCTGTCCTCCTTTTTTTCATAAAACCAGACCTTAGAAAATAACATAGCATTGCTGGGATTTCCTTTGTTTTGATAAATCTACACCTTAGTTCATAGTTTGTACGCAGATCTTTTACTACCCACACTAAATTGTGGCATTAGTTTTTTTTATAAACAGCATTACATGCACAATATGTTTGGCTATATGTTTGCTTCTTCTTGCTCCACATACTTTCCCACAATGGCTTTTGTCACTTAGATTGTAACTGGTGTAACAACCACACTTTTTTTCTTTAAGAGCTATTGAAGTACTAAACTGTGATGTTATGTATCTAATAAAAGTGAAATGTCAACTTAGCACGAATACCTCAACTCTTTTTTTTCTTTAACCTACTGTACTTGTTATTGGCTTTGTTAAATAGCTAGTGTGATGCTCAAGTTTCAGTGAGTCATGTGACACAAATTACATCACTGAGCACCGTCATCACCAAGCACCTTTTATAAGTATATAATTTACAGGATAGTAATGGCTCTTGTGTGTTATATGGAAATAGCACCACTGAACATGATGCTTTTTTATCTAGTGGTAAGAAATAATATGTGTCATTGTATGGTAATCAGGTCATCTTTGTAGATTTTCTTTATGTACGTATGTATATCTTTATTTATAAAGCGCTACTTATGTACGCAGTGCTGTACAGTAGAATGCAGCGCTGTATGTCTTTTTAATTGCTTTTCAAATTTTCAAGATAAGTTTTAACTGCTTATTCCTTGAGTCAAGTGCCATTATTATTTTATTACGATTGTAAAGCACTGCTGCTATACAGAATATTCGGAGGTACACAGAGAAACCTTCATTTCACTGCAGCAGCAGCTGTGTGCTGATGCAGAAGAGGACTGACCTGATGAAGGATGGGAAATACTACTCATACCAGAACTTAACATGCAACATCCAATATGGTATAACAGAAGCATGGAGACATATTTGTAAATAAAGTTTAATTGAAATGTATTACCATGTTGCACTCTTTCAGGCCCGAACTGGCAAATGCCAGAGGGGTTGCTGTAAGAAGCCATAGACAATCACTATTTATTGGGTTGGTGGGGGCTGTTTGGGCCTTTGTGTACTTGAAATGCCAGGGCCTATTTTGAATCTCAGTCCGGACCTGCACTCTTTTGTTACTTGACTATTTCTTTGGAAACAGACTTATACCCTAATTTG
Source organism: Xenopus tropicalis (assembly GCF_000004195.4). Lineage (NCBI taxonomy): Eukaryota > Metazoa > Chordata > Amphibia > Anura > Pipidae > Xenopus > Xenopus tropicalis. Next base: position 129,200,219 of record NC_030677.2, read on the forward strand.
TGCTGCAATCTATGTATTATTTTATCTCTGTAATGTAGTACTACAACTCCCATCATCCTCCTCTGAATGACTGGTAAGTGAAGTTCAACAGTAGCAGTTTCCCCCTTCCTATATCTTCTTTTTGTGTAGAAGTGCAGTGAATTCAGTGCATAGGTTGGCACTTAGTGGTGGTCATTTATCAAGCCTGGGCAAATTTGCTCATGGGCAGTAACTCATGGCAACCAGTCAAAATGTTGCATTCATTGTTCTACCTGCAGCTGCCTGAAAAACTGATTGGTTGCTATAGGTTACTGGTCACAGGCAAATTCACAGGTAAATGAGTGTTACTGTCTTTAAAAATTAACCCTTTGATTTGATGTCAATTTAATGTAGGATTAAATTTGTTTAATTATCTGTCTCTCATATAATGGACACAAAAGACTTATGACAACCTGCTCCATTTAGTATTAGGGATAAAACAAAAAGTGGTGCTTATGAAATGAGGCAAAGCAACAACAGACACTTTTAATATAAATATATATTTAGTATAAAAATACAATGTAATATATTATACAATATTTACATACAAGGACATACAATCATGTGAGTAATTCCAACCAGGAAAAATAAAGGCACCTAATACAGGAGCATAAACAGTCAAAAAGACAAACTTTACACAACAGGAGGTTCTGCTTGGAGTAAAACTGTGTCTCTGGGCTTCCAAAACATGCCTCCAAGCTAGAAATTTCCCACTCTCCCACTGGGAGCAACATTGAAAGAGATGGTTAGCAATATATTGCTCACAAGCTACTGATTGGGGATCACTGCATTATATGTACCATGAAAGAAGTGCAGTTATGGACTATGAAAGGCTCAGAAACACAGTTCCTTTATTTCTGCACCATTGGGGTAAATCCAGGACTAACCTGTAACCCAGATATGTAGAATGTGTATTGCTGGAATACTGGTACATCAGTATCTAGCCCTGCATGTTTACACTACCGACACAGCAGGTGTGTCCAATCCCATATTTTATATATATATATATATATATATATATATGCACATATATGTGTGTATGCATGTACTGTAGGTCTGTTACAGAAATACATTTCCTTTGTTGTTTACTTGTGTTGGCATTGTAGCATCTTTACAAATATAAACAGAACTAAATATATGAAAAATCGCAGTAACGGCTGTAGAACCTGTGTGGGTCCAATTTCCTGGACCCACCCCAGTGACCCACAACCTGCATTTCTATGCACTGCCCACACAACCATTGACAGTTGTTAGATAAGATGAACATTCCGCTTCTTACTTTGACCGATCGATGAGCTATCGGAAATTTTATCTGTAACATGATATAAACAGTATGTTTTTCTCTTATCCTGTTTTCTTTCACTCGTTCTGCAATGGGCATCACAAGCGACCTTTTTTTCACAAATGCTTGCAGGCACCTCTGTGATGGGCTACCTTAATATCAGCGAGCTAGGCATGTTGCATTTGAATCTACATGCTTGCCAAACAGTCTTAATCAAGCGCATACAGTCAGTCACATGTCTCAGAGTTATCACCATCGATAGAACCTGGTTCTCTCTCGGAGCTGGATTCAATATTAGACAACTGCACCGATGCCTCATATGAGGGTGGAGAATCATTACAAGTATAAACTTCATCAACAATGTCCACTGCACTCTCTGTGTATAGCGGAGGGGGGATGTTGAGTCCTTCTTCAAGCACTCTCAGTTCACAGCCTGAGTCTGGCTGCTGCCGAATTTCATTAATTACACTGTCGTAGGATGGCGGATAGAAATCTGGCCTAAAAGTACAATTAAAGAACATAAATACCAAAATTAAAGAACAAAAATAAACAAAGCCTTCAAGTTAAACATATATGGCTCACGCTTACTTCTAGCTTTGGAATAGAAACAGAAGGCAGAACAATATCTAAAACTAATTTTAGGATTAAGTATTACTGAATGTGTCTGTGGTGCTCCTGATGCCTGTCTACTACACAGGCAGCCTTATACACTGGGAAATGGAATGAGTAAGCTTTAAGTGAATGATTTATACAACAAAAATAAAATGAACCCTTGCCTACGAAATGTTATATTATTCCTTCCGTGTAAGTATCAGGAGACCAAATGAAGAGGTCCCTGTGACCTCCCCGCTAAAAATTCCAAAGTTTACAAAACATGTGGGCAGCGCTAGTAAGGAAGCACTGTATAATACAGAAAATATTTGCAATACATAATAAAATGCGATGGGGGAACAAAATATTTTTTAATGTTCCTATTTAATTAATGGTAAACTTACATACTCTATATACAAATATATTTACCATAGTATATTAGTGCTAGTGATATCTCAACATACCTGTCTACTGTCTCAACATGGACTTCCTGCTGGCTATGGATTCTCCTGATCATACTGTGGAACAGGCTCTTTTGGTTTGCCTCATGATAAGTGCTCCAAAAAATTCCAGTCAGGAGCAGGATAAATCCTATGGGCAGCAGAAAGTAGGCCAGTATTCTGTCACTCTTGCAGTTACACACATAGCTGGAAGATATATAGAAGGCTCCCAGGCATACCAAAGAGAAGCCTGTAATGAGAAATAAGAATCTGAGCACTGTATAAATGCTCTTCTTCATCTTCATGTTTGAGAACTGTTAGAGCCGACCACACTGAGAACAAAACTAAAAGATCCAACAACTCTGTAGTTTTATATAGTAGGAAGGGAGCTGGCCTTTGGACAATGATTTATCAAAGTCATGGGCATAGAGATTCATTAACCACGAAACGGAGCTATTTAGAGCTAATATACACTAGGATTATGTTTTAATCAGATAGGTAACAAACACGAGAAAGAAAAAAAACACATACGCATAGCTTTTTTTTTATGCTTTGTTATGATACACAACTGGGATTTGCAAATGTAACAGATTCTGTAGATCTTAAGGCACTGGCCCTTAACAAAAAATAAAATCAGAGGGAAAATTACAATTTACCTATTTACTTTTCCATTTGAAAAGTATAAATTACTATATACCCCAAGAACATGCACCCTTCATAGCAGCAACTAGCACTGATAACAATGATGCACAATGCTGGTAGTTATCATATTCCTGCTGGAGAGCTGAAAGTTCCCCATGCCCATTTTCTTGCCCAAGTATGTCCTCAGAACCAACAGTGCACATTTTCATGATATCTACAGAGGTCGATCATGAAGTAGATAATAGAATCTGAATAAGTAGATAATCAACTGCTTCATTATGGATATACAGGTATGTGATTCATTATCCAGAAACCCTTTATCCAGAAAGCTCCAAAGGATTTTTTTAGTAGACCTAAGGTATGGAGATTCAGTATACCAAAATGCTCCTTTTTTGAGCAGGTTCCAAGTATTCTGCATAACAGGTCTCAACCCTGATTTTATTTTAGGGGGGGGGGGGGCATTATCAGGGGCATTATCAGGAAGACATTTTATTACATACATAGTGCACTGCTTCCTGCTGTTAATCTTTTTTTCTAGTTGGCATTGGCTAAAAACACTTGTGGATTTCAAAAAGCTAAATTCCCTTTGCACAAAAGAAAAATCAGAAAATGTGCTTTTATTTTTTTTTCTTTAATACATTTTATTAAATTCTTCTGTTAGATTGTAAACTACAGTGGGACAGGAACTGAAAGTAGGAATCTCTGTAAAATACTATGCAATATGTCAGTGCTGTTTATATATAGAAGTTATTCTGGAGAAAAGTCATATTTGCTTTCTAAGCTAGATGGCAACACTGACATTCAAAAGAAAAACACCAAGCACCACTTGTATTGATGATATATTGAAGAATGTGAATGACTGCATTGTGTTATATTACAAATGTTCAATGCAGTGGGCACATCCGTGTGTGTTTGCGTTGAAATCTTTCTAGCACTTCACATAGTCAAGAATTCGCTAGCTGTTATTCCATGAAACCCAGTGGGAACCTGGAGCAACATTTTTGACTGTCTTAAGGAAATTATAAATACCTTGGAGGAAAAAACACCAGAAATGTTCTGTTATGTTTCTTCTGCATTAAATGGGCCAAGAAAAACTGAGAATAATATTGAATTGTCCCTTTTTTTATTAATTTCAGGGCTGTATTTCCCATCATCCATGGGTGCAAGTAGATTTATTGACATGGATATATATAAACTTGAAATAAATTGCTTTAATATTTTTAGCACAACAGTACAAGAAATCAACTAAATAACTTGCTAAACACAATAGTAATCTGCTGAACACTGCTTTGTCCAAGTTATCCATTTGAAGTAATATTTTTTAGAATTTAGAACTAACATCATCAGTACAACAATGGAATGTAGGGCTCGTCAGAGAGGGGACCGCATCAATGAGCCAATGTGGTCAAACCTGCTCAATCGCCATCTGGCCAATTTTAGGCCAGATATCAGTTGGGTAGGCCCTTTGGGGTTGCCCAAACACAGGCAGAAAAGCAGCAGAATCGTTCTGAAGGACCCGAATCAGCAGCTTAAATCTGCCCATGTACTGTATGGCCACCTAGAGAATACAGCTTACAAACTCTCTGAGATAACTCAAGAAACTCAAGTTTTGATAACCAGCTTGTGAGAGGGGTTAAGTGTGCCTGTGCTTATGGGCAAGCCATGGGGACACAGCTATGTTAACCAGGTAGGAAGTGTAGGTAGTGGAGACAGTCTCATTAGTATATTTTAAGCAAGTAGTTATTGTTATTCTAGTTTAGAGCAGATTCCCCTCTGTGGCACCTGGTGATAAGAGATAGTGACAGGCCAATTAGTTGAGCAGCTAGGCTTTCAACAAAGAGTAAGGAAAGGGCCAGTTGCCAATCAGGGATCCAATATGTAGGGAGTTAGGACTAAATAGGTCCTGTTGTTGCACAGAGGACACCCTTAATGTAAGCCTTAAGCTGGGTAAAATGCCTGTGAGCCATAGAGCCACCTGACATGAAGGAAGAGAGGCAGGAAGGTAGGCAGCAGACAAGGGCCATGCACTGTTTTGTACTGTTTTGACATTATTATTATTGGTTTGACAGTCCTTTGTTTATTTGGCCCACAGAAGTGGAATGAATTTGCTGGAATGCAATTGGGATTTCCCAAAGAGAAAGTGGTGGTCTAAAGAATGGTACAATGTTGTGGGGGCAGGTTCTTCTAGGCATTCCTGTGCACTCATATTGATAGATCTAATACTCTGGTAAACATTTAATGAGGGTCTTCCAGCAAGAGCTAATGAGAATAATGTAGAAGTAGGGTTGCAATAGAGTGATCCATTTACCCTTCATGAAATCATGAGATCTTTTCTAGTAGATTGCACTAGAGGTATGCTTACAGCTGGTCATGTTTACAAAGACCATAAGGAGGTTGAGGGAATTTTTACAGCACAGGGACACGGATCCCGTTTTAGAGATTTAGGCAGTATCGTTGGAGTGACACAGGGAGCCAAGAGGCTTTTTCTAGCACCTGCCCATTTGTATTGCAATAGAGAATGGGTGACTACTAAGGATATTAGATTGCCTGCTTTCACAGCTGTGCCATGATGGCTTTTTTCTGTTAATTGTTTTTTCTGTTCACTATATTAATATTTATTATGTATGTCGTAATTTGTACACTTATATGGTAAATCTTTGTCATTTTACTTCCAATGCTGTCTGTTTGTTGTTAGGTATATGGTAAAAGTGACATAAGGATGTAAATGAGTGGATTACATACAAGAGTCTTCCCCAGTCAATATTGACCTAGTCGGAATTGTTCTAGATTAAACTGCAATAGTGTTTCTGGCAGCACTATGGTATAAAGTATTCCAATAAGCACTTGTTCCCCACGTCTAATTACACTTGCAGTTCTTTTTTATGCTGTGTGTCAAATGTACAAAGACAGCACCTTCTGTGCGTCACTATTTTGTAGCATTTGTGAAAGAAGTTGGTTTGATCCACATGAGCTTAGCTGAGTTACACAGGAAACAGATTTTGGCATAATATGCTGGATACATTTCACACTTCAATACCATTTCCTGTTGTAAAAACTTAATGTCGCAAAAGACTTGGGTAATTATTTATTTCTTGGTTGAACTTTTAGCATGGTTCCTCTCACTCCTGTCAATGCCCTAATGAACTATAATGAATTATTGAATGAAGAATCAACGTAGTCTGTTCCTGTAAATAGAATACACAAGGATTATTTCCCTAAATCATTATCTAGTACATGAAGCAAAAACATGAGTGAGATTTTTCTAGATCCGGATGCTCTAATTTACTATTGCTTAACTACAGGTCAACCCAAATTTAACTGGACCAATTTAGGAAAAGCAAGAAAATAATCATTTGCATCAATGTGTCTGCAGCATAGTAGCTAACAAAGTCTTTAAGACAGCATGGATAAAAAAGGTATTTAATTCAAAACATGCAAACAAACTTGTGGTTGACAGCGATCTTAACTCAAGTGCTTTCTTTTCAAGTGGTTTCTGCAATATTAGCAGTTTTAGACAGTTTTCTACTGCAAGACAGGCTTCAGCTCAGTAGCTTTTTTTTAGGACCAATACTGTCAGTGACCCTAACTGTCTATGTGTTGTCTATGTAATGCCTGGATTCAGTACACCCTAGCATTACTGTTGAGCTAAAGGCCTGGTATTAGAAGCTTTTGCTGCAAATATCCTAGAAACATGTAAAAAATATGACTTGTCAGCCTACTAATTTAATTTTTAGCCTTTTGTTGTTGCTTTTACCTATTTCTTGCATGAAAATGGGACAAACTAGAAACAGAATATTTTAGAATCCAAAACAAAACTTTTGGGACAGGGCCAAAGTGGCAAAAGATTCTAGTCAACCAAATCCAGGACATAGATAGTTGTTAAGATGGAGTAAAAAACAATACTAAGTTTGTCAAAATATGTAATCCATGTGTTTTAGTGTAGAAGGAGAATCCCAAGGGGTTGGGTATAGTGTTGCCACTTGGTCCAGCCAAAAACAATTATTCCAGTATAGGAAAGCCCTGGAGCTATAAGCGCAGGGGCTGCATGACAAGGGATCCGAATAACCAGCAGCCTGATTACACTGATATATATTTAGAGACTGGCAAAACTAGGTGCAACTGTGATTAGGTGAGTAGGAAAGAGTTAAGGCAGGAGAAGGCTGGCCTGGGGGGTGGAGAAAGAGAGGAATGTGATGTCATAAAAAGAAGCACTTACTTCCTTATCTTCTGAGCAGGTAGGAACATCCCACCCACCCTCCCCCTTTTTGCATATTTTGCTAAATGTCAGGAGTTTCTATTCTTTTTGTTTTCATATTACCTATTAATAACTGAATGTGGATGTTTTCCTGAATGCATTGTTATATTGTGCTTTCTGTATTGCTTTCTGTATCTTTATACGGTATAAACCTGAGAGTCACCATTGTATTTAATTCATGTTAACTACAATTGTTTGATCCAGGGAATCTTTCTGATCGCCAAGGGGGTCAGGAAGGAATTTTTTCCCTCTTGAGGCATAATTGGCACTAGCTTCAGGTTGGGTTTTTTTGCCTTCCTCTGGATCAAACCAGTGGATATATGATAATATATTTTAAGTTTTATTTGTCACAGCAGCGGTAGGACCTTGCCAGAGTACTGCACAGGTAATTTTAGCAGAGGTAGAAAGGAGGTTCTTTCTTGTGACTGCATGGTGGATTGATAGATACAGACGCTACTACTGCTTGTGCTAGGTGACAGCCTGCCTGGATTTCCTATCATCGAGACACTGCAGATCCAGGACCGGCAGCAGGGCTGCTGAACTTCTCTCAGTCTAATACTCATTCAAGTCTTCACCAAGGAATGGCAGAGCATAGTAGCGACCGCCTATGGAATTATGGCTTTAGAATATTGCCTTGGGTTAGGCTGGCAAGGTCCTATGTATTTGATAAAATGTAAATAAATGCTGTGGCCTTTTTCTCCTGGTGTTTCATTAAGGTATGTAAGGGGGTTCAGTGGGATGCCTCAAGGCGAAGGGTCAATTGAGGAGTCCCCTTGTCATGTTAATAGGAAAGATATTACAGCACTTGTACATCTGCAAGTGCACTAAGCAATGTGCAATTTTCGTCAAAATTGCCATGTTTTTTTTCCCAGAATTCCAGCATCACTGCAGTTGTGGGGGGCAATTTTTTCATAGATTGGACACAATTGTGTGAAGGTCTACGTGGTGCCGTTTATGTTGTTGAGTTTGCAAGTGACATCTGTGCCCAATTCTTCAGGCCAAGTGTGCTGCACCTATTGACGCTGGGAACCCTGGAGTTACCGCCTGGTTAGGAAACAGTAGTAGCTCCAGGGTTCCCCTGTGTGTATAGGTGCAGTAGCACTCGATTCAGAATGGAAAGAAGGAAGAACTGAGCAGTATGGAGAGCAATTGTATAGGACAACTGACTGCGGGGGATTTGTGGGGACCTCAACTGCACTTGCAGAAGTAAATGAGCCCTGTTTTTTTTTACTATTCCATGCTGCAAAAACACTAAGTAGAACAAACACTAAGGAGAATAAATGAATCCTCTGTTTTTTAAGTTTTATGCAATTTGTCCAGGTCAGTCATACTTTCATTATTTATATTTGCTTTGTAGTGCCTCACAATCTGTTTAGTGTTCTGCAGGAAGGCAGGTTAAACCTCCATGGTTGTAGAACTCACACTCCTGTCCATTTAATGGTGGTCTTATGCTTTTTAAAATAGCCATTGGCATAGTTTTTTACCCTATAAAAATCAATAGCAGAGGAAGCTCAGTCAGAGGCCAATTCTTTGGTCAGGAACACTTTTCCGAAGAAATATATCTTGGAAAAATATGAAACTATGAAAAAATATGACAAGAGTTTACTACCAAATGGGGTTACAATGTATAGTGCTGTGTACCGAAGTATTTAAGAAGATGTCCAAAGCATTTTATGGTGTAAAAGGGCATTTCAGATTATTACTTCATTAATTAAACCTTGAGAGATTTTAAATTATATCTGGTTGTAATATTTATGGATTTTCTCAACTAAAACAGAGCTGGAGTATACCAGAACAGAATGTGCAGAACAAAACCTATTTAGTCTGCACATTAAATATAACAGAGTGTTACTTTGGAAAAACAGGCAAACAGTAACACAAAGATATATCACAGCCGCTAAATGCAATTCTTGACAAATACGTTTTTTTAGAAGACCACAGCAACAAGATACATACAGAAGTCAGATGAACCAAAATAGTAAACCACAAGTAAAACATGTTAATCATTGCTATGTTTCTTTTCTTGGATACTCGTACAGTTAATCTCCTGCAGGAAAAGCTGTCAATAATTATTTTTACATTTAATTTTTCAGATGTAGCATGTTCCAGTTAACCAGTTCTCTGCAAGCTCTTACCTACAGTATGTCAGTGCCAACAACTAGGCTAGTGGTCAGTGACAATAAAATACAGGTCAATAAAACTTTTTAGAAGCATATTTATCAGTGGGTGAAAGTTAGAACTACCCATCTAATAAATATTTTTCTAAAATTCCCATAGGAATGAACAGAACGTGGATGAGTTTTTATGTATTATACTCTAAACTCACGTTTTGATAAATTTGCCTCTATAACCCAACAGTCCCAGGTAGGGTATTTTTTATTGCATATATATTGATGATGCTCACATATTAACATATTCATGCTGGCCCCTAAAAATTAAATTATAGTGCACAATGGTTGTAAGTTGAGCAACATAATAGATGTCATGGTTAGCTACAGGTAGCAGCAAAAGGCAATAATAGAACACTTAGGACTTTTAATGCTGAGAAAACAGTCCACATGGTGCGTCATAAGTATTATATTAAACTGTCATGTGATAACTCCTGTTGACCTGGCGCTCAGATTCTGATCTGTTTCCAATTTCTGAACTTTTGTTCACTACAAAAATGCACATCTGGGTTTTTTTCCACACACACATCAAGCAATAACATTACTAGGGATTTAGTTAGATAGCTTGTACAATAAATACTGTACTAGTATGGAACCTGTCATCCAGAATGTTCTGGACTTACTGGGTAAGGGATCTTTCCCCACACCTTAAGTCTGCTGCAAAATCATTTAAACATGAATTAAACAAAATAATATTGCTTAAGGCCAATAAGGATTAATTATATCTTAGTTGGTAAGTACAAGATACTGTTTTATTATTACAGTGAAAAATTGAATTGTTTTTAAACATTTGAATTTTTCTTAAAGTGGAGTCTATGAGAGATGGCCTTCCTGTAATTCAGAACTTTTTGGATAATGGGTTTCTGGATAACAGATCCCATACCTGTATATGTCTGGCTTTATCAAATCACTTCAGTGCACAACATCGGAAATTATGAATGAAGGGCATCAAAAAATGTTATCTCTTTTAAAGGTGATTTCTATAATAAATATATATGTAATGTTTCAGCTCCAAAGCTGTGTGCTGACCTACAATACTAGGCAAGCACTGTGTGCATAAAGCATTTCATAGTAGATTCTAGTGTTGTTTCATATTTAATGCAAAATACATTACTGGCCTCTAATTACTTTTGGCTATGTGTGCAAAAAAAATCTTTTCTGTGCACATTTTAAACTTGTGTGCGCATTTTTAAAAATGGTGTGCTCAGGTCAGAATAAACACTACATTTTGTGTTTTTGCACAAAATTCTTTGTGTGCAACACAATTTGTCCTGCGCGTGCTTGATCGCACAGCTTAGAGGGAACATTAACTACTGATATTGTTTAATTTACTAGTACGGGTATGGGACCCGTTATCCAGAATGCTCGGGACCTGGGGTTTTCCAGATAAGGGGTCTTTCTGTAATTCGGCTCTCCTACCATAAGTCTGCTAATAAAATTATTTAAACAATAATCAAACATAACGGGATTGTTTAGGCTCCAGTAAGGATTAATTATATCTTAGTTGGGATCAAGTACAAGCTACTGTTTTATTATTAGAGAGAAAAATGAAATCATTTTTAAAAATGTGAATTATTTGATTACAATGGAGTATATGGGAGATGGCCTTTCCATAATTTGGAACTTAATGGGTGTCCGGATAAGGGTTCCGATACTTGTACAGGTATTGTTTTTTTCTATTATACAAAATGGGACCTGGGGTTTTCCTGGAAAGGGATTTATACTGCAACTTAGATCACCATACCTAACAACATTTAAGTATTATTTAAAACCAACAGGATTGTTTTTCCACCAATATGGTTTTATGCAATTTAGTTATGATCCAGTGCAAGGTTAATTTTACTAAGAAAAAATTAAAATAAAATGGACTCTATGGGGCACATTTACTAACCCACGAACGGGCCGAATGCGTCCGATTGCGTTTTTTTCGTAATGATTGGTATTTTGCGATTTTTTCGTATTTTTGCGATTTTTTCGGCGTCTTTACGATTTTTGAGAAAAAAACACGAGTTTTTTGTAGCCATTCCGAAAGTTGCGCAAAGTCGCAATTTTTTCGTAGCGTTAAAACTTTTAAGTTTTAACGCTACGAAAAAGGCGCGACTTTTCGCGCAAGTTTTAACGCTACGAAAAAATCGCGACTTTGCGCAACTTTCGTAATGGCTACGAAAAACTCGCTTTTTTTCACAAAAATCGTAAAGACGCCGAAAAAAATCGCAAAAAAATCGAAAAAGTCGCAAAATGTTCGTTTCCAAACGGAATTTTTCCAATTCAGATTCGAAATCGTGTCTTAGTAAATCAGCCCCTATGAGAGATGGGTGAGTGATCCCATACATGTATATAGTAAAGGCTGAGTATATAGTTTATTGAGAGAGTAAAGCATTCTTTCTTTGCATGTCTTTTTTTTATTTTTACATTGCTCCAGTTTTTTAAATAATATGTTTGAAAACTGCAACAGTATCCTTAGTGGCCATATAAATGCTGACTCTGTTGCTATCTATAGAGAAATTATAGAGACACATGTTTTTTTATAGAGACACCTGTATCTTTTGTTAATTTTGGAAAAAATGTCCAGCTATTTCATGTATAGTGTCATGGAATAAAGCTAGGCTTGAGTGTATTATTAGGAAATGCTTGCATGAAAAATTCCTTTAGGTTTAGCTTTGGGTTTAGAAATTATAATAAATTGCTGTGCAACCAAGGAGAGTGTTGAGACTACACAAATCATAACAACATTCTACCTGTACAGGTATGGGACCTGTTATCCAGAATGCTCAGGACCTGGGGTTTTCCAGATAAGGGATCTTTCCGTAATTTGGATCTTCATAACTTAAGTCTGTTAAAATCATTTAAATATTAAATAAACCCAATAGGCTTGTTTTGCCTCAAATAAGGATTCATTATATCTTAGTTGGGATCAGGTACAAGGTACTGTTTTATTATTACAGAGAAAATGGAAATCATTTTAAAAAATTAGAATTATTTGCTTATAATGGAGTCTATGGGAGATGGCCTTTCCGTAATTCGGAACTTTCTGGATAACGGGTTTCCGGATAAGGGATCCCATACCTGTACTGCTTACTGTGCCATTTATATTTACAAATAATTCTTTTAAATGGCAGTAATTCCAAAACTCCTTTCTCTGTGTATTATGGAGACATCGGGTAAAGTAGAAAGATTATAGCCTTATCATATCACAGCCAGAAACAACACCATCATTTACATTATCATATCTTGGCAGCAATAACTTTAAGGGCTGTGGCACACGGGGAGATTAGTCGACCGTGACAAATCTCCCTTGTCGCGGGCAACTAATCTCCCGAAATGCCATCCTATCGGCAAAAATGTAAATCACTGGTGGGATGGCACACGCGCCGCCGCGATTTGCCCGAAATCGCGAAAGTTTCCTCTCAAGGCAACTAATCTCCCCGTGTGCCACAGCAGTAAGAAGTAAATAGAAAGTGTAGGATGCAATTGTATGTCTTTTCAATTTTCTTTTGTCTGCTGGATATATTAATATATAAATGTTATTTTTATTTTGCTTTGTTTTCCTACCTTCTATGACTTAGTTTCAGCTTTGCATAATACAGGTATAGGACCTGTTATCCAGAATGCTTGGGACCTGGGAGATGGCCTTCCAGTAATTTCAAAACTTTGGGGATAACGGGTTTCTGGATAATGGATCCAATAATTGTATTGTGATATTCTCTGGCTGTCTTGACACAAACTGAATTATCTTGTTCCAGTTGGCTTGTGATCTGTAGAGACCATCAGATAATATTGATCAGTGCCAAAGGCTACCGAGAAAGGAAAAACAAATACCACACCTAGTGCAATATGTCAGATTTTAAAAAAGATTAGGATAGATAGTTTTGAGAGTCCCAGCACACAAACAGTTAACTGTACAAAAATACTATCGTAAAATTGCATATATATATGTATTTGTGTAGAATTGTATAGCAGAAATGCCTACTTTCAAACCCCTAGCAAAGGGGAAGTATATAAGATCAATCCCAGCGAACAGGTGACAAAACTTCTCTCATATAAAAGTGTTTTTTTTGTTCAGTGCATTACATTTTTTTCACTTTAGATTAATGGGGTCCCCCCAGGTGTGTTCTACCTTGCTTTCACCCGCAGAGACTTGTAAGGCCTGGGTCCCAGGGTGTGAATAGCATCAATTGACACTCAAAGACTACATTGCAACTATAAACCTTCTCTTTGTAACTTCCAAGCATTTTTAATTTGAGTGGCTCATATTTCCCAGCATACCAGGTTTTTGCAACTGCAGCTAACTATGAATCCAGGGCAAAGCAAAAAATTAATGGAGTCACTAGTGTCTTTTTTTAGACAAACCAGGGTGAAATACTGCACCTAAAATCAGAAACTTGATAAAGCTCTACTTGATAAAGATCTACTTTTAACCATTCTATGTGATTAGTGTTAAAGGAGACATATTGCATCATACTCATTTTTTGGTAATATATTCCCCTTTCTCTAAAATGTATAGTGCTTCTATAAAAGAAGGTTTTAAAAACATTTTACCTGTTAAAAATGTAATTATACTAAAGCTGCAGAGAGATCCTTTCTCCTCTGCGTCTAAGCTGAAATGAGGACTGGGCGTGTCCTCTCATGCTGCCTCAGGAAGTGATCATACTTCTGAGTGACAGTCAGAAAGTCCCGCCCCTATATTAGTTTTGCTTCACTGACAGTTAGCCTTTTTTCAATGAGAATAACATAAAAGTATGAAAGTTGGATGGCACTCCAGCTGGTAAATAATAACTTTCTATTCATGGGGGCCTGCTGGAGGGCAATAAACTGATGGCAATAAATTGTGCATAAAACTCCCTGCAAACTATTAACCTTTTTTTTACATAAATAAAAGAAGTTTGTCCCCCTGCCTGCATCCCCCCCAGCTGATTGTGTCCTCCTTTCCCTGAGAGCTGTTTTGTCCTTCTCCCCCAAAATCTTTCTGTCCTGCTTCCACCAAGAGCCTCCATCTCCCCTGTGAGAGCCGCTCTGTCCTGCTTCCCCCATGAAAATGTGAAGAGGAGTCACAGGCATACACGTATCCATTTTTTTTTGGTATGTGTATGTTGGAGGGATGATCTGATCGGAGGGTCCGAATCTCCTCTTCATTTTATACAGTTCCAGTCATTCAGGTTGTTGGCCAAGCAAATGGAAAAATAGAAATTTGGCATGCTGAGGATCAGCCAGTGTTTGGCCAACTTTAGTCTAAAGGCTTGCCGAAAACTGTATAATTTTCCTTTTCCTTGGTTTATCTCTTTTTTTGTTGTTAAAATTAAGTCTTTGAAATTGATCCACTGTGTATTGTAGGATTTCTAAGGTAAGTGTACTATTTTAGCAAATTACAAAATTCTGTGAATATGGTTATCTTGTCTCATGCAAAACAATTAAAAATGTGCAGCTCTGTCTGCATTTCCTACAGTGGTATGCAAAAACTTAATAGGGTTAATTAATATGTATATTAATTGTCACTATATTTTGCAGCATTATAAAAACCTTACAGACATATTGTTTAACCTTATCAAACTTAACTACTTCTCTGCTGTGGGTTGTAAAATCAGTGGTGCTGCCTTTTAAGTACCTGACTGCCAACAACAAAGATTTTAGTTAACACCCTTTGTCCAGAAACATATGACATGGCAAGATCATAGAGACAGGCGCTAAAGGTTGAAAGGGGACAGGTTAAAATTACATTGCAAGGATGATTGCTTGCATGGTCTCAAATGGAAACCATACTGCTAAATAACCCTTTAAAAAGCCACTATATAAATAAAGCCTTCTTTATAAAAATACAGTACATATGTGCATTTGGATAAACTTTAGGTACTAAAGTCTGTCCCTCTGGCTAGTAGGTTATAGAAAGGCCTATTCCTAGCAACTTTGCTGTTTTCTTCATTATTTCCTCTTCTAACTCTTTCCAGCTTTTAAATAAAGGTCAGTGACCCCAGCAGGCACTGTTACTGTTACTTTCTATTACTTATCTACCTATTCAGAGAGAGCAGCTGAACAAAAAAAAACTAAATAATTTAAAAAAACATAAATAAAAAATGAAGACCAACTGCAAGCCAACTGCAGATTGGTTCACTGTCTATATCATACTAAAAGTTTAAAGATGAACAACCCATTTAAGCCTCAGCCAGACCAGTTGCTCTTTTTGAGGGTTGTTGGAAATTACCTTTACTGGTTAATTCAGTAAGGTAAACTAGAAGACTTATTTTGCCACTTTAGGGCGAGGGCAGACAAAGCTTTAATCAGCTTCTCTCAGCCATGCACTTTTCTGCCTGGCTGAGAGAAGTGAATCCTCTTCCAGACGCTGCTGCATTAAAGGTTATGGCAACAGCCAGAGCGCGAGCACACAGAGCGGTGTGGATCGGTGGTAGGCCTGGAAAATGTTTGCGGATTGTCTGCGTTCGCCCTTATGTGTAAGGTAGTAAACACAGTAGTAAACACATTCCAAGTATTTCTAAACACACAGGATTTCTAAACACACATTATTTGACAGTATGTAGTCCCTGTGACTGGTTATACAGCATATTGTCTTACTATGGAGGAGCAACACATTTTCCCCGATTGGTGGCAGCTTCTATACAACTTACTTCTAGGGTATTTGAAGTTCTTCTCCTACAGAGTGTTTGTAAGCTTACATTTTAGAACGTATTTGCCTTTTGTTTACTGCTCACAATGCTACCATATAAAGTACATTTTTTTTTTTTGCTTTAAGTATAATATTTAACTAGCAAGTGGCTTAGAACCTGGAATCTACTGTAGTAAGAATAATTATAAACAGTCAGTAGCTTGTGTATAACATGTACAACAATTGTTTGGCTTGATAAAGGGCTGGTTTATGCCCGAAACGTTGCTGTGTGCACTTGAGTAAAGTCACTTTTTTCTACAACATTTCCGGAGTGCTGCTGTTTTTTCATTTTAACATGTACAACAATTGTTGTTTTGTATATAGGAGCAGATGTTTCACTTTCCAAGTCCCATTTGTGGCATATGCTTTCTCATTACTTTACAGAATCCCCCCTCTTTCTCTCTCTTTTCTCACTGCAGTTTTTGTGTTTATAAACTGATTTTGCCCTCTAATTCTATATTTCCTTCTGTGCTTGCTCTCTTTCTTTTCTCTCTCCGTTGCTCTTCTTTGTTCAATAGCACCTCAGAAAATAAGAAGCAGCTACTTTATTCACACAGGAAGCCACTCCCTTTCCAGACACTGTTGGGTCTTTCTTTTTTTTTTATAGAAGAAAAAAATCTTTATTTAACTTTTGGTGTATAAATGACTCTACTGCTGTAGGGACCCCAAAAGAATTGGGCCCCTTCAGGATGAATTCCCCGTTAGACAGGCACCAGAGGGTGGCCTTAGCCTTATGGATATGGACACCTAAAGGTGGTCCTACATATGTGTTTATGTGTGAAAAGGGAGTTTCCCTGTTGTTCAGCAGCAACCACTAGGTGGCAGTGTGCTGCAATATAAAAAGGGATGACACCCATTTCGTGAAGGTCTTAGTCCTGGCACTGCCTCTTGTAAATAGGTGAACAACAGGCTTGTGTTCTAGTACAGGAGGTACTGTAATAGGTCACTCTAGGAGTGACAGGCAGGCTAGAGAGAATGGGCAGAGATAGCCCCAACAGGAGAGAGAGGGGTTAAGATCCTCCAGCACTCATGGCTGGAGTTCAGGACCTGTAGTGTGCAGTAAGGGGAACCAAGTCAGCGCCTGGGAGTGTTCCCAGTGAAGGGACCCTACGCGTGGACCAGCATGAGTTCCTAGGTGGGATCATCCGGCGGGAGTACCGGGGGTAGCCCAAAGAGAGAAAGTGTGACTTGAGCCGTCTGTGTGACATCCCCTGAAAGTTCTGCCTGCATCAATAAAGCAAGTTTATCTGGTTTCATCATAACTGGTGTCTTGGCTGTTCTTACACAGAGGATCCTCAACTGCCTGGTAAGCAGCTACCTCAAGGGAGGGGCAAGGTACCGGGAGTTGCAGGGAGTCCGGGTTCAAGGAGGACCCCATTGAAATTTCCCAGGGAGGAGAAATATAGTTCTATCTATACCTACCCTGGGTGAAGGCACTCCACTTATTTATATCATACCTGTCCCCCCCATAATAAGCGGGGGCTCAGGGTTCCTGTAGCACCACACGCAGGTGATTGCGTGTTAAAAGTACAACCGTAGCCAAAATAGGGTTACACTGCAATGCCTGCTTTGTCTCCCCAGACCAGATTGGCAACAGATTACTAAGGTGGTAAAACTAGGGTTGCCACCTGTCCGGTTTTGACCTGGACAGCTCGCTTTTCAGAAGGGCTATCCAGGTTAAAACCTCCTGCCCGGTTTCCCAAATTAGGAAAACCGGGCAGGCTTCACTGACATTGACGCAGCATTTGACCAATCACTTATTGTCGCATCATATCCCCATCCCTGCGATGTCATGACCCTGCCTCTTCCCCGCCCCGCAATGTCATGGGCCTCACCTCTCCCCCATGACGTCACCCCCTGCACGGCAAAGAAAGCCAGCAGAGGTGGCAACCCTGGGTAAAACTCTTTCTTGGCACACTCCCTTAGACCTGCAGGCAGAAGTGGAGGTCTCTCTGATTGCCGACAGACCTGCCTAGCCAAACATCAGATTTGATTTTCCTGTCCTCTCCCAGAGTTGGACTGGGTTACCCGGGGCCCGCTGGGAACCCGACTCAAGGACCCATTGCTTATTGACTGTGTCTCCTGTTACTGAGTGCTGCAAATCTAACATAACAGTATGTTAAAGTGATTTGTGAAAGTCTGTTTGCCTATGTCATTACAAAGGATAAATGAACCATTTACCTTTCAATTTATGCAACTGGTTAGAGTGCACAAGCAACCAATCAATTGATCCACTAGGAAAAAAGTAAGGGCAAAGCCTGGACATGATGATGTCAGCATATAGGAAGTTCTCAGTGTGTCAGGTTTAAAATAGGCCACTCCCATCCCTTTACACTGATCAGACAGACAGAAGAAGGACTGATTTAACAGGTATAAAAAGTAGCTTTTACAGTGGCCTTTTTACTATTGTTATAAAAAATGGCTATTCTAATACATCCAGAGCATTGTTGGTGGTTTAAATTGATTTGGAAATTGAAGATGAACAACCCGCTCTAAATTCATTTTGATAATTTTGCCCCTATAACCCAGCAGTCGCTGTTCCAACTGAAAACATGTTATTTTAGACTCGCTGTTTGCATACTTTGGCCCAGATAGTGCTGATGATGCTCATATGTTAACATATCCATGCTCCTAAAAATTTAATTAAGTTCACAATGGTTATAGGTTGAGCAACAGAATGAACTGTTATGGTTAGCTACAGGTAGCAGCAAAAGGCAATAATAGAAAACTTTTAATGCTGAAAAAACAGTCCACATGGTAAGTATCATATTAAACTGTCACGTGGTAATTCCTGTTGACCTGGTGCCCAGATTCTTATCAGGTTTCAATTTCTGAATGTTTGTCCACTACAAAAATGTTTACACACCAGACAATAACATTACTAGGGATTCAGTTAGATAGCTTGTACAATAAATACTGTACAGGTATGGAAAATGTCATCCAGAATAATTGGGACCTGGGGCTTTCTGGATAAGGGATCTTTCTCTATTTGGATTTCCATGCCTTAGGTTTGCTTAAAATCATTTAAACATGAATTAAACATAACAGAATTGAAAAATTTGAATAGTTATTAAACATTTGAATTGTTTGATTAAAATGGAGTCTATGAGAGATGGCCTTTCTGTAATTGGGTTTCCAGATAACGGATCCCATACCTGTATATGTCTGACTTTAACATATTACTTCAGTGCACAGCATCGGAAATTACGGTGTGCTTCCAAATGAAGGGCAACAAAAAGTGTTAACACCTTTTGATTTCTATAATATATATACTTCAGCTCTAAAGCTGTGTGCTGACTATGGTTGCCACCTTAGTGGAAAACCGGGCAGAACTTACTGAGATTGTCCAATCACTATGATCGTCCAATCACCGCGGCATAGCCCTATCCAGTGATGTCACTGCCCCACCTCTTCCCCACCCTGTGATATCGTCCCTCCCTGCCCAACGAAAAATGCCGGCAGAGGTGGCAACCTTGGTGCTGACCCACAATATTAGACAGGCACCGTGCGCATGATAAAGTATTTCATACTAGATTCGAGTGATGGGTCATATTTTATGGAAAATATACTACTGACAATGTTCCCTCTAATTGCTTGTGTGCACATTTTTAAAACTATGTGCTTGGGACTAGAATGCTTGGAACCTGGGGTTTTCCTGGTAAGGGTTTTTTTCTGTTAATTGGCTCACCATACCTAACAACATTTAAGCATTATATAAACCCAACAGGTTTATGCAGTTTAGTTAGGATCAAGTACAAGGTTACTATTTCTGAGAAAAAGGAAAAGATTTAAAAAATGTAAATTAAATTAAAATGGACTTTATGAGAGATAAACCTTCTGTAATTTTCAAGCTTTCTAGATATTGGGTTTATTAGTCAGTAATGTCTTGGATTAGACAAACCAATGGGAAATACTGCACCTAATAAGCACCTTGACATAAAATAAAGTCCTTTAAGAGATCTACTTTTATTAATTCTATGTGGTCAGCGTTAATATATTTTTATACCGATTACTATGACTTTCTTGTATGCCAAAATAAAAATTCATTACATTGTTCATGGTTTTGAAATTTTACAGCAAGTTCACTATTTTTTTAATTTCCTGCTCCGAACATGTGACTCTGAGGTATATATTTTTTATTTTATATATCTTTTGCAAATGATGACCCAGTGTGTAGATGAGTAATACTCTGAGATGTAAAGAGTAATACTCTGAGACAATTTACATTTATTTAAAAAAAAAAAAAATATTTGTAGTTTTTTAATTATTTTAGTTTTTGTTTGGCAGCTCTCCAGCTTGGAGTTTCAGCAGCTATTTGGTTGCTAGGATCCAAATTACCTTAGCAACCAGGGTGTGGTTTGAATAAAGATATATGAATAGGAGAGGTCTTACACAGAAAAATAAGTAATGTAAAGTAACAATAACAACTAGAAAGGGAAGTTTGAGAACAAACTTCATGTTGGGTTGGAAAATATGAAGTCACTGAATGAAATCGGATCTGTTGTTGCCTCCACCCACTTTTTCTAACCTTGGACCACAGTTATATAGTAAAAACCACTGTGCAAAGTTTGAAGACCCTCGTTTTAATAGTGTCTGAATGGCAGCAATTTTAATTTCCCCACTGGAAGTCAACAAGTGAAATCTGATTGGCGGTTGGTGGCTCCCCCCCTTTTTCTAACCTGGAACTGCAGTTACCCAGTAACCAACTCTGCAAAGTTTAGGGACCCTAGGATGAATAGTTAAAGAACGGCAGCAGTTTAAATTTAAACCAATAAAAGGCAAAAGGTGAATTGTGATTGGCGGTTGGTGGGTGTGCCCA
This sequence comes from Xenopus tropicalis, assembly GCF_000004195.4. Taxonomy (NCBI): domain Eukaryota; kingdom Metazoa; phylum Chordata; class Amphibia; order Anura; family Pipidae; genus Xenopus; species Xenopus tropicalis. Next base: position 129,221,089 of record NC_030677.2, read on the forward strand.
CTTTTTCTTAAGTCGAAGTCACCCAGTGACAAACAGTGGGCACCCTGGCATAAATAGTGTGAGAATGACAGCATTTTAAATTTAAACCAATAAAATTCAATGGATGAAATCTGATTGGCTGTTAGTGGCTCAACCCACTTTTCCTAATTTCGAACTGCAGTCCCCCAGTGACCAACTTTGCAAAGTTTGGAGACTCAGGCATAAAAATTGTGAGCATTTTACACTTCCCCATTGAAAGTAAATAGGTGAAATGTGATTGGCTGTTGGTGGCTCCACCCACTTTTAACAGCAAATACCCAATAACTTTGAACGGCAAATACCCAGTGACTAACTCTGGTAAGTTTAACACCCCTGGAATTAATACTTAAATAATGGCATCAGTTTAAATATAAACCAATGAAATTTAATGGGTGGAAATGGATTGGCTGTTGGTGGCTCCACCCATTTATTCTAACTCTGAATATGTAGTCAGTCAGTGACTGACTGTGCAAAGTTTGGGAACCCTGACATAAATAGTGTGAGAAAGGCAGCATTTTAAATTTAAACCAAAAAAAATGAATAGGTGAAGTCTGATTGGCTGTTGGTGGCTTCACCCACTTGTTTTAACTCTGAACCGCAGTTACCTGGTGACTAGCTCTGCAAATTTTGGGGACCTTAGTATTAATATTTAAAGAATGGCAGCAGTTTAAATTTCAACATATGATGTCTATAGGTGAAATCTGATTGGCTGTTGTTGGCCCACCTGCTTTTCTAAACTTGGAACATAGTCACCCAGTGACAAACTGTGCAAAGTTTGGGGACCCTGACATTAAACATTTGAGAATGGCAGCAGTTCAAATTTCCCCACTGAAAACATTGAAAGAAATGTGATTGGCTTTTGGTGGCCCCACCCACTTTTTCTAACCTTGAGTACATAGTCACCCCCTGACTGACTTGGGAACCCTGGCATCAAACCAATAAAATTCAATAGGTGAAATCTGATTGGCTGTTGGTGGCTCCACCCACTTTTTCAAAACGAAAACTGCAGTCCCCTAGTGACCAACTGTGAAAAGTTTTGGGACCCTGGGGTTAATACTGTGAGAATGGCAGCAGGTTGAATTTCCCCATTAAAAGTCAATAGGTAAAATCTGATTGGCTGTTTGTGGCTCTGCCCACTTAAAAACAAATTTGAATACATAATCACCCAGTGACTGACTGTGCAAAGTTTGGGAACCCTGGCATCAAACCAATAAAATTCAATAGGTGAAATATGATTGGCTGTTGGTGGCTCCGCCCACTTCTGACAACTAATACTGCAGTCCCCAATTGACCAACTGTGAAAAGTTTGGGGACCCTGGTGTTAATACTGAAAATGGCCGCAGGTTGAATTTCCCCATTGAAAGTCAATAGGTAAAATCTGATTAGCTGTTCACAGCTCTGTCCACTTTTGGGCATCCAACAATCATCATATTTTCATTCAGGCTGACCCCATGACTATGTGATTCAAGTTTGGGGAGTGTAGCTTCAAAGCTGTAAGTTTGACAGCAGTTTCCATTTCCCCCCAAAAAATAAAGGGTGAAATTTGATTGGCTGTTGTTGCCCCCTCCTACTTTGCTTTTTTAAAAGAAACTTTGACTGTGCAAAGTTTGGGAACCCTGGCATCAAACCAATAAAAATCAATAGGCTGCTGGTGGCTCCACCCACTTTTCAAAACTTGAACCTAAACTGCAGTCCCCTAGTGACCAACTGTGAAAAGTTTGGGGACCCTGGTGTTATTACTGTGAGAATGGCAGCAGGCTGAATTTCCGCCGCCAATAGGTAAAATCTAATTGGCTCTCCACAGCTCCGCCCACTTCGGGGTCATCTAACAAATGTTGCTGTTTTATTCGGGGTGACCCCATTATGGGTATTCAAGTTTGGAGGGTGTAGCTTCAAAGCTGTAAGTGTGGCAGCAGTTTGAACATCTTCCCTGTCAAAGTCAATGGGAAAATTGGGGTTTTTCAACCCAACATAATTAAACCGTAGCTTCACAAAGCAATAGTTTTTTGGCTCAGGGGTCAGTGACTTGATTTTAAAGCTGCAAAGAGTTAGAAGAAGAAGAAAGCAAATAATTAAAAAAAACTATGAAAAACAAATAATGAACACAAATTGAAAAGTTGCTTTTCTATAACATACTAAAAGTTAACGTAAAGGTGAATCGCCCCTTTAATTAAGTAAAAGGGCACTACTTATAAATGAATTTAAAATGAAAAGTAATTTATTAGGTCCCCATGTTGTCTTTGCTATAAAAATCACCCATTGCAAAGAGCTAATTGTAGCCTTTATAAAGGTGTGTGTGTATATATATATATATATGACCAAAATTTCCACGGAAAGAACCGCACTCGCAGGACTTAGGTAGAACGAAAAAAAATTTCATTGTGAAAAAAAAACAACTGACGTTTCGGCTGTGGCTACAGCATTTCTCAATATATATATATATATATATATATATATAATGTATGTATTTAGTGAGATGAAGTCATAATTTATGTCATTATAGCCTCTAAAGTCAATAGGACAAATTCTGGCATAAAAAGTGATAAAAAAGCTACTTAAAATAAAGTGATCCATAGAACTTTTTATGTTTTTTTTAGCTTTTTACCAGTTTTTTTTAATTGGCTACACATAAGCATATAATTATAATACAGCTCTATAAACACATGGAAGTTCACACTGTGTAACATTGTGTTAATATGGCAATGTTATATTCCAATTCCTTTTTTATACACCATTATAAAAATGTACATAGGTTTAAAATATAATATGGAAATATTATAGCTTTAGCCCTGGTTCAGCCTTCTCAGCCAAGATTTGTGATGTCACAATGCTGGATCCTGATGATGTCACAATGCCAAACAGACATCTAGCACAGCTGCCTCTAAACACACTCATTTGCGTTTGAGCTTTGGAGATGGCAGGCCTGTCTCTGAAGCTTGAAGTGATTTTTTTAATATTCTTTTCATCTATTTATTTAATCTTTTCTGAGATCTGCACGACTTGTGGTAAGTAGAACAAGTAGGGACTGGTCAGTTTTGATTTATAGAATATTGGATATAATTCCAGCATAAAAAGTTATTTAAATATTTTTACTTGGGCTTTTTCCACCTTTTTATGCAATCATTTTATACTTGGCTTTATGTTAGCATTTGAACATTACACAACTGTATATGTAAATTGCTGTTTACACTGTGTACCATGGCAGTAGTAGTAGTAGTAGTGGCATGTAGCAAAGTTGTTCTATTTTTTAACACACATTTCTAAATATGCCCCAAAATTTTACATACATATAGGTTTTAGCTTTAGTCCTTCTTAAAAGATTTAAAAGATGATTTTTATAGTGATGTTATAATACATAGTGTACATGCTGCACAGCTTGCTGGATCTTGATGATGTTATAATACATAGTGTATATGCTGCACAGCTTGCTGGATCCTGATGATGTTATAATACATAGTGTATATCAGGGGTCTCAAACTCGCGGCCCGCGGGCCATTTGCGGCCCTCGGTACAATATTTTGTGGCCCGCACCAACGCCTTCTCAAAAGCAATGAATGGATCGCGATTTTTATTGCGATTCAAGGGATAATGCAAGTTATTATGGGAAGACGTTCTGTGTGCACAATTAGCTGCTAAGGAGCTAATTGTGCACACAGAACGTCTTCCCATAATAACTGTTATGATGGCATAACGTCATTTCCGCAATCAGCAGCTCCCGCCCGCCGTGCCTTGCATTATCCCTTGAAAGCCAATTTTTTGTAAAATCCCTTATGCGGCCCAGCCTCATCCTGACTTTGCCTCCTGCGGCCCCCAGGTAAATTGAGTTTGAGCCCCCTGGTGTATATGCTGCACAGCTTGCTGGATCTTGATGATGTTATAATACATAGTGTATATTCTGCACAGCTTGCTGGATCCTGATGATGTCACAATGCCAAACAGACATCTAGCACAGCTGCCTCTAAACACACTCATTTCCGTTTGAGCTTTGGAGATGGCAAGCCTGTCTCTGAAGCTTGAAGTGTTTTTTTTAATATTCTTTTTATTCATTTATTCAATCTTTTCTGAGAGTTGCAAGACTTGTGGTAAGATATATTTGGAGCTCTAAAACCACAAAGCAAAGAAAATTTAGCCAATTGAAAAAAGGACAGCTGCCATTGACTTCTAACATCTCAGCATGTCACTTCTTGACAGTTTTTAATTTTGGATTTGTCATAGTTTTGTTGCATAATAAACACACTTAAGTATATGATATAATAGCAGTCACTAAATCCAGTGGGACACATTCATGGCACAAAAAGCTGTGTAAAATACAGCAATGATTAACTGATTCTGGAGGGTGGGATTTTAGCTTTTTATACTATTATTTATTAGCTGTTTTACAATTTTATACTAGGCTTCACAGAAACATGTAATCATTTGTTAAATGGATTTATAAATGCACTGGAGTCTGCACTGTACACAGAAGTACTTCTGTGAGAATTTGCCCTATTACATTTGATTGTAAGCTTCGCTGTGGGAGGGACTGAAGTCCCTGTAAATCTCTGTAAAGCAATGTTGAATTTGAAGGATGATGGGATTCCTTATCCAGAAACCCACTATCCAGAAAGCTCCAAATTATGGGAAGACCATCTCTCATTGACTCCATTTTAATTAAATTATTCAGATTTTATAAAATGATATCCTATTCCTCTGTAATAATAAAATAGTACAGGTATGGGACCCATTATTCAGAATGCTCGGGACCTGGGGTTTTCCCGATAAGGAATCTTTCCGTAATTTGGATCTCCTACCTTAAGTCTACTAAAAAAAATTATTTCTGGATAACAGGTCCTGTACCTGTCTCCAACGTGCATTTTTGAGCGAATACGTAATTTGAGTATTTTAGCAGAGACAATGCTTAGTATTGTCTATGGCAGGGTATTTTCTGATGTTTTGTAGCTGCAACAAAACGCAGGCAACAAAGAGCACTGTGTGTCATTGCCCTTAGTGTTTAAAGAAACAAATTTGTTTTACTCTTTAACAATAGGGCAGTACTTTGTCAAAACAATTTAAATGGCCTTTTTATTAAATATGGTATTAAACAGTTATTTTGAAAACCCCAGATCCCATATAATTTTTTTTGTGTTACTGCAGATTGCGGAAAAAGGCCTCTAATAGAAAACGTTCAACGTGGCTCTCGTATCATTGGAGGTATAAATGCCCAGCCAGGAGCCTGGCCATGGATTGTAAGTATCCAGTACAAGAAAGAGAGCAACTATGCACATTTCTGCGGCGGCACCATCTTGAACAGCCAGTGGGTGGTGACAGCAGCTCACTGCTTTAGCCATTTCAACAAGTAAGACTTATTAAGTTTAGTTATAGTCAAAAATAAAGTATGGAAATATGTAGGGGACACGGCTGGCTGGGGCACCTGCGGGCCCCTGGGGCGGGAGCCCCGGTGGGCCCTGCACTCCCCAGTCCCGACCCTGATACTTAGTTATCTAACTTACAATTGTCTTCTTATTACAGAAAACTTCATGGTCTGAGAATGGTATTTGGAGCCCATAAGCTTTCTGAATTGGGTCCAGACACCCAGACTCGAAAAATTAAGAAGCTGATAGTTCATGAAGAGTACTCAGGAGAAGGGAAACAAATATATGACATGGCTCTTGTTCGTCTGGATGAGCCCATTACATTTAATAACTATATCCAGCCAGCCTGTTTTCCTTCTAAATCAATTAAGGTAGAGCACATGACTAAATGCCAAGTAGCAGGATGGGGTGTTCTCAGTGAAAAATGTAAGTCTCTGTTCAAAAGAGTTTGTTATAATACATATTACTTTTTTCTCAAAGAGATTTTTTTAACCATTTATTTAATGTATTTGTTGCATTTAGCTAAAGAATCAGCTGACATCCTTCAAGAAGCCAGTGTGACACTTATCCCTAATACACTTTGCAACAGCAAAGATTGGTACAATGGCAAGATAGAAGAGTACAACCTGTGTGCTGGACATAAGGAAGGGAAGATTGACAGCTGCCAGGTAAGAAAGATCTACTTCTTAATATATTCTGGTTTATTGACTTTCTCCAAGTGATAAGTACATTACCCCAGTTGCATTCTACTGGTCTATAATCCTATTATATAGCACTATTTGTAAGTAGACCCCTTTAGCAACATTGGAGGCATGTATTATGGTGACATAATACTTGTGATAATAATAATATTATTATATATATAATAATATTTAATATATAATATTTTTTTTCTGTATGTCCATATTAAAAATGAAATAGCATTAAACAGAGGATGCTGTTCTTGTTTTCAGGGTGACAGTGGAGGACCACTTATGTGCAGGACAAAGTCTAATGACTTTGCTGTGGTTGGAGTGACAAGCTGGGGGTCAGGCTGCGCCCGACAGCAACGTCCTGGGATTTACAGCAGTATCCAGTACTTTACTGAATGGATCAACACTAAATTGTACAAAGAGGTCAAAAAAAGATCAAAAAGGTCTGTTCTCAAAAAGATCTTTTTTCAAAATGATCTTGAAACCAAAAGCTTAAATATGAAAGTAAATACAGCGAACCAACATAATACAAAAAACAAATTAAAACTATATCTGGTTGATGCATTTAAGACCAACACAGCTACTCCATTACCTAGGAGTGAAAATAGACCTCTAACAAAGCCAGTGCCAAATAACCAAATTACTACCGATACAAAATCAGTTCAGCATATCCAGGATCCACCAAAACTGGATCAAAAAAACCTTCTCCAGTCTTTATGGCATAGACTGACACAGATATATAAATGGATAACAACGGTCTTGGTTTCTGGCTCCCTTATGGACACAGTACAGGATAACAACTAATCAGACTTAAAGAAGAAAACTATTTTATTTTTAGTATGTGTATGTAAGAGGGATAATCCGATCGGATTTTGAAAACGTCATCTGCCGATGCTCTGTGTTGGCCAGTGTATTGCGCATTGACAGATAAGAAAGTGAAGAGGAGTTACGGGCATACACATTTCAATAAAATCATACTATATATAATTTTTGGTATGTGTATGTTGGAGGGATGATCCGGTCGGAGGGTCCGCAGCTCCTCTTCACTTTATGCAGTTCCAGTCATTCAGGCTGTTGGGCAAGCAAATGGATTATAAATTTGGCCATGCTGTGAATGGCCGCTCCCATGGTATCCATTTGACCCACATGCTGATCTGAGGATCAGCAGAAGACTGTATAATTTTCCTTTAACTTGATTTATCTCTTTTTTCCTTTGTTGTTAAAATAAAGTTTTGATCTACTGTGTATTGTAGGTTTTCTAAGGGTATGTGTAATATTTCGATATGTGCATTTCGATAAACCCTTAAAGAAGCAACCATTTTAGGTACTAAAGTCTGTCCCTCTGGCTCATATCATGATCTCTACTCAAACACAATCCAAAGGCACATATGTTGTGGCCCAAAGGGTCAGTCATGAGTTAAAGGGGTGGTTCGCCTTAAAGTTAAAGGAAAGGGAAAGTCATTTTGGCATTTTACTGCCAATAGATTTGCCACATTAGTGCCAGCTAGAACGCTATATTTATTCAGCAGAAAGCTGCCCTAGAAGCCCCTCCGATAGCAGCTGCCATTTTAGCTTGGTCTTGGTAGCTTTCTGCTACAGTTATAGCCATTGGAAGCTCAGATCTTAAGGGATGGGGCAGTGAGTTCTTATGCATTCTTATGGGAGGGGGGAGCAGGAGAAGGGAGAGGGAGTGGGAGAGAGAACTGGGCAGACTCAAGCCCCAAACCTGAAGGAGCCCTAAAAGAGAAGAAGTCTGATACCGAAGAACATGTTTACAAAATAGAGAATAAATCCTGTGTTTCTTTTGATAGAGGTCTCAGTGCAGTGTTTCTGCTTATGACTGTATTTATATAGACCTTTCAGATAAAACTTACTTAGTTTTTACCTTTCCTTCTCTTTGGTTACTTTTTATTACTTATCTACCTATTTAGTGCCTCTACAATTATTCCATTCTCTTATTAAGATCCTAACAACCAGATATCGGCCAAAATTACAAACTGGAGAACTGCTGAACAAAAACTGCAGCTGCAAACTGTCTTAGAATTTCACTGTCTACATCATACTACAAGTTTAAAGGTGAACAACCCCTTTAAGCCTTAGCCAGACCTGTTGCTTTTTCTAAAGGTTGTTGCAAATTAACTTTATTGATTTATTCAGTAAAATATACTAGAAGACTTATTTTGCCACTTTATGTGTAAGGTAGTGAACACAATAGAGAACATATTCCAAGTATTTCTAAACACACAGGGTTTCTAAACACACATTTACAGTATGCAGTCACTGTGACTGGTTATACAGTGTCTTGTCAAATTTTCCCAGATTGATGGCAGCTACTATACAGTTTATTTCTAGGGTAGTTAAAAGTTCTACTCCTACAGAGTGTTCCCAAGCTTACATTTTGGAAATAATTTGCCTTTTGTTTACTGCTGACAGTGCTGTCATATAAATTCCAATGTTTTTGCTGTAAGTATAAGATTTAACTAGCAAGTGGCTTAGAACCTGGAAACTACTGTAGTAAGAATAATTATAAACAGTCAGTAGCTTGTGTATAACTTGTACAACAATTGTTTTGTTTCACTTTCCTAGTCCCATTTGTGGCATATGCGTTCTAATTATTTCACAGAATCCCATCTCTTTCTCTCTCCTTTCTTACTGCAGTTTTTGTGTTTATAAACTGATTTGGATCTTTAATTATCTATTCCCTTCTGTGCTTGCTCTTTCTTTCCCTTTCTGTTGCTATTCTTTGTTCAAAATCACCTCACAAAACTAAGAAGCAGCTACTCTTGGGTCTTTTTTTTTTTTTATAGAAGAATAAAATCTTTATTTAACTTTTGGCGCTCTAGGGATCCATAGGGTTATCTAGTCTCTATGGCTTTAAACCCTACAGCGTCCTTGTTTTGTGCTGTTACTGGGCAAAGACCCATGTAACAGTTTTGAGTTTTAATGTGTGTGTTCATTGGTTAACAGGGAGACCACTCCCTTGGCACTCTGATATAGTGCTTAGCAGGGGGGGGGGGGTTAGGGTCTGCCTCTTTGGCTGCCTTTGCTCACAGGGGAAGGAGCACTGAGCCTGGAGGTAAGAACTAGGCCCCAGTAAAGCCATGTGCCCCAGAGTGTTGTCATCCACTCTGGTGAAGTCAGGGACAGGGACCCTGTGAACTACCAGTTAGATAGCAAGTTTTGTGGAGCACTTTCTAGGAGAGTGAGATAGAGAGGGAAGGAAGCAAGAGAATTTTGGCTCAGAGGCCAGAGTTGCCGTGGGGCCTGAGGGCTAGAGGTGTTCAACCTGAGGAGTGTGATATCCAAGCTGACTGTTCCAGAGAGTGGGCAACTGAACCGGTGGCACTGATCCTGCCCAGGCTCAAGAGGAGTTTGGAGGAGCGGGTGTGCACCCTCTCTGTGCTGTCCTCAGAGAAATGCTATGCTGACGTGTGTGAGTATATTGCATAACCCTGCAAATTGATTGTCTCTGACAATAAACCAGTTCTACTGTTCAACTTCAAGAACCTTCTGGCGCCCATTTGTTATTTTGCACTGCACACAGCTACAGTGGGTTGTAGTTGCACTACACCATAGCTCCGTTTGGTTACTTCCACATAGCGAAGGCCCATCCTGAAGGATTGAGTCGCGTGTACCCCATGCTCTAGACCTATCTAGCCGTGCTGTTGGCTTGGTTACAGCCAAGAAAGGGTTACAGTGTATAAATGAAGTGCTTACTGCAATGCCTGCTTTGTCTCCCCAGACCAAATTGGTAACAGATTAGTAAAGTGGTGTAACCCCTTTTTGGCTGTAATAGAGACAAATCCAGCTAGTTAGAGCCAGAAAGCTGCGCTTACTAACTAAAGCCAACTATCTCACTTCCCTAGAAAGTGCTATTACAAGAACTAACCTGCTCTTCCTATTCCTGCTCCCTGACTGCACTAGAGGTAGTGATCACTTTAAGGCAGAACACTTCTGGGCCTTGATGATCCCAGACTCAGTGGAACATTCACCTGGTTCAACAGATGCAGGCCAAAGAGAAAGATCCACCTACCTGCTCAGTACTATATTAAAGTGTGACAGGAAGTGGTCATAAGCCTTATGGGCCAATGATACACAACATGCTAATAGATACACAAGCATCTGCCCAGTAACAGTGACATAAGAAAGTGATTTAAATCTATAGGGATTGTTAACCCTATAGGTCCTTACAGTAGTAAAACACTTTCTTGACATCTTGCTATTGTGACTACCAAAAATCTTGTTTTTATTAAATGAGGTGGTATTTGGAAGTGTGTGTGTGTGTGTGTGTGAAAAGTGAATGTGGCCAAAAGTTTTACCTCCACGCTATGCACTGCAGTTCGTTATGTGTCTTTCAGTTTTCAAATGTCAGGAGTTATGCTATTTGTTATGAGTTTATATGCTCTCTCTATTGTGCTCATAGAATATGCTTTCCTACATATTTACATTTATACATAAAAAGGAGCTTCCATAGTGCCTTATTCACTAACGTTACCTGTAACTTTATTATATTTACAATTTTTTAATTTTCACGAACTGTTCAGTGCAATAATAAATATTACCTCAAGAGGGGGCAGTTTACCTAAAATAAAGAACAAGAACTTTTTGCAGCACTTGTGAAGTTTTCTATTGTCCTTTTGACACTCACTAAGCAATAAACTACTAGACTTAAACAACTTAGAAATACAAAATACACTTCTAGCAAACGTATTAAAAAATAAAACAGTGTGGGTTCTTCTAATACAGCTCACACACTTCCACCAGCCACAGCTTAACCTTCCAATGATACACACCATTACAGATGCTGGTGCCAGGGGATGACTCCAGGTGGGGTGTGAGGCCAAGAAACAGTAGGGGGCAGAGCACAAAAATATTAGTTTATTGTTGTATTAGATTAGATACAGTATTACATTATTGAAATATTTCAGGTTTAAAGACACTGGTGTGTCCATAAACACCAACTAAGAACTGTTACATAGCTACATAGTTAAGTTTGGCTGAAAAAAGACCAAACTCCAAAGTTAAACCCCCCATACAAAACCCGGTGCACATATATACACACATTCATACCAACCTATTTGTACACTTGCATACATATTTATACCAATATCTATACTACTTGTAGATTATAGTACCTATATCACAATAGCCTTTAATATTATGCTTGTGCTTATGCTTGCTGTGGCATATCAGTAGCAGCTTAGCGACGCACAAAACATGTAGCCGAAATTATGGGCGGGAGAGTCTCTGACATCATTGCACATGTTCACAGGCTCTTTTTCTGCCACTGAAACTTTGTGAAGGCCCTTTAATGTTCCTGCATGCTCACTGTGCATGTGCACTTCCAACTAAAATGAGGAAATTGTAAAAGCCAAGGAAATGCATATAGCGACAGAAGACCCAGTGGAGGGGGTTCAAAACTGTGTAACTCATGAGAAGTTGACAGCCCCAGTGTGTTATGTGGCCAATGTATAATTCTATGTGCAGGTGGTAAGAAATAAGCAGGGGTACTACAACCATGAAGCATGACAAGGATCTTGCCCTAGGAGGCAGCACCCCGCAAGTTGAATCACTTGCAAAATCACATTTAATGGTAGCCAGTTCATGGTCTCACAAATTTGGCCCCCAGTAAGCTGACTCGCAGCACCACCCCACGGACAACAGCAGTTATAATTGTAGTATACATTCTATATTCAACATTCTATATGGCATTTTAGAAAAGGAACTATCCCTGGTTACTCAGCTGGCACACATTTCGCATCAGCTCTTTCAAGACTGGGGGTCTAACAGTTACGTCAGCCAATGAATGGTGCTGATATGTTGAGACCCACAATGTAAATAGTATCTCTATTCTGTAAACACTTTGAAAGACCTGAATCCAGCCATGGGTATTATAAATGACTGTATTTTGGACCTGGGGGAAGAAAAAAGACAAGGCAGATAGGGTTGCCATGTTTTTGAGCTAGGTTTTTCTTTGGGCTGTCTTGTTCCGGAATACCTGTTGTTACTAGTCCGGGTTTTACCACCACGAAACCCGCACCTAATATCATAGTCCTGTCTCCGACCCCTCCACTTTGCCTGGTTTGTATAAGCAGTGAAGGTGACGAGCCTAGAGGTCAGCACTGGATTTGTCACCCCTATTCGCGCCCCCCCCGCCCCCTCCTGTGTGCATGCACATTCGCATTTGTGACGCCCCATGTGCATGCGCATTTGCGCGTTCATTTAAACTCACGCAAAATTTCAGTCCGTCCTAGGCCCAGGCCTTTGTGGCCTCGCCACAAATCTGTGCCTGCTAGAGGTAGAGGTGGAAGAAGTGGGAGCCATTTGAATGGCCATCATGAAAAGGCAGAGCCTGCACTTCACAAGAACTAAACAGAACTTGCAATGAGTCTACACAAAATGTTCTTGGTTAAGGCTAGCATGTCTGTTTTCATTATGAGCTGCGGACTTTTAAACTTTAAAGTAATTTGCTGCAATAAAAAAGCATTTTTATTGTTTTTATCTTTCACTGCCTTTCCTACATTGCCCTACTGCATTCCTTTTTCTATACTTCTTATCAGAATCTCAAATGAGCAATAGTATATTGGGTTTTACACCTTACTGAGACATCATAAGTTCTTATGTACAGGTAAGTTGTTGGGCATTAAGTTGGCCATACACATACCAATAACATTTAGTATATAGTGGTATGTGTATAGCAGCCTGCCGATCCTGACTAATATTCCTGTACTGCGAATACTAATCGGTTCAGCCAAAACACCATGTCTATGCGAGAATGCTAGAAGAATGTCTGCTGGGGTTCAGTGTGATTTTTAGTAAATTAGCATCTGTGGAATAATAACAAGCTAGTTACATTATGAAATGTATCAATAGGCAAATCTCTAAATTAAAAGAATATAAAAATAATGGTCATTGCTGGCAGATATTGCCAGAACAATTGCCATAAAGGAACAAAAAGGATATATGAAAAGGATGTTTCAAGGTATGCCAAAATTCTGCCTATCCTCTCACAGTTCTTTTAGTACAAACCCTTTCAGTTAACATTCAAAATTAAAAGGAACGCATAAAAAATAATGGTAATATAACTCTGGGTAAGAGTGTCAGTTTCCCCAACATACAAATAATACAGGCTAGCAAAGTAGGTACTATACCAATAAGGTTCATACCAATTATAGTTCTTTTCCAAGCACAAGAAGCGTTTTGTGAACAGTTAGGCGCCCATTTATCAAAGTACAATTGCCTCAGAATAGAAAAAAATCTTATTTTTAAGGTTTTGTACTGTGCGTATTTTCGCCGTATTTTTTTCGCTAATTTGCATGACTTTTTCATACTGTGTGCCAAAAATTATGCAACAAAATCGTATTGTCGCAAGGAGTACAACAGTTTCGGATTCATTCAAGCTTCGGTATTGTGACTTTCCTTGGGCCAGGTTGGAGCTGCAGAGTGCCATTGATTCCTATGGGAGGCTTCCAAAAACATGCACAGAAGGATCAAAGTCATAAATGTTTTCACACCGTTTACAATCATTCTGATATGAAAATTTTATGACTTTCGTATCGCCAATATGATATTGATATATCGTGACTAATATGATTTTTTCGTAAGCATTTTCGTGACATTTGCGATCATCAGAAATTATTGTATCTAATCCGAATTTTACCCATTTCAGGATTTGAACTCTGTAATAAACTGCTGGTTAGCAGTGGGTTAATACTTCTGCTGTGTTAGTTCAGGTACAGATACACACTGGAACTTTTGGTATATTTATTAGAACATGGCAGGTAGATCTGGCCTGCTCCATGCTTGCTCTCAGCTTAACAGGAAGCACAACACAGGAACAGGAATATCATCATCAATTAATGGCAAAACAGCAAGAATGCCATTAACCAAAATGTCTATACAAGCAGGTTACTACAAACTCGTACTTTGATGAATCAGCCCCTTAGTGTTAGTTTGGATTAAATTATCAAGTGTTCCCATAAAGGTAAGAAAATATATGGCAGTGGCCAATTATATGAATAGTGCAAACCAAAGAGTAACTTTCAGATTTTTGGTGGGATGTCATGTTTCTGCCTATTACTCTAAAACACGATAGTTTGTAAAACATGGCATGGCATATTTAACTGCAACTGTAGTTCTGTTGCCTCCTCAAAGGCAGCAGTAGCTTCAGAATTATTACTTTGGCCAGCCTTAAAAAAGCACAATAAAATAATATGACTTTCCAGTGCATTTATATCCAATATGATAATCAATTTAGAAAGAGATTGTGCTATTTATACATTTTTTATATGCCAAGCTAATGGGTTAATTAATTGAAGTCAACAGGACAAAGTAAGATTTTAAAAAATGGCTTTTTCAAGCTAACACTAAAACACGCTAAAAACTAACACCATTTTACACCAGAATTTTACACTTGGCTACACTTAAGGCAACATTTATTACACATCTTTACAAGTACATGTGCTTTTACTCAGGATATTGTGGAAATGCTTGGTGTATTCTAATGCCACTTTCTATACATCTTTATAAATATGCTCCCCATTGTCCTCTTGCATATATTCAGCTCCTCCTGGTATTGGTAACTGATAGAAAGTATGCAGTATGCTTACTTATTGTATTGTCTGGTGCAAGTTGTAACCCCACTGCCAAGGGTTAATCCAAAGATCCACAGCACAGAAGTACTTCAAATGGTGGAAACAGCGATCAGGCCTACAATCAGAGCTTAATGGGGGTCTATCCTCGCACAACTGGATTTTCAAACATGCCTGATCAATATCAGGCAGATTAACAAGCACTGCATATGTGCCAATAAGCTGTCAACATTGTTTTAAGGCACTGACTTGACAGCTTTTTTGGCCAGTGCATGGCCAGCTTTAGATTAGAGTCAACCACATGAAACAACTTGAAAATATACCCATGAATGGCCAGTTAAAGGCTAGTATTTCAGTGGCAAATACGTCATAGCAAATAGAATAGAGTCTGAGTATTGGAACCACAATTAATAAATTTAGGGATTGGTTGGGAGTGCTTGTAAAAGTGATATAACTATAAACATAGCATTTAACTGGTGGCAGACCCAGGAGATATAAGAGGTATAGGAGCCCCAGTGAAAAGCAAACTGATAAACAGCTTTAATACATGCTTACGGAAAATCTCTTATTCCCAGTGTATAGGGGGCCCTAAATTATTTTTCTGCTGTGCCATTCATTTCTAATTAAGCTACCGGCATGGAGATCACACCTCTGTTTTTTGTTTCTGATGTCCCAGGCAGCTTTGCGCTACAATGAAAAAAAATATTAATATATTTCCTTTAGCACAGCATGGGAATAACTGTGAGTGGAAACATAGATCCACGTGCTCGGTGTACTTTATTCCATGAGCAATAAAAGAGTTCTATGGATCCCCCTCCCCCTAGACAGACTATCCAGAAATAGACAGATGATTCAGGCAAACTGAAGGAAACAACTTTAATTAGGCAAAGTACTCAAAACTGAAAAATGACACATAAATGTTAAAAACTGTATATTAATGAATTAAATTTGCAAAGTATTTGTTTAGTAAATGTTTAAAAAAAATATCAAACCACTGCATAGTGTGGCCATACATAGTCTATCCATACATCTACATTAGGCTCTGTGTGCCTGAGTGAGTGGCTGGTATTGAGTATAAATTACATTGGAAATGTTAGCAATGCACAACCTGCACCAGGAGTATTCCAAACCAGTGTTCCAAAAGATAATTATACCCCTGTATCAGCTTTCTCATAATCACAAAACATTTTGGGCCAGATTCAATTTCCTGAGAAAACTTTATTTTATGGTCTTTTAAATTCAAAGAGAAAAAAACTGTACTTATTCAGGTCCAGTTTTGCCCCATAAATTTCAATGGAGTTTTCACATGATAAACAGTGAGGTGAGGTTTTTCCTCATTGAATTGCATCTGGCTCTATAGGAAAATCTGGAATTTAATTAAAAGATAAGCTTTTCTTATAAAACTGAACCTGGGCCATATTCTCCTTATAATGTATACACATGTAACATGAAACAAATGTTCTTTGGTAATTGTTATAGTTTGTATAAAGTAAATATTAACTTAATTTTTCCTCATACTGTATATACATAAAACAAATGCTTTGTGGTAGTTTTAGTATGTGAAGCGTAAATATTTTTTTTAAAGACTTTTTTATATTTTACACGCACATTAACATCAGCAAAACAGAAAACCAGGCTGGCAAGTTCCCCATCAGTGTTTCATGTATCCATGGGTATCAGAGTATCATGGGACACATCCAAATGAGGAGTCTGTAGGGCCAACAAGTAAGCCTGATTTGGCCATAAGTGTCCGTGATCAAATGAAACAATATCTGACTAAAATACCTGTTGTTCAAGTACTATCCAGAAACCTGAACTACATTAAATAATGAAATGTATTGCAAGTAAAAAAAAAGAATAGTGTACCCCCAATAATTGGTTTTCTGGTGGATGAATTTATGGGGAATAACCTAAAATATCTTTGATAAACAGGGGAACACATGTTAAGGTATTATATTGCCTATATGTGCTTTTAGCGCAAGCTATTAAAAAGATGGGATGACAAATACACATAATTATGAAGTAATAAATATATTTATTTCTTCTTAACAGAAAGCAGGAAGGTATTAAAAACAATGTTGCATTGATGCATTTCTTAAAATTCCATATTACTATGCGATAAGGTAGTATTTTCTATCTTTCAGTGCCAAATATGCCCAGCCTTTATAACCTAGAAGTGGTTTTGACAAAACAAAGTTTCCTTGTTGATGAATACTTGTAAAACAAGGCTGAATATATTGCTCGATATCACATGGCATATGACATAGCTTTACAGAGTGCACCATGTTTTTTGACCAGAATGTAGTTTTTTTCACACAATTCCAGTGTAATTGCGGGCATGAGGTGGTGATGTACTTGGAAAATTGCAGTCAACGCAAAGCAGATGCAATTTTGCTAAAAATCTTTGGTATCAGGATGTCGTAATTTCTTATGCACAATATTAAAATGATGTCAGTGCCCACAAGCTGCTGTGGGACCAGGGGTGCTATCACCATTCCAGGTAACAGCTTGACAGGTTTCCCTGGTAAATAGGCACACTGCACGCAGTTCACAAGAAAAAGCAGGATTAATCCAGCAGTGCAAGGTGCAGTTTTGGAAGCAAGAGGCTTTAATGAATGGCATTATTTTGCACACCGACTGCAGTCATTTTTGCATGACCACAACTGTAGTCATGCTTTGTAAATGAGCTCACTTGTCTTCAAAGATGATGTTAGAAGTTCATCTATGCAGTTTATTGCAAATTCCTCCTCTAGCAATGTGCTGTATAAAAATAATAGGACAAAAAAGTCAGCAAAACTTGCCATCAGAAAAAAACAAAATAATTCCTCTTTACAGTGTAAAACTTTGGATCTGGGGACTCAAAAAAGATAAGACCTTTCTTGAATGGCAAAGCAATGCCTATATACACAAATATATCTCAGTAAGTCTCTTGCTGAGTAGTGGGCTGCAGATGAGACTTCCTGATCCAGATCTATGGGTTGCCTAGGGCGCCAGTCAGCTTGGCCCACCCCTGAGAAGGTGTAACCAGTACCCAATGAAAGAAACCAGCTGGGAGGCAACACGATGTATGGTTTGCATGAAAAAGTGTACCTAGAATAGAGTTCTGCACGAGTCATGTCAGGGCTGTCAGGCAGACCTGTGCCTGATCCAGACCCAGACCAACCTTCCAGTTTTGCAGTTGCTCTAAACCCACTACATGAGCTGTAGAAGTTAACTTTATCCCAACCAGAAATTACATCACCATAGACTGGAGTGACATCATTCTGGGAGGTGATATTAACTGGGAAGTGGGGGAGCAAGTTCAAGTTTAGGGCTTCCACCTTACCCTGGTACCCAGGCAGGGTACCCATGCATCGCCTCCACAGTCAGGGGTTTAATAGTTTGATGGTTAATAAGTGTTTTACTGTGAATCAACTGTGAGCTGCCAACAATGGAGTCTTATCAGGGACATAATTAGTCTGTGCCGGGGCCCCTGCACAAAAATATCTTCAGAGGGGCTCGGTGCACAGAGACCCCTAACAGGCCCCCCAGCAGGGCCGGAACTAGGGGTAGGCAGAAGAGGCAGCTGCCTAGGGCGCAACGATTGGGGGGCACCAGGCAGCCTCTCCTGCCTACCCCTAGCTCGCTCTCTTTAGTCATTGCCCCCGCCGCTTGTCCTTACGCGGTGGGGGCAATGATCCATTGAATCGCAACTCGAACCCTGCTCCCCCTGCGTTCAACTGCGCATGCGCGCCAAAGGGGGGGGGGGCGAATGAGGATGGTGCAGGGGCGAGGTGGCCGCCCGAGTTTCCAAAGCCCGGTCGGCTTGGCCCGCCCCTGCCCCCCAGCTGCCCACTTACGTCCCCCTGCCGGCCCAATTCCCCCCCCCCCCCCACCCCCGGCTGGGGTCTTCCGTTTGCCTGTGTCTTCCCTCCCCACTCGCAATTAGGAGAGCAGATGGGGAGGAGGACATTTTTTACCACCATATAGGAAGCAGACCTCATGGTCCATGTTCCCTGGATCCCCCTACAATTGTGGGGTCTGCTTCCTCTATAGTTACACCACTGAAACTTATGCAAAAACTTGTGTAACTTCCGTATCAAGCAATGACAATGCCGAGCAGCATGACAGGGGCAGTAAATTATGTTGGGTTTAAACTTAGGGCAAACTCCACTGACCCCCGTGAACTAACTGACTCATTAGCACATGATTTAATGGAACTATTTATATAAACTATTTATTATGAGGTAGCAACTGTTTTTATTGTGATCTATTTACATAATTATATCAGCTGTCACCTGCATGAACTTTTCAGCAGTAGAATAACTACTAATTGGGCCCCACAACACAGCAAGATCATTGAGCCCCTTAACTTTGGGAACAAGACATTTTCTCACTGGGCCCCCTAGTTCCTTGGCCCCCCAGCAGTTACAGAGCCTTTTTCTTCTATAGTTATACCCCTGTTTTACAGTCCAGTTTGTGAGTTTGTATCATAGCAGTACATCCACATCCATCAGGTTCAACCTCTTCTAGTTGATTGTTCGTGTAGCACACACAATCAGCTTGTGTTTATTGGGTGCCCCAAAGTTTCTGATGGTGGCCCTGCCTGTGGGTGACATAGTCACAGGGTAAGTTTGCAGGTAGCACACTGGTAATATACAGAATATATATATATATATATTTTTATACTTTTCATTTGTAGCAGGGAGGAAGTAATACACTGATTCAATCAACTGTTTTGGGCTTGGCCAACCAGTAAAGGCTAGTATTAAGTACAGTGGTTTCACTGTGCAGACAGAGTGAAAAATAATTAGGCAGGGGACAATGAAGCAAAGAGGAGCAGGGAGGGGAGCTGTAGCCCAGCTTGTGTTTATTGGGTGCCCCAAAGTTTCTGATGGTGGCCCTGCCTGTGGGTGACATAGTCCCGAAAAATTCCTGCCCTTTTGGATCCACTGAGATTGTCCCAATTAAAACACTTTACACTCAGTGATCCCATGGAATCAAGGGTGTTTCTGGTCATGGAGCTGTTCCTGCAGGAGAAAATATAGGAAGGCCGATATATTTTTCCAGAAAAGGTGGAAACCTTACCTGTCTGTCATCTCCCAAAGGCCAAGGGACAGTTTGGGGGCCCAAGTAACTAACTGCACATGACAGGGTGGTTTGAAGGCAAACTGTATTTGAATATAGAGCAGGAGAATTCTGGTGACAGCCCAGTTGTTTTATGGGTTGAGTGTGGAAGATTAACAACACAGGGTAATTTTGCAGGTAGCACACTATAATTCTTTTCATTTGTAGCAGGGAGGAAGAGATACACTTATTCAATCAACTGTTTTGAGCTTGGCCAAACAGTAAAGGCTAGTATTAAGTACACTGGCTTCACTGTGCAGAGTGAAAAATAATTAGGCAGGGGACAAGGAAGCCAAGAAGGGAGGGAAGCTGTGGCACAGGCAGGCGGGGCCTCTTGGAGTCTCAGTGAGTGTGTGTATGTGCAGGGCTGAGACTGGGGGAGCGGCCAGGCTGCTGCTGCTGCTGAGTGGAACGTAGCAGTCAGAATAGCAGCTGTATCAGTACGATCAGGACTGTAATACATTGTGCCCTGTGGAAAGGGCTGTAAGATAAGCGGACTGATAGAGAGGAAGTGCTGCATTGCATCACTTGGAGTCAGAGAAGACAGATATCATGTTGACAGGAGTGCGGTGCTCACGGGAATAGATCACCCCAGAGGTAAGTGTGAAGTTGGACCGGGTGCCTGTGTAAAAGCGCCAGTGGGAAAACAGTGTACATCACTGGAATTACCCCAGTCATCAACCATTTCCTCCTTGTTGCCTATTATCGTTTGTAACAGTAAACTACAAATTCGTATCCTACGCATTGTAATTACATTATTTGGAAATTGCTCTGTGTATGAGGGTAGAATGCGTAGGCTTCAATAGGGGGAGCAAAGGGTGTGAGTTGCCTTTAAGCAAGGCAGCAACAAGGGCCATGGAATAGTGTTTAAACATTTAAGGCTCGTATTTAAGATGGTTTTCTGCTTGTCTCCTAATAAGATTGTTGGTTTCTCTGGCACCTGCTCTTTGGCGCTTATTACTTTGTTCTTTTCATCCAGAGACCCAGCATGGTGGCATGATCCTGTGAGAGGAGAGAGTGTGACAGGTTTAGCCTGGGTGAGACAGTATGAATCTGCTCGTCTGTGTGTGAGAGACCCATTTGTATATTTGTGTAACTGTGTGGCATTATTGTGCAGTAAGTGGGAGCTTGGCTACATGTGGCTTCTGCACAGGGAACACACTAGGTCTCAGTATAATCTTTATATATGCTCTGCCATTGGTTCTATGCCTCAATGATAAACATTGTCAGTTAAATAGATATAAAATACTGACTGGCCAGCCTGATACACTTTTTCATGTGTATGACGTGTATGGTGAACTTTTTTGGACTTTATATTAGTTAAGTTACTACTTAGTTACTGCTAAGGTAGTGCCACATCAGTGGTTGTTTGCCTTAGTGTTTTTGAGATTTATATTAGATGCAGAAATTTTAAAGGAAATGTAAAAACGTGTTATTTCAAAATAGATTGTTGTTGTTGTTTTTTTTTGAGGTACAATGTACTTATGGTGACTTGAGGGCCCCCTGGTTGTAATGCTTAGTTTGTTGGAACTGTTGGTTAGCATCGTGTTGTAAGCAGAGTACTGTCATTTATTCTGTTTTCATAGGTACATAGTTAAGTTGGGTTGAAAAAATACCAAAGTCCATCAAGTTCAACCCCTCCAAGTGAACCCCAGCACACATATAAACCTATACCGACCTATCTATACACTCACATACATAAACTATATATACCAACATCAACACAACTTGTAGATATTAGTATCACAATAGCCATGGATATTATGCTTGTTCACTCGGAAGGGCATTCCCCAACCTCACCCTAAAAAAACACTTACGCTGCTTCAAATGAAAGTTCCATTCCTTTTATCTAAAGGGGTGGCCTTTTAATCTAAAATGGCGGGCTCTGTGGATGAGGAAGTCCCACCTGCAGCCTCTTGTTCTTGTTGTACTAGAACCCCCAGCAATCCTTCACAGTACACTGGGAGTTAAGGCTCAATAAGAGCCAGAGGGGGGCAGTATATATATGTTTTTATGGCAGCCCTTTAGCTATGCTGTTTAACTTATTACACTTTATTATATGTAAGTATAACAGTATACGTTCTGAAGACCCCTAAGCTTAGCTTCTCAACAGCATGTGCTGTGCCACAGGCACTTAAAAGTTAACCTAAGAGGTTTTATCCTAACAGGTGTATGATTCCTCACAGGTCTGTTAAACTGCTACATTAATTCAAACGTCAGCAATGCAGAGAATAAAATGCAACACACTAATAATTCTTTTAATGACAAATATGTTTACAAATATGTTTAATAAGAAACAATTGTAATGTTTATTGAAATGTTGATTACACTTACAATTATAGTTCATTAGCCGAAAATGTTATGTTAGGGTTTACATCACCTTCAAAACTAGCATCTAATTGGCAAAATATGTCAACATAATGTGACCCTAAAGGTGGCCATACACGCACCGATATTATCGTACGAAACCTCGTTTCGTACGATAATCGGTGCGTGTATGGCATGTCAGCGAGCCGACCGATATCGCAGGAAGCTGCTGAAATCGGTCGGCTCGCTGATCGGCCAAGTTAGAAAATTTTGATCGGGCGCCATAGAAGGCGCCTGACCAAAATTCTCCCTTCAGAGCTGAATCGGCAGAAGGAGGTAGAAATCCTATTGTTTCTACCTCCTTACCTGCCGATTCAGCCCTGAATGGTGTGTGGCGGATCTGACGATGTTTCGTGCGACCGATGGTCGTACGAAACATCGTCGGATCGCCACGTGTATGGCCAGCTTTAGTTTTGCTGCAGCCATTAATAAGAGATTAAATCTAGGGATAAGTTAGTTGTGCTCATTTACATCTCTGAGCTCTAAGACAGCTCTCTGGTGCAATGATAACTGCAGCAATGAAATACCTTGCATGTACAAGACCTTTGGTAGATTGCTTTAATAATAAGCAATATATTACATTCCTGGGCAACAAAAAAAAAAAAGTGGAGGTGGGGTCAAAAGGGGCAGAGCTGTGACTTAAAGTGGTGGATAGAATTGGGAATTTGGTGGGTGGGGGAAGAAAGTGTGGAGGTAGATATAGTTTGTGCACCACCAGCACTGTTTATATGTGATCATCAGCCAGCCCAGAGCATTATGGACCAGCACTGTTACACAGCTATCCAAGTCACTGGTCTGTGAAATTCATTGAAATTCATAGTTAGCTCCTTAAAGGAGAAGGAAAGGCTAAGTCATTTGGGGGTGCTAAAATGTTAGGCACCTCCAAGTGACTTTAAGAAACAGCACCAGCCCGGGGTACCTGGAGCGATGCGCTTCCTCCTTCTGGCTTCGTTTCGCTGCGACTAACACAATAGGCGCATGCGCAGTAGAGTGAAAAGCCGACTTCTCTGTTAAAGCTCGGCTTTTCACTCTACTGTGCGCGCGAGCGATACAGGAAGGAGGAAGCGCTGCAGCTAGTGCTGTTCTCTCTGAACAGGGGCACCAGGGGTAAAAGGTATGCGATTCAAGTCACTTGGGGGTGCACCCCCAAGTGACTTTGCCTTTCCTTCTCCTTTAAACAACAATTCCTGAATGTAAATTCACCAACCACTACAGTGTTGCCCCAATCTGGTTTCACATGAAAATACACCATACTTGAACATCTCATCACTGCTGGAAGCCACAGAGAATGACTGCCCTTAATTTATATTTCTTGCAAGGTTCAGGCCCCTAATAGGGATTGCATCTACTGTTTGCCTACCTGTTGCACCAAGTTACCACATCTGGATTTATTAAGCATAAAGATGACCACCTAGAGTCTTCCAGTTACATTTCAGATTACAGCGCCCTGTGTGGCACTCACTATTGATTTAGGTTTTAGCTAACACTGACCAGTGTACCAACCTGTGTTTTTTTTCTTTCATCTGTGCCTAGGTTTAAGCAGGTAACCTGCTAGATCAGTGACTAGTGGCTCTTGAGCATATATGTCAAACACAAGGCCCGGGGGCCAAATCCGGCCCACCTGGCTGTTTTATGTGGCCCCTCGTGGGTGTGTTTGACCATCCAGCCTGATCAATTTCCATTTTCCTTACATAGTAACTAAGACTAAGTGGTATATTTATCATGCTGTGTAAAAAGTGGAGTGAAGCATTATCGGTATGTTGCCCAAGGCATCCAATCGGTAATCAGATTTCAACAGTAGCAAAGCATCTATTGGCTGCTATGAGCAACATCTTACTCCACTTTTTACACATTGTGATAAATATAGCCCTTAGTATCTTATTAAGTATATTGATAAAAAAATTGGCCCACGACTTAGCCTGTGTTTTAGATTTCGGCCCCCTTATGTGATTGAGTTTGACACCCCTGCTCTAGAGCAACATGTTGCTCACCAACCTCTTGGATGTTACTCTTTGTGCCCCCAAACCAGGTCTTTATTTTTGAATTCCTGACTAGTTTTGGTTGAATAAAACAAGATTTACTACCAAATAAAACCACCTGTAAGCGGATAGTGTGCATAGAGGCTACCTAGTAGCAAATCTTAGCCCTTATTTGGCTCCTCCATGAACATTTATGATGCTTGTGTTGCTCTCCAAGTCTTTTTACATTTAACTGTGGCTCGTGAATAGTAAAGGTTGAGGACCCCTGTGCTAGATGGAGAAAGCAAAAATTACCATTAAACCATGCAGTACATGTTTCTAAAGGAAATCACTGTAGGTTAACTTCTTGTATACAGATTTAAAGTCAATGCAAAGTCAACCTACTTCACACAAGCAATAACCAAAGAATACATCTATCTTTTCACCACTGAACCTGGCACCATTGAACAAGCCTTTTGCCCAAACCTTGCTAGACAATTAAACAGGCAAATGCATGTAAAGCTATTGTATTATAATTATTGATGTGCTGATTCCAGGATTCAGTTTGGGATTCAGTTTGGGATTCAGCAGCGATTCTGCCTTTTTCAGCAAGATTCAGATTCAGACAAATCAAAGTGTCTGCCGAATCTTTAAAATCACATTGACTTTTTGTCAAATAAACGCAGAAGTTGAAAATTTTTTGCGCGTAGTTCTCTAACCCTTTATTACCCTAATTTGCATTTGTGTTTGCAAATTACTTTCACAAAGTATTTGGGATTTGGCCCAATCCCAAAGTAGTGGAGGTGCATCCCTAGTTATAATATTGCATAGTATTGTCAATCTATAAGGGCTACCAGAATAAGCTAGAGTGTGGTGAAAAATATGGTGTTAAAAATGGGGTGACAGATATTGAATTTTGAGCCCTTCTGGTTCCATATCCATGTTTATATCATAAGAAAGACACCTAACATCTAATCCTTTCACAACAACAAATAAAAAGTCACTGTCTTCCAAAACCCTTTAGTATTCCTCTGTGTATGTAAATTCATTAACCACTCAAGGCAGTGGTTAATCTAAACATGCTCTTGCACCTGAGATTAATGTTTTCAGAATTTTTTGGGCTCGGATCCCAATTTGCGGTCCAGCTTACCTTACAGCAAAGCTATTAGGTTATATGCTGAGGCATCCAAGGCAAGTAAACACATTAATTTATGCTTTTTAGGGCCCAAATGATTACACACTTGAAAGAAGAGTAGCAAGGCAAAAATGAATTGAATATAATGAAGGAGAATCTAGCATGGGACCCTAAAGATGCAGGTATTGTTGCCACCTTTTTATAAAATCCATAGTGACAGGGTAGGGCCATAAGTGGGTGGGCTGTGATGTAAATTGGTAGGGGCAGCCATGTTACAAGGCGGAGTTGTGACATCAAAGTGGTGGAAATTTGAGAAAACTGCCGGCACAACAGGTCTTCAAGCAGCTGAATTAACCCTGTACCTTTATTTCAAATTAGTGACGTTTGGGGGCAGGCCCCTTCATCAGACTCGGGGGCCCGCCTCCGAAACATCACTAATTTGAAATAAGGATGTAGGTTTAATCCAGCTGCTTAAAGACCTGTTGTACCGACTGTTTTCTCAAATTAACTGGATTATTAAGGGGTGCTGTCCCCTCCAGCTGTGTACTGGTTTTCCCATCCTTGGAGAGTCCAGGAGTGCTGGTGATTTCTTCTATGGTCAAAGTGGTGGAGCCAGGCCAGCAAGGACTTAAACTATATGGAGTTAGGTAAACATCTGAGAAAAAAATTGGTGAAGGTTGAAGGTGGCTTGGAGGGGGATAGATTGACAAATTATTACAAATTTACTGGAAAGTAAATTACCAGTAAATTTGCAATCCAGCCAGGTGGTGACCCTAGTTGCCGGTGGACGTAAGACCATTGAGTTGCTGGTGGTGCACAACAACAGCATGTGTAGGAGGATGTTTCAATTACAACAATGCAGCAAATATCTCTACACTGCTTTTTTATTATCCTTGTTTGTAGTAGGCAGTGGTACAAGCATCTGTTTTGGCCTTGGTTTCTCAGAATGGGCACGTAACAATTACAGTGGCCTTGCTTTGCAGGCAAAGTGAAAAATAATTAGGCAGGGGACAAGGAAGCGAAGAGAAGCAGGGAGGGGAGCTGTAGCTCAGCCAGGCGGGGCCTGCTGGAGTCTCAGTGCAGTCTGTGTATGTGCAGGGCTGAGACTGGGGGAGCGGCCAGGCCAGGCGGCTGCTGCTGAGTGGAATGTAGCAGTCAGAATAGCAGCTGTATTAGTACAATCAGGACTGTAATACATTGCGTCTGGGCGATAGGTTTTCTAAAGAAACAAGCTCATACAGAGGGGATACTGCATTGCTTCATTTGGTTCCAGAGGAAATGGATAATATGCTAACAAGAGTCCGATGCACACGGAACTAGATCGCCCCAGAGGTTAGTGAGAAGATGGTCTGTGTGTCTGCCTGAGTGTCAGGGGGGCATCAGTGTTCATCATTAGAATGAACCCCATACATCAACCATTTTCTTCTTCTTTCTGCCTAGTGTTGGTTATACTTAAACCAATAGACAGAGTAAACCACAATAGTCATTCTATACCTTGTAATTCAATTATTTCTGAATTACTTTTTAAATGGTATGAAACTGTTAGGTTGGCAGCACCCCCGAAGCTTACTGGCAAAGTAAAATGGGAATAAGCGAGAGAGTAAGAAACAGTATGGAATGTAATGGATATAACAACTGTTGGTCTCATTGCACCTCATTTCTGTAACACTTGCTTTTACCCTGCCTGAGGTTTGTGATACATGGTGCCAAACTGATCCAGGTATACAAGGTAACAGCCACTATATATACATATACTATATTCTATCCTATAGAGTATACTAAATAGATAGCCTCTATATATATATATATATATATATATAGTCTGATGTGTCTGTGGGTTGCCTCTTTTCTGTTCTTTGCCTGTTGCTCTGACTGTAAAAAGGGCTGCCACCTTCACAGGAAAAATAATGGCTTTCTAAACTCAACAGTTATATTTCTATTAAATATCAATAGAATCAGGTATATTCTTTTCCAGCAGGGCTAAAATACTACCCAGGGGGCAGCTCTTTTTCTGAGTAGAATGTAATTTGGAATTTTGTGTTTCGTGACACTGAAATATTAGGCATGGATTACTCTTAGTACTGCCTTCCACCTGTAGTTCTCCCGCTTGCTGCAGAACCGCCAGAGGAGAATAGGGGGATGCACTTTAGATGCAGATGCATTTGAAAGTGCCATTGTGGTTAGCAATTATGTAGGAATACTCACTGATTTTCTTTATATAAATATGTTGTTTTTAACAGCAGCTATAAGAATGTACATTGCTTTTACTTGAGCTTGCTTGATCTTTATTAATGCAATAAAAATTAGAATCTGTATGTATGTATGTATTAGCTTCCCTAGATATCCACTCCAGCTGTGCAATACTTATAGATAAAGCAGGAAATTGTTGCAGTGTACCCACAGTCTGCCACCTCTTCTGTCATTCACCAGTGTACAAGATGTTTGCGTTCTTTCTTAGAGCCAGCCTTTTCCTGCTCGGACTTTGACTCCATCTGTGATAGTGGTGATAATGTGTCATTAACTAGGCAGCTGTAGTGCTTGGCAGTGCAATTTTTCAAAAGCAAGCTGTTATTTTGCTTCCTCACTGGCGGCATCTAAATTCATGGTAAAAAATTTAGTGAATGCCAGCAGCCTACTTGTTTTTGATCAACATGCAAATACCAGATGTTTAGCAGTGTGTCATATAACATGTAACTGCTATAAGCAGGCTATATTTGAGAGTGAATCATATAAATTCTGTACATGCTAAAAGTAGAATATTTTTATTTTGATTTATGTATACTTGATATCACATAAATGCCATGCATGTTCCACACTGATTCACATATTATATACCTGGTGCTTTAAGAGATTTGACTTTGTCAGCGAAATGTAATTTTGGGCAAAATTATTTCATTATATATTACTTGTAAGTGCTATGCAATGTACCTATGACCTTATGCCTTTATGACCTAAGGGGTTCTCAGAGTTATTTCTTTCTTCTAATTGTTCATTGTGGTACATTATTTAGTACTTAAATTCTGTAATATTTTCTTATAGCACCAGAAGGCAAATGACTATGCTTGGTGTTATCTCCCATAAATTGTTTATAAGCACCCAGAAGACCTCTACATCATGTGGCAATGGCATACATTTTTCCAAACAGATTTCCTAGTTCATCCTATAATTAATATGCTCCAATATCTTTTGGCTACAGGATTGGGGCAAGCTGTCCAGTTTCAGTGTTTACTCTGAATCCTTCTCAAGTGGGGGGTTTTAATCCACTTAGGGGGCATTCAAAAACAATGTCTGTAGTAGGCATAGAAAATCCCTTAAAATTCTAATTTCAGTTAAATTTTGTTGCTGTCAAGCCTTGCACCCGTGTCAATGGCCTGTGCCGACTGTGCTGTGTGCTTTGCGCTGAATTTGAATGCAAAATTTCAGGCTCTTGGGCCTGTGACAGCAGGGCTTCCCAGTACCTTGTGTCCCTGGCACTTAGGGGCATATTTATCAAAATATGAGATTAGTGCTCACTACAGAATAATGCACCCATTTTCTAGTCATTCCTTTGGGATTTTTGAAAGCTTATTTATCAGTGATTGAAAATTAGAGCTGACTACTGAAAAAGTCACCCACTTTCTATTTATTCTTATGGAATTTTTAGAAGCGTATGCACTTTGTTCTAATTGCATAGTAAGAACCTTAGTTAAGTACCAGCTCTGCAATACATATGACCAGAGGCAATTGTTTGGAAGTATAAGTAGCATATACCGTATTTTTCGGACCATAAGACGCACCGGACCATAAGACGCACCAATTTTTTGGGAAGGGAAATGAAGAAAAAAAGATTCTGAAACAAAGTGTCCTAAAATATTTTATGTGCATTAAAACCCAACCTGTACCAGCAGCACCCAACATATTGCCCCCCACCTGTACCAGCAGAACCCAACATATTTCACCCACCTGTACCAGCAGCACCCAACATATTTCACCCAACATATTGCCCCCATCTGTACCAGCATATAGCCTACCGATATACTTTAAAAAAATGTTTTTACTTGCCCATGTGGTCTCCGCAGGGCCCTCCTCTATTTACCGGCGCTTAGCTCTGGCGCATGCACAATGACGCGCATGCGTATGGGCATGCGCGTCATTGTGCATGCGCACAGCGCCATAGCTAAGCGCCGGCAAATAGAGGAGGGCCCTGCGGAGACCACATGGGCAAGTAAAAACATTTTTTTAAAGTATATCGGTAGGCTATATTCGGACCATAAGACGCAGGGACTTTTTCCCCCCACTTCTGGGGGAAAAAAAGTTCGTCTTATGGTCCGAAAAATACGGTACTCCAAAAGCCACTGTTCAATAACAATATCTATAACAGCAATATTTATATATAGCTAGTTTTAATAGCTACTTAAATATGCTAATATCTTTCATATAGCCACCGTTAATTAAGCAAGAGACAGAGACTATGTATAGCATATGAAAGAGAAACTAGCTTCCATTTGTGATAGAGATTATTGAGACATTGTGAGAATAATTTTACTACAAAGCATGAAGGGCACAGTTACTGCATTAATAACAGATATGCTATTGGTCATATGTAGGTTTTTTCTACCTAATGAAAAGCCTTATTCATAGTAAAACCTTGTAAGCTGCTTCTTTGGTAGATGCTAAATAACTGCCGGTATGCTTCTGTAACCATTTTTGGTGTTCAGTATATTTTTGGACATGTATGCAAGAATGTGTGTGTGTTTTTCTCTACTTTTTTCTTTTCTATACCAAAGTAAACATGTTTATGCACAAATGCGCAGGATTGCTTTTATGCCTTTCCCCTGCATGCTCTTAGAGAAACATATGAGACAACAGCCAGACAATGTCAGTGTTAAGTGACAGCTGCAAAGTATTATTGCATTTAGGAGGTCATGGGATTTGGCAGCAACATTATATTAGAAAAGCCCTGACCATACATTAGTCTAGTACCTTTTTATAGGGCTTATTTTTTAAATGTACCTTAGTGCATTGTACCTGCTCTTATACCATGTTCCTTTCATTTCTGTGAAATAACCCATATCTGCTTCCTTCCCATCCCATTTCTGGACCTGGACCTGCCCTGGCTCAACTTTGTTTGGCTCATCAGTTAGCAACTACTGCCCTGTACGCTGATGATACAATTTAACTGCATGCCCTTACATATGGTCTCCAAATTCTGATTGTGTTTGTCTTTATTCTGTCAATGCTATCTGTCAATTGGACATTCTGAATTTCTGACTTTCTTTGCACCCTGTTCTTGCCCTAAGTAAATTGCAAAAAATATCTGCGCTCCGTTTCGGAGGACAAAGATCTAAGGCTGCTCACATGAATACAGCATTGCCGTCATTCAGCAGGGCTGTATTCATGAGAAGCAGGATGGTGGTGGCACGTAAACATTCAGATATGCAAGTTAGTGAGCTGGAGTGAATGCAGGCCACAGGCCCTATAGCAAGTTGTAAGGACAGGGGTGGCTTGTGTCTGCTGATGCAGCACTCTTCACCCATAAAAAATATGGCACAAGGTGCAAAGTGCCAGTGCCAGATCCCAAACAAGCGTGCTCTCCGACTATGCAGTTTAGCACCCTGTAGTGCCTATACACTTTGTCTGGGTTTTTTTTAGAAATTAAGGGGTAGTATATCAGTGGTTTTTCAGATTTTGAATTCATAGTTTTTGGAGGAAATGTAATAAAAAGGAATTTTGGCCATGTTTTCACTCTTAAGCTGGCCATACACACACTGATAATACTGTACGAAATCTCAATTCGTATAATATTCGGTGCGTGTATGGCAAGTCGTCGAGTCGACCGATATCGCAGGAAGCTGCTCATATCGGTCGACTCGCCGATCGGGCCAGTTAAAAGATTTTGATCGGCGCCATAGAAGGCGCCTGACCAAAATCTGCCTTCAGCGCTTAATTGGTAGAAGGAGGTAGAAATCCTATTGTTTCTACCTCCTTATCTGCCGTTTCAGCCCTGAACGGTTTGTGGCTGATTGTATGGTCGCACGAAAGATCGCAAATTGCCACGTGTGTGGCCACCTTTAGAAACCAACCAGTTGCCTGGTTGTTATGGGTTTATAGACTAGTAGCCTATTTTGCACTTTTTATTACATTACTTACATTAATTGTGTAAAATGAATCGTGGTCCAGTGCTTCATTCATGATACAGAACTTATTAGTGACTTCATATACCATTATGAGTTTTAATTGAAGGAATATTTTTCAAGCAAGGTTACAAAAACAGTTGGCTATTCTTGGCACAACAATTAAGATTCTGTAAATCTTAGGTTTACACCAAAAGCTGCCAGCTTGTTTAGAAAGGAAAGCTTTTAAAGCTGCAGTTTCTTGTGTACAGTATATCATGTGCATTCCAGAAGAGATAACACATAGCTAGGAATCATTTAAGGGTAAGGTCTTAAAGGGAACCTGTCACCCAGACATAAAAAGCTTCATAAGTCATTTTCAAATTATCTCACCCATACCCATTATAAAGCTATTTAAAAATCCCAGCTGTCAACCATATATTGCCTGCCTTCCTCTATGCCTTAGGCATAGAGGCAGGGCAAACAATTTTTACTTTCCATTCAGAACTTTCTAGATGTCACTGCACACTTCACTTTCCCTGTCTTTCTTCACCAACCTAATTATGTAGCCAGTGCATGGGCGTGTGCATCAGGTTGCCCATTCTGGCACATAACAAAATTTTGAGGTGATACAAAACTTGCCTTAATAACTGCCCATAAAATGGCAGCTGCCTGCTTGCTGTGATTGTGAATTCCAAGACTGAAGGAAACAAGTTTAAAAAAATGTATATTGTGTAAGTGAAGTTTATCTTACTTGACAAACAATAGAAAATAATTAGGAATCTGTGAAGACAGACAAGGCAATTAGCCACTGCGTTTTTTAAAATCTAGTCGTGGTGGCTAATCTCCTTGCTAAAAAGTCATGGCTACATGTACCGTGGGCGGTTTTGCACACGGCAGCTTGTTTATATTTTAGTGGAGGTATCGTTGACCTTCGGGTGAAGACACACAGAACTAATAGTAGCAGCCGCTACAAAAATAGGCGATGCTGATCATTTACTGATAATTGTCTCTACATGTGTTTTAGCAGAGGCAATTCTTGGTATTGTCTATGGCAGGGTATTTTCTGGTGTTTAGTAGCCGTGACAAGTAACTCTGTGTGTCTTTGCCCTTTAGGGTGACAGGTCCCCTTTAAGAAAACAGCTCAGCTCATACAGTACCTGACGTTTGCAATTCAAGGAATATATTTATCTTATGTACTTCCTTTTTTAATTAAAGTTAAGTGAAATTGAATTAAATTGCAGTCATCATCATGTATTTATATAGCACCATCAGGTTACGCAGCACATTACATTAAGTTATAATAAACATAGATTTTAACTTTTTTTTGTTTTGCTTGGATTATATAAAAAAGCAATTTAAATCATTTGGCAAGTCTGTGATAGTGACTGTCAAACTAACCGACAGAATGATTGCTGTCCCCTGGAAACCAAGTGTGTGCTAGCTTCCAGAGAACAGGTATAGGATTCATTATGCAAAAACCCAATATCCAGAAAGTTCCAATTACAGGAATGCCACCTCCTATAGAATCCATTATAAGCAATTCCTTTTTCTGCATTTGATCCCAACAATACAATGAATTCTTATTGGAGGCAAAACAGTCCTATTGGGTTTAAACCGGAAAAGACTGTGCTCTGAAAAAGCCCATTTTCCCCCATATGCCCAAATACAGAATAATCCTGTAGCAACACATGAGATGCACAAAAGCAAGTTGGGATCTTAGCATGAATGAATATTGGAAAGGTGAAATATTTATGTCTGCACAAATGACTAGCCAATAAGAATCATCCTTGTATTTAATGTGGCAAGAAGGAAATCAACAAATTGATTACAAATGATATGTATAATTCATGACATTCAGCTGCTTCACAAAAGGAAACGGAGATTATTTCTTGTGAGACTCTCTGCTATAGGGTTAGGTCACATTATTATTATATGGGCAGTTCCAATACTAGGCAGTAAAACAAAGCATGTGAGACAATACTTAAGAAGATAAAGAGGGTGTGTTATCTACACACCCATGAACAGTATAGTTACACAGTAGCAGGAAAAGGTTAGATTATAGAACATAATAGTCAACAAAGCTTATAAATGGCATACTAGGTTAAGTAATCCATTGCAAGTAGATGCTTTATATCAAACCAGTAAATTGTACCCAGTGATGAGTTGCTGTGGGTTAGTAGGCATGGGGCAACCATGGTGCCTTTTATTACTTTACTGATCAAAAGGACTTGTTTTATTGTAAAATGTTGCACAAAGACCTGTACCTCTCTGCATTCAGCAGTGCTGTATTCATGAGGGTGACATGCAGGCATCCGTCACTGCTACCCACCCCCTGACTTGCACATCATTCAGAAACTCAAGTTAGGGTGCACCCGCAAGCACAAGGTGCAGCAGAACCCTGGCAGGTTCATCTGACGCGCTGCAGAATGCAGCAATGGCCTGGACAGCAATGTCTAGAGAATACGTAAATGACCCTTGATATCTCTATATAAATGATTAAAGGACAAGGAAAGGCAAAGTCAGTGACTTTAATCACTTACCTTGTACCCCGGGCTGGTGCACCAGCCCAGGGTACCTGTAGCGAAGCTCTTCCGCCTTCGTTTTACAACGACTAAACGACAGGCCAGGCGTTACATTCGGGCGCAGGGCCAGCCCCTTGGAGGCGAGTAAGGATTGTTGTTAATGAAAATTGTTGGTTAAAATCTTTGTTATACAAACGGTTGTGTACAAGTTAATGTTACAAATGTTAACTGATGTTAAGTTATTGTTAATAAATAAATAATTGCGGCCTTCTCTTCCCAGCTACAGTGTCCGAGTGTGTTGTTCGGGGAAAAGCTTAGGGGGCGGGGGTTAAGATGGGGGGGAGGGGTAAGGGTTGCAGACTCGACGATGCACCTGTCATGCGCATGCGCATGCTTTCAAAGCAGGAAGAAGGAAGCGCTGCAGGTACCCCGGGCTGGTGCTGTTCTCTTCGAGCAGGAGCACCAGCCCGGGGTAAAAGGTAGGCGATTAAAGTCACTTGGGGGTGCCTAACATTGTTGAGTGCATGTTAGAGTGCATTGTGCTGCAGCTAAACCAAAAACACTACAAATGTAAGACTGATGGCCCATAGGGAGATTAGTTGCCTACGGTTAAATCTTGACTACCATGGGTGACTAATATCTCCAAAATTCTTAGACACACATGGTAGTCGAGATTAATTGCGGACGATTAATCACCCTATGGACCATTACCCTAAAGGTTTATATACAAAGGAAAGTGCAAAGAGCTAGAATTAATGAAAAAATGGGTAAAAACTGTGAAACTATTTACAAAGGCAACCTGCAGTGATTACCTGTTCTGATGAATTGCATGCATTTGTGTGCAAGGACTCACAAATCACAAGGTTACATCTGGAATTACTACCAGCCTGGACATGGAGGTAATTTTAATGTTCCCTTGCTGGTTGCATCCATAAACACAAGTGTCTAGAACCCTTTATACAGAAAGTTCCAAATTACAGAAAGGCCATCTCCCATAGACTCCCTTTAAATCAAATAATTCACAATTTTAAAAATGGTTTCCTTTTTCTCTGTAATAATAAAACAGTACCTTGTACTTGATCCCAACAAAGATATATTTAATCCTTATTAATCCTATTGGGTTTAATTACTGTTTAAATATTTTTTTAATAGGAGACACAAATTACTGAAAGACCCCTTATCCAGAAAACCCCAGGTCCCGAGCATTCTGGATAATGGGTCACATACCTGTACCAAGAAAACTGATAACTGATGATATTTTTGATGCATAATACACATGCTATTGGCACAAAGGCAGAGTTTTTCCTAAACACCTAATATGCCATGTTAAAGAATTCTGGCTAAACTTGTAAAAATACATTGGTTTCTAGCATTGTGCTACATATTTTAAGCTGTTCTAGTTTTTGCTTTCAAAATTTTGATTAAAAAGCAGGTTGAGATGATTTGAGACA
Organism: Xenopus tropicalis; assembly: GCF_000004195.4. Classification (NCBI taxonomy): domain Eukaryota; kingdom Metazoa; phylum Chordata; class Amphibia; order Anura; family Pipidae; genus Xenopus; species Xenopus tropicalis. The sequence goes on from NC_030677.2 coordinate 129,256,375, forward strand.
CTACCAAGGTTGGAATTTGATTAACAGTAAAGTAATGAAAGTAACTTAAAGGTACAAACTTTTAAATAATTTTTATATGGTGGGATACAATTTAAGGGTAAACTAACATCTACCAGAAAATGCAAATATTGCTGAAATCTGTGTGCACAGTGACAGACAGATTGCATTCATTCCTGTCACTACACACACTGGAGGAATTAGCTTTGTGTGCTATGGGCCAGAGTTTCCTAAAGCAGTTGGTATCTGGGCCTATAAAATGGCAATTTGGGTAAGGTACCGGGAGATTGCATTTTAAGGCCCTGGATGTCCCTGAAACTAAAGAACAATGTAAAAGTATGTCAAGTATTGGGTTCTTTGGTATTTCTGAATGGCCATCATATTTGTATGATATGCAAATATCGTATGCATTATATCATAAATATATGAATGCTGTAGAAAATCAATCATATTAGCATTATGAAAGTACACAAAAAGTCTTTTTTTCAAATAACAAATGTTATTTGTTGATTTTTCAGAAATATTAGGCATGAGAGAACATGTGGTAGCGCATTCATCCCAAAGAGATATGTCATGAAACTGCCCACAATTTCAAAAATTATTGCCAACTAAATGTAATTCTCTGGGAACAAAATTAATAGATTACCTCACTTCAGTAGGGTCAGATCAGTTTTCTTAGGCCTGGCAGTTGCATTTTGTAGTGTGACATTGGTCTAAAAAAGTAAGCATTGTAATGGTGAGAATTGAAACTAGTGGTGTCACGTATGGGTTGTGCAGAAGAGGACAAACTGGAGAATAACATTTACTTAAGACTTCTGAAACAAAAATATCCCCTTTTCTTGTTTGCAGTCCGCTGATAACAGCAAGAACTTAAATAAGTGTCTAGCTTGCTCTTATTGTTTTATTCTCTTATATTAGTTCCTGTTAAACTTTAGGAAAATGATTAGATAGAATACCCCTTTCAAGTGATTTACTGAACGATTGAAAAAAGACACAATAAAAATTTAAAAACACTATAAAACAAAGTTCTGTTGTATCCTGAATTAGTAGCACAACTGTCTCAGTCTGTGCTAGACTGCCATAATAAAGAGGATAGTAAATAAAACCAGAAATTGTTATTTTCACCTCAAAAAATGTTAAATAAATTCTCAGTTGTCCATCTGCTGGGACTATTAAAGGAATAAATTAAGGATAAAAGGATAAAATTAATTTGTGAAGCATGTGACAAGAGTTACATAAATAACTCCTGTCATATATTTTTTTTTTAATGAAAACATATTTTGAAAATACTTGACAAAAGCTAACAGGATATTATTCATTCTGAAGTCTAAATTATAAATTGTATAACATTTTTTAATATTTTAGAATAAAAATATATTTATTTTGCTAATATTCCAGATATCAATTATTCATGTAACGGGAATGCCCTTTCTAACAATGAATTACAGACAGGAGGCTTACCTGTATACCAGCATCCAGAGTGTCGCTGGGATTCAGGGTGACTTTCAGTTGGGGCCAGTGTTATGACTACTGACTGGGCCCTTGTTAATGTTGGTGCCCTGATAATCCATATTTTTATTTTTTGTATGATTCAGTATGTTGTTATACTTGTACTGGATCTTAAGGGGGCCATACACAGGCACATTTCAGCTGCCGATTCTGGCTCCTCAGACCGATTTGGCAGCTTATCTGGCCGTGTAAGGGCACCCCCCCAACAGGCCTACCTGATATCTCGCCTAGAATTGGGCAGATTTTGATTGGGCAAGTTTTATTTTCCATTGGAATGGGGACTGCATTGACTTGTTGATGTGGTCCTCAGTCTGGTTGTGCCTATGCCTGCCTTTGTAATTCGATTGTTTGGCCCCACCTTGCCACTTTTCCCGTGTATGGCCACCATTAGAGCGAATGGTGGATTTAGATGGCAGCTGTTGGGGGGGGGGTAGGGAACACACTGAGGAAAACGTGTGTTTATTTACTTTGTTCTCTTTAGCCCAGCGTTCATCTAAAAGTTCCATATAGTTAGATATATAGTTACATAGGGTTGAAAAAAGACCATCAAAAGTCCATCAAGTTCAACCCTTCCAAGTAAATCCAGCACACACAACCTATACTTACCAATCTATACACTCACATACATAAACTATATAAACAACCACTAATACTAACTGTAGATATTAGTATTAGCCTTGGATACTATGCTTGTCCAAGAACTCATCCAGGCATTAACAGAATCTGCCATTACAACATCACTAAGAAGGGCATTCCCCAACCTCACTGCCCTCACCGTGAAAAACCACCTACGCTGCTTCAAATGGAAGCTCCGTTCCTCTAATCTAAAGAGGGGGTCTCTGGTGTGTTGGTCGTTTTTATGGGAAAAAAGAACCCCCACTATCTGCCTATAATCCCCTCTAATGTACTTGTACAGAGTAATCATGTCCCCTTGCAAGCGCCTCTTTTCCAGAGAAAACAACCCCAACTTCGACAGTCTAACCTCATAGCTTAAATCTTCCATCCCTTTTACTAGTTTAGTTGTCCAACTTACATACATGGTAGGAAAATGTAGGTTTTACATGTCAATTAAAACATCTGCTATTGCAGTTTACAGTATATACAGGTTATTAAGTGACCCTGCCCCAAAACTTTTCTATGTATATTATGATTACCCCTTGTTATATTCAACACTGTTTTATTACCATGGGATGGTTAGGGACCAGTATACATATGCCTACATATGTGCCTATGCCTATGTCATGTGTTTTCAACCAGAGAATCTGTTTTCTCTGTATCAACTATGTAAAACTCCAAGTATGACTAAGTGCATAACTACATATTGCTTGATGTTATTTAATCCAAAGCATATGTCACATACGATCATTTATTAAATGAAAGTAAAATATCACCTCACTCCCACAGTTGAGCGATATCCTACATAAGACATAAGCATCTGTCTGATTTAACATGCTGTAATTTACAGGAATCCACAGGGAAGTTATAGCTACCTTGTCTGTCAGGTTATGGGCCTTTAGGCTCAGCTACCATACAAGAGATTGGATTGCTGTGATTTACAGAATAGCAGCCAAATGCTGTAGGATAGACATGATTGTTATCTGTGACCCACTACCTTAGCTTGCAGTGGGGAAGACAGCCTGGATTTTTAGCAAGGCCACAAAGACCCTTGCCTAGGGCAGCTTAAATTTAGGAGCGGCATGCCGCCCTGCCGCAAGTAAGATATGCTCACATACGGAGCACTGGGGAAGGGACTCGCTAAAAACCTCAGCGCATACTGTCCCCGGTGCTCCGTATAGGACTGAAAAAGACGCACATGTGTGCGATCCTGGGGGGGTTGGCGAGGCCGTCCCAAACTCAAATCCGGTGCTGATAAAAGTGTATAGTAAATGAGAGAACAAGAGAAAAACTCATGCACAAAAGAGTGTTGGGATCATTGCATAGTGCATTTGTACAGGGCTATAGTAAATACCACACTGTTGTAGTGAGCTTAAGTAGGTATTTTATAGCTGTGTAAAAAAGGAGACTGAGGTGCTGAGGTGTGGAGCAATTAGAAATTATAAATAAGAGATGGCTCTTACAGTGAGTGTAGTTAAAAAAAAAACATATGCTATAGATTTTACATTTACATTTACATTTACATTTACATTTCCACATTCCTTTCTTAGCTATGGGGAACTGTGTTGCCTTGGTGCAAAGGTGGCGGCACACGGTCGCACGAAAAATTGTTCCAATCCGCCACTAAAGCTGGCCATACACGTGGCGATCTAACGATGGTCGCACGAAACATCGTCAGATCCACCACACACAGTCAGGGCTGAAACAGCAGATAAGGAGGTAGAAACAATAGGATTTCTACCTCCTTCTGCCGATTCAGCCCTGACGGCAGATTTTGGTCAGGCGCCTTCTATGGCGCCCGATCAAAATTTTCTAACCTGGCCGATCGGCGAGTCGTCCGATATCAGCAGCTTCCTGCGATATTGGTCGACTCGCCGACATGCCATACATGCACCGAATATCGTACGAAACGAGGTTTCGTACGATAGTATCGGTGCGTGTATGGCCAGCTTAAAATTCAGGGCTGAAAGGCAGATAAGGAGGTATAAACAATAGGATTTCTACCTCCTTCTGCTGATTCAGCCCTGAAGGCAGATTTTGCTCAAGCGCCTTCTATGGCGGCCGATCAAAATCTTTTAACCCGCCCGATCAGCGAGTCGAAACGAGGTTTCGTACGATATTATCGGTGCGTGTATGGCCAGTTTAAGTACTTATTCCAATGTCAAATTTCAGCAGATTTGTATGTATCCAGGAAGAGCAGGCAGATAGACTGCAACTCCTCAGTTTATGGTATCTCCAACTCCAATTCCAACAGATAAGCTGTGTAGATTACCATTGTATACTGCAGAGTATATCTGTTATCTGCTATGTAACCTGTGCCATTAAGCCCTATTTCAATTTAAACATCTTACCCCCATGGCTACACAGCACCTTCAGTCTTTCTGAAGCAAACATGAAACTTTTACCAGTGCAGAGAAACAGTACATTATATTTTAATTACTTTAAAACATTTTCTTTTTTTTTTGGTGTTACTGTTCACACCAGTTAAACAGCTGCACACTGGGCTTTATTCTTATTCTTTATTATGACTGTTATCTGTGAAATAGGACATTGTATTGTTTTCCATTACAATTTAAATTTATTAGGAGTCAGTGTCAGAGTGTGTACATTTTTGCCAACTCCGATTTCAGGTACCCAAAATTGCTTCTGACTCCAACTCCAGTGCTCTGGTTGTGGCCATACTACTTTCTTCATCTGCCAAGATAAAATATCATGCTTATGGTGTAAAGTGCAACGTTAGCTACTATTGTAGTTACCCCTAGCGTCCAGCAGGTAGGATTTACTGATCAAATGCTTTAAAACCAACATCTGATTGTCTGATATGGGTAACTAATCCTAGATTTCTACTTTTTTTACATTAGTCTGCATCAATAAGAAACTAAAGGTGGCCATGAACGGTAAGATTGGCTCTTTCGGTGAGGCAATTTGTTTTATTCCTCATAAAAAATGTTTACCTCCAAATTAAAACAATTTAGTTACAGTATAAAACCACTGGATCCTTGCTTGCCTTTGCTGTGCAGCAGTGTTGACTTCTTACTAATGAAAACCGTTTCCCAACAAAGATGATAATGCTGATGTTTGACCATAGGAGACTAAAAGCTAATTAAAATATTTGGCAAGCATCACACATTCCCCAGTAGCAAGGTTGGTAATGCCTATTTTATTTCTGCCAAGTACTTTGCTGATACAGATTGTATAAACAAGGGGAAAGGGTTATTTTGTGACCGCGTCGAAGCTGTAAACTTCCAAAATAGCAAAGTACATCATGTACTTGGACTTGCTGACTACCCTAAAGGCATTCACAGTAAAAAACTGAAAATTGTAAAACTTAACATCTATGGCATTTTATAAGCTGATAAAAATCAAATTAAAAAACCCTGAGTAAACATACTGATACAAACGACTGTACTAAAAATTACAGTCATAGCCTATAACACAGGGGTCCCCAACCTTTTTTACCTGTGAGCAACATTTAAATGTAAAAAATGTTGGGAAGCATTAATACATTTCCTAGGGGATGACCAATAAGGGCTGTGATTGGTTATTTGATAGCCCAATGATGACTGGCAGACTACATGAGTCTCTGCTTGACAGTACACATGGCCTTTATGCCTCCAAGTCAGAAATTCAAAAATAAAAACCTGCTTTGAGGCCATTGGGAACAACATCAGAGGGGTTGGTGAGCAACGTGTTGCTCACGAGCCACTGATTGGGGATCACTGCTATAACACCTCTGATTTGTGCGGATTTGGCAAGTATGGCAAGACAACGTTTTGTTTTTAGGCCATGAGTGTTCTGGAGGACTGTAGGCCAAAGAGATTTTCATGGCCCAATTCACTTCTTTATATCACATGATCATTTTATTAGAATATTATTTAAGGGGCAACGTAAAATAAGAAGGGCTTGTTTTGAATATATATTTGCCTATTTGTTTATTTAAAAAAATATATTTTGGATCATGGATTAGTCTTTTTTGCCCTTTCTAAAATCTCCTTGTACCTCTGTATTATAAGGAGCATTTGTTTACATAGAGGTAATGAAGTAATATCTCAGGCTTTCGGATAAGGAGTTCTTTTTGCAGGGGCTTTGACTGTATTAATTTACCTTTTCCTCCTCAAACACTTGTGCTGAGAATTTAAAACGTAATTATTAGTGGGCCAGAAGTATTTGCCACTGACCATAACCCACCATCTTTGACCACAATGATAAGTCATTTTTAGGACCCAGACCAAACTGACCCAACTGACTGATCTGACTGATCTCACCAAAGAGGGGCAAATAAATTGGCCATAAATAAAATATATAAGCTGCCAATTTGGCCCCTTCAGAATGAGTTGGGAGCTTATCTTTCCATGTACAGTGGAGGAAATAATTATTTGACCCCTCACTGATTTTGTAAGTTTGTCCAATGACAAAGAAATGAAAAGTCTCAGAACAGTATCATTTCAATGGTAGGTTTATTTTAACAGTGGCAGATAGCACATCAAAAGGAAAATCGAAAAAATAACTCTAAATAAAAGATAGCAACTGATTTGCATTTCATTGAGTGAAATAAGTTTTTGAACCCTCTAACAAAAAAAGACTTAATACTTAGTGGAAAAACCCTTGTTTGCAAGCACAGAGGTCAAACGTTTCTTGTAATTGATGACCAAGTTTGCTCACATTTTAGGAGGAATGTTGGTCCACTCCTCTTTGCAGATCATCTCTAAATCCCTAAGGTTTCGAGGCTGTCTCTGTGCAACTCTGAGCTTGAGCTCCCTCCATAGGTTTTCTATTGGATTAAGGTCCGGAGACTGACTAGGCCACTCCATGACCTTAATGTGCTTCTTCTTGAGCCACTCCTTTGTTGCCTTTGCTGTATGTTTTGGGTCATTTTCGTGCTGGAACACCCATCCACGACCCATTTTCAGTTTCCTGGCAGAGGGAAGGAGGTTGTCGTTCAGGATTTCACGATACATGGCTCCGTCCATTTTCCCGTTAATGCGAATAAGTTGTCCTGTGCCATTAGCAGAAAAACACCCCCAAAGCAAAATGTTTCCACCCCCATGCTTGACGGTGGGGACGGTGTTTTGGGGGTCATAGGCAGCATTTTTCTTCCTCCAAACACAGCGAGTTGAGTTAATGCCAAAGAGCTCTATTTTAGTCTCATCAGACCACAGCACCTTCTCCCAGTCACTCACAGAATCATTCAGGTGTTCATTGGCAAACTTCAGACGGGCCTGCACATGTGCCTTCTTGAGCAGGGGGACCTTGCGAGCCCTGCAGGATTTTAATCCATTGCGGTGTAATGTGTTTCCAATGGTTTTCTTGGTGACTGTGGTCCCTGCTAATTTGAGGTCATTAACTAACTCCTCCCGTGTAGTTCTAGGATGCTTTTTCACCTTTCTCAGAATCATTGACACCCCACGAGGTGAGATCTTGCGTGGAGCCCCAGAGCGAGGTCGATTGATGGTCATTTTGTGCTCCTTCCATTTTCAAACAATCGCACCAACAGTTGTCACCTTCTCTCCCAGCTTCTTGCTAATGGTTTTGTAGCCCATTCCAGCCTTGTGCAGGTCTACAATTTTGTCTCTGACATCCTTGGACAGCTCTTTGGTCTTTCCCATGTTGGAGAGTTTGGAGTCTGCTTGATTGATTGATTCTGTGGACAGGTGTCTTTTATACAGGTGACTAGTTAAGACAGGTGTCCTTAATGAGGTTGACTAATTGAGTAGAAGTGTCTAACCACTCTGTGGGAGCCACAACTCTTAATGGTTGGTAGGGGTTCAAAAACTTATTTCACTCAATGAAATGCAAATCAGTTGCTATCTTTTATTTAAAGTTATTTTTTCGATTTTCCTTTTGATGTGCTATCTGCCACTGTTAAAATAAACCTACCATTGAAATGATACTGTTCTGAGACTTTTCATTTCTTTGTCATTGGACAATCTTACAAAATCAGTGAGGGGTCAAATAATTATTTCCTCCACTGTATGGGGGCCCTCCCCAACATCCTCCCTGACATATATATGATCAAAAATTGTCAGTATATCTATTTGGCCCTTGCCTGTCAGGCAAGGGCCACTTTGGAACTTTTATGCACTCCTGTCCCAGCAGGCCTACATTGCCCCTTTTAAATATTTTGGATCAGCCCAGTTTGGTTGAACTCCCTGTATAGCTCTAGATTCTCTGTACAGGTGGGCCCTCTCTGTAGAATTGAGGGGGGGTGCACCATACTGATATCATAGATTAATTAATGTCTTAATAACGTAGTGAACTGTTTATTTGCTGTATCACAAACAGTCTGTTGGTGTTACTTCAATTGGTACAGAATATAATCACTTCACAGAATTTCAGTAAAGCTTACTTACAGGTGATGTAGTGACCACCTGGAGGCTTACACTGTTGCTCCTAAGTGGAGCTCAGTTTCTTAGAGCAAGTGCTAAGTTGTGTTGGAATTCACTACCAAATATCGTACTGTATTAATTGCCTTGATTATAGTATACAGTTGAATGCAAAAGTTTGGGCACCCCTTGCCTAATAACATATTTTTCAAAGTGAAAAGTAATGTTTGTTTTTATCAAACTGATTTCTGCAGTAGTTACTACTTTTTGCTTACAAAAATAACTTAATATGTTATTTGTCAGTTGTTACCCAAACTTTTGCATTCAACTTTATACTATAACCACAGATTAGTAGGCAATTAATACAGTACAATATTTGATCTGTTATCCAGATTGCTTGGGGCCTAAGGTTTTTTGGATAAGAGATCTTTCTGTAATTTTTATCTCCATACCTTCATTCTGTTTAGAAAAATGTAAGCATTTAACAAACCCAATAGGATTATTTTTCCACTAATATGGAATCATATTAACATATTAGCAGCTTAGTTGGGATCAAGTACATAGTATGGTTTTATTATTACAGAGAAAAAGATAATCATAAAAAAATAAAATTATTTGCTTAGGATTGACTCTATGAAAGGTGGCCTTCCCCTAATTCGAAACTCTCTGGATAACAGGCTTTAGAATAAAGAATCCCATACCTTTAAATCAAAAACGAGAGTTGTAATTCTGCCACACGTCACATTTGATTTTCAGTGCAGTATTTTTGGTTTACCCGTTGTCTATGCTTTGTTAACCATTGCATTGACATATGCTTTGTTGTTGTCCCCAGTTGGGCTGAGCAGGTTAAATCACATTTTGTCAGGTTTTACAAGATTGAAAAAACCTGTTTTTTGCACTATGACATGGATTCTTTAGATTTTTCTCAATACCATTAAACTGTGTTTTTACATGTAAAAAACAGCAAAGTGATTTTGTGCATAGGTATAATATACAGAATATTTAAATGTCCCATATAGGAGATTGTACAGAATAACTAAAGTACAGTTTAAAAACTGCCAAACTGAAGAACAAGGCCTAATATGGAAATATATGTTTGGCTATTTTGTTAACTACACACCATCTATGTTTACTCCATTTTCCCATTTCAGTGTATCGTTACCTCCTGTATTTAAAAAATCAAAAGAAGAAATCATTATTAAATGTTATTTTCAACTCTAGGTAGAAATTTTCCTTTATTAAAAGAGAGCATGAAGACCTGCCCAAAAGAGCATGGGGACCCATTGGTTAAGAAAGCCTGGTCAAGAAGCAACAGGCTAAATTTAAAAGGGTAGTTCATCTTCAAGTTAACTTTTATTATGTTATAGAATGGCCATTTCTTAGCAACTAATTCTGACTCTTTCAAACTTTTAAATGGGGGGGGGTCACCAACTCCTACAACCTATAAACTACTACTCAGTGAGGCCACAATTTTATTGTTAGTGTAATTTTTTATTACTTATCTTTTTATTTAGGCTCTCTCTAGTTGATATTTCATTCTCTCATTCAAACCACTGGCTGGTTGCTAGGGTAAGTTGAACCCAAGCTACCAGAGAGCTGCTAACAAAAAAGCTAAATAAATTAAAAACCACAAATAATAAAAAATGAAGACCATTTGAAAATTGTCTCTAAGTATCATTCTCTACATCATACTAAAAGTTAACTCAAAAGCGAAACATTTAATTAATTTAATGTAACAACAAATACATATGCACAACGTATGTATTTGTAGAGCATTTGACAGATTAAATCCAGTTAAAGAGTGCAGAAAAATGTTGTCCTGTGAGATTTTAAGTGCAGCTGGTCAAATACAACATTACATTCTCTGAACTTAGCTTGCCCTTAAAAGCAATGGTATAACAAAACAACAACAGAAAGAACAAACTTGCAGGGATCATAGATTGTGGGAAATTTGCAAGCTGTTCGAAGTATTATGGGAACAAACACTGAGAATACATGTGCAGAAAATAGACAGGCATTTTGGGACACAGAAGTGACTTTTAGTTGCATGTGTCCTGGAGATTGGCAGTTTACAGGCTCTGGAAGGCCATGTAAGAGCAAGCGCTGAACAAACAGTTGGGCTCTTTAAGCAGAAAGGGTAGAAGCAATTGCCAAGTTATTGCAGGGATTCAAAAAGTGAGAATGAAAGCCCTTTGTAGGGATAAGGACTGTGTTGCTGTATTGCTAGTTATAGTGACAGCACAGACTACAATGTCTATATATCCATAAAAGTATCACTGAACAGCAAAAATGTAATTCTCCTGACAGAATGAGAGAGAGCTTGCAGTCTGAATTGTCTCTGCAGTGTCAGCACGTAAACTACAAAGCTTTGCTGAGCTGAACAACCCTCTCATAGGCTGCTGGGTGATTCCAGACTTGTCCCTTTATTAAGTCAAGTTTGGGACCACTAAGCAGCCAAGCAGAGCACTGCTTATCATAGAGAACACGCATCCACATTTAAAGAGGTGGTTCGCTTTTAAATTAACTTTTAGTGTGTTACAGAATGGCTTATTCTAAGCAACTTTTCAGTTGGTCTTCATTATTTATTTTTTATGTTTTTTCAATTATTTGCCTTCTTCTTCCAACTGCAGCTTTTAAATGGGGTCACTCACTGGTTGCTAAGGTAATTTAGACCCTAGCAACCAGATAACTCCACACTAGATAGCTGCTAATCAAAAATTGAAATAATTTAAAAACAACAAATATAAAATGAAGACCAATTGCAAATTGTCTCAGAATATTACAAGAAAGTAACTCAAAGGTGAACAACCCCTTTAATGGAAAACACTCTGATGCAGTTGCCTTCATTTGACTGTGACAAAAGGTTATAGCCAGTTATAACCTATCTATATGGCTAGGTTGATTCTTTGTAGCTAACAGGGAAGGTTTGAAATTATATTTGCGGGAATATCAAGACATCATCCTCATTAGTGAATGTACTTAAAGGTTTATTGTTGTTTATTATTGCATTTTACGGAGCTCCTGGCATTTTCTTTAATAAAAATGATTCATTAATCATACCTTCCCAACCTTTCCAAGCTATCTGGTGTATGACGTGCCTGGGCTGCTATGAGTGTGCATTTGTTACGTCCTCCAGTTTGCCATGGTTGCAATAATATACAGTAAATAACAGTACATAGTTCCTTGTGACAAGGAGTGTATGTATTTAGTGGTATTCTTTCAAGATTGCACATATTTGCTGAACGTATTGCGTAGACGTTCAGGCTGTTTGTCCACGTGATTTCATACATGTTTCATTATTCAACCTTCCCTTCAGTACCTTCCTGATTACTTGAACTGTTGGCTTTTGAAGCAGACTGACAGGTGAATTGAATAGGAATGCGGATAAAGCTTCCTGCATACAAGTCTTCTCTTTCTGTTATGGCAACACAGATATTGAATCACAATATAATGGCGCCGAGTTACATGTTTCTTGGGAACAGGGAGATAAGTTTCATAAGACACCATATAAAGCTTGTTGTAGAAGCTTCATATTACACGTAAAGAAACACTCTGATTCCATTTTTTAGTACAGGTTTACATTTGTATTTGTCTTATAGTTAAAAAAAAAAATGTTTTTCATTTATTTTGCTCTCTGCGACCAGTTTCTGTGAAGGTGCTGCTGGTTTAAATGGGAACTCCACCCACACACCTCTTAACCTTTTGGAAAAGTAAACATGATTTCAAGCAACTTAACTGCAATATAAATCAGTTAAAACATATGCTGCCTTTTTCATGAGTTTTAATGTAATAATATGGTTTGGAATAGTTATTTAAACCTAGCCCCCTGTTCTCCTGCTGATCTGGCTGACTACTTTAAGATTAAAGAAAAAAAAGTAACAGTAGTCGACTGCCCTTAGGGCTCTGGCACACGGGGGAGATTAGTCGCCCGCGATTAACTCCCTGTTCGCGGGCGACTAATCTCCCCGAGTTGCCTACCCCTGCCATCCCACCGGCGAACATGTAAGTCGCCGGCGGGATGGCAGACGCGGCGGGGCGGTTTGCGCGAAATCGCGCCGCCGCGTCTGCCATCCCGCCGGCGACTTGCATGTTCGCCGGTGGGATGGCAGGGGTAGGCAACTCGGGGAGATTAGTCGCCCGCGAACAGGGAGTTTTATCGCGGGCGACTAATCTCCCCCATGTGCCAGAGCCCTTAACCAGCCTTCAGGCTGAATCCTCCTAATCCCCCAATTCCATGCACATGTGATGTCAATAAAGAAAGAAACATAAACTGTGGAGAAGTTGCAATGTTACAATTTGTAACATCAGTGTTTTAGTCCCTCCTCCCCTGTCAGGCTTTGAAATGATGCAATAAGATAAGAACTGTTTTGCTGCTGGATTTTGGCATATAAAAATTTAATTTTTTCATACTTTTTGAATAAACAGAGTACAGTGATGGGTATATTAGGGGTTTCAGAGTTGTGTGGGCTTTTTTCAAATTTATGGATTGTTTTTAAAAAAGACAGCTTATTATTATGAACAATTATGAAAATTACCCTGTCTTTGTCTACCTTTCTAATCAAATAGGCAATCACAGCAGCTGGAGAGCTGAGAAATGCTTTGATCAAATGACTATAGAGATCTTGGACCACTTGGTTCACAATACCACCAGGGGTGAGCCAAGCCGACCGGGGCGCCCTAGGCAACCCGGTCGGCTAACTCCGCCCACCTCCCCGCCCCCCCCCCCCGAATGTGCGCCAAAGCACAGGAGGAGGTGGGGGGCGGTGCCATCAGATCGGTCATTGCCTCCGCTGCTAATGACAAGCGGTGGAGGCAATGACAAAGTAGCACTAGGGGTAGGCAGGAGAGGCTCCTGCCTAGCGCCCCTCAATCGTTGCACCCTAGGCAGCTGCCTCTTCTGCCTACCCCTAGTTCCGGCCCTGAATACCACCCTTGTATTTGTTTAGAAGTGTGTGCCGAAGCATTATCACATTTGAATATGAAGCAACAGTGTTGCACATGTTTCATATACACTATGAAGAGCAATTATCAGACCTAATGAGTCCCCCTCTATATGGCTGCCCAAATGATTATGTTTAACAACACTTTAGTTTGCTCAAGAGTTTTCTTAGGTTTAGCAAAAAAAAAAAAAAAAAATTTCAGACCCAACGATTTCAACCCAACTGTTTGCATTGGGGTTTGGTTGAAGGGTTTGAACTTGATGTACTTTGGTCTTTTTTCAACCCAGCTTAACTATGTAACCTTGATGTGCATGCACTAACAGGTGAAATGCAACATGAAAATGATCATGGGTGACCCACAGGTGCACTTGAGCACCTATGAGCACAAGCATATGGGGTTGGGGCGCTTGAAAAATTTTATTCATGCAGGATCCACACTGGGCCCCCTATTCACCCATTAGTCATTACTGTAAGCAGGTCTTATAAATGCACTGCAGGCTTTTACAATTTGTAATGTAACTTACATTGCAAATGACAATTTCATCCATATTTTTTAACATTTTTATTCCATTTCTAAGTTTCATTATATTCCAGCCTTAGCGTTTATATCCATATGTTAGAGAATGATTCCAGTGTATGGAATGTAAGACCTTGAAATGGCAGTGTTCTATATATAAAACAATAGTGAATGTTGAGTCTTGAAGAACATTTACTGCAGCATCAATAAGTATGAATTATAGAGAAAGATTGGCTGTTCAGATCTGTGTTGCTTTTAAGCAGCCCCCACACAGTGCTTTTCAAATAATTATTTCTATTTCAGTTAGGAAACCCTGTGTTCATACCTCTCACATTAAACATGTATAGAATGTCTCACTAGCAGCAGCTTCTCTCTTTCTCCCATAGAAAACACACATTACAGCACTCTGGTAATTATTGCTCAACACATCTGTCTGCACTTTAACCAAGATCAGCACTGACATAAATCATATCAACAGTCTTAAACCTCCTCTCCTGGTATTTCAGCTTTATTGTACAGTATATAGTACATCAAGTGCTTTCATTTTATTTCTTTTGCTGCAAATTGCTAAATTAATGTACATACTGGAGAAACACTAAATTGTACTCCTTATAATTAGGCATCCCAATTACAGAAGGTACTGAAGCAAAGTAGGGGCAATTTTCTGAAGTTGTAGCTAAGTTTTTTTTTTTTTGTATTAGTGGTCCTTCAAGAACGATAATTTCAATCACTGGATTTAAATTATCGTTCTTGAAGGACCACTAATACAAAAAAAAATAAAGCTTTTAAATATATGGCTAAAGCCATATGGGCGTATTTTAGGCAAGCAGAAAAACGCTTGCCGAGAATACGCCCCGCTACTGGTTCAGCCTACTTTGTGCCTGTACCCGAATGAATGGAATACACTTGGGTGCAGGCCGATATCCACAAAAAAACGCGAGACTTCATATTTTCGGCAGATATCGGCAGATAACTGCTTACCCCATTTAGGTTCTTTGTACCCCCCATCCTTCTCATTTTGGCCATGCATGTATATAAAAAAAATAGTAAGAAGTGTTATCCTTTCTATGAACTTATATGGGGTTTGCCTTTGCTGTAGACTTCCCTCTCTTGCAAGTACAGGTATAGGACACGTTATCCAGAATGTTCGGGACCAAGGGTATTCTGGATAAGGGATCTTTCTATAATTTGGATCGCCATACCTTAAGTCTACTAAAAAAAATCAATAAAACATTAATGAAACCCAGTAGGATTATTTTGCATCCAATAAGGATTAATTATATCTTAGTTGTACAAGGTACTGTTTTATTATTACAGAGAAAAAGGCAATCAGTTTTAAAGTTCTGAATTATTTGATTAAAATGGAGTCTATGGGAGATGGGCTTTCCGTAATTCGGAGCTTTCTGGATAACGGGTTTCCGGATAATGGATCCCATATTTTCCCGTATTGTATTTGATGCTAGAATTGAACTGAATCATGTTTGTGTCACCATTTCTGGGAAAACCTACCAGGTGGCAACCCTAGATTTTTCCCAGTTAATGAGTCACATAAACTTTTAGTAAATAAAAGTTGATTTTATTCTCTTTAATTGCTGCTTATTTAAAACCAGCTAGATAAACTAAATGTATTTAGTTGAAAATAAAGAGGCAATTAAACCTTTAATTAGAGACAACTTTTTTCAGCTCCCAGCTGACAAGAGCATGGTGTAGAATAACATAAAAATAGTAGATAATATTTTCCGTAAAAGTTTGTAAAATGGCAAATAACTTTACTTTATTGCTTACTATATTCCTGGTGAGCAAGCCTAGACCTGTGAAACCAACCACCCCCCTAGGGGCTGCTATTAAAATTTAATTAAGCCTCACAGGATTTTAAGTTTACTATTTTAATAACATTCCCTTCCGTGACAAAATTGTGTTTCCAAATACAAGGGATAAATACTTCCCAAAGGTATACGCAGAAAAGTACAAAAGACAAATCTATGTGTGTTATAATTAAAAAAAAAACAACTCTGAGGTGGTTATTAGTATGGAATGTACATAAATACAGAATATAATGATTAAACAGTTAAGAGAAAAGGTTCAACGAGGCTGGATATTTACTGAATAGGATCTAAGCTACTTTGTATAGGGATAGAACCTTCTTTCCAAAGGGGTTTGTTTTCAGCTGCTCATGCTGAGGTAGTCATTTTCTATTGACTTTATGGCCAAGGGCAGTCTATATAGTGAATTTTACCTAGGTCAATGAAAGGTTGATTCCTGTGTGATCCAGTTGGTTGGACTACTGGCCAAGTGCTTGGGTGCTGGTTGTGCCAGTTGTACACATAAGAGAGGTGTGTCCCTTGTCACTTCCTGCTGACCAGTGACCTCCTGCATGGGAATCGGAGATGTCATCCAACAGAATTTTCTGTCTTGGAAGTCTGACTGGGATCTGGTGAAGTCACACAAAATTTGCCAATAATGGAATCCTGCACACAGAGTTACGGTCGGGCAGTTTGGACAAATATTTGGCGATTGCAACTCACAAATCTATAAAGCACTTCATTCAGCCCTTGGATGCTCAGAAAAGACCTAAATTTAATAATTAAAGTACAAGATAAGAAATGTTTTACCATACAGAAGATTTTAAATCATATGTCTGTAATATACTTGTTATCTATTTTTTATGGTTTTTATATCTCCATTCCTTTACCAGTGTATTATGTGATCATTTTTTGCCCGGTTTAACTAAAGATTAACTTTTATAATGTAGACAGTAGGAATCTTTACAACTGACTTGAACAGATGTTAACAACCATATAGTGGTTTTCTTGGGAAAGAGAGAAGAGGTGTGAGATAAGTAAAAACAAAAACCACAGATAAATGTAAAAAAAAAAACAAATTTTATAGTTTGATCATAAACTAAGAGAGCATTTAGGGAACTTCCATTGTAAAAAAGTTGTACAGGTACTGGTTTATTAATTCCAAGATTTGAACAGGTATTTATTGTGCAATAAAAAGCAGTGCAAGCTTCCAGCTGGTCCACTTGTAGGCGTAAGGTCAAATACAGTGCTGCAATTGATTGTCTATGAAACCCACCCAACCCTAGAGCTCTGTACATAGGCTAACATTGCATGGACCAAAAGATCTGTAATCTTTTAAGGCTTTTCTCATTATTTTGATATTTTATATTTTACAAAACTGGAATTTGATAAACCTCTCTAACTACACATGGTCATTTCCGAGAGCCTGCTTATTACTGCTGCATTACTAACAATATTCTTTACATTAATCAGAGACCCTTGTCTTTTTCTCAGTTCCTTATAAAAATACACCATTCACCAAATGAGTAAATCTTTCCTAAATATGCCCACCTTAAGGTGGGTGATACCAGACTGATCGGGTTAAATGGTCAGGATACAGGCTGTCGGGTCGATGACCACTTCAACGCACTAATGCTCTCCTCGCCCTGACAGAATTTTTAAAGGAGAAGGAAAGACCAGAATGTTAGGCACCCCCCAGTGACTTTAATTGCTTACCTTTTACCCAGGGCTGGTGCTCCTGTTAGAAGAAAACCGCATCAGCCCGGGGTAGCTGCAGCAAGTGTTTACTCTTCCTTTTTCTGTCTTCATGCTCTTGCTCATGCGCAGTAGAGTGAAAAGCCGAACTTTAACAAAAAAGTTGGCTTTTTCACTCTACTGACATGCGCTGGCCCTGGTATTCAGAAGACAGAAGGAAGAGGTAACACTTGCTGCAGCTACCCCAGGCTGGTGAAGTTTTCTCCTAAAAGGAGCATCAGCCCGGGGCGCCATAGAAGGCGCCTGACCAAAATCTGCCGTCAGGGCTGAATCGGCAGAAGGAGGTAGAAATCCTATTGTTTCTACCTCCTTATCTGCTGTTTCAGCCCTGACGGTGTGTGGCGCATCGGACGATGTTTTGTGCGACCGATGGTCGCACGAAACATCGTCAGATCGCTACGTGTATGGCCAGCTTTAGTTGGCACCCTTTAACAACAATCCTTTTCTTTACCTAAGTAGAAATTGTAAAGCAGTCTTTTCCTTTTCTGTTTCTGCTCATGATCAGATTATTTTATACGTGACATGTATGCTGACTGGATTATAATAACATTATGAAGTCGAGCCAAAATGTCTGTGGAAGCCTCTGAACAGCCGTTGCTCACGTCAGAGCTGGGCTTGGTCTTTGTTTGCAGTTCTTGACATTTCAGTCACTGTTTTTATAAACAGTTTTTATGTTTCTTAAAAAGACACAGATTTGTTATTTGACGTGCAAACAGCACGTGAGGTGTTTCAAGTGTAATGAAGCCCTTTTTTAGGCATCCAACGTTCACTTCATAGTAAATCAGCTTAAATTGTGCAGAGATGGAGATGAAGGGAGATATTCTCTACATTAAATACCATATATACTGGAGTATAAGCCGATCCGAATATAAGCCAAGGTACCTAATTTTACCTAAGAAAACTGGAAAACTTATTGACTCGAGTATAAGCCTAGGGTGGGAAATGCAACTGCTACTGCTAAGTTTCAATAATCAAATAAATAACAGATAAATAAATAGATAACTTTAGGGAAAGAAAAATGCTACAGCAGCAGACGAAAGCAAGTTTGGGAACGCTAAGGAAGCTGCCATACTAATTATCAAGTACTTGGACCCCAGTGTACAAGTCCCACCACAGTACTACAATAGTAGTTACAAGGGCAAAATAATTCTTGATGCTGGACTTAATACAAATTATATTTTTGTAAATAGCAAGTTATTGTACCAATTACTTACTCTGGCTCGTTGTGCAGATGTAATGTGCTCGTTGCGCGCACCCTCCCACCCTCCACTTGTGTCCGTGCATACATACCTCCCCCCTACCTTCCTCCCTCCACTTGTGTCCGTGCATACATACCTCCCCCCTACCTCCCTCCACTTGTGTCCGTGCATACATACCTCCCCCCTACCTCCCTCCCTCCACTTGTGTCCGTGCATACATACCTCCCCCCTACCACCCTCCCTCCACTTGTGTCCGTGCATGCATACATACCTCCCTCCCTCCACTTGTGTCTGTCCTGCTGACTCTTGATCTGAAGATGTAACGCTCTCGGCGCACCCAACCCCCCCCCTCCCCCCGTGGACGGACGTGTGTCCTCCCTCCCTCCACTTGTGTCCGTCCTGCCGACTCAGGATCTGAAGATGTAAGGCCCGGTGTGTGTGCACGCGCATGCTGGTGAAGCCTTCACAGTTAGATGTGCCACCTTACAAAAAAAACCTGATATTTTCTCACCCCCAGTGGATTTCATTATAGAAGGCTGGATTTCTGGATTTCTCCAATAAATCTTTATGAAACAGTAGGGAGTTAATGTCAAGGCACAGAATAGTGAAAAGAGCAGTGAGAATGTCAATTACCCCAGTTGGAAATATTGCCCAAAACAAAGTGTGCTGTTTACCAAGCCTTGGGGTAATGCGAATGTGAATGATATCACATACTGTAGTTATGGGTAATACTTTCTTGCCCTAGGTACTGCCTTGCAAAGCCCTCTCCTGCTGCATCTTCTGCTCTGTCATCCTAATCACTTTCAAGGGCAACGTCTCCGATTGCAGTCAATAAGCAGAGCTATACAATACATTTTAATTGTATATTTATTTTATATTCCCTGTTTTTTGCATTGGCAAGTTATTTATGTTTTGGAGCTGAGGTGTAGTAAGAAAGCTTTAGCCTTTATCTACACCCTGTACTCACAAAAGTTTTGAGACCTAATGCACTCTTAAATTACCTTGGCACCACTATCTGTATACAGCAAGATTTACCCATGGTGGGCCCTGGAGAGGATTGAAATGCCAGTGTGTCTTGACACTCGAATAATAAAATGCCTAAATAATATTTATTTACATTACTTGTGTCCGTCCTGCTGACTCTTGATCAGAAGATGTAACGCGCTCAGCGCACCCATCCTGCCGACTCTTGATCTGAAGATGTAACGCGCTCAACGCACCCAACCCCCCCTCCCCCCGTGGACGGACGTGTGTCCTCGCTCCCTCCACTTGTGTCCGTCCTGCCGACTCAGGATCTAAAGATGTAAGGCGCGGTGTTCGTGCGCGCATGCGAACGCACGGACACACTTCCGTCCGGGGGGGGGTGTGAGCACGTTACATCTTTAGATCAAGAGTCGGCAGGCCGGACACAAGTGGAGGGAGGGAGGTAGGGGGGAGGTATACTCGAGTATAAGCCGAGGGTTACTTTTTGAGCACATTTTTTGTGCTGAAAAACTCGGCTTATACTCGAGTATATACGGTAATAATACATTTCAGTCTGAAATTATTAATATGATGAAATAATTTGATAATAAATCACATTATATATGTTACTCTTATTATGATCTGATAAGTTGTTTGTTAATCAGTCCCCTGTAAGATATCAATTACTCATTTGTGCAAGTGTGCTGCTAGTAGTGTGCCTCTCTCAGTACAAAAACAAACAAACATGTTCATACCATCCATACATGGTGTGTCCAGCAGTCTATGGCACCATAATGACTGTGTATTGATTGCTGCCAAATGCATACTGTTTCTAATACACTGCTGTGTAGAATAAACCACTGTTACTTCTAGAGAACACAAGACCTCCTGTGTCTTGTTTATTGCCTACAGTTTCAAACCAAAATATTCTTATCATGTAGGAAATGTGGAATTTTAATGCAGTCTGTTGCAATTTTAATTGCAGTCTGTTGCTTTCTGGTTAACTATATAATGTAGCTTTTACAAAGGAAGATATTGTATACTATTGCTGTAAATACCTTAATTGAGATGTGAGTACCTACAGTAGAAGCTGTTTTGTCTACGTGTCCCTTAGTTTACTTTTTAAATACAGATACAGGACCTGTTATCCGCAGTGCTGGGGACCTGGTGTTTTCCAGATAAAGGGTCTTTTTGTAATTTGGATCTCCATATAATAATGAAAACATTAAATAAACCCAATCGGATTGGTTTGACTTCAATAAGGATTAATTATATCTTGGTTAGGGTGTACAATGCACTTATTTTTCTCATTGAAGGTATATAAAAATGTAAATTATTTGATAAAAAATGATTATGGGCTTTATGAATAATGGGGCCCATACCTGTACTAAAATTTTCAGTCTTTGTTATAGATATTTTTTATATTTTAGATATAAATGTAGATAACCTTCTCCCAATTTTCACTAAATACAATCATATCCTTTTCAGCAGATATTGATCATAGCAAAATATTTTTATACTAATTCCCAAAAACAGTGTTTGCTTCAGCCTGCTTCACAGGAAAAGAATAATATGGTAACATGGTATGATTTTCTAACTTCAGCTCACAAATTAACTCTGTGAAGCACAGTCAGGGAATTAGTTTATATGCTAACACTGTATACAATGTGTATCTCCAATCTGGAATTTCTATACGTATCTGCTCTTAAAAGAGAACTAAACCCCCGGACTATAAAAGCCCCCTTAACTAGCACTGCCTTGACCCCCCCTCACCTCTCCCTTATGGCATTGTTTCTAACTTTTAAAACTGTCCCTATCGCTAACCCCAAGCTAAAAGAGCACAGTAGCGCAGCTGTGTACCTGGCCGACATTTTCCCTGCACGTAAACAGTCTTTGGGTTTCACCACCAACACGGACCCTGCTTGCGCATGCACAGTTTAAGCGAGGTGAGGGGGGTCAAGGCAGTGCTAGTTAAGAGGGCTTTTTATAGCCCGGGGGTATAATTCTCCTTTAGAGCAGAAGTGACTCGCACATCACATATACACATACATCACAAACATACATCATCCCAATTAGTGTTTTGGGTAAAAATCAGTGTTCAGAATTATCTCCTCACTCCCTTTGTGTGGGCACTTAATTTGATATTCCTTATTGCGTTTTTTTTTAACCTGAAATAAAAAAAATCTTTGAAATATTATTTTTGTATCATGATGCTTTCATCCCTTGGTATGTACAACCAATGTATGTCTTGGAACTAAAGACAAAAAATACAATTACTGGATAAAACCAGTGGTCCATATGGAGTTTTTATTCACATAGCCCTCTCAGGAATAACTGTGGTGATCAAAATGCCATTCCTAATGGTTAACAATTTTCCATTCATTTAATTAGATATTTGCTGCCCGTATAACACTATAGTATGGTTCTCTAAATATTGAGAGTGTAAACTTTCCTTACAATAATATGATGGCTCTACAGTTTGGCAGCCTATTTGTATTCTTGCAGTTAAATCTTGGAAAACCTCTCCACTCTACAGTCATAAAAAATGTAAAGGAAAAAAAAGTGTGTATAATTTATTTGTGGAAAGCACTATATATATATATATATTTAAAAGTTTGTACCAGAGCTGTATTTAGGTCTGGTGCCATCATAGTCTCTGGAAGTAAGTGTGTCTCCCTATCTTGTGGAAGTGACGTCACATGCACAGCTGTGCGTGATGTAACTTCCAGCACAAAAGGTTTAATTTCTGGTGTCAGTATCTCTTTAAAGCTAGGCATTGGCCCTCGGGTGCCTATATCAAAATACAGCCCTGGTCAGCGCCCCTTGTATCATCCACAACTGGATGCCATAGAGAATAACAAAGATTTACGATGGTTTACCCTCCACAAAATGTACCATATAATACATATATACAGTGGAGGAAATAATTATTTGACCCCTCACTGATTTTGTAAGTTTGTCCAATGACAAAGAAATGAAAAGTCTCAGAACAGTATCATTTCAATGGTAGGTTTATTTTAACAGTGGCAGATAGCACATCAAAAGGAAAATCGAAAAAATAACTTTAAATAAAAGATAGCAACTGATTTGCATTTCATTGAGTGAAATAAGTTTTTGAACCCCTACCAACCATTAAGAGTTGTGGCTCCCACAGAGTGGTTAGACACTTCTACTCAATTAGTCAACCTCATTAAGGACACCTGTCTTAACTAGTCACCTGTATAAAAGACACCTGTCCACAGAATCAATCAATCAAGCAGACTCCAAACTCTCCAACATGGGAAAGACCAAAGAGCTGTCCAAGGATGTCAGAGACAAAATTGTAGACCTGCACAAGGCTGGAATGGGCTACAAAACCATTAGCAAGAAGCTGGGAGAGAAGGTGACAACTGTTGGTGCGATTGTTCGAAAATGGAAGGAGCACAAAATGACCATCAATCGACCTCGCTCTGGGGCTCCACGCAAGATCTCACCTCGTGGGGTGTCAATGATTCTGAGAAAGGTGAAAAAGCATCCTAGAACTACACGGGAGGAGTTAGTTAATGACCTCAAATTAGCAGGGACCACAGTCACCAAGAAAACCATTGGAAACATATTACACCGCAATGGATTAAAATCCTGCAGGGCTCGCAAGGTCCCCCTGCTCAAGAAGGCACATGTGCAGGCCCGTCTGAAGTTTGCCAATGAACACCTGAATGATTCTGTGAGTGACTGGGAGAAGGTGCTGTGGTCTGATGAGACCAAAATAGAGCTCTTTGGCATTAACTCAACTCGCTGTGTTTGAAGGAAGAAAAATGCTGCCTATGACCCCCAAAACACCGTCCCCACCGTCAAGCATGGGGGTGGAAACATTTTGCTTTGGGGGTGTTTTTCTGCTAAGGGCACAGGACAACTTATTCGCATTAACGGGAAAATGGACGGAGCCATGTATCGTGAAATCCTGAACGACAACCTCCTTCCCTCTGCCAGGAAACTGAAAATGGGTCGTGGATGGGTGTTCCAGCACGACAATGACCCAAAACATACAGCAAAGGCAACAAAGGAGTGGCTCAAGAAGAAGCACATTAAGGTCATGGAGTGGCCTAGTCAGTCTCCGGACCTTAATCCAATAGAAAACCTATGGAGGGAGCTCAAGCTCAGAGTTGCACAGAGACAGCCTCGAAACCTTAGGGATTTAGAGATGATCTGCAAAGAGGAGTGGACCAACATTCCTCCTAAAATGTGCGCAAACTTGGTCATCAATTACAAGAAACGTTTGACCTCTGTGCTTGCAAACAAGGGTTTTTCCACTAAGTATTAAGTCTTTTTTTGTTAGAGGGTTCAAAAACTTATTTCACTCAATGAAATGCAAATCAGTTGCTATCTTTTATTTAAAGTTATTTTTTCGATTTTCCTTTTGATGTGCTATCTGCCACTGTTAAAATAAACCTACCATTGAAATGATACTGTTCTGAGACTTTTCATTTCTTTGTCATTGGACAAACTTACAAAATCAGTGAGGGGTCAAATAATTATTTCCTCCACTGTATATATATATATTTATATTTAATGTTCTCCACTTCTCTTCGTCACTTCTCTCCTAATAACATGATTATTTAAATTGTACCAAATTCATACCTGTGAACACATAAGTCAACTTTATCTTGTGATATGTTAACACAAGGCTGTTCAGCTGAAATCAGAGAGCACATAAGAATACAAGAATTTATATGCCCACTGCTTTATTAAATACTTTTGTATGCTATACAAAATATGTGAATATTCTGGCTGTGTGGCCATCTGAAATATTAACCCATTACTTGGAAAGAGTTGGACAGCCCTGTGGTAATTACCAGCATTTGTTTATAGAGCTGTTGCAGTGATTAAATAAATGAATTGTTTCAGGGTAGAGCATAAAACATTTGTGTATGCACAAGAAGTAAGCAATGAAGCATGATCCCACTGTCAGCCTGCAGTAACTGTATGTGGGTGTGCACAATATGTTCCACAGTGGTTACAATCACAAACGCGTTCATATGGGAAACTTAACAGCATCACAAGGAAACCATAACAAAAGGGTTCATACTGTGAGAGCTTACAGTCTACTTCAGAATAAAAGTACCTCTTGTCTTACCAACACAAAGTTAGCAAAATTTGCCTAAAACATTTCAGTTATTAATAGAATGTTTCAGGTGGCTCAGCTTCCTGTCTCTTAACTAGAAGCCCATGTGGTTTATTTTTCCACTTCAAAAAGAATAAGAATGCAACTGTTTTTTAGAGTAACTTTTTCTCACGCACACTATGTCCCTGCCTCTACATAGACGATGTGCTACACAGATGGCACTTCAGGCTACTGCCTTCTGATTTATCACTGCAACTTTTTCTCTGGATGATGAGAAAATGCTGGGAATTTCTGCAGAATTCATCCCTAGGTGGCCATTGCTAATCCCAGCCAAGGTCCAGCTGTGTCTTCAGCCAACAGTCACGCAGATGTGCTCTACTAAAGCAATTCCCACTGTACAGTTTTGAAGGGTATCAAGTAAGTTGCTTCATTTGCCCTCACTTTTTGTTTTGTACAAAAATAAGGGCCACAACAACTTACGTGATGTAAACCTTATTCAACAAGTCGTAGTATGCAGAAAGTTAATGGCCCATAGTCAGTTACTTACAGCAAGAAGTGTACCCCTTTTGGATATACAGTTGAAATCTGTATATAAAATGCAAACTTGACCCCTCCAGACCAAGTAACCTGTTTAGACTAGAAAGTCTAAACATTTAGAGCATTATAGTGTTCACAATACAAATATGAGCAACAACAGCATATGAATAAAACCCCATCGATTAGTTAGCAAATCATGCAGGATAAAAACAATCAAAACATACAATGTACACAAACAGTCAAATATTTAGACAACAGCCTTAATTGTTTGAGGTTGTGAATAACTGAGTGTATACATGCTCAGTGTGCAGGTTCACCTCTGCTCTCATGTCTTATTGGTGTTACCCGCAGCCCCATGGTTTAGGCAGTAGTTATGCAGGCTGTTGTGAATGTGGGTGTTAGATTCAGATTTTAATGATTTGTAGAGTTTACTTTTTTCTGTGCTTAGTGAGCATATCCAATGATTTAAAAGCTGTTTGTTGCCTAATGCTTGTCATTTTCATGGTGTAACTCCATGATTTGCAGCCAAAAGCGGCATTAGTGCTGCATAACAGGACAGGCACTGGCCTCATTGTTAGGTTTTAAAATGAGTAAATCCCCATTGATTTCTCCCTCCTTAAAATCCTGCCAAACACCTAAGAATGTAAGGGATTCTGTATTACATTTTAAGCAGCTTCATTGTTATGAAACACCAGGCAGTTCTGCAGCGGGGTCAGGTGTTATGTGGAGCGGGTAGTTAGCTTCCATTTTTCGGAGCTTGCACAACCCGACAGGGATGGGATGGAACAAAGAAGGTAATGGAGTCAACTCATGCATCACCAGTGAAGGCAGTTGACTAAAAAGAAATGTATCCTTGTACTAGCAGGTAACTGTATCTATAACTGTTTTATATTCTACAGATGTCTACAGTAACAGAAAATGGAAGTTCTACAAGCGACAAACCAAATGGAGAGAAAACATATAAAAAAGTGAGTGTAATTTGACAAATCTTCAATAAACTTTTGACCACAGTATTTTTATAGCAAATTGTATAAATAGTAATTGTTCCAACAGTGTCTGACTGGGATGCCAGGGGCCCACCAGAAAACCTTACACTGTGGGCCCACTCTTCAAACTATTTTTCATCCACTTCTCACTCTCTCTCTATATTCTCCTCATTTTTTTTTCTTTACATACTATAATCTAATCTTCTTTATATTTAGTCCCATAGAGAAATAGGAAATGGCGGTATAATTTATGAATTAGGCCAAATGGTTAGAAGCAGGAGGGCCCACTAACACCTGGGCCTATGGGGAGTTTTCCTGTTATCCCTGTGGGCCAGTCCAACACTGTGTTCAAAGTATGTTGATATTGAAAGTCTTAAGATTTGCCTTATCATATATTTGAAAAATACGTTACAAATACAACCAAAACCTGTTTTAAACACATTTTAAATATACATTAATTACACATTTCCAACAGTTTTTGTTAATGCATTTGCAACTGAAAGCAATATATGTTTAGCAAGTTCTGTTCTCTTTGTCTGACTTGATATAATGCAGTCAGTTCACCTCCAGGTATTTTAATCAGCTGGCTTGTTTCAGGGGTCAGTATGTAGTGCAGAAAATGTTTAAAGTCAGACATATACTGCTTTTTATACTTACAGGACCCTTTTAAGCATTCTTTGTATGGATTTTAACATATGTTTTAACATACATTTTATGATAAGACTATCTTCTCAAATTGCCATTGCTCTAGGACAGGAATAGTCTATACAGAGTCACACCCGTAATGTAAAAGTGTCCAAAAGTATTCTAGTCCCAACAATCTGCTGCTTCATTTCCTACCTTTGTTGTGATATCACATACTATATATAATATATATATATATATATATATATATATATATCCTCCATTGACTGCTCTTACCAATCAAGTGTCAAAGGCTGGGTGCTCACCATAAAATATTTATGCACATGGTGGAAGGCACTCATAGCCAGAATATATACAAAAAGTCAAAGATATTTATTACTTCATATCATATTCATATCTGATCATGATCTGATGAGTGTGGAGTAATAAATATCTTTGACTTTTTGTATATATTCTGGCTTTGAGTGCCTTCGAATATGTGCATATATATATTCTGTATATGGACCATTCTAAAAGTAACTTCTTACCAGATGTATAGTTTAGTAAAATATTTATTGCAGTCAGGGTTCTTGCATGTTCTTAGTTGTTTGTCAGAGCATAGAACATGTCCAGTAAGTGAATGAATTGAAAATGTTCTGTTGGAAGAATGCTACAGTGCTGGTATTAATGGTACAAGAACTCTGTAATTCTGATTTACTGGTATTGTTACTATTAGTCTTTATAAAGCACCAGCATTTTCGCAGTGCATAGTCCTTATAAAAATGTAAATGAGTACTTGCACACACTTGCAGCTTTGCTTTGATAAAGAATTGCTAAACCTAGATGCAGTGTATGTGAGGACTCTTACCTATTTTTTTTTGCCAATGAAGGTGGCAATGCTGGTTTTCATAGAAACTCTGCTCTAGCTGTGCACTCTGCTAGAGAAACATGTTTTTTTCTCCTGACTTCCTGTACTGAGCTCAGTTTAACCATTAAAGGGCGCAATCCAAGTGGGACTTTTTATTAAAGTAAGTTCTGCCTGTGCACTTTTGATTGCATGAACTTTACAGTGCACATATGCTGGTTGCAGATGTTAATCTCGCTGAAGATGTGTGAGAGGCAATATGGCTGCTGGGTGAAAGCTGTTTTAGGAAAATGTGATGGGGCACGGAGGGGATATATGAAATACAAAGTGTGTGGTTTGGGTGGGGGTGATATGCCCAACTCTTATATATGGTAGGACAATTTAGGGTTTACATGTTCTTTAAGGCAGTTTGGATACCAGTACAAAAGGACACATCTGCAGACAAAGAATAATTATTTTTTAATTATGTGAATAGTAAAAAAATGAAGCAAGAAGGAGTGGGAACCTTATTATCACGGGGGGGTAAGTTGGTTGATGAGAACGGGGAAAAAGCAGAAATTTTGAACTCTTATTTTTCATCTGTCTATACATCTGAGGAGCCAGCTAATGAAGGCTCCCCTTTTAATATGCCCAGTTCTAGTAATTTAGCTACTGACGCATTGGTCACTCGGGAGGAAATTCAAAAGAGACTTGAACATGTAAAGGTAAAGAAAGGTCCAGGGCCGGATGGGATTCATCCCAGGGTATTAAATGAGCTGAGCGCTGTGATTGCCAAACCTCTTCACTTAATTTTTCAGGATTCATTGAGGTCTGGCATGGTGCCGAGAGACTGGCGAATTGCTAATGTGGTGCCGTTATTTAAAAAGGGATCCCGTTCTCAGCCTGAAAACTATAGGCCTGTTAGTCTGACATCAGTAGTAGGAAAATTTTTGGAAGGGGTAATAAGGGATAGGGTACTTGAATACATTGCAGTTCACAATACTATAAGTTTGTGTCAGCATGGTTTTATGTGTAACAGATCTTGCCAGACTAATTTAGTCACTTTTTATGAGGAGGTGAGTAGGAACCTCGATGCTGGAATGGCAGTTGATGTCATCTACTTGGACTTTGCTAAAGCGTTTGATACAGTACCTCACAGAAGGTTAATAATCAAATTAAGGAATATTGGCCTAGAACATAATATTTGTAATTGGATAGAGAACTGGCTGAAGGATAGAGTACAAAGAGTGGTGGTAAATGGAACATTTTCTAATTGGACCAGTGTGGTTAGTGGAGTACCGCAGGGGTCAGTCCTTGGTCCTTTGCTTTTTAACTTGTTTATTAATGACCTGGAGGTGGGCATAGACAGTACTGTTTTTATTTTTGCTGATGACACAAAATTGTGCAAAACTATAAGTTCCATGCAGTATGCTGCCGCTTTGTAGAGCGATTTGACAAAATTGGAAAACTGGGCAGCAAACTGGAAAATGAGGTTCAATGTTGATAAGTGCAAAGTTATGCATTTTGGTAGAAATAGTATAAACGCGAACTATCTACTGAATGGTAGTGTGTTGGGGGTATCCTTAATGGAGAAGGATCTAGGGGTTTTTGTTGATAACAAGTTGTCTAATTCCAAGCAGTGTCATTCTGTGGCTACTACAGCAAATAAAGTGCTGTCTTGTATAAAAAAAGGGCATTGACTCAAAGGATGAGAACATAATTTTGCCTCTTTATAGGTCCCTGGTTAGGCCTCACCTTGAGTATGCAGTGCAGTTTTGGGCTCCAGTCCTTAAGAAGGATATTAATGAGCTGGAGATAGTGCAGAGACGTGCAACTAAACTGGTTAAGGGGATGGAAGATTTAAACTATGAGGTTAGACTGTCGAGGTTGGGGTTGTTTTCTCTGGAAAAGAGGCGCTTG
This sequence comes from Xenopus tropicalis, assembly GCF_000004195.4. Taxonomy (NCBI): domain Eukaryota; kingdom Metazoa; phylum Chordata; class Amphibia; order Anura; family Pipidae; genus Xenopus; species Xenopus tropicalis. The sequence goes on from NC_030677.2 coordinate 129,286,007, forward strand.
CGAGGGGACATGATTACTCTGTACAAGTACATTAGAGGGGATTATAGGCAGATGGGGGATGTTCATTTTTCCCATAAAAACAATCAACGCACCAGAGGTCACCCCTTTAGATTAGAGGAACAGAGCTTCCATTTGAAGCAGCGTAGGTGGTTTTTCACGGTGAGGGCAGTGAGGTTGTGGAATGCCCTTCCTATTGATGTGGTAATGGCAGATTCTGTTAATGCCTTTAAGAGGGGCCTGGATGAGTTCTTGAACAATCAGAATATCCAAGGCTATTGTAATAATAATATCTACACTTAGGGGCTGATTTACTTACCCACGAACGGGTCGAAATGAGTCCGATTGCGTTTTTTTCGTAATGATCGGTATTTTGCGACTTTTTCGTATGTTTTGCGATTTTTTCGGATTCTTTACGAATTTTTCGTTACCAATACGATTTTTGCGTAAAAACGCGAGTTTTTCGTAGCCATTACGAAAGTTGCGTAAAATCTGGCGATTTTTCGTAGCGTTAAAACTTGCGCAAAAAGTTGCGCTTTTTTCGTAGCGTTAAAACTTACGCGAAACTTTGCACCTTTTAAGTTTTAACGCTACGAAAAATGCGCAACTTTTCGCGTAAGTTTTAACGCTACGAAAAATGCGCAACTTTTTACGCAACTTTCGTAATGGATACGAAAAACTCGCGTTTTTACGCAAAAATCGTATTGGTAACGAAAAATTCGTAAAGAATCCGAAAAAATCGCAAAACATACGAAAAAGTCGCAAAATGTTCGTTTTCAAGTCGGAACTTTTCCAATTCGGGTCGGATTCGTGGGTTAGTAAATCAGCCCCTTAGTATTAGTGGTTGTATATATAGTTTATGTATGTGTATAGATTGGTAGGTGTGGGTTGTGTGTGCTGGGTTTACTTGGATGGGTTGAACTTGATGGACTCTGGTCTTTTTTCAACCCTATGTAACTATGTAACTATATCCAGGGTGTTTTCCTTACTTTCCTTAAAGGGGACCTGTCACCCTAAGAAAAAACTCCAAATTCTTTTCTATCGTGCTAGTCGAGCAAAGTAAACCTTATTTACACTATACAGAAAATATAAATCTTGTTGCCTTCAGTCTTGGAACTATTCAATCACAGCAAGCAGGCAGCTGCCATTTTGTGGACACTGTTAGTAAGGCAAGCTTTGCATGACACCAAAATCTTGTTGGAGGACACAATGCCCATACCCACGCACTGGCTGCATAATTAGGTGATGGGGAGGGAGGGGAAAAGTGTGAAGTGCAGTGACATCTAGGAAGTGCTGAATGGAAAGCTAAAGGTATTGTTTGCCCCGCCTCTATGCCTAAGGCATAGAGGGGGGGTAGGCAATATATGATTGACAGCGGGGATTTTTAAATGTCTTTATAAAGGGTATGGATGTGTTATTTAAAAAAATGAACTTGGGTTTCATGTTTAACTTGAAAAGGACTTTTATTATTCAGCTTTTTATGTCTGGGTGACAGGTCCACTTTAATGCTCAATAATCCAGATAGCAAAATTATAAGCATGGGAATTTGTTGTTTTTGGAGATGATTAGGGCAATGTTAAGTCCCAACTACATGAAATAGGCAACAGTCAGTACTGCAGCTGTTGCATCATGCTTCCAGTGGCTGGGATCTGTAGGTATTTTCAGTCATAGCCGCTGAGGCACTTACAAGTTGCACAAGTTGGACTGTATTGCGCAAACTGCCATAAGCAGCATGAAGTTCAAGGAAGTGCCTTCTGTAGACATATCAAAATATCAAAATAATCAAGGATTTATATTACTCATTTAAAAACAATGGACAGCTTCACCTTCCATTGGGTTTTATTTTTAGAATTGTTTCACTGTGGATTTATATACTGTGTACAAATGACAAACTGGTTAGACAGAAAGTGATCAAACAATACACTTTTAAAATGTCAACCAAGAGGATGTTTATCATTTCATTTCATGTTTGGCAAAAATGCTACAGAATTACTAGTCACTCAAATATTTGTGTTTCTTTATTTTTTTGTGATATGCTTTGTTGGGCAAAAAGGGGTTTATGAACACAGCTTTACACCCATACAATACAAACACAAGACACTTAGATACAAGTTTTAGTTATAATGAAGTGTGTTGTAAATCACAGATTTCTTTGGGATGTCACAATGAATGTGTTCATGATTGTTCAATTGATTTGCTCCGATACTGACAAACGGGAGGTTGCTGTAAGATGCCATAGACAGTCACTATTTATTGGGCTGGTAGGGGGCTGTTTGGGTCTTTGTGTATAAAATACCACACCTTCTTAGCTTCTAAGCCACACCCAAGCCACACAAAAAAAAAAGTGAGCTGTAGTCTCCCTGCCATCCTAACCATTTAAAAACAACACATCAAGACTTCTTCAAACACCGTAACAAGCAAAGGGTACTCCACCACAACAAACTGGCACCATCTAGCACGTTTACCTTCATTCTGCTTTGATATAGAGAATGTTTAAGGAATAACTTGAACAAATGACTGGAGAATCTGTACTGCATCTGTTCTTATTCTCTATGGCTGGAGCAGCCTGTAGCTGACATTATACTGATTTAGATTGCGTGCAATTAGCTGGGAGCTTTTAAGCTTTGGATTACTACAAAGGAGCAGTGCTTTTGTATTATGCAACAATGCACACACAAAAATGTGAATTGCTGTTATATACTTGTAACAGTGTATAGAAAAAAAAAGATTTGCTCCTATTTTGTTGAAAATATCTTCATGCTGACAGCACCTCTAAATATTCAACGTGTTAGCTCACACATTCTACAAGCAAATTCTAATGTACTGCCTCCCATTAAAGGGGATGTAGACATCCATATTCTAAGGCAATTTGCAGTTGGTTTTCATTTTTTTTTCCTTTTTTGTGGTTTAGCTTTAGCTTTTTGTTCAGCAGCTCTTAAGTTTTGAATTTCAGCAGCTATCTGATTGCTAGGGTCCAGTTTACCCTAGCAACCAGGCAGTGGTTTAAATGGCTGGAAAATAATTAGGTGAGGGCCTGAGTAGAAAGAAAAGTAATGATAAGTAGCAATAACAATAAAATTGATTTTTGACTTCTGGGACCAGGGATCCCAGTTTGAAAGCTGGAAATAGGTAGAAGAAGATGACAAATTAAAAACAATAAAACATGAAGACTAATTGAAGTGTTGCTAAGAATAAGATTCTATAACATACTAAAGGTAACAACCCCTTTAAATTCAGTGGGTACAACTGAAAGCACCAACACTGGCACTCTTGGGGGTGTAATTGTGTATTTTGGAGTTCCATGACTAAAGTGTAATAAAATGCATAAAAAATACTTTTTGATGCTATTATCAACTATGTAGCACTGTAGTAAATGTATCAAAAAGTTTCTGATAAAAGGTCATTGATCCGTGAGAACTGCCATAATCACAATATCTAGTTAGTTTCCCTTAGAGTTAGCATTGCCATTTAAGTCATCACTTGAAATTAAGGACAATTACAATAAACAAATTAAAACAATGAAAAATATATTACCGGGTTTTGATAGCACATTTACAGGTTAGTATGGTAGACCCCTGCCCTGGCAGAAAATGCTGTTATTTGGGGGTTAGCTAGAATGGGGGTTACAGATCAGGTCTGGTTGAGAGTTTTACTTTACAGCGTCTCAGATCTTGGTCTCTGTAGTTTATTTTATGATGTACAACTTTCTAATCTGTAAAACACATAATATTGTAAGTTTGATAAAAATATAAGCAATAACAAATAAAAGTCTGTGTTTTTGTGCCAAGTGTTTTTCTTTTTTATGATAACAGACCTGGGCCATTTCTTTCATGGCCCAGTAAATCAGAATAGGATGGATGCTGTCACTTCAGATATAAAATTACAGTCCCTTCAAAGCTACTTAAAAAGAGGAGTCTAGCACAAAGACAGCTTAGTACATGAAACAATAGCTCACTTGTTGAAAATTGACATGTAAATATATATAATACACAAATCTTCTCTTTGCAGACTACGTCATCAGCGATTAAAGGAACCATTCAGCTGGGAATAGGCTACACCGTGGGTAATCTTACATCCAAGCCAGATAGAGATGTTCTTATGCAAGACTTTTACGTAGTTGAGAGTGTATTTTTACCAAGGTAAGTATACAAGGCACCCATTAAAAATACATCATTTCATGTGCACTGTAGAAATTTTATGTTTCTTTTTCACATTTTTCACATTTTTGTTAGACCACAGAATATTTTAAACAAGCTATTGCTTCCCATATTTGATACATTTATGGTAAAGGATAGAATTAGTGTGGACAAGGTACATGAACAAAAATGACTAAAGATGATGGTTTCTTTATTGCAGATACAAGCTATGTTTCTTTTAGGCAGGATATCTGCTATATTTAGCAGTGTGAATGCAATTACATTAATATTTAGACCGTAACCTCTAAGCATTCCGTTAAAATAATGGATAGAAACTGTAAAACAGTTGCTATGTATATAAAGGCCAATTGGTGTGTTAAAAATAAGTTTAATGTACTGTATATAATAAACTCTATAATAAACTATCCCTTAGCTTTTATTATGACTACATCAGGTAACATGTCCGGTAGAGCTTGGCAAGATTTTGTTAGTCCAATAGCTGTGCTCTTTTATAGGCAAAGGAAGGCTGTCTTACTATTGATAGCACCAGCTTTTTTGCCTATTTGTAGAAGACAGATGTGTTTTAGACATCAATTGCTAAGAAAGTCCCACTCCAAATCAATGCTCAGCATTATTTTTTTCAGATTTACCAATAAAAGTAAATATGCAAAATGTGCTCAATCATTTTGATTTGGCCCAGCATGTAGATGGTTCTGCTTGTTTGACAACTTTGCACATTTATACCCAGCTTCAGAAAATATTCTCCAGCCCTGTACAATAAGTTGGTATAGACATTAAACATGCAAACCAAACAATAACTAATACAAGTTGGGGATACTCCCCATAATTTTTCCTGCATATAAAGAAAAATGAAACACTTTCTAGACTATCCACATCTATGGGTCATCAACAAAAATATGTTGCAATTATTACACCAAAACAGTAATATAAACACATCTTACTGTTTTGGTATTATGATGCACATATTAGCATATGCTCAGAATCATTAAGCTGTAAATAACTGGGTATTTGAACATTTGAAATTGTAGGGGAATAAGTGTCATTTTGTTTTCTGTTGACCCATGCATGTGTACAGATTGTAAAGGACAGAAAAGACAAAAAAAGAACAATTGTTTTGTGTATTGTGATCCATTGATGTATATCTTCTTACGTTTTAGTGTCAATGTAATGATGTTATGGCCTCTAGCTAGAGGTGCAAAGAGACAAAGGATCTATGGCTAGCGTGAATCTCATCCATAAACTATGGCAGAATAGGCAGGAAGTAAACAATGCCATATAAGCTCTGAGGTAAAAGAGTTATCTGGTCTATGTTTATCATGAAAAGAGCAGTGTGAGCAACTTTGGTAGCTTTTTGGCATCTGAATCTTTTTCTCTCTTTCTGTGTGTAATTGAATGGTATTGATTGGAAAAAAGAGTGGTTTCTCATTTATCTTTCCTTGAGGAGGCATTGCAGTGGGTTTACACATAATGGTATTTCAGATGAGTTTTCATTGACATGTTATTTAGTTAAGTCTTTACAGTGGCAAATAGTTGCTTTTGCAAGCATTTGTTAGGCTTGCTAGACACTAGGTGCCTCACATCATAAAAATAATTCTGTTAAGCTGGTAGCGTTTATTACACGGCATTGTTACTACTCCCTGTGCAAAATACCTAAACTGCACAGGACACATGCATTCAACATTGTGGTGCAACTACATTAGCTAGTCTGGTGGACATGGAGCCTAGACATTTTTAGTGTAGATACTGCCCAGTATTGGATTTCCTTTAATAGTAGTTTACTAAAGTTAGCTTCAGCTTGCTTATTATTTCAGTACCCCATCTGGTAATTGCCAGTGTTGCAGAGTTTTATCATATTGTGGTTACAATCTACATCTGCACAAATATTCAGTCTTTCCAGCATTTTGCTCTTTAGCTTTTGTAATTCACAAGGCATACTGTTAAGGGCAAAAACTGATAACCAAAGGCTTTTATCAACAGTACTTTATTGCAATGAAGTACTGAACTTAGTTAACACATGTTGTACCTCTATAAAAACTTCTGTATTTTTCCCTTATACTTTCAGTGAAGGAAGCAACCTAACTCCAGCACATCACTATCCAGACTTCAGGTTCAAGACCTATGCTCCTCTAGCTTTCAGATACTTTCGAGAACTTTTTGGTATCAAGCCAGATGACTACTTGGTAAGAACTTTGCATCTTGATACTTGGTAAGGAAGGTAATGTAGGTCAGCTTGGGAAAATTTTAGAAAGTTGAACATTCCTCCCCATGTGTATAGGCCTAAATGACACAAATCAATGTGTAACCAAATAATCCAGTCATCAGTCCATTAGGCCTCTGTTCCAAATGGTTAAATCTGCCACTATGTATACAGCTTTACCATTCTAGGTACTGGCTAGTTACCTGCAGATCTTATTTTTAAAGCAAATCTTACTTATTTAAAGGGGTACAGTCATTCATATGTGTTTGCACTTAAATTACCAGAAAATAATAGTGCTTACTTGGATTGGTAGAAATAGCTTTTAACAAAATGCTAAGCAATATTACTGATGAGGTATACATTCCATGCAACAATTAAGCCGTGGTTATTTTAATTTCTTATCTTTATGACCATGGCTTGGCTTGTTAAATGAGTTAAGTAGTAACAGGGCATGTGGGTTTAGCATTAACTGTGTGTTTGCTTTATTATAATTTATATTTTTGTGCCCCATGGTATTACTAGTGTTTATACGAATTCTTTCATTACAAAGTTATAATTAGATCAAAATACCCCTGTGAATGGAACTGATTAAAATCTAATTGAAAACTCTTATGTGTTAATTGCCATATTTAAGCAGCTCATTAGGAAAAATTGGCTGCTTTTCATCTTCTAACCTTGACCTCAAAACACTGCAAGGGAAAAGTGTTTGAAACAAATCTTGTTCATAGAGTGTATCTATCTTTACAGTCCCCTTTCAACACAAATTTGCAGCAGGCACCCTGGTTTTTAAGCCAAAGCTACACAAGATGATTTTCGATAGGAGGCAGGGTGAGGAGTTTGCAGGACAGGGCTTGATTCTTTATGTGTGCCTTGTGGGTAAAAAATATATATATGCATTTCTTTCATGTGCAATTAAACAGACTATATCTGTTCTTTCAGTATTCACTCTGCAGTGAGCCCTTGATAGAACTGTCCAACCCTGGTGCAAGTGGCTCCATATTTTTTGTTACAAGCGATGATGAATTTATCATCAAAACTGTTCAGCACAAAGAAGCAGAGTTTCTACAGAAGCTTCTCCCAGGGTACTATATGGTAAGTTTCCAACTTTTATCTCTGCCTTTGGTCACTGTAATGTGGTTTTCTAACCCACATTTGTGGTTATATGTTTTTATTACATGTATTGGGTTCATAAGCTATGCACAGCCAACAAAATGGTGAATATTTCCATGCAGTGGGCCACGTAGTCAACATAAAAAAAACAACAGGAGAAATGAACACCAAGACAGCACCTCATAGAGAGCACTCTACATATGACAGTATCTATTTTACATGTGGAGTGCTTTTTATACGTTGCTGCTCTGGAGCTGCATTGTTATATTATAGGGTTTTTTAACCAAGCACCCACACTTCAAAATGCTTGGCTAATCATGTAAAGGATTTGGTGCAGGAAACACTTTTGATATAATATGATCATAATTATTTAACCTACATATTTGTTAAAAAAAAAATTAAGCTTACTTAAAACCTTGCAAATTACTTGGGCTTTTAGTGGGACAGCTCTGGTTGCTTTTTCATGACATAACCTTGCAGTAAATGTATTATTTTTAGTAGAACACAGCCAGTAAGTTGTCTAGTATAAATCCATTGGGTCTTTTATGACTGATCTACTAATGTACTAACTTTACATTGTTTTGGTTCGTTTAGAATTTAAATCAAAATCCCAGGACACTTTTACCAAAATTCTATGGACTTTACTGTGTTCAATCCGGTGGAATAAACATAAGAATTGTTGTAATGAACAATGTTTTGCCACGATCAGTGAGGATGAATTATAAATATGACCTGAAAGGTTCAACATACAAGCGCAGGGCCTCAAGAAAAGAAAGGGAAAAATCCTCCCCGACATACAAGGACCTGGATTTCTTGCAAGATACGCCTGAGGGATTATATTTTGATCCCGAAACATATAGTGCATTGATGAAAACACTGCAGAGGGATTGTCGAGTAAGTAAAATTATTCAATGACATTATTTGAACCTTTTGAGGTTTGTTGCATTATTTTAGATATAACTGCTATTGTAAATTGCTTATATACGCATCACTATAATATAAAAATCCATAAGAAAATAAGGGGAATACACTAAAAATCTAAAGGAAGTGCCTACTAACCACATAAATGAACTTTAGATTTTGTGAAAAACCATTGCATATATATATATATATATATATATATATACCATTTGACACAATCAACAACAAATATGAGCCATTGTTCTTGGTTTATTGGTGGGCTATGCATTAAATTATATCTATATATCCATTTCCCAAGATCAAAATATTTCTAATGTTATTAGGTGTCTAACTGGAGCCCCTATTTTGATTTAAGTGCTTACATGGAATTAAACAGTACATTGTTTTTGACCCTGAGGAAGAGCACAGTAGTGCTCAAAACATTGTTTCTTTTTTCATAAATCACATATTTGCACTAGTTCCTAAATGAGTGTGGTACCTTTTTTGGTTTATATTTACTTTTTTACCAGCACCTGAGACCGCTTATATATACATGTTTTCCTCTTTTTTAAAAAAAAGAAACAAATTTTCACTTTGAATAAGCCATTTAGCTTCTGTAAAGAAAACTGATAAAAATCAGCAACTAGTATCCCAAAATACAATGCTCATGCAAAGCCTTTTATTATTGTAAAGATCAGTAGATGGCAACAATGATTATTTAAAAAAACAGCAAAGGTATTTATAGTCTACCAGTACCCAATTGGGTGGTGGATAAGACTAATAACATGATAAAATCAGAGAATGGGGCATAGGCAGGGTATATATTTTAATGCAAAAGACCAATGAAACCACCATTTAATGACTTAATTAAATGTTTATCAAAAGGATCAGTAGTAGACGTAGAAGAAGATGAGGCTGTTATAGATTTAGTATTTGTATCATAACTGGAGTTAGGGTAGCCCAAGGCAATGCAGGCAGGTTGTGGCCCACAACTTGAGGACACTTTCTGAGAAGGGGACACAGTGCATATTATGTCATTGGTCTTTAATAAAAGTATTCCGATTTGGTATTGGTGTTCTTTGCCACATTCTGACTGCTTATCTAACTAGATACGAAAGACAGAACTTTTGGGTGACATCACTTTGGGAAAATTGTCAGTAGGACCTTGGTTTAAATTTTTATATATGTTGCATATTGTTATTCAGATTTGTCTGGCATAGAATTAACCAGTCTGGTAAGTTTTTTGCACTGAACAATAACAGCAAGGAATCCCTGACACGCCTTATATGAGTTTTGTGTATACAACACTGGGGTAGGGGCAACGGTGACTTACACCACCATCTCTATGTTGTTGACACCAGAAGTAATACAAATCCTCTAACACTGGCTATAGATGACACAGTAAGTGTCAGTTCTGTTTTATATAACAATTCACAATAGTAAATAGTAAACCTGCAGATGCGTGGTACTTGAATATGTTAGTAGTAAATGTCAAACTTTTATTCTCTTTTTTTCCTTTTTCCCAAAGTGTCAATACTCCTTTTACAGGAACTAAACCATAAAAATGAATATGTCTAAAAATGCTATATTTTATATACTGAACTTATTTTGCCAGCCTAAAGTTTCAACACCTCCATAGCAGCAATGATCCAGTACTTCAAACTTGTCACAGGAGCTCACTCATGTGCTCAGTGTGCTCTTAGCAGCTGTTGAGAAACTGAACTTAGGGTTTGTAGCAATGTAGAAAATGAGGATGGCCTGTCATAAGCTGATTGTACATATAGTAATTATCTGTATTAATTGCTAGTCAGCCTTATATTGTGACAGTTATATCCTGTATATACAGTATATGAGTTGGTCCCTAAGCTCACAGAGCATGTGCAGTGAATTAGCAGAAAAAAGGATAAGGTGCTACTGGGGGCATTTCGGAGGGATACAGATCTTCTCTGCTAAAAGGGCTGTGGTTGCCTTGGGCTGGAACAGAAGCCCAAACCATAATGTACAACATTTCTAGCTTCCTTCTTTAGTTAGGCTTTAGTTTTTCTTTAAATAGGGATATTGGTATTTGTGGCCTGCCGGGCCTTTACAGACAATTGACCCATTTTTGTATTTATCATGGATGGAACTACCTTAGTTCAGAGTGGATGTTTTGAACATGAAATAGTTGGCACCAGTCATACAAAAGTGACTTCCTGCAAGTGCATTGTGGGTCCCCCAAGGATATTGTCAAATACACAATACATGCACAGATTTTATGGTTATGCAACCAAAGTTTCTAACTTGGCCGGTTGACTAAATGACTGGTCGCCATGGTACAAAAATTATTGGGATGAAAATATGGGGCCCACACACAACTATGTTTCGTGTGATTTTATGGGTACGTATATGGCCATTTTAGGATTGACAAAAACCTTGGATTATATATGTAATCACAAATCATGAATTCATGCTCATTCTGTTTTGGTTGATAAATGTGCAGGAAATTCTGGGAAAGCAGTGGTATTCTGCACAAAGAGGAGTAAACAACTTCATTGTTCTTTTACAGTTTTAGCTGCCTGCAAAATGGCAGGTCTGTCTGACAGAGAGGTGTGACACTGGAAATGCAAATACAAGCGTTGTGATAAATGTGTCTGCTATGTCATCACAGACCATTATTACTAGAGTGCAAAGAAGATTCTTTAAATGCAACAGTTACAGCGTAGATGCATATTAAATTAAGATGTACACAAGCAGCTTGCCATCTTTTTAGCATACTTTGAATTGTTTGCATATTCTGATTTAATTCATACGAGCTACCTGCAACATTGTTTGCTTTGGCAGTGATTTTTCAATAGTCCGTTGTAGGACAACATCCTCTAATGGTCATTAAAAGTTGTTCAGTAGCCCTCCAGTTTGCCATTTCAGCACTTATTTAGTTGCTAAGGTCCAACTTACCCTAGCAACCAGGCAGTGATTTGAATGAGAAACTGGATGACGAATAAATAATGTTTATTTTGCTTTTAATTGGCCCCTTAGGTCTTTGGCATAATAATAATCTTGCTTTATGCTTTATGCTCCTCTAACAACTAAGGTGTTAAATAAAATCTGTATGTGCAACCACTTCAAGAATATTTGTTGTCATTTATATATATTGTGTTAAAATGGAACATATATTTGTACCCAGTGCTTCTTAAGATAAATGTTATGCTCACACTGCAAGTAGAAATGTTAACATGGCATTGTTTATTTCTTATAATTATCTTGACATAGATGAGCTATGAACCGTCTAAATGCACAGGAGTTATTTATGATTAAGGGAAAACCATATTTGTGAGTAGGTTTCCCACATATGTCCAGAATACAAATTGGTATCTGTTATTCCAAATAAACTTTTTTTGTTTACATAAGCATAGCAATCAAAGGAGAACTCAACCCTAAAAACAAATATTGGTAGAAAAGCTATATTTTACATGCTGAACTTACTGCATCAGCCCAAAATATTAGAATCTCTAAAACAATAATGATTCAGGCCATCAATCCATCCTGGAATTTTAACACCCCAAATGAAGGAAAGCTTTGTGGTTTGGAAATTTAGAATAGAAAGCCATATTTACCCATTTTGGATTACTCAAATGTAATTTCCAAAATATATAATTTCCTGGGGTGAACCTACTGTTACAGGATTTTTTGGCCTTGAAATCTGAAGAACAGAATTCTGATTTCTGTGGTGGTGCTTTGAAGTTTTGGTAGTGTACAGTTTTTGACACATACAAGTCAGAAATCTAAGAATCTCAGAAATGACTGGCAAATTGAATGAAAAATCCTGCTGGTAAAATCATTATTGCAAAGCTCATGTAGATGTGGGAGTGGGTTTGATGGCAGACCAACAGATTTAACAAGCGCAAATTAATTAAAATAAAAAAAATGTTGATAAAATGTAATCTAAAAGACAAAATCTGAAAACTGTCTGTTTAAAAGAGGTTTGTGAATAAAGTGGACAAATCTATCTCCACTTTATATTTTTGTGAATTCCCTTTGTCTATCACAATATACATTCACCATAGCACAGTTAAATGTTTGCTTTTGTTGAACACATGGTCAACATGAATCAGTATGTTTTTTTTATTAAAAAAAAAAAGGCCTTTATAAAGTTTTACAAACATACAAAATGGTAGCAGGGTCACTAGAGCTTACAGTTTCCAGAGGTAATGGGTGAAACTTATTTTACATTTTACTTTAAAAACATATTACAGAAACAGTATTTGACCAATAAACAGAACCCAAAAATAGAATAGGTCACAGAGGCAAACAGCTAGTATGCCAAATATTATTGCAAAAAATGAAAAATGTTTCCCATTGTTTTGAAAAAAAAAAAATAAGATATAAAACCCGTGGCATGAAGACAGTAGCTGAGGCTGTCTCGTGTGAACATGACCCACTGGTGATCTCATGTCCAGCTGCATACAATAAGAAGATAACATTCAAGCTCACAATGCAGCTCATTCACTGCTCTGCTGAAATGCAAATACACTCATACTGTTTCCACAGTGCTCAAACATAAAGCATGCACTGACATTGGAAACAGAAAGTAATATGTGTCTGTTTGTTGCCTCTAAAGTATAAAAGGGTCTTATTGCCTGGACATGCCTGAACAAAGGTTCTCTCTAAGCAAGTATATTGCTTGCATCAGGCATCCTCCCTCAGTGGGAGCGTCATGTTTTGATGGGTCCGTAAAACTTGAATACAATTTGCCATTGTATAAACAAGTAAGTCACGCACATTACTAGCTCACTATATTTGACACAGATATGTAATTCTGTAGTTTTGTAGCATGCTGGGATCGTTTTGAACCATTTACTGATTAAAAACTAAATCAATATGTGATGGGGCTGGAGCCACTCAGCAGTTCAAATGACTCCCCTCCCTTACCAGAAATGAGGACCAGTTCAAGTAGTCAGGTGCAAAAAAAATGTATCATCCTGGCACTAAAATGTAATTCTTATTAGACTCTTAAAAGCCTCTTAATAACGTCAGCATTACATCTGTCACTGGAATAGTGCTGGGCCATGCCCATGAAACCACTTAAATATACTTAAGGTGTACGTATGAGTCATGTCTGAAGTAGTTGATTGGTTTCCCACTTGTAACCATTATGTTTCCATAAGTCCTCCCAAACAGTCAATCCTGCCTACTTACATTGAGACTAATTGGGGCTAGCCACAACCCTCAGTCCACTTATGCATCCCTACACTTTTCACCGCTCATGTGGTTTTATCAGGGGCATGAGTGGTGTGTGCCTATCTTGGTGTTTACATAGGGTACAGTAGGCATCTTTGAACTGATATGAACTGAACGATAGGTCTAAAGAAAGATGACAGATCTCCACCAAATTTCTAAATCTCATCTTCTAGCATACAAATATTTTTCAAACCAAAAAAATAGGAAAAGGTGCCAAACTAAGAGCTAAATAGTTATTCACTCTTGAGCTATCTAATGGTGTCCTTCCCTGCCACAGGGCCACCCTGTGGTTATCATTGAACAGTTGGGTGCAGCCATTGTTGGTAAATCAGCACAAGTTGTGGCTCAAGGATTTCTTACTAAATTTATTTGTGAATTTCATCAATAACAGCATTAACAGAGTGCTTTTATTTATCTGCAAGTTATTGGGGTCTGTAGGCAAAGCTAAAGGGATGCTAGAAGTACAGGTATGGGATCTGTTAAGGTGGCCATACACGTGGCGATCTGACGATGTTTCGTACGACCATCGGTCGCACGAAACATCGTAAGATCCGCCACACACCATTCAGGGCTGAATCGGCAGGTAAGGACGTAGAAACAATAGGATTTCTACCTCCTTCTGCCGATTCAGCTCTGAAGGGAGAATTTTGGTCAGGCGCCTTCTATGGCGCCCGATCAAAATTTTCAAACTGGTCCGATCGGCGAGTCGTCCGATATCAGCAGCTTCCTGCGATATCGGTCGACTCGCCGACATGCCATACACGCACCGATTATCGTACGAAACGAGGTTTCATACGATAATATCGGTGCGTGTATGGCCACCTTTATTCAGAAGCCCATTATCCAGAAAACTCCAATAGACACCATCTCCCATAGACACCATTTTAATCAAATAATTCAGATTTTAAAAAAAGATTTCCTTTTTTTCTGTAACTATAAAATAGCACCTTGTACTTGATTCTAACTAAGGTATAATTATCCCTTATTGGAGGCAAAACAATCCTATCAGGTCTATTTGTTTATAATTTGGAGATTGAAATAATGGAAAGACAATGCTTGAAGAAAACCCCAGAACCAACTATACCAGCTCCACAAGGCAGCTGTACAATTTCTGCACTTCTTGCATCTGTGTGCCCTGTACTTTGTACTTATGTACAATTCATCAATACAGGCTGAACTGGGACATTGACCCTACAATTGTATGGCACAATTACCCTTATTAACACATGAAATAGCACCCAATTTTGCGCTTTGCACTTGCATTCATAAATGAAGTTTAAAGAGCGTTTAAATCAAAGCAGTGTTATTTTGGCTGTAAATCCAGTTAAGCATGGTACATGGTTTATGTACTGCTTAGCTATTATTACATCATAACTAAAGTAGGTAATTGTGGTTGCTAATACTACAGTTACAAAAAAAAAAGCTAGTGCTTGCCACATAACATATTGTAACAAGCACTCACAACAGCAAATAAGTATTCACACCAACATAACCTTCAGGGGGCCCATGTCCACAGTTTAATGTCATATAAAGCCCAATTTGCAATACTTTGTGTAGTAACCATTTTAATAAATATTTTCTTTTTTCATAAGGAAGCCAGTTTTGTTTGATTTATTCCAGTAATTAAAACAATTACTCTGATAGGTAGGGTATATCACTCTCCTTCCCTGTGTTTTACTGAACAGGGGATTTATGTTTTGGAGAGTACCGTAATGTTCAGAAAGCCATTTGCTAACTGAGAATGCTTGAAGTGGTTGTTAGAGGGCCATATATTTTTGCTTGTGATAAATCAGTTATATTTTTTACTTTAATTTTCTTATAAACAATGTCTCATGAAGAATTTGCATAATACAGCACTTTACTCCTTGAAGGAGAGTGAGGACAACAACATTTGGGAGGTTCAGCAATTATTTTTGCTATGTTTTTGTATAACTATGCCAGTACTTTGCTGACCTCTCAACGAAAACCAGTTAATCAATGATCTGTGGATATCCAGAAGCAGTGCATTTTTGTTCTCCAACTTGAATAGGTATAATACATTTCACACTTCATGAAACCTTTGCAGATATTTTAATCAAACTGCTAAAGCCTTTGTTGTAACTTGAATTTTTTCTCTGGTAAACCCAGCTTAACCTGGCAGTAAGAACCCATGTGATGGGCATTCCTAGGCTTATTAGCTGGCCTTCCATGTGTAGTGACTTTGTATTGCCACAATTCTTATTTCCATAATTAGAGTTATCATTAACTATGCTGCTGTTCACACACTTTCTCTTATGCATTAAGATAGGGGGGTAGTTCTCAACCTGGTGCTTCATTCTGTAGAGTCTTACAGCTATGCTGACACTAGAAATTAAACCTTTTTTTTACATATCATAATATTGTCTTTGCTAGAGCTTTATAATTATTACCCATCTGATCCCCCATGTTCTTCTATGAGGGGGCTGCCATACTTGTGCAACAGTAGGCCCTTAGCATTAGAAGCTATAACTGTCAGGTTGAGAAGGGACAGTCAGGTGGCAAAACAGTCAGGTTTAGGAAATTCAAGTAATGTACATAATGTGTCATATTTAAAAGAGTAGTTTTTTAGTGTCGGTATCACTTTAAGTGCATCTTAAAGAAGGGGGTTTAGAAGCAGGCCATGAGCATCATGATCACTATACAGCATGATATTTACAGTATGGCACCATGGTGAAGGAGTTTCTGCAAGTCTGTTTGCAGGCAGTCACATACCTGATGCCAAAATAAGCAGAAAGTTCAGCTATGCAAACCTGGGGTTTGGGAACTGGGCTGCTTTTAGTGAAACCTGCAAGCACATCTAAGTCACACATGTATTCAGCTAATTGTTGTGTCTGTGTGTTGCTATAATGATAATAATTACTATAATGGAAAGCAATCTCTAACACAGGGATTCTTAACCTGTGGCTTGGGATCCCAATATGGGTCTGCAAGTTGTTTAGGATGGGTCTTCATGTTTCCCTTTAACTGGATGTGATTTCTTCCTACATTTAGGGTTGCCACCTTTCCGATTACTATCTGCCAGCCAGTAGGGGACCTGCTGCTCGATGACATTGTAGGTAGGGTGGGGATGGGCGGGTGTGTGAAGTCAGTGGCAGAGAATGGTAAATGATTTAAGGGTTGTGGAAATGGGAGGATCAGGAAAATGTAAGCTGTTGAAGAGGGGAGAAAGGGAGGGTACAGCGGCATAACTAGATGTTACTGGGCCCCACAGCAGATTCAATTTAGTGCCCCAAAATATTGGGAAGTTGACCTATTCTATAAAGATGTATTGAAATTGCTTATTAATTAGGGCCCCCTGTTCCCCCTGCTTCCTCTGTAGTTACACCCCTGGGAGGGAGGGTTTAAAGACAGTGTTTAGTAGCAAAATGTTTTAAGGAGGGGAGGAAAAGATGGGCAATTACATTTTCGTACCGTTGCTGTCTGCCAATTATCCAATGGCCAAAACATCACCTGATTTGTTATTTTTAGGATTATTTGTAGGACTTTATCCTACAATTTCAATCTGAATGTAAGTTTTAGATGGTTGCATTAATATGTATGATCGCTAAGACAACAAAAATCTGAGCCTGTATAGCCAGATAATGACACCAGAAATTAAACCTATTTAACATATGTTATAAAATTGTCTATGCATGATATTTATAATTTTGCTATAAAAGTATTTCCTGATGCTTTTACATTACCTATCTGATTCCCCATGTTCCTCTATGAGGGGGCTGCCATATTTGTGCAGCACCTTTAGCATTAGAAGCTATAAATGACAGGTTGAAAAGGGACAGTCAGGTTGGCAAAACAGTCAGGTTTATAGAGACTTCAAGTAACAATTACTTACAAAAAATGGCTCTATCAGCAAAAAAACAATCGACATGACTTATAGGTAACTTTTAATGTACATTAAATTTTATTTAGTGTATGTCAGTCGCAGGGCACACCATTGGAACACCATATGAGTGTTTATGATGAATTTCTCTTTTATTACATTTATTCAGCATCCAGGCATTGCTCTGTTGCCATCCACTGACTGAACATTATTTGGCCATGGCTCCTTAAAACTAGCTGTAGCTTTATCACGTGCAGTATGAAAATGAGATGGAAATATAGATATGATCTTCATATTTGAATAGTGCTGCTTGTTTGAATAACAAATGGTTCAAGGCATGTGTAGGATGGCACTGATCTGCCTTATGTGTGGGTCTTTCCTTATGCCATTAAAATAATTATGTTCTGTTATGTTTATGGTTTGTGGTAATTGGTACTGCAAAGGTATCAAAGCCCAGGTGTCTTTGAGTTTTAAATATATATATATATATATATATATATATATATAGAGAGAGAGAGAGAGAGAGAGAGAGATATGCCTGACCATAGTTATAGGATTAGTATTGTTTACTTGGTTGCTTTCATGCGTACATATCATTATATGCAGAAACTAAAAGGTGATCTAAATGATGGGGGTTCTGGAATATGGCCTTAATAACTCTGCTCTAGGATGTTAGTTTGGAGTAATATGTGGCTCCTATTTAAAGCATGCTCAGTATGTTCTCCTTAAAAGGGCACTAATGTCAAAATACAAAATGCTTAAAAATGAAATGGCAGGTTTATAAATATCACCACTGGTAAGAAAAATCTTGCAAGCTCTATTTTGACTGTTGCTAACTAGTTAGCAGTGCAATGAAAGGTTTGGAGGACCTGCCCTAATTTTCCTATTGGTTTCGCATGCCATGTTTTTGTTTAAAGGAAATTTCCATAACCTGAGTTTTCACATAATAGGAATGGAACAAGCAAATGAACAGCCAGTGTGCCCTTTTTATTCCTTTTATTGTCTTAGGGAGGGGTTAGAAAATAAAAAATAAGACCATTTTGTTGACACTTTTCAGGTAGTTAAAGAAGTCTTTGATTAAAGAGATTGTAGTGAATTTCAGAGTTTTTCTTTTACTGTATGATTTTTAAATAGTTACCGTACAAGGAGAAGATCTATAAAAACCACAAAGAAGAGCTCTGCCCTCAAGAGATTACAGCATATTTTAATAATCTATTTGCTTGTAGCAACTTAGTTCTACCGAGCCACAATACAGTTTATTCTGGCTAACCACGCGTATGTTAAGTTTCCAAGAATCTTTATGCATTTCTTAAAAAGAATAAAGCCGGCTGTTGTCTTGTACAGCCACCAGCTAATGTGACCCATTTGTGTTTAAATTGTTGTCTTTGCCCTTTTCCGTTCTGCTACCACCTTGTTTCCTTTTTTATTTTACTTTTTTTATTCTTTATTCCTCTTGTTCTTCTACCCCTTCATCTTTCTTCCAATACCCATTATTATTTAGTACATTTATCTTTTCTGTTTTTTTCATATTCAGTCCATTTCTTGTTTTGGTCTGGTGTTTACTTTTATGTTGCCTTCGTCCCTTTCTTGCTTTGTGTCTTGTCTTCTACTCCTCTGAGGAGTTTTTCCAGTTTATTTTTGTAATTATATGTTGATGAAGCTGTGTGCATAAAAACTTTAATTTCTTTATAACTGCCCTGGTTTTCCATACAGTTCTGAGGCAGGACCACACAGGGATTGAACTTTATCTGTTGCATCTTTCACTTCATTACTTTTTAGGGCAATGACATACCTTCAAATGCTTTTTCACCAGTTAAAATTCAAATCACTGGTGGGAAAACATAGGTGGCATAGCTGCTTTGCGAATTAGCCCAAAGTTTCCACGAGAGGCAGTTTTGGGCTACTTTGAAAAGTAGCTGTTGGAAGGAAATAAGTGACTTTTTGTTGCCAGCGGTAGCCAAGATTTATATTGGGTGACAAAATGTCCAGTGTGTCAGTGGCCTTAGGAAACACCCTTAGGGGCTGATTTACTAACCCACGAATCCGACCCGAATTGGAAAAGTTCCGACTTGAAAACGAACATTTTGCGACTTTTTCGTATGTTTTGCGATTTTTTCGGATTCTGTACGAATTTTTCGTTACCAATACGATTTTTGCGTAAAAACGCGAGTTTTTCGTATCCATTACGAAAGTTGCGTAAAAAGTTGCGCATTTTTCGTAGCGTTAAAACTTACGCGAAAAGTTGCGCATTTTTCGCGTAAGTTTTAACGCTACGAAAAATGCGCAACTTTTTACGCAACTTTCGTAATGGATAGGAAAACTCGCGTTTTTACGCAAAAATCGTATTGGTAACGAAAAATTCGTAAAGAATCCGAAAAAATCGCAAAACATACGAAAAAATCGCAAAATACCGATCATTACGAAAAAAACGCAATCGGACTCCATTCGACCCGTTCGTGGGTAAGTAAATCAGCCCCTTAGAGTTACTTAGTAGCAGCTACTTGACACAGCTACTAAACACCAGAAAATACCCTGCCATAGACAATACTGAGAATTGCCTCTGCTAAAACACACGTAGAGACAATTATCAGTAAAAGATCAGCATTGTTTTTTTTTTTAGCAATGACAAGTAGCTGCTACTAGTAGCTCCGTGGGTCTTCCCCTTAACCTGTCTTAGTAGTGCATAGTTAAGACCATTCATCTAGTCTACCCCAAACCTGCCTATTTTTGGGTATGTCAACTGAGACAGTCCTGACAAAGTAAGAGGATGTTAAAAGAGTTTCTTGACCATATGAAGGCAAGTTATACAGACTATGGAATTCTGATGTGGGGGTTAAAATTATTTTCAAAAATACACTTTAAAGGAGAAGGAAAGGCTAATAAAGAGTTAATCTGAAGCTGCAGCCATACCTTCAGTTCTCTCAATAGAATCAAGTGGTGGATCATGGTTAAGATGCAATTGCCTTCTAAACAGTTAGCACATAAACATGTAGGTTCAAGTTGAGGGCAGTTATCTTCTGTGATATTGTTGTATTGAAACATACATTTCAAAAACCTTAAAGACTAAGGGTGTTTGGGACTAATTATGGAACTGCATATTGCTCATGTCTTTGTAACAGGTACTGGAAAGCTTCAAAATCATGGATTATAGCCTGTTGCTCGGTGTCCATGTACTTGGTTCTACAAGTAAAGAAAAGGAAGGAGAAAGTTCACACTACTCCATTGACAACAAAAGACCATCAGTACAAAAAGTTCTGTATTCTACTGCCCTGGAGTCCATACAGGGACCAGGGAAGGATGTAGACTCTTTTATTAAGGAAAGCACGTAAGTTATATTTTTGAAACAACATATATATGGGTAAAGTGTGACCTACCATTCTATCCATATAGACTAATAAGTGCTCCCTTAATGGGTGTTTCTTTTCCCTATATATATTGAATTAGTCTCCAGCACATCAACAGGGAATCCAAGCATTTATCATCAACATGTTATTGGACCCCTGCTCCTGCATCCCAAACTATGGCATGATACTGCATACCACATTGAACCTTATTAGCTTAAGCCCTTTGCTTAGAGAAAAAAGGAGAAAAGATTGTGTGCGTAGTCATTTAGAACCAATTTTAAATTAGGGGAAAAAGAGCGTTTGTGAGAAATGTGCGGACTATCAGACCTACAGCTACCTCAAATATAGATTCCAAGGTATTCAAACTTATTTTAGAATATCGATGATAGGTTGTACAGGGCCAGCAATGGTCAAAGGGCACCATACTACTAAATTACCAGCACCCTCCATGGGGGCCCCAATAACTAGCCCACTGGTCAACTGAACCCCTGGTGGTGGGTCTTGCCAAGTGGGGGCTCCAAGGAAAAAAAAATTGAAAAACAAATTGACAAATTCAAGCCCTTGATCCTACCCAACTGCTACTCAATTTCCAACCAAACCCAGCCCACATTTTATCAGGACCCACCAATTTCATAACCCAGGAATCATAGTTTTCCATCTCCAGGCCTCCCCTACATACAGGGGCCCTGACTGCTTAACCCCTTAGCCCCGAGTTTTTAGGACTATGGTGTTTTGAATCAAAATAATAATACCAACACAAGATCACTTCCCATTCAGTTGAATGGGAAGTATTGTGGCCCCTTTGGCATTTTCTGTTAGCAATTATAGCATTAGCTGCAGTCATGGATACCCGCTGCACATCCAAATCTAGAACAAGTAGCTTTACAAAAAGCAGATTTTAATCAGCAACATATATAATAGCCTTTAGAATGAGCAACATTGTACTTTGTATATATTAAGAAAAAAAGCTATTTTTAGATTTCTTAATCTAAAAATTTGTGGTATAGATCTCCTCTAGTATTCATTAGCAAACATCAATTTGTCCTTCGTAAATTATTAGGGATGCACTGAATCCACTATTTTTGGATTTGAACCCCGAATCCTTCGTAAAAGATTTGGCTGAATACTGAACTGAATCCGAATTTGCATATGTATCACAAGTTCATGTGACAAAAAGTCACTTGATTTTAAGTATTAGGTTCTGCCTGGAGCGTGGATTCAGCCGAATCCTGCTAAAAAAGGCAGAATCTTGGCCGAATCCCGAACCAAATCCTGCATTTGGTGCATCCCTATAAATTATAAAGTAATTTTATGGTATTTTCTGTTCAATTCTATCATTCTGGAACAGATTCATCTTCTTTCTTTTTGCTTTTGCACAGAATGGGAGGCATTCCAGCCAAGAACCACAGGGGAGAGAGGATGCTGCTTTTTATGGGGATCATTGATATCCTCCAGTCTTACAGGTAACATAAATAAAACCAACCGTCTTACACACTTGTACACTTATTCTATGCAAACATTACTAATGGTACTTGCTTTTTGTCCAGGTTAATGAAGAAGTTAGAACATTCGTGGAAAGCCCTGGTTTATGATGGGGTAAGATATAGAGTAATAATATATGATTCTGTAGCAATTTATTTTATAATTCATTTTTTTCTGTTTTTGTTGTATTTACCATGGATAATCAATAAAATAATACTAAAGAACTAATTAACTGATTTTCAGGTTATTCCTTCTTGTATTATAATATGATATTCATAGAATTAGTACTGGTCTCAGGGATCAGTACCAGTCCAGTTCAACATCAATGGTTCTTTCTATAGTATGGTTTCAATGCATATTGATATTCTGCTTCTTATTTTGAACAAATAGTTTGGAAAATCTCTGTTCTTATTAAGAATCTGCTATTTAAAATAGTGTTGTTTTTTTAAAAGTTAAACTTTCTCTCTTATAGTATCAGATTGTGAACCACAAAGAGAAATATGGCCTAGCCTGCTCAGACAGATCATGTTTACTTTCTCCTATCTTTGTTCTTCACAAGTTAAATTATCTGGCATTCACCTGAGGCAAGGCCCAGCACAGTAGCCTGTCAGAAATGTTTACTACAGTACTTGCCAATTGCATTCCCATTCACTGTGTAACTTATTTTTCATAAGTACATTTATTGTTCTAGTGTCCCCAGATGAACTGTATGCATCTGCCTAGTAAAATGGATGGCTTACTTGTTTGACCTTTTAACCAACTGTAGTCCATGTGTTATCCCAGTCTGAAAGATGTATTTACAGCAAAAACAGCACGGAACATACTCTTATTTAATGGGTAGTTCACCATTAAGTTAACTTTTAGTATGTTATGGTATGTTCTATTCTTAGTGACTCTTCATGTTTATTATAATTTCCCTTTTTCGATGCAACAGTTGTATTGTTATTGTTATTTTTTATCACTTATCTTATCCTATTCAGAACCTCTCCAAGTCAGCTTCTAGCCTCTTATTACTACTGCCTGATTGCTATAGAAAATTGGACCCTAGCAACTTAGCTTCTGGAACTGCAAGCTGGAGAGCTGCTGAACAAAAAGAAAAATATTTCCATAACCACAATACATAACAAATGAAGTCCAAATGCAAATAGTCACAGAATATCACTGCCTACACCATGCTAAAAATTAATGTAAATGTGAATTACCCCTCTCTTGTAAATTCAGAGAGGTAAGATCACTATATAGAGCCTAAATATATAAATAACCCTTAATAAGTTGTAAGAATAAGAACTTTGTGAAGTACTAAATGAGGCAGTGTAGTTTATTAAAAGACTTGTATTATGTTTATAAAAATTAACAAAACAATGTAATCATTCCCAAAAATAGACATTGCACTAATCTATAAAGATGCCTTTGTTTGCATATTGAGATCTATCTGTATATGTTTAACTGAGCATTACAGAAATGAATGTGGATTCATAGGGTGCTTGTATAGTCTGGCCAGTGAAAGGTTATTACAATTTGTATTACTAGGAGGATTTTGGTGTTATAAAACAGGATATTGTAATGCTCTTAGTTCTGCTTATTCTAGTGTGATGCAAAGGAATTATTTACAAATTCTGGGGAAATACTCATGCAGACTTTTGTCAGCATTTCATGCTGTGCAGCTGTTATAAACGTTTCTGAAGTTCCGAAGGATAACCTTTTCTTGCCTCAAGGAAGATCCCTCCCAAAATTCATGTTATTTTTTGCAGAACGATAAAAAAGAATAAAACATTCTAGGCAATTATGCACCACACTGGCCTTAATGGCATTAGCTTTAGGATTAAAAAGTACATGAATGTGCATAGGAAAGATTAAGGGATCATTTACAGTTTCCTGGGGTGCAACTGCTAAACGGGTAAGGTGTTCAAAAGCTGGTCCCTTAGTGCTCACTTAGGAGCAGAGCACAGCATCAGGAGGAGCCATGGCCTTACTGTCTGCCATAGAGCGGGTGGCAAGGAAAGGGTCCCGTTGCACTCTGTGCTTCCTTCAACTCCCTAATTATAAAATGTTATGACATGTAAGTTAAGGGAAAATTAGGAGGCAGGACAGGGGATGCCTATATGTCTATATTTTCTCTATGTGCCTACATTTGGGACCTTTATTAGAGGTTTATTTGTATAAAGACATTTTTGGTAAAGTGTTTCTAACTGAAGGTGAGATTGGCCGTATGCAGTCCTATTTTTTAAATAGTTTAGTGGTGGAACAGAGAGACTGTCAAGTTTAAAGCAGTAATGTAACTATATAGGAGCAGTAGACCAAGTGCAGGGGGCCCCCACAGAAAGAGTTGACCTATAAGAATCCAAGACCCCATTCCCTACCCTTTGCACATCCTGTGATCCCCTGTTCCATCGATCACTGGTGTGGATGGGAAGAGGGGGTCAGAGGTTTAGGGCCAATGTCATTTGAGAGAAATTCAATTTGTGTAAATGGGAGCACCTGTTGAAGGAACCCACAAAGGGAACCCTAGAATTACCACCTGCTCTAAGCATATAAAAAACAAAAGTGTTCTCTGCCTTGTGTACTATTCTGCAAAGCAGACACAACAAGCATGATGGTGCTTGGCACAATTACAGATGCATGCAAGTAAGTGCTCAGATATTTGAACCTATTACTGCACTTTGCAAAAGTAAATGAGCCCTTAATCTCAACCCTGCCTTCAAGAGTTTTATAGAGGACAGTTTTGTCCTGAAGTTCCCTTGCCAGGCCAAGGGAAAAGTGTGCCCAAGACAAACCGCCTCTTCTCACTTCCCCCATGCACGCTTGTATGTGTGTATGAATCTCACACAGGGGGATGAGCGGCAGAAGAGTTATCAGAGAGTGAAGAACAGGCAGAAGAGTGAATAGAAGCCTATGCTTATCACCACAAATACATGCCTAGCACCCCCCCCACCTCAGTGTTGTGCCCTGGGCACATGCCTCTTCTACCTACCCTTAAATCCACCCCTGAGTTAAATTCAGTGTATAAAACAAATGTTATTTTGCTGAGCATCATCAGCTTTGTATTTAAGTCAGATAACACACACATATCTATATCTATATACCCATGCAGGCAAATGTAACATGGTTTGTCCTTATTGACCAGAGATTTTTAATCTATTTTCACAAGACAGTGGATTGGTCTTTTAAGTCCAGGGAGTCCCAGGGAGTGAGAGAAAAACCTTGTATAACAGGATTTATATTCTTAAGAATTTCATTGTGGGAAACACAAGTCCCCTAGGGGCTTATCACATGAATTTAGGTTAGTGGGATTTACTGTTTTATAACATAAAATACTTGTTTCTTTTCTTTTCAGGACTCAGTGTCTGTACACAGACCAAGTTTTTATGCCGACAGGTTTCTGAAATTTATGAACGCAAGGGTTTTCAAAAAAGTCCAAGGTAATATTCTATGGGAAACCGATATGTGCAGCATATGGGTGGATTAAGTAACCTGCAGTATAACTGAAAAGGGTATAACTGAGGTATTAATAACTGCATTTTTGCTGGTAATGAGTATTAAATTGTGGGTCAAAACAGTGAAGTAAATATTCACAGTGTATTCAGTGTTGCCCATTTTAGTACTATTGGGGTTTACTGCATTCTTTTCAGTTTTGGAATATAGCAACAAGGAAGTAGGGCAGAGTTAGTTTGTCAGACTCTTTCTTATCAGACAAAAGAATGACATGGACCAGCCCTAACAGAATATCTCGACTTAAAGGGCTCTGGCACACGGGGAGATTAGTTGCCCGCGGCAAAACCGGCGAACATGTAAGTCGCCGGTGGGATGGCAGGGGTAGGCAACTCGGGGAGATTAGTCGCCCGCGAACAGGGAGTTTTGCCGCGGGCGACTAATCTCCCCGTGTGCCAGAGCCCAAAGAGCCAGTGCCCTTCTAGTTAGCTATTACATTTGTAACTGAAAATATTGAACACATAACTAGGATTGTATTTCCCAATGCCTCAGGTGCTAACGAATAAAATAAAAATAAGAAAAAGGTTGTATTTTTCATATAGGTAATATATGTTACCAACATTATATGTTCTACAATTTCTGCATATTCATATCATTGTACGATAATATTTTGCAGCTTTAAAAACGTCACCATCCAAAAAGAGGTGCAATTCAATTCCTGCACTTAAGTCCTCTTCACAGGAAATACTTTCATCCAACAGTCAGGATTGGATGGAGGAAAAGAATAAAAGACTTACCGAGGGGCCAAGTTTTACAAGTCTTGATGAAGAAGGTGAGGAAGCATCAGCATATTTTAAAAAAAGGAGAAAATTAAAATTTGACCTGAACCTGTGACATGCAGTAATGTCTCAGTTTTGTAGTCAGTCTCAGTAGTCGCTTTCAGATTAAACAATATAATCGTCAATACGTTGCTCTTAAAAATTATCAATTTCTCCAGGCCAGCAGGGGGCTGCTGTAAGATGTCAGACAGTCACTGGAATGATTAATTAAACAAAAAGGAATGAATATCTTCTGATATATACTCTCTTCTAATGTTTCAAGACACAGTGACACAGGCCTATAAAAGTTGCTTATGCCTTCTAGGCCAAGTCAGTAGCATATTGGCCCTTATGGGGCCTTTTGACGGCCCTGCCCATCCAACATCTGTCAAACTCGCCAGATGAGTGTATCTTTCAGTACATGGCCAGGTTTACATTGTAGCTTATTTATTGAAGATTTTTTGGTTTACAGTCCTGTAGATGTCATTTTTCTAAAAAAAATCTTAACACACAACAAAAAATATTGCAGTTTGGACCTTAATAGTGATTGGCTACCCTTTGTTCTGATCTCACAATCCCTTTTTTTTTTCATATTTACAGCATTAAATTCCAGGCACCGGCCTGACCTCGTCCCAAGTACCCCATCCTTATTTGAAGCTGCTTCATTAGCAACATCAGTATCCTCTTCATCTTTGTATGTGGATGATAAGTATCACAACGAAGACACAATAGGGTATTCTAGCAGGTAATAATCATAATCATAAACCATGATAATGAGGGTAAAAAATGTTGCTGGGAAGACATTGATCATACGCGATATGCAGAGCTAAGAACTTGTAGAATTGTGTCATCTAAGTTTGGCGCGTTTCCAGGAATCTGCAAACAACAAATGTTAACCGTTTTCCATGACCATTAAGAGCTTCCATGGAAGCAGCCATCTTTTAAAAAAAGACTAAGCTCTGTACCAGTTTTGTGTGTTGTAAATTAGCTGATAATGATCCCTCTTCAAAAGGATCAGGCAGGCAATATTTCATCTCCCTTTGGGTTCCACTCATTTGTATTTGGGGATCATTGGGCACATTACTGAGTAGCCATTCCACATCAAGGGTAGTTGTCTTTCTGTATACATGTACGAAATTATAAGTAGACAACTTGTGTATTACACACAATTTAAATTTATTTTAATGCTTCTGTTGTGTTATCTCTGTACTTCAGCTATTTGACAGATCTTGTAGTAAAAGTAAAACTACAGCAAGAGGTACAATCAGGCTTCATCTCAAATTCAGATTGATTGTTTTCCTATTCTTGTGAGCTGGAGGCTACCTGACAGCAAATCTTTAAGAGATGCTGCTTATTAACCAAATTAAATTAACTTTACAGCAGTAATCCTTTAGGCAAAATGCTTCTGAAACAAAATGTTCTCCTTTAGCAGAGCACTTGGCAGTTGGCATGGAAACACTGTGAATCTGCCAAATAACCAGTCACACGGTAATTTCGGTTGGGAATAGGAATCTGTGTCATTCTTGTCTGTCAGCACACTGCTTTTGACTAAGACTAGTATATATAAATCATAATATTTGGGAATAAGAAACTGTAAAATAGAAAACCCCAATATATATATATACGTAGTAATGAATGTAAAATGTATTCATTTAGGATATGCAGAAATAACAGAGGGTTATAGAACTAACAAGGAAGTGGTTTCCCTGGTGGTAACCAGGGTCCAGAGAGGGACTGGGGGGGCATTCCCTCACCACCTCACTAAGCCCTGCAAGTTGTCCATGAACCATGGGATTTTGAGCTGTGCATGAGAAGAACATATTGTGGAGGCAAATGGCCTTCATTCACAACTGATTTGTTGTGTCTGCAGTTTTTCCCTCCTGCTGAGCTCAGACAGATGCCTCTTCCCTACCTACATTGTAGCTTGTGCTGCCCTATGTCGGGGCTGTCCAACTGAACGACAGTGGGCCAGATGTAACCTCAGCATGTCAAAGATCTCCAATCTCCACGGACCCCTTTGTATCATTGTTTTATAATTATTTGCCCCCCCCCCCCAGAGCATGTGAACTTGCACAGGCCTACGTCATTACAGTGAATGATACCATTTATCATCAACTGTAATAATATAAAACAGTACTAAAGAAAGTGGAAACTATAAATAAAAAGTTGGTTTTTAATTTACAGTAATTTCTTCTGGTCACTTTAAGGTTACTTTCTTAAGATGGCCATACATTGTAAGATTCTCTCATTTGGAGCATCTTGGGAAACAGGGCAGTCTCCCTTACCCGGTGTTTGATTCATATAATTTTAATGTGTTTAAGACATATTTTCCCCTTATTTTGTGTACCCAAGCAGAGAGGTGACTTTAAAATTTTGTTGAAATTTAGCTGATTAGAAAACTGCACACGTCCTTTTAACATGACATAAGTGAAATATTCAGCACTGTGGCTACACAGGGTGAAAGGTAATAGATACAAGGATGGTTAAGGGTTAGACAGTTACCAACCGCTGCTGAAATTTCAGTTGTAAGAGCAAACTAGTTCTAAACATGAAAGACAATCTATTGAATCTGCAGGCTTTAAGTGATTTAGGCAGTTGCAAAACTGGTTTGCCTACTTTACAGATGTCATAGTGACAGTAATTAGATTTACAGGTGATGACCTATTTAGCCTGTGGCCTTAAGTATAAGGCATAAGAGCTTATTTACAATAGCTAATTGCAAAAATGGGAGGAGATTGCTCTTTAAAATGCACTTTTGCCTACTTGCTACTTGTGCTCATTTGTACTAGTGCATATATGTCAAACACAAGGCCCGGGGGCCAAATACGGCCCACCTGGCTGTTTTATGTGGCCCCTGGTGGGTGTGTTTGACCATCCAGCCTGATCAATTTCCATTTTCCTTACATAGTAACTAAGACCAAGTGGTATATTTATCATGCTGTGTAAAAAGTGGAGTGAAGCATTATCAGTAATGTTGCCCAAGGCATCCAATCAGTAATCAGATTTCAACAGTAGCAAAGCATCTATTGGCTGCTATGAGCAACATCTTACTCCACTTTTTACACATTGTGATAAATATAGCCCTTAGTATCTTACTAAGTATATTGATAAAAAAATTGGCCCACGACTTAGCCTGTGTTTTAGATTTCGGCCCCCTTATGTGATTGAGTTTGACACCCCTGTACTAGTGTGTGTGCAAATTTTCTCATTCCACATTCTGGTGAAAGGGAGACCTGGGCCTAACTAGGGCTACTACCTGTCCGGGTTTCACCTGAATAGCTTGGTGTTTGGTAGGGCTTTTCCTGGTGAAAACTGCCTGTCTGGATTTCTAAATTAGGACAGGACATTGAATTAAATGGCACTGTGATCAGTCAATTGCTGATCACCACATCATAACCCAGCTCCTGACATCACAGATCACCTCCCCCCCCAAACATCACCTGCCCTGTCCCTGACATTATCCAACCACCCCTCTCCTGAGCCACAAAATGCGTCAACAAACAAGTAAATGTACTTTGAAATTCTGAGAATGAATGTTGGATCATGGAAGCAAAAAATTTTTTTAAAGATGTATTCCATTCTTGTCAGTTACTGCATTTAAAGAGGGGAAATACCTCATTGTCCCCTTTTTGTAATTAATCTTTTTTATTTAATGTTTAGTTTTGAAGCTACAGACCAGGATCATCATTGCTAAAACTCTCTCTCCTCTCTGTTTGGAAGGGATTGCCAGCATCAACTTGCTCTCTGCCCAATACAGGAAGTTGACAGTGAACTGGTTACTGTGCATCCCTCTCTCTTCTGCTCTATTTGCATTTCATTGATTAGATTGGCTGAATTTTGCCAGCCAATGGTATCAAAGTCAAGCAAATGAAGGAGAGGGAAAACATGTTTATTTCAGTAACCAGTTCAGTGTGAACTTTTTTTTATCTGACTGCCTGCCAAATCCTGGTCTTGGAAATCCCTGCAGAGAGAGCTGAGAGCAGATGGTGAGAGTTTTATCAATGCTGATCTTGGTCAGTAGCTTCAAAACAAAACATTTTGAATAATAAAGATGACTTACAAAAATGTTTTTTTCTGACAGGGGCTGTTCAAATTTGGACTGTTGTCTTTAATTGGGCATGTGCTGAACACACTTTTTTTCCCATTAAGTCAAGAAAAATAAGTTTTTTTGTTAATTCTTGAGCTAAACAAGGAATTTGAAGCTCCTCCATGTTTGGTCCTTGAAAGGTGGATATTAATTAGATTACCAGTGCACAGATATCAAGCATAATGAACACCTGCTAACAAAACAGTCACAACAAATGGAGAAAAGTCACATCACACGCACCAAACATGGAGGAGCTTATCTTTAAGCTCAATAAATAAGAAACATAGATTATTTGTGAAACATTAGGCAAAAAGTACAAACCGGATTCCAAAAAAGTTGGGACACTAAACAAATTGTGAATAAACACTGAACGCAATGATGTGGAGGTGCCAACTTCTAATATTTTATTCAGAATAGAACATAAATCACAGAACAAAAGTTTAAACTGAGAAAATGTACCATTTTAAGGGAAAAATATGTTGATTCAGAATTTCATGGTGTCAACAAATCCCAAAAAAGTTGGGACAAGGCCATATTCACCACTGTGTGGCATCTCCCCTTCTTCTTACAACACTCAACAGACGTCTGGGGACCGAGGAGACCAGTTTCTCAAGTTTAGGAATAGGAATGCTCTCCCATTCTTGTCTAATACAGGCCTCTAACTGTTCAATCATCTTGCGCCTTCTTTGTCGCACCTTCCTCTTTATGATGCGCCAAATGTTCTCTATAGGTGAAAGATCTGGACTGCAGACTGGCCATTTCAGTACCCGGATCCTTCTCCTACGCAGCCATGATGTTGTGATTGATGCAGAATGTGGTCTGGCATTATCTTGTTGAAAAATGCAGGGTCTTCCCTGAAAGAGATGACGTCTGGATGGGAGCATATGTTGTTCTAGAACCTGAATATATTTTTCTGCATTGATGCTGCCTTTCCAGACATGCAAGCTGCCCATGCCACACGCACTCATGCAACCCCATACCATCAGAGATGCAGGCTTCTGAACTGAGCGTTGATAACAACTTGGGTTGTCCTTGTCCTCTTTGGTCCGGGTGACATGGCGTCCCAGATTTCCTAAAAGAACTTCGAATCGTGACTCGTCTGACCACAGAACATTTTCATGGAACATGGAGTGTTCCATTTTGCCACACTCCATTTTAAATGATCCCTGGCCCAGTGAAAACGCCTGAGCTTGTGGATCTTGCTTAGAAATGGCTTCTTCTTTGCACTGTAGAGTTTCAGCTGGCAACGGCGGATGGCACGGTGGATTGTGTTCACTGACAATGGTTTCTGGAAGTATTCCTAAGCCCATTCTGTGATTTCCTTTACAGTAGCATTCCTGTTTGTGGTGCATTGTCGTTTAAGGGCCCAGAGATCACGGGCATCCAGTATGGTTTTACGGCCTTGACCCTTACGCACAGAGATTGTTCCAGATTCTCTGAATCTTCGGATGATGTTATGCACAGTTGATGATGATAGATGCAAAATCTTTGCAATTTTTCGCTGGGTAACACCTTTCTGATATTGCTCCACTATCTTTCTGCGCAACATTTTGGGAATTGGTGATCCTCTACCCATCTTGGCTTCTGAGAGACACTGCCACTCTGAGAAGCTCTTTTTATACCCAATCATGTTGCTAATTGACCTAATTAGTGTTATTTGGTCTTCCAGCTCTTCGTTATGCTCAAATTTACTTTTTCCAGCCTCTTATTGCTACTTGTCCCAACTTTTTTGGGATTTGTTGACACCATGAAATTCTGAATCAAAATATTTTTCCCTTAAAATGGTACATTTTCTCAGTTTCAACTTTTGTTCTGTGATTTATGTTCTATTCTGAATAAAATATTAGAAGTTGGCACCTCCACATCATTGCGTTCAGTTTTTATTCACAATTTGTTTAGTGTCCCAACTTTTTTGGAATCCGGTTTGTATGTTCAGCACAAATCCTATTCATTGAACAAGGGGGTATACTGCCCCTTTTAAAGGATGAACAGAAATATATGAACTGATATAGCCAAATGTCACAATTTAGATCTGGTTTACTGAGCTGCTATGGGAAAATGCAGAATAATTCAAAATAAAAATAAAAAGCAACTGAAAAAAAAGTCATTTCTGGCGTACAATCCAAAAAAACAATATAACTTAAAAAAGCATGTGGAATTAGAGCCACCCCTTAAAAAAAACCTTCTGTGGCACGTAGCATTAAAACTCCCACTCCATCAAAAACTGAAACAGGCAGAAAGCCAAGCAGTGTTTGGAACAATTTGCTAGTGACAACAGATGGGAGAGTTTATTGATTCTGTCTTGCTAGGGAACACTAACCAGCTCCAGTGACATTTGCTGATGTCGGAGACATTGCATGATATTTACTTTAGTAAGCATTCAATAAATGAGGCAGTTTTTTATGGTTGTTGATGCCCGTCAGCAGTAATTGAAACAGAAAGCAGCAGTGCAGGGATTTATTTTATAGGCGCCTGTCTTTTGTCACTTCTGTGACACGTATAAGTGATAGCTGTCATGGCAGCAATTCCACAGAATTCAGTAAACTCAATACAGTAAGGCCTTTGCCTTTGGGAATGATAAATATCTCATGCAGCTTAATTCCATATAAAACCTATGCATTCACGTTATTATATACTCTTTAACACATGAAAAAGCCAACACTCCAGTACTCATGTCTGAGACATCAATCCAGTTTCCATGTAGCTGCACACAGATATGGCTGCCACCTAGTTAGCAAAAATGGTCCTTGGTACCAATGTCAGTAGACCAATAACAGATATAGGAAGTAGGATATTTTTTCCATAAAAGGAAAGCATGGGTGATGATTGTTCTAAAATCACATATTTTGATGATGTCCATTAATTGCCCCTCACTACTAAAAATCTGCATGAATAAACTCTAGCTGGATATACCACAATAGCTCAGGTATCCAATTAATGAAGGTGACTGTACAGTGTGTGAAAAAGCAGTCTCAGTGTACACCCCCACAATAGGTGTATAATTGCTATTACTATTCAGATTCACTAAGAGAATGATGCCAAAGCAGGTCAAGCTGTTGAAATATGTTTATAGTCTTCCATCTTGTCTAGCTCACCAGGAAGCTCACCAAACCTGCTCATTGCTGCGTATAGTTTTTCATCTTGTCTACCCCACCAAAAAGCTCACCAAACCTGCAAAAGGCAAAAAACATGGTGAATTGTGCCCATTTTTTTTGTACCCTTACATGTAGTAAGTGAGCCCTTACTTCTTAGAGTTTTCCCAACATATTATTCAATATGTACACCATGAATATGGTTAAAATACTAAGGTTGCTGCAATATTGTACTGATACAGTTACCAAAAGCAACCAATCTGTTTTTATTGACTGATATGGAAAGTAAAAACATGAACGCAAAGATCAGTGTTACACAATTGGTGCTGTTTAGTTAATAGGTTAGTATTCAGCCCCATGGTATTATATTTTGTACTAAAGACTCTTAGGACTCATACCCCAGGATATATAAATGTAGTAAAACTTAAGATCCCAGGCCTGTCACACAGTAAAACCAGTTTCAATGCCACTAGCTATTTTAATATTTACATGTTGATACCAGCAGCTGGTAATATACAGTGTTTGGGAAAGTGCAGCTGTTATTGTTCCACCAGCATCCACATTATGTTTCCCTTTGGGTCTCTATTCAATCCTTTAGACTAGGATGGGTTTGGTTCTCCACAGCACACAACATTTTTGTTGCATGCCTTTTCTTTTGTTACCTCATTTGCAGAGACAGCTATTGTTAATCTCTATAAACCGCTTGTCAAGTTTTTCGGTCCGACTGCACAGCAGTTTTACGTCATTGGCTTTGAGCTTTTGTCTCAGGAAGCATTTCTTTGGATAAAGCAGGGGGTAGTTACCATGCTGCAATAAAAGGTTCACACGGCAGCTGGAAATCTATCCCATCACAGAATAAAATATACCCCATGCACGAGTGGTTATTATGGTCACTTTCTATGTGTTTAATAAAGTACACAAGCATGGAATGTATTCATATGTAGCTTTATTAATCAACATATGTGTATATATTGCACACACAGCACACAGGTTGTCCACTGCAATATGTCTGTGCAAAGCACCTACTGCTACCTCCCACTTAAATGGTAACTACAGAAATGGTAGCACTGCCGCTGGCACTGTTTGTCCAAAAAATGCTCACTAGAGAATTTAGTGAGAATTTGGGGCTTAAAAGTCCAGTACTGTACCAGTGTTGTCAAATGCTTCCCATTAAAGTAAAAGGCAACATTGGCGTTTTTGGGTTCTGAATACATTCTGACTGCCTAAAATTGATCTGAGCATCATTTTATTATGAAGAGACATGCAGTGGTGGTTATAATATGTGCAATAAAAGAAGGCATTTTGTTGGGAATTTATGTTAGAATCTGCTAGAAATCCTTTTGATTTGAAGTCCTAATTGTTAACTGGATGTTTCCTTGGAGGACTAATACAAGGCTTGTGTTGCAATACTGAGACTGTTTCTTTTTTTTTCTTTTTTTAATTTTCAGTAGCAAATGAATGGGTTAATAGAAACTTAAACTGAGAATGCAAAAGACCTTACTTTTATTTGTAAAAGGAAATACCAAATCTAAAATATTATTTGAAGAATCTTATGTTATACAGATGAGCTCACAGGGGCTCAGTACAGGTATGGGACCTATTATCCAGAATGCTTGGGACCTGGGGTTTTATGAATACGGGTTCTTTCTGTAATATGGATTATCATGCCTTAAGTCTACTAAAAAATCATTTGAAAATTAAATAAATCCGATAGGATCTTTTTACCTCCAATAAGGATTAATTATATCTTAGTTGGGATCAAGCACAAGGTACTGTTTTATTATTATAGAGAAATAGGAAACTTTTTTAAAATCTATTTGATTAAAATAGAATCTGTGGGAGACAGTCTACTGGTAACACGGAACATTCTAGAACATGGGTTTCTGGATAACATATCCAGTACCTGTATTTTGATTAGAGTGTTTGCTGATCAGATTTTTTGTTATTTTCAGAATGGGCCTGCCTTCAAGTTCAACCTTCACTCTAGAAGACAGTGCCTATCAAACGTCTGAACAGAGCACCCTTGAATGGGATAATGACAATGCCTCGGTATTTGACATCTATCTCGTAAGTATCTGGTTCCTCTAGTTTTGCATTAGCGTTGATTGTGCCCTAACATTGATATTTATAGGAGAAGGAAAGGCCAAAATCACTGGGGGTGCCAAATGTTAGGCACCCCCCAGTGATTGTAATCACTTACCTTATACCCCGGGCTGGTGCTCCTGTTAGGGGAAAACCACACCAGCCTGGGGTTGCTGCCACCTTCTCTCTTCAGGTGTACTGTGAATAAGCTGGCTTTTTTGTTAAAGTTTGGCTTTTCACTCTACTGCACATG
Source organism: Xenopus tropicalis (assembly GCF_000004195.4). NCBI lineage: Eukaryota > Metazoa > Chordata > Amphibia > Anura > Pipidae > Xenopus > Xenopus tropicalis. Next base: position 129,322,010 of record NC_030677.2, read on the forward strand.
TAAAAGTGGTGCTAAGAAAGAAGGAAGAGGATTGCTGTTTCTAACAGGGGCACCAACCGGGGGTATCAGGTATCAGATTACAATCACTTCACTGGGGGTGCCTAGCATTTGGCACCCCCAGTGATTTTTAACTTTTCTGTTCTACTGTTGCACCTTATTGGGTAAGTAAAGCTAAATAAGAAAGAAGACTATTTAAAATATATTGGTTAAAAGGATTTACTGCCACCTGTGAACTGTGCATACGGCTATGGGCAAACTAACAAAAATCAGTAAAAAATGTGTCTGTCATAGGGCTGCCGAAGCTCTGTAAGTTCAGTATTAAAACACATTTCTATCCATATTTTATTTTGACAATTGCTAAAGGTTATGCTTAATAGGTCTGTGTTACTCAGTCCTTACTGCCTTCTGTTCCCCTATGCCTGTTGATGAAGGGGAATCTTGGAGCTATCACCACCTCCTGACCAGGTGGTAACTCCAGGGTTCCCTTTGTACCCAGTGGCAATAGGCGCAGCACACTTTTACACCCCCATTGATGGGAAGCAACTAGTACACAATTTAGTAACAAACTGAACTGTGCATCTGCAAGTTTGTGAAATTCTATGGGAAAACACTGTGTTGTGGGTAAAAATAATCTGCATGGTTTTGTGCTGTGCATATGAACTTGTGTTAATAAATGAGCCCTATAGCACTGACATTTTTGATATCTGATGTATTTATTAATTACAATTTCAATGATTATTTACCATTTTTGTCCCCTAATGCTGTGATTCCAGTGGCAAAACAGTTGTAAAGCTTCCAGTTAGAGGCAAGTAAGTGCTATTGCTTCAGGGTGATTTTCTGGCATTGCAGTTTGATGCTTACCTAACAGCAAATAGCTTTGTGGATTGGATATTAATGTTTTGTGTTAAATGATACAAGGCTGATCAGTTCTTGTCCAGTTATGTGCTAGCTCCTCTAGCAACTGGGTCCACTTGGTACTAACAACTGTGTATGTGTATCAGTCGTCTTTATATTCTTCTTGAAAACAAGTATGCATCCATGACCAGCCTTTGGGGTGTTCGACATGTTCCGTCACACAAACCACCATTATGGATGGGGGTCACTTTTTGGCATAATCTTCAACGCTTAATATTTGTGAAGCTTCTGAAACATATATTTTTGTATTTCCAGGCAATATACGTAAGTCATATGAAGGATAAGGACTGATATTGTGTTTATTTTGTGGGCAGGCTGTTCTTATCTGCCATACTTACAATAACCAAATGATTGCAGTGTTAATATCTCATTCATAGCTTAGATAACACCATTCTTTTTCCTAGAGCAGGCAGCACCACAGGTTGTAAATGCACGCTATACACGTTTTGCCAGTTGTAAAAGACTTCACAATGGGAATGGAATTGGCCAGAATACATGAAATTAAGCCCAGGGTATTGTGTTTTTCTGACCTAATTTGCCAATTTAAAGTTTTACTGTAACACTTTTTATTTAAAAGTAGTGCAACTTAAAATCTTTAAGGGGATTTTCAAAAGACTTCGCAAAAGCAAACAGTTACGTAGGGTTCCAACGTGGAACAACATGGACATGTACTAAAGCGTTGCCTCATTCGTTTATTTAGATTCAGGAAACGCAGAGCTCTGTATTTGACGGTGGTTAAACATTTGTGTTTTTCCCTGTATTTTTCTCTTTGTCCAAACTGTTCGTGTTCTGTTGCAGTTGGAGCTGTCAGATAACACAGTTGTGTGACACAAATTTCTAACCGCCGCCCTGCTGTTTCTCCTGCTAATCTTTTCTTTTGCACTCGGTCTGCATGTTTTCCAGGATATTCTGGGTGTTGGCTGCTGAGTTCCTTCCTTATTCTGACTAAAAGTTGGGTCTGAATAGAAAAAAAAGTTTTAAAAATGAGTGAAATTCAGCAGACTTCCATACTGCATGCAAATGAATTCACTCATAAACACTCATTATGGCCCAGGTTTTGTTATGGTCAGTGTATAGAAAACATGCAGTCTGAAAGTAACATCATTGCTGTATCTTGTGATAGGATCATGAACTGAGACCTAATTTGAGTCTATGGACATTCTGTTTTGATGCAGGGACTGGCAGAGGCACTGGAGCACAAAAAAACAAACCCCTAAACAGGACAAGTCACTGTATTAAGATGATATTGATCGCACCCTTTCCATTAGCAAGACTGGACTGCTGTAAATGTAATGTCTTATGCATGAATTACATACAGTAAGAGGAAGGCAATTACACAATTCATGTAGTAGTAATTCTACCTTCCTGCCAAAAAAAACCCAAAACAGCCCTGTCTTGCTTTATGGCAGGGTCTGCAGATACACCCTCAGGATCAGAAATAAAAGGCAGGGCAGTTGGTAAAATTACATTTGTATTGCTCCTCCATGCACCTACAGGCCTAGTGTTACCCTTTGGGCTTAGTCTCTTTCTTCTAGATTGTGGTGGAACTGTCTGGTTAGGCTGTAGATGTTTATCATTATGGCAGAAAAATGACATAGGTAGGTAAGGGTTATCAGAATGACATGTAACATAGGAGCCACATAGCTAGATAGAACCACATAGATAAAACAGATACATTTACATGCAGTGGCTGTTGCCGCCATCTGCTGGTGAATCAATCTCATTTTCTGTTACAAATCCTTCCTAGTTAATTGAAAAAAAAAATGCTGATATGAGCTTTATAAATGCCTTTTAAAAAAAGTCAGCAAGGTTGACCAGAAAGACAGGATGCTTAAAGGGGTAATTCCTCTTAAAATACTATTTCACTTTAATGATTTTCAGTTGGCCATATAGTTCACTTGTAGCTTCTTCCTCTAAATGAGGAATGTCCCCTGTCTACCACACCTTACCCTTATCAAAAGGGGTTCCTAGAGAGGGGAACTTTTTCCAGTTGCTTTTTATTCCTTACAATATTTCTAAGACTTCATTTTAAAGTTTGATTTCCACCTTTTTCAGGGGCAGAACAGTAAGAGGCGTGTCTTTAAATGTTCACATTTAATACATTTTTATTACAAATGTAATACATCAGATGATTATTATTGTTTCTTTAAGTGATTATAATGGCTAACCTGAGACCCAGGCCCATGTTCGCGTTTGCTAACAGTTGCACCGGCCCCGGGTACTTTGGTTGGAACTCATTAGTCGCTAATTAGCTTACTGAGCTGAGGGACCAGAGGAAGAAGAATGAAGCAAATTCATTTCTAAAATAGAAAAATAATCAAAAATTGTAAACCACAGGAAAGGCTGTTGTACTGTTAAAGGGGACCTGTCACCTCAAGAAATAATTCCAAATTGTTTTCTATTGTGTTTGTCAAGCAAAATAAACTTTACTTACACTATATAAATTATTTTAATCTTATTTTCTTCAGCCTTGGTATTCACACTTGCTGCAAGCAGGCCGGCAGCATTTTGTGGAAACTGTTATCAAAGCAGGCATTGCATCCTGTCAAAATCTTGTTTCTGTGCCAGTATGGGGGGACCTAATGCCCATGTCCATGCACTGGTTACACAATTACATGGTGCGAAGGGAGGGGGAATGTGAGGAGACCAGCAACATCTAAGAAGTTCTGAATTGAAAGTGAAAGTAACTGTCTGCCTAAGGCATAGAGGCGGGGCAGGCAATATATGATTGACAGCTGGGATTTTTAAATGCTTTTATTATGGGTATGGATGTGGTAATAAAAAAATAATTCGGGGTTTCTTGTTTAATTTGAAAAGGCTTTTATTATACAGCTTCTTATGTCTGGGTGACAGGTCCACTTTAAAAAACAATTGAGCTGAAAAATGGGCTAGGAAGTTAAACTTCACCTTTCACCCACAGAAGCAACAAGGCATGTTTTGCTCCAAGTCATGTGATCCCACACCCTATCAAAGGACTTATATAAGTATTTTAATAAGGCCAAAAACAGAGGTGGGGGGAATCTTGTTTCTTTTAAAAAATTATATTTATAGTCTGTGTTTTAAAGTTGGCCAGTCACATAAAGATCTATTCACTTGGCCAAGCAAACAGATATTTGTGGGTGGATACAGAACGTTGGCCATTGGGACTTATAGAGATTTATATGGTCTGGGTGGCCATGGACCACATACTTGGCCTGATGCAGTCCTTTAAGCAGGAATAGTATTATGGAGTCAGTATGATGCTTAAAATGCAGTTGTTTGTATCTGCCCAGCTAATGTAATTTCATTTGTACATTGCCCTATCTCGGCCACTGGAAACCCTTTCTACATCTGATTATTTCTTAAAGCACTTGCTGGTTATATTGCTGCCATGCTAAAATTCAGTGCAAGAGGTTTCTCTATAGGTTTCTTATTAAAGGAGAAGGAAAGGCTAATAAAGAGTTAATCTCAAGCTGCAGGCATACCTTCAGTTCTCTCAATAGTGCCCTTAAGTCTCCCCATATTTCTCCTGTTCAGAAGATCAGAAGCCTCATAGGAAAAAAAAAATGCTGAGCTGTGTAAAAAATGCTCCCATAATGCCTCTCTCCTGCACCAAGACCAAGACTGGAGTACATGGGCAGTGTGTAAGACTATGAGGAAGCTTCCTGCTGATTGGCTCAGATCACACATTCCTTAGGGGGGAGGAATTAATTTCTTGAGGGAGGGGGGAGCAGGAGAGAGGAGACAGCTGAGCAGACTCTGGCACAGGAAAACAAACAGACAAGAAATCCTGTTTCTTTTGACAGAGAAGTCAGTGCAGTGTTTCTGTGAGTGCTTATGGCTGTATTTACATAGACCTTTCTGATAAAGCTTACTTAGTTTTTACCTTTCCTTCTCCTGTAAGGACAGTTGGCAGTCACTAAAAAGCAGTTTTATGAAAGTCAGTAGGAAAATTCCTTTCTTTGCTCCTTTGCACCCGGTTATTTATTCGGATTGCTCCCAGCTTGCCCTGCAGTAATTAAAAGGTTTTTGAATGACATGTTATTAATAATGTTTTTATGTAGGGTTTTCTGCATTGTGATTGTGAAGTCCGCCTTGTTCAGTCTGCTGCCCTTCTTTTGTTATCCTGCCAAGTTCTGTAATATTCTATGACTGGATCCTCTGATCTGAAAAAATAATTATATGAAGTATATACCTGGTAGTATTATGGAACACCCAGACAAGAGTGCTGCCCTCACTATTAAATGTTGCCGTGACCCTGATAGCAGAACATAAGCTCCATTCTACAAAGAAACTGGCCTGTTGTGTATGGTAATGTAAGGCTCAATCCAATATCATCAACCAGTTCCATGTCATGAGGGAGATAATGATCGGGTCCTGTATTTTAATAAGCCTAAACTCTTCTTCACATTAAAGGAGAAGTAAACCCCCCCTAGGTATAAACCCCCCCCCCCAACTGCCCTCCATCGCCCCCCCTTCACCTATCCATTCTCGCACAGCTTATTACATTGAAAAGTGGCCCTATAAAACCTGAGATAAAAAAGCAGCGCAGCAGAGTGCCTAGGCACCATCTTCCGTCCATTAGAAAATGCTTCAGGTCTCACCTCCGACACGGACCCTGCATGAGCAATGTAATAGGCTGTGCGAGAAGGCAAAGGTGATGGGAGGTGATGGAGGGCAGTTGTAGGGGTTTAGTTATTCTTTAAACTGTCAAAAAGACCCGGTGTGGATCATTAGCTCCCTCATGACATGACAAAATCGCCACTCTCCTGACGTGGTTGCTAAACAAACATAGTGAGCAAAACACTTGAAAATCAGTTCAAGTAGTATAAATTCAATTCCATTTACTGGGAGGGCAGGGGCTTTCCAGGTTCTGTTGCCACTAGTTCTCTGCACTAGCAATGTGCTAAAAAGCTGAATTTAATGTGCTAGGTCAGTGCTGTCCAACTTCTGTTGTACCGAGGGCCGGAATTTTTCTGACCTACGTGGTGGAGGGCCAATAATGGAAGGCAGTTTTGACCACTCCCCTTTTTGAAACCGCACCCACTTGAAACCACACCCATGTTATCACATGACCATACCCATATTAATGGTTGTAGTACAGCAAAAACCTGCCATACTCTGCCTTCCCTACCCTGCCTGTGTGTGCCATACTCTGCCTTCCCTACCCTGCCTGTGTGTGCCATACTCTGCCTTCCCTACCCTGCCTGTGTGTGCCATACTCTGCCTTCCCTACCCTGCCTGTGTGTGCCATACTCTGCCTTCCCTACCCTGCCTGTGTGTGCCATACTTTCACTGTGTGTGCCATTCTTGGCTGGTTTGTGCCATACTTGACCTGTGTGTGCCATACTCTGCCTTCCCTACCCTGCCTGTGTGTGCCATACTCCGCCTTCCCTACCCTGCCTGTGTGTGCCATACTCTGCCTGTGTGTGCCATACTCTGCCTGTGTGTGCCATACTCTGCCTTACCTACCCTGCCTGTGTGTGCCATACTCTGCTTACCCTATGATGCCTGTTTGTATGGAACACACAGGCAGCATACAGTGACACTGGCACTGCTCCTACAGTCTGCACAATAACTATATATTAAAAAACTTTTTAATTGCACTACCACCTCAGTATATGTTCTTTTTGTAGTGTGCAGGGATTATTTGTGGGTTTCTACTGCTCCTGAGGTGTGAACAGGGGAACAATATGGGTGATTACAGCCTGAGCCTGAGGTGTGAACACTGCAGGGGGGTGAACAATGCAGAGATTAAAAGGTGTGAACAACACAGGGAATTACATATTTAAACAATACAGCCTGAATCTGAGGTGAGAACCATGCAGGGGGGGCAGTTAATCACAGTACTGATAGCATTTAAAGCTTACACAAGAGTAAGCCATCAAAGCAGCCAGACAGGTGGGGGGCCACACAGAGGGGGGTCGCGGGCCGCATGCGGCCCGCGGGCCGCCAGTTGGACAGCACTGTGCTAGGTAACAGCTTTTTTGTCCTCGCTGGTGTAGCACTGCCTGGGGCAAGGTTCTCAGCTTTCCTCATGGATAAAACAGCAGTCTTGGTGTGGGAAAACTGGTGGATGGGAAACATAGAATAGTTTTCCATAACTTAATTCCATACCAGAACAAACTATTATGACAAAAGAGAGTCATAGAAGCACATCATGCTATGGTTGAACCCTCCAGAGAAGAGTTACCAAAGGCTGAAATTCTGAACAGAGTTCATAGCCATTTCCAAAGGCTCTAACCAGAGAACCTTGGGTCACAGCCAAACTCCAACCAAAACAGCAGGCACTCACAAATAAATTTGCATTTCTCTTACACAAGCCTGGGTCCATGAGTGCCTGCTGTTTTGGCTGTAGTATGATCCTCATCTTGCTGTAGGTCGGGGCATGTGCACCCGGACCCCACCTATACTCTGGTGAGATTTTATTTCCATACTTATGGGATTATACACTAAACTCCCAGCAGCCAGACTCCTCAAATAGAGAATCTCACTGGTCAGTCTGTGTTTTCTTCCACTCCAAGAATATTACCAAATGACCAAGAGCAATGTGCATAAAAATAAGACAGAAATATCCAGAAAGGGGCAGTTTCTCCGTCCTGTAATTGATTTGTAAAACACTTCTGTTTTCTTACAGTAAAGTGCCCTGAAAGCTGTGAAATGAAGGAGTAATGCTAAGAAGCCTGTGTCTCCACTGAGAGTGAAGCCTGGTCTGCTCTAAAGTCCCATTGTGTGAAACTGTCCTTGACTTGAAAGAGAGAACTATACCATGACCTTGAGCCTCTGGCCTTGGCATACCTTGCAGATAGCACATGAACTGGGGAACACGTTTCGGCCCATTCCTGGAACTGAGAAGGATTATTATAATATGAAAGTTCTTTGCTTCCGTTACTGCAACTCACTCGACTCCCTGGATAAGAGCTCCGCCCCCAGGATGCTTCTCCATTTGCATGTTCCTTCTGATACTGCCACAAGCAACACCTGTGATTTGTCCACCTGCCCAAAGCAAGCAGCTCCGCCTGGAACACTGTAATTGCAATGTCGGTGAAATAATAATCACTAAAATCTGTCTCGTTGGGTTGTAAAATGATTCCATGCAACACATTCGCATCCACGTGCACATTCCGTATGGGGCGAGCGCTTCTTTCAAGATCTTTTCAACGTTTACTAGATGAGCTGAAGCAAATGTGCTATTTATAACTAAGCCTTATGTTGTGTACATATCTGGTCTTTGAGATATTGTGATCTAGTTTGCTTGTAAAAGAGAAATGATATAATTTATTTAGAGTAAAATATCTGTATACTATAGTTTTATTGATAAAGGAAATAAAATAAAATATTTTGTGCTCAGTATTCGCTTATTTAACAATGAAATGATGGCCTAATCTCTGTACAGAACATTTTACTACAGTAATAATGTAATGAATAAGATACTATGGGGGGGAATTCACAAAATTGGTGATATTGAGACAAAGTAAAAGTGGAGATAGATTTGTCGGATTTTCCACCTAATTCACAAAACTCTATCACCACCTTTGTGAATTTGTCTTATAAACAGACAGTTTTTAGATTTTGTCATTTTCCCGACATTTTTTCTATGAATTTGCCTTTAGCTCTTAGTAAATCTGTCGGTGCCATCAAACCCAGTCCCACAGCTAGCAGCAGGATTTTGCATTTCATTTGCCATTTGTCATTTCACTTTCGGGCATTTCCTGAGGGGTAACTTTAGTTTGCCCAGAGAAACTATACATCATTTTTTTCAGGACAATCTGGGCTTTCAAATATTTTCTATATTTCTGTGTAATTCAACTTCTGTAACAAGATTTAAGGGTCTAAATACCTTCTTCTCTAGCCCCTACTCATTACTGGTCAGCAGCAATCCGACCCACACACCAACATGCCCGGTGAATAGAGGTCCAACAGGACTAGGGCCTACTGGGTTTTTATCCAATGCCATGTTGGGCCAGTCCAACCCTGTACCCCAATATCCCAGTTTGGGTGCCAGTGTGCATGTGCTGTTTGGCGATCACCAAGATGGCTGCTGGGAACAGGTGGGGGCACAGCTAAAGGTGGGGGCCAATGCTGTCACACAGCTCTGTAGTTCTGGACATTATGGGGGCGCAGATAAGTTGGGGCAAATGTCAGTGAAGTGATTAAAGAGGGGGCACTGCAGCTAAAACTAAAAATTTGCCTGTGAGGCTTTACTTTTCCTTTTAATAAAAATGTTTACAATATATTCACACAAAATGTTATTATTGCCTCATTGATTAAGCTAAAACTAGCATAATCATACAAATGTGAGGTAAAACCTTTTTATATATAAGATATTGAACTTTTTTTAATCAGTGTTTTACTTGTTTATAAAATGTTAATGAGGCTTTTTGCACCTATTGTTCTAGGGTTAGACAGAAACTTGTCCCCTCACAATAGGCTGCTGATCCCCATTAATATGTTAATGATCCCCCAATGGGGCCCCTACCTTAGGTGTGAAATGGAGACTGGGGGGAACAAAACAAGACAGAAGAGCTTACAATTGATCTGACAGAGTTACACTGAGCTTTACTCCATTTTGAAAATGTCGGGAAAAAATGTCGTTAAAACGTCCTATAAATGTCGTTTAAACGACAAATTCACAAAAGTGTCTGTAAACTGTCTTTCTTTCACCAAAAATGGAAAAGTGGCGGTTGAGTCGGAATTTAGGCGGATTTCTGTTTGTGAATCTGGAGAAAGTGTTTTCCACCAGTTTTTCCACCATTTTTACTCCAAAAAAGGGCTACCTCCACTTTTGGGAATTCCCCCCTATGGATTAGTAACACAACACAAGGGTCCAGTCAGAAGCAAACAAGCCTGGCAGCCTGCCCATAAGGAACAATTGCATGCTGGTAAATTATACCCAATTTTTTTACACTGCTAATATAGCAAAGTTGAAAGAACAGTGAAAGCTGCTGGTTTTGCTGACCAGCCTGACAGGAGAAATTTTCAGAAGAGGAAAGTCTTTTGATGTTGCCATGCTTAGAAAAGACCAGAGAAACGTCAGGTGGCTTATGTTGCCAACCTGGGAACACAGCCAGTTGCGTGTTTCATGCAGAAGACATGCTACACAGAATCACAAAATGTATATTCAGTAATCCAGACAGCTTTGATAACTATTACATTTGATGAACAGCTCAAGGTCTGTGTGTTCAGACACCAAGGAAAATCTTTTAAACTAACCCCCCCCCCCAGAGTTGTTTTGTTAGCAGGGCAACCATCTTATCCTACTCCTTCCATTATTTCTTTTGAATTACTCTTTATCTTATATCTTCTTTGATTTTGATACCAACATTCTTATCAGCGTCCCTCTTTGTCTCAATTCCTTCTTGTCCCTTTTGTTGTCTGTATAAGCAAATCCTTCTGTTTCCCCTCCTTACTGTTTGAGTGTCACCATTCTGCTTTATAGTGGACAATCTCTCCTCCTTTAAAGGAAAAGTAACATTAAAAATTTTTAACTAAAAAATCTATTCTACCCTCCCCCAATAATTGCCCTATCCTGAAAACCATTTGTTATTTTGAATGCTTTAGTAGAAAATACCTGTTAAACTCGGCTTCCTGTCATTTGAACAAAGGCGATACGGCGAAGCCGGGAAAGTATCAGGAGATACACGAACTATGCGGCGATCGATTGATCGAGCCTAGCCTGACTACTGTATAGGGAAGGAGTCGGGCTAGGCTCTATCAATCGATCGCCGCATAGTTGATGCATCTCCTGATACTTTCCCCAGCCTCGCCGTATCGCCTTTGTTCAAATGACCAGAAGCCAAGTTTTTTACAGGTATTTTCTACTAAAGCATTCAAAATAACAAATGGTTTTCAGGATAGGGCAATTATTGGGGGAGGGTAGAATAGATTTTTTAGTTACAAATTGTTAGTGTTACTTTTCCTTTAACCCTCTCACCCTTGCTATCTTCTCTTCTGTCCTCTTCTTTTAACTTTAGTGCTTGTGGCTTGCATATTTACCTCAAAGAGCAGCACCCCGCCATCTTCTCTCACGGTCTCACTGTTGATTTGTATCCTCAAACGAAATTGCCACTTCAAGTTAAGTGGAACTTTTGTTTCTTCTGCTTAGTAGCTGCACAGCATAAAAGCTCAAGAAATAAGCACTCCTTTTCCGTGGCTGAGTTTCAAGTAAAAGTGACAGTTTCTTGGTACAGGTATTGTATCCCTTTTCCGGAAACCCATTATCCAGAAAGTTCCAAATTACGGAAAGCTCAGCTCCCATAGACTCCATTTTTATCAAATAATACACTTTTTAAAAAATGGTTTGAAACAGAACCTTGTACTTGATCCCAACTAAGGTATAATTAATCCTTATTGGATGCAAAATAATCCTATTGGGTTTAATTAATGTTTTATTGAATTTTTTTTAGTAGACTTAAGGTATGGCGATCCAAATTACGGAAAGACCCCTTATCCGGAATACCCAGGTCCCGAGCATTCTGGATAATGGGTCCCATACCTGTACATATTAACAGCATGCTCATTTCAGTAGATGTCAGGGCAAGTGAGGTTGTTTAAGATTCACGGTGGACAAGAGACCTGATGTGTGTGCCCCTGACATTGAAAAAGCCTTGTCTGCCTTATGAGTGAGTTCTCTTCTGCCCTTAACAAAAAGCTGAATTAAATTATGTGAAAACGTTCTAGAAAATAATTCTGCAGTTATTTATAATATTAGTATATTGCACTAATACAATTACATAGCAGTTCACAGAGACTTAGCAGGATTTGTTTTAAAAACCGATTAACCTACAAATGATGGCAAGTCCAGCAGCTGCCAAACAATGAACATACCACCACCCATCTTTTATCTGACCCAAGCAGAAGGCTGTCCAGTATAGTCTTAAACAGTCTTTGTTGATTACACATAGTTAAAAAAGACCAAAGTCCATTATGTTTAGCCCTCCAAATAAAATCCAGTGCACAAATATACACACACATACTTATACCAACCTATCTGTACACTCACATATATAAACTACAGTATATATACCAATATCTATACAAACTTTACATGTTAAACTCACATTAGTCTTGGGTATTATTTGTGTTTGAGAACTCATCCAAGCCCTTCTTAAAGAAGAAGTAAACCTTTTTTTTACCTATCTTTAAAATTACTCTAAACAACCCCCAGAATAACATACCTTAGTCTCTGCATTCAGTCTGATCTGGGCTGTGACTTATTAGTTGAAATCTGCAGCTCCTTTCCTCTACTTCACACGTGTCAAACACAAGGCCCGCCTGGCTGTTTTATGTGGCCCTTGATGACTGCCTGACCATGCAGCACCAATCGCCTGACCGCCTTATATGATTGAGTTTGATACCCCTGCTTTACTTCCTGGTACAGCATGAAGCCCTACCCCCTCTTCCTGTTCAGCTCTCCTCATCTTTTCTAGTGGAACATGAGAGCCTTCTATGCATGCCTGACAGAGAAGAAGCTTTCTGGGAATGCACAGTGAGTCAGGCAGTTATGTATGGGCACAGAAAAAAAATCTGACCCCCTGCTTCTCTTTGCATTCCCAGAAAGCTTCTTCCCTGTCAGGCATGCACAGAAGGCTCTCCTCTTCCACTACCCTATAGTCAGAGAGATAAGGAGAGCTAAACAGGAAGAGGGGCGGGGCTTCAGGCTGTACCAGGAAGAGGAGGAAAGGAGCTGGAGATGTCAACTTATAAATCTCTAACCAGATCAGACTGAATGCAAGGACTAAGGTATGTTCTTCTGGGGGTTGTTTAGAGTAATTTTAAAGATAAGGAAAAAAAGGTTTACTTCTTCTTTAAGAGGGGCTTGGATGAGTTCTTGAACACACATAATACCCAAGACTAATGTGAGTAACAGAATCTGCCATTACCACATCACTAGGAAGGGAATTCCACAACCTCACTGCCTTCACCGTGAAAAACCACCTACGCTGCTTCAAATGGAAGTTCCATTCCTCTAAAGGGGTGGCCTCTGGTGCGTTGACCGTTTTTACGGAAAAAAGATCCCCCCATGTGTCTAAAATGTCTTTTAATGTACTTGAAAGAGTAATCATGTCCCCTCGCAAGCGACTTTTCTTAGAAAAAAACCCAACCATCTTCCACCCCCCTTTACCAGTTTAGTTGCACGTCTCTGTACTCTCTCCAGCTCATTAAAGGAACAGTAACACCAAAAAATGAAAGTGTATAAAAGTAACTAAAATATAATGTGCTGCTGCCCTGCACTGGTAAAAGTTGTGTGTTTACTTCAGAAAGTCTACTATAATTATATAAATAAGCTGCTGTGTAGCCATGGAGGCAGCCATTCAAAGGAGAAAAGGCACAGGCACATAGCAGATAACAGATAAAACACTATTGTATTCTACAGAACTTATCTGTTATCTGCTATGTAACCTGTGCCTTTTCTCCTTTTTTCCAGCTTGACTGGCTGCCCCCGTGGCTACACAGCAGCTTATTATATAAATTATAGTAGTGTTACTGTAGCAAACACCCCAGCTTTACCAGTGCAGGGCAACAGTGCATTATATTTTTATTACTTTAAAGCTCTTTCATTTTTTGGTGTTACTGTTCCTTTAATATCCTTCTTAAGGACTGGAGCCCAAAACTGCATTACCTAGAACTACACAGCTTGTTATTGACAAAAATCGCCAAATGTTTCTTGATTAAGTATAACCCCAAAACACTAACATTTAGAGCACTTACCAACATTGAACTTAATTTGCCAGTTTACAGCCCAGACTTGCATTTTAGTGGCAGCATCCTGCAAGGAACTTCAAGTATCCTATCCTTCCTATTATCCCCCATTCAAAAAGCTTTCCTATCACTGATCTCAGCTAACAGGCCTATAGTATTTAGCCTGAGAACTGGGATCCCTTTTTAAATAAAGGCAATACATTAGCAATTTGCCAGTCTCTCTGCATCATGACAGACCTCAATGAATCCTGAAAAGGAAAGAGAAGAACTAAGTGGCAATCACAGGTCTAAGGTACAGAATTTCTGCTTTTTCTCTGCTCTCACCAAACAACTGACACCCCTGAGATAATAAAGGTCCAGCCCCATCTTGCTTCATTTTTTTCTTTATACACATTTAAAAAATAATTTTGGATTCCTTTTACTCCAAGCTGCAATATCCCTTGCCTGATAGCTTTTCTGCATTCTTTATTTGCTTCCTTGTACCTTGTTTCTGCTGTCCCAGCTAACTTGAATGCTTTAAAAGCACATTTTTTCTTACCAACCTCAACACTAACACTTTTATCAAACCAAAAAGGTTTTGCTTTGCAACAAAGTTCCTTGCTTATAAGGGCAATATACTGACATGTATATTAATCAAGCAACAGATATTTAATTTTCCTTCTGTGTCTAACCCCATTAAAAGCCTTTCCCAGTTGACACATTGCAGAGATGCCCTTATACAGGCAAAGTCTGCACGTCTAAAATTGAGCGTTTTAGTTACTCCCTTATAGCGCTGTCTCTGCAGCATTATCTCAAAGGAGACCATATTGTGATCACTGTTCCCCAAATGCTCACCCACACAAATGTTAGAGATGAGTTCAGTATTATTAGATATAAAACAGAATAATTCTTAGTAGGTTCCTGAACTGCCTGAAATAAATAGGTGTCATTTAGTATATTTACAACCCTACTTTTCTGACTTGGTCCCCCCCATTACTCCAGTCAATGTCTAGAAAATAAAGGTCCCCTTTATTTGCAATATTAGCTGGGCCTCAACGGGAAGTTTATAGCATACACCAATTAAAGTTTTTTGTAACTTTTAGCCCAGCTGAAATCTCTACCCAAAGGGATCCCATAATACTCTAGCTGTTCCCCGCCTATTTTAAACACTCCTCCAGTCTCTTCTTCATTCAACCCCTAGCACAGCGGGTCAGCCCAGAGCTGGGAACCCAAACCCTCTTTTCCTAGATCAAGAGTCATGCATTTAGCTCCAGCTGTCTTCTTAAAGTTGCAAATTGCTATCTCTACATTTGCCACTAGGTGTCAGCTAGAACATTGCTCATTTCAGATTACAGCAGGAAAAAGCCAGTGAATAACCCAGGCCAATAGTCCATAGTCACCCCCAACACATCTGCCTTCAATGACCACCTTTTTCTGAATGTAAGGTTATCAGATAAAATGAAAAATCTTCGTTACAAGGGCTGCACTGATCTCATGTAATATTAAATGCAATCAGGTAATCCATGCAGCCCAGGTGTGGTACAAGTGTATCTGATTTTTTATATCAGCTGGTAAGTTTATCTTATACTTTATTTGTTATTCAGTGGTCTGTACCCATGGCTAAATATAACTTCCACGACCCCAACAGTACCTCAGGATGGATTTTTATGAATAGGGGCCTTATACCAGCCAATAAGAAATTGTCTGCATTTTAAGTATGAATGCCTGATACTGATACTTTTTTACTTCTAATTTGAAGTTTTAAAAAAAGCATTCCTGACAGTTAAGGTTTCCACACAAGGTACATATATAACAGTGGACAAGGAGTTGGAAAGGAGTTTTATTCATAAACATATATTCTACTGTACAGCGCTGCGTACATAAGTAGCGCTTTATAAATAGATATACATACATACATACATACATAGGACAGTTACATATGGGCCAACATTAGATACATTTTCTCCTAGGTAAAAACATGGCATAAAAACGAATGGCATGTAACACATTAGTGTCACTATTTATGCCTGAACATCTATAGCCAGAGAGAAAGTTAGCCTCCCCTATGCAAGTGCATTTACTATTTTTCTTTTGTGCATTATGTTTAGGGTATAGCTGGTATTTACACTTGACCATCTTCAGGGTTCAATTATATTGCATGTGTGACTAGGTTTTTTTTTTGTTCCTTTTTCCCATTTATAAGGTGCCTGCCTTCCCGAGTATAAAGGGGCTACACAACAGGTAAAGAGCAAGATGAGTTCTAACCTCCCTGCACAAGTATTGCTGTGTCATTCAAGTTGCAGTTTATTAAATAATGTGGTTTCACATAAAAGTCTTATGTGTTTTGTGTTCAGTGTCAGGCACATCTAAAACACCCTCATCAATGTTAATCTCTCCAGAACTGAATTGTTTTTCTACATACTAAGTAGCTGGGATTCTCTGTTCTCATACAGCAAGTGCTATAACCAAATGTCCTACTAGATGGCGCTAAGGGAGCACTATTTATTTATCTGCACAATGGCTGTGGGGAAAAAAAGTGTGCATTAATTCACACTGCCCTGTTTATTGTTTTTTGTTTATCATTAATTTTCACATTGCCCCAAGAGCCATAGCTTTTACAGCCTTAAGTTTAGCGGAGTCTTTAATGGATTACTGGACTCCATTAAAATATGCATTTATCTATTATATACTATGCATTAGAAAGTCAGACAGGTTGAGCAAATCCTGTTTTGACACCACTACGGGACACATTGCACCCCAAAGCAAACCAGGTTACATTATTCATCTGATGGCAAAAAAAGTAATTAAACTGCAAGTTTAGCCATAGTAAACTATCTGTATGAAATGGTTTGCTCCATCTGAGCCAGCTTTTTATTCTAGGAGAAAACCTTTGCTCCTGGTTTCTCTATTTCAATTTAGGGATATATGGAATTGAATTAGAAAATACAATTATCTTATCAAAGTGATTATTTGCGCCTATGGGAATTTATCTCCATCTTACACACTAGCAAGAGATTAACAGACAACTTTTTTATCCAATCTGTTGGGGAGCATAAACACAGTACAGGTATAGGATCCATTATCCGGGAACCTGTTGTCAAGAAAGTTCCGAATTACAGAAAGGCCATTTTCATAGACTCCATTGTAAGCAAATAATTTTAATTTTTAAAAATGATTTACTTTTTTTCTGTAATAATAAAACAGTACATTGTACTTGATCCCAGTTCAGATATAATTAATCCTTATTGGATGGAAAACAATCCTATTAGGTTTATTTAATGTTTAAATGATTTTTTAGTAAGCTTAAAGCATGGAGATCCAAACTACAAAGAGATCCCTTATTTGGAAGACCCAAGGTTCCGAGCATTCTGGATAACAGATCCCTTACCTGTAATAACAGAAAACGTAAACACCATAACAGCATCTGTTCCCCATAACAGTAACACATTTTAACATTTATTTTGTGGTAGTCCTAGAACACACACGTGAATATGTCTAAACATAACTCCATAGGCTGGTTCACCGAAGCCCAAATTGTTCGACGTAATTCATTTTGATATCATTAGTTTGTATTTCATGTTAGTTCTGGGGCCTCCTTCAATGGATATTCTGTACTGAAATGTTCATGTTATAATCAGACTTGGCCAAGATGAGAAAGGAGTGAGGCACTTGGTAAAAGCCTTTATCTAACCAAGGGTCCCCAACCTGAGCCACAGTCAAAGGTAAAAAGACTTGGAGAGCAACACAAGCATCATAAAGTTCATGGAGATGCCAAATAAGGGCGACGATTGGCTATTAGGGGCCTCTATGCACACTATCAGCTTACAGGAGGCTTTATTTGGTAGTAAATCTTGTTTTTATTCAACCAAACCTTGCCACCAAGTTAGGAATTCAAAAATAACTACTAGGTTTGGGGGCAACATCCAAGGGGTTGGTGAGCAACATGTTGCCCCCAAACCACTGGTTGGGAATCACTGATTATTATTATTATTATTAACATTTATTTATAAAGCGCCAACATATTCCGCAGCGCTGTACAATAAGTGGGTTTCATACATTGGACATACAGAGTAACATATAAAGCAATCAATAACCGATACAAGAGGTGAAGAGGGCCCTGCCCAAAAGAGCTTACTGATCTAAAACAAGCAAAAACTGTAAACACTAGGCCAAATAAGTGCTAATGAGCAACATTTACAGCAAAAAGCAAGTCATTTTGCCAGCTGGCAGCTGGTCTTTCAATTACATTGCTGGCAAATTCAGGAAACCCTCAGTCTGGACTTTGCACCTCATCATTCAAAAACCCTACGCAAGGTGCAAACAAGTACTGTGCTTACTGGCTGTCCTATGCCTGTGGGCACTAAGAATGGGGCCAGCCAGTGCTGCGCTACGCATCTTGCATAACTTTCAGAGTGCCCCAAACACAAGTGCTTTCTGAATGAGCTCTAAAGAGCAAGGTATTTTGCTGTGCTCTAGCCATTTGCATCCAGGCATTATTAATTGAGGCCCACTGTCTCTTGAAGTCATATCATCCATTTGTCCTATATAATACAGATAGTCAAGATCTGCATACAGAGAGAGGTTTTGGCCTAAAATATAACAATTTTTCATGGAGGTTGATTGAAGAATTGTTCTCATTAAGCAGCTATTGTTTCTGTACTTATTGTGCCCAACATGTATTTGCTGGAGTACTGCCTATCATTTATTTTCAGATGTGGATAAAGCATTTGATTCTCAGCTAGATGAATAAACCAAACAGAAATCTGAACAAAATCAGGTGTACTGCATAGAAGCAAACAGATTCTATGGAAACTAAGTGGAGCAATATAAATAGAATGCGGCATCGGTGTTGGACTGGGGGTTCATTGCTTCATTGTGTTCACTGAGGAAGGTCATTCTCAAAGTCTCTGAGCGATGAAGTAATCCTCATGTTCAAAAAGGGAGGAAGCCCTTTGTTTGTATTCTGTAAATTACTTCTGCTTCTGGTTATTGTGGCTGGTCTGTATATTCGGATGTATTACTAGTTTTTCTGTATATTAGCAAATGTTTTACAAGTGAAATGTTGCAGAGCTTATCTGCCATTATTATCTGCTCGTGGTACTGGGTTTAAACCTGCATTCATTGCTGAGTCCTACAACTCAAAGCTTTTGTTTTACTATTCCCCTATGTCTACTGCCACTTGGAATATAATTCTAGTGCCAGATGAACCACATATCACACTCTTAGGAACTGTGTTTCCATTAATTCAGAACCCTGGAGGATTTTAGTTCTGTAGAATTTATATAATGTTCTTCTGTAGTATAACCTTGTCTCTACAACAGTATCCTATCAGATTTTTCTCCTACTTTTTTGGCTCATTGCCGAACTCAGCTGCATTTTCGGTCAGGCAATATAAAATTCAGTGCACTTACACCATTCATTAAAATGACATGCACCTGAGCACAATCCCTGCACTTGCACATATTTGCACCTAGTGCCATTACACCCGGTCTCTTTTAAAGAATTGCACACAAGGTTGCTTATTAACTAAAGGAACCCTGGAGCTACCATCATGTTAAAGGAGGTTGTAAATTTAGTCTTTCCACTGAGAGCTGCATCAGTAGGTGCCACAGAGGTGCTCAAAGAATCACACACAAACATCACACAATAGGCAAAAAGTATGCTCAGCACAAGTTTTATTTATTGCGTTAAACTGGAAAACAGAAACCACTTTTATTTTTCAGATTCCTAGTTCTTGTGTGCAATCGTGGGTGGAAAAGAAAGTAGTTAATCAGATTACTAGTCCCCAGAAAAACTGCATAATAGACACCCTTTCTGTAAGCCAAAGACAGAAACAATTAATGGTGGAAGGGGGGTTCTGAATAATGGTTGAGATTACATTCCTGTAACCTAGAGCTGTGATTACTTATACGCTACAGTCAGGAGATGCCGCTAATAAATAATGGGCCAGATTCAATCCAGTAAGAAAAATTGAAAACTCATGGACGAGATTAAATTCGAGATGCAATTCAATTTAGAAAAACTTCTCACTGTTTATTAGATGGAAACTCTATTGAAGTCTTTAGTAAAAAACTAGAACTGAATTTGAAGGAAGGTTTTTTCTCTTCAAATTGAATCTCGTTCATGAGTTTTCATGTGATAAATCAAGAGATAATAGGGTTGGTTCACTAAAGGTCGAGAAGCGTTATTGCATGTTTTTTTGCGTTAAAATTGACGCAGAAAAAAGCGCGCTACTGCATTGCGTTAATAGGCACGTAGAAATAATACTAACGCATGATTCACAAACACATATGAAGCATTAAACACACTAAATATCGCATTAGTCTGTGCGAAGATTAACACCTACTTGGGGCAGGTGGACGGAAAATTGTGGTTGGTGAGCTTTTGGCAACACAACATGGACTTTGCAGTGGGATTTATTCAAGTATGTGTTGGCCCTAGAGTGATGTAGCCTCCAGTTTGCAGGGAAATGGTCATTTTCAGAAAAGTAGTTTTATGAACATAATGGTTACGTGCGTTAAATTGTGCGTTAAAGTGTACGATAATATAGCAAGCGGCGAAATATATCGCGGGCAATGGGAATTAGCACACGCGCGGAAAATAACGCAAGAAAAACGCTCATCGCGACTTAAATAACGCAAACAACATCGCGTATAATTTAACGCAAGTATCCTTTTAGTGAATCGTGCCTTAAGTCGCAAAAAATAAGAAGCAATAAAATGTTAAACGCATGCTATAAATAGCGCTCATTTTAACGCACTTTAGTGAATCAACCCCAATTTCTTCTCACAAAATTGAATCTGGCCTACTATGTAACTAAATGTATATAAATGTAAATGTATGCCTTGTATCCCTCCCTGTGCCTCCCTGCTCTGTGCTTGAAGTTCTACTTCATTGGAACCCTGGTTTGCAGCCTTGCTGGCCATCTGCCAGTGTCATTCTCACTATAATTTGCCTTTTTTCTTACTTCTAGAAATAAATGCTCAAGCCCCGGGCAAATATACCTTCGTCTTGGAATTTTTTTTTTGCTGAGAAGTAAACATAGTACTTATCTATTAAGACATGCTGGGACCAATTTATCAAACTATGTAGCAACCAAATACACTACACATCACTGATTGGCTAGCATCATCTTGTAAAATATGTGATATTTATCAAGCTGTGTATTAAGCTTCAGGGTAAAATTTCACTGAAAAATTCACATGTAAAAATCCAGTGGCCACTTGCAAATGCTATGGAAAAACAGATATGATCCATTGCCTTTTTTTCACGCGGATGTTACCTGCTGTCTAAATTTTTCCCATTATGTTTAATAAGTTATGCTGGGACAATAATTGTGTTAAACACCATTTTCAGGTGGCATAAAAGAAAATACAGACCTTTATAAATTCCCTATTTGTTTTACGCTGCTTTTCACACCAGTGAATAATATTACACAGCATAAGAAATACACCCCAGGTTCGTCTGGGCCATAGGGACACTGGGAAAACACTTTGTAGGCCCTACCAATCCAGGCCTGCTCCCTGCTCCAGGAACTTTGGCCACTGCTGGGGTGAGGAGCCCCTAAGATGACAGCCCCAGTGGGCCACACCAGTCCAACACTAATACGCTCCAGTATGTGTAGGTTTTTCTTGAGGGTAAAATAAGTGCAATTTTTATGTATGACATTGCTTAGTTCAAAGCTATTGTTAGGTAACCCAACCATTCAAATATTTTATTGAGAATGTTGCCCCCAGAAGGCACTGATTCACCTCCTTAGTGCAATCATGGGAAATATGCAGATATTCTTAGAATAACCTATGGTCCACTGAACAGCTATTAACAAAATAAACATTTATAGAGAAATAAAACATGACTTGCAAATAAGTTTTCCATGAAATTGTCATTTTATAATACACAAGAGCCATGAAAATCCTGTAAATTCTATCCTTATAAACCATGCTTAGTGATGTCATAAGTCACTGAAACTTTGGCCTCATGCTTTTATAATTAACACATATTTATAAAGCGCCAACATATTCAGCAGCACTGTACAATGTATGGGTGTATAAATAAAACCTACAGATACTTACAAAAACAGCAGCTGATAACAGACACAAAAAGAGCTCAATATAAATAACGTTCCCATTAATATTAACTTGTCAACACTTAATAGTCAAAATTATATAATTAATATCAAGGTTCTCTGCATAGCTCAAGATCACATTTATCTAAGTATTGTGCTTTGGAAATATTATATTACATATAATTTGTGGCTGGATTTATCCTGCACAAACATATTTATTATAAACGGATTACGTATATCTTAATGACAGTGAGCTCTCAGCCACTTCATGAGAAGGTATAATTACCCAGTAACCACATAAAACCAAAGAAAATATAACTCTCCTGCACCTATATTATAGACCTGGCTAACTTATACAGGTATGGGAAACATTATCCAAAAATGCGTTATCCAGAAAGCTCTAAATTACAGAAAGGCCATTTCCCATACATTACATTTGAATCAAGTAATTAACATTTCTCTTTCTTTTTTCTCTGTGATAATAAAACAGTACCTTGTACTTGATCCCAAGTAAGATATAACGCATTCTTATTGCAGGCAAAACAATCCTACTGGGTATATTAAATGTTTAAATTATTTTTTAGTAGACAATGAATGGTGATCCAACTTATGAAAGACCCCTCATCCGAGCAATCTGGATAACAGGTCCCTTACCTGTATCAGATAAAGCAATACCACAGCACATAACTACAAGCAAGAACGATTAACTTCTATGGGCCCATTTATGAACTGGAAGACAGGGGGCCCGGTTCACTAAAGTCCGAAATAAGGAGTGCTATTTATAGCATGCCTTAAAAATCTTATCACTTCTTATTTTTCGCTCGATTCACTAAAAGGACACTTGTCATAATTAAAAAGCGATGTTCTTGGCGTTATTTATCTTGTGACTACATATTTTCAAGCAATATATTACGCAGCGCACAACATATTACGCAGCACGTTGCTTGAAAATATGTCGTCGCAAGATAAATAACGCCAAGAACATCGCTTCTTAATTATGACAAGTGTCCTTTTAGTGAATCGAGCAAAAAATAAGAAGTGATAAGATTTTTAACGCATGCTATAAATAGCACTCCTTATTTCGGACTTTAGTGAATCGGGCCCAGGGTTTAAAGTGAAAGATATGGGCACAATTTCTGCCTTGTGACCCTGTCTTCCAGTATAAGTATATTGGCACAGGTCTCCGTGCTCCATTTTAAAGTACAGAGACGGCCCTTACAAAGGACTAGAAGTTAAATATTTTATTTTGTTGTATAGAAATTCATCATGTCATTTTTGCAAACCCACTGACTCCCATAATATTGTTGCCCATACTGTACTAGATCCATTATAGACTTAGCCCTGGATTTACAATTCATGCGCCCCTCAGTCAGCCACCTTACAGTATGTGCCCCCCTCCTCAGGTCCAGGAACACTGAGGAATTGGCACACAGGAGAGTTAAACAAGTTACCTGTTCACTGATTTCCTTAGGGAAAAACAAATGCAGCTGGGTGACCTGCCACCCCTAAAATCACGCCACCCTACGCCTGGGCCTTTGTGGCTTTCCCACAAATCCAGGCCTGTATAGGGTCTAAAAAGTGGGAACAACCACAGAGGCCTGAGGGGTTGTTTCAGATCCAGGTGCAGAAAAAAGTTAAGTTTAACTTTGAGTTTTATTACAGAATGGATAAAAACAGCAGCAGCCCAAGGCATACATAAATGGATAGTTTACAAGGTGTAGAAATGAGAGTCTAATAAATCAAATTATGTATGAAAAAAATTAGTGTTGGGCTTTTTTTTGATGCATTAAATAGGTTTTTCCACCTGTTACTTATGGAGCTGCTATTTAGTCACCAACTATTTTACTTCTTTTGAAATCAATTTGATTCTCATGTTGCTCACAGCTGTTTATTATGGGAGAAACATTGCACTTACTCTTGAAATCAATATGGAACAACTGTTGAATCGTTTCCAGCTGAAATTTAGATGCCCTGAAAAACAGCACTTTTTAATGTTATGTGTTTCCATTTTATGTCTACCCCCTGTTGGTATGTGGATATAGCCCATGTTCCTGAAGAGAGCAGCTGGCCTAGCACATAAACCCAAAGAAAACAGGCCCCCCCCCTAGGCTATAACCAAATAGACATCTCGCAGACAAACTCTGAGAAGTGGTGCAGTTCTGTAATGTAGGACAAACACTTGTGTGAAAGATCTAAAGGGCTGAACTGTTTCCATGTGATAATAGAAGGTTTCCTCCTAAAATTAGTCTTATGTGTCCAGAAGGAGATAGTATATAAAGGTGCTTTAACATCAACTTATTGTTTCACCCTACCCATCACTGAGGCCACGTTTGCTTATATGTACCACCCTTTTACCCACACCTCTGCCACAGTATGTGATCTATCCATTAGTGCTATGTTCTGTAACTGTTGCCCAAGGGTTTATGAAGAGAGGTAAGTACAAGAACACAGTAGCCTTTATGTGAAACATCATGTTAGTACAATATTGTTTTAGGCATAAATATTCAAACAAATAAAGTGAATGTGTCCCAGTTGGTATTTAAGTCAAGTTACTATATCGTTTGTCTTTAAACAATGGGATATTGCAGAGTGCTTACTAATGATTTAATAGGCAGCCAATGTTTTATATACAGTTTTGGTTCACTGCCCTATGTACTGTAGATTTTCTACCCTGTTGCTTTGAATACCGTTTGAATCATGGGTAAAAGAATAGAGCACAAAACAAGCATGGCACTTTATATTTTGAGTTTGTTATTCACACACTTTTTTTCACTTAATGCTTCCTAATTTTACAACATTCCAGAATTCCATTGTGTGTGCTGCAGTTGAACAGCTGCTAAATGAAGAGGCTCAATGCCAGTTCTTGGATAGACTTGCCTGTACCTGTTGTACTAATCCTGACAAAGCCTTTGGCAAATAAGGAGGGGCTTACATGATGCTACTTTCTTAACTTTAAAGAAACGAACGGCACATATTAATAGATTTTCTTTTGTAGAAAAATGAAAAGGCATATTCATCTTAAAATGAATCTAATGAAACCTGCTGGTTGCTAAGGATAACTGTTTTGGTGCAATTTTGCACCTATGCTCATAAATCAACCTTGGTGTAGATAGCCAGTGGGCAGCTCCTTTAGCCTTACGATTGCAAATGCAGAATAGTAACAATGTGGTCTGTTGGATTAGCTATTATGAAGGCAAAGCTATTTGTAAACATATTTATTATAATGGTGTTTTTAAATGTGGTCAGTGGTCATTAGTAAAATATTAACAGCAGACAGTTTAGCCTTGTATGTTTCTGTTTGTCACATGTACTCCATTAGATTTATGAGGTAAGGTAAAATTCCATATATTGATAGAGACACAGAACAATGTATAAACATATTTTCTGCTCCAAGGTAGTGTAATTTATCTGGATGGAGTGATAAAAAATCTAAAAGGGTTGATTTCAGTGATTGAATATTTGACAAAATGGCTATTTCCAAGGATTTTAACTGTTAAATTAGAATAGTGTATGTTAAGTCTTGGGTTTATAGCAAACAAATAAATAACTAAATAGAATAAGGAAAAATAATCACTTCACAATCAAAAATGTGATGTCCCCTATTGTATATAAACAGAGCCTTGTGAAATTAAAGTTTAATTTACCCACATAAATTCTTATCACTCATAAAATAAGCCAGAAAAATAAAACTTTTTTTTCTTGTAGTCTACATTAGTGATTTGTGAGTCAAAGAATTAGTTTTGACGTACACGTATGGGACCCCTTCTTCGGAAACACATTATCCAGAAAGCTCCCAATTATGGAAAGCCTGTCTCCCATAGACTCCATTTTAATCAAATAATTCAGAATTTTAAAACTGATTTCCTTTTTCATTGTAATAATAAAACAGTACCTTGTACTTGATCCCAACTAAGATATAAATATCTTAGTGGAGGACACCACCGGAGCCGGAGGAAGCAGGAGGCCGCTGGGGGGAGGGAAGGGGGGAAACTGGAAGATGCTTGGGGGCCCTGGGGGAAGCTGAAGGATGCTTTGGGGGGGGCCCTGGTGGAAGCTGAAGGATGCTTGGGGGGGCCCTGGGGGAAGCTGAAGGATGCTGGGGGTGGGGCCCTGGGGGAAGCTGAAGGATGCTTGGGGGGGGCCCTGGGGGAAGCAGGAGGATGCTGGGGGTGGGGCAGGAGGATGCTTGAGGGGGGCCTGTGGGGAGCTGGAGGATGCTGGGGGTGCCCTGGGGGAAGCAGGAGGATGCTGGGGGGGGAGATGGAGGATGCTTGGGGGGGCCTGGAGGAAGCAGCAGGAGGATGCTTGGGGGCCTGGGAGGAAGCAGGACGATGCTGGGGCGGGAGCAGGAGGATGCTTGGGTGGCCTGGGAAGAAACAGGAGGATGCTAGGGGGGAAGCTGAAGGATGCGGAAGGAAGCAACGAGGAGCAGGCCATAGTATGAGTAATTTGGGGGAGGACCACCAATGTTTTAGAGGGCCCTGGGCTGGCTAGAAATGATTTAGGGGGTACCTGCCCTGGCACCAATGCAAAACGTAACCCCTGGCCACCAATGTTTTAGGGGGGCCCTGGCTACCAAAGTTTTAGGGAGCCCTGGCTACCAATGTCTGTATGTCCTTTGTATTGATGGGAGGGGTCACTGGGGGAGGGGCCATTGGGGGTGTGGGAGGCCCAGAAAATTTTGTTGTGAGGGGCCCCGTGATTTCTGATGGCGGCCCTGCCCCTATTACAAAAAAAAGTCTAAGGAGATGCCCCAGTTCAGGTCCGGACTGAGATTTTAAAGCTCTGGCATTTCAAGTACACAGTGGCCCAAACAGGCCAAATAAATAGTGTCTATTTATAGAATCTTACAGCAGCCCCTCTGGCATTTTCCAGAATCTGCAGATTGCCAGTCCAGGCCTGCCCCAGTTACAATAAAGTCACAATGTACTTCAAGGGCCCATAGGTTGGAATAATAGCCTATAAATCCAGCTCTAATAGCATTGCAAAAAATATATATATATATATATATATATAAAATATATACACACTCACAAATATTGTTCAGATAAGTGACTGTGTGAATTATTTACAAAATTACAAAGAGAAAATATTCTGATCTGCTGAAATTCTGGATGATAGTATTTGTAGTTCATAATCCTCTGGAGAGACAGTGATTTTAACACATCCCTTGTCTAGACAAGTAAATATTAGAGACAGAGGGGCATACTTATAAAAACTGAAACTAGACCTTGGCATCTCTAAACAAAATGCAAATATATGTGGGTAAATCTGCATTTTTATGTAAACTCCAATTACCAGATGATATGATGGTATGTTCTAAATGCTTTTTGTTATGGTCAATATACGTGCCAATTATTTGAATCAAACAACAGCAACTGAATGATGTCGGTGAGTCGTTTGCCCAAATTTTGAGATGCAGCATGCCAGGGTGTGGTGATGTATGGTTGGGCAGAATAGGGGCATGGGCAAAGATCACCCAGGAGCTTGTCATCTCAGTTAAGCACAGACCAGCATTTACAGCTGTAGGGAGATTACCCTATCTTGGTCTAAGGTTTTACGCTTACTTATCAAAATAAATGTGCTTTATTACATGTAAATACAGGATTTGTGGGGCACACACGTTTTATTTATCAATATCTTTAATAAGCTTTAAATAAGGCAGAAAAAACTTCAACAACTTAGATTAAAATTCCCATTTTTTTAGTGTTATAAACCTAAGGGGTCCTTTACCTAGACCCAGGAAAATGCCCCGTAGTGCTCATTCAAAGAACATTTCTGTCCGGATCTGGCTGTACTCTGCACCTCTGTACTGGATAATAAATCTGATATGAGATGTAGAGCGCACAACTGTCGGGCGCAAGGCAGCCCTTGTTCTTACCACCTGGCATAGGGCAGGCAGTAAGTACAGGGCCCCACTGAGGCTTTGGCTTCTGGAACTTCTTAACTTGCATGTCTGAATGAAGCACAAGTTAGGGGTGGGAAGGGGTATGGCTAATTGCCACTGGGGGAAAACAGGTCTCTGCAATCTGTTTTGGAGCACAGTGATCTGCAGCAAAGTGAAAATGGCAGATTGAGTTTTTTACGCTTTGCATCCTGCCATAATATCCCAAAGTACAGGAAAATAAAGGCAGCAGAGAACTATATTAACATCCTGGCAGTCCCACTGTTAAAATCATTTTGACGTTGGTAGAAGCATACAAAATAAATAAAATATAATTCCAAAAGCTCATGCATACTCACTACTGCAAACTCTCAACATGAAACAAGCTAAAGAAACCAAAGATGTTATGAATTAATCATACAGAATTAAAATTATAAACAGAATTTGTTTAATAAAACAGCACTCTTCTCTTTCTGCCTTTCCTGTGCCAATTCCCAGCCACAGTACTGTTTGTAGTTCCATGGCAGGAAGCTGGCAGGCTGCTTTAGTGCGTAATAGCAGGGCTGACTTATGTGCAGGTGCACGCCTCAAAAACCTGGCAGCGTTCATCTCTGCATATCAGGATATTCCAGAATTAAATTGCTGAGCTGGGTTTGGAAGTAAACTTTCTGTCTAGAAATAAACACAGGCGGAGACTCCTAAAAAACCTTGGAAGAGATGGCACAGTACAGTGCAGCTGATTTTAACCTTCTGATGTAATCAACATAACTAATAGTAAGTGGCTGCCATGGGGCCCTAGGGGTCAGTTGCCCTATGTGTATTCAAAAGCCAAAGCATGCGTCATCTGAGACATTGTATCTGAGAAAGTCCAGCATACAATCACTCTGCATCACTTCCTGGCCTGACACATTAATATTTATATATTATTATTATTATTATTATTAATCTCTGAGTGAGTGATAAATGGCCCCTAAAGTATTTTATATTATGCTACGGTTTGAACCCTGAGGAAAAGTCATGGTGGTAGTTTAAATTAGGGGCAGTGTCATAGTACCCAAAAAACAGAATATTTTTGCCTTTCAATGTTTATAAGGGTTACCACCTAGCCGTTAAAGAGACTTGGGGGCCCATTTACTAAACAATTTTAAGATAATTTCATATTTTTTGTAACTTATAGAACATTTTGGAATGTATGCGAAAAGTTTGTTAAAATTCCATGAAAAAATTGTACTTTGCGCAAAGAATACGAACATTTCGGAATTAGTTAACACTTTGTTTACACTTTCCTCTGGACTATCTTTTCGCTAGGTTTGATTACCATTGAGTCCCATGGAAGGCTTCCAAAGTCAGACATGGAAGGCATCAAAGCCAGAAAGGTTTTTGTGGGATAACGAAGTTTTCGGCACAAAAGTATTGTGACTTTTGGAACGCAATTGCGATATTTTCGTACGAACGATAAAAGCATTTTCAGAACTTTAGAAATTATCGTGGTTACTCCAAATTTTTCCATATCCTGTTTTAAGCCCAGAAAAAAAATCAGATCTTAGTAAATGTGCCCCTTGATGTTAATATCAGTAGTAAAAAAAGGAATATAACAGAAAGGTTGGTGAAGGTTGGTGTTTTTTTATTTCCAAAAAAGGTGGCAACGAGGGATCCCACGAATCCCGGATTAGGTTCAGGATTCGGGCCGAATCCAGCCTTTTTATGATGGATTCGGTTTCGGCCGAAGCCACGGTCGTGGTCGAACCGAATCCTAATTAGCATACATTAGCATATGCTAATTATCATTTCGAAAGGGTTAACTTTTAGGGGGGATTTCACCGCATGCGATGGGCGTGCCAACTTTTAACCCTTCCCAATCTGGATTTTGCTGAATCCCGAACCGAATCCTAATAAGCATAAGATAATTAGGATTCAGTTCGGGATGCGGCAGAATCCATCAGGGTGGATTCAGGGGTTCGGCTGAACCCAAAAAAGTGGGTTTGGTGCATCCCTAGTGGCAACTTTAGTCATATTATAAGCCTCTAGACTGGCCTTATCTGGACGCCAGCAGTTATATGGAACTGTAGGCTAGTGGGACACAAGAAGAGCCTGTTTTTTTAGGCACACTGACAGTATTCCTATCTTAGATACAAGTAAAACTGCAAGCAATGATAGATTTGCTTATAAAGTCTGACAGAAGTAGACTAATGATGCATCCTTTATGCAGTATAAGTGTTAAGTGGAAAAAACCCACACCAGTGGCAGATATGTCTCATTTGTTTGGTATCTGCCACAGATTATCATAAAGCCCATTTCATACACACAAAGATGAGTCTGACATTGTCACATGCAGTAAGCTTTTGCTGACCTACTTATAAAATGAACAATTTCTCTTTATAAAAGATTCATTCTTCTTTCTAAACTGAGTGTGCAGGGCCGTGCCTCTTAGCACAATTAAAACTTAACTCTTAGAACTCCCACCAGGGGAATGATTCACAACTTATACACTTTCAGCCTTACATGTGCGCTTCATGCTTACTTCACCAGGACTTTGAAAGAAAAATGCTTTTTAAAGGGGTTGTTCTCCTTAAAATTAACTTTTAGTATGATTTTGGTCAACTGGTTTGTTGTTTTTGTAATATTTAGCTTTTGGCTCAGCAGCTCTCCAGTTTGGAAATTCAGCACATATCTGGTTGCTAGGGTCTAAATTATCTAGGCAACCAAGATAAGTAATAAAAAGTGACAATAACTATAACATTTTAACCCTACAAAACAAGCCTTTTTGGCTGCTGGGGTCAGTGACCCCCTTTTGAAAGCTGGAAAGAGTCAGAAAATGAAAGCAAATAACTGAAAAAACTATAAAATAAAAATATACAAAATAAAAAATGAAGACCAATTGAAAAGTTGCTACAAATAGGCCATTCTGTAACATACTAAAAGTTAACTTAAAGGTGAACTACCCCTTTAAAGCTAGATGCATAGGTGTAGTGGGGAAAATGTTTTTGTTGGGGGAGACCTAGGCCCCCAAAGGCTAAAAAAAAAAATATGAAGTAGCTTTAGTTTTCCTGTTTTGCTCAAGAAATAACAAAATCTATAAATCTTTTGAAGGCACAAACCCTATTCACTAAACCCATGTTGAACAAGCAGGGTATGTAGCCCCTTTCAATGTAATTTTTAATTAACTATACAAATCAATCAAATGAGTAAAAGCAAGGGCACACGTGTGCCTGCATTGAGGTGGATGGAGCAGAGTAGGGAAGTGGATCCACGTCTCTCAGCCAGATGGAAAAACGCAGGACTGAGAGACGCGGATCTTCGCTCATGTGGCCTTGCCCTAATTAACAAAGAATATAGTTATCTTTATTTAAATGTTATAGATTAAAAGAGAATAATCGCAGAAAGTTTCTTACAATCTTGAGAGAGACAACAAAACAATGTTGGTCATTAGACTATTCTCAACCAACCAATCAGAAGCTGTTTCAGTCTTTTTTGTAAGAGATACTGTATTAACTGGAGACAATACTTGCAGCGCGCTTGATACATCTGGGATTACTCAGGGATGAGAAGCATGATAAATTTAACATTATCTGTAAAGCTTCGCATTCCAAGTATACAAACAAGAAAACCAGAAGCATAAATTAAGCTTTCTAGAGCTGCTTCAGATTTAATGCTTTCTGTACAGGCAATCCATGTTGCTCTAAATGGAATCGCAGAGAAATAGCTCAGACTTATCATTGCATTTATGTCACCTGTGCCTTTTTTCTATATTAATCAAATCAATCAGATTTTTACATATTATTTCCTTTTCCTCTGTACTAATAAAACATTACCCTGTACTTGACCCCAACTAAGACAAAACAATCCTATTGTCTTTATTCAATGTTCAAATATTTTTTTTTTTGAGACTAAGAGGCAGATATATTAAAACTCAAAATTTTCTCACTTATTTCCACAAATAAACTAATTTCCACAAATTTCAGAAAAAAATTTGAACTGAAAAAGCACGTGTGGGAAAAAGTTGCAAAAACTGACTTTTTTGTTTTGTCGCACAAAGGCCAGCATCAAAAATCCAATCCATCTAAAAATTTGAAGCAAAGAAAGATTTTCCAATTGTAAAAGGGACATCTGCCATTTGCTTCTACATGATCTCTACAGGTTTTTGCTGGAGTGTTTTGTATTCATAATGCTCACAGCGAAAAATTATGCCAAAATGTATTTATTGATCTTGGCAGCAGGAAATGTTGTTTTATATAAAGATGTTTGAAAATATTTTATTACATATACAGGTATGGGACCTGTTATCCAGAATGCTTGGGACCTGGGGGTTTTCGGATAAGGGATCTTTCCGTAATGTAATAACTTAAGTCTGCTAAAAGTCATTGAAATATTGAATAAACCCAATAGGCTTGTTTTACCTCCAATAAGGATTAATTATATCTTAGTTGGGATCAAGTACAAGGTACTGTTTTATTATTACATAGGTAAAGGACATCATTTTTAAAAATTAGAATTATTTGCTTATAATGGAGTCTATGGGAGATGGCCTTCACGTAATTCGGAGCTTTCTGGATAACAGGTTTCCGGATAAGTGATCCCATACCTGTACTTAAAACTATACAGATGATTAAAAATAAAACATATCGTTTAGAAGTGTTTGTGTAGAATAAAACGCTGCAGTAGTGGTTTTAAACATGCACTAACATAGGCTCAAAATTGCAAATAAGCTAAGCAGGAACACTAATGGTCCTGTATACTGAATGTGCTTGGTTCTTACATACCATACTAGCTTCCCACAGATCTAAGCACATAATTATTCAGAAACTTAGGCTCTGCCCCACAGATCTTTCATGTGCAGCCATCATTAATGGATTGGGCTCAGGAAGAAAAATTGACTTGCCTGAGATCACAAGGAATTGACCCAGGAAACGAGCCTAGGCTTTCATGCTTCAGAGTCCAACTGAGCCACTGTTTCCACATGCACGGTTGCACCGAGACATCAGATTAATGATGTACTCCTTTATTAAAAGATCACATAGCAGGGAAATTCAATAAGAGTGAAGGTGCTGATGCGATTTATTCCCACTTTGAATCATACTTTGGACAGTTATATTGTAGAGGTACTGATCTGTGTTTCTTTATACAGGCACTTACACTAGAAGGGTCAGAGATTTTGCTTGCATTAAATCTAGCAGCCTAGACACAATGCCTCCATACACATTTGCTCTATTTATGGGTTACCTCCATAAGACCTGCAAAGCAGCACTACTTTTGTTCTGTTATATTGTACATACACAAGGCTATTTTATGCTGGACAAGATATGAAAAAGACTCTTGCTTGCACACTACCAACAGCATCATTGTTTAATGTACAAATAAAGATATGATAAATATAGCACGTGGTTTGGCCTTCACTGATTATAATAACTACTGTATGACAGGAAAGTTGAAGAAACCAGCAGAAAATTGACCGGCACATTGAGTGTGATGCAAGCGGAGCTTAGAGTGTTTTTCAGCAGGATTCAGATTTGGCTGAATCCATGTGCCTGGTAAAACCAAATCTGAATCCTTAAAATCACATGACTTTTTGTCACATAATCACAGAAGTTGAAAAGTTGAAGTTGAATAGCTCTCTTTCTTTTAGTGTACAAATAATGGCTTTTTATCATTTCTAAGCAGCTGGTCAACACTACAGTGTGGGTTAGACCGAGTGCTGGTGACCTTTTTCTGTGTTTTGTGCACGAAGTGTAGCCAAATATTGCTTCTAGCTGCTATGTAGCTTTTAAAGGAACTACTTTCAAGTGTATGTTAATGAGCTGGGGCTTAAAAGCTCCCTGCTTTTTCACTAGATCCTCTGAGCTAAGGGTAGGTGCAACATGGTCTTACTACTCAGTCACATTGTTTGCTGGGGGACTTGATTTTAATTGCATCACAGACTTATAATGTTAATAGACAGTGTAGGACTCACGTACAATGAGGGGCCTTGACGTGGCACGTGAGCTTACATATTTAGCCCAAGTGTGGTACTAACGCCTCATTTTTTGTAAAAATAATTTTTGAAGGCAAACTAAGCACTGGCAATCTTTCTCTTTCCATAGCATTACTTGCATATATAAATTAGAACTCGGCTCAGTATTCGCCCAAATCTTTCAGAGGATTCGGGATTCAGTCAATCCCCAAAATAGCGGATTTGGTGTATCCCTAGTTTATATAATACTTTTAGAATAATATTGACTTGACTATGATAAGCAAAATCCTTGAAAATCTAGTAAAGCGCCTTTCTATATTTGCTAGCCTCTGCTATTTCCTTTCTGTAGTGATCAGGCATCTGTAAAGGCTAAGTAAAGGCCTTGTTCTTTGTGTATATAGTTACATAGTTACATAGGGTTGAAAAAAGACCATTGTCCATTAAGTTCAACCCATCCGAGTAAACCCAGCACACAACCTATACTAACCAATCTATACACTCACATACATAAACTATATATACAACCAGTAATACTAACTGTAGATATTAGTATCACAATAGCCTTGGATATTCTGCTTTTTCAAAAACTCATCCAGGCCCCTCTTAAAGGCATTAACAGAGTCTGCCATTACCACATCACTAAGAAGGGCATTCCACAGCCTCACTGCCCTCACCGTGAAAAACCACCTACGCTGCTTCAAATGGAAGCTCTGTTCCTCTAATCTATAGGGGTGACCTCTGGTGCGCTGATTGTTTTTATGGGAAAAAAGAACATCCCCCAACTGCCTATAATCCCCTCTAATGTACTTGTACAGAGTAATCATGTCCCCTCGCAAGCGCCTCTTTTCCAGAGAAAACAACCCCAACCTCGACAGTTTAACCTCATAGCTTAAATCTTCCATCCCCTTTACCAGTTTAGTTGCACGTATAAGATCAGAAAGGCCAAAATGTATTTATTGATTTCCTGGTATTTATATAGGGCCAACATATTTCTGCAGCACAGAGATTGTAGTTCTTTGGTAATTGGTCCGTTGGCTTAATTAAGCAGTCCGACTTAAATAAGCCTCTCCTTTTTTTTACACAGTGTATAGGGATGAAGGCACATTATCTTGAACCACTGTGACTTTTATGGGCTCTGGCACACGGGGAGATTTTGGTGATTGTCTTTCATGTCTCATTTCATTTAACATGCTATTCTTTTATTTCATATAAACTTGTCACTGTTATAGGGCTCTGGCACACGGGGAGATTAGTCACCCGCGACAAATCTCCCTGTCTGTGGGCGACTAATGTCCCCGAGTTGCCATCACCTGCCATCCCACCGGCGAAAATGTAAGTCGCCGGTGGGATGGCACACGCGGCGGCGTGATTTCGGGAAATCGCCGAAAAAGCCTTGCGAGGCAACTTCGGCAATTTGCCGAAA
This sequence comes from Xenopus tropicalis, assembly GCF_000004195.4. Lineage (NCBI taxonomy): Eukaryota > Metazoa > Chordata > Amphibia > Anura > Pipidae > Xenopus > Xenopus tropicalis. The sequence goes on from NC_030677.2 coordinate 129,356,904, forward strand.
TCGCGCCGCCGCGTGTGCCATCCCACCGGTGACTTACATTTTCGCCAGTGGGATGGCAGGTGATGGCAACTCAGGGAGATTAGTCGCCCGCGAACAGGGAGTTTTGTCGCGGGCGACTAATCTCCCCGTGTGCCAGAGCCCTATAACAGTGACAAGTTTATATGAAATAAAAGAATAGCATGTTAAATGAAATGCGACATGAAGGACAATCACCAAAAGGTACAGTTTAATTAGAGGTTAAGGATGACATTTAACTTGTTGCTTTATCAGCTCAAATGAATAAATAAACAAATAGAGATAAATAAGGCTCTTTGTGCAGCATTACCTTTGTGAAAAATGTTCTCTTGAACATTTATGGAATGCGACTGCTTAAAACGATATATTTTTTCGGTTAGAACACCAAGACTGCTCCATATCCGTAGCATGTAATAGAGCCAGAATGTTTTGTCAGGTATGCCAAATGAATAAATCTCCAACATTAAGAACTATTTCTGGCTGACTGTTATTTCTCATTATTCTACAATGGATTTTTCTAGCAGCAATTCTGACAAGCCCTGTAAGTATATACTAAAATAATACTAAAAAAAGAAAAATACATCACAAAAACCTAATTTTCCCAACAAATTAACATTTAAAAACACACTGCAACACCTTAACACTATTAAAAGTCAGAAATATACACAAGTACTGGAGTTTTGTAGTAATACCTAAGGGTAGGTACATTTTTAAGCCACCTCTAGGTATAATATTTTTATTCTGTGCCACAGCACATTCTATAAGCAGGTGATCTGCAGGGGAAATCTTTATAGCGGGTAACAGACAGTAAAAGGTTGCTAGGAATCAGGGTTAAAAGAAGTCAGGTTGTTCCCAGTATTATTATTATTTATGTAGCGCCATCAATTTACGCAGCGCTTTACAGAATAGAGGGGTACAAAAGACAGAACAGTTAACATGTACATATAAACAATTCACAAAAATGGTTTGCAGTTACATTGGATGAGGATCGGAAACACTAGGGGGAGGGCCCTGCTCCAAGAGCTTACATTCTAAAAGGGAGGGCTGAGACATAAGGTCAGGGAGGTCCTGTCACAACACAAGCGTCTAAGGGCTCTGGCACACGGGGAGATTAGTCGCCCGCGGCAAAACTCCCTGTTCGCGGGCGACTAATCTCCCCGAGTTGCCTTCCCCCTGCCATCCCACCGGCGAACATGTAAGTCGCCGGCGGGATGGCAGACGCGGCGGCGCGATTTCGCGCAAATCGCCGAAAAAGACTCGCGAGTCCCATAAATCTCCCCGTGTGCCAGAGCCCTAACTCTCTGCCATGTCTGTGTACTGACCAATAAAGATGTAAAACCAGAGAGAAGAACACTAAAACCGAACTGCAAAATTAGCTTTACTTGTCACCTTAATTTATTCCACATAATGCTAATAATGAGTTTTATTCCAAACTAAAGTATAGAAATGCTCCTCTCTACTTCTATATCTCCTGGATATATATACTTGAGTAACCACAATACTTGTGCTAGGAGAAAAAAAAATCTGGTTTATTGGATTATTATTTGGCACTTGATGCAGGCACAGTAATCACCTTGCTCGTGTCTTGTTCCTGAATGTGTATGGGTTAAGAAGGCAGAATGGGAGTGTCGAAGCTCAGACTGGGCCAGCTTCGACACCAGTCAAATGTATATTATCACGATGGCCACATATGCAGCCATCAGTCTGCTTTGGGGGAGCTTCAAAAGATTAGGATTAATCTATGCCAATCATTTGTCTTGGCATGCATCATCTTTCATCCTATTAAATGTAACAGGATGACAGAACAGTTTGCAAGTCATAGCAAATATATTCATAGCTGAAAATAACACCTCTGGACCCAACACATGTTCTTTGTTAGAGACGTGCATATTGTGAGATTTGTAAACTTAAAGAAAATAAAATGTAGTTTGATGGTTGCCCTACAGATAACCAGCAGGTGTTGGATACTGAAGAAGTACATTTTACAGAGTACTGTGATCTGTGAGCAGATTAATGAGCAGGTACTGAATACAGAGGCAACATTTCAACATTTAAAGGAGACATATCGGACAAATGAAAAAGACTATAATGAATAATATATGGTGCAGGTTTCACTTTGGTCTAATAATACTATTTGTACATTTTTTGGAGCTCCCTATAAATCCTCTCACATCCCTGTCCTTGTTTCAATTGAGGGGTGGGTGTGTCCTAATGGTCCCAGCTAGAAGCACAGTAGGAGAGGCTTCAGTCTGGCAGGCAGAGTATGGCACACACATGCAGCCTACAGTGACACAATGCTGGCACTGCTCCTACAGTCTGCACAATAACTATATATTAAAAAACTTTTTCTTTGCAGTACCACCTCAGTATATGTTCTTTTTATAGTGTGCAGAGTTTATTTTTGGGTTCCTACTGCTCCTACAGTTTTAGGTGTGAACAGATGAACAATATGGGTGATTACAGCCTGAGCCTGAGGTGTGAACAATGCAGGGGATGAACTATGTAGGGATTAAAAAGTGTGAACAACACAGGGGATTACATTTTTAAACAATACAGGGGGTTTCCAGCCTGAATCTGAGGTGTTAACCATGCAGGGGGCCAGTACTGATACCATTTAAAGCTTACACAAAGGTAAGCCATCAAAGCAGCCAGACAGGTGGGGGGCCACAGAGAGGGGGGTTGCGGGCCGCCAGTTGGACAGAACTGGTCTATGGCATCTTATATTAGCCCCTCTGGCAACTGCTGAACAATTTCACAACACTTTATATGCAGAGGTGCCTGTATTTGGCAGCGCTGCACACAGAAAAGATAGGTGGGCAGCACATATGAACTCCTCTAGATTATGCTCTATTCAGTCATAATTTATTGCTCCTGCTCTTGTGTCTAGCACTTCTTAAATGGGGCCTCCTGTATCTAATAGGCAGCTCTGATGCTGTTACAATTCCTGGATCATTGAGCAGATTTCCCCTGAAAAATAAAGCTGTGGGTTGTATTTTTCCTAAGTTTGGCATCTGTAAAAGTAGATTGTGGCAGTTATTAAGGGATGTACCAATGAGTGGTTATAATCTATTCCATTTGGGGTTTTTGTCTATTGTGTTCCCCACCTGCACGCCTCACTGGAAAACAGCCAAATATTTAAAGTGATTCTGACTTTATAACTTGAAAGCCACTAAAAAAAATACTGTATAAATACAGATGAACATTTAGGCAGCTACAGAAAGAATTAGAGCTTGCCTCTAACTTAAGGCAGTGATCCCCAACTTAAGGCAGTGATCCCCTACTAGTGGCTCGTGAACAACATTGTGCTCATTACCCCCTTTGATGTTGCTCCCAGTGGCCTCAAAGTAGGCGCCCATTTTTAAATCGCTGGCTCGGAGAGTTTTGAAAGCAGACACACAGTTTTTGCTACAAGCACTTTGGGCTATCAAATAGCCAATCACAGTCCTTATTTGGCCACCCCAAAGAATATTTTTCATGCTTGTGTGGCTCACCAATACTTTTTTTGGGGATCCCTGACTTAAGGAAAAGGTTAAGTCACTGGGATCCGTAACTTTTTTGTCACTTCCCAATGACTTTATCTGTTTACCTGATACCCCAGCATATTTTTTTATTCTTAAACGCACTGGCCTGAATTGTGCCCACACCAAACTTGACCTGGCACAAGGTATGCCTGAGAAGAAGAGAAAACAACAAGGAAAACTATCCTGGGCCAGTGTAATTTAGCAGTTATCAGTTGAAGTTATTGGGATGCCTTAAAATTTGGCACCCCAATTGACTTTGGCATTTCATGTCTATATCAGTTAAGAAGTTCATGAAAAGTACAACATGCAGAGTTTTGCTGTGGTCACTGCTGCACAATAATGCAGTTGTAATTTTTTATCTATATTTCTGCTTGCTATTAATATTATGTTAATACCTGTCATAAATGCCTATTGGGCTCCCTGACCCGTATTATTGCAGTGCTGACAGGCACTATATTTTATATAAGGGCCCCCTACAAAAATATAAAAGGCTATGGCCTTGTGCGTTACAAGCTCATAAAACTCTGGCGAAGTGCAATAGCCTTATAACTTACAGCCGGGGGTATATGTCGATCTGAACAATACTGACTGGCACATTTCTTGTGTTCTAATTTACACAACTTGTGGCGTCGAGTTAACCCCTTCTTTCTACCTTCCACTGCCTCCCTCCCAAGTCATTCATAGTAAAATACAACCCCTCGTTTGTTTTTCTGTCACAAACACTGTTTTCGTGTAATATTTGTGCTGTCAAACGAGGCTCCCCCCTTCACCTCCCTCCAGCCTGCAGTGCCTAGCCTCCCATAGCCTCCCCTGGGAAGGGAATGTGTGTTGCTGGGGCTGCTTCAGATTATATTACACAGCTGAACAGTTAAAGCTGCCGGGCTGAGAGAGCTGGGTCACACAGGTGGTTACCGACGCTTCAAACACATTCGATCGAGGCAGCGCCTTCTGTGCATGGAAAGAATTCCTTGTGTGGGAGGCACCTATGAGTAGGAGACAGTCCCACCCCGGCTTCCCCCACGCCCCGACATGTTCGGGATCAGCCAGAGGGCGGAGCCCAGGTCTAAGTCCTCTCTTGTGCTTACACACACAGGTGCTGCTGCCCTCTCGCAGGGAGGAACTGGAATTCTTTCTCCCCCACCTTTACTTACTTCCAAAATGGCTGTCAGATCTCACTACCAAGTAAGGCTGAAACTGGGACAGCGCTTCTGTGTGCATGTGCGGGGCGAGTTTCCTGGCTGAGAGAGGTACAAGTGGCTTGGGAAGGTCCGGTAGTTCACTTTCAGGCGCGGGGCACTTGGGAAATAATTTAAGAACAAAATGGGGAGTCACTGGAGAGAGGGAGTAGTCAGTGCTGCGCTTCTCTGTCCATAGGGAGCAGTGTAAGGGTTAAATCGAAGACTGAGTGCTATGGTGTGTGAATGACAGCTTAGCTGAGAACTTTCTACTTTTCCAACCAAATGAGGGGAGAGTTTTCTGCTTTATATACAGGCCTTGTACTTGGGCTCGCTGATTTCCTGGGGAAGTTTTTAAATTCCTCCAACATTGTTTCAAATCACTTGAGAGAGAGGGGAGTGCATTCTTGTGTAATTAGTTCTGCCGGGCAGTGCCAGAGTACTCACTCACTTGTGTGCCAGAGTACTCACTCACTTGTGTGCCAGAGTACTCACTCACTTGCGTGTGCCAGAGTACTCACTCACTTGCGTGTGCCAGAGTACTCACCCACTTGCGTGTGCCAGAGTACTCACCCACTTGCGTGTGCCAGAGTACTCACCCACTTGCGTGTGCCAGAGTACTCACCCACTTGCGTGTGCCAGAGTACTCACCCACTTGCGTGTGCCAGAGTACTCACCCACTTGCGTGTGCCAGAGTACTCACCCACTTGCGTGTGCCAGAGTACTCACCCACTTGCGTGTGCCAGAGTACTCACCCACTTGCGTGTGCCAGAGTACTCACCCACTTGCGTGTGCCAGAGTACTCACCCACTTGTGTGCCACAGGGCTTCAAATGAGAGCTCGCTACATGTGCCTCTCAGGGAATATTCTTATAAACTACAGCCAGTCTGGTCATTCTTATGGTTATATTTCACTTATGTAGCTTTAAAGTTCAAGGCTAGAGAAAAAGACTGGACCCAGTATCCTTGGTTGGTTAATTTTCTGGAAAAAACTTGCAGCCTTTCTGTTTCTATTCTCATTCTTCCCTGTTAACGCTGAGTTTAGATATTATTTTTATCAGTGAGGCTGATAAAATACTGCCTGGTGGAAAACATATGGGCCACTGTGAAAGAATATAAGAACACACAGATGATCTTGTGAAGGAGTAACCTTTATACAAAGTTTGGATGCCCTGGGGCTTCTATACACTTTTTTGATAAACAAGCAACACAAACATACTGTAAACTCTGATCTCACCTGTCTGGGACATCGCTGTCCTAACAAAAGTCTATACAGGTGTGTACATCAGTTATAACACATGCTTTTGTTACTGCTTTATTTTATTGCTAAGAATAATAACCGCAGGTTTACCATAGGCTATAATAGGTGCAATATATTTTCTTTCAAAGCAGTCGCAGTTGCCATGCCATGTGAAAGAGGTTTTATCAGATCTGATTGATTAGCTTGCATCTCAGTAGGTCATGTCTTCTTTGCAAGCACTGTTAACCAGCATTCTGGCAATAAAACTGGCTTTTGATGTCAATGCATATTGGCCAATTAAGTACTTTAATTGCTAGTTTGCAAATGCTCATGTGGAGATCATTTGATCCCTGCATAATTATTTATATTTGAGCATCATGTCCTCTTGAGAAGCCTTCTATAGCCTGGGGGCAAAATATACTGGACCCCCCCTTAATTTAAAATAAATTGCATGTCCCCATCCCTGTCTGTTCTTTCAATATATAGCTCCAGGCTGGGAGATCTAAAGAAAAATAATAATCCCCGGCCCCACCTAAGGCCAGTGTCTGCGGTAGACACCTTCTATCAGCTTTCACAGTTTCCATTATTGTTGAATGTGAAGTGATACAGCCAACACCCATGACAGACAGCAATCGTCTGTGTTAAAACCATTGCTTGAACATTTTAAAGTCCACCCATTGCTGCCCATTGTGTGTCCAATAGGGCACTTTACATCCAGTAGTTTTAGTTTAATAGCACATAGGGTGTGTGAGTGCTGCTGCTCTCCAGTGGAGAATAGTGGCAGGCAAAAAGCCCCTAAAATTCACAGTATTGGTCAGTGTATGTTGCATCGGCAGATGAAGTGAAGAGTTATCTGCTGTTCTGATCACTTGGGCTGCTGGACAAACAGAACAATAGAGCGGTGGCTATTTCAACTTAAATGGCTGCCTCCATGACTAAACAGCAACTTGTTCATATGAGCTATAGTTGTCTTGTTAAAGTAAACACATTGCTTTCACCAGTGCAGGGCAAGAGTAGGTTATTAGAAATGGCATATAAAGTGGCTCCAATAAGTTGTGACTTGCTACTTCCACTGGGAGGACAAAGCAGAGGGATGCAATGGTCCAAAAAGGGAACGTTCAACTCACAGAACATTTATACTCTGAAAACAATCCTGCACACCTTCCATAGCTTTGCATAAAACATTTTTATTAATTAATACATCTTTAAAATTTCACAGTTAGTCAGCACTTTTTAAAGCAAAGTCATTTTTTCACAGCATTTTATTATCCGTTCCTTGCTTAGCTTATAACTGTGTGATATAAATATGCCCCAACCTGTCTGTTCATTGGTTATTTGTAGATGATACATGTTTCTTACCTGTATCAGGGAGTCCTGGAAAATATTTTTTATGAAAAAAACATGCTTTTTAGACGTGCAACAGTTGTTTTTTGTTTTTTTTTTTTATAAAGAATGGGCTAAGAGGGCTTTTATGTAAATGCAAATATGACATTGTCATTAAATTGTGTTTCTGAGCCTTTAAAAAAGCTGTATTTAATGTATTTTAATGATCCCCTGCATCATCCTGTTATGGGAACTTTTGTTATCAGAGGAGAAGGCCAAGCCATCAAGTCCCTGTGACGTCACAGTTTCAGCTCAAAGTTTAAAAGGAAACAAAATGCTTCCTGTGTTTCTGTGTATATACTGTATTCACTAAGTAAACAGTGCATGTTTAGAAGTATTCCCATCATCTGATTTAAACCGTTCCCTCCTTTGGTAGCTGTAACCCCCAAGCTGTTAATGTTTTTTTTAACATTCCATTAGGAACTATTAAATTGGCCGTTGGTTTAGGACTTGCTACTTTTAATCTCATCAGAAAAATCTCATTAGCAGCATTGTTTCTATGCACCCTAATTTACACATGCATTATACTGTACTTGTACCTGTACCTAAGGTTCTGTGCCATTCAGGGTACTACGTGCAAGGAGTTTAGATGCCCTTCTTGTGTTTTGCACACGTTTCCTACTGGTATTCAGGTTTCCTCTCGTACTGCAAAACATTAAGACAAGTTAAACTGGTTCCTGGTGAATTTTGACCATAGATTGTAATCTCTACTGGGGATTGATGAGTATAATTTATCATCCCTGAACTGAATAATATGTCAATACTTAAATACTTTCTTACTGGAGGACAAAAAGATAAAAAATGAAAGCCACAGTTGAAAACAAACTCTTTTCTAAACCTGCATGAGATTGAAGCCCAGCCTTACCAAAAGGTGCCTTTACATGTCATTTTAACTTTCCAAAACAAATCTCAGTTACATATGTGTTACGTTGCTTCCCAAGCAATATCTGGTTGATAGCACACATACATGCCTGCCCAAAATGTAAACATTGCTGTGCCTATTGTTGGAGAAACTTGTGTCAGAAAACCTAAGGCTACTGCCATACAGGGCATTTTCTTGGCCTGTGTGTGAGCACAGGCTGAGAAACCGATGCTGCTTTGGGGTTTTCTTGCTTCGAGAGACATTGCTTCTGCCTGGGTTCAGACACTCGAAGCAGGCTTTGGGTGAAAATGCATATTGTGTGTTTCAATGCTGAAATCTGCTTTGTGTGTCTGCACCCAGACCAATGCAGTGTCTCTGGGAGCAGAAAAACCACAAATCAGAGCAGAGGCCAGGCTGAGAAAACACCCCATGAGGCAGTAGCCTTAAAGGAACGGTTCAGTATAAACATGAAACGGGGTAAAATTGTATAGACTGCACAAAATAAAACATTTCTAATATAATTAGTTAGGTAAAAATGTAATCTATAAAAGCTAGAGTGAGCAGATGTCTAACATAATAGCCAAAACACTACTTACTGCTTTCAGCTCTCTAACCCAGTGTTCCCCAGCCAGTGGCTCATGGGCAACATGTTGCTCACCAACCCCTTGGATGTTGCTCCCAGTGACCTCAAAGTAGGTGCTTATTTGAATTTCTGGTAAGAAAGCAAGTTTTGGTTTCATAAAAACCAAGTATAATGCCAAACAGCTTTCTGTTGGCTGCCAGTCCACATAGGGGCTAGGTAGCCAATTATAGCTCTTATTGCTGCCCCAGGAACCTTTTTCATGCTTGTGTTGCTCCCCAACACCTTTTCCATTTAAATGTAGCTCACGGGTATAAAAGGTTGCGGATTCCTGCTCTAACCTTAGTCAGCAACTTTAGGGGGGCCATATGGCATATAACTGTTCAGTTTGTTAGCATATCTTTATAAATAAATGTTAATAATAATAATACAGGCCAGATTCAAAAGCAAACTAACTTAACAATTATGTCCCATATGGCCCCCCTCAAGTCACTGATTGGTTACTGACTGCTAGCAGCTTAGAGAGCTGAAAGCAGGAAGTAGAGTTTTGGCTATTATGTTAGACATCTGCCCATTCCAGCCTTTATAGATTCATTTTTGGCTAACTAACATTTTTTTTTCTATTTAACCCAGTTTCATTTTTACACTGAACAGTTCCTTTAAGCCCTAATATGCCCTAATATGCTTAATTTTGTACTAGGGCAGTACATGACACTGTTGGTTAAACCCAAAAAATAACTTTCTTCCCAGCCACCTAATCCAAATTTTAAAGAAACATAAGAGTGATGCATGCTTTTTGGCAATCTAGATTTTGTTCCAATTTTGCCCTGTGACCACTGTAGTACTATAAGTGTTTTTATGAACACTCCAGTGCACATTTTGAAGCCCTCTGTTTACACATACCAAAATAAATTGGCCCGCTTCAGCGTTCTACCACTGCAGCTGTTTACTTTGAAAACATGAGATTTGGGAGTGTTGTAGAGGAGGGAGGGCACGCATCCGAGGAATGTAGGAAAGCATTTGTAGGTTACATGGCCCTAGATAACTCACAGCGTTTAATTAAGGCAATTTCAGGGCTTTCCAAACTAACCCCTCTTTATCGTGACAAGTCTTTTAGTTGAAGATGATTAGAGCTGCTTTCAATTTAGCAGCCGCTGCATCTTTGTGAATGTAACATGTAGTTTTTCACTTTACCTGTACGAATGTACGCTGGCTCTGTTATTTCTGGTAGAGATGATCAAGCTGCTGTTCTCCCTCTGTTTCTGAACTCAACTCCCAACCATCCCAGTAAATAATTAAGCCTGGAAATGGGAATCAGTCACAGTTTCACACTGCCAGTAAAGGTTTGATTACAGGTTTCTGTGTAGCAATACTGATATAGGAGAAGAGAATGGGGAAAAGGAATAAACCTTCTAAAGCAGTGGTGCCCAGACTTTGTCACCCTGTGATCTACTCTTGCCACCTGACCTTCGCCATGAGATCTACCACAGTTAAAATAGTGTGACGTCTATCATTTGGCGTAATAAGCAAGAAAAAGTATCAATTGATGTTTAACAAATACACATAGCAATATATAAATGCATTGCCAAATTCACATTTAATGCCCACATAACATTATTCAAGTGCCAAATTCAAGCTTAATGTTAAAGGATTGAAGTAGTTTTTACTTCCCTATGTTGTGGCCCACTTTGTAGTCAGCACACAGAAACAAATATAAAGTGGGAACAAATATATACAGTGGCCCGGTGGGGACAAACTTCTATACTGTGATGAAACTACAAAGACGGATTGATTATCATCATTTATATAACAGCCAGTTACACAGCATAATTACAGAGTAAAATTGAGATTGAGTACTGCTCACAAGTATTTACAATCTAAAGTGTTTGGGTGCCAAGGTGAGCTCTTGCTGATAACAAAATGTTGACAAAAGGTTAGTGCATTTTTTTGAACCCTGACTGAGCAAAAGCAGAAGAAGATAAAACTGTAATAATCTGAACATGCTTGTGATAAATATAAAGAATTTTCTTTAGACCTGGGGGGGAAAACATTATCATTATAAGGGTGCCAGTGACCAGCATGATTAGTGGTGATGTCTGTGTGGGGGTATTTGCAACCATTTTGAGGCCCATAATCTAGATATTGTGTGGGCTGAAAATGCTCTGTCTGCCATATCTTTTAGAATATGAAATAAAGAACCTGACTTTTAAAAGAGCAGTAAAGCAATGCTAGAAATTAAAGGGAGGATGAATAGGAAAGATAAAATCCGCATTAGACAAGTGAGTTCTGAAGAAACAGGACAGTTCTTGTGGAGGAGAAATCTTCAGCAGTCTCTCAAGAAACCAAATTAAAGAAGTTAAGTATCCTAATTGAATGATTTCTCTGAGAATAACATCTGAAATAGATCCTTTATTAATGACATGGATAAACCCCTTTTTTTAAGGTATAGGACTATGACGCCAGTTGAATTGAAGAGGTATTGAAGAAAGACATATAAAGGCTCATTTACGCCCACAAGCACTGGGTAATGTGCACTTCTGCCTGCAGTCCGACATTTATTAAAAGTACTTGTGTCAAAATGTGCTCCTTCCTCCTCCCCATAGTTGCGCTCAGCGCTGCACAGTCTTTACTGTCTTCTGTTACGAATTGTGCGCTGCTGCTCCAGTTGACCTTGGGGTGCCCTGGAGTTAGCATCAAGCCAGACCAGGCTGTAGCTCCATGGTTCCAGCATGTTTTTCGGTCAGTGGTGCCAAAAGAATAGCGTGCGCACATCACTCGCTCCCTGCCCCAGAGGAGCTTACAATCTAATGTCCCTATCACATTCACACACATCATGGTCAATTTAGTAAGAAGCCAATTAACCTGCATGTATGTTTTAGAGTGTGGGAGGAAACCATTGGAGGAAACTTTCTCCTTGCAGATAGTGCCCTGACTGTGATTGAACTCAGGATCCTTAGTGCTGCAAGGCATAAGTTCTATTCAGTGAGCCACCAAAATAATTTAAGAAAAAGTGGTTTGTTTGCCACCTAAATGCATGGCATCAAAATTCCCCTTGCTACCATTGTTTTGAGCTTCAGCACTAGCACTTTTCAGCAGATTTCTTTCAAACACAAGGTTAAGTTTGGCAATAACCCAGGGTGGCATGGGCCTTAAACATTGCCATGGGCCAACTTACATGATCTCTGAGGTGTTTATTTTAAATGGATAAAAATACATTTTGTTTGCAATCATATGTACTTGTTTACATTTGTGTGCATTTATAAATTACTTTTGCATACATGTTATGGATGAATCATTCTGCATTTTTGGTTCTCATACATATTTTTTTAACCTTAATCATTATAGTGCCAACATGTTTTAGTAGCAATTAAACAAGAGATTTATCATTCACATCATTCCCTGACCCAGTGAAACGTACAATCTAAGGTCCCTGTCGCATTCATCCATTGCATACACATTTAAGCCTAGGAATAAACATATATGAAGTATATGGATGCTGGCTTTCTTTCTGTTCTCCCTTCCAGTTATCAAAAGCCCAGTTAAAATCTAACAAACCAACTTTGAATAATAGCTATGAAAAAATATCTAACAATCATGTGTGGAAAGCAAAATCGCAGCTAATTGGTTTGAGGTTCAGTAACTTTCCTTTGCACACTGCAGAATAACACTTTAAACACATTCTTTAGATTCTTGATATCAAGGCTTGAATTCAGCCTGGCAGCATTGATCTTTGCAATGGGCTGAACAAATGTTCTAAACTTGGATGAAATCAAAGCAATGTATTTTCAGAAGAGATGTCAGAAACATACCATAGGAATACAAAGTCTCCTGAAGGTGGCCAGTAGGTCTCCTTTAAAAAAATGTAAATCGCACAGTTATTTTTTTCCATCATCCCTCAAGACATTTAGATGCGTTGCCAAGGTTTTAAGACCCTTGCAAATCCTTAAATGTTCGAAATGTAATATTTTTTCATTTCAAACTTTGAAATGCAATTTCATTTTTAAATGACATTGTTTCATGTTAAAAAAAAAAAAAAAAGAAAAATATGTTTTGTGTAAGAAAGCAATCCCTATACTTTAATGTTTGCAGATTCACATTTTGCTGTAATAATTGTTTTGTTTGGGTACTCTACACCTAAATTGTACTTTTCTATATTGAACATAATATGTAGTTCTAACTAAGCATACTTTTTGGATACGAGCTTGAGTTGCTTGAGACACTCAAAAGCTTTTAATTGCCAGTTTTTTTGGCACTCTTCAAAGATCCAAAGAACATTCTTTAGTCTGTTTGCATTTGTACATTTTTGCTGTTATTTCTTGAATAATGCTTAATGAATGTGAAATTTAGTGTAGCAATTTGAGAAGTTGTACTGCTTTTGACACCGCTTTAACTTCTGCCACTGAGTAAGTTCAACTATATCCCTTAATAAATTACACATCATGATCAGTGACAACAATTTACTTTTTTACTACTCAACTCTATAAACCCCTCCCCCAGTGATTCCCCCACCTGTAGTTCGCAAGCAACATGTTGCTCGCCAACCCCTTGGATGTTGTTCCCAGTGGCCTCAAAGCAGATGCTTATTTGTGAATTTATGACTTGAAGGCAAGTTTTGGTTGCACGAAAACCAGGTATACTGACAAAGAGAGCCTCCTATAGGCTGCCAGTTCATATAGGAGCTACAAAATAGCCAATAACAGCCCTTATATGGCACCTCTGAAAACGTTTTCTTTCTTTTGTTGCATCCCAACAATGTTAATACATTGTTAAGGGCTCTAAGCTCTGAGTGTTCAGGGTTACTATTATCACACTTGTGTTTTGTTACATTTTTCAGCATGTGTTTTTAAACACACAAAAATGCCAGTGTGTAAGAGCCCTAAATCATGATTAAAGCGAAACACTTTATGGAATACATAATAAAGTATGGAAAACATATGAAACATCTTGATAACAGTACCTACTCATTGGCTACAGCACACTTATAAGTTTATAATTTGTCAACAGAAGAAAACAATATAGTGCCCATACAGGGAACATAGAATCAGTACTAATATGTAATAATGCCATGGGTGGATTCACAAGCAGTATGTCTGCTGTAATAACTTTAGTACACCTATAATGGTTTGGATCATCTTAACTCACTTTGTGCTGAAACTTGCCAGAAAATAAAATCATGAACCAAGGGCATAAGTGTAATATATAAGGTAATATATATCACTTATATAGTGTTCAGCATGAGGTGTATATATAGAGTAATCAATACAATCATTTTCTTTCTAGCTGAGTTAAAAGCATCTGTCCAGAGTTAATTATTGAGGGCTTTAGTCTTTTCTTGACAGTAGAAATATGTGTGTTTGACAGTGTGCTGCTATGTGTTTTATGGTGTCAGTATGTTGGTTGTGTGTGAATGTATTTGCATTGGATGCTTTGGATTTTTTTTTGTGAGTTGCTTGAGTGTGCTTGTGAGGCAAGTTGTTTGATGTGAATGTGTTTGCACATTACTGCAAGTGTGGAGGATGAAGTTTGCTTGCATTGGGTGTGCAAATACTGCAGTCTTTATCCATATTTATATATAAATGCCATTTCCTGCTTTGTCGCTCTCTGAATATTGGACTCCCTTAAACGAGAAATCAACCAAAAATGCTTCTTTTTGGGGTGAAGGGGAATAGGGTAAAACATTTTGAATTAAGCTTGCCATACATGTTAAGAATTTTCAAAGATCTTTTCGTTATCATAGGACAAAGCGTATCCTGAAACAATAATTTTAAAGTATAATTTACCCATCAACGAAAACAAACATTTCAAGCAATATCGTCTAGTTGAAGCTAGGAATACTACCTGCTTGGTCCTGCAAACAATTGGACAATGGGCAAATTCTGTAGTTAACGGCAAAAAATTTCTGACCAATATTGGATGAAAAATCACTAGATGTACGATCATTTGGTGCCCACTAACCTTATGATAATTTGATGGATTTGTCAGATCACACTGAAATTGGTTGTTAGGGAGAGAAACATCTTAACGTGTATGGTCAGCTTTAGTCTACACATGGGTCAATACAATAAGATATAAATTAAAATTAGAAATACAAATAAATTCATTACAGTTAGATTGAAGATTAAGTGCCAAGTGGAGATTATTATGATCTTTCCTGCGTTCAGGGCTGAATCGTCTCATATGGAGGTAGAAACAATAGGGATTTTACCCCTATCTAATGATTCAGCCCTAAACACAGACTTTGCTCGGGCGCATTCAATGGCGCCTGATCATAATATTTTGCCCCAGCCGATCTGCAAGACGACCGATATCCGAAACTTTTGTGATACACGCACCAAATATCGTACGAACCATCATTTCATACGATAATATCTGTGTGTGTATGGTCCACTTAAGGGGGTCCCTTTGCCTTAATAGATACAAATAGGCAGATAGTGCTGCAGTTTGCAGTGATTGTCAGTGCATCATAAGTGACAGGACAGTGTCGGATTTTATGTGAGGTCTTTAAGATGGTCACACACAGGCAGATTTAAGCTTATCTGCCCATGTATGGGGACCCTGATAGGTCTACCTAACCTGATATTTGGCCGAAAATTGTTCAGGTTCGATTTTCCCATCGGATTAGGGACAGCATTAGCACACTGATGCAGTACTCTCACCAACGGCTCTTATACCCATCACATAACACTGTAACCTATGTAATTATTATGGATTCCACAAATAATAAAGCATTCATTGTAGTTTTCCTTGTCATTAAGCCATTTGCCAATAACAGGGAGGTTGCCTGGCTCTGTGCATGAATATTCCCTATCATTTGGCAAAATGTTTTCAGCAAAGAGTATTGAATGTTTGATTAAAATAATTGTAGTTTTTCCTTGCCATTGACCAATTTGTGCAAGCAGAATTAATCTTGCTGTGCGCTCTTTTGAACAGTCTGTAGGGTGTGTGTGCAATCAGAATGGCAAGTGATGTTTTAAAAGGAAGCGTTTCATACACAATATGTTCATGCTGATACAGTCATGAGTCACATCCCAATATAAATGAAATGAATAAAAAGTTTGACACCAGTAACATGCAGTTGGCTGATTAACTGCATTCAGGTATGGCTGCTTGCAGGGTCCAGTCAATTAGTACTGCATGCATGATTTTCAGGAAACCTGAAGAAACACAAAAACCATTTGATAGTGTGATAGCAGGAGGCAGGGAAAAGGTTCTTCAACTTGTAATTAGAATCTTTAAATGTCTGATTTTTCTGTTTCATGCTTCATATTTAAAACATGTGTTTCTTCACAGGGGTATGGACTGGAAGACGTGGTGTGGGAACAGTATACTGTCACATTGCAAAAGGTATGTTGGATTAGTGTTCTTTACCTTCATGTATATCAGACAATATTTTGCATCCTAAATTCCATTTTAACCGGTGAAAGTCACATTATGGTGACTTAACTTATCCCCTATTGCATAATGCGTCTTTCCTCAAGAGACCATTTACATGCACTGAGGAAATACTACTGTGTTGACCTCTGGTGGTCAGCAAGGCTACAACATGGAATCCTATAATTCACATTCACAGTCTGCAACATTTTGCTCACCAGCAGAACTTAGTACCTTCAGTCAAGGTAATGTTATCACCAGAACAGTTTCATTGTGAAAACAGTGGTGGCTTTTATCTTTGGTACTTTGAAATAATGTGTAGCAGTCAGTTTCCCATCAGTTAATATCTAATACCTGTGCAAGGTTAACAGGCAGAAATTGCCTGTATCTTTGCACAGTGTTATTCATCTAACTGCTAACAGGAGCTTTAAGGTGGCCACACACGTGGAGATTTTAGATCATACAACCCGCCACTAACCGTTCAGGGCTGAAACGGCAGATAAGGAGGTAGAAACAATAGGATTTCTACCTCCTTCTGCCGATTCAGCCCCGAAGACAGATTTTGCTCAGACGCCTTCTATGGCGCCCGATCAAAATCTTTAAACCGGCCCGATCAGCGAGTTGACCGATATCGGCAGCATCCTGCGATATCGGTCGACTCACCGACTTGCCATACACGCACCGAATATCGTACAAAACGAACTTGGTATCCTGCCAACTGTGCAGCAATTTGGAACTCAGAATGGAAGATCTGTAGGAGAGAGCCTAACAAAAATACAAGC
The DNA here is from genome assembly GCF_000004195.4 of Xenopus tropicalis. Taxonomy (NCBI): domain Eukaryota; kingdom Metazoa; phylum Chordata; class Amphibia; order Anura; family Pipidae; genus Xenopus; species Xenopus tropicalis. Next base: position 129,373,832 of record NC_030677.2, read on the forward strand.
AATTAAAAGTAACAATATAATGGTCTGGTTTTTGGTGGCAAAGATCAGTTACCCCTTCCCCAGATTTTCTTATTTTCAGTTGTAGGCTATATATAGGAGCACTAATAATTTTAAAAATAATACAAAATAAATAATGAAGATCAGTTAAAAATGTTCATGTGGATGCAATGACTACCTAAGTTAGGTTAAGACCAGAAAGGGCCTGCTGTGTGTCAGTCAACATTGTATTCTCTAGTGCAGTAGCTCGGAAGCAACATGTTTCTCACCAACCCCTTGGATGTTGCTCCCAGTGGCCTCAAAACAGGTGCTTATTTTTAAATTTCTGGCTTAGAGGCAAGTTTTGGTTGCATAAAAACCAGGTGTACTGCCGAACAGAACCTTTTGTAGGCTGCCAGTCCACATAGGGGCTACCAACTAACCAATCACAGCCTTTATTCAGTACCGTCATGTATATTTTTCATGCTTATGTGGCTCCCTAACTTTATATATTTGAATGTGGCTCATGGTTAAAAAGGTTGGGGACCCCCGCTCTACAGTGTTTTATCCACTATGCTGATGCTGTGAGGATCAAATAATATGTAAACCCATTGTACATTTTACCAAATACACAGCTAGTGGTCCAAAACTATTTTTACTTATCTTCTATTAATGCATTATGCAGCAGTTAATCATGCCAGCAGCATGGTATGTTTTGTCAAGTGCCAAATGGTTAATACAGGTATAGGACCTTTTATCCAGAATGCTCCAGATAAGAAATATTTCCATAATTTGGATCTCCACACTGTAAAAAATTATTTAAGCATTAATAAACCCAGTAGGATTGTTTTGCCACCAGGGATCAAGTACAAGGTACAGTTTTATTATTACATAGAAAAAGGAAATGAATTGCAACATTTTGCATTATTTGATTAAAATGAAGTCTGTGGGAGATGGGCCCATAATTCTGACCTTTCTGGATAAATGGTTTCTGGATAATGGATGCCATACCTATATGCTGTAGAAAGATTAGGGTCTGTTTTTTCTTTTGCTCTTCCCCTCTCTTGCTCTTCTGTTTATCTTGAGATTAGTGAGTATAATTCAAAAGTTGTGTACATCAAATACTTCATGTTTCTGCAGATGAAAAAAGCAACCAGAACAGTATCAGTATATTGTAATTCTAATGCCTACATTCATGTATCAAAAAATAAATAAATAAATAAATTGCCTGTTTCAGTGGGAGAAAAAAACATCTGTCTCTATTTACAGTAAACTGCAGATTTCCTGTTTAGGCTGATCCTGAATTTTTCTACAATGAATAAAGTAAATGTAAAAATAAGTGTGTGGCAGAGAGCTATGATGGTGTTTGGAAGCACTGTCCCTCCCGATTGGTTAGGTACACTGGTGTTAATACTAGAATGTGAAGCCATTCCATCCATATGAACATTGAGCCCAAAGCAATCCATCACCCAGTGTGATCTGAAAATTATTCTTTATTGATATGTTTCAGTTTAATTTTGTTTACCATAGGACACCAGAAAAGGATTTGGCATTGCTGTTTCTGGAGGAAGAGACAATCCACACTTCCAGAATGGCGACAACTCCATTGTGATCTCAGATGTACTTATAGGGGGGCCTGCAGAGGGTCGGCTTCTGTAAGTAATAAAAAGCATGTTTATTTTTTTGAATTTTTTTTTTTCAGAAATGCTAACCCTGATTTGCTGGATTACACCATTACACCTGTACAGTCACTTACCATGTCAAAGGGTTCCTCTTGAGTACTATACTCCTTTTTACATTTTAGGGGAAAGACAAGGTAATAATGTACTTAAGTGCCCATTTACTGTCCTTGTTATAATATCCCAAAGCACCATAGTTACATTTCACAAAAGTACCTACATTTGAGCTCCTAAATATAAGGAAAAACAGACACTTAATTGGAGTCCATCTTTTTTAGTGTATACATCACTTCCTTCTGAATGTCGATTTGCATTTCATGTGATGCATGGGTCATCACTGAACCAGAAAAATCTTACTACAAGGAAGGCAAGTGCTTGACGTGGCTTAGTCTGATGTACATGCAATTGCCATGGGATGGTTTGTGGGACCCCAAAACGAAGTCTGGTGATATGTACTAGATCAGTGCTGTCCAACTGGTGGCCCATGACCCCCCTCTGTGTGGCCCCCCACCTGTCTGGCTGCTTTGATGGTTTACCCTTGTATAAGCTTTAAATGGTATCAGTACTGAGATTAACAGCCCCCCTGCATGGTTCTCACCTCAGATTCAGGCTGTGATCCCTCTGTATTGTTTAAACATGTAATCCCCTGTACTGTTCACACCTTTTAATCTATGCATTGTTTACCCCCTGCAGTGTTCACACCTCAGGCTCAGGCTGTAATCACCCACATTGTTCAACTGTTCACACCTCATGCCTGTGTGTAGGCAGCATAGGGTAGGCAGAGTATGGCACATAGGCAGCATGGGGCAGGGAGGGTATGGCACAAACAGACAGTATAGGACAGGGAGGGTATTGAACACACAGGCAGGGTAGGGCAGAGTATGGCACACGCAGGATAGGGCAGGTAGAGTATGGCACACACAGGCAGGGTAGGGCAGAGTATGGCACACACAGGCAGGGTAGGGCAGAGTATGGCACACACAGGCAGGGTAGGGCAGAGCATGGCACACACAGGCAGGGTAGGGCAGAGTATGGCACACACAGGCAGGGTAGGGCAGACAGAGTATGGCACACACAGGTAGCGTAGGACAGGCAGAGTGCTACCCTATGCTGCCTGTGGGAGGTGAACCTGGCAGAGGTTTGTTCTGGGAGTTTGTTAGCAGTTGGAAATAGCCAGTAAATGGTCCCTAAGGTGTGTAATTATGTACTGGGGGCTGCTGTGCTATCCACAGGGGAAGAGTCATATGGATTTTAGGGTGTGTCTTAATATGACATAATATATTTCTTTCACAAATGAATGACGGTTGATATCCCTGCAGTGAGGACCAAGCATTTGGGTTTTTGCTGCACTACCACCATTGTGATAAAATGGGTGTGGTTTGAAGTGGGTGTGGTTTAAAAGGGGGGAGTGGCTTCCATTAGCGGCCCTCCACCATGTATGCGCGAGAAATTCTGGCCCTCGGCACCGCAGAAGTTGGACAGCACTGTACTAGATGAATTGAATGGAGGGAATGAATTTCATCAGTTATTTGGAAGTTTATTTAATTTTTTAATGAGAACATTCATAAATTGTTGGGGGTTTTTTTTTTTTTTTCTTCGACTTTCCTTGTCCTTTAAGATCAACTTTTTTTAAGATTTTATAAACAAAAGGCTTTGCATCTGATATGCTAATTTGATACATATGAATCAGGGATGTCAATTGGTTTCACTGCAGTTGATCAGTTAATTGGCCTCAGTGCAATGACCTTTGTTCTTTTGTTATTTATTATTGTGTCAATCCCACTGCAGGCAGGAATAGCTTTATTTATAGATGCGCAGCAGCACTCATATAAAATATGTTTATTGACTCTCATTTTTTCCCCATAAAGGAAATCTGACATTTGACATGATAGATCCCTGGTAATTTATTTGTGTTTTTGTAGTCATTTTTTTTCCTGCTGATTGATTTCAGCTAAAGATTTAAAAAGCTAATGCATGATTTAGTGATTGTCTTTGAGCAGGGAGAGTTACTAACACTATAAAATGTACACATTTAGGGCAATCTCTTTGTAATGACAACTGTTTTAATAAGAACAATAATGTCATTTTTTAAGTAAAAAATGCACCCTATTTCTTATTAGCTTTCACTTCTCTTTTTTCCTCTTAAAGGACAAAGAGAGGTAAATTATATAAAGCTGTTTCTGAAAGCTAAACCCAAATGCCCCTCTGTTTTGTCCTCTTCCTCTGATATCACTGCTTTTTATCCTGAAGTCAAATTCTATGGGCAAGAATCATGCACATATTGCTCCAAGCCCGTGTTTATGGATGCTCCTTGGTATTAAGATTTTTTAGGCTGAAGTGATGACAGACAGGTTACATGGAATGATTCAAGTCTAGGCAGGGGGAAGTAATGTGCAAGAAAGGAACAATGGCCACAAAGTATGTGGAATTGTTTCTATGTATTGGTACAGTTTAGTTTTAACGTTTTCATTGAAATAGATCTAGTGGTTTAATACGCCACAAAAAGGACTATCTTTGGCATAAAGCTTGTTTGTTGAGTTTAGTCCTTTAACTTGTTGACCCCCTCAGGTCTGCAAACATATGGAACAAAGTAATCTCAAATCACTGTGGCAATGCAAAAACAGGTAATCCCAAGGTTTAATGAGGTGCCATTGACATAGTACATACCATTTTGGAAGACTAAATCCACCCTTCTTCAGGTTAGAGAAATAAAATCCACATTATTTTCAGTACAGATCATTTTATAAAAACTGTCCAACTTATTACAAGTGGTGGGCCAATTATATCACATACATTGTGTTGAAAGGCCAGATTTGAATAAAATGATGTCGTATAGTGAAGTCTATGGAGCAGATTGGGAGATATAAAAAATCATGTGGAGGGCCACACCTGGCCCTTGTGTCTCCATTTGGACAGCCCTGACCTAAGTAACAACTAACTGCCATCAAGTATATGCATTATTAAACTCATATTTTTTATTAAGTGATATATTTTGTCATCATAATGTTAATACTCATTACTTTCACTTTTACTTATGGGAAATTATATTATATTAAAAAGTAGAAGTCTTGTCTTGCTTTATGCAGCTAATTCTACTTGAAAAGATGAAATCACTGGGGGGTGCAAAAATGTTAGGTACCCCCATTGATTAATATCACTTACTTGATCTCCCAGGCTTGTGCTCCTATTAGCAAAAAATTGCACCAGCCCAGTGTACATGCAGGCAAACAATCTTCTTTTTTTCTTCTCCTTTTACTGCGATCCCGGGGCCAGCGCCTGTACAGTACAGTACAGTAGAAAAGCTGACTTTTTTGTTAAAAAGCGTGTTTTCACTCTACTGCCCATGCGCAGCCAACGCAAAGAAAGAAGATGGAGGAGGATTGGTGGCCTCTGTGTGTATCCAGGGCTGGTGCATTTCTTTGCTAACAGGAGCACCAGACCCGTGGTATTAGGTTAGTGAATACAGTCACTGAGGGGTGCCCCCACGCAACAAATCTCCCCATGTACCCCTGCCCTTACTACTGCGCTGCAAGTTGGAGTGAAATCCCCCCCCCCTCCTCAGCAGCCAATCACCAGAACAATAGAAAGGTAACAAGATAACTGCTCCCTAAAGGTCCCCATACACAGGCCGACTATAGCTGCCGATATCGGTCCCTTGGACCGATTCGGCAGCTAATCGGCCCGTGTATGGGGAGAGCAGAGCGGCCTGGCCGACCGATATCTGGCCTGAAATTGGCCAGATCTCGATCGGCCAGGTTAGAAAATCCGGTCGGATCGGGGACCGCATGGAAGGTGGCCATACACGAGCAGATCCACTCCCTTGGCGATGTCGCCAAGCGAGCGGATCTTCCCCCGATATCCCCACCTACGGGTGGGCGATATCGGGGAGCATTTAGGTAAAAAAAAAATAATCCGATCGTTTGGCCCTGGGGCCAAACGATCGGATTATGTGGGCGGCAATGGGGCAGTCGGATCGGGGACCGCATCAACGAGCCGATGCGGTCCCCGATCCGACCGGATTTTCTAACCTGGCCGATCGAGATCTGGCCAATTTCAGGCCAGATATCGGTCGGCCAGGCCGCTCTGCTCTTCCCATACACGGGCCGATTAGCTGCCGAATATCGGCAGCTATAGTCGGCCCGTGTATGGGGACCTTTACACTTGCATTGCAAAAAATGCTCCTTTGCCCCACCTAGTGGTAGATATGAGAATAGCACTCAGTTGAAAAACACCCAAGTCCAGAAGAAACAGTAGCTTATCTAAAAACAGTTTCATTGTTAAGTGCTGGTTTTCTGAAAGCTCAGGATCAGGCAGAATGACAGAGATCGCTGCCTACACACCAATATTACTTCATAACCAATTATAACTAAAAATGGTAGAATGAATGATTTGCAAAGTACACAGTGTAGTTTAGTAATTAAAACTATACCATAATTGGAATCCCTCTAACAGATAGCAACTTTAAATGTAGAAAACATTTTCACCATATGTAACTGATTATTTAACTATTCTAAAATACTATACAGAAAATAATAAAGGATGATTAAAGCTTTAGGGAAAAAAAACTAAAATGATGATATAATGAAAAGGGGTAATTATGGCATGCCATTTACTCTTTAAATGATAATATACATTACATTTATATTCCAAGCCTGATGTGCTGGGATGCCATATTTATCCCCTGGGGAAATTGCTCCTTTCAGCTGTTTGAAGTAGAATAGGATGGAGGTGGGTTGTGGGTAGAACTGTCCTCAGGCCACAAAACAGAATGTGTTGCTGGAAAAATGTTATTTCTTGGGCAAGTCTGAGAGACTCCTGTGCATATTCAGAAAACATGCACTGTAGGTTAGGCCTGATAACAGGTTTCACAATCTATATGTTAGCTAAGAAATAAGTGCATTACTTTCAAAGGAGAAAAATGTGGGGTTGTTGTAAACGGATATTCCTATTTAACATATTTTCTTTATATTCTAGAGAGAATGACAGGGTTATAATGGTTAATGGGACCCTTCTTGAGAATGTGCCACATTCTTTTGCCGTTCAGCAGCTGAGAAAATGTGGGAAAACAGCAGTTCTGGTAAACTACTTTTGACCATAAGTTAAAATTTTGTCTGATATTGGTAATCATTTATAAAGCTGTAATCAAAGTGATATAATACATGACAGATATGAAGTTAATGTGGTATAGCATACGCTGCAGCAGTGTTGGATTAAGATAAACTGGGGAACCTAGGGATTCTCTAATCTGAAGTGGTCAGATCATACAGTCCTTATTAGCTTTTATAGATGTGCTGTGGAGTCAGTCCTTATAGGTTGTATTACATATTGGTATGGTACCTGCTCTGCACAAGAAAAGAAAGCTTTGCAAAGAGTGATGAAAACCGTTCAGAAGATCATTAGTACCCCACTCCCAGCAATTCAGGATATTTATATCATGCACTGTCTTTGGAAAATAGAGAAAGATTTTAATCACCCTACAGTACATTGCCATTTTTTGGCCTCTGGTAGACTTAGGTCAATTTATACACATACTGCTAGATTTAGAGGCTGTTTTTATCCTAGTGCTATTAAATTGTTTAACACATATTAATAATAATATGTTTATATTTTATAAGTTTTATTTATTATAATATACTTCCAGTGATGGTGGTTAATAATAGTAGGGTTTATATATTTATGTTTGATTGTCAACAGACACTGTAATGTCAAGGTGGCTAAAGGTGGACATACACCTTACAATTACGATGGTCGCAGGAGAGATCATTCCCACCCGCCACTGACGTTCAGGGCTGAATCGTTAAGATTGGAAGCACTATATATTTTTTTTTTTATATATGTGCTAGTGGCGGTTTTTAACATATGTAATATTGCTAATAGACATTGGAAATTTGGAAGTTTGCCAAGCTATTATTTAATTGTGATTTATTGTGATTATTGTATTTTTTATTTATTGTCATGTTATATTGAGTGTTAAATGTTTGTAAAGAAGTCTGTAAAGAAGGCATTGAAGTAAGAATTTAATTGCACATTTTACTCTGTGCATATGACAATAAACTTTGAACATGAACTTGTATTCAGTATATGAGTTTCCTTACATGCATCCTGCTGGTGCCACTTTAGTCTTTAACATAACAGTTATAGTATTAAGGAAGAGAGAGAGAATTAATTTAACACAAACTGATGAAATTTCACCCATTCCAGTCCATTACAGGCTCTAAAGCAGTTCAGCTGGAGGTCCAAGGGCTGGATATGACTCTCCAATAGATTTTTTTATGGATCCCAGTATGTCAAAGATCTCCATAGAGTTCTTTTTGTCTATGATGACACTTTTGCCCTGGGGGCTTTACAGTTTTTTGGCAACATTTTGTAAGGCCCTGGCTTTTGGTTGTGCCAGGACCTGACAAATGTGTTTTTTTTTTTTTTTTTCCAACTCTGCCTGATCATGAACATGCATTATCTTACAAACATTTAGCTTGAATTTAAAATTACCCTGTCATTTCTACCCTAATTATATTTTTTGTATAAATGATAAATCCATTTTTTTCCTTCTGGCAGGTGGTGAAAAGACCACGGAAGATACAGCTGGGTCCTCCAAGCAAATCAGAGCCTGCCCTAGATGTAATGGATGACTATCCTGAATATGAGAGCAGAACCGCCTATAGTGCATATAGCGACAGGAGTGGATATGGGGGCTCCCGCAGCCGTGATACAAGCCCAGACAGAAGCTTAAGAAGGGAGCAAGATAGAGGTCATTATTATGAACGAGAACAGGGCGGTTATGGCAGCCGTGCCCGAAGCGTTGACCAAGATCTTAATATGGAATATGGACAGAGGCGGGACCATAGTCGTGGTAGGAGCATTGACCGGGATTTGGATGAGGATCGTGGGTACAGGAGAGACCATAGTCGTGGTAGAAGCATAGACAGAGACCTGGATGATGACCGTGGCTACAGAAGAGATCGCAGTCGTGGTAGAAGCTTAGATCGTGAGCTAGATGACCAGCGTGATTACAGAAGAGACAACAGCCGTGGTCGCACCTTAGATAGAGATGTGATGTATGACAGAGGTGGAGATTACAGTCCAGAAAGAGATACGGGGAGAAAAACCTATGAAAAGGAAATTCAGAAAAGTCGTAGCCGAGATAGACTACAGTCTCGTAGCCCATCGCCTCAAAATAAAGGTTCAGACAAAACCAAAAGTGTTCTTCTGACAAAGAACAAGTCAAATGAAGGTAAATGAATAATGTTCATATTGTTTTCTAAAAACCTATAAAAAAAACATAGTGAATAAAGTATTGCTAACACCTGGATTATTTTGTTTTGCCCTCAGAATATGGCCTTCGCCTTGGCAGCCAGATTTACATCAAGGGGTTGACAGGGACTGGTTTGGCAGGAAAAGATGGGAATTTACATGAAGGAGATATCATACTCAAGGTAAAGTGAGCAGAGGTTGGCCTAGGGGTTAAGCTTTACATTTTTTACCAGCAGGATTTTGCATTTCATTTGCCATTTCACTTTAGGGGCATTTCCTGAGGGGTAATTTTAGTTTGCCCAGGGAAACAATACAATCTATAATTTTTTTTTATATTTCTGTGTAATTCCACTTCTGTAACAAGATTTAAGGGTCTAAATACAGTCTTCTTTAGCCCCTACTCATTACTGGTCAGCAGCAATCCGGCCCACACACCAACATGCCCGGTGAATAAGAGGTCCAACAAGACTAGGGCCCACTGGGTCCAGGCCCACTTTATCCAGTGCCCTGTTGGGCCAGTCCAACTCTGTACCCCAATATCCCAGTGTGGGTGCCAGTGTGCATGTGCTGTTTGCTGATCACCAAGATGGCTGCTGGGAACAGGTTGGGACCAATGCTGTTAAGCAGCTCTGTAGTTTAGGACATGCTATGGGGGAGCAGATAAGTTGCGGAAAGTGTCGGTTAAAATGTCGTATAAATGTCTTTAAACGACAAATTCACAAAAGTGTCTGTAAACTTTCTTACGGCAAAAACGGAAAAGTGGCGGTTGAGTCGGAATTTAGGCGGATTTCTGTTTGTGAATCCGGAGAAAGTGTTTTCCACCAGTTTTTCCACCACTTTTACTCCAAAAAAGGGCTACCTCCACTTTTGTGAATTCCTCCTTAAGTGTTAACACTGTTAGAAAGTCTTAAAAATGCTTGCTGGTATTGCAGTATGATTGCATCTATAAGACTTGCCACAGATTCTGTATTTACCCAGAAATATAGTCCAGTGTGGAGTTTAGTTACAATGGGAAAAAGGTGGAATCTTAACTATAGCCATGCCCCCTATCGCTTTGACCTTATCTAGGATGTCCCCCCTTCTTACTAATATGCTACTAGATTAGGAACACATTGTAATCTCTGCAGTAGTGTAGTTTATTGCTTACTGGAGCAGACTTCTTTATACAGTGTAAAACATTGATTTTGTTGAATTCTTTCAGTGACTGACTCTTGTCATTAAGGCTGCAAAGTTGCAACAGAAAACTGAACCATAAGCAGCACTTATGGTTACTACTACTACTAATACTACTACCTATTGCAGTGCATTACACTTGCTGCCATACACCACCAGCTTCTTGAACATGCTCATCATTGTGTATGTATAAGTAAGGCATAATACACAGTTTTTGTTTACTGTATTCATTTGCAGATTAACGGTACTCTGACTGAGAACATGTCTTTACTGGATGCCCAGGCTTTAATAGAGAAATCGCGAGGAAAGCTTCAGCTTGTGGTTCTTAGAGACAAAAAGCAGACACTGATCAATCTGCCTTATGTGGAAGACAGTGATTCAGAAATGGAAGGTCTGTATGAATAATTGTAGGGTGCTTAAAACATTAAAGGACAATGAAAGGTTAATATAAATTAAAAATAAGTCTAAAGGCATTCTTTTTAAGTACTTACTGCATATCTAAATTCTCAGGGGGGGGAGGGAATGAAACACGTGCAGTATGAAGCAAGGAGGGAAAGGAAGGGAGAATACCTTTTTAGAGATGGCTGCCTGTTCTAGAAAATGTGAAGTAAGTGTGACTGAGTAAATATTTGATTAGGTGAGCCAAAAGTGTGGTGTTTTTACTAAACAATAAGAGGACTATTGGGCAGTATGCTTTTTAAATTTTGACTTGCATTCTCCTTTAAAGGAATACTGTCACGGGAAAATGTTTTTATCAAAACTCATCAGTTAATGGAGCTTCTCCAGCAGAATCCTGCATTAAAATCTGTTTTTTAAAAACACAGATTATTTTATTATATATTTCAGTCACACTTTACTGCTGAGCTGCAAGTTGGAGTGATATCACCCCCCTCCCTTACCCCCAATGGCAGCTGATCGGCAGAACAATGGGAAGGTACCAAGATAGCAGCTCCCAGCAGATACCAGAATAAAGGTCGCCAAGCGAGCGGATCTTCACCCGATATCCCCACCTAAGGGTGGGCGATATCGGGGAGCGTGTAGGCTAATTCAGTTGTTTGGCCCTGGGGCCGAACGATCAAATTTATATTGGTCGGCAATGGGGCAGTCGGTCTGGGGACCGCATCAACGAGCCGGTGCAGTCCCCGATCCGACTAGATTTTTTAACCTGCCCAATCGAGATCTGGCCAATTTCAGGCAGGCCCGTCGATAGTCCCCATACACGACCCGTTTAGCTGCTGAATCGGCCGTGTATCCCGGGGACCTTAACACTGTTTCTGCCTTCCAGCTAGTTCCATAAAGCCTGATCTAACACTTCATGTAGTGAAATGAACTTGTATATCTCCAAAGCAGAAATCTAACTTTATGAAACAAGGTGAGCATCACCAGCAGAGCCCTGGGCCAAGCCGGCTGGGAGCCCTAGGCAACCCGTCGGCACTCCAGTGCTCCCACCCGCCCCCCCTGCAGGGTCACTGTGTGTATGCGCACATTCTTTCACATATGTGGCGTGGAGCTGCAGAGGAGCTCGCACTGGAGCAGCGCTGACAAGCGGCAGTGGGGATCAAGGGCCCAGACTAGGGGTAGGCAAAAGGAAGAGGTATGTGCATAGCACCACCTCATGGTAGCTCCCTCGGCATGTGCCTCTTTTGCCTACCCTTAGTTCCGGCCCTAATCAGCAGATATAGCCATAGTTCTCTATCTAGTACTGTAGAGAGGGATTTATTCTATGGAGTTTGCGGTGCAAAATTAAATGTTTAAATTCTTTGTGCACACCACACAAATTTTTGTGTGTGCGCACAAGCCTACAGCTTAGAAGGGAACATAAAGGTCTGTGTATGTGGTTATATTGGGGCTCGGTGAGATATCAAAAGGTTGGAGAATCCCAACAAGCAAGGACTGAATCATGCCTTGTGTTTGAACCTTTCCTAAATGAAGCCTTTTGCAATTTGATCTTTGACCTTGGGGCTAAACCTGTCTTATCATCCCAAATTGGCCTAAGATAATGTTAGCTCACACAGATAAAGGACAGCTTATCTGTGGCCAGTTGTGTTTTATTTATGGAGTATTTTTGCATTTCTAGAGGATTATTCACACAAGAGGAGGAATCCAAGGTCTAAGGAGCCATAAATCAGGAACCGGTAAGGACAATGCAGTTCATGGCTAAACATGAAGTTGCTATATTTGATTTATATTTGAGCAATTACATTGCTGTTCTTCTTGGTCCCTAAATTGCTTTCCATACATAGGGGCAAAGGTGTATGTATTTTTTTTTTTTCCTCAATGTCCTGTGGATTTATTGTGCCCATTGCTGTTGACACATGTTGAGAAATGCTTACAACTTACATAAATAAAACATATAGTTTGTAATATCTTCAAAACACAGTTCACATGAACAAGAGGCTACTTGTTAATTTAATATGGCTTTTTTATCTACCAGCCACAAAATGTTAATTAACACCAGTCTATATGTTACATGCCCATTTTTAAAGGAACAATTAGACCATAAAATTTATATTTATTGATGGCTTCAGCCAACAAATGAGTATATTTGCCCACCATGGTTCTCTCTTAGGGGTCACAGCAGCCAAGATGCCATGTGTGCCCTAAGCCCTTAATGTTGTGCCTTGTTATAGTGGTTTGTGATTTATTTTTTGCTTCCTATGGAAAAATAATTATTACTTTATATAGATGTGGGGAAAATAATAGATACTGTGTCAATTTAAAAGTAACAAATAGTGTTAACAACGTGTACTGTAATGTTCCAGAAGAGATCTTTATTTAGAATATTTGGTTTTCTGTTTATCTTTCAGACTCATGACGTGGGGTTTTAAAAGGCCAAAAGAACATTTTTTTCTACCCTTTTTCCTAAATATTTTGAGAATTATTTGTATTTCATATTCCATTAAACATTGATTAACCATAAAAAAAGCTTTGTGTAGCTGTGTTTATTTCATATTTTAAAATAATGCATATTTTTGACAAATGTAAATGCGATAAATTAAAAAATAAAAATAGCAATCTGTCAGTATTACTAAAAATGGTCACAATTATCTTTCCTGTAAAAGTGCCCCCAGCACTTCAACATGGCTTAGATGCCAGGGAGTGCAGGATCTGTACCATGTACTATCAGTCAAGCTGGGCTGAAGGCTGTACCTTTTACAGCAGGAACTCTTAAAATGAGGAAAAAACTAGTGTGTGTGTGTGTGTGTCATTTTGCCCAAGATTCAGCCTTTTTCAGCAGGATTCAAATGTGCCCAAATCCACTTCCCTGGCCAAGCCAAATTTGAATCCTTAAAATCACATGACTTTGTCACAAACACAGTTGAAAATTTTTCATATACATATTAGACACACATATACACAAGTATGCAATCCGTTGTCCAGAAACCTGTTATCCAGAAACTGTAGATATTAGTATCACAATAGCCTTGGATATTCTGATTGTTCAAGAACTCATCCAGGCCCCTCTTAAAGGCATTAACAGAATCTGCCATTACCACATCTCTAGGAAGGGAATTCCATAACCTCACTGCCCTCACCGTGAAAAACCACCTACGCTGCTTCAAATGGAAGCTCTGTTCCTATAATCTAAAGGGGTGACCGCTGGTGTGTTGATTGTTTTTATGGGAAAAAAGAACATCCCCCATCTGCCTATAATCCCCTCTAATGTACTTGTACAGAGTAATCATGTCCCCTCGCAAGCGCCTCTTTTCCAGAGAAAACCACCCCAACCTCGACAGTCTAACCTCATAGTTTAAATTTTCCATCCCCTTTACCAGTTTAGTTGCACGTCTCTGCACTTTCTCCAGCTCATTAATATCCTTCTTAAGGACTGGAGCCCAAAACTGCACTGCATACTCAAGGTGAGGCCTTACCAGGGACCTATAAAGGGGCAAAATTCTGTTTTCATCCCATGAGTCAATGCCCTTTTTTATACAAGACAGCACTTTATTTGCTTTAGTAGCCTTATTAACATTATTCTCTGTAATTATAGAACAGTATTTTGAAATTGATCACAACTAAGATATAATTAATCCTTATTGGAAGCCAAACAATCCTATTGGGTTTATTTAATGCTTAAATTATTTTTTAATAGAGGTATGGAGATCCAAATTCTCTTATAATAATTATTATACATATTATATACATTTTTCTCATTTTTAGAGTTACAGCTGTGTAAAAGTGTTTGTGTCAGTGACAACATTATCTATCTACATAGATGCTGGTACATTGATGCAACAGGATATCCACTGAGACCAGGGAAAACATGTTTTTACCATTAGCTTACAGTAGATTTCTCTGTCAAAATAAGAAATAGTCCCTGAGAGAGGTGGTAATGAGTGATTCATTGCACAGTAAGGTATTCCAAGAAGGTGGCCTAGTTTGCATTATATTTTATGCTAAGCCCTACACATTTCTGTAAAGGATAAATATTCTGGTTTGAGGCCAGAGGTTATGCAGTTCCTTAGATTGCTAAATTGACACTTAGAAAAAGCATCAAAGCAATCCCTAGGAGCTGATTAACTGGGTAGGGCTTATATATGATTCTTCGGATAAATTGATAGCAGAAAACAGTCCGTTCCAGAACTCCCTTGGATTTTTTGCAGTTTGTTGCTTTTTGTTTTTGGAATCCATTTTGCGAAAGAAATCAATTTTGGGAAACCTGAGCGAGTTCAGAAACTCTCATATGTTTACATGAACAGGATAATTGAAGGATGATAAATTAACCCATAGTTTTGTGCAAAGCAGTGATGCTGCATAGTACAGGTATGGGACCTGTTTTCCAGAATACTCAGGGCCTGGGGTTTTCCAGATAAGGGGTCTTTTTGTGATTTGGATCACCATACCTTAAAGGAGAAAGAAAGGCTAGTAAAGAGTTAATCTCAAGCTGCAGGCATACCTTCAGTTGTCTCAATAGTGCTCTTAAGTCTCCCCATATTTCACCTGTTCTGATGATCAGAAGCCAAACAGGAAGAAAAAACACTGAACTGAGTAAAGAAAGTTCCCATAATGCCTCACTCCTGCACAGACACCCAGACCAACTGAACATGCTCAGTTAGTAAGACTATGAGTCAGCTTCCTGTGGAATTGGCTCAGATCCACATTCCTAAGGAGGGTAGTGAGTTCTTAGCATTCTTGAGGCATTATTGTATAGATTTGTAACCTTCATTATCCAGAAATGTATTTTCTGTTGCATAGAGGATCTGGTTTACATAACCCAGTACCATATTTACCTAGCTATATTATTCTTATTAATAAAATTGATTCAGATGAAGTATATTCAAAATAAGCATTTTGTACTCAAAAGGGGGTTGGTTAATTATTAATGTCACTGCAGATGTCATTGGTAGTTCTTAAATGTACCGGTCTACAGCTGGAGAGGCCTTGTTTGTAAAAAAAAGAAAAAAAAAATCCTATTGTTTAATTTGGCTGATGGCAGAAATGGGCAAGAGGGGCCATCCCCTCCCACCACGTCTGCCACCAGCCTATGAGAGATTGTTTCTTTTTTTTTTAAACACAGTAAAGCATTGATGAGGTTTATTTATATTTGCCAATAGTGAAGGAGCGAATCTGCCCTGTTTCGCTTCGCTAAAAAATTAGTGAAATGGTGAAAATTTTTAATACTCGTGTAAGTCAACGGGTATTTTTTTGCAGCAACTTATTCCAAGCCACGTGACTTATTTTACAATACATTGGAGTCACTATTTACCAATTGCAGTTCTCTTTAAAACCTCAAGGATAAATTTTAAGGGTGGGGGGGGGGGGTGGTTGATGCCTTTATTTGAGGAGGAAGTGAGAACTGTCAAACCCAATCTATTTCATATGGAACATGTGACCTGTGAGACATCTAATGTACCAAAGAAGTCCTCAAAGATCCACGTTGGGGGCAAGGGTGGGAAGAATGCTAAAGTAAATGGAAGTAACTAGAGCAAGTCCACTGTAAAGAAGGCACATGAGGTAATGGACATAAAAATGGAACCAGCTGGGGATTAGGCAGCAAACAATTAAAGTGAGTACAAAACCATTCACATGATGGTTGAGCGATAAAGCAATTGCACAGAAAAGCACTTTGGCTTAATGCTATATGAATGACATGCTTTTACTGAGATTATCTCTGTTGATAGTATTTATGGGCACTTCTCAATGGTAGACTCATTTATAGGATGAAAATGTCCAGATATTGGATATGCATGTATTACAGTATTATGGTTACTGGTAATATTTCAGTCAGTGGCAGTTCCCTACTATATCTTCAGACCCTATTAATTTTACCGAATACAAAATCCTGCAAACAGATGTTCTCTGTAATATTTCAAAATATCGGGAATGAAAAGATTTATTTAACATCACATATTACTTCAGAAAAACACTGAAATATCCTGTGTTTCAACCCTTACAATTTAGAAGTTTTGTCACTTTTGATGTACAGTATATACCAGCTTCCCAGGTTATTTGGGCAGGCAGGCAGGCAGGCAGGCATGCTATTCGTTCAAGTAAGTCTGATGAGGACTATGCAGCACACAAAAGAGAAAAAAACATTGCATTAAAGAAGAAGGAAAGTTTGAATCACTGGGGGTGCAAAACGTTAGGCACCCTCCAGGGATTAAGATCACGAACCCTGAGCCTGTGCTCCTGTTCCCTAAAAACTGCACCAGCCCAAGGTATTTCTGCAGAAGGTCCTTTCCGGCATCATCTTCTGAGTTTTCCATCTACTTTTTGTTTCAGTTCAGCAGGCACATGTGTACAGTAGTAGAATGAAAGCTGAACTTAAAAACAAAAAGAAAATGCTTCAGACTTGTTATTGTATGTGTTATTGTACGACTCATTACTAGGCAAATGGTGAACACAGAGTTCAGGCACAGCTTCAGGGGTCCATTTCAAACCCCTTATTCCTCTTGTGAAGCAGACTTGCAATATGAAAGTGACAAGGCAGGAGAGATATCTTTTTAGAGGTGTAGCACCTACACAGCTGATATCTACTGTATGTGGACTGGAAAGACCCAACTGGGCCACCCCTTGTTCTGTAGAAGAAATATCCACAAAACATGCACTGCTGGTGAGACCTTAGGGCAAGTTTGTTTATTGTATGGCTTACTTATATATTTATCCATAGCTATTGTAAGGCACTTGTCTATCAAAGATTTTCACTCTAAATTTATCCCCACCTAAATCTTATGTTCCTGAGCCTAATGCTGGTTTTCTATATATGTTCAAATACTACCACAAAGACCAACACCTTACTTTGGAAAGCGAATGTAGCACTTTGACAAAATCTAAGTAGACCACATCATCTGCTACCTAATATATAATAAAAAAAAGTATATTTGATATGATCTGTTCTTATAAACCCATAATGAATACCTTTGTCGTAGAAAAACACTTTAAGGATTTTTTGCAGGTGCAAGTTGGAATTTTCCCCCACTGACTTCAATATAAAACACTATAAGTTCCCTTTGAGATGAAAATGATCACTAAAAATGTACCAGAGTGAAGTAATAATTATGGGGACAGAACACTTGCAGAGCTTCCTGTTATACAGAGCCCCAATGTACCTGCAGGTATTCCCAGCTTTTGATTACCACCATTACAAAAGAATAGAGAGTGTCTGGGAACGATTAGTTTCACTTTTTGTTAAACTGCACTCGCTGAACTGCACTTTTCTGAAGACTTCCATTATGTACAGGTTGTTCTTTTTATTTGTTACTGTACCATTAGAATGATGGAGAGAATGGTACTGAAATATGCTTAGTGCTGCATCTTTTTCTCTATAGTCCTAAAACAATAAATGTCCTGTTTACTATTAGGCGTTAAGGACTTTATTCATAAAACATAAACACATCTAGTAGATAGTGATACATATTTAACAGACGTGCTATCCTGGTACACGTCACAACTCTATTAAAGCAACACAGTCTTAATTCTAAACCCCAAAAGCGATGTGGTTAGGGTGGATCAAGAGCAGAACTAAATAGCTATGACCAGAGCAGAAGTCGTCATGGCTTAACTGTCCTGGAGCTAGAAGGGAAAGTTGGCAGGTATGCTTGAGAACATGACCAATCTTAAGATGTCTGCAACAGCAAAAGCCAAGGGAGGGAAGGTGGGAAATGACAGGAGGCTGCCTCTGGGCGCCACGTGGACAAATCCGGCACCGGGTATAGTGTTTTTATCATTTAATTAAATAGTGATTTGCATTAATTAATATAACGGGGCTTTATAATAATTTAACAAACAAGGGTCCTGGTGCAATAAAGGGTGATATGCTGTCCCTAGACTGAGTTGGCTAAATAGTATACATGCATATAATAGACACTGCATAAAATGGACACATATTCTTTGAGCACTGGAGGGCAGTGCCAGGGCTTGGTTTGGATGTTAAGCATCTGCAGAGGCACTCACTATGGGATTTGGCAGGCAGTCAACTCCCTACAATAATTGCATAATAGGGGAAATGTAAGCTCCAATCAGAGATAAGCAATATAAATGGAGAATATTTAAATGAAAAGACCAATGCAAGGCTGATTGCGGTATTTTTTGTGACTTTAAGTGGTAGTAAGTTCTGTTAGCGTAGGGTTCTTGAATAGTGATGAGCGAATCTGTCTCATTTCACTTCGCTGAAAAAATTATGGAAAAAGCAAGAATTCACAATTCACAATATGCATTGATGTCAATGGACGTTTTTTTCACAGCTACCGTGCAACTTTATTTTTTTTTTACTTAAATGAACTATGTTCCCCAATAAAAGTTTTCTTACATTAATCAAAATGTAATTATAAGCAAATTACCAATATACATCAGGTAAACTGTTTTAATGATGTTAAATTATATGAAAATTAAATTGCAGGTTAAAGCAGATTCAAGATTCCTTCCCTGCCCTTTTTAATTTTTTTTTTTTTTTTTTTAAAGAATTTTCCATTGCACTTGATACATAGTTGTTGAGTACCAAATATTATTACAGTATATTCACATTCTAATAGTAAATACTTGGTAGCAACATCTGAAGAATATAGGGACCTCTATTCAAATTACAATTGTGGTTTAAATTCACTTGTACAACGTAAACTAATAATGAACGAGCAGCTTTAATTGAACATAGGACAACTAGAGAAACAGCAAGGTTAAGACAAGAAGAAAGAAGAATAAGAGTGAGGACTAACTATAAACTAGGCAGATTTAACTTAAGTAAAATATAGAATCAGTTAAACTTTTAGTTAAGAGTTGAATCACTAGTTATAAATTAGTTCACTATATGATTCGAGTGGCATCTATTTGAGTAAATTTGGGGCATTTTTTTTAAAAAGAGATATTCCGTCACACTCTATTCATCACTACAGGTTATTTTTAGAGGTGTATTTATCAAAGGGTGAATTCTTGAATTCTTTTACCCATTGATAAAGTCAATTAAAAACCCTATATATATCTCAAACAGGGAGTGGAGGAATTCCACTGTGGTAAGTTCTAATTTCACTCTTTGTTAAATATGCCCCTTTGCATACTATTTGTAGGGCATTTAGTTAAGGGCAGTGCTGGGCAAGGTGGAACCTTAATTCATGTGCCTGGAGCACGGGATGGCAGTGCCAGGGCTTGGTTTGGGTGATGAAAGAGAGACAGCGTGGGAGGAGATGCCAGGAGACATGTGGAATAGTGTGTGTTTCTTAGTTAGCTGTTTATAGGTATAGAATTTACACTTTGTGCAAATTATAATGTAATTTATTTTTTTTTAAAGGATTTACAACAAAACAGCAAAAGAAAAGTAATAAACAGGCAGTACTATGACACTGAAGTATGCAGAACAACCCCAATTTGTACCCTAAATCAGTGCGTACATCAAGAAATCATGCATATATGGGTATATTAGTACAAGGCTTAGTTATTGCATTGGGTCCTCTAGCCACGGATCCCATACTTTGTTGAATTTTTGGGGACATCTCCTGGAAAGGCATGTTAGTTTAATAACTGCAGTTAAATATCTACAGTTAGTACTAGTGGTTGTATTTATAGTTTATGTATGTGAGTGTATAGATTGGTAGGTGTGGGTTAGGTGTGCTGGGTTTACTTGGATGGGTTGAACTTGATGGACACTGGTCTTTTTTCAACCCTATGTAACTATGTAACTGGGAGTCTGCTATTCACTAATTGAATCCATTGCATTTGTTTTTGGTGTAGAAATATAACATTCTAAAGAGGATTCTAGTTTTGTTCAGCGAGGCTAGATCTATATTCCCAGCAGACATACCTCAGGCCAGGCAACAGGATTTGATCAGTCATATACAGTGGCTTGCAAAAGTATTTGGCCCCCTTGAACTTTTCCACATTTTGTCACATTACAGCCACAAACATGAATCAATTTTATTGGAATTCCACGTGAAAGACCAATACAAAGTGGTGTACACGTGAGAAGTGGAAGGAAAATCATACATGATTCCAAACATTTTTTACAAATAAATAACTGCAAAGTGGGGTGTGCGTAATTATTCAGCCCCGAGTCAATACTTTGTAGAAGCACCTTTTGCTGCAATTACAGCTGCCAGGCTTTTAGGGTATGTCTCTACCAGCTTTGCACATCTAGAGACTGAAATCCTTGCCCATTCTTCTTTGCAAAACAGCAATTGGGAAAGGAGCCCTTGGCTAGCAGGTCCTTAAAGGACAAGGAAAGGTTAAAATGAATTAAAAGTAAGTCTAAAGGCATTCTTTTTAAGTACTTACTGCATATCTAAATTCCGAGATGCCTGCTTGCTTCTCTGAGATATGGTGCTGGCAGCCTACAGCAGTGTGAAGACTCCAGTGACATCACTGAAATCTCTCTCCCCTTCAGTAGCAATGCACATGTGTGTAACTTGATCCCATGTCCTGTTCTGAGCTACACATGCCCTCCAGCCAATCAGAAGCAGATATGCCAGAGGTTGGGGGGGAGGGAATGAAACACATGTGCAGTATGAAGCAAGGAGGGAAAGGAAGTGAGAAAATATTTGATTAGGTAAGCCAAAAGTGTGGCATTTTTACTAAACAATAGGAGGACTATTGGGCAATTTTGACTTTTAAGGTGGCGCACCCCTAGTCTTGCCCAGTAGTGGAAGTCTGGCAGGAGTGAGAAGTGCTGAGATTTGGAGTTTCTTCACAAGGCGGAGAAGGGCTAAGGTTGGAGTAGCCTTAGTGCTCAGCCTAGAAGCCATTGCCCAGGCTTTCTGTGGGTTTGCAATGATGGGGTGGTAATTCAGGCAGAGTAAATGTTTGGCTTTCCTGTATGGGGTGTTTCGAATTGCTTTGAGGGATTCCGCTACAGTAGCGTGCAATGCTGAAAAGGGGGCTTTCTGGGTCCGGGTTGTGCCAGTTATGGATATACATTAATTGTGTGGCATAAAAGTAATAATGAATATCTTGGGGGCCATTAGTATCTGATTTACTTTGGGAGGTTTGTAAGCCCAAATAAAATGAAATAGTATAGAAAAAAGATTCACCCTGCCCCATACTACAAGTGGAAGATGCACCCAGTGGCTTGTCATGGTTTTGAAGTTTTGTATTGGCGGCTCAGCATTATCTGTGACATATTTGTTGGCAGCAGGTGAGACTATGCCCAAGTATTTGAATTTGGTGACCCATCGTCACCCCTGGACATGCACTACTCAGGGTATAAATTGCATTGGTAGAAAACAGATAGTAAAGGCTTAGCACAAACCACTGCAGTACCTACTTGAGATCAGTGGTGCGTGCATAGGGAGGGTGGCTACTGTGTTTGCCCCAAACATGACATGGCAATAAACCCCTCATTTACAAATACTATGGTTACAGTGTATTTCCTCTTGAGTAAGATGCAAAGTTCAACTGTTATTGTGTAATAAAAGCAGGAGTGTTTCTACCAGAGCATGCATTGTCTTCCTTTTTATTGTCAGATCAATCATCTCTGCTCCCACTCACATGAATATACAGAAGTACTGGAATAACAAAAGGTGCCTGTGCAGAATAACATATGGCAATAGATTTTCCTAAGCACTTACTTTCCTTTAATATAATTGCAATGCCAGCAGTGGGCAGCAGATGGAGCTAAAGAACTGCTTTATTGGCTAAAGGGATGCACGACACCTGTATTGCCTAAAGGCAATGGACAAAATTTAGCATAATTTGGGGGAGACTGGTTTACTTTGTTAGAGAACCTTTAATATTATAGTAAGAGTGATCGCAATAAGGAAACAGAACCCCACAAGAATTATAAATGTGTAACTTTATCAAATTATATACTCATTTATTAAAAGTGTATACAATATAGTAATTTAGCAAAAGTGGTCATTCATTGAACAGGCAGTAAAGAAAGTGCTTTCCTTTCCTTTTTACACTCTCCGTTTGTTTCATGCTGTACCCTTCCCTTTTCTCTCCTGCTTTGTCCTTGCCTCCTACTCTTACATTCTGTGTTCAATTTCTCTGTCACCACTATTTTGCCTCTTTTCTACTTCCCATTAGGGTTTCATATTCAACAACATCTTTTGAGGATTTGGAATTTGTCTGAATCCATTCTGTGCATCCATAGTGTGAATATGTAGAGATGTTGAAAGGCATATCTACAGCCCTGGCACATATCCTTGCCTATATATATATATATCATATAAAGGTTAAAGGCAGACTAAAAAGTACCTTTCCTAGAACTGGTTTAGCTATGCAAACTAATCAGCAATCAGCAACTAATGAATGCAAATATCTAATTTGTTGCAGCAACATTTTGGAATTTACCCAAAGGCCAGGGTGAAGCAGGGTATTATCTGCTTACTTCAAAGAACTCTCCAAGCGTACCCTGCATACTCTCCCTGTGGCTATATTCACATAAGCGTCTGCAGAGGCGGTGGGTGTAGGGTTCTTGAATAGTAATGAGTGATTCTGTCTCATTTTGCTGAAAAATTCACGAAACGGGCAAAAATTTGCAAGGTGCATTTAAGTCAATGGCCGTTCTTTCACAGCTACCACGCAATTGGATTCTATAGGCATTTTTTTGCGTCAAAACTGGCGAGAAATTTTGCTTGTTAATATTCTTGAAGCATCCCTTAGTAATACCAGAGCCGTCATTTTAAGTAGCTGAAGTTGCGAACGAGATGCTTTATTTATATTTTTTTTTTAGCTTAAATGCACTTCTTTTTTTTAAGGATATGTCCACCCAAAAAACATGTAATTGATAAAAATTTAATTCTAAGCAAATTTCCAATATACAGTAATAGCACTTTTTTTTACTTATGCTAAAATAATTTTTAAATTAAATTGCAGAGGAAAGCAGATTCTTATTGTTAAACGTGATTCATCTTTGCTTTGAATCAGAAACATTTAGCAGCAATATTTTCCAGTTTGTCTCATAATGTGTGTGCCATATGTATTGCAGGCTTCTCAAGCACACAAAGCAAAACATGATATTTTCTAAAGCCAAGCAGAATATTCCAGCAGACTTTGAAATGTGGAATTTACCTGTTCAGTTTTTTGGTTCCCCTTTTTTTTTTTTGGAAAACAAAAGCCAACTTTCTATCCGATAATCAACTGAAACTGCGGAAGAAAGCTCACAAGAAATGAATAGGCGACTTCTCGTTTGCAAGGTTGAAGAGTAACCAGATATTACCTGGAAGTGTTACATAAAAGAATAGTACTATGACCTGCAAATACCTCCCCTACGCACTCTTTATACACACATACTGTTCTGCAAACAGGAAGCTCCCTGGCTCTCACTCCCCACCCTGCTGCTCCAGGCAGAACACACCCAAGACAGCCAACCTTATACTAGCTACTCTAAGATCCCTAAGGAAATTACTTTGGAAAACTACAAAAAAAAGCTTCTGGATTTTCTTACGGGATTGTTTGCTCTGTTCCTTTCTTAAGCTGGCTCGCTTCTTTCTGGACCTTTGTTTGCTTGACTTTCTTTGATTTACACTTTTAAGGGCTGTAAGGTAAGTTCCTGTTACTGCAATTGCAGTTTTAGGCGAGAGGTTACATTGCAGTTTGACTAGATATTTTATATTATCTTCTTCTTAAAGAAAGTGTCTGGGTTGCCTTGGTACCTGAAAGGTACCGAATACAGTATTTAGTTCGGGATTCGGCCAAGATTCTGCCTTTTTCAGCAGGATTCAGCCAAATCCATGTACCTGTCCAAACCAAATCCTTAAAAATCACGTGACCTTTCTTCATATAAACGCGGAAGACATTTTTCTCTTTAACCCTTCAGTAGCCTAGTTTGCATATGCACATTAGGATTTGATTCGGTGTTTGGGCGAATCTTTTACAAAGGATTCTGGGTTTAGCTGAATCCCAAAATAGTGGATACAGCACACCTTAGTACCTAATAATGTAACCGTTACTGCAAAAGTAGGTACGTCTGAACAAGTAGTTTACAGTGGCATTTGCAAGGCTGCTTCCAGGTCCCATAAATTATAGGAGGGATCAAGGTGCACCCTATTTAAGATGATATGTATCAGAGTGGTACAGAGAATAAATAAATGCTGTACAATTCCAAACATAAAATGTCCCAAGTGTAACAAAAGGAAGCTGTCCCTTGAAATCAGGCAAGTTGGCAACTTTAAGAAAGGTCTGGGATGGTTGTTTGGCTGGGATGGAATGACCAACAGTAGGAATATAAACATGATTTCTGCAAGTTATATTCATGATTTTGGCTCATTTACTATAAGGTAGTCCTAGCCTTTTTACAGAGTTAGAGATAACTGGTTCCGCAGCATATTTAAGCAAGTTAAAACACGCTTCCCTTTGAGACAACTCTTACCTTTTGTTTGTTTCATTAGCAAAGCTATTCACCTTTAGTGTTGTGGATATTTTAATATAGTATGGGTAGTCAGTGTGATTTGCCTTGATTGAACAATAAAATTCAAGCATGACCTAAAGCTATTGTTATATTCTTCCAGTAAATTGCTGTTTTGTGTTGTAATAGTGAATTGTACTGGTGGTAGATACCAGCCAATAGCTATTTTCCTAATTAAAGACCATAAGCACAAAGGGTTGTTAAAAGGCTGTGACATGACTAGAGTTTGTAGTTTCAACAGGCCGGAGCTTCCCATGATGTGAAAACAATGGTGCAGTGCTTTCACATTATTGTCACATTAGTCATGGGCCTTGATAATGGTAACAGATTCACATTTAATCAGTAAGCACAGTTTCTAGGATAATATAATAAATGTATGATTGGCTCATGCATTACTTTTATTTGCATATTTTTTTTAAGCATTTCAACTTGGGTTTACTATGTTATACTTAGGGGCAGATTTATCGAAGTATGAGATTAGAGTCAACCACTGAAAATTGACCCACTTTCTATTCATTTCTATGGAATTGTAAGAAGCATATTTATCAGTGGGTGAAAGTTAAAAGTTCACATTTTCATAAATACGCTTCTAAAAATCCTATATGAATAAATAGAAATGAGGTGGGTTTTTCTCAAGCAAGCTCTAATTTCACATTTTTATAAATCTGCCCCTTAGTGTGCAAATACTTTAAAGTCATCCAAGACCTATGATACTATCTTTAAAAATGTCCCTTTATTGGTGTTCCCTATAGATTTTCTCGGGTCCCTGAATGTGTCTCAAATGAGGGGTGGGCGTGTCCTAATGGTCCCTGCCAGAAGCACAGTAGGGGGGGATATCCAATCACAGCCGTGCAGTTACACAGGCAAAGACAGGCTTCAGTTCCCTATCAGGTCAGCCTAGCTGCTGATTGGTTCCCATCCTACAGTGCAGTGTGCTGAGTGCCGCCGGCACCCCTGCACAGTCTGGGAAAGGAGGCAACAGGAAATGGAACAGATGGGTGGGAATTTTTAATAAATTAGCCAGAAACACTTTAAAAAACATTCCTTCTATATTTCAATGAGTATTATTAATTCTAAAGAAATTACTCACTGTAAAACAATTCACCACATGAGCCAGTTCTCAGGAACAGTCTGGGGAACACCTTCTGCTTCCTGGTTTCTCATATGGGACTAAGGGAATGGCTGTCATTCCACTTACTTACAATAATTTCACATTTAACAATTACTCTTATAGCTAATATATAATGCTTATATATCTGTGTAAAGCATTAGCATGCAGTAAGCAGCGCCATAGTAATAGTGAACAATTGGAAGTATAAATTGAAAATGAAAGGAGTTTGCTTAAACAGTCTGGCATATATAAGAGCCTGTTTTAATATTTTCTGAATACTCTGGGTCATATTATAAGGACATCTTTTCATTATACCCCCTTGGAACCCAGTCTCTAAAACAGTGCCTATTGCATACCTCATTCTTTCCTAACCATAACCTGCATGGATATTGTAGCATAATAGCGGTATTATTAGCGGACAGGTACATACCTACAATAAAAAGATGATCCCGTTAACGCTTATTTGGTCATACAACACAAACTGAACCCTTAGAAACCACAAGGGAGCATTTTTTATATAAACACAAATGGGTGTGACGGAGAGTGGAAAAACAGCATAACAGCATGATTATCTATACAGGGGCACAACCCAGTCCTGTAAAAGCTCAGCCGTTATACTATTCGCTCTCCAAATCATAAGACAAGCATTATATGTATGCACATGGAATCACTCACACCATCACTTCAGTTTGGTTAAGTCAGCATTCTCTGCTGCCCACGCACAGCATTCTATCAACATATGAAAGATTATAGGGCAAAAAAGAAACCCCACCACAGAGGGATAGGGAAAAAAGTGCACCTTCCGACCAGTTGATGCAGACTGTAACAGAGATTGAAAGTCAAAACATAACTTTCATTTCTTCTTTTAAAATAAACATTTTTTGCCTGGGGCTAACTTTGTTCAGTGTTACAGGATGGGATTATATGCATCAGGACAGAGAATGTCTTATTCTATGCTGTGAGAAACAGTGATTTGGGACACAGTGATTTTGACAACAGCACAGGGTTAAAGGAACAGTAACACCAAAAAATGAAAGTGTATAAAAGTAACTAAAATATAATGTGCTGCTGCCCTGCACTGGTAAAAGTTGTGTGTTTACTTCAGAAAGTCTACTATAATTTATATAAATAAGCTGCTATGTAGCCATGGGGGCAGCCATTCAAAGGAGAAAAGGCACAGGCACATAGCAGATAACAGATAAAACACTATTGTATTCTACAGAACTTATCCGTTACCTGCTATGTAACCTGTGCCTTTTCTCCTTTTTTCCAGCTTGAATGGCTGCCCCCGTGGCTACACAGCAGCTTATTTATATAAATTATAGTAGTGTTACTGTAGCAAACACACCAGTTTTACCAGTGCAGGGCAACAGTACATTATATTTTTATTACTTTAAAGCTATTTCATTTTTTGGAGTTACTGTTCCTTTAAATTAAACACAACACACTTCAACTTGCCTTTACCCCTGTATTATTTTGTAATATTAGGGTTGCCACCTGGCAGTATTTTACTGGCGTAGCAGGTAAAATATCTGCCAAGGCCAGGGTTGGTATTACAAATTTACCGGCAATGTCGTTGCTGGTTAAGTTGTAATACCTTTAAGATTAGCCCCCTGGCCCGCCCCAATCTGCTTAGATCTTATTCCTTCGGGATGCACTCCTTAATCCTCCCTCCAGCCATTGCCACACCATAGCTCCACCTATTTTATGTCATGTCCCTGCCCCCTATATGTCATGACCCATCCCCACCTGCCAGCAAAAACTCTTCAGAAAGATGGAAACCCTATGAAAGATTTCTAATAATGTTTACACCAAGATCAGTAGTTCTCAACACAATCATAGAATGAAAGAAATACTGAAAGGCTCATATCCCTCCTGGGAAAGTTTCCAACATTTGAGCCGTCTTCTGACAAAGCAGGAGAAAACAGTACAGTCACTGGTAGCAGGATGACCAGGCAGGCACAGCTGATGTGCCTCACTGTGTGCAACCCATAACAGGGCCACACATGCGTATGCTACACTAATGAACACTGATAGGAAGCCCCATTATGAGTGCGCATAGAGGGGGATCTGCAGCTGGTAAAGGTTCCAGGCAAAAGCCTGCCAGGTCACACAAATGTCAGTGAAATTGTTTCCTTTACCCTGCGACGGGCTGTGTCTACACTAGATTCACTTTGGGGAACTTTTCTTGACAACTACGTTTCCTTTACAGTGACAGAGCAAATCTGTATAGGCACAGTTCACGCTCAGCATCGCCAACCCCCCCCAAGTGATTATTGCTATTTCAAGATACCCATTGTAACTTTAATCATGTCCCTGAGTTCAGAAAGACAATGTAACATTCTAAGAGCAGTTTCTTTTAAGTTTGTTTTTGTGTACTGTGACCAAGCCAAATTCTGTCATTTCTTTGTTCAGGGTTCAGAATCCACAGAGCTTGTGTCTTTTACCTCAATTGGTGTCCAGTAACAGAATTTTCCTAATAGCAGAATTAATGGAGGAATGTGATAAACGAGCAATTACATTTCTCAAAAGTAAGAAAGAAATGTTGTATATCAGCACTAAAAAAAATGCACAATCTTCTTTTCCTATGCTGACGAGTCCAAAACCACTTTGCAGGTTTTGAAAACATGAAATGAGTAAAAGCTAATGTGCGTACAGAAAAAAGTGTTCACATTGCACCTCTTTTCTGTCAAATCTTTATTACAATCTCTCATATGATATTCAGTGTTTGCCAATCCCTTTCTACTTTATATTTAGATTATTTTTCTTTAAATAATGTAAAAGAGATTAAATGGAAGTACTATAGGTATAAAGTGGTTATGCTTCATATTTCCAGAGACTCATTGAATCCTAGTTTAGACTTAGTAGGTTGCTGACCTAAAAGATTTATCTAGGGATTAGTCAACTGGACTTCTGGTCTGTGGACCCAAGCTTACAGCATCATGATAAATACAGAGATTTTTCATTATGGCTTTATTCCAAGACCACTGGCATTATGTGACATTACTGAGAATCAACATGTGCAAATTTGTTGTTTTGCTGCTATGATTGCAAACTCCGATACCCAGGATGCAGTCTGCAGTTAAATAATCAGAGCCTCCATCAGCTCTGAGACACAGCACTGAGCCTCTGTTAACAGCAGTCCCATGCATTGCTGGGATGACAGAGGCAAAATGAGGTACAAGAAATACTTCACTATTTTAGAGGCGGCGATTGGCATCACTCCACTCAATAAGAGAGAGCTGCTCCCAGAAGGAAGACATGCAAACCTGTGGAAATTTGCAGGGTAAGACTGTATGAAGACAAATCCTTGTGTGAGCCCTCGTTAATTTAGAATTCATGCTTTGGCAGACAGGCTTTAGCATCTTTGCTTCTCAGTCAATTATTGTCTGGTTAAGTTAAATTACTAGTCTTACTGGTTAAATGTAATTTTTTACTTATAGTATTTTCTTCTGCATTTTATGTAAGTCACTTGCTGAAATACAGTTTTTATTAGACTAAATAATTACTTTCTTAATAAATCTTACACCCCAACATAATCTATGAGTCTATAGTTCCATCCCAGCATAGTCTCTGAGATGCACTTGTGGTTCTAATAATGCTTTTAAACAATATATTTTTCTGCATTACAATCTCTGACATTTATTGAAATTCTAGAATGAATTGGGTCAGTAATCTATTATTACAAGTGACCAGCATGGCAAAATAGCAGCTTTATGCAGAGGAAAGGTAAAGAAATTCCTCTCCAAACAGGAAATGTTACACTATCAAGATTAATGAAAATATATAGCCTTCAGCTCTGATATTATACTGTGTGCCTTGCTGTATTAAGACAATAATGTAATTTATAATGTGATAGAAGTGTATAGATCCCTTAGGCAGTCTGGAAGGGCATCACTTTTATATGAGTGCAACAACTGTATATCTTGTAGATTGTAAGCTCTTTTGGGAAGGGCCCTCTTCACCTCTTGTATCGGTTATTGATTGCTTTATATGTTACTCTGTATATCCAATGTATGAAACCCACTTATTGTACAGCGCTGCGGAATATGTTGGTGCTTTATAAATAAATGTTAATAACAATAATAATATATTAGATGGCTTACTATTTACTTGCTATGCAAATGAAGCCATAGAGCTCTTCCTAACAACTAAAAGTTACAATATATATTTTATATATATATATATATATATATATATATATATATATATATATATATATGAAACAGTTGTTCCAGATTCTAAAGGAATAAAGGAAATCTTTCAAGTTGAAGGGCCTTTAACTTGTGTATCCTTTTCTTGAACATTGGTTCCCTGTGTATGGGGCCGATACACCTAGGAGGAGCAGAGCTGTGGATATCAGACTTTTCCTAATTGAGAATTAGGTTGAAACAAATGGAAAGAATTAGTAATTTATTGTTCTGGATATCCTTTTATCCCTCTTGGTATAGCACAGTAATGGTTTGATATATCTGTATTATTATGAACTAAACGCACCTTTAAAGGTGCTTGAACTAAAATGTCTGAAGGCCTGTATATTAATGTCTTTCATATAATCTAACACAATTTACCAAGGACACTAAAGAAAATGGAAGAGATGCAAGTATATTTTACCTGGTGTGGGCCCCTGAAACATTGTGCTGTGACTTTTGCACTGTTCTTGAGAAATAAACTTACACTGTGCTCTCACTATTTGAATAGTGTTATACAGAAAAGGGTCTAACTACCCAGTCAATGAATGAGCACCAGTGGCTAAATTTTGGTTGGCTTAATCAGATCTTTTTACAATGCTGGCATTGATAAACAGAAAATAAACAGTATACATTTGCACTAGGACCCATATAATAAGGGCTAAGGGCTCTGGCACACGGGGAGATTAGTCGCCCGCGACAAAACTCCCTGTTCGCGGGCGACTAATCTCCCTGAGTTGCCTTCCCCTGCCATCCCACCGGCAACAATGTAAGTCGCTGGTGGGATGGCACACGTGGCGGCGAGATTTCGGGAAATCGCAGAAAAAGACTCGCAAAATTTCATCTGCTGATAAACCATATCAGTCAGTAGAATGGTGCACTGGAAGATGATAAAGTCAAGAGGAGCCGCAGCTGCTCTTCACTTGCTTATTAATAGAAAGGCGGTATATTTTGGGGGCCACAAAGTCATTTGATTGTACTTTTTTTATGTATGATTTAAGACCAATTTAGATTACATTTTTTTAAAAATTGTTGATTTGCAGTATCCTTGTATCAAATGTTAAATCTTTCACCCTTTGGGTTAAAACAATCAAAAAACAAAATAGGAAAAGGGGAAATGTATCAAGGAATATATTCATCTGATACATGTTCCATTCCTTCCACAAAGAGCATTAAGCACTATGAATAACAGTTTCCCAAGAGTTAAGGCAGTGATACCCAACCAGTGGCTCATGAGCAACATGTTGCTCCCCAGTCCCTTGGATGTTGTTCCCAGTGGCTTTAAAGCAGGTGCTTATTTTTGAATTCCTAGATTTTGGGCAAGTTGTGGTTGCATAAAAAACAGGTGTACTGCCAAACATAGCCTCAAGTAGCCCCTATTTGTAACCCCAGGAACATTTTTCATGCTTGTGTTGCTCCCCAACTCTTTTTCCATTTGAATGTAGCTGACAGGTATAAAAGGTTGGGGATCCCTGGGTTAAGGTAATGGCACACAGGTACCTTTAACTGCCCTACTCGCTGAGCTTAGCTTCAGATTAGGATAGGAAGCAGTAAAGCAGTTATATTGTGTAGTGCTGGCTCCTTTTAAAAACTCTGAATCGGGCAAAAGATATTGAGATGGCTGCCTATATGCCAAAATTACAGCTAAAGAAAATACATTAATTGGTTCAAGAATAAATAACTTGCAATGTGAACAGTGTAATATAGTAATAAAAACTATACCATAAAAATCATGACAGAATCCCTTTAAGTAGGACGTAGGTGTAGCAAATAATCAGAGCTGTCAACCTCAAGAGAAATACTGAAATTTTCCCCTGTGAAGTCTTCAGTGACATCACACACTGAAGCTGAAAAATTTTACCTGCGCAAATGCATCATATGCTTACTGTGCATGCGTGCCTGAAATTCACCGCAGGGAATCGTGAGACTTTGAAAAGATCAGAAGAATTCTATTGAGAGCTATGAATAATGCATTTTTGGAAAATGGAATGTACGATATACAGCAAGAACATAGCAGATCTAATAAAAAATGTAAAAAAAAAAAAAAGTATCTGCCATATTCTTTTTTTTTTTTTTAATTTGACATATTATACTCTAAATGTACCTGAATCTCTGCCAAGGATGTCTGTTCTTCTAAATTCTAACATGCCTGCTGGAGGTCTGTTAAAAGTATGATTTACTGTTTCATGTAATCTAATGTCTTTTTTTGAGCATCTACCTTCCTAATTCATTGGCCCCTTCTTCTCCACTACAGTTTTTTTTTTATTTCATCCAGTTATAATTATGGCATTCAGATTGCAAAATGGGCATATTTACAGGGGGTCACAGTTAAAAACATTTAAACACTGCATAATAATATAAATTTATTTTATGCAACTTTCCAGTCTTTGATAATCCCTTCTCTTTCAGTTTCTTGGTTCTGACTCTTGAAATAAGGAATAATTTATCCTTATTTACTCACAGACATACCTGACTTTCTTTGCAGGGACCAGAGCAAAGTATTGCCCAGCGTATGCGAGTGGTACAACAACTCACACTGGAATCCCCCTCCGAAGCACTCCACCACCAGGCCCCGACGAAGGCTTCTCAGCTGTCGATCATTTCAGCAGGTACACACTGCAAGAGCAAATATATACAATTTGTATGTCACATCTAGTGATGAGCAAATTTGCCCTGTTTAGCTTCACTGAAAAATGTGTAAAATTGGGAAAAATTTGGGAAATGCCACTGCTGCAAGATTTTTTTTGATGCACGCAAACTTTTTGACATGACAGCAATGTTTTTGATACAACTACAACTTTTTTACGTGACCTCAACATTTTTCCATTCACCAATGGGGAAATGCAAATTTTGCAGCAAATCCATGCCTGGAGAAAATAATTTGCTCATCACTAGTCTAGTGATGGGTGAAATAATTTGGCAGGCGTGGATTTGTGGTGAATTTCTCCCCAAAATGGGTGACAATTCAATATTTTATTGTCTGTGACTGAAATGCAAGCAAAGGGGAAGAAGCACACCAATGTGCCGGCAATGCCTTTAACTCATTTATTTGCAGAAACAAACAGCAAACAAAAAGGTGCTGTTTGTTTCTGCAAATAAATAAGATAAAGGCATTGCCAGCAAATTGGTGTGCTTCTTCCCCTTTGCAAAGATACATGGAAAAAGGCTTGGGAGCAGTTGAGGAAGTAAAGCACCCTCTGAGAGTATGTATGTGGTGAAAATTTTTCTTTATGTTGACTGAAATGCAAGCATCACAGAAATGAATGACCAGTCCAGTACCTAATGCTTAGGCTAGTGTCACAGAATGTGTTTTCTGCAGCATAAGTAAATAGAAATGCATTAACAGCATCAACAGAGCGTACCATGTGCCATCACCTTTAGGACTATAACAAACTGAACCTATTGATGAAGCCATCAAGTCATCACTCTGCCTTTGAATTAGATAGCAATTAGAAGTAGCACAGGTAGCCCTTGGCCAGGACCTACACATAAACCTTTATATAAATATCCACCATTTATTTTACCTTATTAATAAATTACACAATAATATGTAATAAAAGAAGTGAAATAGTTTTTTTTCCATAAAAATAATCTCATAATTGCACGGATACTTCTAATCTCAGTTGAATTTTCCTAGCAAAATGCCACAACCAGGAGCAGTACTTTTCTACAGATAATCCACGGTTCAGCTTCCTGTGTAGAAAACCCTAGCAACTGAAATGTCATAAATGGCATCAGCTCAGAAGATTAATGCTGAACTGAGCCGCCAAGTCAACTCCCTTTTAATCTGACCACAGGCTCTGATTAATTCAGCAGACATCCATGGCAGGACTGAATCCCCAGATTTGAATCTGGAAATTGCCTATTTTAGCAAAAAACGAATAGCAAACTTTTCTTAATATTTGTTTTTGGTAATTCAGTACATTTATGAATTTTCAAAGAACAACTGAAGTTGCTACAGTTTTTGATAATAAAATTAAATGGATTAGAATAATAACTTTAAATCATATCAGTACCATAAACCAGTTTTATAGATGGGCATATATATGTAATGGCAAATCTGGCTGCTGTGATCTTTGGCATGGAGACCCGTTGGACAAGCAAAACTTTAATGTGCTGTTGCGGTCCTCACATGATGGGATTTTCAAACCTGCCCAATAGATAAGTGGCTGATTTTTTGCCTGATCTTAGTTTGGCAGGCCCTCATGGGGGCCCATACACAGGCAAGCAAACTTCTATCTTGGTCTGGGGGGACAAAACAGGCCAAACAACCAGATCTTTCACTGTGAGGAGGGCAATGTTTGGCTGATCCATTTGTTTGACGCTCGGGCTAAAAATCGGATGATAAATTGCCGTTATGCAGGCTGTCCAATAAAGGACCGCATCAACAAGCAGGTGTGGTCTTCAATCCAAACCTGCCTGATCAACATCTGAGCAAGCCCTTTAAAGTGCCCCATACTTGGTTAGATAAGGTATAGACCCAGTCTGAATGGGCATGTTAAATCTTCAGGTGTAAGGCCACCTTAACTGGAAGATCAAAATAGAAAGGAACATAAAATTATTGCCACTGTATGCCTCTCCTGTGGCTCACCACTGACTTTTTGTGACCATGCTGCAACTCTCTAACATCTGTATTTATTGCTTATGTATTGGTCACATGTGCCCCTTGGTTGGGCCAGCCTTTACTGTCTGGGTGTGTTGCAGGTGGGTGACATATCAGGATCCACCCCACTGCTCCTCCTCCTCAGATTTCTCTAAGGAATTTTCCTGGTCAAATACAGCTGCCACATATAAGTTATATACTCACCCTGGCCTCTTCCTGCCCCCTTCAGAGGCAGATGTGGATAGGTCAGGCATGGGTATAAATTTGATAGCAGTACAATGGGCCAGGTTAGAAAAGAGGAGGTTAGGGCTGACACAGGTCAACAATTTAATTATAAAGTTATAAGTGAGGGGCAGCTGCTTAATAGCAAGTAAAAAAAGGGGCATAAAAGCTGCTAAAACGTGTGCAGAAACCTATAGGAATGCTGGTTCATACACTTATTTACTAGAGTTGCACAACCCAAGTTCATTGTGGCAAATGGTTTTGGTGTAAACATTGATGTAATTGTGGGACTCCCTGAGCCTTTACATACAGGACTTGGTGAATTAGGGGAAGCTCTGCCTTAATTTTATTTATGTACAGTTATTATACATCTCTATACATACAGTATGCACCTTATACACACACAGACCAAAAAAACATTAAAATAAACCAACTGTGCTCAGGCAAACTATAATGTATTTGTGTACAATTGGGATCCTTGTGATTAGAAGTTTTAGGTAAATTAAATAATCTTCCTGCTAGCACTGTCCTCCCTTGGTGATTATTAGCTTACCGCTGATGAAGGTTTGTAATTTAATCTAATTGGTTTAGCACTGAAAGAAAGGAAATGCGTATAACAATTCATAATATTTCAATGCTTATTTAAAGCAAAATGTTCTTTGTTTAATAAAGAATATAAGTGATTACAAAAGCTGATTTTATGCAAGAGGCTTTGCTGCTTGCTTACCACAGGCATCCATGATCTAGTTGTTATTTATTGAGTATGACTAAAACAACCAATTCCATTTATTAGATGGGGTGTCCAGAACCTGTTGGGCTTATAGCATACCTTAGAACCCCTGGCTGCCACCTGTCTGGTTTTTAAACTGCCCCAAAAAGCAACAATTCCTGCCTGTTAACCCTAACCGTTAAGTCCATTTTGTGACATCACCCGCGGGTTTAGATCATAAGAAAGCATAAAAAAGTAAGTTAGCATCATGCTGGGGTTTTCCCCACACCCCACTATTGTAACTATGTAATTAAAGCTTAGATAAGGTTTGGTATTATGATGAGAAAAAACATCACAGGAAAACGAAAAAATAAATAAATAAAACATACACACAAAATAAAAAAAAGAGATGGTATATGCACTTTGTGGTTGTGATGGTCATTACTTTCAGCAACAAGTGAAGGTAAAGTTAGAGCAGTATACACATTAATCTTTCTCTACTATAATTCCAATTTTAGTTTAAAAATCATCACTAAATTAAAGCGAAAATACTTGATCTACAGATGTCTGCTGTTTTGTACAAAACTGCCATGGTATCTATCTGTGGATCAATACCAACATTGGATAGCACTAAAGCCCTGTATTTAGTTGCCATGGCTACTGACCCTGTTTTCAATATATATATATATATATTTAGAATGATAGTGGTGATATATATACTGGGGCTAAAGTTGCTGGTAGAAAATTGAGTATAGGGATAAATAGGGATAAATAGAGTGGAAGGAAGCAGCAGAGGGGATAAATTTACTTGCTCAGAGATTGATGGCAGGGACAAATTCATCAGTGCATAAAGGGGGGATGTGGGGGATAACAGATAAGTGTACTGGGACTGAAAGCAGACATTGACTGATTGCATACGCTCTCCAACCAATGGCCCCAAGGTCCAAACAGACAGAAAGTGTATGAGGGGTCACACACAGTAAGGTGGCTTTTTTGTTGTTCTGTTCATTTGTGCAAAAAGCATGAACGGAACAGCAAGTAATGAGGCCCGATTACTGAACTGGCTGAATTCATAGAACATGGGTGGATATCGGTTGAGAGAAGTGGACTATTATTCACATACCATTAATCATACAAAACTTCATAACATTGATGTGTATATGGCCGCTTGATTTTTGCTGGTGGGGAAAAATAAAGTGAACCAGAAACTGGTGGCTTTGATAAACACCCTGGGCCTGAAAGGGAAGTGATGTTTAATACAGTTAAGCAGATATTAGTGGTGGGGGGGGGGATAAATATAGTGAAGGTAAAGACTGATGGTGGGGAAAAAAAGTTGGCAGCAAGGGGGAGGTGGGAATACATACACTGGGGAAGAAAGGGGGTTGCAGTAGGACCAAAATACTAGTCATTAACCTATTCATTGTTTTAGCTCCTTTTTACAAATATCCTTCAGTTAATTTCGATGTGCTGATTCCCTGCCTCAACATTTCAGACCCCAACACACAGAAAACATTGTGCAGCTGCTGCTAGAAGGCTTTGCATATTCTTTGTGAAAAATCAGACTATTGTATGTAAAGGTAACATTTAACATTGTTTAGGAAGTGAAATTGTGGAATTAATTGAGTGCCTTATCCACCTGGAGCCTGAAGCAGTTCCCTCAGCTCCCTTACCCTGGGGCTGGCCCAGCCCCCGGCTCTGCAGGGTGCAGCGTCCCCTCCCTCCTTGTTTGCTTTGAAACTTCCAGTTTGATCTTGCGAGTTGGTTGCTCTTAGACTGAACCACTGCTCCAGAGAGGTGTTCCCTCTGGATCGGGCGCTTCCCAGTCAGTCGTGCCCGCACGGCTTAGCCTTCGTTCTGGATATTTTATGGCGCTTACAAAATGCACCGCTAAGCAGAAATACGTCTAGAAAGTCAATCGTCTGTCTGCTATTTGGCCTCGATTTAAAGCACTAATGTCCCCACCCCTGTAGGTGGAGGGATGGTAGAGGTCCGCTGGAAGGTTGCCTCTGGGGAGTTTGTTACACTTGGCAGAGGAGGGGAATAACCATGCTCTACAGTGCGCTGTTAGTTCGCAGTTACCGCACACTACAGTAGCAGAGAGGATTCATGCACAGGGAAAGCAAGTGCTCTGTTCTATTGTGGGATTAGTCAATGTAACAGCAGCAGTGCCGAGAAAGCAGAAACTGGGCTACTTCTAGCCGTATCTTCTTGCGCGGTCCATGATTGCTGGGAAGATGCCCGTGAGAGGAGACAGGCTATTTGTCCATCAGTTCTCTCCGCCTCATCACGGCAACAAGAATTTGTCAGCATGGCTTGGGGTAAGTGGGGACCCCCGGGGCACTGGCTTTGCTTTCTCTGCCGGCAGGTATTTTGTGCACAAACATGTGGGAGCGACTGATCTCGCAGCACTGGGAATTTCAGCTATAATAAAGGGGTTTGTTTGCTACTTAGTAGCAACTACTTGTCAAGGCTACTAAATGCCAAAAAATACAATGCTATAGACAAGTGATCAGCATTGTCTATTTTAGTAGCGTGACAAGTAGCTGCTACTAGTACCTCCATGTGTTCACCCTAAACCAAACCTAAACCAAAGGGGCAGTCAAACTCCTCATAATCCTTGTATTGATTTTATACCAGACATCCTGCTGCTTAACTAGAGATTACAGACTACCCCAGCAACATTGATTCATTCCCCTCTCCAGACTTTTAGGATGATATAAGCATATACAGAAACTGCCTATCAGTCAGCCCCCAACTGGCTCCCCAGCAGTAGATGTGTCTGCTTTCTTTAGAATTATGCAATTATGCTTCTGCACCCCCCCCCCCCCTAAGGTTTAAGTTTTGATTTCTTTGGTGTATGCATTGTTGGATTTGGAAGTACAGAATACTAGTATATGGTAAAATACAATAAAAACCTTTATTTTTTTTGTTATTGCTTTTTTAATAAACCATAGCTCTCATGTGTTTGGAAAAAGTTTGAATGCTCCTCTATCTATAATGCATGCTGATCCAGTACCTCCTTCACGTACACTAGTATCATATTAACAGACATCCACTGCATTTGTTGCCAGGCCAGGCTTGTGTGGGTCTGACTGAGATATATTGAGTCATGGGGAACTGATCTGTTTCAAGGTCAGGTGTAGCAGTGATCAGCATAGCACAAATATTCACTATTCTCTTAGTCATCGCTGTGTAGTATCTTTAAAATGTTTCCTGTTAATGTAATTGAAGTGAATTTTTGCATATCCAAGCAGGTAGTATTGCAGTGGCACAATATAGATAATTTCTCAAACCCTCAAACTGCATTTAACCATAATACAGAAAATCAGCAAATAACCACATATTATTCTTTCAATGCCCAAAGGAGATATTGCTCAAAAGTAATTGTAGTTGGCAAATTCATCATTTATATATTGCCAGGAATTTGTGTATTGCTCAGCAATAATACTGTAATAGGCAAGAGGCAAAACTGTCAAGGCTCGCTGGATAAACCAGATAATTAAGAAGCGTCTCTGAAGAATGCAGTTTATTAAAACTGTCCTATTTCTTACACATAATGGGGCTAAGTGGAGGATTGGGGTTCAGCAGGTTTGTACCAGTAATTTATTATAGGGAAGTCTGCTCAATTTTCAGTCAGAATATTGGTCAGCTAGGCTCCATGCACGGGCAGGTATAGCCCATGTATGGAGCCTAGCTCAGACAGGCGGCAGCTTTTATTGGATGGTGTATAGCCACCTTACTTAACAAAGCTGCTTGCGTGAAATTGACTTAAGACACACCCATTACTGAAGACTGCCCCACTGACAAGGGGGCTATGTCCCTGAAAATCTCTGTTTTTAGTGGGAGTAAATGTTCTTGTCTTCATATAACTTGCAATAGATTAGAATAAAAAAAGGATATTGCATGAATTTGAGTAATGCTAAATAATAAGAACAACGCTAGATAGCATTTTTAGTTGCAGACTGAAAAGCCACAAAATAGGGAGGCTAATAATTAAACAAAAACATTTAAATTAAGAAAAAGAAGTTAACACTAACTGAAAGTTTCTGAGACTACTTAAAGTTAATTTAATAGTTGACTTCCAACTTCTTTTACCCCCCTGTGGAACAATAACATGTTTCCTGAACATCTTTCAGTGCCCTATGCCCATGGTTGGAACAGGAGGGGCACACATACTCAAGGTGAGGTATGGAATAAAAATACATTGGTGGTGTTTCAGGAACTGAAGCTTCAATTTAAACTGCCAGATTCAGAGTGGCTTACATACTATGAATTCAAACAGGACTACTAAGGGTGCATAATCACAAATCCCTTATAGTAGTAGACTGCCTGTGATACTTTTACAGTCCAGTGCAAGAAGAAAAAATTATCCAAATTCTATGCAAAGCCCACAACATGCATCAGCTCCCCTCCTAGTGAGTGGTTAATGGGGGGCAGACCTTGGAGAGTTAAATGATGTTATGTGGCAAGAGGTGCTGAAAGGCCCACAAAGGTCCCGGTTAACCACAGGTACAGGTTTATCCAATCAAAGGGGTTGTAAACCCAATCATATTGCTGTCCCACTGCGCCCCCTAGTTTTGTTAAAGAAGTTGTCGAAAAACATAACTATAGATGCAAGAAAACTCAACTCATCACTGAGCATTCTACTAAAAATCTCCTTATAAGTGCAAGAGAAGTGACCAATGAGAATGCCGATTCCCAGCACCATGTCGGGCATCTTCCTGTTATCTTACATATAGAGATAATTATATCATTTTTTTTCTTCTTCAGTATATGACACTCGAATCAGACATGGGAATACAGGACAGACTTGTTCAGTGCTGGGAAACTTTGCTTATTGCTTCCAACTCCAATTGCAGGAACAAAGAACAGGGAGCCAAATTTACATAGATCAGCTTGGATTATCATTGGAGGATTTTTCGCATTTTAATGTAGTTGCTGGCCCTGAAGATTTGGGTAAAGTTTTGAAAAAGTTTTATTGTGCAATATTGCTTTAAGAATACAACCCTGATGTTGCCGGACTACAGCTGCCAGCATGGCTTGTTTATGGCTTGTTGTAAAATAGATGCTGCAGCCTCAGTTTAAAAACTGGCTTAATGGGTTATCTTTGAGCTGTTGGCTGTTTAACCTCTGCAGGTATGTCTTTTGGTCTAAGCTCTTTCTGAGTGACAGGTTGAGTGTTGCTCAAGCCCATGCTCAAGTGATCATGTTTGCCCCTAGAAGAGCCCATACGCATTGCCATTTTATTGTGCAGTTGATGTGCGTTGGCACTTTATTTGATTACATCATATTCTGCCTGTTTGCACCCACTAGCATTGTGTTTGAACATAAAAGATACTTGCATTTTAAAAAAATAAATAAAAAAAATTATATTATATATATAAAATATTTATATATATAGTCAGTGTTTGCAAGTGTAACCGTGCATTTCAGTAAACACACTTTTAGTTGGCCTTGTATAAGAGCACGAAAGCTACTAAAGTTTGCCTAATCTATCCCCATTTTGTTAATTTGTTGCATTAGGGTTTTGACATGTCTCTTTCAGCCGGGGCAACAAAATAACCTTTGCATTGGTGTTGGTGGGATTGTCCCCTGGAGATATATTTGAATCACGTAAGTGCACTTGACCTATTGATGTGTTTTACCAGTGCAGATTCACATCGAAATTAATGTCTTGATATTTACGAACATTTTGTAGCCCATATTGGGGGAGATTAAGCATGGGAAGCAAAACTTCCTGTCTGCCATCTCCTTAAAATAATTTACAGTCCTTGCTGGTTTCCCAGCTTGTTCCCAGTCTCTTTGAATTTGTTAGGATGTTGGTAGTGATTCCTGGCTCCTCTGCTATCCTGACCCCCCAAGCACGTTATGTACTTCACTGCTTTTGCTTTTTTCAAGCCAATTTCCACTCTGTGTACTTGTTCTTAGGTTAATGCTGTACCTTGTAGGACAGCCACACGGAGCTGGGGATGAGACCAGATCACCATTAACACTTTTAAAAGGGAGAACTTGTTCTGCCTCTCCATTCTAAGCATTTCAAGTGTGTTCTCTATAACTTATCAAGTTGTATTGACTTACAACCTCAGTAGTATTGGCAGACAGTTGACTCAATCAGAATGGCACCTTGGAGATCATTGAGAAGTTTATTCCAAACTGTGAAGATCTTGATAACAGTGAACATTCAGATAGGTCAGAAGATCATAATATGATCCACTCCAGCAATTATATACACAATGCATGTGTAACATGACAGAACTACTACAGTAGTTACTAGTAATCAAATAATGCATACTATATATTATAGAATTATTAGGCCAGTGATCCCCAAACAGTGGCATGTTTCTCATCAACCCCTTGGATGTTGCTCCCTGTGGCCTCAAAGAAGGTGCTTATTTTTGAATTCCTGGCTTGGAGGCAAGTTTTTGTTGCATACAAAATCCAGTATAATGCCAAACAGAGCCTCATGTATGGCTGCCAGTCCACATAGGGGCTATTAAATAGCAATTTATTTTTCGTATTGGCACCATCAGGAACCATTTTGACACTTGTGTTGCTCGCCAACACTTTTTCAATTTGAATGTGGCTCACAGGTATAAAAGGTTGGGGATACCTGTTTTAGACAGGTAGTCTAAATGTGACATAAAATGTATTTGGTTTTTTGTTTATTAAATCAATACATGCCAGAGAGATTAGTTTAAAAGTTATTGCACAGTACTGTCAAGTATAATTTAAACCATTCCCTTTGTAATTTAGCCACTGTGTTGTATATTAAATGCACCGTTACTGAGGAGACTTTCAGCTTCCACTCATGAATTAAATATGCTGGAACAGTAAAGCTCCGAGTTTAGAATTTAGTCATTTTAATTAAACAAGTGTTCTACTCTTTTCGGTGTAATTTAATAAATAAATTAACAGACTGTCTGCCTTTTTATAAGGTACTTTTTATAGTTCGTGTTTTGAGATACAAAACTTTTTACTCTGTGATGGTGTTTCATTAATATTTATATATTGTAATCTAACTCTGATTCAACTGTGGTACCCGATCCACAACTTTGACATGCTTTTGATGTTTCTTTGAGTCATTGTCTTCTTTGAATGTCACAATCAGTAAAGCTTTTCGACAGTGATATTTTTTTTCTACTATTAAAAAGAACAAAACTGACCTGTGGTTGGATTGCACTATTTGGTTCACTGAGTGAGAACAGACCGTTCACATTTCCCAAAGATTATTTTGCAGAAGCCTAACTGCTCTCTGTTAATGAATTCTTTTAGAAGGCAGAGGTAGCAGCCATGCATTTATATTATTCCACTGTGTACATTTACCTGCTTATATTAGTGCAATTTTAGGAGACATTTTCATAAATTATATATATATATATTAATAGCAAATTATCATAGGGTCTATCCTGGCAGTTGTCCAGAGACCATTGGAACACAGAGGGCAGTTTCGATAATTTTCATTAGGAATAAGGCAATTCAATTGCAATTTAGAGGCGGAAAATAGGTGGGGCAGGCAAGAAGCAGGTCGGTTTTGTGGGAAGGGCATAGGGTGATGTTAAGACCAAAGGCAGCCTTAATCCTCCCCTAAATAAAGTTATAATCCCTGATTATAACAGTAAATTATATCTGGTTTAACCAGTAAATGCTGAAGCTCTTATCCTGTGAATCAGTCATAGCAGGTAAAATTTGCTTTTGACAAACAGCATGATTAGTTTGCTGAAAGAGAACCATAGGGACTAAAGGTGACCACATGTGGCGATTCCGATCTTTCGTGCGACCATCGGTCCAATCCGCCACTGATGTTCAGGGCTGAAACGTCAGATATGGAGGTAGATTTTGCTCTGGCGCCTTCTATGGCGGGCGATCAAAATCTTTTAACCCACCCGATCGGCGAGTCGACCAATATCAGCAGCCTCCTGCGATATCTGTCACCTCGTCGAGTTGCCATCCACGCACCGAATATCGTACAAAACGAGGTTTCGTACGATATTATCAGTGCGTGTATGGCCAGCTT
Organism: Xenopus tropicalis; assembly: GCF_000004195.4. NCBI lineage: Eukaryota > Metazoa > Chordata > Amphibia > Anura > Pipidae > Xenopus > Xenopus tropicalis. The sequence goes on from NC_030677.2 coordinate 129,417,533, forward strand.
AAGGGCCCATGAACTATGTAATTTACATCAGTATTGAAGAGTAAATCCTTTACAGATTTGTTTGGAACTGTTGGAGGCTTTGAATTGCAGACAAAGGGAAATCAATTGATTGCAGTCGTAAGAGACAGCATTTAATATAGCAGGTAAGGGTTATGAAATTTAGAACAAACCTATTGCTATATTTAACCCCCCCCCCCCCCCAAATCATGGTTCCAAGTAACCAGTATGACTATAGCCTTAATGATCACTTGAAGGTTGTATTTAGTCATATTGCATTAGGAAAAGGACAGGCTCCTTCATTTTATTCAGGATACTGCTATAATTTATTTTACCTAAATATGTATTTTTCCCCCCTTCAGACAAAGGTATATTTTTGTGGCTGCTGCACATTGTGCATTACTATTGCATGACAGTTATGGGACCTGTTATCCAGAGTGCTTGGGACCTGGGGTTTTTCCAGATAAGGGATCTTTCCGTAATTTGGATCTCAAAAATTTAAGTCTTCTAAAAATCATTTAAATACTGAATAAACCCAGTAGGCTTGATTTGCCTCCAATAAGGATTAATTATATCTTAGTTGGGATAAGTACAAGTTACTGTTTTATTATTACAGAGAAAAAGGAAATAATTTTTAGAAATTAAAATTATTTGCTTATAATGGAGTCTATGGGAGATGGCCTTTCCGTAATTCGAAACTTTCTGGATAACGGGTTTCCTGATCAGCGATCCCATACCTGTACTATTGAAAATATATGCTTGCTTCATTGAATGGTTATTGCTTAGAAAAAACTATTAAACATGCTAACGCCATCAGAGGTGTCCTACTGGCCTGTGCCTGGGGGATGTAGGTAGCCTTCCAAGAAATTTTGGAAGGCTGCACCCAACACTGTTCTACTGAAATTATAGGTTAGGGTTCATTTTTACCTTGCCACAAGCAGCATGGCATCTCTAATTGTGTGAAAATGTTAATTTCTAAATGATAGTAACCCACTTTTAAAGCAACAATAACCCCTCAGATAGCATTTTGTAGCTGCTACAGAAAAGTTTTCCCTTAAACCATTGCTCTTTCTTTAATGTTTATCGTGCACTGTATTTCAGTGTGTTGGAGGGAAGCTGCAACCCCACTCTATTACCCAGCCATCTAGCTCATAGTAATGTAGGCAGAGGAATTAGTGTAGAATATGCAGACTTTTAGTAAGGGAAGTCTTCCACGCAGTGTCTTAAGAGTTCTGCAGTTCCTAGCAAAGAAAGCTACACCCCCCCCCCCCAAAAAAAAATGTATATTTTAATGCTACAAAATGCTTGGCTTTTCCCCCTGCATCTATAGTTATTGGGTGACCTACATTATTCACTAGTGACTCATAACTAGTTTGCATTGTTCCAGGCTGGCTCCAGCCATTGGGGACATTGCCATACATTTTTTTGTTTTGTCACTGTAGCCGATTTGCCCTTAGCTTTAGTTTATGTGTTCATTTTAAATTAGCTCTAGTGGGTGTGTGAATGCACAGTATATAGTGAATAATGCACCCCCTATTGTAAAATATAAAGATATAAGAAGTCACAGAGAATTTACATGATATGGCTCTTGTGTATTATATATTTGTACAGATATTATTTTGCAACTAATATTATCTGTGTATACTGGCTTTATGTATTTTAGTAATCCAATAATGTTACTCTTAACTACCCTAGTCTATTAAAACTGATGGAAGCAAGCCCTTGATAGGTTATGTACTACATGTTAATGGGGATCCATTATTTAGATACAGCCATAGAGGTCTTTATGCAATATTCTGCAACTTCTCTTCTGGTGTTATGTTTCTCCTTATACTTTCCTCCTTTCTTTTGGCCACAGCCTGTGCCAGTACATGATGAAATTTTCCCAGTATGCTCTGTGCATTATTAAAATATGCAATTGCTGTACATTTTATCCCGACTCACACACAGTAGACCATTCATTGTTATGTTGGGTGCTGCAAATTGTTTCTGAATATATATAAAGGTTAGTTTAAAGGTGAATGACCTTTTAATTGTGCAGCCTAAAAGTTCTTCTGTTTGGGCAGGGTCATTGCTACAGAAGATCCACTCCATTGGCACTGGATTGATCTGTGTGCAGACAAACAAAGTGGATTTATTATTATTATTAGTATTTATATAGCACAAAATGCTATATAAATAATATTTATTTATTTAGGCACAAAAATGCATACTCACATATTTCCTCAACAAAATCCTCCATGTGTATGCAAGTCAGACACAGTGCCTGTTAGTGCAGACACCAGAGCAGGCTGAAAAGAGCAAACCGGCTGTTTATTTAAGTGTATAGAGTAACCCGCTGTAATGCAGGGAAACAACATGAACTAATGCTGGCAGAACACAGGGTACATATTTATATACCCTTCCTCTGCCTTCCCTTGCTTTCTACAGAATCATTAAAGGAGGGGAATAAGTTATACACACTCTACCCTACAGTGTCAGGAGGGATAATCTGCTCTGTATGAGTTTCCTTCTCCACTCTGTCTTTTGCTACCATTGCTGCAGAGAAAAGTACATACAGGGTAAGGAAGAAGAGAGTCAAAAAAGGATAAAAGTTCTTGTAAAACCTTGTTTTTCCCCTTGTTTGGCAGTTTTTACTCTGTAGTTTCTTTTCTTTCCTCCAAGTTTCCCCTTTTGAGTGGATTAAAAGTATGCCAGGAATGTATTGTGTCCTGAGAAGGAGAGGCAGTTTTCACTGTGGCACTGCTGAATAACAGTATTGTCTGTGGCGCACAGTGGGTAGCTGTATTCTTAGCCAGCATTAGATATTGGTTTTGTTTGTCCATTGGTTCCCTGATCTTCAGCTGCAGCTACAGTCAGTACAAACAGTGACCGTATGCTAATTACCTGCACACAGGCTTTTCATTGTTCTCTTCACTTTACTGGCTTCTGGGGTTTTAAAATGTTAGTTTATACTGAACTCAAATTGAAAATTGCAGGGAAATGTGGAGTTTAAAAAAAAAAAAAAAAAAAACTTAATAAGGCTCAAAGTGAGGGATAACCCATGGTATTAAAGGGCCATGATACCTTCATTTTTGTTCCCCCCCTTTTTTAAAAACATTTGTCTGATGTAAATATTCTGATTGAGTTTAATAAGCAACCAACTAATTTCTGACAGGCTTGTTTTAATCTTATAACTTCCTGTAACCCTTCTGTTGTGCAATATAGTCCCCTTTTTAACCTGGAAATTGGCTTTGCAAATAAAGGTGGGAGGGATGCAATTTGCAGTTGGTCTTCATTTTTTTATGTTTTTTTGGTTATTTGGTTTTTTGTTTAGCAGTTCTCCAGTTTGGTATTTTAGCACCTATCTGGTTGCTATGGTCTTATTTACCCTTGCAGCCAGGCAGTTGATTGAATGAGCGATGGCAATATGCATAGAGAAAGTCTCTGCATAGGAAGATAAGTAATTAAGAATATTAATAGAATTGTAGTTTCACAGAGCAAATGTTTATTGGCTATTGGGGTCACTGACCCCCACTTAAAAGCTGGAAAGAGTCATAGACAGGATTATCTGCCTGATGACAGAGCTCAGGGGACATAATTAGATAACCTGGCCCTGGTGCAAATTTTGTCCTCCCCTTTTCACGTAAAGTATTTCACCCCCAAAACACTGCATCACCCAGTGTGGTTGAAAATCCCACAAGGGTATTAACATTTTTTGTAACCTTGCCTCCCTGGGGTTTGGTTAGAGCATTGGCCACGTGGGCTGTGGTGCAAATTTTGTGTCCACCAAAAATACATATTTACCAGTGAAAAAGCATGCTGTTTGATAAACCAGATAATATCGGCACATGGCTTTCAAATATTTCAGCCAGCTTTAAATGCTCATGACATAGAAGCATTGCATATTTTCCAGTCTTTTTCTCTCTTACTGGCATTGATGTATTTAGGGTATGGTCTTTGAGCAAAACAGAAACCCTCTCCTATCTTTTGCAACAAGCAGGTGTCCAATTACTAGGCTGAAAGGTGCAGCTCTCTGGGCAGGCTGCTTTGCCAGTCTGTTTGTATAAAAATAGTATCTTTTCAGCCCCGCCTCCAGTGTACTGCATGCTGGGCAAGCAAACATCAGGTATGTCAACAATTGCAATGCTGACTAAAGTAATACAGGAAGGGGTGCGTGCGCTCAGTGTACAAAGAAACTCTGAACTAACAAAATGAAAATAGGAATTTTGCACAGTCTGTGTGTATAGCAAAATGTCTGATTTCCGGATCAGGTAATTCTGTGTTTCCCCTTACCAAGACTTACACAAGACACTTACCTGCTAGATAAGAGGTAAACCTGTGGTGTAGTGCTGAGGAAACATCAGGAAGCTTACGGTATGTTACTTGAGTTGGTTTCCTATACTAGCAGAATATAACCATTGTTTGTACTTGAACCATACATATACAATTAAAAAAAAGTTAAACATTCTAAACATTCTGCTTTTATGTCCATAAGAATACACTGAATCCATACATTTATATTTAGCCGCATCCTCCTCCTTTTTTTAATAAAAATAATACACTGGCACGTTTGTACTTTAAAATATTGCAAATTCTGTGTGTGCCTGGGCCCGTGCCTTTCCTGGTTCTCTGTATAAACAGGCCTCCTGTCAGTGCAGACGTATGGGGTTGTATTCCTACACCTGTGGCACCTACACAAGATCAAATTTGAATCCCAAAGCTACTGTTACACCACAATGTGCAGTCCATGGTAAATCACTGCTATAGCCCAATATGTAGCCCATACATATTATGGATCCCATTCAGAGAAAAAGTAGGGATGCACGAAACCCTCTGTTTCGGTATTCGTCCAATCCCTGATTCCTTGGGTATAGATTTGGGTGAATACTGAACTGAATCTGAAGCTGGAAGTTTGGCAATTGAAGGGGAAAATGTTGGGGTGTGCATGCAGTGCTTGGCAAATTTTTTCATTTAATAGGGTGTGGATTTGGTTTGGCTGGGCTCTTTGATATGGCCATATCCAAAATCCTGCTAAAAATGGCAAATCTGGGATTTGGCGCATCCCTTTAAAAACCCACAATGCCAAGCACTTTACAGTTTTCCTGTCATTTTAAAGTTTGAATATCGATTTTTATATTTTTTATGGTTTAATTTTTTTTTTTTAATTGAATTCTTTTATGATAAGGCAAGCAAACCATGACCTTCCTAACTGCTGATTTTTATTATGACTGAATAGTGCTGTTATATGGGTAGCTGTTATAAATATTGTGGTGCTGTGAATTGTTGCTGGACAGGTATTGATTATCTTGCCCTCTTTTTTTCGTTCTATAGGCCTCTAGCATGGAAGAACTCATATGGGAGCAGTTCACAGTGACCTTGCAAAAGGTAAGCTTATTAAATGTTACCCCCCCCCCCCGCTTTTTTAAAACATCAGTCATATATATTAGTCTTGTGATTTGACTGCTCTTAATCCTTTTTGACATGCTGTTAATCTTTTCTGCCTGGGGCTATAAATATACCCCATTTCTGTCTGGGTCCAGTTCAACTTATTAATTTAGTCATATAAACATTCTACTCTATGCTGGGAGTGTACTTTACGTTGATGCTGCTCCTTGCCTCTTAAAATGTGACATAACAATTGTTAAAAAAAAATAATCAAAATTATACTTACAAAACAGAGAATTGGAGCAATGTTGTAGACCACTGATTTGGCAAATGCTGTATACTGCTGCCACATTTTCAATTAAAAATAAAGGAAAGAAGGTTTGTAGGCAATTGGGGGCTTGAGCTGCAGGTTTGTAGGGTTGGGAACTGTGTTGGATCAGGGAAGCTTAATTAGATGGGCTGGTGGCATAATTGGGCAGATTGGGGGCATACCTGGGAGGTCTGGAGGGGAGTAACAAGATGGGTGCATGAATTTACTGACAATATCATTTTTATGATCCTCATTTTTAGTACCAGCTTTAGCCTTAGGCAGCATTTTTCCAGCTGAACCAGTAGTATAATTGCTAGGTGTCAGACATTTTAAATTCTTCATTCCACAGGAAGGTATGAAACTTCTAATTTAGCATCTAAGTCAGGATAAATAAGTGGCGATTCACATGGTGTGTACTATAAGAGTCCCTATGGTTGCACTATACCATCAAACACTAGGCCTAACAGTTGCAACCTAGATTTTTGGAAGGGATTCGGATTTGGTTCGGCCAAATCCTAATCCTGACTAAAAAGGTTGAATCCTGGCTGAATACCGAACCGAATCCTGGATTCTATGCATTCCTAATCTAAAGTTATATATGAGCAAGTATAACACAGAGCACTCATGGGACTTGAATTATTTGCAAAACTTTAATGGTGATGTCTTGATAAAGGTCCTCTGTGTAGGACCGAAACATTGACTAGTCCCGTGAATGCTCTGTGTTCTACATTCTTGTATTTTTAGCGGCAGCACCTGGGCCTTTCTTGCCTTTTTTGGGTGAGTGCCCTGCCTTTCGAACTCTACATGAAGTTACATATGATAATAATATACTCCCCACATTGTAGGCCCACCCTATCTATCTGGCCGCTGACATAGTATTGGAGAGCTACTTACGAGTGCAATTGTTTTTTGCATTGTATAGGTATTCTTCTTTTTTTTTTTTTTTAGGTATAATCAATCTGGTTGCTTAGCCCATCTATCTCTCAATTATTTATTTGTTCTTTAAAAGTCCATTATTTCATTTCTATTTCTAAAATGTTCTTAGTGGTGCTGGTAGGGGCTATAGAATATGGATGCCATAATCCATGTTTTGTGTTCTTTATGGATTTGTTACCTTGTTTCAGGATAGCAAAAAGGGATTTGGCATTGCTGTCTCTGGAGGCAAAGATAATCCCCATTTTGAAAATGGAGAACCTTCAATTGTCATCTCAGATGTGCTTCCTGGAGGCCCAGCAGATGGATTCTTACAGTAAGTACTGACACCAGTTGGTCTTGTAAAGTGTGTCTTTACTTCATACCTGTACCCTTTGGGGCAGAGATTGTGGTTTTTCTTTGTTTATTTGACAATATTGGGATATTTTAGACATGCATCAAATCTAGGATTCAGACTAATCCAAGCACCCTTAAAGTCGTTTTGGGAAACCAACAGTGGTAATTTGACTAAATATTTTGTGGAGAATACAGTACCAAGACAAATCAATAATGCTTTGACGCATTCCTTCTGTAGATTAGAAATTCGAATTCACTTAACATTTTACAAATAATTGTTTTTAAGGGGTTCTGATATTGCATGAGCTAATCTGAAATTGTATGTTGAGTTTAAAGTGTGGGCATAATATCTTGTAATATTCCTTAAGGTCCCTGAGACGTGGAACTGTAAACAGAATTGTTGAACATTGTATTCTGTTATTTCAAGTTTTTGAAGCTGGGCTATTTGCAGTTCTTGCAAAGGCCATTTATTGGAGTATAAAACTCATGCAGTGGTTGAGAGATATGTATTTGCATGCTCCTCCTCCTAGTGGTAGAATCCAAAAAAGACAATATTCTGGTTGGGTAGCTCTAAACAGTCTAATTTTCCAGAAATGTATATTTTGTGCTGTCTTGTGTTGGTGTATAGCACAATTGCAGTTTGCAGTTTGTTCACCTGCACCAGTGTAGGTTACAATCTAGGCTCCCTATTACTACATAAATAACATACACTTTAAGGCCAGTGCCAGACAGGGTGGATTATGGGCCTGCAGAAAAACACTGGCCAAGAATCTACCCCTACAATCGAAAAAAAAAAACTTTTGGTTGTTCTGCACCCGGAGCCGTTGTGTTGGCTCTGGCACAGGCAAACTGCATACACAAGCAGCTTTGCACAGAATTCTCTTGTGTGTGCCTGCACCCAGGCCAATGCAATGGCTTCAGGTGCTGGCATAACCAAAAGCTTTTTTGAGCATAGGGGCGGATAAAACAGACCCTTAGGCTAATGCCACATGGGGTGGATTTTCAGTCTGTGGATAAACGCAGGTCAAAAATCCACCCCGTGTGGCATTGGCCTAAGGGTCTGTTTTATCAGTAGCTAAATAACCTGCATGTATGTTTCTGGGATGTGGAAGGAAAGCAGACTGTCCAGAGGAAAGCCAAGCAGACACAGGGAGAAAACATAAACTCTTTGCAGATAACACCCAGGTCAAATGAAAATGGAACCGCTGTGCTTGTGTTTCTTTAGATGTTATATTTTACACACAATGGATGGGTTGGCAATGAGGGTAAAGTCCAGGTTATCAGCTAGTACCTTAAGAACCTTTGTCTAACATCTGGATATAACAGGGCAAAACAACATCATATGGTGAAAGGTGGCTGGGGAAGTATTGCATCTAGGGCAGGAGAGGTCATGTCTTCTCCCCATGTTATACGGTGTACTTGGGGTAATATATAATTGGTACATGATCTTATACTGTACAAGTTGGTCTCCTTGTGGAGCTTTAGGTTTGCAATCCATATTTTGTAGAGAACGGAGTGTGTGGAGGGCAAATTTGGAAATTTGTATGGCGGTAAGGAAAGGTTCTCAGCCCTTCTACCAATCCAAAAAATTAGGGCCTGAAGTGTCATGTTTGGGATATGTGGGTCTGGGAGGAAGCACCAATGAAGATAATATAACTGGGATGCCATATAATATAGATGTCAATTTGGAAATGCCAGTCCTCCGGCTTTATATGGGGTGGCTAGTTTTGCCCATGAGATACAATGCTGTTTGTTATTCCAACACAGGGTTGAGTAATTTATCAGTGTCCTTAAAAATCTTTGCAGTGAGTTAGTTATACTAGAGCATTGTGAAAGATATATAAAAATTTAGATAAGTATATCATCTTGAAGATGTTTATACTGCCCCATAGCGTCAGTGGTAACTTAGCCCAGTTAACTAGATCAATTGACAGTGAGGATGTAATAGGGGAGAGATTAAGAGTTATGTACTGCTCTAGGTTTTGATGTATTATATTACCCAAATATTTAAAGGAGGAGACCTATTTGAGGGGTATGTCTGCTGGCAGGGATGGAGAGTGAAGGTTATCTAAGGTATGGAGAACCGTCTTGTCCCAGTTTATTCTTAATCCTAAAAAATGCCCAATTTGATTCACTGCTTGTAGAAGGGCCAATGCAATGCAGTTCAATTGCCAGTGCAAATAGGATGGGGGAGAGGGGACACCCCTGCTCTGTGCCTCTTGTTAGGAGAAAGGATGGGAAACTAATTCTGTTCACCCTGACCCGTGCTGTTGTAGCATTATATAGGAGTTTGACCAAGGTAATCAATCTCTCACCAAGGTCAAATCTCTGAAGGACCTCCCAGAGATATGGGCATTCAACTGAGTCAAAGGCATTGGCTGAGTCTAAGGAGGCAATGACCCTGGAACCTTGCTCTATGTGCTCTAACTGTAAGTTAGTGAATAAATGCCGAATATTGAAAGCAGTTAATCTCCCAGGCATGAAGCCGGATTGGTCAGGGTGAACGAGATCTATAAAGACTCTCTTAAGTCTGTTAGCCAGAATTTTTGCCCATTTTGCCATCGCTATTGAGTAATGAAATTAGCCAGTAAGAAACATTCTGTTGGATCTTCCCCTCGTTTTAAAATGGAAGATTTAAGGGCTCAGTGTCAGATGAGGAAAGGGCTTCAGTGTCATAGACATGTTGAAGAGTTTCCAACAGGTGAGTCTGTCAGGGCCTGGGGTTTTATTGGAAGGTAATTCTGCTAAACCCAATTCTGTTCCCTGAGTGGATAATGGATAGTCAAGAAGTGCTTGAGTGCTCCGTGGCAATGATGGTATTTTATAATATCTAGGTATTGAGAGAGTTGGTATATTTTACGATTGAACTATACAGCCCTTGATACAATGGGGTGTTCTGTGGCGTATGCACCTGTTGGGGGTTAGGATGTGTGCCATTGTGGTGGAGGAAGCCTGCACCTTAGCTAGCATGCTCCCTCTCCGCTTTAGCCAGCTCCCCCTCTGCTTGCCTTACTTGGGCTTTGCTTGTGTCCCATAATATGTTTGGAGTGGCAGTATTAGCATTAGAGTCCCAGAATTCCTCATAGGCCTCTTTATTCTTTGCCTCTACATAGGGATTTTTGAGCCATAGGGGGCTCAGTCGCCAGTTTCTTTGTGATATTAGGGTCAAAACATAACTTTACTGTAGTGTGCACAAACAGCAGTGTTTTCAAACATCAAAGTGTTCCATTGTATCTTCTCTCTACTGGTGTTTTCAAAGGAACTAATTGGTTGTAAAATTATATAATTAGGGAAACAAAAATCTTTTATTACATTTTATAATTTTGATACATGGATGTGATAGAGAGAGAGAGAGGAATGTTCAATGATAGTCATGTTCCTGAACTTCCCTTCTATTAAAGGAGAAGGAAAGGCTAATAAAGAGTTAATCTCAAGCTGCAGGCATACCTTCAGTTGTCTCAATTGTGCCCTTAAGTCTCCCCATATTTCTCCCGTTCAGATGATCAGATGCCAGACAGGAAGAAAAACTGCTGAGCTGTGTAAAGAAAGTTCCCATAATGCCTCACTCCTGCACAGACACCCAGACCAAGTGAACATGCTCAGTTAGTTAGACTATGAGTCAGCTTCCTGCTAATTGGCTCAGATCCACATTCCTAAGGGGGGGGAGTGAGTTCTTAGCATTCTTGAGGGAGGGGGGAGCAGCAGAGAGGAAAAAGCTGAAAGCTGCATCTCTGGCAGAGGAAAACAGACACGACTAATCTTTTTACAGAGAACTCAGTGCAGCATTTCTGTGAGTGCTTATGGCTGTATTTACATAGACCTTTCTGATAAAGCTTACTTAGTTTTTACTTTTCCTTCTCCTTTAAGGCATGTTGGAAGATTTTGACGATTCTAATATGAAAATGCTTTATGTATTTTACCAGTGGTTTAAGAGTAATGCTCTCTTCCATGTTTTTTCAGAGTAAATGATCGTGTGGTTATGGTTAATGGGACACTTATGGATAATGTGTTCCATGCATTTGCAGTTCAGCAGCTACGGAAATGTGGAAAAACAGCCGTCATAGTAAGTGTCAGCTTTGATGGCTACAACTTGTGAGGATTTGTTTTGGGTCCTGAGTAATACACACAAACAGATGTCCATTTTAACACAACAGCCAAACAGGCAAACTATTGACCAATTTTGCGGCACACACTGGGATCCCAACACAGGTTTAAACAATCTAATCAGATGGGTGGCCAGTTATCCATTTGGCCAGTGATAATATGTGCAAACAGTAATGACCATTGACAAATAGATTTACAAACCAACATTGCCAGTACAGGTCACATAGACCAATACACAAAGTCAAATATAGACCATTTTGGCTGCAATTATGACTATGATGTGTTTGTATACAGTGAAGCAATGAGTCAAACTGGTCTCTATTTGACTTTTTGTATTGGTATATGTGACCTGTATTGTAAATGGACGTGTTTAGCAGATTTTTGTTTTGGAAACAGTAGACCACACTTGTCTGTATTTCAGTTCTGACCCTAATACCAAATAATATTTTACGGATTTCTTCAATCTGTACTAGGTTGTGAAAAGACCTCGAAAAGTTCAGGTGACTGCAAGAAGGTCACCTTCTCCTGAGCTGGACCCTAGAGATATTGATGCTGTAGACGATGATGGACCCTTTGAACACAGAAGTGCTTACAGTGGCTACAGCGAGAGGAGTTGGCATAGTGGAAACGGTCATCACAGTAGAGAATCGAGTCCAGACAGAGGCTACAGCAAGGACCAGGAAAGAGGTCGTTCCTACGACAGGGATCAAGACTGGGTTCGTGGGCGAAGCCGGGAGAGGGATCTGGACGATGAGCGAGAATACAGGCGGGAGCGCAGTAGGGGTAGAAGTCTAGACCGTGACCAGAGTGAGGAGCGTAGATACAAAAGAGATCACAAAAAGAGTGTGGACAGAGAGGAATCCTTTGAACGCAGCTACAGTGGAGACTACAGCCCAGACCGAGGCAACGGCAGGAGACTAGCACCTGACTACAGGAGTGAGAGGGAGATGCCAGTGAATCGTGCTCGTGATAGGCTTCAGTCCCACAGTCCTTCACCTGAACCACACAGAAAATCTGCTGCAGCTCACAAGGGACATGATAAGCCCATCAGTGTTTTGCTTAGTAAAAACAAGCCCAGTGAAGGTAGGATTATAAATACAGACATATTTAGCAGTCTGCTCTTGACAGCAAGCTTTGCAATCAGAAAGGCAGGATTTTCGACAAAACTCCCTGTTCGCGGGCGACTAATCTCCCCGACTTACATTTTCACCGGTGGGATAGCAGGTGATGGCAACTCGGGGAGATTAGTAGCCCGCGAACAGGGAGATTTGTCGCGGGTGACTAATTTCCCCGTGTACCAGAGCCCTTAGGGCAGTGGTACATGGGGAGATAAGTCAAGTTGTCTCAAGACAACTTCAGGCGACTGCGGGACATTATAGTGGCGCGTATGCCATCTCACCGGCAGTTTGCATTCTAGCTGGTGGGATTGCATTGCGGGGAGATTAGTCGCGTTGTCGTGGGGCGACTAATCTCCCTGTGTACCACTTGCCCTAAGGGTGAAAACACATGAAGCTACTAGTAGCAGCTACTTGATGTGACTACTAAAATAGACAATCCTGATAATTTACTGATAATTGTCTCTACGTGTGTTTAAGCAGAGGCAATTCTCAGTATTGTCTATGGCAGAGTATTTTCTGGAGTTTAGTAGCTGCTGCTAGGACATATGGATCAACGTAGTAGCAGCTACTTGTCACGGCTACTAAACACACATAGGGACCAATTATCAGTAAATGATCAGAATTGTCTATTTTAGTAGCCGTGAGAAGTAGCTGCTGCTGCTAGTAGCTCTGTGTGTCTTCACCCTAAAGATGGTCATTGAGACTGCAATATGAGGCACTAAAACTAGAACCTACAAAAAATAAATATTATAATATGTTGTATATTATAATATTTTCACTATACCAAAACAAAAGAGGAAAAAAATAAAGGTTTATAGCAGTGGTATAACTAGAAGATACTGTGCCACACAGTAAAATCATTTTAGGGCCCCCCTAAGCTTTTAAGATTTAGATATATTTCATAAACCAATATTGAAACTACTTATTAGTCTGTGTTCCAATGGGCCCCCTATACCTCCTGGGCTCCCCAGCATTTGCAGGGCCTGCTTTCTTTAAAGATACACCCTGGTATATGGAGGTTTGCCATCTTTTCTGGTTTATGAGGTCTGCTATTCAGAAGGCTCAGGAACAGGGGTTTTTCAGATAAGGGGTCTATTCAGAATTTGGATCTTTGTGCCATAAGTTTACTAAAAATCATTGAAATACTAAGTAAACACAATAGGATTGTTTTGCCACCAATAAGGATTGATTGTATCTTAGTTAGGATCATGTAGCCTTGATATATAATGTGGAAATTTGAGTTTTAAATTATTTTTGCCCTTGCTTTTAGAAATGAATTATCTTTAAATATTAACTTCACCTTGCATTAAACAAACTGAATTATAATGCTGAACTGTAAGGCAGAAATATATAGTTTAGCTATTTATATAATACATTGCCTTGAGTAGATTGTGCCTTTTCAACAGTTTATTAAAAACTGACTTTAATTATATGAAGGAATAGGTGTGAATAAATCAGTTCCTTGGATATTTATTGATGACCTCAGGGAGTACAGACCAGGGACTTGATTTGGCCATGCAATTCCCTATTTCTTCTAAGGCTTCTAGATATATGAGGAAATACTGCGTAGGAGTGTCTGAGTAATGAAATGTGCAGGGGTATTGGTTACTCAGAAGGTTTACTAAAGACCCTTCACTTGCTGGTGATCGATTTAAAAAGTGTCTCTACATAAATTTCTTAGGACTGAGATTCTGCCCTTGCATGTAATCCATCTTTAAATTGAACTGCAGGCACTTTGATTTATCATTTAGGTTGAATAGATTACACTAGCGATTAGCAAAGGAAATTACTTTAACCCCCTCTGAGGTATAGGCAGACCTTCATTGTTCATCGCTCTTCAGTTGTATTATCGGGCAACTAGAGCTGCAGCAAAAGCATGTGTAGCTTAAGGGCAGTGACACATGGGGAGATTTGTCACGGGCCACTAATTTCCCCGCAGTGCCATCCCACCAGCTAGAATGTAAATCGCCGGTGGGATGGCATACGCGGCGCCTCGATTTGCTGAAGTTGCCTTGAGAGAGTGTCACTGCCCTAAACCCCGCCAACACTTTATGCCAGGGGTCCTCAAACGTTCTTACTTGTGAGCCGCAGTCAAATGTAAAAAGACTTGGAGAGCAATACAAGCATCATGGAGGTGCCAAATAAGGGCTAAGATTGGCTATTGGGTAGCTGCTAGGCAACACAAGCATCATAAAAGTTCATGGAGGTGCCAAATAAGGGCTAAGATTGGCTATTGGACTGTCAGCTTACAGGGGGCTTTATTTGGTAGTAAATCTTGTTTTTATTCAACCAAAACTTGCCAACAAGTCAGGAATTCCAAAATAACTACCAGGTTTGGGGGCACTGAGAGCAACATCCAAGGGGTTGGTGAGCAACACGAGCCACTGGTTGGGAATCACTGCTTTTTGCCATAAATCTGTATTATATATTTAGCTGTCCTGCACAGTCCTTTAATGTTAAATAAATCCATGCACATGGCTACCAACATGGAACCCTACCCCAGTTTTGAACCTAGCAAATGACACAGGCCAGTGGGAGCAGGCCCATAACCGGAGTGCTATGGGCTTCAACATTATACATGCAGTTATGTGTCTTATGACTTCTGTACAGGAACTCTTTGACATGACATAAACTGTAGGTATATTATTTATGTTGGGTTTTAATTTTCCCTTTACATAGAACACATGGTAAAGGGCATTACCGCCAAGAAGTGGTTAAATGCATTTTTTGTGCCCCTTTGTTTACACTTTACATTTATAATGACTATTCTATGTAGTGTTGACTACTCCTATGGGGTATATTTATAAAGCTGTGTTTTACACCCCAAAAACTACATGATGCATTTATAAAACTCTTCCACATGAATGAATCCATTTTAGAGAACTAATTATTGTGTTTTGAAAGGTGTGTAGTAAGTTACACCAGATTAATGCAGAATATAGCACCTCAATGCTGTTACCTATTTCAGGCAGAGAGAAAATTTTGGCAGTAAGATTGAGGAAAAATTGTGTTTTTACAGTTGATTGTTTTCTTTTTTTTTCTTTAATGTGTGTCAGCTTTACAAATACATGCCACACCATAGAGTTAAAATGACAATATTTTTGAACACACCTTTAAAAGCATGCACCTTAAGCATCATGACTCCTTTTCTGCCCTGCAGAATATGGTTTGCGACTTGGAAGTCAGATTTTCATAAAAGAAATGACAAATACAGGTCTTGCAAGGAGAGATGGAAACCTCCATGAAGGAGACATTGTTCTTAAGGTATGTTACGACTTTTGGTGCATGTGATTACAAACCTCTACACTTCTGCCATACTCCATGTAGATTACTGCTTATGTATCCCTGTGCATGCACATAATGACCTTGCTTGCAAATACATTAATATACCATTTTAGAAAAAAAATTAATGAAAAAAATGTGCGTATATACCAGAACCCTTTGCATGCTTCTATTATTCTACTTTTCAGATCTGTTGAGATTCAGAGCAATGAAAGTATTGTAGAAAATTGAGTCTTGGCAAGAGGAGAGCTGATTTACTGTTAACGAAAGTGAACATTTTTAGTATATATTTAGTATACATTTAAGTTGCCTGGAATTACATTTTCTTTCATTGTGCAAAAAAAAAACCTTTCTTAGCCAGAGATCATCTGAGAATTATGGAGGTTGTAGTGCCCAATAGAACTAAGGCTGTCGATGAGCATTAGTTAATGTTGCTATTGTCGATCTGCTTATATTTGTTCATTTTTCCCAACAGATTAATGGCACTGTCACAGAAAATATGTCTCTAACAGATGCTCGAAAGCTAATCGAGAGGTCCAGAGGGAAACTTCAGCTTTTAGTGCAGAGGGATGCCAGCCAGACCCTTATCAACATCCCTGCACTAGATGATAGTGACTCTGACATAGGAGGCAAGTGGCTTACCTAAGCTAATGTTATACATGGGAGGTCTAAATAGAATCTAAAGTTTGTTATGAATTGGACCTGTGCAATAGAATACAAACATGCAAAGAATGCTTTTTCTATTAAGAGGAAGTAACAGTCATTTTGCCATGATCATGCTTAAAGGCTTGCTTCTCTTTCTAGTCTATGCTACATATCCCTCCCCTCAGACACTCAGTATTGTGGATATGGCGTTTTAGTTGTAGATGTTACTAAATAGTCCCTTGTCCCTAAAACTGCTAGTTTTGTCTTGATAATTTTGTAAGTCTGGGTAGTTCTGTGTCAAATTCTTAGCAGTTGCCAGGGACCACACAATAGCCTACATTTTATTTAAGCATATTATTAGTATCTCCAAGTCATGCTTTTTGTGGAATACTAATTGTGAAGCTACTGTCTTCTGAAGTAACATCTTTGTTTCTTTGCCATTCCTTAAACAGACATTTCTGATATAGAATCCAATCGTTCCAATTCACCTCTTGAAGACAGCAGATTGCAGCATTCTGACTCTCATTCTTCCACTGAAAAGCTGAAAGAAAAAAGCAGGTGGGAAATATATATCTGCAAACTTTTATTTTGATCTTCCACTGAACCTAATTAATAGGAAGTGAAATGGATGCAAGTTCTCAAAAAAAGCTTAAACAGCCATAAAAGGTCAAGAGTTTGTAACTATTTTTAGGATTTAGTTCTGCTTCGAGACTTTTTGTTACTCTGCATTTTTGTGGTTTACAAACACACCCATAGTTGGGATAATTAAAAGGAAATTATTCTGATGTTTGTGTTGACCTAGCATTCAGTCACTATTTGTGCAGCAAAATACATATTGACTCCTAAAAGGTTAAAATACAGCTCAAAGATACATTTTAACAGTTTTCACATCTATAGTAAATATTTAGGTATTGATCATTTCTTAAAATATCGTGGGTGGGGTAGTAGTTTTTCTAGAAAAGGTCCTGTAATTATAGGTTACAGTCTAGCAGCTGCAATTTTTTTGTATAAGGTATTTATCCTATAGGTGTATACAAGGCCAGTAATTGCATTTGATCTCTATATATGACCATTGTATTATAAATAGTATGCTTGGTATGTCTTATTCAAAGTGGTCCCTAGATTGACCATTAAGAAGGATAATCTATACAACATATAAATAGAAACTTGTGAAGCAAACACACAGTTTTATGGTGCAGGCCGTGTTTTGCTGGCCCTTTCATTAAAGTTATTTTTGATTATTTATTGCAAATAAAGTAATGTTTCCCAATAACTGGAAAAAAAGTAGCTGATAGTTTACATGTGTTTTATTATCTTTCATTTTGTTTTTATTCATAGCTCCAAAGAGGACCCTCCCAACAGATTAGCTAAAATGGGAGCCATGCCTACTCCATTCAAAGTAGTTGGCACAACAGAAACTCCTCCTCCAGTCTCTGTTAGCTCAGTAAGCTCTGAGAATATAAAGGAAGAAGAACAGGAAGAAGAGGCACCAGGTCAGCCCCTGTAGAGTCCTCTCTGCTCTATATTTATGAACCTTGTTCATGAATACACATCAGTCTTCAGTTACATATAAAGGTCCATTACATATTAGTTTTATGAGTATTAGGCTAGTGGCACACAGGGTGCTTCCTTAAGCACAAAAATTAGTGACAGGTGGTCCTCTGGTCATAAATTGTGATTTGAGTGTTAGAGCAGAGTTCTGCCTTTCACCACTATGTAAGCTTCAGACAGCTCATTGCCATCTATGGGAAGTGGTGACAGGCAGATTGGGGTATTTTTCCACCTTATTTAAGCTGTGACAATAACATCCACGCTATTGCTCTCTGTCAAAGGCTAATGCCACAAGAGGCTGTTTCTCTGTCTGCGTATAAATGCAGATGGAAAAAAAGCTGATCCACTCGTATCTGCTCTGTGGTGTATGTCCACTGGCAGCATTGGCCTGTCTGCACATGGAACGAATTTCAGGACAAAAGTAAGCCGTGTGTGCACTACGCCTGACCCCATGTCAGTCAGTGACTTACACCACGGATTTAACAGAATCAGCTTCTTCCTCCTTTTGCGATTGTACACGGGGAATTAAACATCTTGGTGTGGCATTAGCCTAATGGTGCAAACATAAAAACTCCTAAAACCGCCTGTATAGGTCTCCTGCTTACTTCATTAGAAATATCTTGATCACCAGCATTAGGTGGTGATACTAGGAGGTAGAACATTTAATAGTTAACATATGTTCAATAGCTTCTGGCCTGTTGGTCTTATGACATTTATCTTGCATCTCTCTTAGGAACAAACATGCACACACACAAATATAAATATTGCACTCGCTAATAAGAAAAATGCACCAAATTAATTTTGTGCTTAGTGAATATGCTGTGCTGTTAATGTTAGTTATGTATGTTCTTAATTGTACAGTAGAACTGCCTGTAGCTGCTCCCAAGGTGTTTCTGCAGCCAAGCCCAGAAGATGAAGAAATATATGGGTATGTCTTTACTTTAGGGACTATTTTGTTGTTGTTTCTTTTTTGGCTGCTTGTTCATCTTCTTAGCTGAAGACGGTTCATTAATGATGATGGATGGCAAAATGTAGAGCATTGGCAAGGATTGTTCTAGTTAATGTGAAGCATGATAAGTAGAATAAAGGGGCTCTTTCCCCTTTGTTTAGTGGGATTTTGAATGATAATTGTGCCTGTGGTGTACAAAGACACAGCTATTTTCTAATCAATAGTAAATAACTCTAAAAGAAATTAATCATATGGTGATTCCAAGTGTTTTGTCTTTGCAAGGATTTGTAGGCAGTGACAAAACATTAGTTCACTTATTTGTTAGATGATTGTTTCTTGGAAACACTTTCTGTAATTGAAAGTTTAATTTAGTTACATTTAGATTCTTTTAGATTAGTTAGTTTAATTTAGATTCTTCCCTCATGCACAACATCTGTATCAAGGGTGCTGGACCCATCTTATATAAAATAAAGGTTGCACCTGCAAGATGCATTCCCTTTGCTTAAAGGAACAGTAACACCAAAAAATGAAAAAGCTTTAAAGTAATAAAAATATAATGCATTGTTGCCCTGCACTGGTAAAACTGGTGTGTTTGCTACAGTAACACTACTATAATTTATATAATAAGCTGCTGTGTAGCCACGGGGGCAGCCATTCAAGCTTGAGAAAAGGCACAGGTTACATAGCAGATAACAGATAAGCTCTGTAGAATACAATAGTGTTTTATCTGTTATCTGCTATGTGCCTGTGCCTTTTCTCCTTTGAATGGCTGCCTCCATGGCTACATAGCAGCTTATTTATATAAATTATAGTAGACTTTCTGAAGCAAACACAACAACTTTTACCAGTGCAGGGCAGCAGCACATTATATTTGAGTTACTTTTATACACTTTCATTTTTTGGTGTTACTGTTCCTTTAAGTGAGCTGGATTTATAGGGTAAAACAGTTAAGCATAGTACTCAAATACATAGAGGCTGTTCATGTTACTAATGCCCATCAGACTTCTGGTATGAAGAAGATATTAGCCTTTTTGGTGAAAAGCAACCTGTTTGAATTGGATGATCAGTGTCCACTTATAAGACTATACATAGCACCAAAAAAATAATGAAGTACGGAGGTAATAAAAATGTATTTGATTTTAGACCTGGCACCAAAATGATCAAGTTTGTTAAAGGTGACACAGTTGGCATGCGACTGGCTGGTGGAAATGATGTTGGTATATTTATTGCTGGAGTGCAGGAGGGCAGTGCTGCTGAACAGCAGGGTCTACAAGAAGGAGATCAGCTGCTTAAGGTAAGAGGGACTCTGGGGGGAATAACAAATCACAGTTAAAATACAAATCATTTTTGTGAACAGCATTGGGGAATGTTTACAATATATGAATAAGTATGTTTTGTGTACACAGTGAGCTCTGCTCATATATTTCACTGTCTATTTAATAAAATACTAATAGAATATGACCCATACCAATAAAATCCCACCCATGTTCATACTACTGTTTGAATCTTCCACCCAGTCCTTGTCCTTGCTTGTTTATAATACTTGCAGTTCTTTCAGTGATGCACTGTGGGCCACCAAAGTGTGGCCTGCTACCCTTGAGGACTTCCCACATATGGGAGCCTGCGACTGAGCTGAAGAAAGAGAGCTCTGGGTCTTTTCATTACCACATCTACCAGTGCCCCATCAAGAAGGAGCATTGGCAGATTTTTTTTTCAGTTTTTACAGACTGCCAACCAGTTGCTTTGCTGCTACACAGCGGTCTTTAAAACTGTTCCTTCCTACCTCCATTCCCCTGGCATTTTTACAGGGCTAAACTGTCCTGGCTGATTATTGTTCTGATTGTTGTATACTTAGCAGTATTCTAAATTGTTACCAGAAGTCAGGGGTTTTTGAGTGCTGTTATATTCATATTTTAACCCTTTTGTTAAATATTATTCCACAAGGTAAATACTCAAGACTTCAGAGGCATAGCTAGAGAGGAGGCAGTTCTCTACCTGTTGGATGTCCCTAAAGGAGAAGAAGTAATTATTCTAACCCAGAGCAGATCTGATGGTAATTACACAAAATCTTTTGAATTGAGTGTTGTACATAGAAACAGATGTTATGCTCTATCAGTAATGGATAAATATAACAAAACACTATTAGCAATCTGATTATCGGTTATACAGTACTATGCATACTCCATTAAATGGTTATTGAACTAAACTGGTCCTGCTTAGAACACAATTGGGTTTTAGGCAGTAACCCAAAGCAACAAATAAACCCTAGTGTTATGTCTCTGTGCAGACAACTAGTAAAAATAGAAGACTGTTAAGAGATACTTGGTATACTTAAGGTTCAACCATGTTCTACTAAATGGCCTTCCAACCTGTATTTTATTATATGTGTTCTTCTGAAGAACAACACATTTAGGGGCTGATTTACTAATCCACGAATCCGAATCCCGAATGGGAAAAAATCGGATTAGAAACTAACATTTTGCGACTTTCTCGTATTTTTCGCGATTTTTTTTTTTTGTCACAGTTGCGACTTTTTCGTAGCCGTTACGACTTTCGTGAATTGTTGCGACTTTTGCATAGCCATTACAAATTTCCTGAATTGTCGCAACTTTTTCATAGCCATTATGACTTTCGTGAATTGTCGCGACTTTGGCATAGCCATTACGACTTTCGCGAATTGTCGTGACTTTTTTGTATTGAGCGCTCTAAAAATTAGCGATAATTCGGCAAAAAGTCGCAAAATACCGATCATTACCAAAAAAACACATTTGGACGCTTTTCGGACGTTCATGGATTAGTAAATGTGCCCCTTGGTGTTTGAAACATTGGATTAATAAAGATTTTTTGTTCTTTTTTAAAAGTCCCTGTGTGTGCGGCACTCTGTCCTTCATTTACATAAACTCCTGCCCAGCACCTGGGGCAGTTGATTATTTGTAGGGAGTGGTCCTTTTGTTTCTTATATATAATAAAATATATAATAAAATACAGGTTGTATAATATATAATAAAATATATAATAAAATACAGGTTGGAAGGCCATTTAGTAGAACATGGTTGAACCTTAAGTATACAAAACATTCGAAACATTGGATTAATAAAGATTTTTTGTTCTTTTTTAAAAGTCCCTGTGTGTGCGGCACTCTGTTCTTCATTTATATTTACCGTATATACTCGAGTATAAGCCGAGTTTTTCAGCACAAAAAATGTGCTGAAAAACTCAGCCTCGGCTTATACTCGAGTTATACGCTGACACTGCTGACATACCGCTCCCCATACTGCTCACAGTACCGCTCCCCGCTGCGTCTTCTCTCTGAGCTGGCAGGTGTAACAGAGGACGCAGCGGGGGGGGGCCGGGTCAATTCACAGGGGGAGGGGGCGCACGAATGCAACTAACCGCTCAGCAAAGAGAGGACACAAGAAATAATATGGAAAGAATCACCCGTGAATAGTTTTCATTCGAATCATCCGTGAACTGAACGCCACTGAACTGAATCATACGTGAACTGAAGGCGCACATTCGGCGCTCTCTGACTGTGCACGAATCATCCCAGTACCGCTCTGACATTGCTGACATGCTGACAACGTGAACTGAAGGCGCACATTCGGCGCTCTCTAACTGTGCGCGAATCATCCCAGTACCGCTCTGACATTGCTGACATGCTGACATTCGCGCACCCTCCTCCCCCGCGAATGTCAGCATGTCAGCAATGTCAGAGCGGTACTGGAATGATTCGCGCACAGTCAGAGAGCGCTTCAGTTCACGGATGATTCGAATGAAAACTATTCACGTATGATTCTTTCCATATTCTGTCGTGTCCTCTCTTTGCTGAGTATTTACGTGATAAGCAAATCGAGAGCAAGGAACATGTTTTGGATCAAAGATTGGCAGAAATGACAGTGAAGTGTCTCCACAAATCATGACGCAGCTGGGAGCGGTACTGGGAGTCGTATGAGGAGGGGTACGGTATGGAAGCTGCCTCTGTCTGCAAAAGTAATTTCTTTCTATCACCCCCTATTGTGGCCAGCTCTACTAATCCTAATACCATCCCACATACTTGCTAGGGATTATGGTGGTGTTTATTGGTTTTAGTGGCATTGGTTTTAGTATCAGGTACAGAATAATAGTTCTTCTGTTTAATTTTTAAACTTTCCTCTGCCCTACATATGCCTTCCGCAGGGATATTTAACTAAAGAAGCAATGCTATATTCTCATGTAGAGTGTGTCCTGCAGTTTCTAAAAATTCAAAATTAGAATGGAGATTACTATGAATATATGGATATTAACATAACATCATACATCAGTGGCTGTGCCCATAACATCCTTTGTAAGCATAAATGATGCACACTTCATCCCATGGCACAACAGTCATTTGATTATTCAATTAACAACCTCAGCCATATTAAGGGATTCCTGGAAACTGCAATTTACCACAGCACAACAATTTCAAGTTTGATCAATATATATTTATGTTCTCTCCCAGCAGTGCAGTGTAGTAAGACATTTATTTGTAAATGACATAATGAAAAAGGACAAACCTTTCCCACCCTAGGCTTATACTCGAGTCAATAAGTTTTTCCAGTTTCCTTAGGTAAAATTAGGTACCTCGGCTTATATTCGGATCGGCTTATACTCGAGTATATATGGTATATATATATATATATATATATATATATATATATATATAAGAAGAAAAAGAAGCCGCTCTCTCAGGACTTAGGTGCAAAAATAAAAAGTAATTTATTGAGTAGACGAACTGACGTTTCGGCTGAACACCTCAGCCTTTCTCAGGCTATATATTTTCCCTCCATTTTCACTTTTAAATATGCCCTGGATTCATTCCAGTGCCCAGAATGTATGCCACTGCATATATTCATATGGTGAATATAAGGCAAGTTGGGATACATGCCTCAGGCATCCCTCAAGTTACCAGGGGTGGCAAAACATACTCCAGGTTACTTTAACAGCCAAAAGAAAAAGAAATCTGGCTCTTCTGCACTAGTGATTACACTCCTCCTCGCCACCTGTAGGCATGCAAAAAAAGGTAGGCACTAAATTGTGCACTTAGGGTAATGGCAACCAGTATGTTAGTCAAACATGAATCCCATATTTCAGTGGTTACGTGATTCAAACGTTTTACTGGCGGCGAATGACACTGACACCAATGGAAAGGTATTTTCTGATATTTACCGTGTGCCATTACCCTTACTATTTGGGCCTACATGATGTGTCTGTAGGCCCATGTGCGTATGAATTCTATTCACTTGATGAAAGCACATTGCTGTATCAGTATGTTATTGAGGGTCCTTTCATATAAAAGTCTTTTCAAGATACTCCTTCACTGCAGACCTTTTACGTAATGAACAGACTGATTTTATTTGAGTTGTAAAGAAATGAATGCTGGAAGCCTTAGTTTGATTAGCTGAGGTACAACAACAAAGAATGTGCTGACTGGGGTTTGTTTCATTTATACAGTGTACAAAAACATACTTGCCTGTGGCCGGGGAGACTCATTTTTTATAAGGACACATTTTGAATATGACAAAGAAGCTCCACAGTTTTTGTCATTTACAAGAGGCGAGATTTTCCGAGTAGTTGATACACTCTATGATGGGAAACTTGGTAACTGGCTGTCTGTGAGGATTGCCAATGAGCTGGAAAAGGGCCTCATTCCAAGTAAAAGCAGGTATGGTATTGTCTTTTTAGGTTTTATCTGATCTATTGCCTCCATTTTAATCAAAGAATTTACATTTTTAAAAAAGGTTTAGACAATATTTATGCCATATTGATTTCATTGTGTATAACAAGCTATTACATTATCTACCTCTCATTCTTTGATTCTACTGTAACAATTGTGATGGAAAATTATGCTTTAAAAAAAAATAAATTTTTTAATATGATCAGTGGATAGATGGTACACTGGTGATTTAATGTGAGTTAAATACTGATTTCAGTTTTTAAGCACTGAAGGTACAGAGACCATATTGTAAACATGATGCATGATGCCTTACTTTCAGCAGTATTTCTTATTTCTTGCCATGAATTCATCCATGTACTATTATACAGATGTATGTAATGAAACTAGAAATGCCATGCGTCTTTCAGAGCAGAGCAGTTGGCCAGTGTTCAACTTGCTCAAAGAGGGGCCGCTGGAGACAGAGCGGATTTCTGGAAAAATCGGGGCCAAAGATCTGGAGCTAAAAAGAATGCAAGGAAGAGCCGTGACGATCTGACTACTGTTTCCGCAGTTAGCACTAAGTTTCCAGCTTATGAAAGGGTACTGCTTAGAGAAGGTAGGTTATTGCAGCTCTACAAAATAGTTTGTCTATAATTGCTTTCTTCATCAGAAATTAACATTGGCCCTATCCCATGTAGTGTTTTATCCTTTATGCATTATTTTTGTAGCATCCTGGCCTGGCTAGGTATTTTTAAAAATCTAAATTACTAGACTATTTTGGAGTCTATATGAAAATGGCTTCCTGTAATTTCTAGATAATGGCTTTCCAAATAAAGGATCCCTTACCTCTTTTATATGTTCCATATTGAGTAAATCAAACACAACTATCATTACTAAGGAAACTTAATGCTGTATAGCTGCTTCTGAGTGTTAAACAACAGTGCATAGCCTATTGTGGATCATGGGAGTTTCAATAGTTAAAGAACGGTTATTTGATATAAATCTGTTATGATGTAAATTGCTTGGTACTAGTTGTGATAGAAATATTAAGGTTTCTCCATATCACTTCAGTCTGTTTCAACTATATCATTTTTTTAAAAAATGGATATGCAAGAAAAAATGTATAAGGGAATAATATTATTTGAATAATTTCTCTTTCTGCCTTTTCCATCCTGAGCCTCTTTTCACTGGTGCAAGGCCTCTTTGCAATTGCAGATTGTGGTTACTCATCACCCTTAAGGCATTTGGGTGGCATTAGGGCTAGAAACCCCTAGAGTGACAAAGCTGTTACAAAAAAAACCTACATTCATAAAGCTGCTACAACTAAAGGAATATACAACATTTCTGCATATTCTAAAAAATAAAGTGCCACTTTTTTAGAGACTACACCTCCTTTAGGCAGCACTGAATAAATGTTTTAAGATGTAATGTGGATTACACTTTGCCCCTGTACACCAGGATAAAATAACATATGGTGAGGGAAACCAGCACTTTGTTACCTTTTAATTTTAGCAGAAAGTAATACATTATTGTACTATAAAATATATATTTAAAAAATAAGAAAGGCTTCAGTGACTTTATTCTTGTATAATTTTCTATTAAGTATACTGGCACAGGGAGAATTGTGTTCACATAGTTCAAGCGGTTTTCAGAATAACTGTCAAAACATACTTGAGAAACAGTGGCTTCCAAAACTGTCATGCAAAATGGTAAAATGCTTTTGTGTACAAAGTTATTACTTATAAAAAAAACTACACCTCTTGGGAAGCATTGCTTTATTTTTTATGATTCTTCACAATCAATGAATATTTTATACAATTTGTTTTTTTCTTCCACAAAAGTATATGTTTCTCAGTGCATGTGTATATTCCCCTGCCAAGCAATTTGACCACTTGAACTCAGGGGCAGTTTTATCACCATAGTTTTGCCCAAATAAATATTGCTTGTATCTTCCATTTACTGTTTTGTTCTCGCTCTGTGACTATGGAACTTAACCTTCATTTTATATTCTCTCTTACAGCTGGCTTTAAAAGACCAGTTGTGGTATTCGGCCCTATTGCTGATGTAGCAATGGAAAAACTGGCAACTGACATGCCAAGCCTGTATCAAATTGCCAGTAAGTGTTGTTTTTATGCAAAGTCTGTATTTCACCTCCTCACTGAGCCTGCAAGGTCATGTAAATCATTATTTTATTCTTTGCAGAGACTGAGCCGAAAGATGCTGGCTCTGACAAGTCTTCTGGCGTTGTGCGGCTGAATACAGTGAGAATGATAATTGAGCAGGTACTTTTTAATGCTTCATCTAATAAAGGCTTTTTAATAAATTATAAATTGGACTGAATAAAATGATTTATGTTAAATAATGATATTTACTGGGACAGCATTGTGTTTCACAAGGGTGCCCCAAAAAAGGCTATTAGGGAGTAAGAATAAATCCCTAGCTAATAGTAAATGCATTCACATATATACACATATATGGCATGCCATGAGTCGCAGAGACTTATATAGAAATCTATGGTGCGTAAGTCGCTGCGATTAGATGCCCGCGACCAACTTTTTAAAAAGTTTACCCTAAGCTTTAAATCGTATCGGTACTGAGATAAGCTGATCCCCCCCCCCCTGCATTGTTCACACCTTTTTTAGATTCTACATTGTTCACAACTCCGGCTCAGCTCAAACTGTTCATGTTGGAGTGGTCATAATCAGTTAGTTAGTCATGATCGGTTTTACTGTCTCCATTCCTAGTCTGCCTGCCCTGCCCTACATTGCCTGTTTGTGCCATAATCTGCCTGCCCTACACTGCCTGTTTGTGCCATAATCTGCCTGCCCTACACTGCCTTACACTGCCTGTGTGTGCCATACTCTGCCTGCCCTATGCTGCCTGTGTGTGCCATACTCTGCCTGCCCTATGCTGCCTGCATGTGCCATACTCTGCCTGCCTTACACTGCCTGTGTGTGCCATACTCTGCCTGTTCTATGCTGCCTGTGGCAGATGAACCTTGCAGAGGTTTGTTCAGAGAGTTTGCAAGCATTTGGGTCCCTAGGGTGTGTAATATGTGCTGGGGGTTGCTGTCCTACCCACAGGGGAGGAGGAGACATATGGATTTAAGAGTGTGGTTTAATATGACATAATGAACTTTTCACATGAGTGATGGAGGTTATATCTGCAGTGAGCACAAACCGTTTGGCTGTGCAACCACTATTAATGTGGGTATGGTCTCTCAAAGCTCTTGTGATAATGTGGGTGTGATTTGAAAAGGGGGTTTGGTCAAACTGGCTTCCATTGTCGGCCCACGCAGGCCAGCCTTCAATACCACAAAAGTTGGACTGCACTGCCCTAGAAGACTAGCCTAAAGGACATTACAGTAAGATATGGGGTGAGCATTTATCTGACCTCAGAAAACAACCATTGGAGAAAGAGATATTAAATATAGCTATAGAAGATAGGATGCAAAGCACATGTGAATAAGAGTTAATATACAGTATACTGCTTATGCTCACTGCTTAGGCTTTAGAAAGCAGAAAATTTAAAAATACATCTTTGTCTTTTTGAATCATTTTTATTTTCATTTCTTTTTATAAGGACAAACATGCATTGCTGGATGTGACTCCCAAAGCTGTGGATCTCTTGAACTACACACAATGGTTCCCTATAGTTGTGTTTTTTAACCCAGACAATAAGCAAGGAGTGAAAACCATGAGACAAAGGCTGTGTCCCACATCGAACAAAAGTTCCAAAAAACTGTACGACCAGGCAGCTAAACTCAAGAAGACATGTGCTCATCTCATTACAGGTACATCAAACACATTTTTTAAACTACAGTACATGTAATTGGTAGATTTAGAACTACAAAATTCCTCTTCAGAGTCTTTTGACATAAATCTATCTGCTAATTCTTCTAATGTGGTGTTGTCTGCCTTTTTCTGTGTAATGGGCTATTTATCTAAACATTTATGTGGAACATTAAAGGAGAAGGAAAGTCATTTTGACATTTTACTGCCAATAGATTTTCCACATTAGTTCCACCTAGAACAATATATTTATTCTGCAGAAACCATCACCATACACATACACCTTTTACCCCGGGCTGGTGCCCCTGTTAGGAGAGAACAGCACAAGCCCGGGGTAGCTGCAGCGCTTCCTCGTTCCTGTCTCGCCGCACGCGCAGTAGAGTGAAAAGCCGAGCTTTAACAGAGAAGTCAGCTTTTCACTCTACTGCGCATGCGATTGTCCGGGACATTCGGCAGCAGCGCGAGTAGGAAGCGCTCTCGACAGGTACCCCGGGATGGTGTTGTTTTCTCCTAACAGGGGCACCTACCCAGGGTACAAAGTAGGCGATTTAAGTCACTTGGGGGTGCCTAACATTATGGCACCCCCAAGTGACTTTGCCTTTCCTTTTCCTTTAAGGCAGCAGCTGCCATTTTAAATAGCTTCCTGCTCAGATCACACATTCCTAAGGGAGGGGGGAGAGAGTTATTAGCATTCTTGTGGGAGGGGGAGCAGGAGAGAGGAGACAACTGCCAGACTCTGGCCACAGGAATAAAGGATGATTCTGAGAGAAGAAGTCAGACACTGGAATATCATGTTTACAAAAAAGGGACAAGAAATCCTGTGTTTCTTTTGACAGAGGACTCAGTGCAGCATTACTGTAAGTGCTTATGGCTGTATTTACATAGACCTTTCCGATAAAGCTTATTTAGTTTTTATCTTTCCTTCTCCTTTAAGGATTTCCACATAGATGTTTTCCTTTGCCTGTTATTAAAGTGTGACAAATATAGATACATAAAGTACATATTGACAGTTGTTGACAAATGCTGAGGAAGATGCTCTTACCCACAATATCTATTTGGGGGCACAGTGTTTTGCACCATTTGGATCCTACTGATTTTTTAATGTTAACTTTTTATGTTTTGTAAAAGGGAATGAGAAAACATTTTTTAGGAATTTACTTTTTTTTTTCTTTTCTCTTTCTACAGCTACTATCAACTTAAACTCAGCCAATGACAGCTGGTATGGCAGCATAAAAGATGTGATCAGGGAACAGCAGACCCAAGCAGTCTGGGTATCGGAAGGAAAGGTACTGATCATCCATAAACTCTTTTTCTTCAGTCTAAAACAAACTTGACATGAGTAATGGCAGTGGCACATGAGGCAATCTAGATTTTGTTTTATTGCCAATAACAACTCAAGAGGCAGAAACAGTACTACAGAAATCTCTGGTAGTACTGGTGCACTTGCTTTTCAGGCATCTGTTATTCGAGATTCGAAACACACCCACACATGCCCTAAGAGAGGCATGTTCTTACACTGTTATGATCAGTTATACTTTAAAGTGACCCTGTAAGTCACTAATACAACCTTAATCAATAGTTTGGGTAAGAAGTGTAGGGTTGACACAGTTATAAGATGGTGTTTCTTCAGTAGATAAAGTGAGTGATAGTAAAAGAAAGACTCTCTGTATAAAGCATGATAAACACAAGACCACGTGATTTTGTTCAAATCTGCTTATTCTTCACTGCATTGTCACATGCAGTTGGCATAGGGTCTCCTTCAAACAAAGCTGGACATGTAAATTGCCTTGTTACCGTCCAGCATCACATATGAATGTACACTCTCTTGTTTCAAACCACACCAATGGCCTTAAGGTATCCTGCTGTATTAAAAGCCAATCTGAAGGCAGCAAATTGTTTTGGGATGGCAGTGGAGAAGTGTTAGCCCAGGCAATATGTGGTGTATTTCTAAGCATTAGAATCTGCACAAACATATTTATTTTCCTTACATCAGCATCACAATGCAGTGTAACGACATAGCTCTGGGCTGTAAGTAAGCTTTCTTTCTATTATTTCCTTTGAGAGCAGCAAACACATTTGGGGTATCATCTTTAGTGGAGAGACAATAATAGGGTTTAGAGAGACTCTGCATGTTACTGCTCATAATACCAAACTACCTACCCCTCTGTAAGTGTCTTGTGTGTACATGTTCAGAGACCACTGCCTGATTTGGTGTTCCTTCCTGCATCACCACCGTTTCTCATTTTAAATTCATTTTCATGGGGGTAAATATGTTATAGTGAAAACCTCACAATTTTTATAAAAATGTTGCTGTGCAGTACTACTAAAGACAGAATAGTATTTAATCAGCTAGAATTAAAAGTAAACAACATAGCTAACCTAGATTTTTTTAAAGTAATTGGAAAACCAAAATTAAAAAAGTGGAGGGACCCATTGTAGATATGTTCATAATTCATAAACTTAGATTACTCAGAAGATTTTGCACTACATCCCATCAGTATGATTATGTTTATGGTTTTTCAGGCTGATGGAGGAGAAGAGGAGGATGACCGCATGTCATACCTAACAGCAATGGGAGCTGACTACCTGAGCTGTGACAGTCGTTTAGTCAGTGACTTTGAGGACACGGATGGTGAAGGTGGCGCATACACTGACAATGAGCTAGATGAGCTTGTTGATGATCCACTGCCTGTTTCCGCCATTAGCCGTTCATCAGAACCTGTGCGCCAAGAAGAGGTATAAATAAGTTCTAAGAACAGATACTCTTCACCATGCAGCAGTATTACTTGAACTAAAATTACAGCAATCTTAGAAATTGTTCCAACAAAATATAATCTGTAAGACCAGTAACACCAAATATGAATCATCTAATTCATTTAGGTTATTTCTTTTCTACACATTGTTTTATTTGGTAGTTTCCTCTTAGTTCTTGTATATTCAGGTAACTTTTATGTAAACAAAACTTCCACATTAACATAAATGAATCAAAACATCAATTCAGTTAAAATTAAGATAATAAATATTAATGATGCAGGTCAAAAACCACTGTAACATGATCCTACTAGTATTTTTGAATAAAGTGTTATATTTAAAAATGATTTGGAAAAGTGCAGCTAAACGATTCTTAGGGCCCTGACACACAAGGAGATTTGTTGCCCCGCCACTAGTCTCCTCTGAATGCTTTCCCAAGTTCTGTATCCAGTATGTTTCCATGGTTTAAGAAATACTCTAAATAAACATTCTGTTATGCACAATATCTCTCCCCACCTGTTCTAGCTCTGACTTGAAGACCTTCCTCCCTTGGTGGACTAATTTTTCTGATGAAGCAAGAGAAAATATACTAAATGTGTCAGCTTTGAAGGGCATATATACCAAAAATATAAAAATGAATTAATAAAAAGAAAATGCAATTCTAAGCAGCTTTCCAGTATACATTTATTAAACCATTTTAATGATTTGTAAATATATTTGCAATTGAATGCAGTGCGGGTCCTTTGCTATTCTCAGGTTGTGCAAGGATCTGCAATTTCCCAGTGAATGCAGTGCTTACTGCACTAGATTTGTAGCAAACTTGCCAACTTTTATTAAATAACCTCACTGATGTTTCGTTGAGTCTTCTAATTGTTGTTTAACAATAACTCTTAAGGCTGTTTGTCATTCAAAAGCTATAGAAGGGGGAGTTTTTCCTGGATAGGCGGTTAAAGGAACAGTCCAGTGTAACAGTAGAACTAGGTAAATAGAGAGGCTATGCAAAATCAAAAATATTTCTAATATAGTCAGCCAAAAAAGGGGTAAGTGGGTCTCAGAACACAACTTCCTCCTTTTAGCTCTCTAACCTCTTTGTTAGTCAGAGACTTGAGGGAAGGGGACCACATGGTTCGCTTCTTTTGTTGAACCTTAGCACGCAGGTCAGATTCATAATGTCCCACCTCCCCCCATTCAAGTCACTGAAGTTGAGTTCTGGCTATTATGTCAGACATTCACTCCAGCCTTTATAGATTACATTTTTGGATAACTAATTATACTGAAAACATGTTTTATTTTGCACAGCCTATCTATTTACCTAATTTCAGTCTTACAATGAACAGTTCCTTTAAGCACCCATTTTACACTTTGAAGTTCTAATGCATACTTCGAGTTACCATTTGATCTCATTTAGTTCTGGGTATAATTTCAGAAGCTGTATTCTTTACTCTATTGCCTGTTTTCCAGGAAACCATGCAAATAGATAGGCTGCGCAAAATAAAATATAATTAGCCAAAAATGTAATCTATAATGGTTTGCGTTAACGGATGTGTAACATAATAGCCTGAACACTACTTTCCTCCTTTACAGTCGGTAGCCAATCAGTGACTTGAGGGTGGGCCCTTTGGGACATAACTGTTTGCTTTTGAATCTGATCTGTGTGCTAAGGATTAAAAGCAAACTAACAACATTTATGTCCCATGTGACCCCCCCTCAAGTCGCTGACTAACTTAGGGTGGCCATACATGCACCAATATTATCATACAAAATGCTGATAATTGGTGCATGAATGGTGGGAGACAAGGCAACCGATATCTTTAAAAGCCTTGTATATTGGACGTCTCATCAATCAGGCATGGCTGAAAAATTGTTAAGGATCGTAATTGTTGCATGCAATTAGAGAGCTGAAAGGAAGAAGTTGTGTTCTGGCTGTTATGTCAACATCTGCTCACTCCAGCCTTTATAGATTACAGTTTTGGCTAACTAAATATATTAGAAACATTTTTGATTTTGCACAGCCTATCTATCTATCTATCTATCCAGTTTTAATTTTACACTGAACTATTCTTTTAAGGGAATGGATGTACAGGTATAGGATCTGTTATCCAGAAACCTGTTATCCAGAATACTCTAAATTACAGGAAGGCCATCACCCATAGACTTAATTTTGATAAAATAATTCACATTTTTAAAAAATGATTTCCTTTTTCTCTGAAATAATCAAACGGTTCCTTGTACTTGATCCCAACTAAGATATAATTAATCCTTATTGGTGGCAAAACAATCCTTTTGGGTATAATTAATATTAAAATGATTTTTAAGTAGACTTACGGTATGGAGATCCAAATTACTGAAAGATCTCCGGAAACCCCAGGTTTCCCCAAGATTCCCAAGGCATTCTTGATAACAGGTCCCATACATGTATTTTCTTGAGATATTTCTTTTCATTGCTATGTTAATGCAAAACTCTGTTGGTTGCACCATAGCAAAAACAGGAGATAGCTTTTTCAGAAGCAGCAGGTAAAGAACAGAAAGAAACTCTTTATGTACAGTTTTAATTACAGTATTGCCATGGTGACCCTTTTTTTTAAAAAAAAATCTTTGTTATATATATGACAGACTATAGCTAAACCTGTGCCAGAGCCACGAGGCCAGATGAAAAAAGCTGGAAGCAGAGAAATGCTAAGGGATCCTAGTCCACCTCCGACATTCAAGCCAGAACCACCAAAGGTATGCTTATTATACTGTATTAATCTGTTGTTCTCTAAAGCAGTGATCCCCAACCAGCGGCTCGGGGGCAACATGTTGCTCCCCAACCCCTTGGATGTTGCTCTCAGTGCACCCAAACCAGGGAGTTATTTTTGAATTCCTGACTTGGGGGCAAGTTTTGGTTGAATAAAAACAAGATTTCCTACCAAATAAAGCCCCCTGTAAGCTGATAGTGTGCATAGAGGCCCCTAATAGCCAATCTTATCCCTTATTTGGCTCCTCCATGAACTTTTATGGTGCTTGTCTTGCTCCCCAAGTCTATTTACATTTGACTGTGGCTCCCGAGTAAGAAAGGTTGGGGAGCCCTGCTCTAAAGTATTCTGCTGCTTGTATTAAATTTGTATTGTATTATTTTACTTGGCGAACTATGCTGGATTATGCCCTTGGCTTGTAATCTAAGGCTACCAGATCACAATGCAAGTTGCTGTGCTGTATTGATTGCAGTCTGATTGGATTTTTTTTCTTTTAAATACACTTGGTACAGCACTTATAGCTGAATTTTCTAGCCGTTTTTCTCTGGATTTTTACTTGAAGCCAAATTCAATTTAATAAGATAAATATATTCAGTGGTTCATGTGAAAATGTTGCCTGCATTCCCCTTAGTTCAGCCTTTGTCTGAACATGGGGCACTGAATCTCCCCACTTGCCGATGCACATGCTGCACCGTCAGCTGTAGGCATGGCACTGGATTTAGGAGTTATGTTTTTCTCATTAAATTTAATTTGGCCCTTGATTTAGTAACTTAAGCATTAGCTCTTACTCTATTTGCCATTTTCTTTGAGCATCCTAAGACAACTTCTTTTAATCAAAATAATAGCCAACATCGATCAAATGTTCTTTGACTTGATGTTTATTGCTTGTATGTGGAAGGAAAACTAAGCTGGTGTTTTGTTTCTATTAAGTAACCTAATTGCTTATTGCTCAAATATCACTTTTTCCTCCCTCAGTGCAGGCATCTTGGTCTGTGATAAGTACATTTCTACAGACACACAGGAATGTATTTTCCATTGTTACAAATGTGTATCATTTACAGGTAAAAGCACAAAGCAAAGATGATATATATGACTTGCCACGCTCCTCTGAGGCAAATCGAAGCAGTTCCAGTGTAGGCAGCAGTGAGATCTCAGGAGGTTCTGCCAAGGCAATTCCTCCACCCACTGCAGCTAAGCCTGTGTTTCCAGGAAAACCCATTTTGAAGGCACCAGTTACAGTTCCCTCTCCAGGGACAGAAGAAGTAGCCCCCATCAAGGAAGAAGCGAATGTTCCCAAATCTGTCTTAGGAAAAGTTAAAATATTTGAAAAAATGGATTTCAGTGCAAGAGCACAAAGGCTACAAGAACTGCAAGAGGCTCAAAATGCAAGGGTAAGAAAGACTATTAGCATCCCTGAGGCAATCCAGGAGACATCTGTTATTTTATTTTGTCTTTTATAGTATTTGAATATTGCATATTTATTGCAATAACCTAATGAGTGTTTTAACATAACCCTTCTGTGGGTCAGTAGGCATTAAGATTTCTGCCTCGCTGATAACCCCATGTACATTTTTCCCTTGGTAGGTTGCTGTCACTGGCCAGAATGGCTCATTTTTTATTAACCACCCATTTAATAGTAAAAGATTCAGTATTATACGTTGTGATTATACAAGGTGATTACAAAATGTTTCAATTTGACTTTTGTTCTGTGTATTTGGGCAATATTTCTTGCTTTATTTAATGTGTGCTCTAAGGTCTCTCAATTGACTTTCACATGCACCACTATTCAAAAATTGCAATTTGTTTAAAAAAATAGGGTACACTGTTTATGGTGGGTGAAAGCTGTTGTAATGTAGAATGGTGTTGCTGTCTCTTGCTTTACAGAATAATTTAGATCTGTCTGTCCTCTTCCAAATCTCTGCGGCATCCAAAATTTATACTTTGTCGCAACCCTCCGATAAATGTACAGGAGTGTCCAGTCCATTGATATCTCTAACCATTTCAGTTAGAAAATGGTGACTGCCTTGCCAAATTGTAAATGTTGTCTGTGTACCAATAATAAATGAAAATGTTGGAATTATACTTTGGTAAAATATATTTATTCCCGTAGACTGCCATAACCGTTGCACAAACAGCTGCTCTGATGGTCTCCTCTGTTTTTGCATAAAATACTAATTCTCAAAACTATTATATTTTAAAGTTAATTCCTGTAATTTACAAATTAGGTCTTATGGGGGACGACCATAACATGTCAAGGCGTCAAAGTACTGGTGTACGTGAGACGTGTTTTTGTTGATGGTATTATACACTAAAGTATTTCAAATATAGTGTTTATAGCTGCCATGTAATTTACAACTGTGGAAGAGAGACATGAAAGAGAGAAAAAGGTAATGTGTTTTAGCAGCACTTAATCAGACCAATAGTTATGGAATGATCCAGGTTTAGATAAGAACAAAACAACTAAAATAACTTGATTGCACCATGACCAAAAAATACAACTGACTATATTGCCTTTTATTATTATTATTTAGTTGGAGCTCGCCCAGAAACTTCCTGATATTTATGCTGTGCCAGTAAAGCCACAGAAAAATGAACAGAATCGACCACAGCCGACAAGGTACAAATTAATTCATTTTATCAGCAGTATGTATCAATTGCACATATAATGCTGCTTGTTTAAAGTGCATGAATAGCAGTACTTTATGTTGTAGGTAATGTGGCACATTATCTCTTTAATTTAACAAAAATGTATTGAGCATTATGGAATAAAGATCCAAAATTCCCCAACTGTAAAATATATAATTTTAAAATTAAATTAGTATGGTGGCTCTATTCAATTTACTGCATCATTATACCGTAGCACAATTGTATTACAGTACTAGTTCGGTCATGTCACCAGAAGTGATTTAGCGTTTTTCTACCATGTTCCATAGTTTCTAGTTATTGATTTGTTTAATTCTTAGATGCATTAATGCCTGTGTGGAGGCCATCAAATGTAGGTGTTCTAGTAACCAGGCAGAACAGATTTAAATCAGACTTTCTAAAATCACCTCTGCCTCTTGGCTTTACCAGCACCCCCTCAAACAAACATAACTCTTTGTGCAGTATTTTTTTTTTTTTTTTTTTTGGGCAGTTGGGCATTGGATTTAAGTCAAAGGGTGGTGGCAGAGCAGAGAGGAATCTAATCATGAAAGCCGTGGGATGAAGTATCATTAAAATGTCCACCCAAAAAAAATTTTTTTGTTGGCATATTGATGAAACGTTAGTATATTAAAAGGAAGGGATTGTAAAATAGTGAAATATACAAGTACAATGGAAGTGCAAATGATCTGGCCATGTATGTTTGCCAGATTACAAACATACAAAAGAGTGGGGTTTAATCAATGCACATTCCCTGGCCCTGTTTTATAAATAATTTGTATCTATGGAATTTTAGAAAAATGGGTTTTTAGTTACAAAGTTATGATCATAAAATTGACAAGCCACCATACCAGGTCAAGGTAAACCCAATATGGTGGTCTTTACCTCTGGTAACAGTAGCATTTCTTGGGAAAAGTGTCTCCTGACCAGAGCGTTGGTTAGTCACAGAGCTTAAGGTAGTCGTGCACAGCCAGGTTTAAGCTGCCGATTTATGTCCTTTAGACCAATTTGGCAGCTTATCTGCCATGTACGGGACCCCCTGATGGGCCTCCCTGATCGATATCTGGCTGAAAATCATCTAGGTGTTGATTGGGTAGGCTAATCTTAAAGAAGAACTATGCCGCCACCCCCCCCCCCCTCCAGGTACAACATCCCTCTTAACAGCCCTGCATCGACCCTCCTCACCTCACCCTTTTTGCATAGCCTATAAGTTTAAAAAGTGGCCCTATAAAAAAAAAAACCAAGCTAAACCAGCAGAGCAGTGCAGCAGTGTACCTAGGCGCCATCTTCCATTCATTAGAAAATGTTTCTGGTCACACTACCGACACGCTTGAGCATGCAAGGTTAGGGCCGATTCCCGGTTAGCCCCCACTGTGCATGCTTCTGTAGGGTTCATGTCGGCAGTAAGACCCAAAACATTTTCTAATAAACTGAAGATGGCGCCCAGGTATGCTGCTGTGCTGTTCTGCCTTTTTAAGCTTGGGTTTCTCTATAGGGTCTTTTTTCAAAGTTATAGGCAATGAGAGACTGCAGAGGAGAGGAGGGTCGATGCAGGGCAGTTAGGGGGGCTTTTGTACCTGGGGGGAGTTTAATTGTAATTACATTTACTAATATCACTTTGGTGGGCATCGCCTTTAATAAGAGCAAGAATGCAGGAATCTAAAGAATGACTAATTATAATAGATAGCAGAAACATTTTCTAGGTTGTATGGTACTTAATGGCAGTCCAGCTGAGGTATTCAGGAAGTTGAGGCATGTCAAGTTACCACTTTAACCTTTATTTGTATAGCAGATGGTTGGATATGATAGAAAGATGTATAATATGGATATCTGTAATAGATAATAAGTGTTGCTTAGATAGAAAATATAAAAACACTATATAGTAATGATGTGATAAAGGAGTTCCAAGTAGTCTTTAATGTTTTCTTGTAGTTTAAAGCATATTTGATATTTTGTTAGTGCTGCTGCTAAATGTATGAGTACCTGAGTAACACCACAGGAAATTAGTTGTTGTAGGTCAAACTACACTAGTCCATATTGCATGTGATGTGGTATCAAGAAAAAAACCTTATTAAATTATTTTCAATTTTTTTATTCCATATATAGTTCTCGCCCACCAGAGCCTCAAAAACCACCTTCCAGAACCTACCAAGATAACAGAGCGAGTTATGGGAGCGATGAGGAGGAAGAAGAATATCGGCGTCAGCTGGCTGACCAATCAAAGCGTGGATATTATTCCCAGCCTTCAAAATACAGAGATACAGAGTTGTGAAAATACTGCAGACTACACTTTGGACTTCACTGCAGAGGTGATTAATGGAACAGACTACTTATGTGTGGGCTGATACTGTAAAGTCTTATAGACTGCGTATATATCAGGAAATCACATGTAACATGGTAGTATACATCTCAATTTTTGTTGACACGTTGGAGATATGTGGAAATGTTTTCATTATACAGACATTGGAGTTATTCCTTATGCTAAACTGAAAATACTCAACATTCAGAAAATGTGTAAACAGAGTTAGACTGCCTTCTGTGAGCTTTTCTCAGTCTGCTCATTCATATAATGCTGGGGAAATATAAGCCAATATTCCCAAACAAACTGATGCAATTGAAAGTGGTTATGGTGGATGTAGTTACTTTTATGCATGGACGTGACATTCCAAAATAATCGTTTTGTAAGTGCCTTGCTTCAGTAACATCTTACATCAAGGGTGCCTGGCATGTGGCCATAAAACTGCTGTGAAGTATAGCTGCTGCTGAGGATGCTGGAAGCTATAGTTCACAACAGCTGAGAGGGCTTCCTATTTGACATCCCTAAGGTACATGTTTATTGCACTATGACAGAAGCCTAAGACAATACTGAATAGGCAATCCAAAGTTCATTTGTGTCTTTTTATGTAATATGATGCATGATGAACTGGTTTAAAATTAGTTATTAAAGTTTTCTTGTCAGATCATCTGGCTGTTACAAAGTCGGGAATGTAAATGCTTTTGCTATTCTATATAAAATACTGTTCCTGTAAACATAAACAACTGACAAAAATAAAATCGTATTTTTCTTCTTTGTTGATTGGATATTTCTATTGCAGTTTTGTCAGTATACATTATTTACTGGTGTGCAGCTTGAAAGCTATGGGTTCCAGACCTGTAGCATATTTTGAACCTTTTATAACATTACCTCAAAAGTTCACAAATAAACATTAATTATTAACAAAAGCAACCAATCACAAACATGCAAAAAAAGAAACATACAAATTACCATCTCATTAAAACACTTTGGGTGTGGAGGTACTGAGTATTTTTATAGAACTAGTTCATGTGTGGCATCACTGTAATAGTGTTGTAGAAATCTTGTCAGTATCACTAACTCACTAGCAATTAACCAAAAGTGCACATGTGGGATCCCTTATCTGGAAACCCGTTATCCAGAAAGCTCCGAATTACGGAAAGCCTGTGTCCCATAGAATCTATATTAATCGAATAATTCAGAATTTTAAAACCGATTTCCTTTTTCTCTGTAGAAATAAAACAGAACCTTGTAGATTATCCCAACTAAGATATTAATAATTCTTATTGAATGCAAAACAATCCTATTGGGTTTAATTAATGTTTTATTGATTTTTTAGTAGACTTAAGGTATGGAATTCCAAATTACGAAAAGGTCCCTTATCCGGAATACCCTTGTTCCCGAGCATTCTGCATAACGGGTCCTATACCTGTATTACCTCCCAGCCCAGCATGAGGAATCTGCCTTTTCTTTGCAACATTCAGAATTGAGAAAAAAAAATAAATATTGGTGGTGATACAGATCATCAGTAGTAATATGTTAATATAACTTAGAGTTTAAAATAAAGACTCTAATGTAAATGTAACATTTTTTGCAGACCCTCCTTATATTATTAGGCTATTGTCTGTAGCAAGGAATGCGTTTATGTATGCAAATTTAGAACAAAGCTCATTTTTCAGTTGCACCCTGTTTCCAAACAGTGAGTCTGGAACTACAGTGTAGTGATGGATGCAAAATATCTATTTGAGCAGGGGTTTGTATGAAAATTCAACTGCATGGGTTTCAGCACACCTTTCTTCCTGACTCTAGGGCCCAAACCTGACCGAAATGTAGCTCTTAGCAAGAACTTGCTACATCAGAGCCTTGTTCCAAAGTCTTCCCTGTGTCCACAGCTTTGTGCATGCGAGCCTGTCATGGATCAGAGCAGGGCAGACTAGCACAAAACTTGAGTGCACTCATTGGTGTGCTTCTATTTTTCTATTGTTTTCTGAATCTAAACAAGCTACAGTAGACAATGAACCTGTAAAACAAAGAACAAAAAAAAAAAAACAAGCATGTGTGTTGTAAACTGAAAAGAACACTTACAAATAAACCACAAAGGGGCATAAATCCATTCATAAAACAAAAGACATTATAAGCCTGTGGATCAAGAGGATAAAAAAGACTTTAGCCCTGACTGAATGCTGAGTATTAAGCTCACTACCAAATAAACAATGTAGTGGTTAAAAAATGACAGAAATTTATCTCTTTGGGAAGCAGAATCAGATAGTACTAAAGATCTGTTAGAGCACAAAGCATTGTTTCTATGCATAGTTTGTGTCAAAAGTGCACCGGAAGAGACAGAGAACTCTTGTTCAGTTGTTATATTTCTCTTTCGGGGCTCAAGGCCTGGCATCCATAGAGCTAAATCGAAGTAGGGAGCATACAGTATATGTAGATGGTATTGTCCAACAACCTCATGGTTTGTAATGGTCCAGAGTAGCACACACTATAAATATACTTCTGGGTTCCAGTAATCCCTTGCTAAAGTCAAATGCTAGAACTGTTAACTGGAAGTAAGGTCCTGTATTTTGCTGTAATGCATAAGAAGTAGAGAATGTCATCTGATGACCATGTGGACACAGGTTGACTACTTACTGCCAATGCTGGCCCCAACTATTGTATAAACTAACCTGGAGATAACTGCAGTAAGGACAGGAAACCTGTCATCCATGAGGAAAGATTATTTGCTTAGTTTTATGCCCAGAGGTAATGAAAGTAAATGACAATGTGTGAAATCCTTGTTCTTCACTATAACAACTGAACCACAGGCAGACAATTGCTCTATTATTAAAAATGTAAGTAATGAATGTAAGTGTAAAAATGTTATCAGACATTTATTTTTTAATGATTATTATGCTGTATTTAATAAAGCGCCAACAATTTCCACAGCTCTGTAAATGGGTGTTTACATTGAATATACAGATTTACATACAAAGCAGCCAATAACTGAAGAGCTAAAGTGGCCCCTGCCAAAAACAGCTTGTAAATTTTCACAGCTTATAAACCAGCTAAGGGTTACATCTATATTCTTATTATATTATACACTGCTTTATGAAGCCTAAGCCTCATGATGGCATGAGGGTGACATAAATGGTAAATCTCACATGAATTGTCAGATGTCATTTGGCTTTATACTAATATTTTCTATTTAAGTGTGAAATGTAACACTCCTGACTCACTTCATCTTTTTATCAACATAAATTCTGCCTGTGCAGAATTTACTCCCTTTTATTCTCCCTGCAGATTCAGTTAATTAAAAAGGATGTCCACAAAATGCTTTTTACATTTAAAGGGTTAAATATATCCTATCTTACCTACTAGAATGCCCACCTGGGGACTGGGTCGTCACATCTCCTCCCCACACAGAACCCAGTGTACAGTTTGAAACAAGCATTAGTAGACCAGCAAATGGGCAGAATACCAGCCTACAGAAACCTTGGGCCTTTGGGGACAGAATGGGTAATTGGATGAGATATTCCAATAAAGTGCCAGATAAACTAAAACTTCCAGCCTGGCCCCTTCTCCTGGCAGTTCAAGTGCTGATTGCTACAGAGGCTAATACCCAAATCTGAAGGGCCAGTGGTTGCCTACCTGAAAACAGACCATCCCTTTCAGCTAGTGAACACAACACTGGATGCATATGCATGGTTTGCTAGTTCTTCAAGTCACAGCATATCTAGATATATTAGCTGTCAATTAGTGGGTGTGGAGCAGGGTGAGGAAAGCCAAAAAAAAAAAACAGTTAAAGGACTAGTAACACCAAATAATAAAATTTTTATGCATTTAAACGAATATTCTATACACTTTACTGGTAAAAACTGTGTGTTTGCTTTAGAGGCTTGAATATAGTTTATATAAATAACCTGTTGTATATGTATATCCATGGCTACAGCCATTCAAGATAAAATATGGCACCAGTTCACATAGCAAAGCTCTGTAGAATACAGTGCTTTAGTACTTTTTTTAGTACTTGAATGAAAAGTAATGTCACTAGGGTAGTGCCCATTTATATGGCATTCTAAAGTGGTAACCTGTTACCCAGCACAGTATAGCACTTATTGGGAGCTTACTGTTCTGCATATTTGCCCCACAAATCAGCACAAGGGATGCTAGGGACCAGCCAAAACATGGTGCTGTACTGCTCTGCAGGAACGTACCCCAGGCCAAATTAAAAGTTTAGTGGCTTTAGTCAATAGAGGGGCAAAAAATGTGTATACCATAATGATTATAAGTTAAACCAGGGAGAGAAAAAGAGGTCATATGTAAATAAGAGCTGTCTACAAAACTATAGAATGAAAACCATTCTCCTGGGCAGCTTTAAAATACAAGTAGGCAGTGGCATAACAACAAGTTACTGCACCCCCCACAAGAAGATATTTGGAGGGGCTCAGCATGCCAACAAACCTTTTCAAGCATAGAGGAAGCAGACCCCACAACTGCAGGGTCTGCTTCCTCTATAGTTATGCTGCTGCCAGCGACCCTTAAGCAAATGAACTTAAAGAGGCATTATACCCCCTTGTTCAATATGAGTTCAATGAATAGGACTTGTGTTGAACATACTTTTTGCCTATTGTTTTAATCACAGAAAATCAATGTTTTTGTTACCTATTTAGCTAAACAAACTAGGAAGCTGAAATAACTATGTGTTTAGGTCTTGTGAGGTTCATAATTAGATAGTCCAGATAGATAGACCAGTATTTAAACCCCTTCTTTTACACTTTGTTGCAACTATTGTAAGCAAGAGTCCATTATGCATAAACCCAATTCATTAAACTACTATTGAACAAGAGGTATACTGCCCCTTTAAATATAATTAGACTATAAAGGGAGCAACTCTGAAATCTCCTCATTTTTTGCTCTTTTCTTGAAAACAATTAAGTAGAACCTCATATGCCACCTCTATATAGGACATTGCAAGAAAAAAAACACACTACGGATTCTAGGTTTTTGTTAGAAAGACCATTTGAAACATTTGTTTTAAAAAACGAAAAAGAAA
Organism: Xenopus tropicalis; assembly: GCF_000004195.4. Lineage (NCBI taxonomy): Eukaryota > Metazoa > Chordata > Amphibia > Anura > Pipidae > Xenopus > Xenopus tropicalis. The sequence goes on from NC_030677.2 coordinate 129,461,047, forward strand.
CTGTTGCTCTTTCAGTTGTATGAAGAAGTTTGTTTGTGACCCCCTGTCCTGCCAGGCCTGGGCATATGTCCTTTTATTCCTGTTAATTAAATTGGTGCTGCCTTTCTCAACTATAATAGGACAACTTCTGAAGGTAGTATCATATCTTTTCATTTTTTTGTGTGTCTCTAGTAATGGAGCAGGCAAGCAGGCTGCAGCTGAGTATTGTGTTTGCAGGATTAGAGACAACAGTGACGTCATGCCAGGCTTGTGCTGGCGAGAAACTGATGATTTGCCTTCACATCCAAGTTTGGTTATTAAAGTGATAGTCCTCTGGCATGTTTCTTTCTAATTTCTCAACAAAGCTAGCTGAAGGAACGTGTCTCTCTGTCTCCTGCCAAGTGCCCTGGCAACAGTGCCCAATTTAGAAAATGAATACTGACAGACAGGATTTCACATAGAATCAAAAATGGAATTTGACTGTGCAGAGGCTATACCAGTTTAATGTATAAGGTGGAATGTACTGTATAAATAAAAATGATGTGGGCAATTTTGAGATCACTAATTAAGATAGATCCCTTCTATATTTATATAAAGCCAACAATGCAAGCAGTACTTCGCAATGTATAATAGACTAAAAGAGCAAAATACACTGTACAATAATTATAAAAACACTAATTTTTTAACTAAAAGGTAATATCTGTCAAAAAGGCTCACAAGTTTCACCAGTATCAATCTATAATTAACATATTACATACATAATTACTAAAAAGGTTGTCTTAAAGGAAACTATGCCACCAAACTTTGCAGGCCTCTCTAAAAATAAATCACATAAAACAACCCTCATGCAAACTACTTTTTTATATAAATAAATCCTTTTTAAAGAGAATTATATTTCTCCAATAGTATGTGCCACTGGATTATCCCATACTGAAATATTTCAAGAACTAAATTCTGTCCCTCTGGCTATGCAGCACTGTGCTTGCACACAAAGCAAGGCCACACGTACATGCTAGATTAAATGAACCAATCACTGAACAAAGAGGGTATTTTACATCTTCCTGTCATGTGATCAGTCACGACCAACATACACAGAACATGGCAAAATGGTGGCCTTAGGCCTTAGACTATAAGCTATATTTATTCTGCAGAAAGCTTTACCATACCTGAGTAAACTGCCCTAGAAGCTCCCTCCATTTGTTTAAGTTAGCAGCTGCCATTTTAACTTTGTATCTCGTCTTGCGGCAGCTATAGCTGTTGGTAGCTCAGATCACACATTCTAATGGGAGGGGGGATTGAGTTTTATAAATTTTTATAAGAGTGGGGAGAACTGTACAGACTCGGGATGAATGAGTATTCTGTGAGAGGAAATCAGATTCTGAAGTACATGTTTACAAAAAAGGAAACAAGGAATCCTGTGTTTCTTTTGGTAGAGGACTCATTGCAGTTGTCTGCAGTCTTATTGCTGTATTTACATAGACCTTTCTGATAAAGCTTACTTAGTTTTTGCCTTTCCTTCTCTTTTAAAGCAATAATATTAAAATGTGACTTTGAAGTGAATCTTGATTTCCGGTAAGTTTGCCTTCAAAGTCTACTTCATCCAAGCAACCTGGTGGTGAAATCTGTGGTATTATTCAAACCTGATCTCCATATGGCTGTATGTAAATGGAATAAATAATTTATTGTCCCGTGTTTAAAAGCTTTCCAGCTGCTCATTCTTCTAGCTAAGGGTTTGTTGAGTAATAGTATGCACATCAAATGTAAATGAGAAAAAAAATACATTTATCTGGGAGACTATTATCTTGCTGTTTGAATACCTTTGCAATTGCCTGAAGCATTTGTAGACAAGGGAAGGGTGGATTTCTGTAACCCTAACAGTACATTATTTATGAGAATGAGACATCTGTATACTTTTCACAGATCTGCCATTATTATCAATGTATATCTGCCAGATGCAGTTTTCTTTGTCATGTAACCAACTGATATTTAAACTGTAATGCATTATAATTCTGCATATTGGGATTTAAAAACCCCCTTAGGACTCTTACTCTTTCTGCCCAGGTTCTTTTGTGGTGGATTTTTCATGTGTTCCACCTAGGGATGATTTTGGGTTTTTGCCTAAGCCCAAATCCTGCACAAAAGATTCTGCCGAATCCCAAAATAATTCTGAATCCTAATTTGGTCATAAAAGGGGTTTAAAACAGCCACACGTGCAGCACGGAGTGAAAAATTTTCAACCTGTGTTCATGTGAGGAAAAGTCATGTGATTTTAAGGATTTGGATTCGGTTCAGCCAGGCACTTGGATTCGGCCAAATCCTGCTGAAAAAGGCAGAATTCCAAACCAAATCTTGGATATGGTGCATCTCTAGTTTCACCACAGGAAAAAAAACCAAGAAGAAATGCAGCCCATTCTTTTTGCTCACACTGAGGCATAGACAATCACCGAATGCAGGTGGAATGCAACTTGATCAGAAATAATGGGCTAAATTTCTTCCTGTTTTACCCTGTGGTGGAACGGATGACAGATCCACTGCAGGGGAATGTAGGCAGAAACACTGATGTAAAAGACACTATAGTGGTTGAACAGTGCTTCAAATAAAAATCTCTTCCTCACTGCCTGCTCTAGGACAGTGGCAAGGAAAGATCTCTCAAAAGTAGTGTTGATTTTGCCTTCTTCAATTGCAGGTCAATTGGGTGATTGTAGCTACTATTACTAGTCTCACCACACTGCGAATGGACAAGGTGTCTAAGCTGAAGCCACAACTGCACCTACAAAACTAGTATGTGTGCACAGTTGTGTCTTAAATGATAGGATCTACCGTAATAGTTGTCTGAGCAATTTTCACACAGGCAACCCTCTGTATCAGAGGAAGCCTGCAGGTGTGAGGCCCTACAATACATTTTTGGATCAAAAGGTCTATAAGCTTCTCTTTATGACATTATTCTAAAAAGAACACACAAAATTGCTTGGTTTGCAAAGCTCTATATTGAATGCAGAAAGTGTCCTGCAGGCCCCAATGCAAAGTTCGTCTCATTTCACCTTTGCCACTGCATGTACTTTTTCCTGGCAGGCCCCATGGGGGGCAAGCCGTGGTGCAGTTGCACTATATGTCCCCTCTACCCCTCCATGGTATTCACACTACTGACTAAATCTGCCAGGTAACATAGTTCATACTCCAGTCTCATACCCCTGCGTTTCATGTGCACCAAGCAGCCTGGAAAAATAATGGGCATGTAAAATGCCTATGAGCATGAAGCATACTCATGCTAAGGCATGTCAAGTGATTGCACAAGAGCTTTTCAGGCTGTTTAAACTAGATTACTTGACGTTAGGTAGGAATTGTTTTTCAGAAAAGAAAGACAGAAGTGTCTTTTTTCCACCCTCAGTTGCTAAGTACTAAATAAACTCATGTGAGCAGGGCCCTCAGATAAGGGTTACCACCTTTTCTTCTACACTGTGTTCCAAATTATTATGCAAATTATATTTTTCTCATTTACCAAAATAATTGATGTAAATAACAGTTAGCATAATTCTCATGTTATCAACTATTAAGAGTACAATTCAAATTTTATTGAACAAACCTCCTTATGATAACAGTATTTTGTTTAAGAATAAAAAACTTACAATGCACCAAATTATTATGCACAGTAAGTTTCAAAACACTTTATAGGTTGTAAAGAACTAAAAATTGTCATTTGTTGTGTTTGCAGCATATTTACTGAAATAAAAAGCTATTTCAATCAAACTTTTAACAACATTTTAACTTTTTAAACATTTTAACAGGTCACGTTACATTTTAACATAGGACCCCTTATTTGATAGCAGCTTCACAAGTCTTGCATCCATTGAATTTGTGAGTTTTTGGACAGTTTCTGCTTGAATTTGTTTGCAAGATGTCAGAATAGCCTCCCAGAACTGCTGTTTGGATGTAAACTGCCTCCCACCCTCATAGATCTTTTGCTTGAGGATGCTCCAAAGGTTCTCAATAGGATTGAGGTGAGGGGAGGATGGAGCCACACCATGACTTTTATCCCCATAGCAGCCATTGATGCAGAGGTATTCTTTGCAGCATGAGATGGTGCACTGTCATGCATGAAGATGATTTTATTACAGAAAGCATAGTTCTTCCTTCTGTACCACGTCTGTGCTCTGAAGCAGCCTCAAATCTCTTAATAGTGCGATGATCACGCTTAAGTTTTTGTGAAATATCTGTTTTCATACTTCGTTCAAGACACAATGCCATCCATGATTTTAATTAATCTTTGTGACACTTAAATAGAATTTGCATAATAATTTGGAACAGTGCATTGTAAGTTTTTTATTCTTAAAAAAAATACTGTTATCATTAGGAGGTTTGTTCAATAAAATTTGAATTGTACTCTTAATAGTTGATAACACGAGAATTATGCTGATTGTTATTTACATCAATTATTTTGGTAAATGAGAAAAATATCATTTGCATAATAATTTGGAACAGGGTGTATATATTATCAGTCTGTGGGAGGGGGAGGGACAGTGATATAAATTGCTGGTAGATGGCGATTTGCAACTCTACCTACAATCTTATTTTTAATTCTGAAACTTTCTGGGACTATATAAATAAATTATGTGGATAATAGATACCCAGTATAAACTAGAACTAGACATGCTCTAACTACAGCAGTGCTGCCCAAAATTTTCCCAGGAACTGACCCATTACCTGATGGACAACATGTTCATTGGTTGGTTTATTTAAAATGATGATGTCATACAAAGAAGTCAGGGGCATAAATGCAAGACCTCATCCTTAGGCCTACAGCAATTTTTTTTTTCAAGTTTCCCTGCACTCTGCACATTTGTGTGTGAACCTTCCCCCCTTCTTCAGGGACCCCACAGTCATAGTGTGTGCTCCAACTATATTTAAGCCACTGAGAGAATTCTATTAAATACTTGTGCAAGCTGGGAGACGCAGTAACAGAACCTTATCGGGCCAGGCCAGAACGGGTTGCATACAGTGTGGAGCCCCACTACCTGCAAACATGGGTTGAAATCAGTGGCCAAAGGCCATTTAACCCCTTCAGCACCCCTGTTACTTATTCAAATAGGCAGAATAGCAAGGACTATAACCTTTTCGGGCCAGGCTGGAACAGGGTGCAAACAATGCAAATATATGGGTTGAAATCAGTGGCCCAAGGTCATTTAACCCCTTCAGCACCCATTACTTATTGAAATAGACAGAATAGTAAAGATGCCCACTTTTATGCCACTTTTACTGCCCAGAATCCTTTTTTGCCAGGCTGGAATGGGGTGCATAGAATGTGGGACACCCGACTGCAAATATATGGGTTGAAATCAATGGCCCCAGGTCATTTAACCCTTTGAATCATTACTTATTCATGGTAGGGAAGAAGAAACTATTGCCCCATTGGTGGCAGTGTTCCTGCCCAGAACCATTTTGGGCCAGGCAGGAACAAGCTGTAGTTTATTTAGGGCATATCTGACAATTAATGTGAACGTTTAAATCTGTGGGGCAAGGTCATTTATTTCGTTAAAACACCAATTACTTATTTACTGACTGAATAAGAAACCAACTTCAATGAACGAATAAGAAACCAACTTCAATGCCGTCACTCCCGCCCATTTTGTCTCCCTGCCAAAAATGTGAAAGCGAAACGCTGCTGTACTTGTGAGCTGCTCCCCTCCTACTAATCACTGGAGTTATTTTAAACTTCCAGCTCGGATAACCCAGTGGAAACAACAGTCCGGAGTCAGGGAAAGCGGGAGGGGGGGTGGTGGAAGGCAGAAATGAGAAGGGGAAGCCCTGACATGCACGAATAAAGCGCACAGGGAGCCAGCAGCATGGAAGTGTGCGGAGACCCGAGGGGCACTGTAGGAAAGGACGTGCAAGGCTGAGGATGGATTTACAGGTTCCCTACTCTCGGACTTATCCCCAGTGATGCAGTGATGTCCCTCCCGGTGCTTCTTCCTGGGTCCTGCTGCCCCATGGCAGGGTTATCCACTTCTATGGGCAATGTCCCCACCGCATCTTCACCTGGGGGAGACCCGGCACTTCACCGACCCCGCAGGAGTCGCGGAGGGCTGCAGCCTCCTCGTTGTTCTGCATCGCAAGGGCTTTGCTCCCCTCCTCCACCCCCTGCCTTATCTTCCAGGCGTCGGGCGGGGTCTGGGCTCATCCTGCCAGGGAGACCGCTACTTTCCCTGGGCTTGTTGCAGCTCATCCTGGGCTGTTGTACTGTGGCCCTCAGCTTCGGAGCACTTTCTCTCAGCAAGTCCCCCCAGATCAGGAGCTCTTGCCCCTTTTGGGCTGGATCCTCGGTAAGTACAGCACCTGGGCACCACAGTGGCACAGTGAGTGGTCCTTCTATCATGGCAAACAGGTCTTCAGCTTCTTGTGCTGAACATCCCTAAACCTCCTGTGATAGCTAATGGCTGTGGTGGGATTCTAGGAGTTAAGCCCCCTGAGGCTGCTGTTGCCTCCTTTGACAGTGAGCCTACCTGGCAGCTTGATTAATGGTCTATGATGCCAGCATTGTTACTCAATAATGTGTTAATGATGATGCCCTTGGATGTGTCTTGTTCGTTAACTTGTTAAAATTGAGCTGTCAGTGCTGAACACCATCTGTGATACTCTTAGAACTAACAAATGACTGATATACTGTAATACTAACTCATATGGCAGAAACCTTTTACCAAGGGAATAGTCACTGGTGCAGGGGTGAAATAAGACACCTGAGGGATCCAGGGCAATTGCGGGCCCATGTTTCAGGAATGGGTAATTACTGATCTTCAGATACCTTTATTAGTAATCTCAGGTTTGCACATTCTTGCCCTATTTTACAGAAAATTACAATAAAATGATTTGAATCTGTAGGGTTCAGCAGCCCAGGGTTCCTGTACCTGCTGCTTTAATAGCAGTTGTACCACTACACTGACAGGAGGTAGACAAACCAAGAGTGTACTAGATCAGATGGAGAGTTTGAACACTATTACACTTCAATATAAACTGCAAATGCATTCACTTTTATTGCACCAAATGCTTTGCTACTCATTTCCCTCTTGCAGCTTAATTTTATTTTATTTATTAGAGCCTAAGACAGTGCGCCAAGGTCAGCCTTCAGGAGCACTGGATTTCCATGTTATCGTTCAGCTAATCAATATTTCCCTCTGCTTATTTCTGCAAAGAGGAAGAAGAATGGTGTTGAGGAGTTAAGTACTGAAAAATGATACATGATGGTGCCCTTGAACAACACTTGGACAAAGATGGTCTAGATCTCTTACACATAGGCATTTTGCCTTGCGTTCTACTGCAGTGGATATTTGTTGCATTCCAGTGCAGGGGAATGCAGGAAGAAACACAGCTATGCATCCCTGTTGGACTGTACCCAATCAGGTGAATCAAGTTACGTTCCCCCTCATGTTTGGCACTGTTTCTTTTTGTGTTGCCCTGCGGTGGAACGCACAGAAGGATCAACTGAAGGGGGATGCAGGAATAAACACCCACTTGTAAGGGCTGTAAAAGTTAATTTGTCCATGTGGCCCATCAGGACTAGTTGATGCCCTCAGCATCCTCAGAGGCAATTGGAGAAGTTGCACTTCAGCTGCTGAAAGGATGCAATAAAAACATATCTGCTATACTGAAATATCAGTGGGTCCTTGATTTTCTACAAGACTAATTTGAAGCTAATTGGGCCTATCTGCCAAAAAACAAAATGCTACTTCTACACAGGCCCCCAAAACCATGACTGAGATTATATTTCATTATATTACTGGCTAGTTTGGGTTAAAAAGGAGAGAGAAGAAAAGCATTGAGAAATGTCACCTTTGTGCAAGCAACTACTTAGGTTATGCCATTAATTTATGTTTTATTTGCTCATCAGCTGGTTTGTCACAGGTCTACATCTGTGGTTCAGAGCTATGGCTCACACTGTTGAGCGTTTTTTTTACTTCCCTGTGTTGGTGTTCTCCTGCGTTCCACTGAAGGGGAGCGCAGATTAAAATGCTTGTCATTATAAGCCCTTATGGCTCCCTTTCCGAATTGAGTTTGGCCCAGCACTGCTAATATCATATAGATGTACAAAAAAGTAGTCATCCTGGTGGTATATGTCAATACACTGCCAGATATCTCTCAGTCTCTAAATCAGGGATCCCTAACCTTTCTTATTTGGGAGCCCCAGTCAAATGTAAAAAGACTTGGAGAGCAACACAAGCATCATAAAAGTTCATGGAGGTGCCAAATAAGGGCTACGATTGGCTACTAGGTAGGCTCTATGCACACTATCAGCTTACAGGAGGCTTTATTTGGTAGTAAATCTTGTTTTTATTCAACCAAAACTTTCCACCAAGTCAGGAATTCAAAAATAAGTACCTGGTTTGGGGGCACTGAGAGCAACATCCAAGGGGTTGGTGAGCAACATGTTGCCCCCGAGCCACTAGTTGGGGATTTCTGCTCTAAATCAACTGTTTCTCAGAACTTTTATTGCCAGACAGTTTTTGGACATTTTTGTGCTCTTTCGTTTAGGGGGCCTTTCCTTGGGGGACTTTTTTGTTTACCCAGGAAAACAAAATATTGCTTTCAAAATATGCTAGAATTTTCGAGTAATTACATTTCTGTAACAAGATATGTCTAAAAAATGGGAAAAATGCATGAAAATACAACTGATTTGGAAAGTCACATGTCTCCTGAACGTGCCAATACCAAATATATATAGTTTTATAGAGATTTGTCACTTGTATAGGTCAAAAGCTCCCAGCAGTACACTACCAAATATCCAAGTCACTGCTCCAAAAAGCTGCATACTTTACATTTCAAGGCCAAAGATTCCACTAAAAGTAGGTTTACCCTAGAAAGCTATAAATGTTTTAAAAGAAAAGATTCTGGCCAGTCCAGAATAGGTAAAACGGTGTCTACTCCAAACTACCAAGTTGCAATGCTTTCCTAAAGTTATTGATTTTTAGAATAAATTGTGAAATTTTTGAAAAATTGCTTCAAAGTGTCCAGTCTATAGTATCTTATCTCCCACCTAAGTATGTGGCAGTTAGGGGCCCCAAAATAAAAAATACCCCCATATTATCTATCATTTATGTCATTTCAGCTCCTGCAAAATCATACACATTTACATCATTTTATGTAGAGTTAAGCTACAAAAAAGTAAGTTCACCCCAGGAAACCATATATTTTTGGAAAGTACACATTCCCTTAAATCCAGAATACGTACCCATGTCTTTTTACTCCAAAGAACTAAGCCGCAATGTTTTCCTAAAATTGGGGACATTTCCAAAAATCACCTCACGCTTCCACTTCGCAGCATCTTATCTCCCACATATTAGGTACTAAGAGAAAAAAATTAAAAAAACATCCTATGAATGCCAGGGTCCCCTGAACAGTTGCCCAGTGTGTATAGGGTTACCTAAGTATGTGACATTTAGGGGACCCAAGGTGAGCATACACCATATGATCTATCATTTCAGTTACAGCAAAATCAACACATTGACAGCATTTTATGTAGGGTAAAGCAACAAAAAACTATGTTCTCTTTTTTGGAAAATAAACATTCTCCCAAATTCAAAATGGGGTACACATGTATTTCTACTCCAAAGTACCAAGCCACAAAGCTTTCCTAACAGTGTCCATTTTGATAAAACTTCCATTTTGCAGCATCTTATCTCCTACAAATAATTAGGTAACCATATTAACCCCAGAGGTCTACTGAACAGTTTGATGCCCACTGTACATAGGTTTGTCAAAGCACATGGAACTTAGAGACACCAAAATATACCTTGTGCATTCTAATTTTATGGCTTACATAAATCCAATTCATAGCATACAGGCAGTATGGGGTAAAAAAAAAAGTAGGGTGAAACCTGAAAACCATATATTTTTAGATAATACTATATATTTAGACAAATCCAAAATAGCCAAATATTTCTTTATACCCAAAACTACCTAATGGCAAAGCTTTCCTAAAGTTAGTAGTTTTGACAGCATTTCTGAAGTGTCTAAAAATGTTTGCAATTTGCCACATTTATCTCTTATAATTTCTTACATGTGTAACCTCTATTTTGGCTCAATAACTGCTTCCAAGAATAGTACCAGTAGAACATGGGTTACACTCTACTCTCTCACCCAGAATAGGCCTTTGCTAAGTGGAAGAGGGAGGTGAGGGTGTTGTGCAACTACACCCCTCTTGCTCACTTCACCTTTGCAACACCCTGTAGTGGCTTGGATCACCTCAGGGAATTCTCTCTCCTGATTCCCTATCCACTGGGATCCCTACACTACAGGCAATATGGCCTGGGAGAGATACCTCCAAATCTACCAGTCCTCTGTTGGAGCTCAGAACTGCTCTTTCTAGATCAACCCTAACTGTCTTACACTCCTAGAGTGGTACTAGAGGTACACCTGCCATTATCTAATGCCTCATTCACAGGGCCCTGTTCCCCAGACTATAACTGGGTCTGTGCCCAGGCACCCAGCAAATCCACCCTGTTTCTCTGGAAGCAAAGAGGAAGTACCACTCCTTTCCCAGCACTATATTAAAGTAAGGCAGGAAGTGGTAACCCTACCTCCTAGGCAATAGCATAATATGTACATTAACTTACTTAGATACATTCCCTTCTGCCCAGCAACTAAGGGAACTGAACCTGTGGAGATTTAAAGCCATAGGGGCCATTTAACCCTATGGGTCCCTACACATACAAAGGTATATTGCCCCAAATATGAACACCAAAGGTCTACTGAACAGTTTGACGCCCAATATGCATAAATATACCAAAGTATGCAGTTTGTACAGAAACCAAAATGAAAATAGTGCATATAAACAGCTTTTGCAAACAGAGCCCCCTGACAGCGTATAATGTGCAGTAAGACCCCCTAACTGTATAGAGACCCCCCCAAAAAACATATTTTTGTAAAGTACACATTCTGTTGAATTTAAAATAGGTAAAGACTAGGATAGGTTTTTCTACCAAACACTAAAGCTATACTAAAAAACGGAACAGATCAGGAATAGTGCAGCGAGGAGAAGAATGCAATAAAACCACATAAATTGTCAAATAACAAAATAAGTCATACAACAGCTTAATTAGTGGTCAAATACCTGATTCAATAGTCACACTGCCAATATAAACAGTTTTAATGGGGAAATCAAGACAAAAGGGTAAAATAAATAATAAAAAAAGAATTTTTCTGTATACATGTGTGTACATCTAAAGTTATGTGACAGTGTGTATGTGTGTTTAAGTGTGCAAAGGGACATTATGGTGAGCTATTTTAGCACCAAAACCAGTGCATCACTTTTTTTTGTGATACACTTCTACTTGTGTAGCATCAGTGAGATCATTGCTAACCCAGACTAGTGCATATCAATGTGCGCTCACAGCTCCAGGCAGAGTACTGCCCAGGTTATTTAGCCCAGAACAGGCAAGGAAGACAGTTAGACAGGCCCTCTCTTGATAGAGGGGCAGGTGCATTATTAGTCATTACTTATTGATTCACTTGCCAGCTAGGCAAGTATGAAATAGATTTTAAAAAAAGAGAAGAGAATTCTATGGAGGGGACCTGGTTTTGGCGAGCTTCCATAAAAAATGGTACAGGAACTGTACATTAGCACAGTGCCATTTCTGTCTGCCACTTCTGCTGTAATAAAGTTAAATCAATTCTCATCATTATCAGTCAGCTAGAAATAAATTATGCAAGGGCCACAATACATCTTAAACTGGTAGGTGAGCATTATGTGGCCCAGCAAATACAAAGCACCTAAGAAAGCATTAAATATGTTTTGTTATTGACTAGACATAATATCTTGAGGTATAGTTTTACCTAGATGAGATTATGTTATGTGGCTACCCTTAAATACTATTGTTAACTAGAAAGGGAAGTTTGAGAACAAACTTCATGTTGGGTTGAAAAACATGACGTCACTGAATGGGCTCTGCCCACTTTCTCTAACCTTGGACCACAGTTATATAGTAAAAACCACTGTGCAAAGTTTGGGGACCCTGGTTTTAATAGTGGCTGAAAGGCAGCAACTTAAATTTCCCCACTGAAATCAAAGAGTGACATCTGATTGGTGGTTGGTGGCTCCACCCCCTTTTTCTTACCTGGAACTGCAGTTACCCAGTGACTGACTCTGTAAAGTTTAGGGACCCTAGGATTAATAGTTAAAGAACGGCAGCATTTTAAATTTAAACCAATAAAGTTCAATGCATGAAATCTGATGAAATTTGCTGTTAGTGGCCCAACCCACTTTTCCTATTTTTGAACTGCAGTCCCCCAGTGACCAACTTTGCAAATTTTGGGGACTCAAGCATAAAAATTGTGACTGACAGCACTTTACACTTCACCATTAAAAGTAAATAGGTGAAATGTTATTGGCGGTTGGTGGCTCCACCCACTTTTTTCTAACTTTGAATGGCAAATACTCCGTGACTAACTCTGGAAACTTAAACAACCCTGGAATTAATATTTAAATAATGGCATCAGTTTAAATATAAACCAATGAAATCTAATGGGTGGAAATGGATTTGCTGTTGGTGGCCCCTCCCACTTGTTCTAACCCTGAATATGTAGTCAGCCAGTGACTGACTGTGCAAAGTTTGGAAACCATGACATAAAAAGTGTGAGAAAAGCAGCATTTTAAATTTAAACAAAAAAAAGATCAATAGTTGAAGTCTGATTGGCTGTTGGTGGCTCCACCCACTTTTTAAAACCTAAAACTGCAGTCCCCTAGTGACCCTGGTGTTAATACTGTAAGAATAGCAGCAGGTTGAATTTCCCCATTGAAAATCAATAGTTAAAATCTGATTGGCTGTTGGTGGCTCCACCCACTTTTTCTAACTCTGAACCGCAGTTACCGGGTGACTAGCTCTGCAAAGTTTGGAGACCTTAGTATTAATATTTAAAGAATGGCAGCAGTTTAAATTTAAACATATGAAGTCTATAGGTGAAATCTGAATGATTGTTGTTGGCCCCGCCCACTTTTCTAAACTTGGAACATAGTCACCTAGTGACAAACTGTGCAAAGTTTGGGGACCCTGACATTAAACATGTGAGAATGGCAGCAGTTAAAATTTCCCTACTGAAAACAATGAAAGAAATGTGATTGGCTTTTGGCGGGCCCGCCCACTTTTTCTAACCTTGAGTACGAAGTCACTCAGCGACTGACATCAAACCCTGGCATCAAACCAATAAAATTCAATAGGTGAAATCTGATTGGCTGTTGGTGGCCCCGCCCACTATTTCAAAACTAAAACTGCAGTCCTCTAGTGACCAACTGTGAAAAGTTTGGGTACCCTGAGGTTAATACTGTGAGAATGGCAGCAGGCTGAATTTCCCCATTTAAAGTCAATAGGTAAAATCTGATTGGCTGTTAGTTGCTCCACCCACTTACAAAAATACAAAAAAAACTTAAATGCGTAGTCACCCAGTGACTGACTATGCAAAGTTTGGGAACCCTGGCAACAAACCAATAAAAATCAATAGGTGAAATCTGATTGGTTGTTGGTGGCTCCACCCACTTTTCAAAACTACAACTGCAGTCCACTAGTGACCAACTGTGAAAAGTTTGGGAACCCTGGTGTTAATTCTGTGAGAATGGCAGCAGGCTGAATTTCCCCATTGAAACTCAATAGGTAAACTCTGATTGGCTGTTGGTGGCTCCACCCAATTTGTCTTACCTTGAACCACAGTTACCTGGTGCCTAACTCTGCAAAGTTTGGGGACCCTGAGGTTATTACTGCGAGAATGGCAGCAGGTTGGATTTTCACAAGTCCATAGGTAAAATCTGATTGGCTGTTCACAGCTCCACCCACTTTTGGGCATTCAGCAATCATCATATTTTCATTCAGGCTGACCCCATGACTATGTGATTCAAGTTTGGGGATTGTAGCCTCAAAGCTGTAAGATTGGCAGCAGTTTAAATTTTCCCATAAAAGTCAATGGGTAAAATTTGATTGGCTGTTGTTGGCCCCTCCCACTTTGCAGGTTTTAAAAAAAAAAAAAAAAAAAAAAATTGAATGCATAGTCACCCAGTGACTGACTGTGCAAAGTTTGGGAACTCTGGCATCAAACCAATAAAAATCAATAGGTGAAATCTGATTGGCTGTTAGTGGCTCTGCCCACTTTTCAAATCTAAAACTGCAGTCCCCTAGTGACCAAGTGTAAAAAGTTTGGGGCCCCGGTGTTATTACTGTGAGAATGGCAGCAGGTTGAATTTCCGCCAAATCAATAGGTAAAATCTGATTGGCTGTTCACAGCTCCTCCCACTTTTGGGCATCCAGCACTCATCATATTTTCATTCAGGCTGACACCATGACTATGTGATTCATGTTTCGGGAGTGTAGCTGTAAGCTGTAAGATTGGCTGCAGTTTCAATTTCCCCATTAAAGTTAATGGATGAAATTTGATTGGCTGTTGCTGGCCCCTCCCACTTTGGGGTCATCCAACAAATGCTGCTGTTTCATTCAGGGTGACCCCATGATCATGTTATTCAAGTTTGGGGGGTGTAACTTCAAAGCTGTAAGATTGGCAGCAGTTTGAAAATCTTCCCTGTCAAAGTCAATGGGAAAATTGGGGGGTTCGGAGCGGCGCCACAAAAAGACGGGGGGCGGGATCGCTTAGAAAAGCACAAGCAACCTGCTCCGCTATAGGGCGAAGATGTGTGGGGAGTTTCGGCGTTGTACCCCCAAAACTCTAGGAGGAGTAATGTTTAGAAAATGGGGGGCGCTAAGAAGAAGAAGCGGAAGAATAAGCCAAAGTAGAAGAACAGTATGTTGGGGTTTTCAACCCAACACAATAAGGAAGCATGTTGTAAAACAGACATCTTCATATGTACTCCTTGTTAGATGGTGGAGGCTCCTACAGCAATCCATTTTTTTTTTTTTACAAACCAATGTTACTGCTTCACTCTGTTTTCTGTAAAAAAACAAATATAGCACCTTTGTTTTGGTATCTATATATACAGTAAACATGTTTAATACAGAACACTGATTAAAACATTTCTATATAGGTGATATATTTCATATTCTTGCCAGTCTTACATTATTTCTGACCAGAATTGCTGAATTAACTTCTTCCTAGAACTTGCTTGATGGGCCCTTCTTTGTTTAAATAAACGTGATTTTTGGAAAGAAGATTGCTATTGAATTTAATGTCACTGGTACATGGTGTTTAAAGGAGAAGGAAAGCCAAAGTCACTTGGGGGTGCCAAAATGTTAGGCACCCCCAAGTGACTTTTAATTGCTTACCTTGTACTCTGGGCTGGTGCCCCTGTTAGGAGAGAACAGCACCAGCCCGGGGTAGCTGTGAGCGCTTCCTTCTTCCGCGTTGGCGTGCTTGCGCATGGGCCGGCCCAGGGAATTCGCCTCGGAAGAAGGAATTGCTTGCTACAGCTACCCCGGACTGGTGCGGTTTTCTCCGAACAGGGGCACCAGCCCGGGGTACAAGGTAAGTGATTTAAGTCACTTGGGGGTGCCTAACATGTGTGCACCCCCAAGTTACTTAGCCTTTCCTTCTCCTTTAAAGGTATTGTGCCATAAGACATCCATTTAGATATTCACAAACATTGCCTGTCATGTTGCCTGTCATTCTCCATTATAGGAATTTTACTTCTTTTAGCACAATACAGTGAGAGAATGAATGTATACATTAATTTACAGTACCTAGCAGTGCAGGTCAAGCCCTGTGGGTGTCACTATTCTCAATCATCTCTCAGTTGTTGCAGTAAGGGTGTCTTTAATGTATTTTTATGACACTGCATCTCATAGGCTTTCTTGCTTTTCTTTTATCCTACAGGTAATTCTGTCTGGTATAGTAGGACTGACCACATGGAAGAGGCCAATGGTTTTGCTAGTAAGTGAGCCTTAAAGGAGACACACAGCATAAATAATGTTGTAGGCAATAATGAATACTATATGGTGCTGTATAATTAGCTTTAAAAATAGCCCCTTTATTGGAGTTCCCTATAGATCTGCTACTGTCAGTTGAGGGGTGGGTGTGTTCTACTGGACCCTGCTAGAAGTACAGTAAGAGGGGTATAGTCAGTCACAGCCCTGCAGTCACACAAGCAAAGACAGGCTTCAGCATCCAATCACGTCAGTCTAGCTACTGGTTGGTTCCTATTCTACAATGCAGTGGTATGAGTGCTGCCAGCACCCCTGCACAATTTGGGAAAGATGGCAGCAGGAAATTAAACACATGGGTGGGACCGTGTGACTAGTAGGATTTTTTGAGAAATTTTCAATAATTCAGGCCAAACACATACACAATACTTCTGTGTTTAGAGTTGTATAATGCACTGGCACATTCTTCTTTCTTACACAGTATGTCCCATTTAATCATTCTTGTACTTTGAGTATTTCACTTAAAAGACAATTAAAGCCTGGCAAAGTCTACTTTATCATTAGGGCTCACTTGCACATTTCTCCCCAGGGCTCACGTTACACTGTTTTGCCTGCCTTCTATACTTACTTACGAAAAATCTATATGAGCAGAAAAAGTGTGATTGTAACTGGTCTTAGAATACTGTTATCAACATTATACTAAGTTATTTTAGGTGAATTATACTTTAGTAATCAACCCATGGGTGATTAATAATTACTTCATCTGTGTAAGACATGCTTGCCCAAGGACTCTTACACATTAGTTAGTTTGTATGTTCCACTACATAGACTTTTTTATGTATTCCACCACAAGGGAAAACAGGAGTAAACACCCATGTGTAAGAGCCCTGTTGATGACACATTCCTGTTAGGATAACAGTATCAATAACAACAGTATCAATAACAAAATCACTGCAGTTACAGTCTTAACCCACCCCTGCAGGCCAGAGTTACTTTGCTAATTGGGACACCCCTGATACGCTAAATATTGAATGCCAGATCTGTAAATGATGCTAGCCTGGTTAGTTATCTTCCTATAGGCTTTAGTACAAATGTCAATTGTACTCCAGCCTATTATGGGGTCACTGTGCCCCTACCCAATGTGAATGACTGAGATTCAGAGCCTCAGGACTACACTACAGAACAAAAAAGTAACCCTGCATTAGGGAGGTATTTAAAAAACAAAAACAAAACAAAACATACAGTTCTTCAATTTTGTCACAGTTCCTGATAGTATGACTATGACTGATAATAGTGTGTACTGTTATGGATGCATTCAAGATAGTTTTCTTCTTCCTTTGGGGTTAAACTACATGGGAGATTTTGATCAGATTTTGTGGGTAAGATTTTATCTGATCTTGTCATGCAACAGCACGAGATTTTGTAGAATCCTACAATATCTGTTCCACGCGACTGTAAAGTCAGTTGGATCAGATAAAGCCTGATGGAGAGCTTTGTTCCTGCATCTACATCCAACATTTAGAGGCATATTTATTAACATTTGAGACAAACATCACCATTAAGTAGTGTGAAAACAATGGTGCTATATATTGGTGCAAATATTTGCACCAAATACCATGTACTAGTCCTGGGATGAGCCTCCTAATACTACAGTTAACATTATTGCCATGTGTTTAGCTATCCAGGCAGCGTTAATAATTCTTGAAGACCAAAGGAAAAATTCAGTGATGTAGCCAATATTTTAGTGTACTTTTACACTAGAAGTGCACAGTATGCTATACAGAACAGTGAAAAAAGCTCCTATTTATTAAGAGCCTTTCCACGACTTGGATGTATGTCTGCAATTGTGCAGTGTGATCCGTATTATTGAGTCTACTGCAATGGCAATCATGTTTTCAGCCTCATATTATTATGCCAATAAATTTTAAAGCCATATGTTCATTGATTTTCAGTGCTGGTACCATATATATATATGATTCCATACACAGTCCAGGGAAAAGCTCTTGCTGAAATTTGTGCTACAGCTTAGTTTATTTGTGATTTTAGATAGAGACTTGGAATATAACATTACTTTTTTTGCTAGAACAGCAGTAAATAAATGCAGTAAAGCATTGATTCATGAGTGTCGATAATCTGAGGCCTGTAGTTTGTAGCTGCAATTTGATTGCAGTTAAAAATAGCAATGATTACATTTCATGCTTTCTATTCAAGTTATTTATGTAAATATAAGTACAAAAAGTGTTGTAAATTGTCTTCCACCTGCAATTTCTTTCCATAGTGACATAATTATTATACTATTTTCTGTATTTGTGCATACCTAGTCATCTATTTCTTGTGCAGTTGTAGTCTCCTGTTTTTATTTGCCTGTAGCATTAAAGCTGTTTCTGTTGTCTGGCATAAATGCTTCAATATTAGTTGGGAACAGATAATCTATCTGTGTGTCTTTGCTAGGTAAACCTATTTGTCATGTTATCGGTGGTCTGTGTCCTGCTGAACCTGGCCGGATTTATCTTGGGATGCCAAGGGGCTCAGTTTGTATCCAGTGTTCCCAGCTGTCAGCTGGTAAGTGAACCATTGCACTCTATAAATCTTACTGGGACGTCTATAGTAATGAATAACTGTAATGTTCTGTCACTGTAAATCTGTAACTTCTCCTCATGATACCACAGATGAAAAAAGGCTTAGCCATCAGTTAAATCATGCATTGTTTTATATTTTTAGAATGATTGAGCTATGAGCCAAATAGCTTCCTGCAATCATATCCTTAGCACTTTGATCATTTACCAGCAGAAGAAACCAATCCATGCCTTGGCAGTTGGCATTTCCCAACATACTGTATACCATGGCAGCTGAAAGTTCTGCTCTGCTGTTCATATCAATCCCTGGATTTGATTGGGGACTATTTTAAGTTTGTTATGTTCATGTAATTGTTTGTTTATATTTGGCTTTTTGATGTTATACAGACTTGTTTCAGAGTCATCTATCTGTTGTGGTTAAGTAATGTTTGGCAATTGTGTGTATATAATATTCCTGTATTTTGTTCCGTGATCCCATTCATCCCGTTTCCCAGTAGCTGTTTATTTTTTCCCTAGAATATTTCCATCTGGAATTGAAAATAGGTTAATCCCATAGCAACCAATCATATCATTGCTTTCAAACAGATAACTAGCAAATGCTACCTGCTGCTCTGCTGATTGGTTGTTATGGGCTACTAGATGCAAACTTTCTGACTTAAATTACATAATCCTTAAAGATTCCATGACAAATAGGTCTAAGCAGTTTAAAACAATCCCAGAGCCAGGATTGTACCAGAACGGAATTGATGCACCCCGTTTTTTATTATTATTTTTATTCTACTCCAGTCCAGGTGTTGGGGATGACATTACCCTAGAAGAGTCTCACACCAAAGTAAATGTGGTTCTCTTTAAACAATTCAGAATGTTGTACTGTTAGCCATAGAATGTACCATGCCTGAAGCAGGGACCTAAGTGCTCTATATTTTCTCTCTTTGAACAGAGCAGACTTGAGCTAATAAAGGACTCTAGAGCTCATTTATTAAGGAGAAGGAAAATTGTAAAAATAGGCATCTTCTCTACCTTCAATGAATTGTTCTTACCCAGAATCCTTGCATAATTGAACACAGCCCACAAAATGGCACAAATCACTGTGCCATGGTCACATAATTTCCTATCCCTGTGAAACTTACAAACTAAGGGGCATATTTATTATGCTGTGTAAAAAACGGCGAGCAAATTCACCACACCACCACACCATATTAACATCAACTATAGACGGAATGAGTGATCACCAATAAAAATGCCTTGAAAAAACTGACCCCATTGTGTGTAATTGTGATACAGACTTAGGGACATATTTATTATGCTGTGTAAAACGAATTCGCTGAAAAACGGCATAAAAAGCTGTGTAAAATAAACGGAGAAGATCCGCTGCCCGAACACCAGATTTTACATTGTTATTTTACGTAAGTTCCGGCGGAAGAAAAAACGTGTAAAACAATTAAGCCGTTTTTACGCCATTTTTTACACGCCAAATTGTTATTTTACGTAAGTTCCGGCGGAAGAAAAAACGTGTAAAACAATTAAGCCGTTTTTACGCCATTTTTCACAAGCGTAAAAACGGCTTAATTGTTTTACACGTTTTTTCTTCCGCCGGAACTTACGTAAAATAACAATTTGGCGTGTAAAAAATGGCGTAAAAACGGCTTAATTGTTTTACACGTTTTTTCTTCCGCCGGAACTTACGTAAAATAACAATGTAAAATCTGGTGTTCGGGCAGCGGATCTTCTCCGTTTATTTTACACAGCTTTTTATGCCGTTTTTCAGCGAATTCGTTTTACACAGCATAATAAATATGTCCCTAAGTCTGTATCACAATTACACACAATGGGGTCAGTTTTTTCAAGGCATTTTTATTGGTGATCACTCATTCCGTCTATAGTTGATGTTAATATAAACACAGCTGTACTATTTGCTTCTGATCTAGCAACTGGGGTAATCTATTAGATACTTGCCTTCAGGCAGTCAATCTGGGACAAGGAACTTTTACACCAAAGGCAAAGCTGCCAATCTGTGTCCAACCCTTTCCCCCAGGATTCTACCACACCATTACTCGCTGTCTGACAACGTTTTTGGAAAACATAGACCAATTTACACTAGAAGCTACAGAAAAAACTAGGAACTGCTTATGTTCATTGGGTTTGAACAATAAAAGCGCAAGCCTTAAATAGGATGATTCTACCTAACCCTAGTTCCAGCCTTGGTAAGCAGCATACTACCACGTTTGCTGCTTTGGGTTGCAAGGCCTAAAGCAGTGATCCCCAACCAGTGGCTTATTGGCAACATGTTTCTCACCAACCCCTTGGATGTTGCTCCCAGTGGCCTCAAAGCAGTTGCTTATTTTTGAATTCCTGGCTTGGAGGCAAGTTTTGGTTGCATAAAAACCATGTAAACTGCCAAACATAGCCTCATGTAGTCTTCCAGTCCACAGGGGGGCTGCCTAATCGCCAATCAGAGCCCTTATTTGTGCCTCCAGGAACATTTTCCATGCTTGTGTTGCTTTCCAACTCTTTTTACATTTGAATGTGGCTCTTGGGTAAAAAAGGTTGGGCATCCCTGGCCTAAAGGGTCATTTATGAATGCAGCCACAAATGCATTCATATCAAAAAATGGCTGCAAACTTTGCATTTATTGAAGGTATTCACTAAGAGTGCTAGTGTCCAAATATGCTCCCTGCACTTCCGTAGAATTGTGCTAAGCACCATAACCCCCTTCTGCTGCATCATGCGCCAGTCTGCCTATTGATGCTGGGGAACCCAACAGCTACCACTACCGAATGTGACTTCTTTTTCACAGCAGGTTGCATCAATAGACGCAGAAATCTTGCACCAAAAGAATCACACTTATTCTATTTTAATACCATGGCTAGGAGTGGCGTAAGCCCCACTCTGACAATGTAAGCTGCAAATTGCATTATATACATGCCCACTCATAAATGGATAAATTGGATGCAGGTGTGGCTGGCTTAACACCCTGTGTAGCCACAATTACACTGTTCATATATGTGTTTGTACATGATGCTTCTAGAATTTTGATTTAAAATTACATTCCAACAAAAAGTCAAAACCTACTTCTTACATTAACAGCTGTTTGTGTGTCTTTATTGGAATTGGCACATATTTCTCCTTGTTTTTTGTTCTTTTCTGTGGAGATCTAACAGCTGTCTGGTTAGCCCAGTGAATTATTTTTCCCACTGTACAGTATACTGCCTGTAGGAAACGGAGACCGGTAGGGAGGTGTCTAAAGAGTACAAGTCAAAGGCATGTGCTGCCCACAAATCTTTAGCCTGAGAAATATGCCGTTATTTCATTATACTGTTACTTGCCTCCAATTGCACAGAAGAAGATCATAGTAAATAAGCAAATGCAGTACAGGTAGAAACATATATACATGTAAGCACATCTTAAGATAGAGAAGAAGGACACACTGCCTACTCATACAACTGTTGTGTCAGTCAGGGAAGCTGTGATCATATAGCCTTGGAGGCAGACATGGACCTAAGTACTCTGTACTAGGCACCAGGTTTTTTCCAGCATGAATACAAATTCTTTCTTGGCTAAACCTGTATGCATGTTTCCATGCGTTACAGCAGTAAGTCTAAAATATCTCTTCTAACTACTACAGATGATGTTGGCAGATTTTTATCCATGGTGCCTAGGATAGGACTGTGGGTTCAGGAAATGTACTAGGCAACAAGGATAACATTTGTTGTTGTCACTTTAAATAAATTGTATAGATTTTTTACAATAATGCTCACAGCGGCTCTGTCTCTTAAGGAATTTTTAAATGTTGCACAGTATATTTTGGCTACTGCAATTTGTGTCATGACTCTGCAGCTTAATTTACATCTTGTTCAGTACATAATTAGAAGGTCAGATCATGGCATGGAAGGGTTTCTGATGCGACAGTGCAAGCTTGTAAGGAATGTGTAGGCAACCAGATATAGCTATGGGAGCTTTAATTAAACACATACTCCCAGTGGCATAACAAGAAGTTACAGGGCCCCATGGCAAAATTTCTCTAGCTACCTACAAACATTGGAAGGTAAAATATTTGGGAAAAATATGCATATCTTTCATGAACCTGCTTGGTCCCATTCGCAGTGGTCCACCCTGCATCCATCGGGTCAGCTTTGTGTATTGTTGCAGCCATGTATACACCTAATTTTTCCTTGTAGAAAGCAGTGTGTTCAGTCTTTTTCAGGACTCACTCTCCATCATCAGCATATTTTGGAGCTGTAGCTATGCACTGAATACATTGTTAACGGACTGCAGCTGTTCTATGGGAAACTAATACACCAAATTTATTATTATTATTGTTATTATTATTATTATTATAAAAATTGTTTCTGTTTTTTACAACATATGAAATGTTCAATAAAAACAATAGTGCTTGTGTCTGCACATTTAAATGAAATATGAATAGAGAATTGGACTTATTGACACAAATTATGTAAGAAAACTCACCATGACCATAAAAAAACTACAGACAGCCTTAAAAATACAGTGTGTATTTTTTTTTTTTTTTGGTACAAATGTGCAAAGTTGGAAACTTCTTATCAAGCACTAGGAAAAATATTTCTTCCTCAATCCTCACATAATGGGTGGCTAGGTCACCATGGCTCTGGCATAGGGTTTTTGTATCGCTGTCCACAATCAGGACTCCCATGAAAATTAATTTAGAGCCCCTGAGCGACTCCTCCATGTGCCTCTGGCGTTGTGTTGGTACAGTCCTCCTCTTCAATAATGTAATACGGTCATGGGAAAACATGTTTTTCACAAATTACATCAGTTAATAGAGCTTCTCCAGCAGAATCCTGCATTGAAATCCTTTTTCAAAAGAGCAAACAGGATTCTTATTTTCCCAGGTGCCCTCAGTCATGTGACTTGTGCTCAGATAAACTTCAGTCACACTTTACTGCTGCGCTACATATCACCTCCCTCCCTTTCCACCCAGCAGCAGATCAGCAGAACAGGGTCAGACTGAAACCCAGTGGGCCCCGGGAGCCCAGACCCAACCCATGAATATTTGGGCACTTCCCCTGGCTGAGGAAGTCGGGTGGGGGACCCTGCGGAGAGTTAAGGAGGCTCAGCTAGGGCCCCTGTGGGGGGGGTATGGCAGGCTCAGCAGGGGGTGCGGGGGAAGCGGCTGACGGGGTCACCAGCCCCAGTGGGCCCTACAACCCCCAGTCCGACCCTGAGCAGAGCAATGGGATGATAGCAAGATAAGAGTTCCCTGACAGCTGCATTGCTAAAAATGCTCCCTAACAGATCAACACTCAGTAGTAAAATCCAAGTCCGGCTCATGACTCTTCCAGTTACATAGGAGTAGGAGAAACAATAGGTTATCTTAAGCAGTTCTACTGTGTAGCACTTGCTCCTTCTGAAAGCTCAGACTGAGGCACAATGCACTGAGATGGCTGCCTACACACCAATATTACAACTAAAAAAATACATTTATTGGTTAAAGAATACAATTTTAAATGGTAGAGTGTATTATTTGCAATGTGAAAAGTGTAATATAGTAAAAAAAATCATAGAAATCATGACAGAATCCCTTTAAGCCCAATGCATAAGCAATTGCTCAGTGCACCTTTTTGGTGTACTAATGAATTAAAATAAAGGAAATGTAATAAAAGGTACAAAGTCTGCCTAGTTGTAGTAATCTATAGCAAATAGTAAGATGTTTGCATTTAAAGGAGAAGAAAAGGTAACATCCCACGGGGGTGATCTCTCACAGCTACCCCAGGTTGGTGTGGTTTCTCCGCAGGAGAACAGGAGCACCAACCTGGGGTATAAGGTAATCGATTACAATTACTGGGGGTGCCTAACGTTTTGGCACCACCCAGTGATTGTACTTTTCCTTCTGTTTCAAAACTTTGACCTGTTGCAAACTTTTTGTTGCATAACCAGAGAAAGAATAAATGACAGCAATTGGAAAATCAGGCCCTGTGCCATGCCACTAATAAAACTAGATATTATTTTTTTCTGGTCTGGACTTTATCTGCCCTATAATAAAGTGACTACAACTTTTAGTCAAGCCTGGGCTGATTGATGGAAAAACAGCACATGGACAGTTAAACACATCTTTAATTTAGCTGTAAGTTCTATTTAAGGAAAACTGTAGCTAAAATAAAATAAAATAAAAAATATATATAAATATATATATAGCCAGGAGGAGCACTCAAATATAAAGTGAATTAGCCGCCTTATAAATTACTAGCACTTAGCATAATAAAGAAGAATCACCTTTCTGTGTGCATCCTCATCCTGTTGACAAGTACAGCCCCCCACACCCCGGCTTAGCTTCTATATTCGTGCATGTATTAGTGCATCAAAGAGAAGCTTGCTGTTTATGTCAGAAGCCTGTTAGCTTAGAGCTGACTGTGAAGAGTGAAACAATTGTCTGCACTAAGTGGCAGGTTTGCTGCTAGTGTGTATTTGTGTTTATACACGTGCTTGTGTCTAAATATATGTACAGACACACACACTGTAATCAGGGATTTTAGGCTTGGCCAGGGTGGGGTGAAAGAAATAAAAACCCTTACCTCTGTATGTTAAGATTAAGATGAGCAAAGGAAAGTAGGCGATATCAGGAATTGTGAGAGGAGTCCTGAAACTCTTATCCATGTCCCATACATTCAGGGACCCAGAAGAACAATTTCTGTGGGGTGATCTGAAGAGGGCTGTGCACAGGAGATGCCCTCGCCATCTGACAGATTTGGAGTGTTTCTGCAAAGAAGAGTGGGCAAATCTTGCAAAGTCAAAATGTGCCATGCTGATAGACTCATACCCCAAAAGACTGAGTGCTGTAATAAAATCAAAAGGTGATTCAACAAAGTATTAGTTTAAGGGTGTGCACACTTATGCAACTGCATTATTTTAGTTTTTTTGGAATTTTCAGTTTGTTTTTCAATTGAGTGGTACAGTTTATAGGTCACATCAAAGGTGGAAAAAGTTCTGAAATGATTTATATTTGTCTCATTTTTGTACAGCACAGGAACCTGACATTTTACCAGGGGTTTGTAGACTTTTTATATGCACTGTAGCTGCCTGCTGAGCTCAGGGATGGAACTAGCAGTAGGCACAACTATAGGTGACCGCTGGGCTGGCCTCCCAACCTTTAGTTAGTACTTAATTTTTAACGTACAGTAAGTCAGTTATAGAATAATTGTGTTTTGTTAATTTAAAAGATCTTTCCTTGTCCCTCTAATTACAGGTGGAAATGAATGAAGGCAAAGTCTGCGTGTGCTGTGAAGAAATCTATGCCAACAAGTGCCTTGAAAGAGAGAACTTTCTAAAGCTTTTCCCAGTTCAGTCCTGTAATGCCGTTCATCTCTTACTCAAGGTAGTAAAGAAAACTCACAGTGACGAGCTTTTATTTTACACCTGAATTGATTAACACCTCCCCCTCAATAATATGGGAACACACAGGGAATTGATCTCTAACACTCTTTATTAACCTCTACATTGTTGGGAGTGGAAGGATCTGAAAGCTAATTTCTAATTTCAGTTCATAATTCATAGCATTTTCTCATTACAACTTTATTTATGATTTTAACATTGCATAGCCATAGTCCCTGCATTCTTTCCCTAGATATAGTTTGTTGCCATCTTATTGCATCTGGTCAAGGTGACCTTTCAGTTACAAGAAACAAAAGAGCTGATGCATGTTCTTCTTTCCTGGCACTCAAAAGGCTTATTCGAATTTCGCTTATATCAACAATAGGTTATGCTGACCTGCTTATTAAAACAAATGCAGCTGGTAATGAATCAAATCACAATAACTTTTGGTTTTTAGTAAATATTAATTTAGTATTAGCATTATATAACCCATAATATTAAATAATGTTTTTTGTGTATTATTTTCTCACTAGATGGGGAAGAAATGTTAGTGAATTATTGTCCCAGAATTCTCTTGAATTTTAACAAAAGGCTGGACCTTTCCAATACCTGAGGGCTTGTTTATGAAAGCAAGCAAATGCAAAACTTTTTCCTAATGAATCCTTGTATCTGTAAATGCTTGTGCAACTTATGACTAATGTCATTGTTCCAGTCCAGCCTGCTTTGATAAATGCCAAGTAGTATAGGCAGACATGTCAGCTTTCCCTGATTTAACCCCTCACCCAGTCACCTACAGTAACAAACCACCCACTCACAAAGTCACTCACTGTCAGTAGTTTGCACTAGAATCTCAACTTCCTTTGTGTGTTACGTCTGCACATACAATAAAATTATATATATATATGTGAGCCTGCAGTAGCATGTTGCATTGGCCTGACAGCTTTCTGCAATCTCCATGCAAGTCCTCAGTTTTTATTAGTTATGAGATTGTATTTATAAATGGGATTTTGTTGGAGCTATTTGGGATTAGTTCCCAGAATTCTGTGTGTTTATTTGCATATGTATGAGAGGGTTTCCTCACCCCTTTTGATTTATCTGTGGATCCACACCCCTAGCTCTTCTTAAACTGATCAGAGACCCCTGCAATACACTGATGAGCCCTAAGAAGGGTGAAACCAGTCTGTAGTTGGGAATCTGATCAGCTATTATCCTGGTTTCTTCTTTTGAAACCTAGTGGGTGAGCTTTAGCCTATAGCAGTGCTGTCCAACTGGCCCGAAGCCCCATCTGTGTGGCACCCCACCTGTCTGGCTGCTGTCGTTGCTTACCTTTATGTAAGCTTTAAGTGGTTTTAGTATTGGCCTAAAGGATAAACCAATGTAAATGGGATTTGGAGCTCTTTGGGATTAGTTCCCAGAATTCTTTGTGTTTAAGTAGATTTTAGCAAATGGATTTGCAAAGAATGTTGAAAGAGGTAGTTTAAGCCATTTCCAGAGTCTGCACAAGGTATTCAAAACAAATGTTTTACTTTCAAAATTTTCCATTATATATCTACTCCTATTATGCCAAACATTGTTTATGCCATCAATGTTTTAGCTAAAAGCAAACTATTAAGTGTAAGAACTATTATATTCTATCCCTAGAAAGTCTTCTTCGCTCTGTGTGCTCTGAATGCCCTCACTACCACTGTGTGCCTGGTCGCTGCTGCCCTGCGCTACCTGCAGCTCCTCACAACTAGAAGGCCCTGCACAGTAAGTGAGTGTATAGTGCATAAGAAGGCAATTTCTTAATTGCCTGTTTGGAGGATACAATACATAAAAGATGACACTTGCCTATGATATGTTTTAAATATTTTATGCATTATTATTACTAGCAACAGAAATGGGACATTGCAATTACAAAATCATGGTTTTGCCTTAATGGTCTATGATCACAGTTTTTATATATTCTGATTTAAATTGCAATGTTTTTTTAAACTCTAGCCTTCAGGATTTTTATATTAGAAATGTAGTAAAGATGTATTTCATTGTATTTGACTAGGATGAG
This sequence comes from Xenopus tropicalis, assembly GCF_000004195.4. NCBI lineage: Eukaryota > Metazoa > Chordata > Amphibia > Anura > Pipidae > Xenopus > Xenopus tropicalis. The sequence goes on from NC_030677.2 coordinate 129,488,829, forward strand.
TCGCAAATATCAGCTGAGGAAGGAGAGGAACAAGAGCGGGTTCCAGACCCTGATGATTTTGTTGCTCCTGCACCACCTCCATCTTATTTCTCTACATTTTATTCCTGCACCCCCCGAATAAATCAGAGGTAAAACAGTATTCTTTTGTGCAATAGTTCACTTTTGGAGTTCAGAAGGGCCCCTTGTAGCACCTGGAGAATGCACTGAATGCAAATAAACTTAAATGTTACTATCATCAAACTGTTGTAAGTAGCATAGTGTTCCTTTAAAGGAGAACTACAGTTTAACAAAGTAGACTAGAAATGGTGCACATTTTGTGTTGGGGTTCTGTATCAGTTCAAAATGACTACATCCATTTGGCAAGGAAAATTTGCTACTCTGGAAATGCCCCCAGTAGCTCCCCATCTTCTTCTCTGCTGATTCACTGCACATGCTCTGTGCTGCTGTCAGTTACTGAGTTTAGGGACCCACTCACAATACACTGTGTATATAGAATATAAAAGTCACAATGAAAGGCTGAAAAGTAATTAATTCAGATTCACAGTACAAAGCAGCTCAGAAATCAGAATGAGAATCAGCCCTGTGGCATCAGCTTCTATAACAGGGGAATCTCATTTTCTGCTTGATAATTTGCAACAACCCCTAAGCTCAGTTTACCAACTGCTTCCCAGACCACACTGAGCATGTGAGTGTCACTTCAAACAAAATACAAATAGTGTCCCTCTGCACTCAACTTTAAATGCCTGAATCATTACTGTTATAGGGATGCTGAAACTTTGGACTGGTACAGTAAGTTTAGCATGTAAAATATGGCATTTCTACCAATTCTTGTTTTTAGGGTTTAGTTCTCCTTTAAAAGCATTACTAGAAAAGCAACTAGTCTTTTTATATTTCAGTTACCATGTTACCATGACAGTTATATGAATAATTTATCAATATTTATATTCTTTTGGGTTTTTTTGTTTTGTTTTGTTATAGTAATCCAAGGTTACCCTAGGCTGAGTTCTTTGTAAAAACTATATCTCAGTTGAGAGTTTAAATACCTGTCTTTTTTTTTTCAAGAATGTCCTCATTCCATTGTACGCAGCAAAAATTTAATGACCCATAATCCATCACTAACTTTGTTCGACATCACTTTTCAAACAGTTTGCCATGTCTTGATAGTTAATGCCTTAAAACCTTTTAGCTAGCTGAATTTATAGCACTGCATGTTTTCTATAGCTGAGGCCCAATCAACAGAAATACCAGGCTATAAGCCCATAAAGTAAATATTTTGTACGTGTGTTACCCACAACTCCGAGCAAGTTAAATCCAGCTTTCTCTGGCTCTGCTGTTGAAATATTTCTTTTCCTCTAGCCATTCGCTTGTAATTGACCTTATTCTCTTACAGAAGCTCTCTTAGGCTTGTTACTGGAATTTGGTAGTATACTAATTTACCTTTATAACATGAAAGGCATTGAATATACGTTTGCCTTTTATTTTAAGACAACAGAGATTGAGCCCAATCAGTCAAGCGAGATGCATGATCTGCAATATGAAACTCATTGACGTGTGTTAAGCTTTTGTTTTTTTGCTTTTCATTCAAGAACGTACAAGTCAGGTTAGTCAAATTGGAGGCTCATGGTCTGGATGTTCCCTATCACTGGATTGTTTGTAACAGTTCACATCCTGCCCCAAGACACTATATTTGTCAACAGATGATGGCAGCATGGTGGCACAATACATAACACTGTAGCTGGGGACCTATTTGCATTGTGCATGGGGGCACAAGTGCAAGAGTTTGCTAATTTATTAAGCACTTGAGCCTAATAAAAATTTTGGCCGCTCAGTGAAGAATGCAGCATCAGAATGTGCAGCTCAGCCCTATCCTTACCACCTGTCTTTGGGAAGGCAGTAAGGACAGGGCCCCAAAGCGGACTGTGCATCCTGCTACTCCTACCTGGCACCTCAGAATAATGTGCAAAGTAGGGGCAGATAGGGGGTGGGAGGGCAGGATGCCTACATGCCTCTCCTGCCCCCCCCCTCACTAATACAGCACTGACTAAGAAAGTTAGCGTTGTTTTAGCAAAGAGAACCGCTGGTCTTTACTCACACCCCAATGCAGCATACAAAGTGCATAATAATGAATGATTGCGCCCATTTTTTGCACTTTATATGCTGCCTTCTGGTTTACAAATGAGACATTGTATGTTCTCCATGTGTCTGCATGGGTTTCCTCCACACTTCAGTAATGAAATTTCAGGTTGATTGGATCCTGATAAAATTAACCATAGTGTGTGTATAAGAGCTAGGTTGTAAGCTCCACTTGGTCAGGGGCTGATGTGTATGATGTATAATCTCTGTAAAGAACTGGGGAATCTGTTGGCACTATATAAATAAAGAATTTAAGTAAGAATAACATGTGTACCATCAAATAGTCTCCCCTATGCAAGAAGATAGTTAAAAGTTAGGATAGATAGTCAAAGTTAAAGTATGTATGTTTTCATTGTTTATCAACACTGATATTATTAGTTTGTTTCCATGGTAAAAAAAAGAACACATATATTTGGTCTTTTATTGGGGGAGGAGTTACAAGGCTTCATATTTGAACTGCTTAACAGACTTAACAGACTACAGCGTTGTGGCACAATGGCGTATTTCAATACATTCCAGTAAGGAACCTATAAAGTTTTTTTTGTTTCTAGAACAATGATCTCTATTATTTACAGCCTAGCAGAGCTCTTGTTTTAAAACATCCTTACAAGTATATTTACTGCTGTTTCTTCTCTCTGGAGAGAAATACAAATGACATTAAACCTAGTTATTGTGCACTGAGTAAATAATGTACTTTCAGAGAATCTATTATTTTATGCTAAATAAAGTGCACTTTTCTGTATGCTGCTCAATGAATAGATAAAACGAGTAACTCTTTTTGGAAAGGCAGTTTTGACTGATGACACATGGTACATTTTGTCACCCACACTAAGGGGCTGATTTACTAACCCACGAATCCGACCCGAATTGGAAAAGTTCCGACTTGAAAACAAACATTTTGCGACTTTTTCGTATGTTTTGCGATTTTTTCGGATTCTTTACGAATTTTTCGTTACCAATACGATTTTTGCGTAAAAACACGAGTTTTTCGTATTCATTACGAAAGTTGCGTAAAAAGTTGCGCTTTTTTCGTAGCGTTAAAACTTACGCGAAAAGTTGCGCATTTTTCGTAGCGTTAAAACTTAAAAGGTGCAAAGTTTCGCGTAAGTTTTAACGCTACGAAAAAAGCGCAACTTTTTGCGCAAGTTTTAACGCTACGAAAAATCACCAGATTTTACGCAACTTTCGTAATGGCTACGAAAAACTCGCGTTTTTACGCAAAAATCGTATTGGTAACGAAAAATTCGTAAAGAATCCGAAAAAATCGCAAAATACCGATCATTACGAAAAAAACGCAATCGGACTCATTTCAACCCGTTCGTGGGTAAGTAAATCAGCCCCTAAATCTCTTCCAGCATGGATGACAAAACATCCAATAATGCCTTTGTCATTCAGTCAGTATGAATCCCCGCCAGTCATACATTTGAATCTTCTGCATTTTTGCATGACCACACAATTCAAATTTTTTTCCCTGAGAGAGTCAGACTGCCTTCCATACGAAGGTATTTTTGGACCTTTTGTCATCTACACTTGAGGAGTCAAACTGTAAAGTGTATTCTTAACCTTTCTGGTGTTAGCAGCTAAGTTCTAGATCTGTCATTACTTTCATGGTGGTGGTGGTAATGCAAGTAAATACAAATAGGTCAATTTTTCTTTGTGCTTTAGTTTCCCTTTTAATGTACAGACTTCATGAATTAATATTTAGGATAAAAGTGTTTATAATAAAGTGAATCACTGTGTCGCTGATCTTAGTATGTAGCTAAGGGTCTATGGATCCCCAGCTGCAGGCTACAGCCCACTGCCTCTAAAAAATGTGGTGACTCACCCCCCTGTATTCATAACTAAGTGAATGTTGTGTGGATGTAGCACAAGTGGGTGAATCATCCCATTAAAGTTGTATTTTTGCTTTCAGTGTTTATCAGTATCTCTGGAAAACAAATTTTTCTTAAAAGGTACATTGTCACTAGAAAATGCTGCCAATAAGTTCCTATTCACTCGAGTGAGTCTGCAAGTTGTAGGTGCCTAGTTTATATTATCTTTAATTACGCATACACACACTACATTGGGACAGTATACTATATCAAAAAGAACTACAATTGGTCTGAAGCAGCCATACTGTAGTTAAGGTGAGCATACAGTCAGATCTACTATTTTGTAGTAGGTCACCAATTAAGTGGATCTGCGCTCAATTTGTCAAGTTGTTGGCCCCCCTTAGGTACATTTTTTTTATATTACACTTTTTAGTGTGTCATGGTACGCAAATTATATCACCAAGCACTAATTATAACTGATGACATCACTAAGTGCCACTAATAAACATATAATATATATTTGTTTGTGTTTTCTCATAAAATAACAGTTTCTGCTTGCTTGATAAAATAGACACTTGCGGATGTATTTAATATTTTTTTTTACCTCAGTTAACAGTAAAGGCATATCTAGCCTTTTTAGTGGTCAGGATTGGCATTGCAAAACCTAAGTATCAAAAATACATGACCACCACACCCATTTCTATATACCCACAATTTACATTTTCTTTTTAATAAATGCCACCATACATATACTTGGTTTCCATATTATCATGATGATTAATGTTTTCTTTGGCAGGATGATTGGCAATGAGACAATCCCTTTACCACACATATATGGATCCAGGTTCAAAGGGATTGAAGTATTTTGTCCTATGGAGCCGCCTCCACCATATGAAGCTGTGGTCAGCCAAAGTAGTTCCTCTGAGGTATTGGATAATCAGTTTATTTTCTATAATGCTCAAAATGACACAAAACTAACAATAACATACAAATATAAACTCACCAGTGTGGAAGGGAATAAGAAATAGGACTATACGACCAAACCAACAATCAACAAACTTTAAACACTGTTCCGCCAAACAAAGGAACTTGTAGCCAACAAGGACAATACCAATTATGGACTATCCCACCCCAACCTTCCCTCCCACTCTACTTCACTCCCTTACTTCTCGTTTCCTGTTATGTGTTATCTAGAAAAAATCAATAAAAAATTTTCAAATTAAAAAAAGAAATAGGACTATACATATATTTTTTAAAGTATTAAAGAACCAGTGGGTTTAAACTGTTTGACGGTTAGTCTAACGTCATGCAATGTGAGTTCTAGGCCAGCTGAGAAAATGTAGATACTGACACATACCTGTAGTATGAATAGGATCTGCTTATTAGTGCGCAAACAGGGTGGATTTCAGCCAGAAAATCCACACTAGCGTTTTCTAGACAAAAACACATTTCCCTTACCCTAAACCAGTAAAAAAAGTGTGTTTGCTTTAGAAACATTACTACTGTAGTGGTAAATACATTTGTTATGTAGCTATTCAAGCAGAAATAGAGCACTAGGGAATATGTTTACATAGCACCTAAACTAAGTAAAGAGTGGGATATTCTGATGCCAATTAATTGCTTGTTTATAGGTGCTGGATAAACAAATACAGACTTTAAATGTAAAAAAAAAAATAAAAGTTTACTTTATGGCAATACTAGGCCTTTAAGGGTAAAAGTAGATACTGATTAAAGCTGTGATGTTACTGCTAACCCACAGCTGTTCCTTGGCATTGATTCCACTGTAAAGGTTCTAGGTATGTTATATATAAAAGTGGCTACCCCAGAATGACACCGAAACATATCGTTAATCATACACTTAAAGGAACAGTAATACCAAAAAAAATGAAAGCGTATAAAAAAAATTACATTATAATGCACTGTTGTCCTGCACTGGTACAACTGGTGTGTTTGCCTCAGAAAGACTACTATTGTTTATATAAATAAGCTGCTGTGTAGCCATGGGGGCAGCCATTCAAAATAGAAAAGGCACAGGATAACAGATAAACCCCCATTATATTCTACAGAGCTTATCTATTATCTGCTATGTAACCTGTGCATTTTCTCCTTTTTACCCAGCTTGAATGGCTGCCCCCGTGGCTACACAGCAGCTTATTTATATAAACTATAGCAGTCTTTATGTAGCAATCACACCAGTTTTACCAGTGCGGAGCAACAACACATTATATTTTAGTTACTTTAAAACACTTTAATTTTTTGGTGTTACTGTTTCTTTAAACAGACTTGCTGAGAACTATGGGACCTGCAGGAAGTCCAGTGAACCTGTGAAGGAACCAGCCTTGTTTGTAAAATTGTACATTGTATTCAGTATTTCTGAAAAACGTTTATTTTGTCTTTTTAAGCACATCTTAATGAGCCAAATTATAAAGGACAATATGCTTTCCTGTGTTTGTAGAAATAGCACAATATTCAATAAAGCCAGTTATGTTTGTTTATATTTCCTGCTTAAAATGGAATTCAAGCACTTTCATAAAGGGTATTGTTTTGATGTTTTGCTGTATAATTAAGAGTAATTATGTGACTCAAGCCTTCCATTACTCTTGTTCTGGCACAGGAGACAGCTGTACAAATCCCAGATACAGCAGCAGTCAGCACATCTTCAGAACTGCATGGTGCTCAGGTCAACCCAGGTAACTTATAGAATCAAAGTTCTCTCCTGTTATAAGCTACAGAATAAGTGACAAAGTAGTCATTTCAGGATAAGGAACGATATGGGATGCCAAGTCCCCAACATTATCCTGTTGGCTGTGTGCTGGAAATGGCAAAGAAATAACAATAACAAGTTAGGTACTTAGGCCGTACATAGAACCCATCATAAATAAAACATGTAATTTATAGGTTTAACTTAATATACTATTTTACCATTCACAACTAGACATACCCCTGATACACCTGTTGAACTCCACCCATTATAAGCCCTGGGTTTAATGACTGTGTGAGTAATAGATTTTGCTGAAATTCCGGCACTTTGCAATATTTGGATTTTACTGAATCCTTAGTTCTCAGCTGAACAAAGCCCTTGTCAAATGACAGCTAAAAGTGATTAATTTGATTTTGTTGACTATGCTGCAATTTAAAAATAAAATTAAGGATTGGCATATGGCCAACTATCCATCCATATGGATGGATATTTGCAGTTAGTGCATCTGCTAGCGACAATTCAAATAAGTTACAGTTTCGCGACTTTTCTACGCATGTACTTTTTCAGTTCAAACCTTTTAGTAAATGCCAGACATTTGTGAAAATAAGTAAATTCTAATTTTTAAAAAGAAAAAATGAGAAGATAGAGTTTTAGTAAATCTGCCTCTTTATCCCCAGTTCTCTTAATGGTGTTGTATAGGACATGCAGCCTCCAGACAGTTTTTTTTTGCAAACAATCATCACAGTCACATCATGGTGCCCATAGTATCCCAGTCTTCTCATACAAAAAAACCCACATCTCGGAAGAATATATAATTTGAAATGCATTTGACATTTGAGAAGGAGGAGGTTCGAAGCCATTTCTGTTTTATTTCTCACACATGATGCATCTTTATGTGTTTGATGCACATTCAGTATATGTTATAGCATATATGTCAAACACAAGGCCCGGGGGCCAAATCCGGCCCACCTGGCTGTTTTATGTGGCCCTTGGTGAGTGTGTCTGACCATCCAGCCTGATCAATTTCCATTTTCCTTACATAGTAACTAAGACTAAGGGGTATATTTATCATGCTGTGTAAAAAGTGGAATGAAGCATTACCAGTAATGTTGCCCAAGGCATCCAATCCGTAATCAGATTTAGTAGCAGTAGCAAAACATCTATTGGCTGCTATGAGCAACATCACCGGTAATGTCTTACTCCACTTTTTACACATTGTGATAAATATACCCCTTAGTATCTTATTAAGTATATTAATAAAAAATTTGGCCCACGACTTAGCCTGTGTTTTAGATTTCGGCCCCCTTATGTGATTGAGTTTGACACCCCTGGATTATAGTATGTATGTATGTATGAGATGTATGATTAAATCCTAGAAATTTAGGAAAAAAAGCATATAAACGCAAAAAAAGTTTTTTATGTATTTAGCTTGCATTTCAATAAACACACACAGATTGTAATCTCTACAGGGCTAAGACTTCTTTCTCTCCTCCTTTGTGTTTTACCACATGGTACTTAATCTCTGTGTATTTATACCTATTTCAATGTTAGCCCTCCCTGCCTTTCTATACCATAAAATTGTACAGTGCTGTGTCTCTGATAGGGCCATGTAAATAAAGTTATACATACATACACAAACACCCGTGTGTCAGGGCCCTGTGATACAATATTTGGGATGTGGCTGGATGCAAAAAGCCAGGCAGTGTAGTAAATTTAATTACCTGTTTTTGGTACATGCTCCTAAAAACTTTTTCTTTAATAGTGTTGAAGCAAAAAATTCTGCTTGATAGAATGGTGACTTTTTATACACTTATTAAAATAAACTGGACCTCGTTTGATGGTGTCAGGTTGCGGTGGATTCTAGAATTACAAAATTGTAATGTTTGTACTACTACCATAAAAAAAACTTTTTAGAAACTATTCAAATAATGAGCAATAGTTGCTTTGTACATTCCCCTAAAAGCCACTGTTTCGTTTCCACATTTCATTTAATACAGAACCTTCAAGTACAAGTAATGTTGACGTAGAACCAGTACTGGGGGCCAGTGCACAAACTGATGAAGCAATGGAAAGTGACTTACCAAACATGCCTTCCAGGAAGAGATCACACAGTGATCCAGTCATCTCTGACCTTCCCACAAAAGGTAATAGCCCAATACCAGTTATATGCAGTAGCTGGAAATTCTTGTGTAAAAAAAGTTGTGCTTTAGTCCTGCGTCACAAGGGGTGATTTTATTGTGTGGTCAAAATAGTGCCCAAAACTGCCAGTGCATAGTTCCAGCAATAAGCACTGATGGTGAGCAATCTATGATACAAACAATCTCATTTATATTCATCTGATGTCCTGCTTAATCTGTAGTAATATATGGTTGGGCAGTCTGACTGATTTCTTCCTTTGTGCAAAAACATTGTAATGTATGGGCCCATTGGAAGACAATTCTGACAGACGGTCCAGTGGTCTTACCTGCTAATGCAGGTGATATGGTTTACACTCCTTTTTCTTCTGTTCAGTTCATTTACTACATTCTGATTCTGATTTTCTTATTGATAATATCTATCTGTCCAGAGTCAGTGACACAACAGACAACTGTTAAATTGACTTAATACCAGCCCCTTGACCCTGGGGAGCGCATTCTTATTAGACAAGTCCCATGCCTTGTATATATATATATATATATATATATATATATATATATATATATTTATACACACATGCATTATCACTGACCTCATGACACCACTGTTGCTTTGCCACTGCTCCAATAGGAAGCCTAGCGTCTCTTTGCTTAGATGGCACTAGTTTCCCAATTAAGAAAGCAAAATTAAGCAGGGCAAATGACATATGCCCAGTCCAAGATTGCGCTCACATTGGTGATCATTTCTGAAAATCTTCTAGATCTCAGTAACATTTTATTGCAAAATAATCATGAAAGTTTGGGAGTGCTTAAGCAGGAAAATCAGTGGAGACACAAATGTATCGATCTTTGTATTACCTATCCTTCTCCTATAATAAATCACTGTTTGTGACCGACCAGGGCGTTGGGGTAGATAGGCAGGTGTATATACTTTTCAGCTAAGCTAACTGGACTCGGCCTTCTTTGATACATTATTGTCCAAACTGGAAACTTTTTAGGTTTCATACACATGGGTGTTTTTACAGTGTTTGACTAGATTTTTTAAGCATTTCACTGTACAGCAACACAAGTACGGATTAATTTCTATCTGTCCTTTTGGTCTGTGCCCATGGTAGGAGACATCAATGCTGAATACATGGAGAAATGTTTTTTTCCTGTTCAGCATTGATGTCTGCAACTTGGGGCACGAGCCCATAGAGCAGACAGAGATCAATTAACATGTTTGTTGCTATGTGTTGAAACACATAAATATCCACCTAACATCAAACATTTTTAAAAATGCCCATTTGTTTAAGTCATACTGTTATTTATTAAAGCACTTTATAAATCATTAGCTAAAATAATTTTAGTTTCCTCTGTTAGTTTAACGTTCCCTTGCAAGCAGTATCACTGATAATCACTGCTTCTGTGCAGTAGATATGTTTTGATTTAAACATATTTGGATAATCAAAGCAATGCAAATAATATATATTGAAGTATTATACAATACAATAACATACAGTATAAGAAGATGTCCACATATTAATAAATAGCATGATATATAATATATATTCATATTATATAAAATGACACAAAAAAAATCATATTTTGTAAAAAATAACACATTTAGTATATATGTGATAAGATGGACAAAAGAAAAACACTTTGTGTACTATGAAAGGCCTATATGTTCTTTTTACATTAAACATTTTATTAAAGCAGCTGATCACATGGAATTGGAAGTACTAAGCATCGTTCTTACTTTCTGTATGTAGGAGTTGCGCCAAGCTGTGAAGCTGCCACACAAACAGAGGTAAGGCCGCCGCTAGAGGCTGTCACCCTGAGACGAGCCTTGAGAGCAAGAGCTGTCAGATCAAGACCTCGATCACTAGTAGATTACAAATCCTACATTGACACTAAACTACTGGTGGCCAGGTTTCTAGAGGAACCATCGTGCAGTATGACTCCAGACATAAGAGAGCTGGTGGAAAGCATCAAGACTGTTCTGAAGTCAGATGAAGAGCACATGGATGAAGCCATTCTCAGTGCCAATTTCCTTGATGAGGTATATTTCATAATACTACACACAGATTTGCTATACAGTTTGATAGCCAAATGAATTGTCTTGTAATTTGTGTGAGTATGACCTTCAATATTCCAACCAACAGTGAAAGCCATGGACAGCAGTTCAGCAGCTTTATTCTACTAACGGGGCTGCAGGTCAATGTGTGTGCATGGCTAACTTGAGCAAATATCCAGAATGTCCTTTAGTTATGTAAAATGATCAAGATGGACTATTTACTGCTGTTCTTTTGGAAACGCTGTAGAAGTCTTGATCTGTCCCATGGAGCCAGGGCTCTTGAAATAACCAACCCCTTACACAGACTACTTTCCCTGTATCAATTCAGCCCTCCAATTCCACTCCCTACAGCCAGCCCAAATCTTATGGCAAAATACACATACTACTGATCAGTGAAACTATGTATGTAACAGCATTAATGATAATCATAACACCTATTAGTCCTTGCATATAGAGTTACCAGTTAAACATATTGTTCATTTCACCACTTCGCAGGCGTCCTACTTTGGGACCTGGGTGCCGTCAGCTTCAAACAAACAAATGGTTTGATTACATGTTTTGTAAACAATATAGTTCTGATCAATACATTTGCATTGACCAGTAAAATAGGAAGGTGTCCTAACAAATATTAAATGATTCAGGGTTACCCGCAAAAAACAGCATGAGCTCTCACAGTGGAGCAAGCAATGTAGGACAATACACATGTGTGTAATTCTACAGAAGAAACTAGAAACTTCTTAGCTGTCTTAAGTATCTTAGTGTGACTTAAATAACTTGCTGTTTATTTGTTAATAATGAAAAAAGACTGATGATAATAAATTATAATTTAAGTTTCTTGGGTAAAGATTTTAGTAAATTCATTGTTAACCATACAAATAGAAGATGCTAAGAGAATAACCCTTAGCCAGATTTTGATACCATTGGCCGACTGTATTTCTTTATTGCCTTCTTTCCAGGTTATGATTCCAAACCAGCAAGTCACAACCAACACAGCTCCTAGATTGCAACACAGACAATATCCTGGTCTTATGCACTTAGCAAGCTGCGGAGATGTAAGCACATTTTGTGCTGCAGAGACACAGAGAGAGGCGAGGAGAAGCCATGGAAGAGCCAGTGAAAGGCCCCATAGTCTCATCGGAGTTGTCCGGGAAACAATATTGTGAGGAAATAATCTGTTACTGCAAAAATGAAGAGACACCATGTGTGGTCTCCAGGGAACTGTTCTGTGAGCCTGTGTTTTGGTACAGTCCCGCTTGCGTCAGTGACGTGTTCTTGCAAAGTATTTACAAATGAACTGGTAAAGCACCAGAAGTTGTTGATAGAACACACATTGTGGTGCTGATTAATAGAATTGAAAAACAAAGGCGTTTTATGGAATGGCAGGCATTGTGTACAAAGTTTCTAGAGTGGAATGATCACTGTGTATATAGATTTAGATGTCTCAGGGTTTTGCAATACTGTGAGATAATGCATCATGCACTGTATTAATGTGCAATCTTGATTTATCAAGGCATGGTAATTTTAATCTGTAAATTGATGCTTGCACTAAAGATGCAGTCTCATTTAATAACATAATATGCTGGACTCTACTGGGATATAATAAAGCAAATGCACTCAGACATCAATTTACAGTGTTGATTCATTGGTTTTTGGTTTTCTTAGATTTATCTTTTTTTATTTAATGCACTTTTAGCTGTTTGTACACATTTGACTATCTATAAATTTATATATTTTTTTTTATCTTGGGGTTTATCAACCCAACCAATTACAAACCTAATTTCTAAGAGCCCAAAGGAAGTTAGAACATTCTGCTTTTTTTTTGTATGATTACTGCGCTACAGTAATATCCACTTTATCATCCGTCTCGGAGAAGCATTTTGTAACAAAATGTTGTTAAATGCAGTGTAGCTGCATGAATCTGTTAATATGTTTAAGAATATTATAGTAAATCTGGACTTTGAAACTGTTCACTCGTTTGTTTTTTGGGGTTTATATCCCTTTAATATAAGAAAACATCTAATAGCCTATTCTAAGCACAATCCTGTGGCCCTGTAAGCACTTTAGGAAAAAGGCATCTCCTATGTTTCCACTAAGGTGTTCAGACAGATGCAGAACCTTATATACAATCTATTATATTATTCTAAAGGCGCTCGGAGTTTGATAGTGATCTAATACGGCTCACTTGCAGAATTATTAACCCGTAAATGTCCTTCATGCTTCTCTGATTTTTAGCACCATCTATTTTGGTAATGTCAGGTCTCTAGTGAGCCTACTGACAATCATTTTCAGTATACAGCAAATAAATCGCAGGCCTGTGCACTGTGCTGTTTATTTTACAGAGAGGCTGCGAGTGGAAGAGCCGTGGTAGGCAAGAACCTTGGAATAATCACTGTTTCTAATCACTTAGTACAGTACGGATATTTATGAGACTCAATCAACATAAGATGGTTTTGTTCTCTATAATCAGGAGCAAAGTCATTTTACATTGTTTGTTTATTTTTATGTGAGTATTTTGTTTTGATTATGGGAAAAGCTTAATTCATCATCTAATCTACTTCCTGTCAAACAGCCACATGGAAAGCATCACCATGCATTGCCATGAACATGAAATTCAGTTTCTTGTAAGATTTTTCAAGCCAAAGTGACATTCTCTTAAAGTCTGGTATGCGTTAGCATTGCTTTAATAAAATATCTGGTGGATGCCATACCGATATTACAATACTACTGGAAATTTTCTATGAATCTCTATGAGACTACATCATTCTGTTGCGCAGGGCAACTGTAGGGTCGATATGTGCTCATGTGCGCCATGTTGGATCGCTGTGTATTCATGTGCAACATGTTGAATTCTTTCCCTGTTAATCATGTTGTTTCCTGTATGTAAAGCAAATATTAAACAGCCAATGTGTTTTTTGTTGCTGTTTGGTGTTCCATCCAATGAGAAAGACAACATGGTAATAATAGTCCATGTAAAGATGAAAACTATTCATGCGCTGTTGCAGACACGTGGAAAACTAGTGGGCTGAAAAATATACTAAAGGCTGTGTCTCTATCCACCAGGCTGTGCTATCACTGAGCTCCTTAATAGAATCTGACTGCTGCTTATTCACTTGTGTCTGTAGCAGTTGTGCTCTATGCATTGATTTGGTCTGCTAAAAGCCAGCTGGAGCATTTAAATCTTTTATATTCTGAAACACATAAAGGTCATCTTCCTGAGAACTGCCATGAAAGATAAGGATTACCAGGGTAGGTTATTAAATGCCTTTGTATTCACTGTTTAAAATTTAATGTGCTCTATGAAAAGACAATTTCATCTGGTACATTATACATGAGCTTTAGCTTTCTTTTGTGAATGAATTTTACAGCTATAAAAATGGTCAGTGTAGTAAAATGCAATAATAGTTATCTGGCTGTTCTGCTTAGTACATAGATTATCATAATCATTAAGGATGAATGTTCGGAAAAAAAAATCATGCCGTGGCAGATGATTATAGCATCATAACGGCACATACAACAGCACAAGGGCTGTTTATGCACTCTGATTGCCACATTGATAGTGTCCCCCTAGACTTACATTGAAGTTGCCGACATGCGCTCATGCCAGGACTTGTCTATCCATGCGCTTTTTTGGCAGCTATCACCTGGCAAATGTTTGTTATGCAACTACAATTTAAGGTGGCCATACACGGCAGATTTAAGCTGCCAATTCATGTATTTTAGACCGATTCAGCAGGTTATCTGCCCCCGACCAGCTTCCCTGATCAATATCTGGCTGATAATCACCAGGTGGTGATCAGGCAGGTTTGATTTCCCGTCCTGTGCTGCCTGTGTGTGCCATACTCTTTCTGTCCTACGCTGCCTGTGTGTGCCATACTCTGCCTGCCCTACCCTGCCTATGTGCCATACTCTGCCTGTCCTACCCTGCCTGTGTGTGCCATACTCTGCCTGTCCTACGCTGCCTGTGTGTACCATACTCTTTCTGTCCTACGCTGCCTGTGTGTGCCATACTCTGCCTGCCCTACCCTGCCTGTGTGCACCATACTCTGCCTGCCCTTGGGAGGTGAACCTGGCAGGGGTTTGTTCTGAAAGTTTGTTAGCATTTGGAAATGATATGGTCCCTAAGGTGTGCTTGTGTGTGCCATACTTTGCCTGCCCTACCCTGCCTGTGTGTGCCATACTCTGCCTGCCCTATGCTGCCTATGTGTGCCATACTCTGCCTGCCCTATGCTGCCTGTGTGTGCCATACTCTGCCTGCCCTACACTGCTTGTGTGTGCCATACTCTTGCCTGCCCTTAGCTGCCTGTGTGTACTATACTCTGCCTGCCCTACACTGCCTGTGTGTGCCATACTCTTGCCTGCCCTTAGCTGCCTGTGTGCCCTACTCTGCCTGCCCTATGCTGCCATTGGGAGGTGAACCTTGCAGGGGTTTGTTCTGTAAGTTTGTTAGCATTTGGAAATGATATGGTCCCTAAGGTGTGTAATTATATGCTGGGGGTTGCTGTGCTATCCACAGGGAAGGAGGAGGCATATGGATTTATGGGTGTGTCTTAACATGACATAATTTGTTCACATATGAATAAAGGGTGATATCCCTACACCAACTATTTGGGGTTTTGCTGTGTTGTCACTGTTAATGTGGTGATGGTCCTAAAGGAAAAGTAACACAAAAATTCTATTCTACCCTGCCCCAATAATTGCCCTATCCTGCAAACCATTTATTATTTTGAATGCTGTAGTACAAAATACTTGTTAAAAGTTGGCTTCCGGTCATTTGAAGAAAGGCGATACGGCGATGCAAGTGAAGTATCAGGGGAAGCATCCACTATGCGGCGATCGATTGATCGAGCCTTGCCTTCCTTCTGTATAGGAAGGAGTCAGGCTAAGCTCGATCAATCGCCTGCATCGATGTATCGCCTTTCTCCAAATGACAGGAAGCCAACTTTTAACAGGTATTTTGTACTACAGCATTCAAAATAATAAATGGTTTGCAGGATAGGGCAATTATTGGGGCAGGGTAGAATAGATTTTTTACTTAAAATTTTTTTGTGTGGTCAAAACATAATAGCATCATTTCTAGATTTAGTTCTCCTTTAATACCATTGTCCAGTGCTGCTATATGTGTGGTAACGCCACAAAGCACTCCTTGAGGGCTACTCTATATTTCACATTCCATAAAAGGAATAACAGAGGAGCCTAAATTATTAATCATTTGGAACAACACTCACTGTTTCATTGATGAGCCTTCGAACACCATTCAAGTACATTTGCATTAATACATTTCTAACATTTTGGCAAGTATATTGGTTGTATTAAGATCAGATGAAGGGTTAACCTCAAGCAGGTCAGTATGGGAAAAGTTTAACCATAGATATTCCCCAGCACCGGGATACAAACGTTTTCTGTATGTGCTGGGCTATACAATATTAGTGGGTTTCAGGTGTCAGTGTGTGAGCATTAGGGCAGAAGTTTGCCCGTTGAGCAGAAAAGAAACATAAGCATTAAATCAAGGAAAATGACAGAAGAAGCTGTGGTCTGTATATTTAGTCAGTATTGAGTTACAAGCATCACTCTGTTATGCACAATAACATTGCATTAAGGCAAACTTAAATCGAAGACTGAATTGGAGGTCATAGTTCAGGTTTGGAGAGGGAGTTGGGTGTCATCTGTGTAAAGATGATATAGTAAGGCCTGTGAGCTAATGCTTAACAAGGAAGCAAGAAGTAACAAAAAGAGTGGCCTCATGGCACAGTACTTTAGAGGTCAACGATGGACAAAAATGAGTTAAAAACAGAGTCATAGTGCCAGGGTATATTGACAGTTCATTGACCAGTGACACTGGGTCATCAACCATGTGCACCCTGGGGAAAAGACCCTTCTAGCTAAAAGCTAAACTAGGAGATACTTTATACTGCGTGGAGAGAGGTGAGAGACACAGCCAGCAGGGCAGGATATGTGAAGAGGCTACAAAGACTGTGGCCTAGAAGGGCAGATCTTTAGGAAGTGGCTAACTATCTCTGCTAGATAAGGGCAGTGGCACTCGGGGAGGTTAGTCGCCTGCAACAAATCTTCATTACCATGGGTGACTTATTTCCCTGCAATGCCATCCCACCGGCAACAATGTAACTCTCCGGTGGGATGGCATACGCATCGCTACGATTTCCAGAAGTCGCCCAAAGTTTGTTAGAGGCAACTTCGGGCGACTTTCGGAAATCGTAGCGACGTGTATGCCAAAGAGGTGATGTGAGACATGAAGCAGGCGGGTAGGGCTTTGGGGTGGGTAATGAGATGCTGGGTAAATGTTAAGAAGGGGGCAGAAAGCACCAGCCACTGTGTCTGCTGTGTTTTGGCTGCTTTTTTTTTTTTTTAAAAAAAGGTTGATAATTCAATTCCAGTTTTTTTTTGGCACAATTTGCTTACAGTGACTGACTGTCTGCCACCAGCAGTGTGTCAGGGAGCTGCTCTCTAAGATGATGGTATAGGGTTTACTTCCAAAACCTTTTTTTATTTTTGAAGGGTTTATTTACAGTGGCCTTGGCTCTTCATGAAGGACAACCTGCCACAAAAAAATCTTAAAAAATTAATATATTTTCATATATTCATATAAAGCTCCAGAGGCCAAGTGGTTTGAGGTTCCATTCCTCCTTACTTCTTAACTGTAGTTTGCAAAAACCTTCTTAACCACTGCTCCAATTGCTGAGATCCTTTTGATTTCAGCCAGGGTTCAGTAAGGGAAGTCAGGGCTTGTAAAGGTGTATGATGGGGGAGGTGGCTGAGGGAAGTGGCCAAAAACCACTGGGGAATAGCTTGAATACAGATGCTTTAGGTGAGGTGTTAGGTGAACAGTTTTTTCCCAAATCCCATTTAACTATTTTAAGTCCAGCCTCTTGAAGGTTGAGAGGTCAATTCTAGTTTTTTTTTCCCACATATGTATTTTTGTGACAGTTTGGTTATAATTGCATTGGTTGATTATAAAGTAACATCTGCCACTAATTTTGCCAACAAATGCATCTTCAGTGGTGTAGTGGTTACGGCAGAGTTTGGTTTGGTTTCAGCTTCTCCCACATATTCTACTAAATTTGCTTGCTGAAGCATAGCGTTTGATTCTAACTTTTTCCCACTTTTTTTGGCACACAGTGCTTACGTGGCCTTGGTTAATCATGGAAGGCCACCTGCACCAAATATGTATCTTTAAGAATAGTGCTTAAATGGTAAAGGAAGTGGTTAGGGGTGTGGCTTTATAAGACTTGCAGCTTCACTCCCAGCATCTGGCTTAATGAGGGATTTGGTTGAACAGCATTGTGACTTAGCATACCTCAAATACAGGTGTCATGTGACCCCTCACAGGACAGTATCACTGAGCAAATGTAATTAAAAGAGCAAAATTTGCTACTGGTCTAATCACCTATAGGAACCAAAGCACAGAAAGCATTCACTGGTTTAAAATCAATCTTATTGGTTGCTATGGGTCACTACACCTGGGCAAACATGGTGCTTTTTATTACATATGGGGTTATGTGTCTTACCATGCAACAACATTGCAAACTAAGGAGCCTCCAGCACTGTGATTCCAAGTATAAGCCCAGCAACACCTATTGCAGAACAGCACTGTGATTCCCAACCAGAATAAAATTAAAATTATATTGAATTTATTTAGTATTGATATATCATCACATTAAAATCAAATTAAAAACTTGGCTGGCCAGCCTAGCCAAGTTTTTAATTTGATTTTAATGTGATGATATATCAATACTAAATAAATTCTATATAATTTTAATGTTGCCTCTTTCTATAGAAAGTGGTAGAGGAGGGAGGTGTCCCCACCTTATACATTAAAACCGAAACTTTGTCACCCTATATAACATCTTTCCAATGAAAAACCCCACTCAGCAGCATATCCCTGTTAAAGCCTTTTCTGGCTCATTGGACAAGCAAAACATTGCCACTAAATGTTCTGAGCAGTTTTTTTTATCATGAAATTGAGCCTACTGAGTTTGATTGTAAGATCCACTGGAGTTATGTGAATGAACAATCTCTATAAAGCTCCTTGTAAACATGTTGACCCTATATAAGGTATATCATTGGCTGTATGCAATTTAAGGAAATTATATTGTATTGTATTGAATTGCAGTGTATGCATTCTCAGTATACTAAAGCATACAGGATGCCATAGTAGTTGACCACCAGGTGGCATTAGAGTATCTCTTATGCATGAAATATAGTAAAATAGCAATGTGACTTTAGTTTCAGGTTTGTGCGGTCAGTGCAGAGGCTCCTGCTCTAGGATACTAGCCGACATGGCATTGTATCACTGCAATCACCTACATAAACCAGCAAACAGCAGTCTAATAAAATCTTATTGCTGATTGGGTACTATGGGTTTACAGTTTAGCACCGGTTTTATGATATGAATCCTTTTTATTTTGCGTTAATAGCAAAGTATATTGGAACGTTTTGTTTCAGAACAATTAAAAGAAACAATGTAATATAATGTATGTCAGCATGATTTCAGACTATCAGCAATTTCTCACTTTTATGGGCTTATTTATCAATTTTTGAATTTGTGAACTTGAGAGTGTTTTTCTAATTCAATTATATTTGCATTTTGAATGCTTGCTTATTAATAAGGAAAAAACTTTGAATAAAAAAACTGGAATATCTTGAAAAAAACTTATGGCTTGACTTTGCCTAGGACAGCTCCCATGGCTTCTGCATAAACTCGCAAGTTTTACATTCAAGTTTATAGTTTTTCTTTCTCTTAAAAAAATATGGCTGATATTTGTTCAGGTATGGAGAGGTGGCTCACTATTCGAGAGATTTGCACAGTTCAAAGCAGGGAATATAAATGTGCTATAATACTGATAATCAACAGACGGCAGTGTCACATGAACATCATCCAAAATAGGTCAGCATTACTGGTTGTTCTGCATACAAGAATGGCAGCAATTCATGAGTTATATCACTCTTATTATACTTTGTGTTTGTTTCATTAACAGGGCCTATTTAAAGGGGTACCAACCCTGGTGGCCTTTTTCTAGATTGCAGATTGAAAATATTGTTATATGAGCCATATGTTGCATCAAGGGCAACTACATACATATTCCAGGAATATCTAGCCGACAAATTGTCCCCAAATCTTATCCTAAATGGCCTTCTGGTTGATACTGGCCCAACCCAGCCACTGCTCTAGACATCCCTTGCAGAGCTAGAACCTCATTTTGGAACCACTGTATTAGATAGTACTTATATATTCACACCTTATTACTACTAAACATAAAGTTTACTTTTTGATTACATTGTCAACCTATTCCCTTACCACTTATCTACATCGTCATTTGAAATGTCTATGCATGAAGCAAAATGAACACTGCTCAATTCAATTCAACATTTTTATTATCATTATTATTACTATAGTTGTTTTTGTTGCAAATGTTACAGAGATCAGCAAGCGCTCAGTTAAATAAAAGATACATAGTAGAGTAGATACATCACAACAAAAAAGCTGGCAACTCAATCAAACCATGGCAGCTGCACCACAGAAAACAGGGGGCTAGGAACCTGTGACAAGACTGTCATAGGAATTACATTCAATAGATGTGCAGTATTAACATTCCAGGCTCACACTGATTTCATTGTATTCGTTTTCAGGTTTACTGTTTACAAAGAACAATATTGTTACAAATACATTACTATACTTATCCAGCAATTTACAATATTTTCTATTCAACCCTCTTTACAGAACAATAATACAACTGCATAATCTAAGGACTCTGCTAGGTATGTACACAAAGTTTTATAGATGCTGTGATTTTGTTCAAGAAATAAAAATAAGACTTAAAAAACACAAAGAATTCAAAGTATTCAGAATTATTTTAAACCCAACAGATGTAAAAAAAAAAATTAGCAAAAAAAAAAAATAATTTGAAAAAATAAATTCCATTCTAAACTGAAACCTGACAATGTAACAAGGATCGCTTACAGTGAAGGTGACAGTTGTGCATATATTTGGACAGAAATGTGTAAACAAGTCCATTCTGGAATGTGTTTAACATAAACGGTGAGTCCCAGTCTGGACTGGGGCTTCAAAATAGGCCCTGGCATTCCAAGTACACAGAGGCCCAAACAGCCCCCACCAGCCCAATAAATAGTGACTGTCTCTGGTTTCTTACAGCAGCCCCTCTGGCATTTGCCAGAACCCACAGATTGCCAGTCCGGACCTGGGCCCACACTTCTGCTTCAGATCAGGCTTCAGTGTATGTGAACATTGAGCAAAGGCCTTTTTTTTGCTAAAACATATTTATACTGTTATATATTTGAATCCAGATCATGTTTTAAGCTATTTGTAATGGCTTTGTGCATTTATCAAACAGGAATTCATTCTAGAGGCAGTATTTAAATATTAAAGCAGGGATGTCAAACTCCTAACATCCTTAGCCAGTCCAAGGACGGAGAAAGGTGAGGAAGTTTGTGGCCCATATAATTGAATATCAGGCGGGCTCAAATATTTGATCCATGCTAGTCCTACTGAGAATGTAGCTCTTGGAGGTCAATATTAGAATTGTGCATCAACAGTAGTTTAAAAACACAGAAACAACGGATGAAAAAAATGGAATGTTGCTCTTTATTAAACGTATGTAATAAACTACAAACACATGAAAGTCTTGTAAGTGTTTTTTAAATACTCAGGCATTCAGCGTATTAATGAGATCAACATTCCTTAGGTAAACTGTGCATTATCTAAATTACAGACCTTTAAAGTGAAGCCTGAGATTGACATTGCTTGGGACAACAAATGAAGACAAGAAATAGGAAATACTCCATACTATGGCCAATTTTGCCACCCACGCCTATAATTCCAACTACAGTTTATCAGCCTGGGGTGTTCTGTACTATCCCTCTGCACATGGGTCACCATTATTATTTAAGTGTAAAACAACCAAGCAATCGCCAGCATTGGCAACAGTAGTATCCATTATTAAAGTCTTGTTTGTGAAGCCCTAGTTTTTCAGTTAACAAATGGGCATTTTTCAAATATCTTTTATTCTATATGTATTTATAGTACAGTTATAAACCATGCTCACAGCTATAAGAGTGAATTCTCAGAGGTAAAATGATAAGTCCATTTATTGTCGTATGAAGTGTGTAAAGTGGATTTGTTCTATATTCTCATAGTAAGGAAACCACTGATTTTTGTCAATGTCACTGGCTTGGTACAAAGAAATGTGCCTTGTCCGATTGCATGTTTGTCATTTATCTAGTGTCTATCTTTAGTAAGACACAAATATGGATCTGAGTAGCATACGGGTGCCTGAAGCACAGCACAAGCGTGTCTAAGAAAGACTAAATATATTAGTGTTGTCAAATCCTTATCTCATCAAATGACACAACAGTAATTTTGGATTTTGTATATGTCCATATATTTCACATTTAAAGTGTCAGAACCCCTAGTACATCTTATTTTGGTAAACATCAAGAAAGTGCCTTGACCATAATATTGCACCTCCTGAAAGATCAAGTAAACATGCTACAGATATTCGCCTTTAGCCAGGGGGGTATTTCCATTTGATTCATATCCCCTGGCTAACCATCATACGCCACCTAAATAGGAATAAATAAATCACCTGTAGTCCTAACACAAGTGCACTAAAGAATTCTCAGCATAGCCCAGACGCACAGAGAAACACCTATATTATCTACATTCTCGATGAAATAGCAAACCCTGTTTCTAGGCTACACTGGAAAACCACACAATTGCATTTAAGCCATGGCAGTAGTAAACAAGAATGAGGAAAGGATCACCGGGAATCAAGTATTTTAAATTAAATTAAAAGCTGCATTAAAATAATCACTGTAGCAAATACTACATAGTAACTTTTGTTTTGCACTTCTTCAACATTATAAGGGTAAGAGAACAGGAAGATGGAGCACCTCTAGCCAGCTCCTTACGTTAGCACCTTTTCCCACATTTCTTTTGCAGTATATAAAATGCTGGGCTGTTCCTCTTGGGCCAATAAATCTATGGGGTCAGTGGATATGCCGTGGACCATTTAATATACCTTGGAAAACATGGCTCTTAGCACTAGTACAGAATATATGGCATTATGATACAGACACATTATTCCCAGAGGATCAGGAGATATATTATGTTGTCTATACTCAGAGGAAGCATACAGCCACTCGCCAGTTCCCATGACCCCTCACAATGTATCACATTTTACTCCTGATATAAATCAAAAGCTATCCTGCTGTAGAGAGGTGCGCCACAGCCGCTTCCTAAATGAGCAGGGAACACAGTCCGTGCCAGAACAGATCTTTCCATTGCTTGTTACACTACATTATCCTAAACATGTGCTTCCAACACTTTTCAAGGATTAACCATGCATTAAGTAAACAGGTCAGCAAGGGAATGGTCAACCCCACAAAATCACTGCAATTAACTCAGTAGCTTCTGTAGCATAATTTATAGAAAACAGCACAACCTAAAACAGGTAGGGTCTGTAAACTCAGGCAGTGGCAGAATAACAGATTCCCCATTTGTTATCATTTTATATAGTTATACCTATGCAAATTTGAGGGATTATACATATCCTTTAATTCCTGGACTCCGGGCACCATATCCTGATCTGGCATTCAGCTAAACACTGCTCTTTACTAAGCTCTTTATAAGGAAAACAAAAGCTGAAATGCAAGTTGCTTTTATGGGAATGCAGTTTGTAGCATTTACACCCTGACAGAAGTGTTAAATTAAACAGCACGTGCTCTTTCCCATTCTCTGTGCGCCTCTTATCAGCAGTAGTTTTTATGGGGCTTCCAATGACAACGCATAAGCAATGACAAAGAAGTTGTCCCTATTTGGTTGAAAAAAAACAAAAAAACAACTGCATCTCACTTTTTATCGGTCTGCTTTAAAAACATGCAGCTCCAACTCATGCCTGCTTGCTAAGTCAGCTAAACTTTGGCATGGTGACCTCCAATGTAAGCAAAGTTGCAACTTATAAGCTACCACCTGTATTTTTGTAACTTTTTATTGTATTATCTATCAGCTAAGTATTTGTCATAACTCTAACTACAATGTATTAAGACATGTAAACTCTTTCATCTAGTAATATATCTTTTTTTGTGTGGAGTGCTAAGGATCCAGCTAGTCTGGTTTCCTATTTATGTGGCCCTCCTTGTCTACTGGTAACGGACTTCAAATATTCTGTCATAATAAGTAACTGGAGCAGCTACTAGAACTTTGCACAGATGCCCAGATCACTCACTGAGGCTACTCACTGTGGTAACAGTATGCCTAATATGAGATGCTTCTTAATTTGTGCAGATGAATGTCATAGCTTAGAGCTTCATGCATAGATTTCAGGGTAGTGATCAGTTCTGCTCACCTGTGGCACCTGCATGAAGGATCTTCCATGGAATGTAATAGTTAAGTACTGGCCAAACTTGTATGTTAAATTTCACTGCACCTGGTACCAAAAAGAACGCCAGCATATTTGCAACCAATTGCACTTGTTGAGGTTCTCAGTGGTGGACTGTCAGGTCAAGAAATATACAAACACATTAACAATAACGGAAAGAGAACCTTAAAGGAGAAGGAAAGGTAAAAACCAAGTACGTTTTATCAGAAAAGTCTATGTAAATTGTAGCCATAAGCACTCACAGAGCTGCTGTTCTAAATCCTCTGTGAAAAGAAACACCACATTTCTTTCCTTCTGAGTCAGACTTCCTGCTCTCTGCAAAATACTTCAGAGCATGGCACAAGCCCACTCAGTTTGCTCCTCTCTCCTCCCTCCCTACTGCTCTCTCCCCCTCCCCTCTCTGCTGGAATCAGAGCTGTTCCCTGCCAGGAAGTGAAGTCTGACCAAGTTAAAATGGCTGTTGTTATCCTAAACAAACAGAGGGAGCTTCTATGGCTGTTTACTCAGGTATGGTAAAGCATTCTGCAGAATAAATATAGCGTTCTAGCTTGCACTATTGTGACTAATCTATTGGCAATAAAATGCCAAAATGCCTTTCCTTCTCCTTTAATCAATCTACATTGTAAATACTCTGGGTAGTTTTTGTTCATGTAAAGGTTTCTTCATCAACACCACAGAGTGTACAGAGAAGAGCATCAAACCCACTCGCGGCAATAGGCTTCAAGGTTTTTTCCTTCATTTTAAGATATAGAAGTTCATGGTGAGGCCATGAACATCAAAGTAGCTTTGGGAACAGAACAGTTTCTCTGGGTGCCCATTATATGAGGAATGAGAGAGAAGATATCAGGAAAATGGGTGGCGGGGAATGAAACAAGTTGTAGATGTCTCTGTAGACACATATGCAGCAATATGAACACAACCACAAGTGAGAAGAAGTGCCCTCCATGCATGTCGTGAAGTGAAAGTCAGGCCGTCAGATGTAAACTGGTTGCTCTTGTGCAGTCAGCAGTCGGTACATTGCTGCTGGCATCGTCTTCATATGTATCTGTTAAGAAACAAAATTAAAAAAACAAAAGATGAATTGAGGAGGTTTCCAAAACATATATTAAACAACTAACATTAGATATTTTGCTGTCAATTTCAGTAACATCAGTAATATCAGTATATCAAGTACCATGGAGCTTCTCCCTTACCATAAATTAAGTATTTAAAAAGGTCTGAGCATAGCTATATGCCCATTGAACTGTATGGGAACAAAATCGCAAGTCTGATTGACAACCTACACTTAATATTTGCTAGCTTCCCCTTTGGAAAGGATAGGTAAAATCTTCCTATAGCCATCAAAGAGAACTCTACATCTCTATTAGTTTGGGTCACTCTTCCAGTTCTCCCAGATTTAAAGGATGCCTTCTCCCAACTGCAGTTTTTAGATGTCTCCAAAAGTGTTATAACGGCCCATTTCAGAATAGTCCAGAATTTTTGTTTTAACCAAATGGTAAATGGTTAGCACAAGTAGCTTTTGTCTGAAGGTCAACTTGAATCTTTCTGACCACAGTTCAAACAATCCTTTTTTGTTTTGTTCCAATGAAATAAACAAATACATAAGTGAAAAGTGAGAATGAATTATTTTCAACAATTGGAAGAAATGGTGCATTATCTGAAAAAAACTACAAATGTGTCAATATTTCTGGCCATGATTATAGAAAGATATTGGCTTGTGAGGTTCTGTGCACCACCTGTTAGTCTGACTACAGACCACTAGTAATGTAATATTTTCATGCATAAACAATTTGCAGTACTGAAATGACTGACTTCACGAGACCAAATAACTTACCTCACCAACTGCATTGGAAAGAATATGAACTATCTTCTCATGGGGAGTTGCTACAACACTTTGTCCGTTGATCTCAATGATGCGATGTCCGACTCTCACTCCTCCTCGCTCTGCTATGCCACCTCGCATAAGGCTGCAGATCTGCAATAAATTGGTCTCCATTTCATTAGATAATGGCACTAAGCTTATAAAATGTCTAAACATTTGCCAACATTGCAGGAAACTTTCTCACCGAGATTTGAGAAATTAATTAGAAATTTAAGGGGTTCATTTAAAAGCACAGGGTAGAAAGTGCAAAAAAAAAAAAAAAAAAAGCTCAGAAAACTGCAATGTTTTTTCCACTTTACACCCTGACCCACGCTTAATGTCCATAGACACATGAACTGTGCCTCTCCTATGAATACATTGCTGCCTGCATTCAGCAGCACGGTATTCATGAGAAATATAATAAAGAATCTTCTGCAAAACAGATTTGACAATTTACTACAATTTCTTGCAGATTTAAATATTTTATGTTTTTCCAATAATGACAGTTTCCCTTTAAAACTGTGTAGTCAGAAGAATCTCTCAAAAATACATATAAATACGCATCTACATTTTATATTCCCAGTTAAAAGATTGATAGTACACAATCTGTTTTGAGAGAGAACATCATTAAAAAATGGCAACCATGCTGAATATCCAAGAAAGGAACATCTTCAGGGATCACAGAGCCCATTTACACAGCAGTTCAATATTAAATCTCCATCTGCACATTGCCAAGTTTTTTTCCCCATAAGCTTTCCTCTCCCATAATTCCAGCATAACTGGGGCCTTCCACTAACTTGTGAGTAATAAAAATTTGGGTCCCCACTTGCTGCGTCTGCTGATCCTAGGCCCTGGGCCAAACCCAGTTAGTACTGGCACCGTAGAGAAGACGCTATGACTGATTGGGGTCCCCCTTGTGTCTGCTGTATCATAGTTACCCCACTGTACCCCCTCTCTCCTGGCCCTATGAGCATATGGATCTGACAGCATGGTTGGAAGATTCCATGGGGATATGGATCCTTTTCTGGGTCCCCTGTGGTTTAAGGGACAGCTGATAGGTAGTTGTGCCACTGCCTTGTGTACATAAATGATCCCCTATATCTCTTGCTCCTGTGTGGTGATTTAAAAACTACTGAAATTCTTATTTCTATGCAAATAAACTGAAACCTTTAACCATGCTGAAACATCAAAGACTGCAACGACCTCTATATGCTGAGCCATTATTCTCCTCAGCTGCTACCTAATGAAAACCCACTCATGTTAGAAATGACGCCCTCACCTTGGAATATTGTCAGTAAACAGAAATCTACAACCCTGAAGGTCTCTTCTACCTGCTAAAGAGATGCTTTTCTATAATACACATGCTTGCTCTCGTTAGGCAGGACATTGCCACAGAGTGGTGTGGATAGAGGGTTCTTGCTTTCCAACAATAAAACATATTCAGGGAACAACTTATATTTTTAATAATCTGTGGTCATTGGTGGCAGCAGGGACCTGCCAAAGCTGCTGACACTCTGGCTGGCTTCAACTATGGACAGGATCACTGGCAGTGAAAATAACCCTCTTCGACCATCACAGCTTGTAATATGAATCAGTGAAGTACCCTGTCTGACAATGCCAATTGTTATTTACAGTCCTTAGAGAGTTACAAATCTAACTTGGGGATGCAATTATTTATGCAATTTTAGTTACTTTTCTTACACAGAAAATGAATTATCCCCAAGAGCATATGGTAACTTATTTAATATTTTGGCCATGAATTAACAAAAATATAGTGTTTGCCACTTTCTAAACAATATTCCAAAACAGGGCTTTTCTGCTGGAGGTCCAGTCTAGACCTACTAAGTGATTTTCATCGCCCGCAACAAAGCCAAAATGTCCCTCCACAGGAGAAGCCTATAATAACTTAATTGATTTAATTTGTTTTGCCCACTATGCTGGAACTTGGGCAGCATTGCTCTTTCGCTGGCCATACATGTAAGGATCTGCTTGTTTGGCAAGGCTGCCTTGAGGTGGGCAATATCAGGAAGGGCAAACAGTTGGATCACAATTGAAGCTATGCAGGCTGTTGGGACAAGGACTGCATAAACATGCTGATGTGGTCCTCAACTTGATGGTAAAATCAAACCTGCTCAATCAATATCTGGCTGATTTTCAGTCAGATATCAGTCAGGCAGGCCGGTCTGGTTGACACTTGGCCATTACAGACTGAAAATAATGTTGTTTAAAACGCATTAATGGTATGGGATCTGTTATCTGGAATGCTTGAGACTGGTGTGTAGAGAAGGGATCATTCTGTAATTTGGGTCATTGTATCTTAATCATTAAGACATTAAATTAACCCAGTAGGATTCTTGCAGATTAGTAACCATCAAGTACAAGGTATTGTTTTATTACTACAGAGAAAAGGGAAATTATTTGCTTTTCACTAAGCAGTTTTTCCTTTATTACACTGGAAATAAAACTAAAATAATAGCCAATTGTTAGAGTGAATAATTTAGAGCCAGAAAGTCTCAGTGTAAGTTATATATATATATATACCTATATATATAGGTGATACAAACAGATATAAACAATCCTGTGCCCCCCTGCCCATAAACATTACTAAACCTCCTTCTTGATTGGTTATCAGAATCAAGTCTCTATATCATTTCTTACTTGACTAACTGCTTAAGCAACTTACACTCAAAAAAGGATCTTGGCAATCTAAATGTAAATGATCATATTATTAATCAATTATACAAAAATAATTATAATCATAAGTAAGAGAATGCAATTAATTTCTCATTTGCCATTACAGCTTGTCCTTGTTAGGTGTAAGTTTCTGGGCAGCTGATATTCTTACTCAACCATCTCTTGATATTGTCATTGTCTATACTTAACGCAGAGTATATTTTTATTTAGGCCATTAAAAGGAAAACCCACATCAATATCAATTATTTATGCACCCAGAGTCACTTACAATGCCATTCTGTACACTGAAGCCAAGCTGATATCGTAGGTCAGGCCTCCTGATTAAGACTGTGGTAACTGGGGGGCACCTCACAATGTTCAACTTCACACGGGACTGGTTTTTCAATCCCTTCAAAGAAAAAAAAGTGAATTTTCAGTCTTTTTCTATACAGGTAGATAGAGCGGTTTTGGACAAAATTGCTGGTTGCTAGAACTGAATTTACCCTTGTGAATGAGAGACTGAAAGATCAATGGAAGAGGCTTAAACAGAAAGATAAGTAATAACTGTACAATTGTATCTTCACAGTTTTTTTTGCTGCTGGGGTTAGTGATACTCATTTGAAAGCTGGAAAAAGGCAGAAGAGGATCAAATCATAAAAAAAAAAAAATATAAGAAAAAAAGAAGACCAAATGAAATGTTGCTGAGAATATGACATTCTATAACATACTAGCAGTTAACTTTAATCTCCTTTAAGAACAACTATTTATAAATATGGCATTTCTTTTACTAACATTTATATATACCCCTAATGTGTTCATGCCAACTGCCATAAAGTTACCGTGAGTAAGCAGTGCATCGGAGCAGAAAATTACAAATTTATAATTCAGATGACAAAATTCAATCTCCAGCGCACATGCAACATTATTAAGGGTCTCCTACAGCTGGTGCAGCAGGAAGAAAATGAATGAATATTTAGATTTACTAACGTTGGATTATAACATTTCTGGTCAGAAGCCAGAAGATGCCACAGAAGGTCACACAAGGTCTTAGAAATATTTCCATTGCAGAGCTATTAAAATAAATTGTCTAAATTACCTCTGGGAAATTAGTTTCTCACTTCCAAAGGGGAAGAAAGAGAGAAAAGCTGCAAGTATGCCTTCCTTGGATTGCCAGGAGACAGCCTTTGTGTAACTAAGAATGCCTTTACTTGATAGCCACAGAACAGTATGAGTGGCTTATTCATCCCAGTGCGTGCAATAAGCCATGTGATGGCATCAAATCAATACAGAAGTTGTTAAATATGTTGGATTTTACATAGTGATGCCTGGAAACAAGGCAACAATGTGTGGTATGATCAACTCCTTAACGCATTTTGATGTGAAAACCCAATTCTTGCTTAAAATCCATTATACAGAAGCCATGAAATAGAATTAAATCAAATTAAACATTTCTTTCTAAATTGCCCGTTCCTGGCATACTGGTGTACCTGGCATAGTTTTAGAGGTACAGTGCAGTGCAAGGCAATGCTTGCTCAGGTGTAAGAAAGCAACACTTCTATGGAACAAGACACCACAGTACAGTGTAATAAACATGTTTTAGGCACACATACCCCTCAATATAATGACAATGATCAGAATAGGACAGGAACATAAACTGTAAGAGCAAAATGACATGTATGTATGTATTTATAAAGATCTACTTATGTACGCAGCGCTGTACAGTAGAATGTGTGACTTGGTGGGGCAGATATAAGCTAGGATCAGTACTACTCACCAGCAATAGACCCCAATTTTTCAGAGGATTTATCAAAATGCATTTTTATACTGAAATAACAACTTAAAAGTAACCTTTTTTTAGTACTCTTCTATAGCTCCTACCTGCATAATGTTGCCTTTAGCAACATGTCATCAAGATATTCCATGTAACATACTGTCATCTTGTTACATACAACATTTTGCAGACACATGTATGAGAACACTAATTCAGTTAGAAGAATCTGACAATCATTAAATGCCCCGTTGGGTTCCCTTCTGACTCTATGTGTCTTTTGCCTTTGTGTTTGGCTAAGTATTTGTTTTCTAATGCTTCTCTAGGACATTTTTTGCAAAAGCATTTTCACTTCATTTAAGATGCCTGTATAGCCTTAAATAGTGTTTTGTCAAGCGGAACTACCTGGTACATAGACTTATTCATACAGACCATGAGTTACCAAAGTCTTTGTGCCATGTGTTTCCCAGAAAATGAGTTTCCCTTTACCTTGATGATGCTTTGACAGGTAGACAGTGGCAGGCCAACCAAGCTGGTGCCATTGATTGACATGATCTGATCTCCAATACTCAGCTTTCCTGATTTCTCAGCTGGCCCTCCATGCATCATATTAGCGATTATAACTGTGGGCAAGATGGATCCCCAGCCAGATTCCACAATCACCACTCCAAGGATTTCCCCTTTTTGCTTTTCAATAAAAACCTAGAAAAAATTAAAAATGGTACACATTATTGATTCTATTTTTTCTAGATAAATTCTGATGTTACAAAACAAAGCACAACCAGGACAGAGGTGTGCTAATTAGTGTTGTTCTGCTGAGTCAGAAAATTTGCTATTTATTATTTTCTAGCACTAATAATAATAATAATAGGTGATGCATGAGTATCATGAGTTTCAAAACGAGGAAAAGGAAATAATATCAATTTACAGGGTGCCTGTTAAAGGGGTGGTTCATCTTCAAATAAACTTTGAGTATGTTATAAAATGACCAATTCTTAGCAACTTTAGTATTTTCATCCCCACCTCCCTATACAGCAAAAATCCTGTGATCCTACATGCTGTAACAGGAGGGGCCTGGTACCCATATCTATGCACCCAAACGTAGTCTTCAAGTAACCGAACTAAGTAGCCTGGAAACTTAACATATTACTATATTTCACCTGACAAGTTTCAAGTTACCGGCCTTTAGCAAGACATTTTATTAGATGCACTGCACAATCTTGATGGAGGAAAAAATTATTTGCATGGAGGAAAAAAATTGACACGCTCAGTTGTTTCTTACATACTGGGGTACATTTCTTATCAGTCTTTAGCAGGTCTGCCTTTAGGCACTAGAAAAGCAATTACCTCCTTCTGTAAATACAAAACTCCACAGCAATCTATTGCCAGGAGAATGCTTTTAAAGGGCCAGTAGCAATAGAAAACAACTTGCTGATTTATTAAAGGCCAAGATTATTTTTTTGTTTTTAATAAAACAACAGACTGAGATGGTCTAGATATGGTATCAATTTATTTCCATTTTTTTAAAATAATCAAATCAGGAGGCTTTAACCTGCTAAAATCATTTCAAACCAATATGCACATAATTAAGTCTTTCTATCATTCCAACAAATGTAAAAATCTTCAAAAATTAGGGACTCTTGAGTTGCTATACCATTAATGTTAATCTGAACCTTGATCAATGCAAGAATACTTTCCCTCAGGCATTTCCAAGCGTGAGAGTATTCACGTGCAAATTGATAAATACCCCACATCAAAAAAGTTAAGTGCTCTGCAATATTTCTCATGTGTGAGATTTGGAAAAAAACCCAAAAAGAAACAAGAAAGAATTTTCATATTTCGATAAACCTGCTGTTATTTTGTGCTCATATTTAAGAAACATGACAGTTTTATTTAAGCATAACTATTGCTAATTTTTGGTAGGGGCAGGTCCAGAATATGTGTTTACACAGGGCTGTCCGACTGAAGCCCTTCAGGCTTGATGTGGCCCTCCCAGGAAGATCTCGCTCACAGCATGCCCAAGATCTCCACCAAAATCTATGTATGACACTGGTTTATTTCATACATTTTTAAATATATTAACTGTATCCCAAACAATTAACATACTTGATAATTTGTCAAAGATGAGGGAATCTCAGCACTGATCTTGAGGTGGCCATATGTCGACCAATACTGTACAGGGGGCATATAAATACGATGCCCAAGGAACTGGCCAACATAGTGAATCAATGTACCATGCACTGCCTGGTATGATGCCTTAGCAAATGAAAGTTTTAAACCTGTCCAACCAACGAAACAACAGATACCCATGCTAAATAGATACTGTTCAGGTACATCAACATACACATACCAGATTCCCTAAATCACCCTGCCTGACAAGTGACCAAAACAAATGAAAGATGGCTGATCACAGCAGAATGTTAGTAAAGGCACTGCATATATAACTAGGCCTTCTTCAAGGAAATTGTGTACAGGAACAACTTGAGTGAAATGCGAATAAAGACTTTATTTTCTGGTGTAACTAACAAAATGCCCATGTAGCTCATCCTTTTCTTTATTATGTCTAAATTCTTTTTCTTTTTTGTTACATGACAAATTTCCGTAGTCAGGATAAAAATAACGTTCCCCAACTCTTGATCTTGTTTCAGAGAGCTCTGTATTTTCTCATGATGTTTTGGCTCACAAGTACATTGTGCCCTGATCCTGAATTGTGCTTTTAAATATCTTGCAAGACAGCTTGTTTTATCCCTGAGATAAAGCCAGACATATAAGCTGCTATGTTGCTGCTTTCAAGTCTTTGTAGCTTTCAGAAGCTGCACATTTTTCTCTTGTAGTGCTTCCAAGGGTGATCCTATGATGTTATTCTTATTTATCTAATATATCAATCTGAGATCATGTCACAAGTATACTGGCTATATTACTATACAATGTTTTATGCAAATACATAGGCCCCCTCAGTGCTACTAAATCTTTTTTAAACCCCAAACAATCCCTGAAGTCACAGCCATTACAGTAATTGCTTTTTCTTCACATAACTTTTCTAATAGAGTGTTAGACAGAATAATTGTTAATCATATTAGATTATATTTTGTTTCTAAAATTGAAAAATTCAAGACATTCAAGTTTTTTATTCAAATGAGTTTTCCTTATTAATAAATAATAATAATAATAAAAAAAACAGACTTTTATTCATAGACTCAAAAATTGATAAACCCATAAGTGTCAGTTGGACCTTTAAATAGGAAACTGACCTATTTATTTAAAAAGGTAAGTTTTGCCATCTGGTTAAAAATAGATGTATTTTCGCTTTTGCTTTACAGTTCTTTTCTTGACCAAATCCAATAATCCCATATTGGTCTACTTCCCTTAAACAGAATAAGTATATTTTGAACCCTAGCCACATATACTGGTGAGCTTTGACATTAATATTAGTCCCCCAAACATGCACATACCATGACCTGCAATCCCTATACATTTCACATCTCTCTTCTTCCTTTGACTCACTTCACTTATATCTCAACCATCTAATGGTACCTCTGTCTATTACAGCACACTCACTGCTGCCCTTAATAAGCTTGCTCCTGCCAAGACAAAATGCATGAGACAGCTCCAACCATGGCACACTGCTCATAACAAAGCCCTCCAAAGACGGTCACGTACACTTGAGCATCACTGGCGCAAATCCAGGTCGGAATCAGACATCTGCAGCTAAACAAACCTACTTCACTGCACTCATTAATGCCCTGTCTAAAAATCCTGCACAACTTTTCTTTACCTTTACATCTTTGCTGTCCCCTTCCCCACCCCTTCCGTGTGCTTCAGTCGCTGCTCAAGATATAGCCCAGCACTTTAAAAATAAAATTGACACCATCAGAAGTTACATTGCACAACTTAATCCCCCTAATCATTCACCTCCCTCCCTACACACTACCCAGTCTCTTCTTGGCTTCTCCCCAGCGACTTAAGAGAAAGACTCAAAACTTTTGTCTTCACCTTGCTACCTGCCCACTTTCCATTCCTTCCAAAACTTCTAAGCAATGCCAACCCCTGTCTTATTAAAGCCTTAACTCTATATTTAATCTCTTACGCACTACTGGAATCCTTCCCTCTCAACTGAAACATGCACTTGTAACCCCTATTCTGAAAAAACCCTCTTTAGATCCCTCCAATCTTAGTAACCTCTGACCTATCTCTCTGCTCCCCTTCATCTCTAAACCTCTAAGGCCAATATGCTGCAAAAATTCTCATTCTCTCTCTAATCATATCACATATCACATGTCTTTCCCCTTCAGAGACTGTCCCCTCTCCAGTCCATAATGAATACTGCTGCCAGGCTCATACACCTCTGCAGCCGCTCCTCCTCTGCCATGCCACTCTGCCAATCCCTGCACTGGCTTCCGCTACCATCCAGGATACCATCCTCACATTTAAAGCAGTTTATAACTATGCCCCACCCAACATCTCTGGCCGTATCTCTACATACCAACCAACCCGCTTGTTACGCTCCTGTTACTGACCTGCTTCTCAACTCCTCTCTCATTCCCTCCTCACACACTTTGCAAGGGCTGCCCCCCTTCTCTGGAATTTGCTTCCACAATCTGTCTGAATTTTTCCCAATCGTTTGGCCTTCAAAAAGATCTCTAAAAACACATTTATTTAGAAAAGCTTAACCTCATTAGTTTAGCATAACCACAGTAGGCTGCTAAAGGCAAATACCCTGTGCTACATCTCTTACACTGCTTAATTCTAAACTTGCCCATTCCCACACCTTGTGTCTCAACCCTTTCTTCTTATAGTTTGCAAGATCTTTTGGGCAGAGCCCTCTTTACCTCTTGTAACAGTTATTGGTTGATTTGTATGTACAATGTATGAAATCCACTTATTGTACAATATTATTATTATTATTATTATTATGGAACGATGATAGTTGAACATCATTCAAGTGTGAATAAAATGCATGTTAGAAGAACACTTACATCTTTGCAGTTCTCTGACTTAGAGAAGTGGATGAGATCATCATTATACATGTCCTGAGTGTTGAGCAGGTCGCTGTATTCCTTCTGGCTCAGATCTTCTGGGTTAATACCATTTGCCCTCAGGAACTCCTGGTAAGCCACACTGAAAGCCTGGCCTATGGACTGAGCAATTAGCTGTGCCTGTGTTGTAAAAAAATAAGATTACATTTGTTTGATTAGGGTGAAGAATATTCTCTCTTTCTTTAATTAACACTCTTTGGTACAATTCATTATCTTTCAATTTGTTCGTTGTGTTCCCAGCATAAGGACAGTTTCCAACATGCTGCAGCTTATTATAAAATATTTTATTACATTTCCTTTGTAGAGACTTTGCTAATATTTACAAGAAGAATAAAACAGAATAT
Source organism: Xenopus tropicalis (assembly GCF_000004195.4). NCBI lineage: Eukaryota > Metazoa > Chordata > Amphibia > Anura > Pipidae > Xenopus > Xenopus tropicalis. The sequence continues at coordinate 129,524,762 of NC_030677.2, forward strand.
AGAGAAAAGTGTGGCAGTACTTCTACAGATTCACTGGAAATCCCAACGGAATCCAGCATCCCAATTTTTAACCATTTGTATAATTAGCCAATCAATAAAGCTGTAACAGTAACAATTCTTGACAGGTGTATCTCAAAACCTTACCTGTTCGGAAGCTGGCCAAATAAGACAACAGCATGGAAGACAATGCTGCCCCCCACAAAATCCCAAAGAGATGCACACAAATAGTTGAAGCACACACTGTAAGTGCATGTATGTTTCCAAAATCAAGGATGTGAACAGATCTAGCAGCACTGCTTTTAAGTTTGTTTTTCTAGCACATTTATTCATCAGAGCCCAGCCTTCTGTGATGTAGACCAGACAGAAATATACTGCAGGGTCTTCAAATGGAGCATAGAACAGACATTTCAATAAAAACACATGAATTCAGCCGAGAGGGACACATGAAAAACTTTTTATCTTGACAAATATATTTAACAACAATACAAATGTTAACATTTATTTAGAAATTAGTATACCCTGATTTCAAATATATTTCTACTGATTTTGGCAGGATGCATTCTAATGAACATATTTCCTTTATCACATCGCAGACTGCCTGCAAACACCCCACAAGCAAGAAGCAGGCAGCAGCTAAGCACAACTGGATGGCAAGGTCAGCCAACATCTATCCATCCAGGCAATGTGTGTTCTCTCCTAATTATAGCTGGATCATTGCTGGAGTGTCATGTTGGATGAATACAAACATGCGAATAAAGTACGTCAAGAAAAATTACAGAAATGAACAGACCAAGTTATTCTATGAAAAATATCTCTAAATATCGTATTAATCATATTTCAACATAAAGAAAATGACTAATAATAATAACCTAGCATATAAGAATTCCATTCATATTATATTAACTAATAGGAACTGACATTCACATAATCATTAATTTTATAGAGCTCCAAGGAGGAAAGATGAGACCCAGGGATGGAGAAATTACCTGTCAAACATTGCACTGCGGCTGGGGAAAGAGCTGGCACATGAGTGAAATGAATGCTAATATTCCTACAGCAAATCCTAGGGTGCTCTACCTGATCTACCTGATCATAAATGAAGGTAAAAATAGAAATCAGCTCATTAAAATTGCCACATTCAGATTATATACTGGATTTTTTAAGACCATACTACAAAAAAATCAGACAAAAGCAAAGCTTTAAAAGGGGGCATATTGTGAGAAAAATAATATTGATCCAATGAATTGTTCTCCCCTAAAAATTCTGAAGGAATATGCTTTAAAAAGTAGTGTTTGGGGCTGATTTATTGAAAATGTATCCAAAAACCCCACTAGTCCCACCCATCTGTTCCGCTTCCTGCTGCTTTCTCTCCCAGGCTGTGCAAGGGGGCCTGCAGCACGCAGCAACACAGGATAGGAACCAATCAGCAGCTAGGCTGACCCGATAGGGTACCGAAGTCTTTGTGTATGTGTGACTGCAGGGCTGTGATTGGCTATCCCCCTCCTACTGTGCTTCTGGCAGGGACTGTTAGGACAAGCCCACCCCTCATTTTAAAACACATACAGGGACCATAGCAGATCTATAGGGAGCTCCAGGAAAGGGGACATTTTAACAGATAGTATTCATTTTTAGCCCAGAAGTAAACCAGCACCATATATTATTCATAATGCATCATAATCATCATAATACATGCCCAGAGTGTAAGGCCTGACTACTGTAAACGTCATTTTTTTTATCCCTTCCAACAAGTCAATAACGATCATTTTCTCAAGTCCATGTGTCTCACTCTTCCTGTCATTCTTGCACATATACTATAAAGACACTGTTTTTCTCCTGCTCACCAAAAATGCAAGTTATTCTTACAGCAACTCTGGTGGAACTGTCTCACACTCACGCAATCATCAGTTCTCCTGGGCTGTAATAAAACATTTCTAAACATGCACTTAATGCAAGGTGTGGGCAATCTTGATTCTTGCCCCTATGCTTCTTATTACAGTATTTGGACCCTTTACCGCAATGTGATCAATTCTACTTACATCTTCAGATTCAAAAACATGGCAGATCATCTTGTATTGCCGCTTTCCATCTTGAGAAGGGTGAGAGGCCTCCACACTGTCTTGTGAGTTGGAGCGTGGCATGCGCCTACGTGCCATGAGGACTACGATATTGCCAATATCTGCAATGTAAGAAATGGTCCGCAAAGGATGATCCATCATTGTTTCCTGTGGAAAGTTTTGAAAAGGATAAACAATTAAGCTGTGTTCACGGAGGGCATAGCTGAAACGCAACTGATCACACACAGTCATTTAAAGAGTAAACTAGGCAGGCAATAACACTTGAATGTTCAGAAAAAAAGAAACACTACACCTTCTATGGAATTTAACATCACACATTTTTTGGGGACTGTGACATAATGAATCCCTGGTAGATCTGGACAATATTTAATACAGATTTTACTTATAAAACTATTAAATGGCTGAGATACAGGATACTCTAAAGATTACCAGCTTAATCTTTTGATAAATCTGCCCAATAGTTGTCACTGGCTGTATATTCTTGGTGGAGAATAGAATGGAAGGAAAAGATAGAGGAGAAATGGTCTGACCTTTTTTTTATTATCTAAAAATAAAAAACTTTGTAAGAGAAAAAAAATGCTGCATATCTAGCACTGCCGGAGCAGCACCTGCAACTGATCATTAGTAAATAGAATATTATTGCTGAGTCAGGGGGACCAATGACAAAGCAAGCTGTTAGCTGTCAAGGAATAAAGAATATGATTCCTTTACTAAGAGAACGTGTCTGCATATTATCGTATCTTTTCCTGAAATATGCAATCATTTTTAGTAATCATTTTGAGTCAATAAATTGATTACATGTGGTGCACAGAGTACAGGTTTAGTGAAACCAGGTGCTTTCATGTGTATGGCTCCTAGGTTAATTAAGCAATTAACATCCAAGCAAATTAGTGGCAAAAATAGAAAATGACTGGGCAGGATTAATTATTTTGTAATTTGGTTTCAATTGCTAGTGACCTCAACAGAGCAGGTCCGTTGCTGGGGGACATTTGACAGAAGCTACACTAATGGTTACTATTCAACTTGAACACCTTGCTGAAGTGTCATGAAGAACAGTGGCTAAGCTTATGTTGGCATAGAAGTCAGAAGGAAAGGCACATTTTAGTGAAATTTAGGGAGGGATGCTAAAGTCATCATAGCTTCCTTACTAAAAGGCTATGCCTGCAGATAAAGCAGTACAAAAGACATATGCACTGGTCTGTCGAGTAATAGAAAAATGATGGCAGACAGGAAAGGGTAATGTTAATGAATAATGAAGACAAAATTCTGGTGATTGGGGTAGATCCCAAGAGGGACAAGGTGGATCAGAAGATGAAATTGAGTTTGGACAGATCAGGTCTGGATCAGAGAATGATCTGAGAAGATCTACTTCTGAGCTATAATACATACTCAGCTTTATAAACAGTGGATTATTTGTAATAACCATCAGTATTGTGTTCCTTCCATGTCATCTGCTTAGCCAAAAAGTATCAAGTAAACTGAATGAACAAGCCATAATAAATAAAACTGGAAAAAAACGTTTTTTAACATAGAGTTGCCTGTTCATTTCAGTGCAATGTGTCATTTGTTATAAACAGGAAACAATTAAGTACAATAACTGTTTCAGTTTTACCTTAATACATACAGTATGTGTCAATATATTCTCATACATTATGTATTCCTGATAATCAAAAGGCTATGATGTGGTAAACAAAATGTTACCTATAGGAAGGGCCAACATGCACAGGACTGGGAAAAAATACACAATAAATATCCATAAGGCAAAACACTTACCTGGGTGTCCGCATTCAATACTTTTATCCTTTGCGTAGAAATAAAGAGGTCCACTTCGGTCATGGGTTGTGCCTCCCCTTCTGCAGCCTACAGAATATAGTCAGGTAAAATGTGTTCATACAATGAATTGTATGGCATAAGAGGGTGGTTAGTTATTAATACACCCTGGTATCAGAACAGCAGACATTAGATGTGTCTCCTAACAAACATCACTTGGCATAAAAATTTAGCAACATAAAGCTAATGGCACATGTTTCCACTACCTCCCATTCCTTGTATGTGTGTGCATTGACAGCCTGTCAGTGCACACACATGCAAGTGTGGAAGGCAACAGACAGGTTTTCTTCACTGACATATATATTCCAGCAGAGAAAATGACTGATGCACTATCAGCCTAAAAAGAACACAATTCATATAATTAATTTGATAACATTCTAATTCTACTGATATTGGTTTTGGTTACCCCTGTTTTTAACGGAAAGATGCATGCCCCATGCAAGTACTTGTTTTCATCCTACTGAAGATGCCGTTGTTTTTAAATAGACCTGACAGGGCAGTAACTTTAACTTACATATGCATACATTTTACCAGCACCTGTTCCTAAATCAATAAGTATTGGGGTAAGTATATAGAAGATTTGCACACTTGTTTGGTTGGCTCCTGATAAGGCTGACCCATAATGAGTGCAGCTACATGCAAAGCATGCATTTTCAGGTCCAAGTATCTGCAATCAGGCCAACATTGTGCTGTCAGTGCAGCTAGATGAGAGACGATCCAATTCTCAACACCTGCCTACAAAACAAAGGCAGATAGTACACAGTGTATGATGCTGACTATGGCCTTAAGGTGGTAGCACCATGCTCTAAGATTGCTATTTATCAGTAGACTCTGTGCAGCGTGTTAAATAGAAAAAGGATGGATTGAAAATACAGGCAATATATGACTAATGAAGCTGTTTAAGTCCTGATCTCAATCCAGAGTCTCTCAGCCTGTAATGTGTGCAAACATTAGAAAACTAACCTGGATAACATTTAGGATATGTAGTCGAAAAAACAGACCAATGTTACAAGCAAACCATGTTCAAAGCTCATATTTACTTACCACAAGGCTTAGTTATTAGGAAAGTTATTTCTACAAAAAATGGCTCTACAAATATTAAAATGCGTGGGCTGTTTTCTGTTTAACGTTGATATAAACCAGTGACACACCATATGTGATTGGGGTTTGAATGATTGATTCAGGACTACAAAGGGTTGGCAGGTTCTCTATCCAATGTGTAAAGTATGTTATGCTGATGTTCTGATATCAGATGTTTACATATACATACAATACAATTTAATAACTAAAGAAAAACAAGCAAGCAGTGAAAATTTTAAATGCTAGTTGTTACGCACATTAATTTGCATTTCTCAGATCTTTTGTCAACTTTGTGAAGTATTAGATTTTTTTTTGCATCCAGCAATATCTATTTCCAATTATAATTGTGTATTTAGTTCATAAAAAGGTTAAATAAATTAAAAGCAAACAGGTCCACTTTCATTATTAACTCAGACGACTAATTTAATGGGCACAGTGACCCACCAATTCCGCCAATCCGCGTTCTCTCCATTTTATTTTAAAACAAAATCCCACACATCTCGCCCAATGAAAATGGCTTGATTTAAATAAGAATTAACATGAGATGAACTGAGAAAATAAAACGGTAAAAAGGCTGTTCTGATTGTGGATGCTTAGTGTTGGGGGGCTCTAATTAGAGGGCAGTTTGCTGGATGCAGAAAATATGAAATGCAAAGAAAAAAAACTAATAAGTAAAAGAAAAGTTAAAAGGGAACAAGCATAAAATCAAACTGATGATTTGGTACTGCACCTTCTTTCTGCTTTTGGCTAATTTCTGGGCCATCTGCTTAGCATGAAATAAACAGAAACAGGAATAAGGTTAGAGAATACATCACATAGACTACACCTAAGCAGAGGGGGAGCCACAAACAGAGCAGCCCCTCATCTGACGCACCACTGGCCCATTTCCCTAAACTGCAAAAAAAAAAAAAACAAATGTAGAAACAGCTATGGGGGCTCAGTTCTTGCTGTCATACTATGCTAAATCTTTGGCCCCATAAATGTCCTCAAAGTTTCATCTTTGTTGTTCAGCCATTAAACAATAATTTGCGCTTTTTCTACAAAATGGAACAAGACTGGTTGATACATTTAATGCCACCACTGCTACTTGTTTGTATGCAAAGCCCTCTCTCTGTGATGAAAGGGGCTAAAAAACATAAAATTAATAGCATGAATAACTGATATTGGAGCATGGATGCAGCTTTGTAAAAAAAATGAAGATGCATTGTTTATGTAGCTTCTCAGTGTGACCTCTATTAAAAATACCAGTGTTTATACAAGTGTTGTGTTATAGGAGCTCTGATAAATGGCAGTAAACCTTAGGTATTAATACTAAAGACAGGCCATAACACCATTGGGCTGATCTACTAACATAGATGCAGAATCGTACCAATGCGGTTACACCTAGCAACCAATCAGCTCTTTGCTTTCATTTTCAAACTTGCAGTATGTCAGAACTATTGGCTCCCACTGGTAACTGCACTGTTACAATTTAGCACCACTATTAGTAAATGAGCTGCAATTCAGACAGCAGATAAAAATGATTAAACTCACCTTAATCCGACTGACAGCTTCCTGTGCTTGCATCATACGCACATTCTTAGATGGGGTCTTGTCAGAAAGTAGTTGTGTAGAGCCGAGGTAATTGGCAGCAAAAATAATTCCATCAATTAGGTCTTCTGGATCACAGGGTCCGGGGACTGAAAAAAATGAGGAGAATTCTATATTTTTTTATGTGCACAATAATGTCTGAAAAGCTCCTTCAACACTGTTGCAATGTAAGACACAGCAGGATCTTCCTTTGATAATGTCAGAGGCATTGAGGTAAAATTCTCAATCTGAACTAGTGGAAACAGTATATACTGTATGCAGTCATAAATCTCTTAACTGCTCAATAAAATGTTTTATAAGACATAGGGGCAGGGCAAATCAAGGCAAATTTGCAACTCGAAAATTAATGAATCTAGTCCTTACTCTTGGTTATACAGGTCCTTTTCAAAAAATTAGCATATTGTGATAAAGTTCATTATTTTCTGTAATGTACTGATAAACATTAGACTTTCATATATTTTAGATTCATTACACACAACTGAAGTAGTTCAAGCCTTTTCTTGTTTTAATATTGATGATTGTGGCATACAGCTCATGAAAACCCAAAATTCCTATCTCAAAAAATTAGCATATTTCATCCGCCCAATAAAAGAAAAGTGTTTTTAATACAAAAAAAGTCAACCTTCAAATAATTATGTTCAGTTATGCACTCAATACTTGGTCGGGAATCCTTTTGCAGAAATGACTGCTTCAATGTGGCGTGGCATGGAGGCAATCAGCCTGTGGCACTGCTCAGGTGTTATGGAGGCCCAGGATGCTTCAATAGCGGCCTTAAGCTCATCCAGAGTGTTGGGTCTTGTGTCTCTCAACTTTCTCTTCACAATATCCCACAGATTCTCTATGGGGTTCAGGTCAGGAGAGTTGGCAGGCCAATTGAGCACAGTAATACCATGGTCAGTAAACCATTTACCAGTGGTTTTGGCACTGTGAGCAGGTGCCAGGTCGTGCTGAAAAATGAAATCTTCATCTCCATAAAGCTTTTCAGCAGATGGAAGCATGAAGTGCTCCAAAATCTCCTGATAGCTAGCTGCATTGACCCTGCCCTTGATAAAACACAGTGGACCAACACCAGCAGCTGACATGGCACCCCAGACCATCACTGACTGTGGGTACTTGACACTGGACTTCAGGCATTTTGGCATTTCCCTCTCCCCAGTCTTCCTCCAGACTCTGGCACCTTGATTTCCGAATGACATACTTTGGACCACTGAGAAACAGTCCAGTGCTGCTTCTCTGTAGCCCAGGTCAGGCGCTTCTGCCGCTGTTTCTGGTTCAAAAGTGGCTTGACCTGGGGAATGCAGCACCTGTAGCCCATTTCCTGCACACGCCTGTACACGGTGGCTCTGGATGTTTCTACTCCAGACTCAGTCCACTGCTTCCGCAGGTCCCCCAAGGTCAGGAATTGGTCCTTCTCCACAATCTTCCTCAGGGCCCAGTCACCTCTTCTCGTTGTGCAGCGTTTTCTGCCACACTTTTTCCTTCCCACAGACTTCCCACTGAGGTGCCTTGATACAGCACTCTGGGAACAGCCTATTTGTTCAGAAATTTCTTTCTGTGTCTTACCCTCTTGCTTGAGGGTGTCAATGATGGCCTTCTGGACAGCAGTCAGGTCGGCAGTCTTACCCATGATTGCGGTTTTGAGTAATGAACCAGGCTGGGAGTTTTTAAAAGCCTCAGGAATCTTTTGCAGGTTTTTAGAGTTAATTTGTTGATTCAGATGATTAAGTTAATAGCTCGTTTAGAGAACCTTTTCATGATATGCTAATTTTTTGAGATAGGAATTTTGGGTTTTCATGAGCTGTATGCCACAATCATCAATATTAAAACAAGAAAGGGCTTGAACTACTTCAGTTGTGTGTAATGAATCTAAAATATATGAAAGTCTAATGTTTATCAGTACATTACAGAAAATAATGAACTTTATCACAATATGCTAATTTTTTGAAAAGGACCTGTATATAAAATCAAACATCAGGGCCAATTTATCACCCTTCAATATTTTTAGAGGGTTTATGATGAATACAGCTAAATAAAACAATTACAATGGATTCATATTCAATAAAATTATCAGAATGCCAAATCTTCTGCTAACAATTATTGGGGTCTAATGAATTGGAAGGGTGTTAGACTAAGCTCTGCTTGTGAACTCTAACAACCCAGACAGCAGAAAAGTGTGCGACCTTATAAAGCAATCAAACAAATCCTCCCATTTTAAGCAAATAATAATATTTTTAATGATTTCCTTTTTCTCTGTAATAATAAAACAGAACCTTGTACTTGATCCCAATTAAGATATAATTAATCCTTACTGGAGGCAAAATAATCCTACTGGGTTTATTTATTGTTTAAATGAATTTTAACAGACTTAACAAGACCTGTTATCCTAAGAAACAATTTGAAATCCTATGCCGTCATGTTAATCGAGCAGAATAAACTTTATTTACATTATATAAAATTTTAAAATCTTGTTTCCTTCTTTCTTTTGGAATCCCCAATTAGAGCATACAGGCATGCACCGTTTTGCAGACACTCTTATCAAGACATGGTTTGCATGGCAAAATCTACTGTATGTGTGATGGGCGCTGCTACCATGAGACGAATTAAGAATCTTGCCTCAGGTGGCAGTGCTCCCAAAGTTACCAGGTGTGGCAAAAAGCCACTCCAGGTAACTGCTCCAGGTAACTTTAATTTTTTAAAATGGAAATTTGGATCTGCTAGTGCAGAGAGCGCAACTGCGGTAAGCGCAGGGGACCGGCATCAGAGGGGCCACCTTGGGCGGCCAAGGGGCCAAAAATGAGGGCCTGATGCCCATGCAACATAATTATAGAGTGTAAAAAGGAAGGGCGAATGTGAGGAGTGTAGTGACCTTTAGGAAGTGCAAAATGGAAAGTAAAAGGAATTGCCTGCCCCGCCTCTGTGGTATAGAGGTGGGGCAGGCAATATATTGTTGACAGCTGAGATTTTCAAATGTGTTTAAAACAGGTATGGATGGCTTATTAAAAAAAATAATAATTAGGGTATAATAACTTTTATTATACAGCTTTTTATGTCTGGGTGACAGGTCCCCAAAATAGATCCCTTATCTAGAAATCCCCTAATCCTTTTACTCTTTTTGGACACAGGGAACATGTTAACAGACATTTTAAAATAATAAACCTATATTTATATTATATCTTTGTTTAAAGGGGTAAAATTATAATGGGGGACTGTGGTAAAAGTTGCAATGTTGTCCACAGGTCTTATCACCAAAATCAACCAATCAGCAGAAAGCATTTGCTGATCACCTGTTTTAAAGCAAGTATATTATTGGTTGCTATTGGTAATATTGAGTCCTATTCTGATATCTACTGGGAGCTGCTATCTTGCTCCCTTCCCACTGTTCTACTGATCGGCTAAGGGGGGTGATATCATTCGAACTTGCAGCGCACAGTAAAGTGTGACTGAGGTTTATCAGAGTACTGGTCACATGTCTGTGGCACCCTGGGAAATGAAGAATATGACTAGCCCCATGTGAAATTTCAAAATCAAATATAAAAAAATCTGTTTGTGTTTTTAAAAAACAAATTTCCATACAGAATTCTGCCGGAGAAGCTCTAATAAAAAAACATGTTTTCCCATGACAGTTTTCTTTTAAATATGGCATTCGGATGGCATACAATACACCTTGATAAATTTTCCATTTGTTTTTTTTTTTTTTTTTTTGACAAATTTGTTTTACACAGCATAATAAATAAGCCCCATGGTTTATTTATGAGTAGAAGCAACCTACATTTCTTAGAACTAAAAACTCTGAAATGGGACAGGGGCAATTAGAAGGTCACTTATTCAATTCCCTATCACCCCCTATCAATTCCCTATCACCTGAGAATCTCTGAGAAGTGGACAACCTGTCACTGCCATGTGTGCTTTATGCACCGTGTTAACCATAGATCTCTATTGAAAAAAAAAAAAAAAGACACAAAAAGATACAGCTCGGTTTTGGGCATCATTAAAGTGGCTTAAAACGTTTCATTTGCTATAGCCTTACTGAAGCCTTGGCCTCTCTTGCTCAAATTCACAGAATAGCTTTTAGCTATTAACTTTGTCACAGGCAATGAAAACGAATAAATGTTGAAATGAAAAGCATGAATAACAATGTGAGATAATAATTACCAACAGATTTTGATATTTACCTTCAACGTAGGTTGGGAATGAAGCCAAGCTCTTCCTTGACTGTAATTAAGAAACACAGAGTGTTTATTTTAGACAAGGGAAGCCATGAACGGAGTATATAAAGCTGTTCCATGCAAAAACAGAAAAACCATTCCCACCAGTTTGTTAAAAAAAGAATTAGATTGTTTTCAAACGATTAGCAGTTATTTAGCGAATTCTGTGCAGACGTGTTTATTAGTGTGTTTAGGTAATTAGGGCGTTCTCATGTGGATTTGCAGATTCCTGACGGTCTGAGAATTCTTGCAAACACTGCATGCTACCTCAGAAGTCACTGCCTAGGTGACAGTCAGCAGGGTTCTGGGGCTTCCAGCGCAGCTGCAATTAAAATTACAGTAAAGTATTCACAACAGAAAAATATCACTCTACCCAAGGGTGTGGGTAGTTATATGAAGCAATACTCTCAGCAATAAAGGCCAAATCAAGAAGCTTCTTTTATTCTCTTCTAAACCTGCAAATCAGTACGCACTGAATATCCTACCAACAACCCCCTTGCCCTGCTTGGGAAAGGCTACAGCTGCAGACTGAGCCAGTTATGCATTCAATCTTTGGAGAAATACAGCAGAAGGAAAATATATACTTAGCTTGTAATATATGCATTAGGAAAACCCACTGGGAAATAAAATGAAGGCATCCTGCTTTTTAAGTCAATGGTGATTAGCAGTATTAACAGAAATGTGCTTAGGAGACTTTTCATTGCAATATGATAATAATTACCAAGTGCTGCCTAAATTAAAATAAGCTGCCTATTTCTACATTTGTCCTACAAGGTCAGTCTGAAAGTGGGCAGGGGAAAGAAATGCTTGGCTCATTAGTAACAGGCTTTCAAGTAAATGCACAGTATTTTCATAAGAAGAGCAAATTCATCTATATACCAACCACCTGCTAGCACTGGTGGGTATATGTACTGGGAAAAAGAATCTTTTTCAGACTACTATTTTAAAAAATTAAACATTTCTATGTTCTAATATTAATTAAAAAAAAATACCACACTCACAGGTTTTCCTTTTAAATCTGACATTTCAGTCACATAAGTGACTTTACTCAGGGACAAACAAACAGGGACTTTATACATATATATTAGACACTTATACTTGGTGCTTAGCAATGTCATCTGTGTCACATGAGTCACTAAAACTTCTGTATAATAGCAAATAATGCACCTCCTTTGTAAAATATGAGGATATCAGAAATCACCTGGGAGTTCCTTAACCTGTGTAAAAGCACTTGGCCTTTGGCATTTTACCTTTACATGAAACTCCTCTGTGACTTAAAATATCCTTATATTTTACAACAGGGGGTACATTTTTATATATATATATATATATATATATATATATATATATATATATATATATACACACATATACATTTATATATACACAAAATGCAGAGTGCCGACACTTTCCATTTTTTATATATATATACATACATATATATATATATATATATATATATATATATATATATATATATATATATACAAACGTGTTTATTCAATACAACATCTAGATATATATAGATGTTGTATTGAATTAACACGTTTGTATTCCACTAAGACCTGGGAGTGCGGAACACTTCCTTCAGCTATTGCCTCAACTACTTTTGGACTGCACCCAGGCTTCCTTGTTTCTACTGATACGTGAATGCCTGTCTACTAGCGACATACATACATACATACATACATACATACATATATATATATATATTATATATATATATATATATATATATATATATATACATACACACACACACACACACATACAAACACAAGTTACTTCTTTCTTTCTCTCTCAAATGAATGCAAAATATTAATGGAGTAATAAGAGACACTACATTTCCCCAGGTATAATAAACTATAGCTACATATCGGCAGGTAGCATTTACAGGTTTAAAGGTGGCCACACACGGGCAGATTCTAGCGTAGGTGGGGGATATCGGGAGAAGATCCACTCGCTTGGCGACATCGCCAAGCAAGCAGATCTGAAGGTGTATGGCCACCTTAAAAGCAAACATCTTATTGGTTGCTATGGGTTAATGCAACTGGGCAAAATTTGTGCCATTTATTACATATGGCACTAAGTTTGCCCAGTTGTATGGATAATAATCAGTGTTACAGTCAGCAATGAGACTAATATAAAACCATTATAGACCAGAACCCAATTACATTGCTTTTGTTTTATATGATATTAAAATGAAATGAATATCATTTATTTTATATTCATTAATATGTATTTTCTCAGTATCACATATAATAGTCCATTACCAAAGGCTTGCCACTGTATAGTGTTGCTTGAGCTGTTAATTGTCCACCTATGGCTCAAATGTCCCCCCCCCCGTTCAACACAATCCGCAGGCACTACAGAAAGCTTTTGCAGGAATGTTTGTGGGTGAAAACATAGGAAAATGACCTACCTCCTTGTTTGAAGATGATTCTGCTGCATCACACGCATTTTGATGATTTTGCCGATTTGTTGATTCAGCCCCCTGGGGTGACGAAGAATCTGGAGATGGAGACTAAATGCAGAAGAGAAGGCAGTAATGATTCAGAGAAAACAAACAAGGAAACAAACAAAAACACTTAATTTACAAAAGGATAAAAACACAGGGTTTGTCAATGCATTCACAATAATTAGCTCTACATTTTTCAGTTTTTTTTCTGATACAGTTTATCACATATTCGTCAACCTCCGATTGTTTATGTCTTTAATAATGCACTTTGCGTTTGCTGATGAATATATTACTAGTGTAATCACAACTCTAAAAGTAAAGGAGTGGAAAGCTTAGTCTGGAATACACACAATTCACTTAACTATGCCACTAAGCATTGATTGGTATCTTGTAATTACATGGTATGTATATGCTATTTTAGCTGTGGGAAAGTATTTGTTAGTCAAGAACAAGCCCAAAATAATGCTGGATAGAATACACCAAATTACTTGAAAAATTGGTGCCCCACAAATCCATTGGAAATACAGCAAAACAAGATCTCCTAAATATAGAGTTTTCCTATAGAGTGCTAATAGATTCAATAATCCCACAGCAGACTGGAAAATCCTGTTAAGGTAACACAGGACCGAGACAGACATGGGTTTCTGGCACAAAACTGGCAAGCAGAGAGCTGATGAGCATGTGGGACCTCCACCTGTCACATTGGAGATACAGTCATTATCATTGATAAATGACAGTAAGAAATGACAGGCACGTCTATGCCGTGACAGTGCTTGGTGAAGTGAGCAGAGTGCATCTCTATGAGAAAGAGGGAAAATATTCCAGGTAAATGCTATGTGCTTCCTCCTTTACAACTGGGATTCTTTAATCTTCCACTTCAGCTACAACTACCAGAGGAGCAACCGGAAGGCTGCAGGATGGAAGGTTTGTGAAATTTGTGTGAAAACATTATAACAATATGAAAAGTCTTTCAGAAAGGCAACAAATGTTGCCAAGTTTTCCATGGGTGGGAGACATCTTGTCCTACAAGTTTTCCATCACTATCATCATAAAGACCGAAGCAAAAAGTATCAATAAAATGGCCTCTCCAAGACCAACACCAGAGCTGCAGTAATTCTCTCACATGATGTGTGGATGATAAATGTTTAAGGAATTTATTTTCATATGGTTTCCCTTGGAGTAAAATACAAAAAAGGAAGTCACTCACGATTCAGTAGGTGCAAAAAACTGCCTCCATGAAGGTTTATTGAAATAATCAGTGAGAAGGATACAGAATTACTCTGTATTGGAGATTACTCCAATAAACCTGCATGGAGGCAGTTTTTTGCACCTACTGAATCGTGAGTGACTTCTTTTTTTGTGTTTTACTTAAAAATTCCTTAAACATTTATGATCACATTTATCATTGAAAGGAACAGTATCGTCAGATACTGTTAGTGGTTGTCAACAATAACTGTGAATAGTTACAGCCTAATATGTGCATTAATATAGCCTATTTGATGTTATCTATCTTACATTTGTATTCTGCTTTTCGATAGGACTGAGGAGAGCCAGATGGTGGTGCTAACTGAAGGAAAAAATATACCGTAAGTGTGTGTGTGTGTGTTAAACAGATTATCTTCCTCAATATTTTCGGGCAGGGTCCTAAAAATTGATGCTCTGACATAGTAATGCCACTGAATGCCGCTGAATCTAGTATTTGTAGGTTTTGCTTAAGAAACAGTGAATTTTGGCTTTTACTGTAACACCACGGGACTGAGAAAATAAAAGCCAGAAACCAAACTGCGAGCAATACTAACAAGCTCTGCACTGAGGTAATTTTGGTAAAGGGTTGCACTAAGTGTTTTACTTCATTGTAAACCATGGGCAATTTTAGGCTGCAAATTAAACAAACAGATGATTTGACCTAAAGCCCAAGCAGAGTTTTAAAAAAAGTCATTATCACAGGTTAAGCAAGGCTCCTCAGCCAAGTGCTCTGCAGAAAAAGGTGGGCCTTTATTTAAATAGCACAACTGTTTCAGACTTCCTTGGAGAAATTGAACAAATAAGTTGTACAAATTACAGAAGAAGTGATGAACCTACTAATAGAAATTCAACAGAAAATGTCACAGACTAAATGTATTTGTGACAAAACAAATCAGTGGAAGAATGTTAAGTTAAGATGAAGGTCACCTAGGGACTTATTACTTCTATGGCAACCCAATTAGGTGGAGATAATTTCTGTACAGAGGATTGGATGTCCTTGTTGGGGGCTGACTGTAGTGTTGGCAGAAAAGCACAAAATGTTCCAGACGAGCCAAAATGTCAGCTATAGAAAAAGCCTCATTCAGAAATATCTATGTTTTCCCACAGGACACTCAGACTAATTTGCTAGTACATATGAATGAACAAACATGCATAGAAAAATGTCACTGATATATACATATGCCCGAGCTGCAGTGGATGCTAAATTTTATTTCATAAACAGGTTTCAATGTTATTTCTTATAGTTTTTAGATTATAAGCAGTTTATTAGTATGCTTCCTCAACCTAATATATTTTTTCTAAATCAACTCAGCCATGCTGTTTGTCATTAGTGCAACTCATCGATTCATGATGGAATAAGTCATTCAGGACAGGTGAAATCCATCAGCCACTCACAGCATGAGTGTTTGGTTGGCGGCTTGAAAAAACACTAGGCTCAAGAACTCATTAAATATTAAAACTGTTAGGAAAAAAACCCAACAGATTTAATAACCATCCCCTACAATTTAGGTCAATGGCACACATGCATTTTTGCACAGTGGGAAATTGTGTTCCAAAATTATCTTTGAAAAGCACCCTATTTAAATCCCTATGGGCAACAAAACATCCCATGTGCAACTGCCGTTTGCCTGTTTTTTTTTTACAACAGAGATGGCACCACTAAAGGGAAATGACAGACCAAGGTGCTGTAAAGAACCTAGGACTATAAAGGGACCATGTCTGTCTTTGGATTTCAGTATATGTGAGAAACAAGCAATTTTTTTACTGATAGAGGGTGGCATAGAAAAGATTCAGCTGTGTGGCAGAGTCACTTCACCTATCAGAGGAAAATGGTTTCCCCCTACTAGAGGTGTGGGTTAATAGAGCCTGCACTCAGGTTGAGGAAAATTATACAATTTTGTATAAAAAAAATACCGTAACAAGCCCTATGGTCCCGGTGCGAAGGGCCATTTTTGGTCACATGCATTCACCTGATGTTAATAATTATGCTCATGTCTGCAAATTGGAATACTAAGCTTAATTTGCCTGTTTGTGCCCTTTAAAACCACTGTTTTATGCTATGCATTCACACTGTAAATAAAAGGAAAATAGTCATTTTTATGAACAGGCAATATTTATTTAGTATCTGGAATCACAAAAGTTTGTGTACCCATTTTACCCATGAAGTTTGTCATACTGAGAGTTTAACTAGGAGGGAAAATCTTGTTAAATATATGATTAAAAGAGAAATGTTCTTCAGATGCCCTGTTGTGCACAATTTAAAATATACAAAATACGTTTCTTAAACAACATGAAAAAGACATTTAAAAACACAAGCATTATTTACTGGGATTGTGGTTAATGAATTGACCATTTATTTTCAAAATGCTATATGCAAAGAAAAATAAAACTACACTTCTTACAAAATACTATATAAAACATATATTTCTGCTTTTTTTTCTAGCTCCTGTGAAGGGGACACTGATGAACTGCTTCAAATGTGCCTTGCCCAAAACCTATTTACCCATTCTCCTTGGGAAAGCCTTCTTTTCTCTTTCCAGAGCCCTCCGGCAGTGTGCTAATCCCTTTTCAACAGAAGGGTACCTAATCTAATGGACAGTTATGTCCATTAGATTAGGACAGGGGCTTGGTAAAACAAAAGTGGGTGAAACAAGATGGAAGCAAAATCAATCTTTTAGGCTTGTTCACCCTACTGTATAAAGATATATACAATCAAAGTCATAGGTGTTCTTCTTTACTAAGCTCAATTTATTTAAAAAGAAAAAAAAACAGTATCCAATCTCCTACTTTTTATACAATAAGCCTTAGAGAACTGACAGATGAACAGTGAATGTTCGGTGGGGATAAAATGCAGTATTCAAAAAAGTAGGACAGGCAACTTAATTCATATTTAATATCAACACTTAAAGGCTACTTGAATATCTTTAACTCAACAGAATTGAGCAACCTTAATTAATACATGATTTCCTCCCTTAATGGTTCTCATGGGACAATAAATAACCCTCAAAAGGACATTTTTTTTTGTACAATTTACTGTATTCCCACTACAGCTTAGTGAATTTCCCACAGAATAAAAGGGTTAGGTAGTGCTTACCTAAGCATACATTATAAATAGTAATTTATATTACAGCTATATAAAAGGTACTTAAATATCACTTTTATGTTAACTGAAAAAGCATCATATAATTAAGCAACTAACTTATATTAGTAAAAAAATATATAATATAAACTATACTTACATCTTCATCACGATAGTCGGCTTGATAATTCCAAAAATTCTCCATATCGTTCAGTGCGTTGATCTAATAAAGAGAGTAATATCTATAGAAGTCTACCCATGGGAACCTGAATGAGAACACTGGTGTTGGGCATTTGGCAGCACTGTGCAAGAACTCAATAATGCAGGGAGCAGTAACTGGAGATGGGGGAAGACTCAGTTATTTGAGAACAGTATTATGACGTTACATTTTATTTTCCATGTGCGAGTATTGTCACTACAGCCTCACACAAGTACAAAGCCAAGTTTTCACTAAGAAAGAGAGTTCCATGACCATGCTTACTTTGTACCTGTATAACTATATGATGGCCGTCTACTTACCACAAAGCCAAATCAATTGATTGGTTTTGCCATTTCACATTCTCTTTTCAATAATGAATTTTATAACATCTCCTTTTTGTAATCAAAATCATAGGTCTCTTCAATTAGTCTTAGACAACAACTGTTAGATGGGAAAGAACATAGAGCAATATGTACTTCAATAATTTCTCTGAATAGTGTGGAGTTAAGATAGCTTTTAATCTGCTCTATGTGCAGTAATGTTTTCCTGCCATAGTTTGTTCTGTCATTACATCACATGCTACATTTGAAGGTAGCACACCAAAGAGGTCCAATCCAGTTTTAAGTGATACCACCACATCATGAGTAATATGTGAATGGAGTCAGTCAATACCTTTTAAACTCAGGATAGCAGAGAGAGCAGAACATAGAGCCTTTAAAGAAGAAGGAATAGTAAAAGCACTGGGGGTTCCAAGTTGTTATGAACCCTACAGTGATTCTAGTCATTTTCTTATCTGTTACCAGGGGCTGGTGCTCATCATCATCTTTAAAAAAAAAAATGTGCCAGCCTTCAATATTGCTTACTAAGCACTGTCCTGTACATGCTTTTGCCCAAGTCTGACTAGAAGAAGATGGCAACATGGCACTCAATGAAAAGGACAAAGGCTTGGTACATTTTTTTGAGAAGATGAGTGCCAGTTCTGGGTAACAGGTAAGCGGCTAGATTTACTTACATCTAACAACTTGGCACCTCCCAGTGATTTCTCTTTGCTTCTATCCTGGCACAATATAAAACTTATTGATAGCCTTTACATTAACAAATACACACCGGCATAATCTAAACTATTAGTCTAAAATTAGTATGCGTCTAAATGAGTAGCAAATCAAATTGGATTTGAATTAATAATGCTGTGTAAAGGTATTCTGCAAATGTGCAGGTAGTGGTATAAAAAGAGATCCTAGTCTGAAAAGCATTAAAATATTGGCACTGAATTTTGTATACCCCAAGTGAAGAGTAGACAAATAAAACATAGCTAAAGATACACTTTAAAAATTCTAATTTTAACCAAAATAATTTATTTTCTGCCAAGCTCCACTAGGGCAGGGGCTAGTCTTGGATAAGGAATTCTAAATGCTTGGATATTGATAGGGCTTATTCATGTCAACAAGTGCAGTGAGCAAAGTGCAATCTGGAGTGCAATCACCAGGTTTTTCCCACCCTGCAATGTTCTTTCCCAGAATTCCACCATCATCATAGTCACAAGGGGGCATTGTGAATGTAATTGCCCTTCACCTGTTGCAATTTTGTCTGATTTAACAAAAGTTAACAAAAAGTCCAGACAACCTCATTGTCGAGGTATGGCATGCAAGTGTTGTCTGTGCCTGATTCTTAAGGTAAAAGTGTACTGTACCTATTATTGCAAAGTGAACCCTGAAACTAATGCCTGGTCAGGCGGTAGATCAGGGGTTCCTCTGCATCAATGGACACAGCAGTGCTCAATTTAGAACAGAAGGAAGGGCTGTACGGTGCCGAGCACAACTATATGGAAGTACAAAGGGCCCATTTTAACTGTACCTGTAATGAATGAGGTTTAATGCGCAACTCACTGCAGAGAAAACTGCAGGAGCACAACTGCACTTACGGTTATAAATGACCCCTGATATTTTGTTCAGTATTTACAAATTCATCAGCTAGCTGGACTGATTACTAAAAATTCAGTGTCTGAATGTCTGCAAATCCTGTAGGTTCCTAAACTGATCTTTGATATATATGCCCTACAGTCAATACTAATCAATCACATGTGATTTGATCTAAAAAACTTAAAATCTTTATGGTTGAAAGTCAGAATTATCTGTTAAAAGCCCCATGCAGAGGAAAAAATCATTTTCCTCATTTATCAAAATTACTTTAGTCCCAACTCCTTGACCGTTACACTTCTCACTAGCAAGGTCTCCACTGACATGTTTAGCTCTGCACATCAGGTATTGCTCTGTTTACAGTTTCTAAATCCAAAGAAAGTGTAAGAGCTTGCAGCCGCCTAATAAATACATAATAACTTTTACTTTAAATATAGATACATATGAAAAATGTATTTTTAAGGGCCGTGCCGATATTTTCTTAAGCCCAGGCTAGTGTGCTTATTTTAAAAGTAATTGTGGAAGATATATCAACAACCGGTGTCCCTAGGTAAAAAAATACATCTACGAACAGCAGGCCATATAATTGTGACCTCTAACTGACTATGTCATACATATATAATGAATAGTTATGAAGAGTATCACAGTTCCATGGGCTGTTTATGCACTGGGTGCCAATAACAATCATTAATAATTAATATTTATAAAAAAAAAAACCTGTTTGCTTATGAAGAATTCAGCAGTGCTCTGCAAGTTGCAATTTCATAATCCCACTTTATTAAAGGAAGTTGCTGCTAACCCAAGAGCATGTACAGAATGACTGAAATATGTTGTACTGTTAGGGTTTGCAACTTTAGCTTAAACACTACTGAAAATGTTACAAGCTTCACTTTCAATGAAAAAGCAGGTTGGAATCATTGGCTCCTCTCAAAATTCCTACTGCCATTTAAGTAGTAATGAACTGCAGCTATTAAGTTGTGCTGTGAGCCAGATCAATTCTCTGATGATGTTTTTACTGCTACTGCACTTGTGAGAATTTATACAAATAGACAAAGAGGTGGCAGATGAAAGAACCATTAAAAGCCCTTATATGCACAAGGGAGTTGCCTGGTTTTAGTAACAAGTATTTTGCGAATACAGTCTTGCACTAGCAGCATATGTTAAATAAGGTCTGATCCACAAAATCTGATCAATTAGTTTAGTCCTCAGTGAGAGACAGGTGCGGCTAAGTCCCTTGGGTAAGAACCCACAGAGCGAGTTACTTGCCCGCGATAGATCTCTTCTATTGTTGCCAGTGAAAAGTCTTTTCGGAGTGGTTACTCACCCGCGTTAGCAGAGATCTATCGTGGGCGAGTTACTAGCTCCGTGGCCAAACACCCTCCACTGACGTTCAGAGCTAAACTGTCAGATATGGAGGTAGAAACAACAGAAATTCTGACTCCACCTGCCGATTCAGCCCTAAATGTAGATTTTGCTCAGGTGCCTTCAAATGAGGTTTTGTACAATAATATAGGTGCATGTATGGCCGGTTTTAGGGTGAAGACACACAGAGGTCCTAATAGTATCTACTTGTCATGACTACAAAAATAGACTGATAATTTATGAATAACTATCTCTATGTGCATTTTAGAGGCAATTCTCAGTATTGTCTATGGCAGGGTATTTTTTGGCATTCAGTAACTATAAAAGTAGCTGCTACTAAATAGCTCCGTGTGCTTTCGCCCTTACACAATAGCTCTGTTTAATTTTAGTCGATATTCGGTTGCCCATAGTCCATCTCATCAGACCGAATCCTCCTGTAATCTGACCATGCCCTTTACCTTTAGAGATATTATCCAAAGCTGGTATCTTGTGAGAGAATCAATACCTCCCAACCGTCCCGCTTTCAGCGGGACAGTCCCAATATTTATGGCACTGCCCACTGTCCCGGATTCATTGTTAGATGTCCCGCTTCTCAGCATTGCCATTTAATTGATTGCTGTGCCTGCTCTGCGAAAAAAAGCCGCCCCATTAACTCTTGAATCTCCCCTGCTACCCCAAGCTCACAGGTTTACCTTGATGTTTAATTGTCCTGGGAGGAGCATTTGTGACAGGCAAGGGTCAACTATCGGCAATGGCGGCATTCCTCTCCTTGCTCCTGCTCCCCAGGTGCTGAGGGTGCACTCTGTCTTTTATCAGGCAGAAGAGGCTGCTGTCTTTATTTGTGTGCTGGACAGTTTCTCCTTTCCACCCCTAACATATATCTCTGGCAGAGCACAGCATGCACAATAGAAAACAGAGGTATCGCTGATCTGTTCATTAAATATAGCAGACATTTAAAAAGGGCCCTTATAAGTTTGGGAACCTTAGGCTGGCCTTGTTAATATGGCTAGAAATTCTAGTTGTACATTAATATTGTTTTGCTTTCAACTAATTAAGAATGGAAGGAAATAACATAGATTTATGTACCACTGGAATTGGCCCTGTTTATAACTTTGGAAAATGCACAGAACTGTTGGCATGTCTGAAGTTGATTGGTAATTTTACTGGCATGTCTGGGGTTAATATGCCCTTTATCAATTTAATGTAGTCATACTGGCATGTTTGAAGTTAATATGTCCTTTCTTTTTATTTAGCGATTTTACTGGCACATCTGGGGCATGTAAAGAGGGTGTGGCGTGTGAGCATGGTCACAAAGCAGGCGTGGGCAAAAAAATTTTGCTGCACTACCTGCGCCACATATTTTTGTCCCTCTTTCTCTTAATGAAATGTTGGGAGGTATTTAAACCTATAGGTAAACCTACAGTTTTTTAGAGGAGACAGAAAGGACAAGCACCAATAGACTACTGAAAACATAAAGCATTAAAAAACAGACTGGTACTCACAGTGAGGCAACATCACCTAAACAGGAACTGCATATGAACACAATCCCCATATGTAATAAAAAGGCACTAAGTTTGCCTAGGTGCAGTAAGTCAGCCAATAAGATGTTTGGTCTTAAACACGTGACCAGTAAATTCTACCTGATGATTGGTTGTTATGGTTTCCTGCTCCTGGGAAAAATATTCACAACACAAAACATTTATGCCTCTGCATAAAGATTTTCTTTGTGCAAATTTAATATAGCTTTTGTAAACAAGGAAACTGATTAGCAACAAATTCCAATAGTAGAAAAAAGATGGCAAATATTATAGTTTGTGCCGGTGTGCATTGTATATAATAAAAACTGAAAAAGGTTGATATGTTTGCTTCAACAAAGCAAACATAAAACCCTCAAAAGTGTACAATTGAAATTCCCAATGCAATACCAATCTAAAGAAGAATATTACATTAAGAAATGCTGGAAGCCTTTTAGCCTTCTCCAAAAATTTCAATGAATCATTCTCCTTAGCCTTTCATTATTTCACTGAGGGCCCTTATATAGGACTATACCATTGAGCACTATACCCGAGAGTGAACCCACTGTATTGGGTTCACTGGTGGGCCCTAGGAGACATTGTGCAGGCCTGGCACGTTGCTCTATGCAGAAGTGAGAAAGGTATATATCATCTGGTGCCCAAAACAAAGGTGTTTTATGCACTGATTTGTTAAACTCACATTTGTTTTTTACAGAACATATAGTCTATGTCATGCTTTTTATATTCCAGGAGATTAGGCAATAAAAGATCATTTCAGTCTCCCTGCACAAGTATCCTGATGAATCAGCACAAAGCCATCTGCTTAATGCAATTAAACCCACAATGTTAACAACACAATTTTTTGGGACGAATATATTGCTGCAAGTTCCACAGCAGTGGGTTCTTTATAGCATTTTTAGGCAGAGAAGCGGATCTTGGTTCTGAATTTGCAGGCGCCTGAGAGCATCCAAGCTGTGCTCTGCTCAGTTTCCAGGCTAATTTATTCTAAAGTTCATTCTGCACCTGAAACCTGTTTAATAATGCAAAGCAGACTTGTATTCTGCCTTATAAATTATGAATTTGATGCACAATGGACCAATGCCACACCACTATTTTATCACGCAGGAGCCAAAATCTGATCAGCCACGTCTTATTTGATTATGTTCACATTTCTGACCTGACATTTAAATCATTTCATTATATAACAGGCTTAAACAGTGGACAACAAATATTAAAGAATTAACTTTAGGAAGTTGTGGAATGGCAGTGTCAATGCACTTGCTGTTTGAGAATGCTCTGCTTCAGTTACACCCCTTTCTGACAACTCTTTTAGGTCTAAAAGTAGGGTTGCCATCTGCCCAGATAAAATTAAGCTTAATGCCAATGTTATGAATATGGGGAAAAAGTATATATTTAAGTAAATAGTCTAATAAACATTTAATTCTGCCTGGTTGTACAAATCAATATTTATATCTGCCTTTTAGCCCCGTTGTGTTCCATTTCAGCTGCTGCATTTATTTGCAATTGACACATGTTCAGAAACATTTAAATAGAGAAATGAGCACTGAACTGACAAAAAAGCACTGCCATTTACGTAGTAATGCAATGAGGACATTATGTCATGTTGCGAGCCACATCAATTCACAGATGATGTTTTTATTGTTACTACACCTGTACACTCAAACAAATGGAAAGGACAGAAGAGGTGGTGAATAAAAGAAGATTACACAAAAAGTCTATGCAACAATGAGTTCCCTGGATTTAATTAGGAGGATTTAGCAGTTTTACACCAGCAGCAGCCATGTTTTAGGTCCTGCTAAGTCTATTAGCTGTATATAGTCTCAGTGTCATCAAACCTAATCCACAATGGCATTTGACCACACGCTTAATAGTCTTGGCTCTGATCCAGTTCCCAGGGAAAACGGAGAAGACCTATCCCCTGGAAATATTTTTGTAGGGAATATTTCAAAATAAAAAAAAGCATGATGAGTACATGTAAGGGACCTGTTAGGCAGAATGCTCAGTACCTGGGGTTTTCAAAACAAGGCATCTTTCCATAATTTGGATCATTATACTTTGTTTACTAAAAATCATTTAAACATTAAATAAGCCCAATAGGGTTGTTTTGCCTCCAAAAGTATTAATTATATTAATTATAAATATTTTAGTTGGGATTAAGTACAAAATACCGTTTTATTATTATAAAGAAAAAGGAACAATATGATTTATCTGATTAAAATGGAGTCTGTGGGAGACTGCTTTCCTGTAATTTTGAGTTTCCTGAATTAACACAGTCCTGAAGGGAAAATAAAATACAGTACCATAATGATACAGTAAGTTACTGTGATAGGACCAAAGTGCTCCTAGGTTTATAAATTTCCCTCTATGACTTATCACATAGTTTTTTAGAACTGGGCAGAAGGAACATAGCAGCAGCATGATAAGTGAGTGATTAACAATTTGCTTGGCTGTATACCACATACATGGTAAAATAGACAAATAGAAGGTACATCTATATTTAATATGTGTAAGTAATGACATAATAAAACTTGCCAGCTTTTTGGTTTGTGGTTGTGTTTCACTGACATACTCATGAGTGCATGATGAGACTTGTACAGTTCTTATCTACGGTTAAAAAACCAATGCTGAATGCACATATTTTTGTGACCTTTTTGTATTCTTTGTTCTTCTTCATCCAGATAATAAGCCCTGATAAATAACAAGTAGTAATAGTAATAACAATAAGGAATAGGTATGCACTGGGCTAATTACTACAAGTTATATGGTGGAATGTACAGTACACAAAGGACAGCACAAAACACTTATGAATATAATACCTGTGAGTAATATTACAGTATTTTATATCTAGCATTTAAGCATACTTTATTCTATTACAGGTATAGGACCCATTATCCAGAATGCTCGGGACCAAGGGTATTCCGGATAAGGGGTCTTTCCGTAATTTGGATCTCCATACCTTAAGTCTACTAAAAAATCAATAAAACATTAATTAAACCCAATAGGATTGTTTTGCATCCAATAAGGATTATATATATCTTAGTTGGGATCAGTTACAAGGTACTGTTTTATTTCCACATAGAAAAAGGAAATCAGTTTTAAAATTCTGAATTATTTGATTAAAATGGAGTCTATGGGAGACAGGCTTTCCGTAATTCGGAGCTTTCTGGATAACGGGTTTCCGGATAAGGGGTCCGATACCTGTACTAATAATTGGACACCCGACATACATTTTTACAACCCATCAAAAATGTAAGGGAACAAACAAGTTTGGACAAAAGAATGGAATAGAAAATATTTCTTTGCATAGTCACATGTACAGGATGATTTTGTATGAATTCAGACTGAGCAGATGCATAAAATTCAGGCACCAGCAACTCGTGGCACTGTCTTTATATGGCAGATCAGAAAATAAACAGAAATGTTTCACTGAATATCTGTCAATCCAGTGCCAGCCTTTAAGACAAATGAGCCTAACAGAAGCATGACTATTTCATTTAGATTCAACAGCTGATCCACTGGCCCTAAAGTGAGGATCAGACGGCTGATTTATGCTGTATCTGATGAATTTGTAAGTATAATGCGAAGAGAAAAACTGAATACATTACATGCTTACAGTTAAAGGGTAAAACTACTCATTCACAATTGCAGTTTATTTAGCAACTCTTTCAGTGGGACAATCGTAGGGAAAAAAAAATATATAAGAATTGGTGTAAGCCTGTGATTTTAGTTAGCAACAAAAAACTTCATATTTTTATTTATTTCATAATATGCCACATGTTAATGTAATGGCCCTGTAAAGATTTACTATTAATGGCAAAAAATAAAGAGCAGTTAACGACAACACCACCCCAATCCACTTGTGCAGGTAGCCACTGACTTAAAAAGCCACAAAAATGCAGATATGAACACTTTCTGGCTAAAATCTAACCCTTTGCACAGTTTAACATACATTTATGGTCTGTTACCTTTCTTGTGGTTCACTTTTAATTTAACTTTTAGAATGTTATAGAATGATCAATTTGAAGTAACTTTTCAAATAGCTTCCATTATTTATTTGTTATAGTTTTTGAATTATTTGCCTTCTTTTTCCAACTCTTTGCAGTTTCTAAATGGGGGTCAAAAAACTAGCCAAAAAACTATTGCTCTGTGAGGCTCCAGTTTTATTATTATTATTACTTTTTTTTAAACTTTTTTCAATTCGGGCCCTCATTCATATACTAGTCTCTCATTCAAACCACTCCCTGGTTGCTAAGGTTACTTGGACCCTAAGCAACCAAATTACTGCTGAAAATCCAAAGTGGAGAGCTTCTGAACTGAAAATGAAGTAACTAAAAAAAACTATAAATAATAAAAAAATGTAGACCAACTGCAAATTGAATATTACTCTTTACATCATACTAAAAGTTAACTCAAAAGGCGAACAACCCCTTTAAGCGTTCCAGCTAAAGACCACAATGCTGCTATTTACCAGTTCTGTTTTTCTACTTTATTACTTATAAGCAGACCTTCATCCAATGAAGCAACTGTAACACAGAGGCCAATATCCCACCCCCTTGTAAGGATGTTAAAACTCTGTTTTCCACTACAAAGCAGACACCATTGTATTCAGAATAATATAATAAAATAGGATAAAAATAGCCATTGATCTGCTTTGGATGTCTGTGGACCTGTCTACCCTTTATGGAAGCAGTGAACATTACCCTTTCCAGATGTAAGCTAAAAAAAATTGCCCTTTTACATCCTTTCCCTTGAGCCACCATTTAGTGATTGGCTGTGCACTCCCTCAGAGATCACATGACCAGAAATAATGCAGCTCTAACTGTAACAGGAAGAAGTGTGTAAGCAAAAGACAGATCTCTGTCCACTGATTGGCTGATGTGGCCTAGCATGTATGTGTGCCTTGGCTTGTTTGTGTGCACTGTGAATCCTATGATCCCAGAAGGCGGCCCATAATTCTTAAAATGGCAATTTTCTATTTAGGATTACTCAATGGCAAATACTACTAAAAAAGTATATTTTTATCAAAATGGTTCATTTAGATGAAGCGGGGCTTTACATATGAGCTTGTTTACGCAATATATGTTTATGGAGACCTACATTGATTGGGGTTATAGTTTTCCTTCAATGTTTCTTTGATACTTTCTCTAGTCTCCATTTTTCAGTTCTTTTTTCTATATTCCGTGGGATTCTGTTGTATGTGTTATGCTTACTATACTTAAAATATATATATATATAAAAATAAATATATGATTAATTTCTTAGGGGGGGGGTTTAGGAGTCAGTATTGCCTTTGTCCTTGGTGCACATTGGCACAACAGGAGGATTTTGTTATGTAAGACTGTGTAAATCAAGGCTCACCAGGATCTGTTTAAAAAACACAAAATGAGGTTGTTTATCTTGTAAGATTTCTACAAAAAGCATTGTTGCTGGCCTGCATACATTAGACTTTTTTTCTCTGTAAATCACGTTTTTGGTACTGTGAAACCCAAAATACATTAGATTTATATAATCCAGAGACACATTTTTGATTTTTAGTATGCTCTCACAGAGAGATTTAATAACATCTTCAAAAATGACATGTGCTCCTCTTTATAGACAGGCACATGCAACAAAACTGGATCTTCTTTAAACAAAAATATTTACCGTTGTCTGAATCTTTACAGTCATTTGTCATTATGGGTTCAGATTCTGTAAAATGAAAATTTAGGGTTTGGCTGAATCTGAATTTTGCTGGGAATCAATTGAATCTGAAAATTGTTAGCATTTATCTAAATCCAAAACTGAATCTTGGATGTGGTAAATCCATTTTTATATAAATATATTTTCAGGTGTCACGTAAAATTGATGGAAACAGTTGTGACCTTTTACAAATGACCAATGATAGGACTGGTATCCATATAGTATAGGGTTACCGCCTGGGCAATATTATGACCAGCCCAGCCGGTAAATCCCCAGCTAGGGTTGGGGCCATAATTTCAAATTTACTGGCAATGTAATTGACAGTAAATTTGAAATACCCTACAAATCACTCCGTTTCTTGACCCTCACCTCTGACAAATGACCTTTTATGAGGCCAGACCTGCCTATACTCTGCCCAATCCACCCATTTCCCCGCCCCACGTGTTGCCCCTGCCCATTCCTAGTGATCCAAAGGTCGGTGCAATAGTAAAAAAAAAAAAAAAAAGAAGAAAAGATGGCAACCCTAGACCAGTACCAGTGATCCGCTCTGAAAGTCGCCTGGCTTGCAGGTTTCAGGAAATCCTCACATAAGAAAAGTACCATTTAGTACATGTAGATGAGTCATATTGACTCAAGACTCCTATCCCGATGTGAAGCTACCCCAAGCAACTACTACTTAGGAATTGCAGACACACACCTAGGGGCACATTTACTAACCCACGAATCCGAATTGGAAAAATTCCGAAAACGAACATTTTGCGACTTTTTCGTATTTTTTGTGATTTTTTTCGCCGCCTTTACGGAAATTGTCGCAACTTTTTCATTACCAATATGATTTGCGAGAAAAAACGCAAGTTTTTCGTAGCCATTACGATGCGCTCGTATCTTGCCGCGACTTTTTCGTATTGAGCGCTCGTAAGCGGCGGGTGAAACTTTCAGACTTAGCATGATTTTGGAAGCCTTTGGAAGGACTCAATGGCACCCTGCAGCTCCAACCTGGCCCAAGAAAAGTCACCATACTGAAGCTTGAATGAATCCGAATCTTTCGTACTCGGCACGAAAGCTGCAAAAAAGTCGCGACTTTTTGCGCAAGTAGTAACGCTACGAAAAAATCGCCAGATTTTGCGCAACATTCGGAATGGCTACGAAAAAGTTGCGACAATTTTCCGAAAAATCGCCAAATACCGATCATTATGAAAAAAAACGCAATCGGACGCATTCAGCCCGTTCGTGAGTAAGTAAATGTGCCCCATAGGGTGTTTAAAATTTAAAAAATTAAAAGATGGGTTCCAAAATGAATAGGAATAGGTTGTTAAATGACTTACTACTCTTTGTACAGAAGAGAAGAAAAGCCATTATGAAAACAGCCATTTCTTATTGTCTACAAATATTCAAAATATAAACAAACTGAGATGGGCAGATCTCAACACAAAATATTCTCTCCTCTGCAAAGACTGTTTAGCTTGAAACCACTGAAGGTAATATTGACGGTAACTGCAAACTAGTGTCACACACTTTTTCTTATTCCTTAAATACATTCCAAACGGAAAAAGTACATGTGCTTATTTGTTTGTGGATAAGTCTAATAATGTGTTGATATCCTTTAAGCCCACAAAAGAAGGGGCGAAGGCACAGAGAATGCTGTAACTTTTGTAATTTAAATTTCTGTATCACAATAAATGATGTAGGGTGATAACCCACAGTAAATTCCCCTTCTGCCTTTCTCTTCTTCTTTTGAGCACTATATTGAAAACTTGAAACAGCCAGGGACTGGGGAGCACAGTATCTACAAGTAAAAGGTGTGCAGAAGTTTTACTGTGTTCAACTATCAATTAAGCAAGAATTTTTTCATGTGGAGTGTTTAAGAAATAGAGTTTCCAGTTACATTAGGATTCATATTTTTATATTCTGTCATAAAAAAACTGAATTGTAAAAACCATGGAAAAGTTCCTTATTTTCTATAGACATATATTATATATGTATGATGTTAAATATAAAAAATAAACAAAACTTTTTTTTGCCTTTGAAAATTTGCATACTAATTAGATAAATGCATTGACATTGAATGCCACGTGCCACATTATATAAGCAGAAAGCAGGTGGTTATAAAACTGTGCATACTACATATACTTACATCTCCACCTAGTGGCCTTTGGTCATCACAGTCCTTTGTTGGACTAATGTCTTGCCTCATCACCCAGATAGGTTCCTTTGGCTCATCAGGAGTATATGGGGAACGGACTGTCCTTGTCTTTACTTCTTCAATTGCCTCCTTAATGTCCTTAATGGCTAGTGAGATGGCATCCCTCTTTTCCTTGCTATACCTCTGTACCTCTCCTGTACTTGTAGATGTTTTGGAACAAGATGACAGATTTCCATTAGTCACATGGCTTCCACCTCCCAATTTGGAAGGTTCTACTATGTCCAGATTTTGTTCTGCTTCTGGCATGTCCTCTGCCACTTTGTCCAGACTTTGAGAACTCATGCTTTGTTTGACCTCTGCCACAATCTGATCAATATCTTCCTCTTGCTCATAACTGTCCATTCTTGGGTACGGTGCGAATTCTGCTTCTTTCTCAGGGCTGTCAGACTCCCCATCAGAACGTTCATCATAATGGTGAAGGCGTGCACCAAGTGCTTCCTTCCGATAGTTGTCAGCTTCCTCTCTTTCCTGCTCATAAAGTCTGAGGCCCTCCCTAATATCTAGTTCAGGAGTGTCGCCTATTTCCTCATACACATGCTCTTGCAGTCCATAATCTGCATAAGGTTCCGCATATTGCTCATCCTCTCCCCTATGAAATAGCCTATGGGTGTAGACATATCCAGAGTAGGCCGCATTTAGAGCTTCCTCCTGATCTAGACCATGGAAGTGTAAGTGATTAGGAAGAGTTCGGTTGTGCAGAGCTTCCCCATGTTCTGCCTCTGCATTCTCAGTGTACTCTTCAGACTCTGGCCTGTACTGAATAGCATAGGCACTCTCATCATCATTCTCCTGGATTCGGTCCACATCATATCCATCTGCCTGTACTGCAATCACATCCCCCTCAGCTGTATCTGTGTGGTTGTGAAAACCACTCTCTGTGCTTGCAGATCGGGCAAGAGTGCCATCTTCCTCTTGTCCAGATTGTCCCTCCTGCTCTTCAGATACCTGCCGCAAGTTAGGGGGAACAAACTGGTGTTGTTCTTCTTCGACTTCTGGGTGCTCAAGGTCAGCTTCCACAGACTCATTAATGTCTGCACTTCCAGGCTCATCACTCACCTCTACCTCTTGCGATCCCTCTAAATGGTTCATGGCTGGTTCACAGCAGTAAGTCTTATAGTATAAACATCTTTGTTCTGCACTAAAAAAGAAAAATTGAAATCTGGTTTTAGCAGCAAGCAACCATGGTGCTCATTAGCATTAAAATCTAAGAATTCAGAATCTAAGTGTTTTATAAACATCTTGTTATCTTCTCTCACTGGTCATGAATCCCTGCCAACAAAAACCTGCTTGGACTTCTCAGTCTGTCTGCATTTTCTGTTTAATACCCTAAAGCAAAACAAACCCATTAAAAAGCAGCATTTGCAGAAATCCTCCCAGCATCCTCACTTTTTACCATCTATTTACTCACAATACAATACCATCACGCAGTTCTCTGGACACTGCAGGAAACCAATGTAGATGTATGAACAGTTATAGACTGCAGAACAGAATAACAGCAGCAAATACATTATTATTCTAAATCAAAATCTGGCAGAGCTGGTATAGCTTGAAGACATAAAATAAAGAAAACAGGTTACAGCATTATATTGCTTTAACTTTGTTTTAAAGGTTACACTATAAACAAAGCAATAAAGCGTATTAATTGTGACTTTAAAATTTCACAGCTTGCACAACTTCGGCAATGTATTAGATTTAATGGTAAGAATAACAATCAACCCAAAGTAATCAAGTTTAAATAATGCTGTTTATTTAGCATGCACTCTATACAGTTTTATTGGATTTGCTGCATTTTTATTTGCTTGTTTTCTGTATCTGTCTCCATTTCTTTGGGTACGAGCCAACTAGGAAACATGAGATCAGTTTACCCATGCAATGCACAGAATAGCGATGGCACAGCAAATGTATATTGAACACTGCATATCATATAAGTACCTTTACATTGGTTCCCAAACTATGAGGCTAACCCCTCAAAACAAAGGATGGTGGGGGAGCAAACAAAGTCAGAGAGGTAGACACTGAAATCAATGCTTATTTGCCGTGCTGGGAATACTTGTAACTCTAGCAGGTCAAATACATCAACTGCCATTTATATATCTCTATATGTTATAAGCTATGAACAAATGATGAGAAGAAAAGTATGCTTGTTCCCTACTCATAAAAAAGGGGGCACAGCCAATCAATCAGAGTTGAGTATAGGTAAATGCGGCTGGGGGCAGAAATGATCAAACAAAGCAGCTACATGAACAACTCCCTACATTTCTTTATAGCCCAAACAAAGACAAACCATATATCTATGTCAGCATTTCAGAAAGAACATTTTATTGCTTAATATCTCTTTACAATAGAACATACATTTCTTAAAGGAGAAGGAAAGGTAAAAAGAAAGTAATGCTACACTGAGTCCTCTATCAAAATGAACACAGGATTTCTTGTTTCTTTTTTTTTGTAAACATGATGTTTCCTCTCTCAGGAACAACCTTAATTCCAGGGGCCAGAGTCTGCTCAGTTCTCTCTTTTCTCCCCTCTCCTGCTCCACCCTCCCACCAGAATGCTTAGAACTCCCTTCCCTCTCCATTAGGAATGTGTGATTTCAGCTATAAGGGCTGGAGCAGGAAGGAAGCTAATTAAAATGGCAGCTGCTATCTCAAGCAAACCGAGAAAGCTTCTAAAACTGTTTACTCAGGTATGGTAATGGTTTCTGCAGAATATTTATTCTAGGTGGCACTAATGTGGCAAATTCATCGTCAGCAAAATTACTTTTCTTCTCCTTTAAAGGGTCACTATGTATGTAAATTTTCTGCAGAACTACCCTGTGGTTTTTGCAGAACAGGTTATTACAAAACTTAGAAAGGCATGTCTGCTATGGAGTTTTCCATTTACAGAAACTGGTTATTTAAAGGAGAAGGAAAGGTAAAAATCAATGAGGGGGGTGTAAAATGCCCAACATTTGATTGTAACTTTCCTTCCCCTTTAAAAGCATTAAAACACAAATATAAAGAGTTAAATACATGATGAAGAAGGTTGTTTGAACACGGTCTGCATCAATAACAAAAGCCTGGTCATTAATACAGAAAAGGAAAAAAAATTACAAAGACACATGGAGCTGCACTTTACCCATGTATGGTACAACACCCAAAGTAAAAAAAAAAAAACTTTCATTAACTTAAAGGAACAGTAACACCAAAAAATGAAAGAGCTTTAAAGTAATAAAAATATAATGCACTGTTGCCCTGCACTGGTAAAACTGGTGTGTTTGCTACAGTAACACTACTATAATTTATATAATAAGCTGCTGTGTAGCCACGGGGGCAGCCATTCAAGCTTGGAAAAAGGAGAAAAGGCACAGGTTGCATAGCAGGTAACAGATAAGTTCTGTAGAATACAATAGTGTTTTATCTGTTATCTGCTATGTGCCTGTGCCTTTTCTCCTTTGAATGGCTGCCTCCATGGCTACATAGCAGCTTATTTATATAAATTATAGTAGACTTTCTGAAGTAAACACACAACTTTTACCAGTGCAGAGCAGCTGCACATTTTATTTTAGTTACTTTTATACACTTTCATTTTTTGGTGTTACTGTTCCTTTAATATATAAATATATGTAAAAAAAAAAAAACTAAATTACAAAACTGACAGACAGTTTTTTTTCTAAAAACTAAAAATCAACTGATTGTAGATTTACATGGCAGCTTCAATTACAGCTATCAGATATGGGATCAGTTATCCAGAATGCTCAGGGCCTGGGGTTTTCTGTATAAAGGATCTTTCCTTAATATGGATCTGCATACCTTAAGGCTGCTTAAATATCATGTATACATTAATTAATTCCAAATGGATTATATGTTAAGTGAGATCAAGTAAAAGGTACTGTTTTACAAAGTAAAAGAAAATAATTTGTAAACAATTGGAATTATTTGCTTATAATGGAGTCTAGGTGGGATAGCCTTTCCGTAATTCCGAATTTTTGGATAGGGTTTCCAGATAACGGATTACAAGGGCCTTAAGCCCACTGTAAAACAAGGTACCTGTTCGTCAACTTAATATTGATCTTTGTGGCTCATTTAGGGGTTGATTCACTAAAGGGCGATAAAACTAGCACTATTTATAGCATGCGTTAAAAATGTTATCGCTTCTTATTTTTTGCGACTTCACTAAAAGGACAGGTGTTATAATTAAGACGCGATGTTCTTTGCGTTATTTAACTCACGATGAGAGTTTTTCTTGCATTAATTCCCGCCACATGCATTATTTCCCGCTGTGCGTTTTTTGCGCATGCGATATGCGTCTTAACACATGCAAAATGACTTTGATGAATCGGGACTTAATTATGGCATGCATTTTAAAGCAAAAAAGCATGTGTTAAGCGTTATCAACTTTTAGTGAATCGGCCCCTTAGTGTTTAAATAAAGCATACAACTGAAAAAGAAAGCAAAGACTGCATTTGAGTCAATGGGTTTGCTTGGTCTTCTGTACTTTTATAGTGTATAAAAGTTCATTTACTTCATCTTTATCATGCATTTTCTAAAATCAGTTTCTAAAATCTATTTGCACAGAGCACTGGGTGGGTCCAAGCAAATACTGAATTGCATACAAAACCTTCTGTGCACCCTGCTATCTTTAATTTACACAGCCTACAAGAAATTAGAGGGGTCATTGTTTATGACATAATATTTTTGCAGAGATGCATAACACAAAGGGGCAGATTTATCAAAACCCGAGTTCGAATCCCGAATGGGAAAAATTCGGATTGGAAACGAAAATTTCTGAAGATCGCAAATATCCCGAAAATGCTTACGAAAAAATCGTATTAGTCACGAAAAAATCGTATTAGTCACGAAAAAATCGTATTGGCGATCCGAAAGTCACGTAATTTTCGTACCAAACCATTGCAAACAGCGTCAGTCTTTCCGTATTTTTCGCGCGGGCGCACGACTTTTCGCGCGACTTTTTCGTGCGCCCGCTCGAAAAAAATCAGGCGCGAATCCGCTCGGCGCGTTGTAACTTACAACTTTATACTGTTTTGTAGCTATAACTCCATTTTTAGTTAATATTATGAAACAGCAGATATTCATTCGGGGGCTCTTAACCATTTTTAACAATAGCTAAAAAAAATGAAAGACAGCCTCCGGGAGTTAGAGTATAATTAAAATCCTATTATGTTGTTTGGTTTGACTTAATGAAACAATGCTTTAATGCTAGGTTTTTATAACTTTTATTAATATACTTTTCTGTCAGCTGCATCATTTAGCAGGGTGGATAGAAAGCAAGCTTGTGACCCATTGCACATGCCTTAATACCCATTGACACATGCCTTAATAAGCTGATTCAGCACAACGGAAATATTACATTGCTGTAATCTAATTGGTTTATTAGCCACACCGGGCTAATTCAGCCATAAGAATCTTGCTAAAAATAGACGACAAACTAGCTTCTGAAGTAACAATGACAATATAATAAGGACATTAAAACGGGGCATCCATTACAAATGTTTGGACTTGATTTGAGGTGGGATAGGCATGCAAAAATGGGTGCTTCTAACTTATGCTTTCAGGGAATAATAAAAAGCCTGCTTATTAGCTCAATTAACATAGAATCAAGAACAGAAATCTAACCAAAACAAACCAATTGTTCTCTGAAATATCATAGAACAATTGTTTGGGAAACTATTCTATTTTGCCAAAAAAGAATGAACACAGTAAGCACTATGTGGTCTGCACCAGGAGGGAGCTCCCAGTATGGGTGACAATGTTTGGTGGCTCTCATGCAGCTCGATCAATATGTGCATGAGTATGATGCCACCATTACTTAGGATCCAAATATGGCTGTATGCACCGGAATAAAGTATTATTTCCCCTAACCCAAGTGCGGGGTTTATTAGCCTGTACTTCCAGTGAGGGGAAACATTTTTCCTATAAGCGGTGCCCTTTAATGAAAAGTTGCTCTTGCTACACAAGTTTGAAAAAAGGGTTAAAGCAAAGCCAATAGATTGCCCTGCTCTTAAAAACAAATATTCAGCTTAAAGCACTTAGGAATCTGTTACCATCACAAGTACTGGATGTGCTTGAGGCAAGCCTAAGCTCTACTACACAAGGAAAAATCTATTTTGTCAGCAGAGAGAAAACCAGTGGGAGAAAATAATATATGCAGGAGTTATTCATTCTAATAAACTGCCCTGATATGACCCATAATTATAAACACAATAAATGTTTATACTCAAAAAAAAATATCCGTACTCCATTTACTATACTTGTGACATCACTTTTGTATACTCAGGGTACACTATTTATAAATATATAATTGTGGTGTAAAATTAAACACACACCCATTATCCAAAATGCTTGGGACCTGGGGTTTTCCGGATAAGAGATCTTTCCATAATTTGTCTCTCCATACCTAAAGTCTAATAAAAGATTATTTAAACATTAAATAAATCCAATTGGCTTGTTTTGCTTGAAATAAGGATTAATTATATCTTAGCTGGAATCAAGTACAAGCAACTGTTTTAGAAAAAGGAAATAATTTTTAAAAATTAGAATCATTTGCTTATAATGGAGTCAATGGGAGATGGCTTTCCTGTAATTCAGAACTTTCTGGATAACGTGTTTCTGGATAAGAGATCCCATACCTGTATTTACACTGCTAATGTCATAAATATGTATTAGAAACAGCTTCTGCTCTTCTATCTATGCAAGAGTTGGACACAGTAAAACTTTAGTTACTGATGCAGAGGGTGTCTCCTGATGCACATCTGCTCAGTTCTATCACACATTAACAGACAGATGCTCCTAATGCAGGTATGGGCTTGAATATTTGTGGCCAGAAAGAATTAGAGATGCATTACATGAGCCAATTCTAACCACCTATCACTAAGCCAGTATTATCGGCCACCATCCTAAATAGTATTTTGAAAACACTTTTCCATTACAGGTATAGGACCCCTTGTCCGGAAACCTATTATCCAGAAAGTTCGGAATTACGGAAAGGCCATCTCCCATAGATTCCATATTAATCAAAGAATTCACATTTTTAAAAATGATTTCCTCTGTAATAATAAAACTGTACCTTGTACTTGATCCCAACCAATATATAATGATTCCTTTTTAGAGGCAGAGCAATCGTATTGGGTTTATTTAATGTTTAAATTATTTTTTTTAGTAGACTTAAGGCAGGAGATCCAAATTACGGAAAGATCTGTCATCCGGAAAACCCCAGGTCCCAAGCATTCTGTATAATGGGTCCCATACCTAAAATTGCAGCATTAAAGTAACTAAAGGGGTTGTTCACCTTTAAGTTAACTTGTAGAATGGCCACTTCGAAGCAACTTTTCAGTTAGTTTTCATTATTTACTTTAAATTATTTGCCTTCGTCTTCAGAATCTTTCCAGGTTTCACTTACCCGGGCAGCCAAAAACCATTGCTCCTTGAGGCTAAAATTGTATTGTTGTTGTTACTTTTTATTACAGGTATGGGATCCATTATCCGGAAACCCATTATCCAGAAAGCTCTGAATTATGGAAAGCCCACCTCCCATAGACTCCACTTAAATCAAATAATTCAGAATTTTTAAATTGAATTTATTTTTCTCTGTAGTAATAAAATTAAGATATTATTAATCCTTATTGGATACAAAACATTCTGGATAATGGGTCCTATACCTGTACTTATCTTTGTTTTCAGACCCTCTTTTATTGATATTCTAGTCTCTCATTGCAAAGCTACTTTAGCAAATCCCTGGTAGCTAAGGTAATTTGGACCATAGCAACCAGATAACAGCTAAAATTCCAACCTGAAGAGCTGGCGAACAAATAGTAAAATAATTAAAAAACACAAATAAAAAATATAAAACCAATTGCAAATTGTCTCTACATCATACTAAAACTTAACTCACAGGTGAACAACCCCTTTAAAGTAATGAACAGATATCAAATATTATAACTGTCCCTCCAGTAAAACATGAATAATTAGGATGTATGATGTGATCTACAGTATTGATAACATTACTGGCACTTTATATTGTTTTTGTTAACATCTGCCACCACAGAAGTGTAATTTCTTCTTATTTTATGTGAGGTAAAGTCAAATGGAACACACTAAATAATTCCTGCAGAACAATACTAGATTTATAAAGTTAGATTTAATATCATTTGGCACAAGATTGCTTGGCTCTATTATCTCTCCAGACCAGGACTGGATAATGACAAATTGCTAGATATACACTTGCCGAATGATTTAAAATTCCAGAAGGGGCACTCACATAGCTGATAGATTCTCATGCCAACATCAGATAGTTGTATGATGGCCCATAAACTACAGGATATATAGGCTGGCTTCCCTACTAAAGACAAAGCTTGGGCTCACACAATTCAAATCCTGTAGATGCAAAGACAAGGAAAATATTTAATATCCTGCAACTGATATACTGACCATGTCTGATCAACAGTTGTGCAAGACTGCTAAATTGTTTACATAAAGGGTTATCTAGACAGGATCATTTATAGAGAGTGAACAGTGGGAAACTTTTGGGCTTATATATCAATTACTGAGTTTGTAAATTTGAGATTCTAATAAACTAATATTTTGAATGCTTGTTTTTTTATTAATAAGGAAAACTCGTTTAATTAAAAAAAAACCTTGAATACCTCGGATTTTAAAGTTTACAAACTTTAATAAAACTCAAATTGAAAATACGCTTTACTTTTTCTTGGACAACTACCATTGACTTCCATAGAAATTTGCAAGCTTTTAGATAATTTGAATGTGTTTTCTTTAAAAATACCTCAAATCGTAAAAAAAATCAAACTCTTACATTGATTAATCAAGGAATTTTTAAACCCTGCCAATCTATATTGGTCAGGTAGATCAGTTGGAGGGCCACATACACAACTAGATAAGCTGACGACTCGGTCTGTACTTTGTATAGCCACCCTTAGATAGTGTTAAGTTACAAATTAACATTTCTATCTTCAACGTATAGAACACTAAGGGCTCTGGCACACGGGGAGATAAGTCGCCCGCGACAAAACTCCCTGTTCGCGGGCTACTAATCTCCCCAGATTGCCATCCCACTGGCGAAAATGTAAATCACCGGTGAAATCGTGCAAGTTGCCTCGCCGCGTATGCCATCCAACCGGCGATTTACATTTTTGCCGGTGGGATGGCATTTCTTGGAGATTAGTCGCCCGAGACACAGGAGATTTGTCACGGGCGACTAATCTCCCCATGTGCCAGAGCCCTAAAGGTGGCCATATACGTTGAGATCTGCTCATTTGGTGAGCTCCAAACAAGCAGATCTTCAATTGATATGCCCACTAAAGGTAATGCCCTCCTTGTTGAATTTTATAGGGTCCTGGGTTTTTCACACGGTCTGTTAATATTCACAGAAACGGCAATGCCCAACCAGAATAGACCACATCAACAATTTTCAATAGAGTCCCTTTTCCTTCCTTTCCAGGCTTTCGACTATTGTGCGGGTTTCATTTTTTGCAGTAGTTTGCTTCTGGTGCAAACTCCATAGCCCTGCAAGGGCTGTGGAGTTGGATGTGTGGAGTCAGCAGCAATTTTGGTTACCTGGAATCGCAGGTGCCATAAACTAAGGAATCATAGTAGAAGCATTTATGTACTACCTCCACAGCCCTGCTGGGTAGGCACACTGGCACTCAGCAGGGAACTTGTTTGGAAGTCATAAATCTGTGTCCATTTTAGTAAGCCATACTTGTGGTTGTAGATAAGGTTTATTGTTGGAGTCACTTATTTATGAAATGCTGCACAGTTTCATAACCATTTCGGTAACAGGAAAGTTATGTTTAAACCAGTGAGAGTCATTTACAATTCTCCCAGACAAAGTGAAAAAGCAGTAAAGGCTGCAAGAGCACTATACTTAGTGCTTATACACAAAGCACTTCTGCCTGGGAAATGAGGGGACACAAGCCCCATTTAAGCCATAGTCCTCTATCACTTCATAACTTGTACCCCTGAATGACAGCCTTCCTTGCTGGAAACGACCCAAATGGCCTTGCATATGCATGAAGCAAAAAAAAACTGACACATAATAAGCTATCACTTCTGATTTAAAAACCACTTCAACCACTGGGTGGGGCATGCCTAAATCTCATACATCAAAGTCGAGCTTGAACAAAAGAACTTTGAAAACCTCAGCTACACCTGAACATGATGTGAAAATGACTGGAACTAATATGCATTCAGGTTCGAGGAATTAAATGATTTAAAAAGTGACCTAACAAAATCTAAGATGGCAACCTCCTATGCACAACTGAATGATTACAGTTATAGGAATTCTGAACCTCTATGCTTGTGCTATAAGTAAGGTGAAATGAAATGAGCCAGTTCTGTGATATGTGGCAGAACTAGAGAACAAAACTAAAATGTTCTCTAAATCGGCCAACTGCAAAATCATTAGCTAGGAAATATAGGTTTCATCATTAATGTAAACTATTGTAGGCTATTATACTGAAAGGATGTGTGCTATGGAAGCTGTATTTTAACAGATGAACAAAAACACAGCATGCATTATGCAAGTTTTCTATTTTAAATTATGTTACACGTCAGTGTTGATTCTGCCACAGTCATAATGTTTTTCTTTTGATTTCCACCTACAAGTCTGCATCTGTCCCCAGAGTCCTCACGCCGGCAATCAATTTCTTTCTAGTCAAGCAGAAAAAATACATTTCAGGGTTATTTTCTTATAGTAATGTAAGCCTGTGATGCAGTAATACATTTTAGTGCACCTCTGTGTTTTAATAAAGGTTTATTTCAACACGCTCTATGAAATAAAGGTCTCATTTACAGAAAAGGTTGAAATGTGACTGCATATAGCAGATCTCCATGACGCCATTAAGGTGGAGAGGCTTGCTCTATATTTTCCAGTTTAACTAAAGCTTCACCCTGATAACATAATAAAGTTGCACTGGATTTTCTCACATGATACAATTAAGGGCTGTTATATCCAAAATGTTGGGAGTGGTTTGAATCAGATACTGATATATGAATACGAGAGGGACTGAATAGAAAATCAGTTATACAAAGTAACAATAACAATAAAACTGTAGCCTCACAGAGCAATAGTTTTTTAGGTGCTGGGGTCAGTGGTCCCCATTTGAAAGCTACAAAGAGTTTGAAAAAGGCGACAAATAATTCAAAACCTGTACAAAATAACTAATGAAGACCAACTGAAAAGTTGCTTAAAATTGGTCATTCTAATAACACACAAAAAGTTAAATTTAAGGTGAACCACCCCTTTAAGTATATGTCCTTTAGAGCCAGAGATACAATAGGTTATAGCTAGATTTTAACGCCATGCTGGCCAGGGGACTGTCCTGCCTCTATCATTGGCTGTGGTTTCTGCCCAGCATGAACTGGATTAACAGGTAGGGAAGGAAGTGCAATTTTCAGTTGTAAGTATCTTGAAAGGCCTTGATTTAAAAACAATCAAACCCAGTAACAAAGCCTTTAAACTATATAAATTGTTATGTTTTAAACATTCATTTAGATCTGTTATGTCCTTCAGATCAAGAACAGCCGGCCGGGATGATTTGGACACCTTAGAAGGATGCCCCCAAGAGACTAAGCAGCTGTCATTTCATCTGCAGACAGTATCATCAAGACTGACAGGCCTTAGCCTAGAAAGCAGACCTTTCTCTGTATCAAAAGCCAAGGGCAAAATCTAAATAAACCTGCAGAGGCTATAACAGATTAATAAAAGTGTCCATTCAAACACTTTTCATAATCCTTTTCCTTTTTAAATTGTAAATAATTGGTCAACAAGGTCAGGTTAAGTGAAAGGCTGAGCACCACATATTAGACAGCATAATACCATCAGAGTTGATAACTAGGGAACACGCAGCATATGTAGAGCCACATTCTGATGTACAATCACCAAGAGATTTCCTAAAATGTCAGTAATGTCTTAAAT
Organism: Xenopus tropicalis; assembly: GCF_000004195.4. Classification (NCBI taxonomy): domain Eukaryota; kingdom Metazoa; phylum Chordata; class Amphibia; order Anura; family Pipidae; genus Xenopus; species Xenopus tropicalis. The sequence goes on from NC_030677.2 coordinate 129,567,146, forward strand.
TCTCCCCCCCCCCCCAAAAAAAAAACCTAGTGCCAGCAGTCATGTAGCTAGCTAGGAGATTTTCTTGTCTCATTTGTCTCATTCTTGTTGGAGATGGAGCACAGTTACATACTGGGCAATCTGTGACACATGGGTTTCACCTGCATTCCGCTGCATCTTTTGATAATATTCCGATAATACTGTACGAAAGATATTCGGTGCGTGTATGGCGGCTTGACCAGGTTAAAAGATTTTGATTGGGCGCCATTGAAGGCGCCCAAGCAAAATCTACGTTCAGGGCTGAATTGGCAGAAGGAGGTACAATCTCTATTGTTTCTACGTCCATATCTGACGATTCAGCCATGAATGTCAGTGGAGGGTGGGAACGATCTTTTGCACGAAAGATCGCAATTGCTACGTGTATGGCCACCTTTAGTGGGATCTACTATTACTAAGGGCTAAACTACAAGATCTGATCTCCAGAGCTGTAATGTAATGTTGGATCAGATAAAGTTGGATGGAGTGTTTTGTTCCTGCACCTACATTTGACAGTCTATGTATTTCAATGAGAAAAACCCTTGATGATGTCTGACAAACTTTTTTATCTCATCGGATGAAGGCGCCTCACGCTGCGTTACCTTCTGACAGGCATGTGATGTCGGATGGCAATCTTTTCATGTAGTTTACAAATCATAGTTTTGTATCAGTTCCATTATATTTTAGTCTATGCAGCTACATCAGATGCGTTGTGTTGATCGGACACCATCTTACAAAATCTCCTGTGGAGCTAAGAGACACTTTGTTGAGGTGAAACAATTCAGTTTTTAAAACAGAAGCAAAGCCTCCCTCACCGATAGCACCACCAGGGAGTCTCACAACTGCAACTATTTCTGGCTACAAAATGCATGGTTTCAAAGTGGGGCAGGTAGATGTCACCTTTCACTGCTTCAGATGCTCTTCTCTGCAGGCTCATTAGATGACCATGTACAGTTGAAGCTTGCTATGTCTGCAGTTGCAGATAGAAGGACCCCAAGCAGCCCAAGAAGAATGGCTCCCAACGACCTCCCTGAACTACTTACTGCATTTAGCTAGATTCAGAGATAGGCACCTGTTTGCAGAAGCTGTAGCTGCATATAGATCAGCAGTGCCAAATACTTCATTGACCAGAGCTAATACAATATGGCACCATAGCATTAAAGATTCTGAGAAAGAAATTTTACTGGTGAATTATTCTTGGGTGAAGACTTCAATAGATGTTCTCGAGTTTGGAGCCAAAGTAATGAAACAAGCAATGACAGCAAGAAGATCATTATGACTCTGGATGGTGAATATTCCCTTGAAGCCTAACCTTTGTTCTTTACTTTATAAAGGGAATTTGTTGTTTGGATCTAAGTTAGACAACATTATCCCAAAGGCTTCTGCAGGATAATCAGCCTTCCTCCCTCAAGGTAGAAAGTCGCTTCCAAGTCTGCTGAAATTTCATTTAAAGAAGCAAAGAACAAATCCTAGATAGTTGTTTCAGTCTGGAATAAGAGAAAACAATATATTTCTGAAGATGTGTACCACAAACCCTGCAGTCAACAGTGGGAAAAAGACTCACAATTCTGGTCCATATAGGCTCACACAACATCAGGATGTTTAATATCCTTGCTTCTGTGAATCAGATGTCTCTGACTAAAAAAAATATAACAAGGCTTTCTCAGTGATCCAAAGGGCTTGTCAAGTGCTTTTACCTCTCTAGTCTCTTGTTTAATGCATGTTAAAAATATATTAGTCAACAGAGCCTTTAATGAATCTGCCGGGGCCTCTGGGTCTTTCAGCCATTGCAGAAATTTGTTATATTTTAGAAATCATTTAAAAGGGTGGTTAAATATTTTTTTTTTTTTTTTTTTTCAAATTAAATAATTTTATAATGATAAGAAATGTTCTGGACCTGGAAATGTTCAGGTCAGTTGACAGCTCTGCCTGTTTTTGTGCCCAGGCCCACATGGAGGCCCACATGAACTTTTCAGGGCGGTGAAATGCCATCATCATCTCATTCTACAAGGACTATGAAAGTGTTATAGGCAGGCTCAGACTACTTCTACTCCTGATAAGCCATATAGGTCAGCTGTCTTAGTCTACTTTTAACCAGGGCTGTGGAGTCAAAAGCAATTTTTGGAACATTTTTTGGCACCACAAACTGAGGAGTGGAGTCGCAGTCGAAGGATTTATGTACGGACCCCATATCCCTGCCAGAGCTGTGAAGTCATACTTGGAAGCAACTTTGGGTACCTGGAGTTGGAGTCGGTGGTGACAAACTGAGGAGAGGGAGTCGGAGTTGAAGGATTTTTGTACTGACTCCACAACCCTGCTTTTAACACCGTCAAATTTTTAAGCCTGGCTTTAAGCCTAAATTCATTTGGGCAGTTGGTTCTTTAGGTTTCAGTACTTATTAAATAAATTAAATTGTTCTTGTGTTTTATTGCTGGGATTACATTGTGACTACTGCCACGTAAAGTACATAAAAAGACGAACTATGAAAGACATCACAATATTTTTTCATGAACTATATCAATAGGGCGAGCCCACATTTTCACTTGCCTTTCATGATACATTGTTGATAGTTTAATAGGATGGTGAAAGGATGAAGGGTTTTTGTCATTTGCTATCCTATCACATAGCAGGAGTGGTTAATCCTTTGGTGCTCAATGCTATATTATGGCGCAATGATATTCAGTACATTCAGTTCAGTAGTATACTGGGTGGAGAATCCCAACTGATATCTTTGTACCATATTCACTGACCACTTGTTGCAATAACAGCAAAAGTCAGGTCCTAAGAACAAAGAATATTAATCTCTTTTTGACACTGAGGGGGAGATTCACACAGGGAGATTAGTCGCGCGCGGCAAAACTCCCTGTTCGCGGGCGACTAATCTCCCCGTGTGCCAGAGCCCTTAGTATGATGTAGAGAGTAATTATTCAGAGACAATTTGCAGTTGGTCTTTATTTTTAGTGTTTTAATTATTTCAGTTTTGGGAGTTTTAGCAGCTATTTGATTGCTAGGATCCAAATTACCTTTTCAACTAGGGTGTGGTCTGAATGAAAGACTGGTATATGAATAGGAGAGGGCCTGAATAGAAAAATAAGTGCTAAAAAGTAATAACAATTAAACTGTAGCTTCACAGAGCAATAGTTTCTTGGCTGCTGGGGTCAGTGACCGCCGTTTGAAAGGTGCAAAGGGTTAGAAGACGGCAAATAATTCAGAAACTATAAATAATGAAGACCAAATTAAAAGTTGTTTTAAACTGGCCATTCTATAACATACAAAAGATAACAATCCCTTTAAAACACAGACACTTTCCTCAAACATGATAAGCAATTCAGACTAACAGTTGAAAATATATTCCCACTGAGTGCCATTCAGTAAGCCACAGATTAAAAGCACACAACATAATACTAAGTGGTAAACGCTTTTAAGGCAAATGCTTACAGAATTATTGGGGTGGAAGGCTGCTAATATGACAGGCAATACCTGCAGCACTCATACTAAAATTAGCCTCAAACCATTTATATTATGTTTTCTATCCAATGAACCTATTTAACGTTTTGCCCTTAGTATTGCATTGAAATATGAAGGAAATCTATCTTGTATAAGCAGAGTTTATTTTGCATTTATTATTCCTAAAAAAGATTTGAAATTAGGTCAGAGTAGGTCAAAGCAAGGGCTTCCACCCCAGGTGCCTTAAGTGTTGCCAGCATCCAACGTTGTCTGTTTTAGTTTTCCTATCTGTCTTGTGCACTGCATTAACTGTATTTAACAACTCACTGTTACCACATAAGAGCTGCTACCTGGGAGCTGCATATACAAACAATAGCAAAGCACACATACAATGCCGAATCTAAGAAGTGCAACATGGATGCAGTATGACTCTATGTGACCAATTACCATTTTTGAACTGAGCCCAGCACTTTAGCATCATCCTAATTTGTAACAGCGTGTTGGTGACCAAACTGGGGTACAGATCCCCTTGTCTGGTGACCTCAGATATTGCAGTGTGTGCCCAGTTTTAATACACTTTTCTCTACTGAGTTTATATGTTTAGATCCTATACAGCGAGCCTCTACTGGGAGCTTTTCTAGTTGACTGATTTTATTCTGACATAGAGCCACCAAAAGCTTCAAATTCATTTAAATTGCCTAAACTTTTAACAGATTAAAACAGAGTTGTCCTTTAGAAGACTTACTTTCCATATAGCCTTGTGACATATATCCATACTGTCTTGTGGTTACTGGAGAAGAAAACCCCTTAATTTAATATAATAGAAATATTACCCTTCATATTGTTTCATCAGAGTACAGTAGAGTTTAAAGCTGGCAGTATAAAGGCAGATTTTCTTGTTCTCAGATAAATGATTATATCGTGATCGTAAGTGATAGTTTGACCAAATGATATCCCATTCTCACAGAACAATCATGTACATTTTTTATCACAGTATGCTTCGCTGTGTATTAAATTTTTAAAACCTGTCTAATTGACTGCTGGAACAATATGGTCGAAGGATTGTAAATGTTGAGGTTGTTTGCAACCTATCAGTGTAACGATGAGAAGACTATTTTATCAGATCACATATTAAAATCAGCCAATTCACAGGAAAAAAATCTGCCCATATATGGCCACTTTAACCCTGCCATAGATCCTGTCAGTGGCACATGATAGATATACATCTAGGTAAGAAAATGGGCCAACACATACAGAACAGTAGTCAGACATTGCACCAGGGCACTTACCAACGTTTAAACTAGTAACAAAATCATAAAAATACTTGACTGTGCTATAATTCTTCATTTTGTGATCAAAAGCAAGCCGCATGTTTTTTAGCCAGAATAAACATTCCATTTTTTTGTTAGGTTTTCAATAGAGGTATCAGTAGTCTGCTGAGACAGCCCCTGAAAACAAAGGCTTGGTACGCTAACACCACACTGCTTTCTATAGCAACGGCTGTAGTGCCTAGTATAAAGCTGGCTGCTAATTAAACTCCCCGATGACAACCAAAAGGAATATAGATTTCTTCTGTGCCACTGTTATAATTCAAAGCACAAATGTACAAACTAAACATAATATATTTATGTTTCACTGTACAATACTGCAAGCAAAATGTAATTTGAGCCAATGGTGTACTGTTTAGAGCAAATCCTTGAAAAACAGCAGTAGTGTATTCTGCAATTGCATATAGAGTACCTGTACCTTAAGATATACCACCACAATAAACTGACAAAAATGATGCTAAATTTCGCTCTCTTTCTGTAAAACCATGTCAGCAATTTATAGACATAGCAGAAATCGTACCCTTAGGCTGCCACCATCTGACAAGCATTATCAAGCGAGCCAGACCAACCATGTGCCAGACACTAGGTTAATGCATTTAAAGAGAACTGTCACAGCACTAATACTGTAATGGATGTTTATTTAACAAAATTAGGATACATTTTTTTTACTTATATTTTTCAAGGATCCAAGTTTTAGTATTCGTCCTAATTCCAGCAGGATTTTTGCATGATTTTAAATTTTTTCTAAATCCTGAATTTTTAAGGAAACCTAATAAGAACCCAAAATGATGTGACTTAAAAGATCTGGGCAGCTAAATGGCACAATTTGCTCATAAATGATGTAAAATATTTATATTTCTCAAATCTGAATATACACCATAAGGTTCAGGTAGTCAGAAAGGAAGAGCTCAACCTGAACCCGCCAGCAATTGGTGTGCAAAAGTCAGCCCGAACCCCGGTTGTCAGGCCAGCCCGCACATCACTAATGCCCTGCATAGTGACAGTATCATAACAAACAAACTACAACAAAGGCACAACTATTTGTCTACCATATTAATATATTTCTTGTGGAAATAATTATAGCTAAATGCAAAATATTTTTCTTTATTTGTTTCCATATTGTCCTTAATGGTAACAAACATGCAGCAGGAAAGCACTTACACCCAGCTTTCAAATGTCTTCCCATAAAATTCAATAGGATCCACAAGTGGGGGTCATATGTGCTTTTCAAGCAGCTGCAATGGGATGCATATGGCACTAGTCTAAAAGGAGTTATGAAAGAGAGAAAAAGAGAATGTCTCCTGACATTTATGGAACTCATAGTGGGCTGATATGAGACAAGACCAGTAACAGTAGTAATTCCCTAACTGTGCATATCTTGTACAGAGTACAAACATAGGATACTGCCACTCTAGGCTAGAAACAACCCTCCCACTTGCATCCACATTCTTCTGTGTCTGCACCCAGAGGAGCTGTGTCAGCCTGGGTACAGACACATGTGCCAACACAGTGTCTCAGACACATGAGAGAGCAGATGCCAACGGATTAGCTAATTCTTAACCTGTGCTGAAATGCAGAAAGTCAGCCTCATGTGGCATTAGTCTAATATTTATCCACTATAGGTATATCTCTGCACAATTTATCAAGGATAGTTTTGTGGCCCTATAATACATATTATCAAATGATTTTACTATAAGATCCTAAATGTGAGGATATAAGTAATGGAAAATATATAATTTAACTCAAGTATCATAGAAATTGAATTTTCTAACATGGTGAAGCACACATTAAAAATACATGGCTTCATTTTACTCACATTTTTAAAATAGTCCGAGCAGACAGCCATTTATTTGTCTGAAATTCTGGTCAGTGACAGAAGCCTGGGAGACCGTTTTTTGGACTGGTGCAATCAACTGCATGACCTCCTTCTCCTGCATAGCTGAATTACGGCCACTGAAAGGCAATCCTAAATTGATTCATGTCTGAATTCAGCATCATGGCTGGCAAGGGAATCTGCAAATTAGAGAATCAAAAGTTCAGAGAGGGAATTTTTACACACATATTACTGCTTTTGCTCAATATTGCTTTTCCTCTTCAGAGAAATAAAGTCATAGCGTGTAGAAAATGGGAAGCACTTATATACGTTTATATATATATATATATATATATAGTTTTATTCTATCTAGCCAGTCCTAATAACACTGAAAACTATAAAATCACTATTTATTGCTTTTTCCTCCCATTTTCAGTAGTTCAGTATTAGCGATCAAAAACACACAGATGGTCCATACATGTATCAATAATATTATAACATTTGTATAACTATTGTTAAGAGTATGATGGTCTGTAAATCCTGACCAATATCCATGTAAAGTCAGTCATTCACAGGGGCCGGAACTAGGGGTAGGCAAAATCTGGTAGGGTGCAGCGCTTGGGGGGGTGCCAGGCAGGGACCTCTTCTGCCTACCCCTTTAGTCCACGCCGGTGCAGGGGCGAGGTGGCAGGGCTGGCTGCCCATGGCACCCGGTTGGCTTGGACTACCCCTGGTCAGTCAGTTTAGGAATCAGGCAGGTTTGAAAATGTAATCTGCCGAGGCACCATGTTAGTCAGTCCATAGTTAATTGATAGATCCAGTTCTTGTGCTCCTCTTTACTGCACTGCTGTTTTAATCACTAAGCAAATTAGTTGAAAATGAAGAACTGTGAAAAGGTCATATTTCTAGCTTTCCAGATAATACATTTCCTGATGATACTGATGCCATACCTTAACTGCAATTAATCAGCAGGAGAGATAACATCTTGCAGTTCCTAAAACTGCTTTTCGTATGATGATATGGTCATTTAGTGGTTCTCCACAAGTGACTTATGAATTTTATATTAGGGATGAACCTAATCCTTGAAATCACATAACATTTGGTCACATAAACATGGAAGTTAAAAACTTTTCTGTTTAAACCCTTCATGGCCTAATCTGCATATGCAAATTAAGATTTGGATTTGGTTCGGCATTCGGACAAATCTTTCACAAAGTATTTGTGGTTTGGCCAGATCCCAAAATAATATTCGGCGCATTGCTATTTTATGCGCTACAAGGAAAGAAAATCCCCTTGTTGACAAAGTGCATTACATTTTGCCACTATTCTCAAAGCCCTTTAAATCTTACAGTGCTACAATCAATCTGCTCTGCTTGCAGATTTTCCTCTGTATTCATTCCCTTCCTATTTTAATTGAAAGCTTTGCTTGGATTTTAATCCAATTTCTATGCATTTATATATATAATTACAAAATAATAATAATAATAATAAAACATTTAGTTGTGCAACATCATTTGGGGAAGGTTTTCTATAAATGAGAAGGAGACCTTGACCAAAATGCTATGAGCAGGTTAGCAAGTGACCTTGTAACTGCAAAGGTCCCATTCTGACCCCCTTGGGTGTTCTTGTATAGCATCGCAGAGCTCCTACAGCATAACAGGCCTATAATAAAGCTACAAGAATGTTGCTATGGGATGCATCCTCAGAATGGATAGTTTCTCTTTAAATGTACAATAAACCTTTATATTTACTTCAGATTTTTTTTATTCCATTTATTGAGAGTACACAGACATATTGCTTAGTGATATACACAATGGTATTGCACAACTAGTCGCCAAAAAAAAAGGCCAGACAAAATAATAATAGTTTACAATCTACTTTATTGCTTATTCTTTTTCTGCCTTAGGCTAATGGTATACATTAAAATTTTACATGTTCTGTGTAATGTAAATTTTAAGTGATTAATGGCATAATGTTAAGCCTGATGCTAGGGAAATGCATTATGCTTTATATTTTGGTGGGACCACAAAAATGCTGTAAAATGTGGGAAAACTTAAAATTAGGGTATGCAAAGCTTTCACTGTATTTTAGTTACCCCTAAAAACCTTTATTTATATCATAATCATCCTTATCTACTCACAAAGTCTTTCTATAAGTCTTGCTATGGTTCCATAATTATTTGACAAAAAAATATCAGTGTAGGGCTGTGGCTGAAAATGTAATTTTGTAGATTGTAAGCTCTTTTGGGCAGGGCCCTCTTCACCTCTTGTATCGGTTATTGATTGCTTTATATGTTACTCTGTATGTCCAATGTATGAAACCCACTTATTGTACAGCGCTGCGGAATATGTTGGCGCTTTATAAATAAATGTTAATGTAATGTAATGTAATTTGATGCTCAGCAAAAAGCTATGTGTTTAGTGACCCTAAGGGGCTGATTTACTTACCCACGAACGGGTCGAAATGAGTCCGATTGCATTTTTTTCGTAATGATCGGTATTTTGCGATTTTTTCGTATTTGTTGCGATTTTTTCGGCTTCTTTACGAATTTTTCGTTACCAATACGATTTTTGCGTAAAAACGCGAGTTTTTCGTAGCCATTACGAAAGTTGCGTAAAATCTGGCGATTTTTCGTAGCGTTAAAACTTGCGCAAAAAGTTGCGCTTTTTTCGTAGCGTTAAAACTTACGCGAAACTTTGCACCTTTTAAGTTTTAACGCTACGAAAAATGCGCAACTTTTCGCGTAAGTTTTAACGCTACGAAAAAAGCGCAACTTTTTACGCAACTTTCGTAATGGCTACGGAAAACTCGCGTTTTTACGCAAAAATCGTATTGGTAACGAAAAATTCGTAAAGAAGCCGAAAAAATCGCAACAAATACGAAAAAGTCGCAAAATGTTCGTTTTCAGGTCGGAACTTTTCCAATTCGGGTCGGATTCGTGGGTTAGTAAATCAGCCCCTAAGTGTCAAAAATGTTTAGTGTTTAGTGTTTTAGTTTTAGTGTTTAAAAAGTGTTTAGTGACCCATTAGTGTCAAAAATGTTAATCCGGCTAAAGGATAATAAAGAATTAGGCACAAGGACCAGCTTCTTTCCAACCTTTCCGAAGTACAGACAACTGCCTGCATTCATCAGAGCTGTACTGATAATAGGTGGGCAAGGGGAGACATGTAGGTGTCCCCTCTTTTGCACTCTACCTTGCACTTTATTCAGATGCACAAGTCAGAGAGCAATGGCAGCCACATGGTGCTACAGAGCTCTGTGCCTATGGCCTGCTTATGGCAAGTGTTCAGTAAAGGGCTGCCTTGTTCCCACCAGCACTGCACTCTGCATATCGCTCCAAACTTTAATCCAAAAGTGCTACATAAATAAGCACTAAGGGCCATGATTTGTATCTGGGGCTTTTAGTAAGTAAGCACTCAATTGTTAGGCCTCATCCAGAGAAAATATTTATTTGTGCCATATATATATATATATATATATATATATATATACTATAATGCTGACTAAAAAGGGTTATTATGCACATGCGTGTGACGTAGGAGCCTTAAATGCACTTGACACGTGCATAATGAGTGAGTTGTGGCACTCGTTTATTATGTGCATGGATGTGCCGCAACTTGGTTGCCCGCTACAGGAACTCTTCCCTGGTGTGGGCAGCCTAGTGCTGCAGGGTGTTTTGGTTTTTTTTTTTTTTTTTAAATATTGATTCCCCCAACCAAAGTGTGGGCTCTATTAGCCTGCCCCACCTGTGGGGGAAACATTTTATGGTGATTTTTCTAGGTCAAGCCTAAAGTCTGCAAGACGCCATATATAAACTTGCAATACAGTTGTTAAAAAACATGTGATTAAAGTCTGCTGCTACCAATGAGTTGTGCCTGATGACTGGCTGCAATGGGTTATTAGACCAGGTGATCTTTAATTACATAGCCCAATAGTTGCACCTATCTGGTACCACTTAAATCAAGTTAATTATATACAGAGGTGTAAGGTCATGTGCCTGGGCCTCTGAGCTACAGTTTTTTCCAAAGCCCACCTTCCATGTGCACAAAGAGGAGCACAACTTGCACCCGACCAAATGGAGTGGGACACGCAACCAACTACCCTCTGTCTGACCTAACAGTCACAGGGGCTACTGCCCTGGGAGCTCTGGCATTTATGGGATACTAAAACCAATGCACAAAAAGCACCCAGAGTAACCCAATGTGCCATTACCTTTAGTCTTACTACATAATGCCAACTGCACTGATCTGCTGCTTGGTCATTGTATTAGCGCATCTGTGGTTATGAAATCATTGGATGAAGGTCAGAGAATTTTTGCATTTAAAAGATGGGGCAGTTCACATTGTTTTGTACAAAACTGTTAGGTTTGCATGCATGTTATAAATATGCTGTGAATAAATTCTGTGAATGTAATAACCTCAGATCTCATAACAAACTGTATATTTAATATAAAATCAACAGGACATAATCCCCATCTATATATATTATATTAAGACTGTTAAGACATCCTTCTCAGTAATTTATTCTTAAATTCCTAAATATAAAGTAATGTTTTTCAAATAAAGGTATATTTGGTTACATCAAACACAAGGGCAACTAATTTTCCATTAAAAAATATGCCAGATCTTTGTCTCATTTTAGAATCTTTAACAAAGTCCCTAAGGTCACAAATCATGTCAGTACAACTGCTCACCATCCGGACTGCCTCAAGGGTGTCAATCACTTTACAGAGCTTATACGGACCAATTAAATGTGTAGCACTGCTCTGGCTCCCATTTTACCTAAGTGATGGCAGAATACATATCAAGAAATGCTGCAAGCCTTGAGGTGATTCCCAGCAGCTACATTGATTTCTCAGGGGGAAGAAACTAGCTCTGCCAGCACTTGCTTCTCCACAAGACCTACATAAACATGGATTAAATGTCACGATGGATTGGACTGTCATTGTGGTATATATACTAGTGCTCAAGGTAGTGGCAGGAATTAGAGATTCATGACAGTCAAACATCTGTTTTTCTCGTCTAGGTGCTGTCAGCAACAGAGATCCAGAGAGCAAAAAAATCCAGGCAATCCAATCTTTAATTTTATGAAAAACAGATGAAGCAATGGAGAAAGGACAGGCTTTTGTACATTTCTCTCTGATAGCGAATGTATAGTAATGCAAAATATTTTCACCCCTCCTCCAGGAATTGAGCCCATTAACCTATAAAGAGTCTCTTGAGTATTACAATTGGGCTCAGGGTTATTAGGCCCATTAGCTTACTGCCTGATCTTCCTCTGCTTAAGTTTAAGCATCTTAATAGCAGCAATGATCCAGGAATTTAAACTTGTCACAGGAGCTCCCCATTCATCAGAAAATGTGGTTGGCCTGTCATATGAACTGATGCTACATAGCTTATTATTAAATTCTGATGCTAAATGCACTTATTGCGGAGCTGCCATGTAGTAATTATGTGTATTTATTACTAGTCAGCCTCGTATCATTTATTTTCTGTATATAGAGAATATTGTGAGTGGGTCACTAAGCTCAGTAACTGACAGCAGCACAGAGTATTAGCAGTAAATTAGCACAAAAAAAATGGGAGCTATGCCTCTTTAGAGGCACAGATCTTTAATGATAAATGGCTGTGGTTGCCTTGGGCAGAAAACCAAAAACATACAGAAACCAAAAACATAATGTACAACATTTCTTCCCTACTTCTTTAGTTAGGCTTTAGTTTTGAGAAGTACCTAGACAGTTGCAGTCCAAGTATATTCTTTACAATATAATCATGAGAAAATTATATTTGTAGCCCTTGCACAATCCCAATGATCCTATGAAATGGTTAAAGAAAAAGGCCCCATCTATAACGGAGGAGTGTGTGCCAAGAAAAGGATTTAGAATATGAGAAAATAATTCACAATTCAACTAAAAATAAACTGATCTCGACACTATAGAAATCTATATGAATGGTTTATGAATCACCTTTTTCAGGCTTTATGCAAAGTGGAAAAGTATGTTCCCCAGTTTAAATGAGGAGGTGGTTGTAAATCTGGGAGGTTGTTGTAAAGACAATTTATATGTGGTTAATTTAACTCAGAGATAAAACTGATACGTTTTACATGTTTACATATATATTACTATACTCCTCAGAGGCTGGCAAGGATTTTAGGGATAAAGAGGTTAAATGTCCTTTATGTGCAGCTAAAATTTCTACACTTTGTATGGAGTTACCCATTAATTCAGTCATATTGGAGGAATGTTAAATTATATGTCAACAAGTATTCAGCTACAAATACAAGCATCCCCCAAAGTATGTTTACTAGAGTAGAAACATAGGAGACTAGAAAGATTCATTAAGGGCCGCCTCCTGGGATTCACAGTGCACACAAACAAGCCAAGGCACACATACATGCAGAGTTCTGCCTTTTGCTTCCACACTTCTTCCTGTTACAGTTAAAACTGCGTTATTTCTGGTCATGTCATCTCACACTGCCCATCACTAAATGGTAGATCAAAGGAAAGGATGTAAAAGGGCAATATTTATATATAAATATATTGCAGTTTGGCAAGATTCTTTAATAGGTCACTTAACATACTATAATCCTGGGAGTAAAGTTTTCCTTTAAATAAAGAAATGAGAGCTTGTCCTCTTAAAATTGTACAACTATATGGTTGCAAAAAGAGAATTCATGATTTTATTATAACTGACTTATACAAATCAATGTATAAATACAACAGCAAAATGCACAAATCAATAGTTGATGAATGGGGAAAGAATACATGGAACCATGCTGGAAAATGCCTGTCCTTGCAATTAAAAATTACATATTTTTGCAGTAGACTTACAGGGCATGTCAACCCAACATTAACATTTGTCCAATAAAAAAAAAACAATTCTAAGCAACTTTGCAGTATACATTCATTACAAATTTCAGTGGTTTTCATGGTATTTATATATGTAATTGCTACTGAAAGCAGTGTTTGTCTCTTTCTGTTCTCTGCCCTGGTGGCTCTGACATTAAATCAAGTCAGATAATTAACAGATCTGTCTTTGCTGGAGGAGAGTGACTTTTCCAACATTGTTTAAAAAGTCACATGATCCATCTTATCCAAAGGTATCTGTTCTTGCATAACCAGCTATGCCAGCATAACTACAAATGTTATATTAAAGATGCCTTGGTCAAGGCAGATATTGCTCCAAAGAAAATAGTTTTTGTTACTGTTATTTAACATGGAATTAATGGTTTACAGTATTCATATAGGGTTTTATATAATTTTAATTACCCATTAGCCACTGATAATGATTAACCCGTCTGTTATTTCATATTTGTCACATTTTTAAGTTATTGTGTTTGTGTTACAGCATCTGTCTGAAACCATATCATTTTCACATTGCCTAGTATGCATATTGAAGGGAGCCGAGTTCTATTTCGAATAGATTGCTATGGCAAGGAGAAAAATTACACAGCATCTTCAAAAGCTGCAGCTAATAATGGCTGCAGCACGAAATATATAATTGATGAGCTAAAATAGTTTGATTTTCCATTTAATGTTTCTGTAAATGCTCCCCTGTTAACCTTTCTCTTAGCCTCTCGCCCCCCTGGGTTTAGTACCGTAGCTCTGCAGTATGGTTATGCAAGTTTTGTATAAAGGATATGTAAACACAGAAATAAAATTGATGTAAATTTGTTCAGATTCAAATTGCTCTGCAACTAGAGAAACATCAGATTACTCTTGATTTACTAAGCACAGCAACATCAAAAAAACCTTTCTTTTCTCAGTTAGTAGGCCAAAATTACCAGCAGGTGACGCTGTTACAAAACTCATTATACAGGTATGGGATCCATTATCTGTAAACCCATTATCCCAGTGGTTCTCAACCTTCCTAATGCCGCAATACAGTTCCTCATGTTGTGGTGACCCCAACCATAAAATTATTCCTAAACCATCAGAAATATATGTTTTCCGATCGTCTGTGAAGGGGTTGTTCGCCCCCCAAAGGGGTCCCGACCCACAGGTTGAGAACAGCTGCATTATCCAGAAAGCACCGAATTATGGAAAGGCCATCTCCCATAGACTCCATTTTAATCAAATAATTCAGATTTTAATAAAACAATAATAAAACAGTACCTTGTACGTGATCCCTGCTAAGATATAATTAATCCTTATGGGAGGTAAAACATTTCTAGTGGGTTTAATTAATGTTTAAATTATTTTTTAGTAGATTTAAGGTATGGCAATCCAATTATGGAAAGACCCCTTATCTGGAAAACAGGTCCCATACCTGTATTACCAGTTTTAACTGAAACGGCTAATATCTTGGAAACAATTATGCCTACTGTCACAAAAAAACCTATGGCTTTTGTTTTTTCTTGAGCTAAAATTTACAAATTCCATGTTTGATCCTTGCAATGTAGATAATTTGATTAACAGTGAAAAGAGAATCCTGCTGCATAATGGACTACAGTTAACAAAATAATCACCTTAATAATTGCCTTGAGAGGAAACTTTGGCAAATTGTGACGCCGCGTATGCCATCTCACCGGCGATTTACATTCCAGCCGGTAGGATGGCATTTTTGGGTGATTAGTTGCCCACGATAAGAAAGATTTGTCACGCGGCAACTAATCTCCCCGTGTGTCACGGCCCTAAGAAATAACAAAAACAATGATTTAACAGCAGGCAAAAATATGTTCAGCTCTAGCCCTATTCATTAAACTCATGTTCATTTAAGAACTATACTTTTTCAATTTCTGCAGAACGATCCCTAACCACATAAAACAGGGTGGATAAACCAGATATTAACCGCCTTTAAGGATCACACATCTCATCTGGCTTCCTGCTTGTTATCTCAATAAACAGGTTCCACCCATGACACACTGATTGACTGTGTTACTGGATGATTTAGTAAACACAAAACACATACCTTGATACCGGAAGTACAGTGTGTTTGATTTTTTTAAATAAAAATACACTGGATTGCCTGTCTGTGTGATATTAGTTTATTTCTCAGAACAAAGATTTGTAAAACAGGAAGAAGCTGAAAAACAATACATTTTTCATTTATCATTCCTTTGCAATGCCTAGAAAATATAAATGCTCTCCATCTATCTACCTCTAATGTAAGCATTACTTTTGATCTAACAGATTCTTTATTGTGTGAATGCTTGGTGTATATATCACAGCCTCAGTAAATCTTTTAATCTTTTTTTCTGGCTTTGTAAAATACTTTTATTGTCTCTTGCTCTGTCATTACTTAGAGATCGGATATGTTCCATCATTTAATGTGTCTGATACTGGCTGAAGCTTTAGCCAAAGCACTGATTTTCCTTTGAACAATAGAAGGATGAGCTGCTTACTTTAGAGGAAGCGTAATTTGGTCTTTTCTGCTAGATTTTTATTCTTCGCTAATACAGGTATCGGACCTGTGATCTGGGGTTTTCTATGATCTTTCTGTAATTTGGATCTCCATAACTTAATATACATAAAAATAATAAATATTGAATAAACCCAATAGGATTTTTTTGCCTCCATTAAGGATTAATGATATCTTAGTTGGGAATTACAAGGTACGGCTTTATTATTACAGAGAAAAAGGAAATTAGTTTTAAAAATTACAATTATTTGCTTATAATGGAGTGTATGGGAGATGGCCTTTCCGTAATTTGGAACTTTCTGGATAACGGGTTTCCAGATAAGGAATCCCATACCTGTATACACCAGCAAAAAGGTGTTTTTATAACCAATTTGGCTTTAAATGCACCTATTTGCAATATTCATTACATATTATGCTTTCCTTCTCCTTTAAGCAAATATTTCTAATTTTTAAATATAATTTCCTTTCTCTCTGTAACAATATACTTGTGATCCTAAATATCCATACTGGTGGCAAAACAATCCTACTGGGTTTATTTCATGTTGAAATGATTTTTTGCAGACTTAATGTATTATGGTTAGAGCAAGATTTCTAATCTAGAAAACCCCATGCCCCAAACATTTCAGATAACAGATCCTATATCTGTATATTGATACTGTTGGGAACATCAAATAAGATATGTAAGAACTCTTCCTTTAAAGAGTTCCCATAGACCCGTCAGAACCATGCGCTAATGATAAGCAGCATTCATCATACCAGCCATAAAGTCTAGAAGAGAAAAGGTGTTACATTTAAATTTGCCCATCTCAACCGGCCCTACACACACCAATATACGATATTCAGTGGATGTATGGCGACTCAAACAGGCGACCGATATTGCAAAGGCTGCGGATATTGGTCATCTTGAAAGGTTTCTTTTCTGTAAAAATATGTGCAGGTAAATATATTAAGGAGGCAGTGATGATATAGAAAAACAATTTCTCTCAATACATCTCTCTTTCTCTTTATAATGTTTAAAAAAAACACACACACACACAAAGTAAAATAGCAATTTACAGTTTTACAATCGCATTTTAAATCATAATGAAAGTACTTAGCCTTGTATTTTGTACTTGTATTTTAAATATTCAGAGAAAAGTAATATGATTATTCCTTCTGGTATTATGCATACATAGCATGAATTCCATGCCAATCACAGGCTGCTCAAAGTAAGGAGGGAAGGTAGATTAAAAAACAGCAATATAATCTAATGATTACATTTTCAGCAGACTTGCAAAGGTTTGTCAGAAAGATGGGTATATTTTAGAGATAGCTAAAAAGTTACTAATTGGTTTTCTTATTTCCTTCCCCACCCAGGCACAGTACACATTACATATTCAGGTATAAAACAGAATAATACAAGTCTTATTCAAAATTTCACAAATCACTGTTAAAGTGAGGATGTTCCTAATGCAAAATGTTTGATGAGTGGTTTAGGAATTTATTATATTTAAATTATTTTTTTATAATGTTCATAGAACAACATAGTTAAACTGGATTCAATAAACATAAAGCATTCCAAATAACTGTGTGCCTGTTTGTGCGTGCCTCATCATTTTATATATGATCCTCATGTGTGGTGTAGGCACAAACCTGCATGCAGTTGGTGGTACAGATGGGAGTAACTATCAACACCAATAGAAAGTTGTTTTATCCTGAGATGTTTCACTTTTGCAATTGCACATAGGAATATAATTTAAAAGTCTTCAGTGACACTATGTAAAATATCACTTTGGAATAACCATACATACATTAGTATTATAACACTGAATTAGCACAACTCAATTTTTAACTTTCATCCTTCCTCATTGCACCCAACAAAACAAAATAGAATCCAAAACAGTAGTGCTAAACAAACATTTTGTAATACCAAAGAGCTCAAGTTGACTGTGTATTTGTTACATATAAACCACAGGACTGTAAGCACAGATCATCTTTTTGCTACTAAGTGAAAGCTGGTGGGAAACAAGAATGCAACTTGTTAAAAAAGGAATTATTGGAGTAGAATAATTTCTTCTCTTCTTTCACTTTCATGAACACTCCACAGAGCAACCTAGCAAGCATCTGTAGGCTAAAAAAAAGCTTTTCTATCTGCATCCTATCAAGTTTTGACTTTCAGTTTTTAATTTACATAATATATACAAGGTTAAATAAAAAATGTTAGAATGTCGTGGAATTTCATTTTGGGTTGTAAACTCCATTAAATACATAAAAAATATTAACCCTGCTGCTGAGCATTTATATTTTATACAGTCAATGTAAAGTACACTACAATCTAGTAAAATTTCCGTTCGGTCTATAAAAGTTCACCAGTATGGCACCTCAAATCTCATGAAGTACACCGATATAAAGTGACAGAACTCTGCAGTTTGAAAAACACCACTGCCTGAGGTATGGGGTCTGTAATCCAGAAAGTCTGGAATTACGGGATGGCCATCTCCCCTGGACTCCAATTTAATCAAATAATTTAAATTTATAAAATGATTTCCTTTTCTCTGTAATAACACAGTACTTTGTCCTTGATCCCAACTAAGATATAATTAATCCTTATTGGTGGCAATCCTCTTGGGTTTAATAAATGTTTACATGATTTTATATAGACTTAAAGTATGAAGATCCAAATTACAGAAAGACCCCCTTATCTGGAAAACCACAGGTCCTGAGCATTCTGAATAACAGGTCCCATACCTTTATTTAAAAGGAAGGGACATTTTGTATGTTTGTCTCATTTGCACTTCAGTTTCCTACAGGAAGACTTGTCATTCCTATGGCCTTTATGACATCTTAAATTCACCTTGCATTCACCTCAGGGAAATTTGTTGGTCGATAAACAACTCGAATAAGGGAGAAGTTGGGCAAAGCATATTAGCAGCAGCAATTTGCTGGTTAATAAAAATGCCTCAACACATTCAGCCTTATGTGCTGCAAACTGTAAAATTCAAGAATTGATTATTTAAGACGAATACCTTGCAGGCAGAGGCCATAACAACATTAACCAATAATATGTGTACAAGTTAAAATTACAGAATGCAAAATATTCCTAAAAAACAGCTTTCTGGAAATTGCTTCTTTTGACCTTTGGCGTGTTTTTTTTTTTTAATCAGACGTTACCTTAGGCAATAAGAAGTCTGGATATAATAAATGCCATTTACTAGTTGGCAGTAATGCTTAAACCTTAGGCTTAATACTTACAAGTTATACCAAAGGGCACACATCATTATTCACTTTTATAAATTTTAAATTTTTCTCATACTTAAATATCTGATTTATAATTTACAGTACTTGCTATTTTGTTCTAACAGTGTGAAAATCTTTTGCAGTGACAGTTCTTTAATATGTATTATTCAGCTTGCAATTGGCTTATTTGCCATTATAATAATAGGGGTCATTTACTTAAGGGGCGTCAGTGAACAAAGAGCAAAAACAGTGTTATTGGCTACTGCTTTTCACACTGCCTTCCTCTGTCCCCACAGGTCACTGCACTTCATTTCTGAGTACAGAGACCAGCAGCCACTCCCATGAATACACTGCTGCCTGTGTCTGGCAGCACTCTATTCATTAGTGGTGGCAGTAAGTTTGGGAGGTTTCAAGAGCATTTTATATTGAGACAAACATAGGTTTCAAAGTACATATTTCAGATTCATTATCCTGAATGCTTAGGACGTGTTTTTTTTTTTATAATAATATTGACAACTATGCCTTATGGCTTCTTAAATGTTAAGAAACCCTAAAAGGGTCATCATGGATTTATTCTATCCATTATGTACAAGGAGCTGTTTCATCATTACAAAGAAAGCAAAGCAGCAAAATATGAAACACTGTTTGTTTAAGATGGGAGCAAAGATAATTTTCCAGAACTTTCTGGATAACAGGTTTTGAAATAATAGATCCTATGAATATAACAAATGATTTTATATGTTCCGTTTGCCTGAATTATATTATTTTGTAGATAGCTCTTTTATCTGCTTATCTGAAAACTCTATGACTGTAAATTAAATGCAATAAGAGTGAACTTAATATATAATGTATCTGCATGCGTTAAGCAGCTATTTCATAAAAGGGTTCAAGCAATGAATGCTAGGAATGAGCAATACAGATATATAAACAGCACTGCAAAGCCTGACTTTGTATTCAGACACTGAATAACCTGGCACTGATTAGTCAGTGGCATAAACAGTAAAATAAATGCATACTAAAAGTTTCCACTATTAAAATTCACTGAATTCTGGTGTAAGAGTGGCATGTATTTTTTTATGTACTGTAAGCATCGCAGTTAGAACTTCACAAGCAAGCAGTGTGTATATTCTCAATACACCACTATTAACAATACAATTAAGAGGAAATGATGGCATACACTAAATAGCGATGATATGCTGTCTTGCAGTTTATGATAAAGATATAGGCTGGTTAATTCTCATTAGATTTACAAGTATTCTGAATAAATGTGCCATAGAAAAGCAGATAAACACACATATTCCAGCCTTAGTGGCAGAACCCGGCCTTTTAATTTAAGTTTGTGGGGTTATGGACCTTCAGCAATATTCTGAATTCAGGGCACATGCTGAAGTATCCAGCAACAACTGCATCAAAAACAAATATCTCAACTGCTAGACTGCTGCAGGGAGATGTAGATGACAGGACCTTGATTAAATCTAGCAAAACGACAATTCTACACAGAAGCCATTTTTCCTCTTTATAACTTGATGTCAGGCAAGGGAAATAAAAGTGACAACTATTTTCATTATTTCTATGCACTAAATGTCTTAGCTATGTTCTAAGAACTTGCAGCACTAGTCTAGTAAACTAGCAAACATGAATTTATGGAATCTAAGAAAACACCTATTCCCAGATGCCTAGAATTTGGCATTGGCAGAGGAGTCCAATGATTCAAGTTCTTGAGTGGCTATAGGAGTGTCAACATGGCTCTGTTGCACATGGTACAGGTAAAGGACCCGTTATCATGAATGCTTGGGACCCGGGGCTTTCCGGATAAGGGGATATCTTTCTGTAATTTGAATCTCCATACCTTAAAGGAACAGTAACACCAAAAAATTAAAGTGTATAAAAGTAACTAAAATATAATGTGCTGCTGCCCTGCACTGGTAAAAGTTGTGTTTTTACTTCAGAAAGTCTACTATAATTTATATAAATAAGCTGCTATGTAGCCATGGGGGCAGCCATTCAAAGGAGAAAAGACACAGGCACATAGCAGATAACAGATAAAACACTATTGTGTTCTACAGAGCTTATCTGTTATCTGCTATGTAACCTGTGCCTTTTCTCCTTTTTTTCCAGCTTGAATGGCTGCCCCCGTGGCTACACAGCAGCTTATTATATAAATTATAGTAGTGTTACTGTAGCAAACACACCAGTTTTATCAGTGCAGGGCAACAGTGCATTATATATTTATTACTTTAAAGCTCTTTCATTTTTTAGTGTTACTGTTCCTTTAAGTCTACTAAAAAATCATTTAAACCCAATAGGATTGTTTTGCCTCCAATAAGGATTAATTATATCTTAGTTGAGATTAAGTATAAGGTTCTGTTTTATTATTACAAAGAAAAAGGAAATAATTTTTAAAAATTAGAATTATTTGCTTATAATGGAGTCTATGGGAGATGGGTTTTCCGTAATTCGGAACTTTCTGGATAACGGGTTTACAGATAAGGGATCCTATACCTGTACAACAGATAAAGCATGTTTCACCTGACAAATGGAAAAGCCTTTGAAAGAGATTCACATACAAGTCAATGATGACAATTTTGGGTGATTTGGAACTGTGTTTTTGGTCTACTTAAAGGGGAAGGAAAGGCTAAGTCACTTGGGGGTGCTAAAATGTTAAGCACCCCCAAGTGACTTGAATCGCTTACCTCGTACCCCGGGCTGGTGCCCCTATTAGGAGAAAACCGCACCAGCCCGGGGCACCTGGGGTGATTCGCTTCCTCCTTCAGCCTTCCTTTCCCCTAGACTCCGAGTCCGGCGCATGCGCAGTAGAGTAAAAAAGCCGACTTCTCTGTTAAAGTTCGGCTTTTCATTCTACTGCGCATGCGCGAGCAGTGAGAGAGGGAGGAGGAAGCGCTCGCTGTTACCCCGGGCTGGTGCTGTTTTCTCCATACAGGGGCACCAGCCCGGGGTAGAAGGTAAGCGATCTAAGTCACTTGGGGGTGCCTAACATTTTGGCACCCCCAAGTGACTTAGCCTTTCCTTCTTCTTTAAAGGGATTCTGTTGTGGGAAAATGCATCAGTTAATAGTGCTCCTACAGCAGAATCCTGAATTTAAATCCATTTTTCAAAAGAGCAAACAGATTAGGAAAACCGGGCAGCCAGTTTTGGCACGAACAGCCCTTTTCGAAAACCAGACGGGTGGCAACCCTATGCTCTAAAGCAGTGCTGTCCAACTTCTGTGGTACCGAGGGCCGGAATTTTTCCGGCCTCCGTGGTGGAGGGCCGATAATGGAAACTAGTTTTGACCACTCCCCTTTTTAAAACCACACCCACTTGAAACCACGCATGACCATAGCCATATTAATGGTGGTAGTACAGCAAAAACCTGCCATACTCTGCCTTCCCTACCCTGCCTGTGTGTGCCATACTCTGCCTTCCCTACCCTGCCTATGTGTGCCATACTCTGCCTGCCCTACCCTGCCTGTGTGTGCCATACTCTGCCTTCCCTACCCTGCCTGTGTGTGCCATACTCTGCCTTCCCTACCCTGCCTGTGTATGCCATACTCTGCCTTCCCTACCCTGCCTGTGTGTGCCATACTCTGCCTTCCCTACCCTGCCTGTGTATGCCATACTCTGCCTTCCCTACCCTGCCTGTGTGTGCCATACTCTGCCTGTCCTATGCTGCCTGTGTGTATGGCACATACAGGCAGCATAGGGCAAGCAGAGTATGGCACACACAGGCAGCCTACAGTGATGCAATGCTGGCACTGCTCCTACAGTCTGCACAATAACTATATATTAAAAAATGTTTTAATTGCAGTACCACCTCAGTATATGTTCTTTTTATAGTGTGCAGGGTTTATTTTTGGGTTTCTCCTGAGGTGTGAACAGGTGAACAATGGGGGGTGATTACAGCCTGAGCCTGAGGTGTGAACACTGCAGGGGTAGAACAATGCAGGGATTAAAAGGTGTGAATAACACAGGGGATTACATTTTTAAACAATACAGCCTGATTACAGCCTGAATCTGAGGGGGCCAGTACTGATACCATTTAAACCTTACACAAAGGTAAGCCAACAAAGCAGCCAGACAGGTGGGGGGCCACACAGAGGGGGTCGCGGGCCGCCAGTTGGACAGCACTGCTCTAAAGTAAACTAATGTCAGATATTACGGAGTAATTGTTTGATAACAACACATAACACGTAAAATTATTTATATAACGTTATCTGACTCACCACCCAGCTTGAGTTTGTTTAAATGTTCTCACTTATAATGATCTTGAGAGTTCTCCATTTTTACCGACCTGCCAGCTGGGACTAATTCACCTTGAAAACTGACAATCGCTTCTGAATGCCAAAGGCGCTCTCTTTTTGACAGTAATGTTAACATTTCCATTTTATAGACATAAATGTACTAAAATATATGCAAATAGAGAAGCTATTTAAAAAAAAATAAACCTGATGAAGTGTCATGCTTTTGAGGAATGAATTGCTTTTAAGAAGGTTAAGAAAGGTTATGAAAGCATAAAACTTTGAAAATGTAACTCCCCGTCTTGGCAAATAAGAGCATCTTAGGTTTTATGACGTTGTTTGGAGTGATGTAAGTCCAGTTACACAACGTAATAGAACCTTCTTACACTAAAAACATATAAAGTGCAGGGCAAAATTCAGTTAGTCCTATTGTCTGGCTCAAATATTCGATTCACACAAGAAGCTTAAGAAGAAACCGCCAAGTGAAGGCCGTTCCCCTTGGCTCCACTTGGTCCTTGTCACATGGGATTTTTGGATCTCCATACCTTAAGTCTACCAAAAAATAATTTAAACATTAAAAAACTTATAGGAGTGTTTTGTTGCAAGTAAGGATTAATTATATTTTAGTTGGGATCAAGTACTATGTACTGTTTTATTATTACAGAGAAAAAGAAAATAATTTGTTAAAAACTGAGCTATTTGATTAAAATGGAGTCTATGGGAGATGGCCTTCCCATAATTCAGAGCTTTCAGGATAATAGGTTTTCAGATAAAAGATTCCATGCCTACAAGCAGAAATGTAGCTATACTTTTTCAGAATTAAAAGCTGCTCTCTTTATATTCATTGTTTTCAAGCAAAAACACAACCTTTTTATATTAATGATAACATCCATTTACCAGTATGCCACAAGCACAAGGGTTCATTTAAGCTAATAAACTTAATAGCAGCAAAGTCACACTCTGATTCTGAATAATTATAATCAACTTATTGAACTTTTAAAGGGTCAGTCAGTGCCACAAAAAAATTTCATATGCATTTTAATATAATGCACTTTTACCCTACTCTCTGCCATCTTCAAATGATTTGCATGGGAAAGGCCAGACAGCAATTTAGGGTTCTTTTCAGCTGTCTCAAAAGCATTTCTTATGCTGTTGGATAAGTGTGGCTAAAAAAAAATTTAAAGAAAAAATCTTATATCAATTCCAAATATTGTTTTATTTATTATTCAACTAAATTGCAGTACTCTAAGTAGAGCATGACAAATCTTCAAATGCAGGCCCTCAGGAAAAATAATTAGCTGGGGACTTAGCCTTGTTTTCCTGATGGAAATGACAGACAGGTGAAAGTAATATTCAGCCAATTGTTAAGTGACCTGCTGGCAAGTGCCATTTGTTTACTTTGTGATAAACTTGTAAATTGTTAGTTATTTTATTATTTGCTGCCCAAACAGCTTGTGTTGTTTAAGTGACTATTACTGTATATACTCGAGTATAAGCCTAGTTTTTCAGCACCAAAAATGTGCTGAAAAAGGTCACCCTCGGCTTATACTCGAGTCGGGTGCCATGGGTCCCTCCAGACTAGCACCCTCTGTCCTTTGTGTGCAAATTAGGCCACCTGCAACCAGACCCTCCAGTGCCCTGGCCCACGCAATACTTATTCCCCCTTATGTGTCCTCCGGGACTGGGTCTGCTACCAGTTTGCCAATGCGCAATGAGCATGGGGTAGTACTCATATTGTTTTTGTTGATCCTCTTCTCCACTTACAGAGCTAGTTTATGGTTTTTCTTTTAAATAAATATTTAAAAACAAATACCCCACTGATGCCTCAATTTATGTAATTTACTGTTTTTTTTGTGATTATTGAAACTTAGCAGTAGCTGCTGCATTTCCCACCCTAGGCTTATACTTGAGTTAATAAGTTTTTCCAGTTTTCTTAGGTAAAATTAGGTACCTCGGCTTGTATTCGGATCGGCCTATACTCGAGTATATACGGTAATATGCCTTTCACATAATCTATACAATAAATATTCGATTACATTTATAATCGCAAATTTAATTTATAAGTTCATAATTTTACAGTACATACCTTTTCCCATCTGTTGTTCAGTTTTTTGAAGTGTCCCCAAGCCCCCAAGCAGCTCAGTGTTACCTTCAGCCAGGATCAGGAGACAGAGCTACAGGAACAAGTACTGTTTCCCTTGCCCATGCTGGGCTGGAAGCAGAGACACACAGGTATAGGATCTATTATCCAGAATGCTTGGGATCTGGGGTTTACCAGATAAGTGAAGTTTCTGTAATATGGATCACCAGACCTTAGTTTTGCCACCTATATGGATCCATGCAGCTTAGTTAAAATCAAGTACAAGCTACTCTTTTATTTTTATAGAGAAAAGGAAAATACCTTTTAAAAATTAGAATTGCTTATAAATCGAGTCTATGGGAGATGGTGTTTCCGTAATTAGTGACGGGTTTTTCAGATAATGGATCCTATAGATGTACTTCCATAGGCTAGGGTACAAATATAGTCAGTATTGCAGTCTATTGAAAGATAGCACTAACAGACTGAAGATGGCCATACACAAGGCGATTTTTCACTTTCCAGAATGATCCGATAATATTGTTAACTTATCATATAGTTGATAATGTGCGAACGATTGTCGGGCCCGACATCGGGCAAAAAATTCATCGGATGGGTTTAAAAATTTTGGTCGTTCAGCAATAAAATCTGCCAGTTGGTGTGAGTGGCAGACATCTATCGTTGAACGAATGTTCTCTGCGCATGTCATGTGAAATCAGTGAAAATCGTGAAATCATGTGAAATCGGCTCGTGTATGGCCACCTTTAGAGTGATCATACACGGGCATATTTAAGCTTTAGACCGATTTGGCAGGTTTTCTGCCTGGTGTCGATAGGGTGGGTTTAATTTTTCCGTCATATCAGGCACGGCATTGGCTCATTGATATGGTCCTCACTCAGATGTTTCCTATACCAGTCATTGCAATTTGATTGTTTTGCCCTAGGTAAACGATCGAAATACAACATTGCTGACTTATCAGTACTATAGATTCTATGATATATCTTATTCAATGCATGATTATGAATTGTCGAGTAACTTGCAAGACCATCTTCTACAATAAAAGACACAAACATATTCAAATGTAAGAAGAAAATTATTTTTCTGCATGCAGTGGCAAAACTACTGGCAATGGACAAATCGTGGCTGAACCAGAGATCCCATGCACAAAAAGAAATAACAACCTGTAGCACATATTTTAAAATTACGAAAAAGGAGCCAACAAACAATTCCATATGCATGTGTTAAGGGAGATTGACAAATAAAGGGTGTGGGATTACAGGCACCAAGTGGTGAAATAGGTGATTGGCAAGTTGGTGCTTTGTTGCAAGTATGTGTAAATATATACATATTTATCAAGAGCAGGTTCACTTGAAAAAAGCATAAGGGTTATGAGAGTGTAAATGTGAACAAAAATACATCATATAACAAACTGGAAATATTTGCACTTTTGTCTAAAACTAACAAAAAGCTACACATGGCTGCAGATGCTTGAGCAAAATGCTCATTAAGAATTGGTGGAACCAACTGATGGTTTTTCTCAAAGCTGTCCTCAGGCATCACTACTAAAGGATGATTTTCTCTATAGTCAGCAGCCCAGGTGTATCGCTAACTGTACGGGAAAGGCTGCATTGCCACAAGCATTTCCCTAGCTGGCAGCCCACCACATTATTTGTCCCCTTGGTGGAACTTATAAACTGCAGGAAGAACATCCCATACACATGAGTGCTCAGGACAAACAAAAACCATATTTCCCATACAATCAGTTGTAAAGCCAATACAACCAAATTTTCCAGTGAAAAGCAAGCAATTCTAAATAATACCTTTAAACCAACTATTCATTTAAAGAGAAAAATTGTCTGGCAAACCAATGTTAAAGGAACAGTAACACAAAAACATAATTTCAAGTAATTAAAATAAAATGTACTGTTACCCTGCTCTGATAAAAGTTGTGTTTGCTTCAGAAAGACTACTATAGTTTATGAAAATAAGCCATAGGGCCAGCCATTCAAGCTGGAACAAAAGGAGAAAAGGCACTAGACCGCCCGCCCAAGTGAGAGCTCCCTGTGCGAGCCGTTATGTTATCTAGCACGCATGTGAATAATGAGCGAGGCTCCCCACATACATGTGATGTAGGAGCGATGGATGCAACTTTCTTACCTACGTCACACACATGCACGTAATGAGTAAGTTGTGGCACTGGCTCATTATGCACATACAAATGCCACAACATGGCTGCCCGAACCGGGAGCTCCCTCCTGGTGCGGGCAGCCTAGCACTTTGGGGGGCTATGCTTTTTAAAAAAAAGACTATTGTTTCCCGCAACTGGAGTGCAGTCTTTATTAGCCCACAACTCTGGTAAGGAAAGCAATTTTAGGGTAATACCATGGTACATTATACTGTGGCACAATAACAAAAGGCTTTCAATGTCACACAAAACAGGGTCTTTGCAAAAGGGCAAAGCATAGATCTCGTTTGTGTAGGGCACTGTGTAAATATTTTCTGATTAGTACCCTTTTGCAGCATTATATGTTTGCTACATAAAAGCAGCCATACACCAGACAGTCCTGTATGGAATCAAACAGACAGACAGATACTGTTTAAGTCACCATGGTTAATAGCAGGGACTGAAGTGGAGCCAAACTCTTTCTCAAGAGCCTATGTACCATGCACTGGAAACATGGTACATTGATGGCTGAAATTTTCACTGAAAGAAAAAACAACTAATGTCCACCCCCTTCAGTGATGTCAGAGATAAGCGGGTTGGCAAAAGTATATAAATCATCACATAGGGCTCAGGCTGGATGAGGGTGAGTTAGCATTGGTACAATTCAAAAATCTGTCAACCCATACATCACTAGTGTAGTGTATACAGCTGAATCCTTACAGTGAGCACTGTTAAAGGATAATGCAAGTCAAAATTTAAAAAGCATACTGCCCAATAGTCCTCCTATTGTTTAGTAAAAACACCAGTACTTTTGGCTCACCTAATCAAATATTTACTCAGTCACACTTACTTCACATTTTCTAGAACAGGCAGCCATCTCTAAAAAGGTATTCTCCCTTCCTTTCCCTCCTTGCTTCATACTGCACATGTGTTTCATTCCCTCCCCCCCTCCCCTCTGCCAGATCCGCTTCTGATTGGCTGGTGGGCATGTGTAGCTCAGAACAGGAGACAGGATCAAGTTACACACATGCTCAGAGAATAGGAAGGCTGCCGCTGGCACCTACAGGAAGGGAAGAGAGATTTCAGTGATGTCACTGTAGTCTTCACACTGCTGTAGGCTGCCAGCACCATATCACAGAGAAGCAAGCAGGGATCTGGGAATTTAGATATGCAGTAAGTACTTAAAAAGAATGCCTTTAGACTTACTTTTAATTTATATTAACCGTTCACTGTCCTTTAAAGTGTGCTACTCCTATCTTTTTAATTACAGGATGATGCTAGAAGGTTACAAAGTAATGTACTGGCATAAGAGGGCAGCAAAAAGTTTGAATTCAAAGTTTTCTAGATTTTTAATTAAAGCTTGCATGTGTGCCCTGCAATACCACTAAGTAGCAGTACTAGTACACATTATCGTTGCTAGGGCCAGACAGAAAAAGGAGGATAGAAAGG
Organism: Xenopus tropicalis; assembly: GCF_000004195.4. NCBI lineage: Eukaryota > Metazoa > Chordata > Amphibia > Anura > Pipidae > Xenopus > Xenopus tropicalis. The sequence continues at coordinate 129,596,252 of NC_030677.2, forward strand.
CTGTTCTAAGAAATCAGTGTGTGAAGCTCATTTAAATAATTAACAATAGAGGGTGTCTGTAAACTTGGGGGTGAGGCAAGAGCAGTCTTCAGTACAGGTATGGGACCTGTTATCCAGAATGCTCGGAACCTGGGCTTTTCCAGATAAGGGATCTTTCTGTAATTTGGATCTCCATAACGTAAGTCTGCTAAAAATCATTTAAATATTGAATAAACCCAATAGGCTTGTTTTGCCTCCAGTAAGAATTAATTATATCTTAGCTGGGATCAAGTACAAGGTACTGTTTTATTATTACAGAGAAAAAGGAAATCATTTTTAAAAATTAGAATTATTTGCTTATAATGGTGTCTATGGGAGATGGCCTTTCCGGATAACGGGTTTCCCATACCTGTACTGACAAGACCCTAGACAGCTCACAAGTGTAAGTCACAACTCTTCATTTTATGGTACTTTTGGCTCCGACTCCTCAGTTTATAACACTTTCCATGTTGATTGAAATAATACAACATACAAGGCATTTTCTCACTGTCTCACTGTCAAAGCTATATGAAGATAATGTCTGCTTTTGGGAACAAACCAAAGAGCGACTGGTTAGGAAGCTGACACACTACGCCATTGGCCATCCAAGCATATCACTGCCAACATGAATGAGGATACTGTTCAAGTTTGGGTCTAAAACTATAACTAAAAGTCCCTTAGACTGATTCGGCACCTAATCGGCCAGATCTCGATCGGGCAGGATAGAAAATCTAGTCGGATCGTTGACCGCATCAACGAGTCAATGTGCTCCCCGATCCGACTAGATTTTCTAACCTGCCCATCGGCTCGTTGATGCGGTCCCCGAACCGACTGCCCCATTGCCGCCAATATAATTCGACTGAATTGAATTAGCCTACACGCTCCCCGATATCGCCCACCCGTAGGTGGGGATATCAGGTGAAGATCCGCTCGCTTGGCGATCTTGCAACGTGTATGGGCACCTTAAGCCTATGTCATTGTGGCTTTTTATTTTATTTATTAAAGAAACTACAAACATTTGTTAAACCTAAAGTTTAAACAAAAGATGAAACCAATAATATTATAATAGCTCAACTGGTCTTCATACTAGTGAACAACTACACAGTGGGCTTTATTCTTACAGCAGAGGTGTACTTTATTATGACTATTTGCAAATTAGGACATAGTAACATATTGTGGTTTTTTTTTCATTACAATTTTAATTTATCAGGAGTCGGAACATTTTTGCACACTCAGATTCGTGGTACCCTAAATTGCTTTTGACTCCAACTCCACAGCTCTGCTTGGGTGAATAGCAATAGCTAATTTGTATGCATCACATTCCCTATTGGGTATTTGGAAAAACTGCTTTCAATTATAATAAAAAAAAACACCATAACAGTGTGCATTAGAAATCAAAATTGTATGCTTGCACTTCTACATTGCCCTGAATCTAAAACAGGCAACAAAATAATGATAAGGGGCACAAGAATCAAAGCCTTGTGTTGCTATTATAGTACATGAATGTAACAAACCAAGAGGAAAACATTCAACCCAATTTAATGTTGTAAGTAGCATTGGACCCAAATTACTATATAATGAAACTCTGAAAACACTAGCTCTAATAATTCATAGCCTTATCCTTTTAATATTAACATTATTAGGACTATATTCTGGTGGAGTAAATGGTTTAAACGATATATGTATATTATGACGTTTCCCCACTTTTAATAGAAGAAAAATGAAAACCTACACATTAAATAAAACATGACAGTGCTGCCCAGGAACATAATAAAATGTGATAGGACTTATAAGGGAGCAAACAAATCAATCAGCTTATACCAGCACAGCTATGAAGTTCTGCATTCATTCGGCAACAGGGTATAAGACGCAATACCAGTGACAGCAATTTAATTCACAGCCATCAGGAGACAAATTAGCTGTTTATATATAATTTCCAAGAGATAAACTCTATAGACTGGGACAAAATAAAATATGTTACCATAATGCCTGGCTTCTGTGGTTTCTTGTGCTACCAATTAAAAATCAGTACTTGCAGCAGCTTATTTTGTCATCAACCAAAAACATTTGTGTCAGGCTTCAACAGCAGCCTTGTTATGCACACAGACAGAATATATAGCAGAACAGCGCAGCGCATAGAGTGATGCGTACCATTCTAGCTACAGAGATTCTGTCAGCATGATGAATGACTATCAATGATCGCATCAACCTACCCCCACGACACTGCAAATTAAAATGAAGCTTCCATCTAGAGAATGTATTCTACTATTTATAAGCCCATAGCTTATTGTGAGCACAATAAGAGTGCTTTAAGACTAGGAGCTACCATATTTATCTACTGATGTATTTGCCCTAGACCAGTGGTTCCAAAATTGTGGGCCTGGCCTCTCTAAGGGGGATCTGAGAAGTGACTAGGGTCCAAGCCTGAAGCAAATAGAGATAATGCCTTTTTGTTTTCCTGAAAGCCCAAATTAAAGCCCAAAGTAACTTTAGTATGAGCCAAGGAGGGCTTAACAAATGTTGGACCTCAAAGGTGGGTGTTAACCTTAAAAAAAAAATTCTGAAAAACCACTGCCCAAGACAGCAACAACCCTTGCCATTGGTAAGTACAGGGCTCCTTTGCACCACTGCACTTGCCAGCACTCCCTAAGGTGAGGAAAAGCCAAAGCATCTACCCCAGCCTGCTCCTCATGAATACAGCGCTGTATTCATGAGGCAAATGCAGCTATATGCTCAAAGGCCTGCACCTGTTCGAGGCATGGCATGTAAACTGCCCTGCATTGGCCGGCATGTTGCGGAAAAGTTGCAAAAACTGCAACTTTCTCAACTTAATGCACGATAACCCCAAATTTTTCAGATTGTCGCACAAAAGCCAGCGTAAAAAATCCGAAAACCTCTAAAAATTTGAAGCAAAGAAAGATCTGCCAGTTGTAAGTGGGGACATCTGCCATTGCCATTGGAGGATTTTTAAAATTTGGAATTGTTGCAGTTTTGTTAAGCAGTAAGTCTCCCTTTTTTTTCAAAGACTTTTACCGTGAAAATTACCCCCAAATTATAAGTGACCTTTATGCACTGAACTGTTATATTTTCAAAAATCCTACTATATATAGAAAACATACATTCCCCAGTTTGGCATTATGCACCTGCATGTCACGTGGGATAGGCCGATTCCTCCCCCAATCATATGTCATAGCATGTGCATAATGAGCACGCTAGAGAACTTGTTTATTATGAGCATGCGTGTGCCCCAATGTGGCTGCCCACATTATGAGCTCATTGTGGGTTTTATTAACCTACCTTTGATAGGTAAAACAAGATGCCCTTTAACATGTCCCTACATATGCACTATTGTATACACAGTTCTTTACATTCTGTACAATACATTAGCAATGCAAAGAGGCAGAGAAACTGCAATAAATAAAAATACATATACAAAATAACAAATATTAAGTGGCACGTGTAGACAATAGCGCTATTTAGGGGCATGTTAAAGGGCATCTTTTTTCACCTATCAGAGGTAGGTAGCAATAGCAGTTACATTTGCAAATGACATGCAAATGAAATAGTTCTGGGGAAGATCCCCTTTAAGAGACACAAATCAGAACATAACTCACAATCTCTGTAACATTAATGTAAGGAATATTTGAACAAGCTGGTGCTTTTCGTAACATGGCACAAAGAATGGCTAACCTTTTTAATCTTTGCAACAAAACTGCAAGCAAATAATGCCTTTTAATATAAATGGGCCAAGTCATCTACTAACAAAACGAACAGACACAATACCAACAACTCTATGGAGCACGGGTCCATGTCTCATTCCCCAGGCATGACACACCCCCCTCTTTATACTGATGAATGTGAGGAAGACAATGCAGATAAAGTAATAACACCCATTCCACATAGTAGTGCATGTTTCAGGGTCTGCTGCTTTGGGAACATGTGCATCTGTCAAAATGACAGCCCATCTGACATAACTGTACACACTGAGAGACGCTTAAAAGCTTCCCTGTTAATGCTTTCTGAGGAATGACAAATGAATTTGCTCTTCCCCCTAATAGAAAAATGAAGATATCTGCTCTATATTATTAACACACAAGATCATATTCTCCTTCAGCTTAGAGATATAAGCATGCAACTTAGGTCCTCATTGTACAGTTAAGAGAAAATGTTAACACTTTACATACAAAAATAATTGGACTTGCCCCCCTTCTCTTGATGAGAGGCACAGGTTAGTCATATACAAACAATAAGCAACCCCCCCCCCCCCCCGCCATGTGCTCATTTATTATCTACCCCTCCCTTCCAGGTTTTAAGTCCACTACCTTGCAGCACTGAAAGCAGGACTAATGTGCAGAACAAATACACCCATTCCTAACAATGTCTAGAACACCTTACCCTGACAAGCTCATTTAACTGTCATGAACATTTCTTATTACATTCTGAGCAGAAAGTTCTAAACTGGAGAATTTCTGTGTCACTCACCAAGTAACTGACAGTACAGACACCCAATCAGCTTGCAAGCAGTTCTATCATTAAAAGAACCCTCTCTTGGAAAATAGCTGGATTAAACCACACAGTATTTCCAACAGAAGATGTAGTCAGATTGCCATCAAAAGTCCCACTTTTTCCTCTGGGGCCCTGTTCAAAGGGAATTATTTAGGGTTCAAAGTGAAATACTTGACAGTGCAAAATATTGGCTTTCAGGGCCCTTCCCAGAAAGGGGCCCCCATTGGTTGCACCACTTCAATTCACCTTACAGGTAAAAGGGAACAGGTTGGATATTCCACATATAAATAACTGCTCCTACCCCTTTATTTGCACTTAATCTCTGCAAAGATCAAGATTCCCTACCGTTCCTAGCCTCGATCCCTAAAGACTATTTCAGAGCTGGGGTTTGGAGCTTCCTAGAGCTTAGGAGACAAATCATTGCAGGGTGCAAAGCAAAGTGCAGCAGGAGGGAAGGGGTTAGCTATTTGCATGAATAAACAGCAGATGCTGCATCCCACCCACAGTCTGCATCCCAGCCTAGATACCCACAGCAGCCAGCCCTGCACCTTCCCTGCCTAGGCCATCTGTGCCATTCCAACCTTCATCCAGCCCCTCGTCCGCTCACCTGAGAACTGCATCAATATGGCAGGAAAGTGCCCGGGAACCCAGGGATCCGGACTTACCCGAAAGCCCTCTGGCCACAGCTCTCCAGACTTGTCACCCTCAGTGGATATCCCAGTGCCTGCACAGTAGGGTCCAGCACAGAGGCTGCCTGCTTGTGTGTGTGGTGGTGGTGGGGGGAGGTGAGCTTAGTAGGCAGACGTGGAGCAGCACTGGGAGAGAGGCTTGAGTCCTGGAGGTATCTCATCTAATTCCACCATCTTCCTCCTCCTCCTTTTCTTCTCCCTCTGCAGCCACCAGCAGCCCTGCCTGTACGCTGAAAGCTCCGCCTCCCTCCCGGTGACATCAGTAGCACACACAGGCTGACTCTGGCACTCCCAGCTCTACTCACAGACAGCGTTAGGCGAAGCAACAACAATGCAGTAGTGTGTGCAGCAGTCAGATTTCCAAGGCTAATGTTGATAACCAGTCCAAGTTTATCACAAAACTAGCCCAAAATGAGCTAAAAGCTGTTCCAGGCCAAAAGTAACCAAAAAATAGGGCAATATGTTCAAGGAAAAAAAAATCTAAAAAATAAACGGTATAGGAACACATTCTCTTAGTGAAATGACAGCTTATAATATGCATAAAATGACTAATATGCCCTGTTTTGTGTGCCCAATGCATGCAGATATTTTACTATTCCTCAACTTGCACATCTTACAGTAAACTACATTATCCAGTATGCACTGGGGCTTCTTGTGTTGCTGAATATTAGGCAAGAAGTGTTTGCAAAGTATCCTCAACAAAACACAGCAATATTTAACTACATCTTTAATTGTTGGTCTAGAGCAGCACATGTGGGGATCATGTTTACTTCAGTAAGCAAAGACCATTACCTCCCAACTGTCCCAATTTTTTTCTGGCCAGTCATAATGTTAACAGCTCAGTTGGCAGTCCTGGATTCTTATTGAAAAGTCTCTAATTTCCCTCCTGCACTGGATGCCAAAAAATATTATTTAATTCATTTAATTAGATAAGTAGGCTTTTGGCAGAGAGCCCAGAATACTCAACACCTGCAACTTGGGGGAACTACTTGCATCGAAAAAGGGGCAATTTCACTATCCCAGAAATGTGTTCAAACTTTACATCATCAGCCAAATTTTGTAAAATGGGAGTGGTATTTAGGGGGTGTGGTCACAAAAAATGGGCATGGTCAAAAAATTTCTGCCATTTTGCAGTATTTATTCTTGTCCCTCTGCATTTTTCAGATGTTGGGAGGTATGCATTTCTTCACTGCCTGTCTTACTATATTGAACATCACCTGCTTGAGGTTTATTCTATTACAAATTTCTTGGGCAGTGGGAGCCCAACAATGGTCTATGTGTGGGTGTCCCAAATAAGAGATTTAAATGATTAGTAACTAGTAGTGTTGTTCAGATTTAATAGACATACAAAGGCTGGGATTTTTTTCCAGACAAGAATGAAATATTACTGTTGAATGACCTCTGATGCCCATAACAAAATAACTTGGTTTATTGACTGTAACCCCAGTGGTACATGCAATGGGGTGGTTTTGCTTCCAGAAATGGGATGACAGGGAGGAAAAATCATACACTGGGCTGCTAACTATAGACAAAGCAGACCCTTCCACTCCTTGGGGGTCAAGTGGGGAGTAACTGAACTAAATGTCTTAATATCAATTACATAAGGGACTTATTCACCTCTAGGGCAAAAAAAAAAAACACATAAATATATGTAAGATAAAAAACATTATGCTTTATTGCCCAATTCTGGCAGCATAATTAAAAACCCCTCACCCATAAAACCAAAAACAGTGAGTCACAAATGAATTAGATAATAAGAGTCCAAAAATAAATAAAATAATAGTTAGGATAACTATAAGTTAATATATTAGGATATCACACTATATTCAGATTGATGTACATTGCCACTTTAGTTGTAGTATTTTATAAATATTCCTCTTGAAAAAGCCATTTTCATCGCGAAACGATTGTCGAGGTGGTAACAAACGCCATTTGGATGTGGGTTCCCTCTTTCCCCTTCAATGTGGTGGATGAATGTTCAGACTGTACATTCATTTCGGAGGATTTGTGAATAAACTTCATGCAGATGCATGCAAGCGCATTACCGTGGTCATTGGATTTCGGCCTGGCAGTATTTCAAACTGCTAAAAATGACATGTGTATACACTGACTTGGGAGATGAGCATTAAGCACTTAAAACATGCTTGAATAGTCTTACACAGGAACCAGGCATTTATGTGTTATTAATCTACCGTTTGAACTGAGCATATTTCAATACAAATAGGGAAAAACCCGGTGAGCCCAGCTGACCCAATCCCGACCTGCCTTTCCTCTCCCAATCGCAGCAAAAGTATAAGGTGTGTGCACGGGTTGGGGGGGCAAGCAGGCAGGAGGGGCCCCTGGGGTAGCTGCCCGGGTGGGCCCAAGGTACTCCAGTCCAACCCTGAGCATATCCAAAGAACGTAATGTGCATGTACCACCTGGGTGCCAGACACAACAGCAGGGTTAAGAGAAGAGCAAGGAAGTTTATGGATAGCCAGTTAATAAACTATAAAATGTACATTCAGTTCTTATTATTTCCATTAGGCAAGCACAGAGTGTAGGGGGGGGGAGGAAGGATAATGGGCATTTACATTAATAAGCTATGCTATGTAGACCAGTCATGAGAAGTGGGTAGATCGTTATACTTCCTTTGGAATAAACCCTGCAGCTTGTCACAACTGCCAATGCAGCTTTAGTTATATAAAATAGGAAACATTGTTTTACTACAGTGCCTAAAAAGTTTTTCGTAATCAGGCCCCACTTTTTTTAGACACCAGCCTGGGGAAAAACATATTTTGTGTTAAAAAGGACATTTACCTTTACACTAACTTTTAGCATGTTCAGTTTTACAGTTAATTTTTTTTTGCTTATTTTTCTTTTTAAGCCCTTTATTACTCATCTTCTATTATGATTTTAAGACTGCTCTCTGGTTGCTAGGGTATTTACCTCATTGCAACCAGATAAGTTTAAATTATAAGCCTGAGAACTGCAGAAAATGGGAAAAATAGCTTCATTGAGTTGCCTTGTCCTAAAATATGATAAACTGCTAATTTATTATCTAAGAACAGAAATAAGCATGTCAGCGTTAGCTACCTGGGCTTTGTGTTAGCAGTTTCTCAATATGCTTTCACAGCTTAATTCTGCAAAGGACACAAAGGCAGGAAAGAGTAGTAGCTGTGAAGCACCTAAAAAAAATAGCTGTTTCAGGGTAAGACTGTTAAATGAATTGATTTTAGCAAATGTGTAAAACAATTTGTATTTTAAGTATATAAAAGCTTTGATTTTAAGGGCAAGGGCACACAGAGAGCCTTTGTCAACCTGCGCAGTCTTTCGAGTTTCCCATTTTTTTGGCAGATATCTACTGTGTGCCAGCACCTGGTTGGATTCAATGCGAATTGTCAACATGCGTGTACCCGCATGCTGACAATCCACCCTGTGTGCTCTTGCCCTGAGTATATTAAAACTTTCATATAGAGCTTAGCTCCCACTACAGGATAGATAGAGTGTATCCAGGGAATGGAAGTGGCTCTTCTATTGCTCACTTTTAGCTTCCAACAGTCATCTTGTGTACCTGCAGAGGCCAGCATACCAATGCAAGATATAGCTCTCCATGTATTCTGTACACATAGGTATGCTCATTGCATGGAAACTTGCACCATTGGCTGATCTAAGAATGCAACCCTAAAGACAATTTTGTTCACCCCATTTGAAATGAAAGAATGTCCTTGTTTGACACTACATAGATCTGGGCTCTATGAAAATATAATGCCATTCAGAGAAATACATGGAGCCACTAGGTTGGCAGGGGCAAAATATCTGATGGGCCTCTAGAATTTAAATTGATAATTGTGGGTTCTTCACAAATTTAAAAGTTTTATGGGGGTAATCACAGTCTTAGCAAAAAACAGGGTGCAAATCTTACCCGTGGTAAAGATGGGTCTGGGTGCTCATGACCCAGACCTTCAAGCTTAGGGAGCCATCATGGAGAAAAACACGTATAGGAACGATGTAGGCAGGCACTCCGAATTCCCAAAAGATGTGTAGCAAAAAGCAGCCATATTGTAGTTAAAAAATAGAGTTTATTTAATCCATATATAAAACAAAAAGAAAAGCCTTACGTGTTTTGTACCAATAGGGTACTTAATCATAGACTATTGGCATGAAACGCGTAAGGCTTTTCTTTTTGTTTTATATATGGATTAAATAAACTCTATTTTTTAACTACAATATGGCTGCTTTTTGCTACACATCTTTTGGGAATTTGGAGTGCCTGCCTACATCGTTCCTATACGTGTTTTTCTTCACAAGTTTGTCAACTAAATGTACACATAGTAAGACCATTTGAACAGAGCTCAAGAGGCATTGGTTAATTCTACAATAGCTGGTTAACTAGATAGGGATGGGCTAGGGTAGGAAGGAATCAGTCATGGAACACCACACTGGTCATTATTTAATCTGATTTCTTATGTCATCCAGATTAGCTGTGACATTTTACCAGCTATTGTGTGTTCAGGCATTTCCCACTTTGCTTGGTGCTCTTGCCATTTGCCAAGATGACGTTTGAACAAAAACATTTTCTTAATCAACATATTTGCTTAAAGATGAATATCAGCAAATAAGTAGGATTATTACATACAACAAAATACATTCAATCTTCTAATTGTTAAAAAGGGTCATCTGCAATTGACTTCAACGTGATTGTCAGGTTTTAGCTGACGTATTTTAGCATTCTAAATTGGTTTTGTCGCATAATAAATTGCAAAAAAAAAAGTATTTTTTTTCCATGACAAAATCGAATTTACTGCGACAAAAAAAAACTGAAAAAAAAAATTAGCTTTAGTAAACGTCCCCTTTCGTAAACACCTGTATATTTGCTTACGTTTATTATACTACTAGACAAATTTAGTTGGAGGAAAGGGGTCCTCCAACTAAAAACAGTTTGTTGCAAACAAGTCAGTTCTCCTCAAGGTAGGGTTGGCACCTTTTTATTTGGCGAACTTCAGGAGGAGGGGAGCACTGTGACACAGCGATGAGTGATGGGCTGACTGCCACATCATTCACAGTCCTGTCTGGATTTTCTAATTTGGACCCTTCTGAAAACCAGGCTGTCTGCAACATTGCTTTATGAGTCAGGAATGCAGAGAATATAAACAGTCCAAAGAATGTAAATGCAATGGCAATTACATTTACAAATAACTTTAAAACCATGCAAATATTTAAATTAATATGTATTTGTAAGTAACTTAGAATTACATCTTAAACTAGGAAAACTATACCCCCAGAATAAATACTTAACCAACTGATAGTTTATATTATCTTAACTGACCTTTTAAAGAATCTTAACAAACTGGAATATATGTATATAAGTAAATATTGCCCTTTTACATCCTTCCCCTTGATCCACCATTTAGTGATGGGCTGTGTGCTCCCTCAGAGATTACATGAATAATGCAGCTCTAACTGTAACAGGAAAAAGTGTGAAAGCAAAAGACAGAACCCTGTCCATTAATTGGCTGATGAGGCCTAGCATGTATGTGTGCCTTGGCTTGTTTGTGTGCACTGTGAATCCTAGGATCCCAGGAGGCGGCACTTAGTTCTTAAAATGGCAATTTTCTATTTATGATTACCCAATAGCACCTACTACTAAAAAAAAGTATATTTTTATGAAAATGGTTTTTTCAGATTAAGCAGGGTTTTACATGTGATATATGTTTATAGAAACCAACATTGTTTGGGGGTTTAGTTTACCTTTAACTCAGTGTTTACATATATCGCTAAGATAGGAAAGCTCTAAAATCAGATGGCAAAGCAGCTTAAACAAGGTTAAAACAGTTTACTGGAGCTCTGTATTCCTGTCTGCAGCGGAATGAGCAGTGGGTGTGTTTCACTCTCTGCTCATGTTTCACTTTCTTATCAGTGCCCGACTTGCTCTTATCAGCAACTGACCAATGACAATCCAATAAACAAACTCCTGTGATTTTTTTTTTTTTCCAAGTCTGGTACAGGACAGTCCCTGCTTTTATCTTTTTTCAAGTCTAGTACAGAGCAGTCCCCCTGTTTTGTTTTTACCTCAGGGCAGCCACTGGCCGCATAGGTTTGCAGGAGCTGTGATCACAGCTCATTTCAGGTAATAGCATAAGATGCAAAATACTAAGGCTTCTAATTAAAAATTGGTAATTTTTAATGGGTTATTTTGGTCTAAATAACATTATGATTTTTGACTTTACATCCCCTTTAATAATTTTTTACATACAAACCAGCACCCCTAATGGTCTTCAGCTTTTCTAGAAGTGACGTAGTAGAGATAAGCAAAATGGTGTCTTGACCAAATCTCTAGGCAAATCTCAATTGGCATCTGCAGCTATTTTCTACATGTCTTGGTGAATGTGTATAGGGTGAAAGTCACAGGGGAAAAAAAAAAAAAAAGATGGTTTGATGGGTGGGTGGCTGTAGAAAGCCAAGAAAACCAGCATGCATGCTGCGACCGCCTGGAGGGACTGTTTGAACAAAGCAATATTTGATTTAATTTATTTTAAATAAGCATTTCATGGATATTTCTAGAAATACGGTTACAGAAGTTCCTGCTTTTATATTTAGTGTAATGTCAGCTACTAAATAATGAATGACTTGCATTAGCCACTGTTAGGACAAGGGCACACTGCAGCATTTTAACAACAAGGGTCATTCATCTAGGTACTGTAGTAAAAAGCAAAGTTTTGGAACACTCTGGACCATTTCTAAAGCTTAAGGGGGCATTTACTAATGTGCGTAATTTTGTTTTCACGATTCATGTTTTTTTGTGCTAAAACTCAAAAATGAGAAGACCAATACGAAACTCCACCATCAAAAAGCTGTCACAGTAATGTAGAAGTCAATGGGATCTGTAATAGGCAACTTGTAACAATCTTTTGTTTCATTTGTGGTTTTCAGAGGTTTTCGGATTTTTTTCATTTGTAAATCCACAAATTTCTCTTTTTTGTTTTCTTTTCGTTCCACAATTTAATTAGTTTGTACTTTTTCAATTCAGATTGCTTAATAAATGACTAGACATTAGTGGTTATAGTGGAGATGAGTTTATTCATGGTTTCAAAAAAAAACTCTAAAACCACTAAAATCTGAATGTTGACAAATCTGCCCCTTAGATAAGGCCTAGGTTACATCAGACGAGAAATGCCTCTCCATGCTGCCCATTAGTCAGATGAACAAAAAGTGACTTGGTGCTGCAGATGTTTCAATTTATGTCAACGCCAGGTGGCTCAGAGGAGGGAGTTGGGTATTAACATTTTCTCCACCAGTTAAGAAACGATACCTCAGCCATACCCATTTCTATCCCTGATAAGTGCTGGTACCAGCCCTAGTCACATGGGTGCAATGTTATTCTAGTGGCCTATTTTCGCCTCTATATAGGAGGAAGAAAGCCTAGATCACTAGGGGGGTGCCAAAATGTTAGCCCCCCCGGCCAATGATTGCAATCACTTACCTGATACCCCAGACCAGTGCTCCTGTTACCAGAAAAATCGCACCAGCCCTGCATATCTGCGATCAAGCAAGGTCCTGCTTCTGCCTTTGCACAGCTTGCGGATATGCAGTAGAGTGAAAAAAGCCAAACTTAAACAAGAACATTGGCTTTTTTTAATCTACTGCACATTTGGCACCCCCCAGCGACTAACATTCCTTCTCATTTAAAAACAATGTTTGCCACTTCAAGTGCCCAAAATAGCCCCATGTGACACTGAGCCCAGAGTGTGCCCAAAGCATTATTTTTAGGCAATCTGTCTGGTTAGCAAAGGCACTGTGCCCAAAATAGCCCCATGTGCCTCTGAGCCCAGAGGGTGCCTAAAGCATTATTTCTAGGCACGGTGCCTGGTTAGCACTGCTATCAAGACTGCTAACTATGCGATCTTGCTTTACATGTATCAATCCTAGGATGAACAAGAGAAATAACACTAGCACAAACACAGTGAAATCACAATGCAAACATTGGAAGTGTCGCACACAAAAATATTTATTACATTTTTTGGTTAATGGGGAACATTTTTAGAAATGGTGAATAATGATTTTGGTTTTAGTACAATGGAAGTACTATGCTCTGAAAGATGTATTGCTTACACACCTTGGATATAAAAATGGAAGTCCCCTGGGATAACGCACCACCTCTGACAAAGGCCTAATTGTGCAAAGTGCATTATGGAGCACTAAGTCACCTGTTTGGTATGGTATGAAATTTTGTTTTTTGCTATTTAAGAACCTAATAAATGTTTTTGTGTGTGACACTGCCAATTTCTGTATTGTGATTTTTTGATAATGTTTGCAGGGCCTTGAGAAGTTGTTCATACATATAATAGATAACTCTATATATTTGGTACTATCACGAACAGTGAAACTAGCCTCTGTTCTAATCGATACAGAGTTCTGATTAAACTAACCTGTCTAATCTGAAATAGGACTTAAATATGAAAAAAAACGATAGTGCTGTGCTACCAGTGATATCTTTCCACCACTTCTAAGAGACTGTAGTATGTTCTACCTTTTAGCAACAACTGGAAAACCATATGTAATACACTGAAACCTAGCAGAGCAGATTAAAATAAAAGGAAATCTCTTTAAATTCATTAAAAAAAAACAAAGCTTTTCATTACATTACAAGGTTGTTGAACTCAGTTGTTCCAGATGTAAAGTGTTTTGTGTGTAATGTGAAACTGAAGTGCAAGAGCTTCTCCAGTTATTTTGTTTTTTAATTTAAACATGAGAAAGTGGCACAGTGATGTATTGGAAGAAGATCCATTCAAACATATGGTTGTTAGTAAACCATAAGGTATTTCAGCTTCTTGGAAATAAAGTGACCAGTTTCTTTTTATCCAGCAATCACTTGCTTACACTTCTCAAATAAAATAACTTGTTTATGTAACATAGTTCCAGTTGAACACAAAGGGTATTGCATGAATGATTTCTAAAAATAAGTATAACATTCTGAAATAATATGATTTATATGCAATTTTAGAAATAGTTATAGGGATGAAATTACTGTCTAAAAAATAAATAAAAGAAAAACACTGACAAAATTCTAATCCTTCCCCTTCAGCAGTAGATATCCTCATTAGTGAGGAGCACATGGTTACAAAGTGTTCAACCATGGCATGCCAAAATAATATTGCACTATATATAATCCAAAGTTTGCCTTGTTAGTGACCTTGCAAAGAGAGTAGCCATTTCCTGTATGAAGCAGCAAATCTGGACTGCTCAGGGCTACAGCAGTTGGTTAAGACACAGTTGATAAACCTGAGCTCAGAATCAAAGTTAAGAGAGTCTTGTACAGGAGCACGTTTTAGGCGTTTTGTTTCCTGGGTGTAGCCCTGTTTGTTGGGATCGCTCATTCCATCTATATCCATAGGGTTATTGACATAGCTCTGGAAGGGGGTGCTCAAATGTGAAATGTTCCCACTGCCATCGGTGATGCTCCCACTTGTAGGTTGTGGAGTGGCTGATTGACTTTGTTCAAGGAGTAGCTGATGAATCACGTTGAATATCTGGCGCCTATTAAAAGATTACAGAAAACAATGTAGAAGCATATTAGCACTGTATGGTATAAGATGTCTTTTGTAGAACAGAAACATTTCCAGTATAGGTAGGGAGAATTAAACTAAAATCTGAGATGTGGTCTGTAAGTTGCTTTAAGTTGAGGCCTTAAAATGATAATAAAATGATAATATACACCGAAAACACCTTTGCTAAAAATGAACACTAAGGGCTGTGGCACGCGGGGAGATTAGTCGGCCGCAACAGTGGGGTGGGATGGCATACGCGGCGCTGCGATTTCCCCCAAATAGCGTAAGTTTCCTCTCAAGACAACTTCAATCGAGGCGCCGCGTATGCCATCCCACCGGCGATTTACATTTTTGCTGGTGGGATGGCATTTCGGGGAGTTTAGTCGCCCACAACAATTTGTCGCAGGTGACTAATCTCCCCATGTGCCACAGCCCTAAATAGGCCTGGTGTTGAAATAACATCCTGCCTATTGTTTGAATGTTTTTTTTTTCTTATTTGTTGCCCATTATATACACTAATTTAAAGGCTGTTTACTGAACTCACCTTCCCCTTTCTTTATAAACAGGGCAATTTGTTCAGAGCTCCCTATCAACCTTTAAACAAACAAACCCCTCCCTTCTCTAAACAGCAGCCTTTAAAGGAACAGTAACACCAAAAAATGAAAGTGTTTTAAAGTAATTAAAATGTAATGTACAATTGCCCTGTGCTGGTAAATCTGGTAAGTTTGCAACAGAAACGCTAATATAGTTTATATAAATGAGCTGCTATGTCAACATGGGGGCAGCCATTGAAGTTGGGAAAAAGAAGAAAAGGCACAGGCACATAGCAGATAACAGATAAGCTTTGTAGAATATAATGGGGTTTTATCTGTTATCTACTAAGTAACCTGTGCCTTTTTTCCTGTAAATGGCTGCCCCCATGGCTACACAGAAGCTTTATTTATATAAACTATAGTAGTCTTTCTAAGGAAAACACACCAGTTGTACCAGTACAGAGCAGCATTACATTATATAGTAATTACTTTTATACACTTTAATTTTTTGGTGTTACTGTCCCTTTAAGCAGCTCATTATCAGGGGATTTTTAGTGGACTGGTAATTTGTTTTATCAGCTCCTTTGCAGTTCTTTGGGACCAGAAATGACAGGAAGTATGAAAAAGTTAAAATGGCTTTATGTTCCCGTTTAGTGCCAGAAACCATACATATTTCCTAATTAAAACAATAGGCAAAAAGTATGTTTAGCAAAAGTCATATTCATTTCACCTTGAAAAGGTGAAAGGGTTTATACTGCCTCCTTAAGAGTATTTGTGCCACTATGCCTGAATTCCCTACAGCTGCATAAATATATTAAGTGAACAACTGAATATAAAATTTAACAAAAAAGTAATTTACAGCTTCCTTTGTAATGGCAATATGAAATCCCCATCGTCTGACTTTACATGTAATAATCCCAAGCTGCATGCAGGGGTGAATCCTACATATTTAGCAGAGTATTTGCTTCCCTTCTGTTGTATAATTCTCCAATGTTGACTAGACTGAATAACAAGAAAAGGGTCCATGAAAGAAACGTGAGCAGAAACAGAATTGTGATCTTTCTGTCTAAATGCAACCACAATGAGCTATAATGGCCATATTTTAAAACTACTGAAGTAAGAATGAATGCTTCGGGGGTTGCATCTGCCTATACAGATAAAGATGTCTTCCTCAATGTGAATGCCAGACAGCGCACAAGACAATGGCTTTGCAGTAAATTGTAAGGGGTCATCACTTTCATTCCAGGATGAAAAAGCATCCCTAACCCATGAGACTATACACCTTTATAGCCTTTTTATATCTGAAAGGAACAATCATAGAAGAGAATTCAAATCAACCTGAGTAAACAGAAAGATATTCTTCTTGCAGCACTTTCAGTGAAATAATACATATCTTTCATTTTCATTCCAATTCTAAATAAAGGCAAACATATGGGCATATCTCCATACCCAAGTTTTTCACAGATCTTTCAGCAACAGACATTCAAAGGTAAAAGTATCACACTCAACAGGACAAAGGGAATCATAAAGGAAAAAGTATCACACTCAACAGGACTTGTGCAAAATAATTTATATATATATATATATATATATATATATATATATCTCTCAATCCAAATGGTGTCCGCACTCCAAGGCTCAATATTCTGCGGGGTGCTTAGCCAAAATTATGTATGCATAGAAAATAATCATCTGTGGCCAGCACACCCTTCAATGTTTCATCAAAAAAATTTTTATTGCAGATATATTGTTAAAACCAACGTTTCGGTCCTTGTTAGGACCTTTCTCAAGGATAAAAAAGCAATAAAAATGTTTTTGATGAAACATTGAAGGGTGTATATATATATATATATATATTTGTAACTTGAAAAACCTTGCACTTGTCATTTTACTAATTCATTGTTAAAGTACCAAAGAGGGAAGTTATAGTCAAGTACATCATTTTGCTGTACTGAGCAGCTAATTAGAGGAGATTCTTGGCAAATCTGCCTAAAGGGCCACTTAGGGCTCTGGCACACGGGGAGATTTGTCGCCCGTGACAAAACTCCCTGTTCGCGGGCCACTAATCTCCCCGAGTTGCCTTCCCCTGCCATCCCACAGGCGAAAATGTAAGTTGCCGGTGGGATGGCACACGCGGTGGCGTGATTTCGCGCAAATCGCCGAAAAAGCCTTGTGAGGAAACTTCGGCGATTTGCGCGATATCGCGCCACCGCATGTGCCATCCCACCGGCGACTTACATTTTCGCGGGTGGGATGGCAGGGGAAGGCAACTCGGGGAGATTAGTCGCCCGCGAACAGGGAGTTTTGTCGCGGGCGACTAATCTCCCCGTGTGCCAGAGCCCTTACATGTAAACTGGATACCTATGAAAAGCTAATTTCTGCATTTTAAGATGCATCTATATATTAACATTCTGTTTTAAAAAGTGAATTCTAATTTGATTTAAAAATGCACTAATATTCAGGTGGGTTAATGACTGCTGTTTTTTAGAAGCTTGGCAAATCTATAGTCTCATCTTTTCTCCACCTCAGAATTTGAGAAAATATTTGAGAAAAAGCTGAGAGTACAAAGCAATAATATTCTTAGTTGCCAGGGTCAGTGACCTCCATTTGAAAGCTGGAAAGAATCATAAGAGGAATTTAAAAAGTGGAATAACTATAGAGGAAGCTGTCATGGGGGGATGGCCCAGGGAATAGGGGGGCCAGGACCTGGAGTCTGCTTCTTCTATTGTTGCATGTCCCTCTTCCTTCCACTCGTTCTCTTGCGTCCCCTGGCCTACTCACATATAAATTCCTACTCCCTGCCCACTCTTAGATGGGAGCAGCCTGGGGGAACAAAAGAGTGTGGGTGGAGGGAAGAGGGCCAGGGCCCGTCATGGCTTGCTACTCTGCGCAGGGTTCCTCTGATTATTATTCTGCAGGGGGAAATGTCCAAGAGTAGTTACGTCGCTACATTTATTTTTCTCTCCCCTCTCCAGCTCCCCCTCCTACAAGAATGCTAAGAACTCCCTCCCCCCTCCCTTAGGAGTGTGTGATAAAGGCTAGACTGCAAACAGGAAGCTATTTAAAATGGCAGCTGTTGTCTTGAGCAAACAGAGAAAGCTTCTAGGGCTCTTTACTCAGGTATGCCAATGCTTTCTGCAGAATAAATTTATTGTTCTGGTGGAACTAATGTGGCGAATCTATTGGCAGTAAAATGCCAAAATGACTATCCTTCTCCTTTAAGGTGAACTATCCCTTAAAGTTTTAAATTGGCAGGGGTGTATACTGATTAATAGCTTAAAGGGGCACCAGTATAATCCCACAGGTAGGATACATAGTATTTTAAAGGGCATTTTAACGGTACACTGCTCCACAACACTTTATATACATTTGTATAACAAGGCAAAGTAATTGATTCCACACTATCCATTTTCCTTTCAATGGAATATAAATATGAGTTACCAGATAGGATTTTAATCCAAACACTAACCCTTCTTATTTTACAATACTGAATATGTATATAGATGTTTTGCTTATGTCAATGTGTAAACTAAATTGAATCCAATTTGTTCTACAGTGTTTTTATTAAACCATGGGTTTTTACTTACCTATGGCACCACAATGTTTCATGCCCAGGATAGGAATCAACAAGCTCTCTGTTGAGTTCCATTTCTTCTTCTAATAAAAAGGGAAGATCAAAACATATTTGGTTCCAGTTGGCCTCCTCTTCCCGTGGAAGACATAGATTTTCCTCATTTACAAGCAGTTCTGTGACATTATCAGAGTCCTTTAGTGTTTTACTCAGTAAAGACTTTAGCAGGAACTGACGATAGTGGAATCCACTGTGGTCTGAAACATGCATGGAAACCCAGTGTTTGGTGGAAGACAGCTCATCGATCAGGAGCTGAAAATAAAAAGGAAACCAATCACAATCCAGAAAAACAACTTTCATCTGATAATTAGCAGTATCACATAGTTTGCTCCAATATTTTAAACATATGAAGCCTTAAATGGTCAAAAATGCAGAAATCATGTAGTCAGTTTGGTAGTATGTACTGTATTTATATCCTAGTTGGGATCAAGTACATGTACTTATTATTACAAAAAAAATGGAAATAATTTTTTAAAATATGACTTGATTAAAATGGAGTCTATGAGAGATGGCCTTTCCATAATCTGGAGCTTTATAAATAACAGGTTTCTGGATAATATGTCCCATACCTGTACTTCTAAATTATCAAGTTGCATAAAATAGCTCTAACTAAGACAAACCTATAATACTGAATATTGAGGAGTATTCATTTTAAGTATTCAGTGCGTTTAAAAAACTCTCTGCATATAGTATAAACAAAGGTATGGAGGATTCAGAGATTCCTTTATCTTGTAGTTCCCTAATCCTCAGATTTTTTTTCCTTCTACAATATTGTTAAAAAGTTAAAAATGATTTTTTTTCTAAACCCATCAAATCCTGATACAGCTGCACTAGTGTGCAAAAAAACATTTTAACAAAGGAGTACTTAAAAGAAGCAGAAGAAGAGGTTAGCTGGTTTTCATTAGATCTGCAACAAGCAAGAACAAAAAAACACAAACCTTTTGAGTCTAGCCTGCAAAAGAAAAAGGCAAAAACCTTCAACTTCGCCAAGCCACAGCAAAACAGAGCCTAAGATAAGTGCTGACTAGGCAAGCAGAATTTGTAACATGGATTGAAGTATTTCTTTGCATACTAACAACTTTTGATTCAACATATAGAGTCAGCTCAAACTCTTTTCTATATAAAATACAGACGTCAAAATAAAGATCCTCCAGCTGGCTTTATCTTTAAACTCCTGGTATGTCTGGGAATGCTGTACGAAAACATTTTACACAGATATAAACAGAGACTCCTCGAACTGAGGAGTTTGAACCGTTTGAACTGTTATATATATATTATAGTGATAGCCCCCAAAAATAAAATATGAATTCTTTGAATTATCAAATGTAATTCAAAACTACTTAGCAATACAGTTAAAATCTTTAATAATTTTAAAGTTATTAGTAAATTAAATTGCAATTAAAAGCTTATTGTCTGTTTGTCCTTTGCATTTTCCTTCTCAGTCTGCCAGACTACATAATCAATGTAAAATAAATCAACTCTCCTCCAGCTACCAGTCCCCACACTTCAGTTATACTCTGTAATTAATCACAGAACATGCAAGGCATTATGGGAATTGGTGGAGGCGGATGATAGTTGACTACATACACAATGTTGCAGTGGTATGACTAGATAAGAAAAGGAGAAAAGGGAATTATAAGAGAGACAAACTGCTTTCAATTACAATTGCAAATGACAATGAATGTATATTGTAAAGTTGCTTTGACTTACATATTGTTTCATTTTGATTAAAAAAAATCCCCTTTAGGTTAACAGCACAAGAGTTGCTTTTTCTGCTGGGGTATACCTGCACCTTGTATGTGTGTGCGTGCATTGACAGGCACAGGATCAGCCTGTCGGCGCACACAAAGAGTAGATTTTGATACAAAAAGGTGTACTTCGGCATTTTGAAGTTGAAATAAAATCTGTTTGTGCGCTGATCCACTGCCTTTCAGTGCACACGTGTACACACATTTGCTGAAGGTAGCAGATCACCTATACTGGCATATATACTCATTAAAGGAAATTACTTTTGTGCCATTAGCCTTAAATTAATGCTTCGTTTATCATGGAATTTGATACTTGTAAACTTGAAAAAGATAACAGTAACAACATTAAATGGAACCCATGTTGTAGATTCATGCACAAAACAAGTGCTGTTGTGGAAGGAAATAAAACAGGATACAATTAAAATGCAGTTGTTAAATTATATAAATTATAAATTACAGAGACATACCAAATTAGTGCATTCTTACACAAGTGTGACTTTTTTTTGGATTTACAAGATAATTAAATTCTTTACCTTAGCATTTAAATTTCCAAGGTGCTGTACAACCCAGATACGATGGGACCAGGAATTGTAGTTACTTGGGTATCTTCCAGCAGCCTCACAGCAAACATGCATTTCTTCTTGCACAATTGCTTGAATCCTCTCAGAGGTCTCAGGATGGGTGGCATCCTTGCCCACAACAGCAGCCACAACTAATTCCTGCACAAGACGTTGCAATACCCAGCGCCTGTATCACAGGAAAGCACAAGAGAAAACAAATTTTAATCAGACATTTAATTGCAAAAGGCCTGCTGCCACCCCCCGCTTGGTTTGTTTATTCCATTGTTTTGATACTCTACTGGTGCTATAAGCTACTAAAAATTGCACGTTTTTTCCTTCATGTTGTTGTGGTTGAAACAGATACGGTGTTATTCTAATCACAAGGGGTTTAAACACCAGTGCAATTTTTTTTTTTTTAAATATCTATATTCTTTTTATATGGGAGGAAAAATGTAGTCCATTCATTAGTTATGAAAAGTACATTTTGCCTCTGACTGCAGAACAATGCAGAGGTTTTTAATTGACATATCAATTTACACCCTCTCCTGGGTGCAGAATACTCTTAAAGTAACCTAAAAACATTACTATCCTTTCATCCCTAACAAACTGGCAAATGAAAAAAGAAAAAAAAAAAAAAACACCTCAGTGATCAGTTTTAGATGACAAAATATTTCCCATGGCATGGCGAGGGCTTTAATGTGCCTAGCTTACTCTACACCTACTCCGTTGGAAAGTGTCAAGAGATCGGTTTATAAATTGTTGCTGGTGATAAGGATGCTGTGTTTTTTTGGAAATTGTGTTCTATTGGGAGTTAGATGTAATTTACTCATAGGGTATTTTATCACAGAATTCTAACCTCCCAAATTGTTCTGTGTATACCAATGAGATGAGCCCACAGAGCAGTCTGACGGGAAACTATTAAATCAGTGACATCACAGCTCTCGGGGGAAATCATGTTTAAAAAGCAGTCAAATCTGCTGGAATCTTCCAGTCAGAGAGCACAAGATTAAATGAGTGCTGATCGATAACAGGATAAGATTGGAAAATGCATGCATGTCAGCAAAAGATATACTGTGTTTCATAGGTCAAATGAAAATCCTGTACAGCATTCATAAGTCATTCTCTTAAAATTTGTAACATTTATATTAGGGAGGCAAGGAAAGTAAAAAATCCTAAAAGGTCACCAACTTACGGAACATTAAAAGACATGTAAAGTCTATTTCACTAAGGGGTGCCAAAATATTAGGAACCACCAAGTGAAATAGATTGCTAAGCCTTTCCTTGGGTGCTCCTGTTAGGAAAAAACTGCACCGGCCCATGGAAAAGCTACCTAAGCGCTGTGCCGGCATCTCTGTGCCTTCAATCTTCTATCCTTTGGCAGTTGGCAATCTGGGCATGTGCAGTAGAGGAGATCTGCCGGTTTGACTCTACTGTGCAAGCCCGAACATGGAGTTAGGCAAGGGAAGCCTGGGACGCTGGTAAAAAGGTAAGTAAAATGCTGGCCCAGCGCTTAGTTTTTCCACAGGCTGGTACCAGCCTATTCTCCTAAAAGGAGCACCAGACTAGAGAAAAAACTTAGTGATCAATTTCACTGGGGGAATGCCTAATATTTTGACACCCCCCAGTGAAATACACATACTGTATATACTCGAGTATAGGCCGATCCGAATACAAGCCGAGGTACCTAATTTTACCTAAGAAAACTGGAAAAACTTATTAACTCAAGTATAAGCCTAGGGTGGGAAATGCAGCAGCTACTGCTAAGTTTCAATAATCACAAAAAAAACAGTAAATTACATAAATTGAGGCATCAGTGGGGTATTTGTTTTTAAATATTTATTTAAAAGAAAAACCATAAACTAGCTCTGTAAGTGGAGAAGAGGGTCAACAAAAACAATATGAGTACTACCCCATGCTCATTGCGCATTGGCAAACTGGTAGCAGACCCAGTCCCGGAGGACACATAAGGGGGAATAAGTATTGCGTGGGCCAGGGCACTGGAGGGTCTGGTTGCAGGTGGCCTAATTTGCACACAAAGGACAGAGGGTGCTAGTCTGGAGGGACCCATGGCACCCGACTCGAGTATAAGCCGAGGGTGACCTTTTTCAGCACATTTTAGGTGCTGAAAAACTAGGCTTATACTCGAGTATATACAGTATATACATGTTCTTTAAAAAGGATATAATTCTAGTTAGGAAAAAATGCATTTCAATTGACAGGAAAGATATTATATGACAATCGCAAGTATATATTAACAGTTGTGAAAGGTCTTTAAGTCAGATATCCCTACACTAAAGTGTAAAATAGTTTAGAAATTAAATTATAGCTGCCACTGATATTTATCTAGCACAATATTAACTTGAGAGTTGCCACACTTGTTGCTTCAGGTACCCAAATGTGCTAAATTTGTCTATTTTTATTATGCAGTGTAAATTACTAACCACGTGCCTAATGCGGATAATAAACTAAATTTTACTTGTACATTGTATTTTGCAAATGCTACGCATAAAATGCACGGTAGTTTAAATTTAACCAAATAATTTTTTTTTTCTGTAATAATAAAACAGTACCTTGTTCTATCATAAATCGACACACATTAAATGTAGTAGTCAGAGTAGTTCTGGAGACACCATACAGTAGGGATCCCCAACCTTTTCTTATTCAGTCAAATGTAAAAAGACTTGGGGGGCAACACAAACATAATAAAAAAATTATAGGGGTGCCAAATAAGGGCTGTGATTGGGTATTTAGTAGCCTCTATGCATACAGGAGGCTTTGTTTGGTAGTACATCTTGTTTTTACGCAACAAAACTTTCCACCAAGCCAGTAATCAATAGAAAAAAACACCTATTTTGGAAACACTGGGAGCAACATTCCATTTAGTGTGCTAATACAAAATGAATAATAATTTGGCGTTATAGGACACTCTCAGAATAAATAAAAGCCAGTATGAATACTTACCTTGTACCATGAACGTTTACACAAACTATAAATGTGTAGTTTTGATTTATTTTACTTTTAGAATTGAAAAATGCGTTATTTTTCTTCTTTGGCTCTCATTTAAGCCCAATCATACCAATCAACTTAATATAACAAGGCTGGTCAAATTTTACATAATCAGACACTCATTTGACATTCATCTTATGTACGCTCATGGCCATCAAGGTATACTTGGTTGCTTGGCTCGATTAGATTAGATTAGATTCAACTTTATTGTCATTACACAGGTATAAATACAGGGTAACATAATGAGATTTAGCATCTAATCAGAAATGCAAGGGACAGCAGTGCAATATATACAATATAGCACAATGTTCCAAGTAAAGCATCTCCCAATCACTGCTGGCCAGTGGTTTTACAGTGTCAAAACTGGCACTTGCTCGTAAGTCTGGCCCGACAGAAGATTATGTAATTGTATGTATGTTTTGCTGTCTTTCATTGGAAAAAAAATTAACAAAAAAATGAATATAAAATACAGCCATATATTATTAAACAATAAATAGTAGTCTATAATTTTTTAAATATAAAAATAAAAACAAATTCTGACCTGTGGATCCATGTCTCAGGGCTTTTTGGAAACTTAGTCAATGCCAGTTTTCCAAGCTGTAAATCTTTAACTGGGTTCAAGGTTCCAGACTGTATTAACTCTTTCCTGTAAACGCAGATAGATTTTATATTTCCAACAGGTCATAATGCATTATAAGCACATAGACTGTAAAAGTATGTCATAATTACACAAGAAAAAATATTTGTAAAGAGTAAAGATTCTCAAACTGCAAGGTAAAGGGTCACTATTGGCCTCTCTTCTGTCCAGAGTATTAAAAATGTAGTTAGATAAAAGAGAAGACTATTTTACAAACCATGTTACAGTATACCCTCCGAGGAGTGTTTTCTTAAATTGTTTATTTAACTCTACTTTATCATCTGCATAACCTTTCTAGTGCTGCTCCCCAATGTATAAGTGGATCTCACACCCTTTAACACTTTTATAAAGGCTTTCCTTTTCTTTCTATTTGTTTTTATAAATGCATTTTATATACTGGGTCTCTGGAGATACATAAGAAAATACATGCATGTTGTCATGGGTGGGCAATACACGTTTGTATGAGGTATAAGATTTGTAAATATACTTGCACATACAGTATTTATATTTACATTCTGTGTGATACTCATGAACAGTTAGGAGATGCATATAATTTCAGTCAAGTGTACATAAAGTCAGCAGATGTACAGTGCAGTATTACTTGGAGACGGTGGCATACCTTACATTCCATGCTGTAGTAAAATCTGGGTTCAGCAGAAGCAGCGTGCAGGTAACATCGATCAACTCTGCAACCAATCAGAAATATTATAATAATGTTTATCTAACAGCCAATTTATATCATATTACATGGCCTATTAAAGAATCTTACTAGCCTGGAATACATACATATCAGTAAATATTTCCCTTTTACATCTTTTCCCTTAAGCCACCATTTTGAGACGGCCTGTGTGCTCCCTCAGAGATCACCTTCCTGGAAATAATGCAGCTCTAACTGTAACAGGAAGAAGTGTAGGAGCAAGAGACAGAACTTTGTTCAGTAATTGGCTGGTGTGACCTAAAATGTATGTGTACCATTGGTTTGTTTGTGTGCACTGTGAATCAAAGGCGGCCCTTAATATTTAAACTGGCATTTTTCTATTTATGATTACCCAATGGCACATACTACTAAAAAAGTATATTTTCTGAAAATGGTTTATCGTGGTGTTTTCCATATGAGCAGTTGTATGCAACATATGGTTATAAAGACCTACATTGTTTGCGGGTACAGTTTTCGTTTAATTATAACTAGTCATTTGTATTCCAAGTACAGAAAAAGACATACAGGTATTGGACCCCTTATCCAGAAACCTATTATTCAGAAAGTTCCAAATTATGGAAAGGCCATCTCCCATTCCCAGACTCCATTTTAATCAAATAATTCACATTTTTAAAATGGATTTCCTTTCTCTCTTTAATAATAAAACAGTACCTTCTACTTGATCCCAACAAAGATATCATTAATCCTTATTGGAGGAAAAACAATCCTATTGGGTTTAATTACTGTTTAAATAGTTTTTTTTTGTAGACTTAAGGTAGGAGGATCTGAATTACTTTCCGTAATTCAGATCCTCCTACCTTCCTTATCCGGAAAACCCCATTCTGAAGCTTTCTGCATAATGGTCCCATACCTGTACTGTGTCAGAACAAAGAACATTTGAAGGATATTACATGTCATTTTCAAAGTAGAGTATTCGTAAAACAAAAAACCAAACATTTTTATTTTACATCTAAAAAAGTTATTGTTGCTTTACGTGCATGTATGAGAGAATCCATTTCTGGTATTCATGTCTACATATTTTCTGTAAAATAAGAGGTCTTCTTGTGTTTTATGGGCAGGATTCTGTATATACATACACTCAGGGCGTGATTTATCAACGTTCAAATTTTTCAAACGAATCAAGTTTTTTTTGCACCAAAACTCTCAATATCAGAATTATGGTTCAGAAACTCTAACGTCCATTATTTATTAAGTGCAAAAAAACAAAAACTTGAACTTCAAACTTCAGTATCTAAAAGCTTACGATTTTATGTAGAAGTCAATCGGAGTTGTCCAAGGCAAAATCATGCCGTATTTTCAATTTGAGACTTTTACGTTTTTTGTGTTTGAAATATATAAATGAAACTATGTAAATATATCTATATGACTAGTACTGACCAAGGGCTTAGGCCCTTGGTCAAATCCACCAAATGACTAACCTGTTAAGTTTTTTGGACACACATGAACCCTTAAATATCCCAACTTTCCCGTTCAACAACTGGCCAAATGACAAAATCACTCAGGCCAACACAGGCTGTTCAGCTGATAACTACATACAAATGTGATCTGTTATGGAATAGTTTCTTTACTGCCATGTTTCTGTAAGGGTGATGTACTTGTCTAACTGAGCAATTACATTACAGCTGCAGAAATCTAATAGAGGAAAGGTGTTTGTGCGATGCTTTGAGTGCACCCCGGAATCACATAACATATCATATGTGTATGCATAAGGCCTTTTACAAACCATATGAAGCAAAATCTTTGCCATATGCTGAGATGATTTTCTGAAATGCATTTCTCAACTAGGCTAGGCTGTTGTCGAGAAAAGAACAAATCTAGGCCACTTATGTGAGCTGTTGCTGCTGTGTCACTGACTCTGCAGCAACTAATAGCATTTGGAGGACTCTGGAATGTCAGAATGTTCACACACACAGTCCCTTTCTTTGCCAGCTATTGTTCACAGTCTGACTGTAGGCATATCTGCAAGCTTTACAATCCATCAAATTTCTGGACCAAGATGGCTTAGAAGCACAAATTGATTTATTTACTTTTTTGGCCTCTAGATGAACATAAAAGCAGTGAAAGCATTGCAAAGCAAACATGCATTTCCCTGTTGCTGCACAAAAAATAAAAGCTGAATTCTTACCAGTGAGACTAAAAAACACTAACATGTTTCTATGGGGTCTTTTTTCTTTAGCCAAAAAGAATTTAGAAATTTAGGATTATAGGTGGTAGCAAATTATCCCTAGTTCAGTAATCAAATAGCGGTACATTCTAGAATCCAATACAATATCTTAAGTGATCTTTGACCAAAGCTTAGTATATAAAAGTTTTATAAATAAGGATTCAATACACTAGCCACAGTCCCTAACCCTACTGAGACTTCTTTTTCAATAGGAAATGGGACTACAGCTATCTCTTCATATCCATCAGCTATGCAGGGTCTACCTTCTAATCCCACTGTAATATTTCTTTACCATCTCTGTCTTGCATGTAATTATTTATTTTACACCCAACACAACATTTTTCAAAAAGTGAAATTGGAGCTCGCCACCGTTGGCCAGAGTGAAATTCTGCCACTTCCTATTCATTTCTATGGTTTTTCATAAATGCATTTATCAAATGGCACATTCTTACCATTAAATCTCACTGTACAAAGCTTTAACTGTTGATAAATATGCCCTTAAAGTCAAGCAACTCTGTAGCTCTGGAAAACTGAACATGACAATTTTTTGCTTTGGTGCATTTCTACCGAAAACACATTACATAGCTTTATAGGTATTAGTCATTTTAGATGTTGGTGTTGTGCCCTCAAAATGGTGGTTTTAAACACATCTTTATAAATACACCCAACAAGGGGCCAGATTCAATTTCATGACCATTTGTTTTATTTATCACTTGAAAACTTACAGGCAACATTTAATTTTAGGAAAAAATACTTTTCTCCTAATTCAGTTCTTTTTTTTCCCATAGACTTCAATAGAGTTTGCATGTGATAAACATTGAGAAGTTTTTCTGAACTGCATTTGGCTGTATAAAATTCAAAATTCAATAACAGTCTAATGAACAATATTACATTGCAAAATGCAATTTTCCCCCCCCCCCCCATTTACAACTTTTATTACAGTCCACCATAGTAGTTTTAGTGATTTTTGAAACCACAAAAAAGTGATTTATTAAAGGGATGTTCACCTTTAAATTAACTTTTAGTAAGACAAAGACATACTTCTGAGACAATTTGCAACTGATTTCATATTTTATTCTTTGTGGTTTTTCAGTTATTTAGCTTTATGTTTAGCACCTAGGGTCTTGTTTACCGTAGCAACCAGACAGTGGGTTGAATGAGAGACTGCAATATGAACGGCACAGGGACTGAAGAGAAGAAATAAAAAGAAACGATAAAGACAAAATTGCAAAGTTGCTAGGAATGGGACATTCTATAATATACTGAAAGTTAATTTAAAGATGAACCACCCCTTTAAAACAGCCTAATATAAAAAGAACAAATGAAAAAAAAATCTACAAAAAGAATACAAAATACAAAAACTTTGCCTAGGACTGCTTCCATTGAATTCTATATGACCTAGCCAGATGTAGATGGCAAAGTTTTGTGGTAGTGTTTTTCGTGGGTTTAAGGTAATTGGTATAATACATGATTTTTAGCTCTAAAAAATATGATTTGTGAAAATAAACAAAATATGAATGTTAGTAAATGGGCCCCCAAGGAATGTGCACCAAGGAAATTCAAATTGTGTTTATCTGGCTAAACCAAATTTTACAGCTATAGTCTCCCAAGAACACTGGGGACTGTAGATGGGAAGCAACCAGTAACATACAAGTTAAGCTAGACACATTTTGGTTGTGGAGAACCTTTAAGCATATTGAGGATTGCTTTTGTAGCTAATAAAGTAAATGACGAAGGTTAGTAAGTATCCACAGGGATGCAGAAAGTTGAGATACAAGCAAAAATATGACCTGGATTTAGCAAGGTCTTTATTTGATCTGCCAAAAGATATTTAAAAGTCACTGTTCAGATCTATTTAAGAAAGTCAGTTGCGTATAGGAAAAGGTTTTTAGGTTCAAAGAGCTTAAAAGCCTGGAGTGATGGAGGCACTGGAACTGGATATCTGTATCTAGTAGCTGGGATTATCTAGTCATCTAGAAATGCCCTTAAAGCCAATACAGTTTAGAAGGTTAATGTGAACTTGCAGGTACAAAAGCAAAACATCCTGCCTAACTAAAATGGGTCAGTTACAGTATGTTTAAAGCCTTTGGCAAAATCCTGACTACATTTTTGCCAGTGCTAAGATATATGTTTTTCATAGGCATGCTATACAAAGATGACATTCAGAACCCTCAGTTTTGAGAAAACTTTGTGGTCCCTCCACAAAAATAGCATTCCGAGCTTCAATAATTCACTGTGTGCTTACAAAAAATAAGCTTATTTGAATATTGTCCTATTGTCCAATATTGTGCCTATATTGCAGCTATATTGTCAGGAGTCAGTAATTTGTAAATGCATAGGACAATGGCTAAAGAATTGTGTAAAGAGATGTTTGTTAATGATACATTCTCTACTTAGAGTTCTTAGTGGGGTCCCAAAGAGCCCTGTATTGGGTCCACCTTAATTTATTAATGACTTAGCAGAGGGTTATGCATCATTGTCTGCAGATGACAAAATATTATGATGTGTCCCAATTAACTGTATCCAGGACACGGCATCCTTGCAGAATGATCTTGACAAACTGGCAATCTGGAAGTCTAAGTGGCAGATGAGATTCAAGGTTGATAAATGTAAGGTTATGCACCTAGGATGCAAAAATATGCAAGTGACATATCCTTACTGAGAAAGCGTTAAGCAAATCCAAGGAGAAAGACCTAGGGGTACTTGTAGATAATAAACTTGGCTGTAGTAAGCCAAGTTTACAGATTCCACTTTACAGAACACTGGTAATGCCCCATGTAGAATATCGGTGCAGTTTTGGTCTCCAGTGCTGGAACGGGATATTACTGAATTAGAGAGTGTCCAAACAAGGGCAACTAAGCTGGTAAAGGGTATGGAAAGTCTCCATACCCAAAGAACACAAGAGTGCAATCAGAAAGTTTGACCCTGTCAAGGAAAAAATAATAAAAAATCAGAAACTTATCTTATTAAAAAGAGGCATATTGGATTAGGGCTATGGATACTTTACAACCAAAAGGCTTGAATTTAAATTATTTATGAATCAACTTACATTATTTTTGCAGATTCTAATTCCAGCTTGGGGTTTTGGTATACAAGTAAGGAAAAGGAATTGGTGTATAAAGCCTATTTACAAAAAATGTTTTCATCGATAAGTCTCTTTCTTATCTACATCCACTGAATTGATAGCTCTTAATTGTTTACATTAAATGGATTTGTATCACTGTGCAGAAATTATTGGACTGCCATGGATTTTATTATTTTTATTAAAATACTTTGCAATGTTTGTCACATGTGCACTGCCAACATTTTGTTCTCCCCAACCACAATTACGGTAAGTAAAGGAGCTACCATTATGTATACCTGTGTACTTCAGTAACTATAACTGTGCATATTATGTAACTTCTGAAAAAAGGAGGTCTAACCACCCAAAATGTTATCATCCTACTTGACACTCTGTGGCCCAAACAAACAGGTAATACACTTTCAGGAATGTATGTGCAGCTTCTACTGTCATAATTCCTAAATATATAAGGGGATCATATTATAAACTCTGAGAGCTGTGAAGATATGGAACTCTCTTCCTGAATCATTTGCACTAACAGATACAGTGGTGTGAAAAACTATTTGCCCCCTTCCTGATTTCTTATTCTTTTGCATGTTTGTCACACTTAAATGTTTCTGCTCATCAAAAACCGTTAACTATTAGTCAAAGATAACATAATTGAACACAAAATGCAGTTTTTAAATGAAGGTTTACGTTATTAAGGGAGAAAAAAAACTCCAAATCTACATGGCCCTGTGTGAAAAAGTGGTTTATCACACCTGAGTTCAATTTCTGTAGTCACCCCCAGGCCTGATTACTGCCACACATGTTTCAATCAAGAAATCACTTAAATAGGAGCTACCTGACACAGAGAATTAGACCAAAAGCACCTCAAAATCTAGACATCATGCCAAGATCCAAAGAAATTCAGGAACAAATGAGAACAAAAGTAATTGAGATCTATCAGTCTGGTAAAGGTTATAAAGCCATTTCTAAAGCTTTGGGACTCCAGCGAACCACAGTGAGAGCCATTATCCACAAATGGCAAAAACATGGAACAGTGGTGAACCTTCCCAGGAGTGGCCGGCCGACCAAAATTACACAAAGAGCGCAGAGACAACTCATCCGAGAGGCCACAAAAGACCCCAGGACAACATCTAAAGAACTGCAGGCCTCACTTGCCCGTCAGTGTTCACGACTCCACCATAAGAAAGAGACTGGGCAAAAACGGCCTGCATGGCAGATTTCCAAGGCGCAAACCACTTTTAAGCAAAAAGAACATTATGGCTCGTCTCAATTTTACTAAAAAACATCTCAATGATTGCCAAGACTTCTGGGAAAATACCTTGTGGACCAACGAGACAAAAGTTGAACTTTTTGGAAGGTGCGTGTCCCGTTACATCTGGCGTAAAAGTAACACAGCATTTCAGAAAAAGAACATCATACCAACAGTAAAATATGGTGGTGGTAGTGTGATGGTCTGGGGTTGTTTTGCTGCTTCAGGACCTGGAAGGCTTGCTGTGATAGATGGAACCATGAATTCTACTGTCTACCAAAAAATCCTGAAGGAGAAAGTCCGGCCATCTGTTCGTCAACTCAAGCTGAAGCGATCTTGGGTGCTGCAGCAGGACAATGACCCAAAACACACCAGCAAATCCACCTCTGAATGGCTGAAGAAAAACAAAATGAAGACTTTGGAGTGGCCTAGTCAAAGTCCTGACCTGAATCCTATTGAGATGTTGTGGCATGACCTTAAAAAGGCGGTTCATGCTAGAAAACCCTCAAATAAAGCTGAATTACAACAATTCTGCAAAGATGAGTGGGCCAAAATTCCTCCAGAGCGCTGACTCGTTGCAAGTTATCGCAAGTGCTTGATTGCAGTTATTGCTGCTAAGGGTGGCCCAAACAGTTATTAGGTTCAGGCGGCAATTACTTTTTCACACAGGGCCATGTAGGTTTGGATTTTTTTTCTCCCTAAATAATAAAAACCCTCATTTAAAAACTGCATTTTGTGTTTACTTGTGTTATCTTTGACTAATAGTTAAATGTGTTTGATGATCAGAAACATTTTGTGTGACAAACATGCAAAAGAATAAGAAATCAGGAAGGGGGCAAATAGTTTTTCACACCACTGTATATTAGATAACTTAAAGAAGGGGTTTTTAGCAAGTAAGAAATGGCTTTTTAGCAAGTAAGAAAATACAGGGTTATTTAAAATAGCTGTTAGAACAAAGTTGATCCAGGGATTGCCATTTTTTCCCCAAAAACTGCAGATGCTTAAGTTGGGGCTTTTTTGCCTTCCTCTGAAGGAAGTTACAACCCTCAAGATTAAAAGAATATGGAACTCCCTGGGCAGAAAAGCCCAGGAGGCCCAACTCAACTGCTCTCCATCTGCCCCCTCTCCTCTCCCACTCCTCTCTATTTCATAGGACAGTGCCCCCTTTTTAACAACTGAAATAAAAATGCAGCACAGCATGGTGGAGATTGCAGGCACCATCTTCACTCCATTCTGATCCTCTTCGTATCTTTTCACCAACACTCCAGGAGCATGTGCAGTTGGAGCTAGTGCGGAATCAGCTTTAAATGTGCATACTCCTGCAGGCTCAGTGTTAGCAAAGAGACACGAAGAGGAACGGAAGGGCGTGAAGATGGTGCCTGCAGTCTCCACTATGCTGCGCTGCATTTTATTTCAGTTGTTCAAACAGGGGCACTTTTCAATGAAAGAGACAGGGTGGGAGAGGTGAGGGAGCCAATGGAGGCCAGTTGAGTGGGGTTTGTCTATACAGGGGAATTTCGTTCTCCTTTAAGGAGAGCACAGGAATTAGAACCAACTGCAGGTTAACCATGATCCTCAATTTTAAGAAGAACAAAGGAATTTGAGCCAACTGCATGTGAGTCAGCAACAGGTAAATCATAAAGACATTAAAGAGGCCAGGTTAAGCGTTACAGATAGCAAGCTGATGGAGGAATGGTAAAAACTGGTAGTTGGATAAGGATTGTTGAAGCAAAGAGATAAAAGTGTCAGAGCAAACTAAAGGCAAATGGCGAAGAAAGAGTTGAAGTAGAGGTACTAAAAGTCTCAGGTCATAAACCAGAATAGGTGACAGGAATAGGGGAAAAGCAAAGTCTCAAGGTCATAAGTCAAAAGTTAAGCTAGGAACTGGTACAGCACTGAAACCTGCCCAACTAAATAGCTTCAGGCCAGAAAAAAGTGGTTGGATTGTGAAATGGCTCCCCAAAGGCATGTGTCTATTAAATAACATGCTCAGGTCTCTACTTGACATTTGAGCCAATAGCTGTAAAACTTTCAATATAACAAGCAAGGCAGCAACTAATATAGGCATACAGGCACTCAAGGATCTCTATAGGGGTCACGAAGTTTGAAAGTAAAAAAGATTTTATTCAAAGGTACATTAAAACATGAACCATCTCCACAATTCCTACACATTTCATGCAGTAAGGGCACTTTGGAGCCACTTGCTGTGAAATTTAATATTACATCACAGTAAATTCCCTTGCCGACTATATAGCTTAGATACAAGCTAAAATGCCCTGTCATGGCATGGTCCTATAAAGATCACAGAAGGTCTGCTGCACAGATAATCTAATCTGTTTATATGTTCCATTGGCATATGCAAGGCATCAGGCAAGTGTCAAGAACCAGCCAACCACAAGGGCTGTCCTACAATCCACTTGATCACCCTATTGAGTAATAACTCACTGCCATTACAATGTGTTATTAAAATGCACAAGATCTGAACCTTAAGTTGTTTAAAGGGAAAATTATGCTTTTTAATGGTAAGGTTAACAGACACTTAATTTTTCTAGAAAAGTTCAGTAAATTATGTTGCATTGTAATGTACTGTTTTTTTCTCTATGTTTATTCATCTGCATTTTTGCATTTCCTCAAATAAATCAAAGGGTCAATGATTGCTTGGAGTACACCTCCACAAGACACTAATAAAGCAGTGAACACTAGAGGCCTATTGCATGGTGATGAGAGCCTACTTGATTTCATCCGACAATAACTTTACAACTAAACAGACAAATGAACTTACAAGTGAAATTTACATAAACTAATTGCATTTTTCTAAGCTCATAATGGATCGGTATAATGTCCCTTAACAGAGAACACTTTCTTTTCAAGAAGTCTTCCTACAGAAGAAGTATCGAGAGACTAAGTACTACTAAACATCAACTTTCTTTAACAACGCAGAGGAGTTTCAACTCTCTGTGTGAGATTCAACCTATTTCCAAAACCTGCTTCATTTAACTGACAGTTTAGTTAGCAGACAGATGGCTTTTTGGTGTTACCTAATTCTTTCTTAAACTTTCAGTCCAATGAGATTTTCAGACATCATTAAGACTTGCTCAAGGAAATTACATCGCCTTTCAGGGAACCAACCGCATTATTCCAATGTAGTCTTAATTTGTTACACATCTGAAGCAGATGCCATAATGTTCCCTGCACCATTTTACATTTAGGGCATGATTAGGCCCATTACACTCATTAGAAAATAAAGAGGCTTTGACTTTTGCATTAAACGCCAAAGTATAAAACATAACTTTACCACTTGATAAATCTACATTTACCTGCAACTTAGCATTTAAAGTCTTAAAATGTTGTTAAAAATGAAGAACAAATTCAAGTAGGCATAATGGTACCTGAAGGAATTAATGGATTTAATGACAACAGATTATAAATGTTGAACCATTTACAGACATGGAAGCAGCAGGGGTGCCGTTTACAGGATTGTCAGGGTTCTTACATTACAGAGTTAGGAGTGAAATGTTTTGTATTAGGTCAGGCAGCCAGTGCTTTCTGTGCATAAGTACAATACATCTTTATTTAGGGAAAGACACCTAAATAAATGGAGGCTCTCCTATAAATGCCTAATAAAAAAGTACTCTGAGAAATGATGCTGCAGCCCTGAAATGCTCAACAAGCTATACACCCTAGTGGAGGGAAACATTACATTAGTTATAGAATTTAATAATCCGGGAAAAACTGCAACACAAATAAAAAAAAATTATCTGCACCAACTAAGAAACTGGAAACCACCCAATGTTATAACAATGCTGTGTTAACCATCCAAAACATGCAACTATAAACTGCAGTCAGAAGCACTTTTTTAGGTCGATGGCACATGTTGGAATTTGACTGCCTCTTGTTGTGGTGGTCAAAACACCAACTGCTTGCTGGTGATAACTTCCAACTGACAGAAAATTACAAATAATCAACACAAAAATGCATCCTTGCACACACAGGAGCACTTTTATGTATAATATTTTCTAGCCTGCAGGAAGACAGGAAGCTAAATCATGTTCTACCCATCTGACTCCAGTGAAATAATACAAACCGGATTCCAAAAAAGTTGGGACACTAAACAAATTGTGAATAAAAACTGAACGCAATGATGTGGAGGTGCCAACTTCTAATATTTTATTTAGAATAGAACATAAATCACGGAACAAAAGTTTAAACTGAGAAAATGTACCATTTTAAGGGAAAAATATGTTGATTCAGAATTTCATGGTGTAAACAAATCCCAAAAAAGTTGGGAGAAGTAGCAATAAGAGGCTGGAAAAAGTAAATTTGAGCATAACGAAAAGCTGGAAGACCAAATAACACTAATTAGGTCAATTGGCAACATGATTGGGTATAAAAAGAGCTTCTCAGAGTGGCAGTGTCTCTCAGAAGCCAAGATGGGTAGAGAATCACCAATTCCCACAATGTTGCGCAGAAAGATAGTGGAGCAATATCAGAAAGGTGTTACCCAGCGAAAAATTGCAAAGATTTTGCATCTATCATCATCAACTGTGCATAACATCATCCGAAGATTCAGAGAATCTGGAACAATCTCTGTGCGTAAGGGTCAAGGCCGTAAAACCATACTGGATGCCCGTGATCTCTGGGCCCTTAAACGACACTGCACCACAAACAGGAATGCTACTGTAAAGGAAATCACAGAATGGGCTTAGGAATACTTCCAGAAACCATT
Source organism: Xenopus tropicalis (assembly GCF_000004195.4). Classification (NCBI taxonomy): domain Eukaryota; kingdom Metazoa; phylum Chordata; class Amphibia; order Anura; family Pipidae; genus Xenopus; species Xenopus tropicalis. The sequence continues at coordinate 129,633,034 of NC_030677.2, forward strand.
GTCAGTGAACACAATCCACCGTGCCATCCGCCGTTGCCAGCTGAAACTCTACAGTGCAAAGAAGAAGCCATTTCTAAGCAAGATCCACAAGCTGGGCCACTGGGCCAGGGATCATTTAAAATGGAGTGTGGCAAAATGGAAGACTGTTCTGTGGTCAGACGAGTCACGATTCGAAGTTCTTTTTGGAAATCTGGGACGCCATGTCATCCGGACCAAAGAGGACAAGGACAACCCAAGTTGTTATCAACGCTCAGTTCAGAAGCCTGCATCTCTGATGGTATGGGGTTGCATGAGTGCGTGTGGCATGGGCAGCTTGCATGTCTGGAAAGGCAGCATCAATGCAGAAAAATATATTCAGGTTCTAGAACAACATATGCTCCCATCCAGACGTCATCTCTTTCAGGGAAGACCCTGCATTTTTCAACAAGATAATGCCAGACCACATTCTGCATCAATCACAACATCATGGCTGCGTAGGAGAAGGATCCGGGTACTGAAATGGCCAGTCTGCAGTCCAGATCTTTCACCTATAGAGAACATTTGGCGCATCATAAAGAGGAAGGTGCGACAAAGAAGGCCCAAGACGATCGAACAGTTAGAGGCCTGTATTAGACAAGAATGGGAGAGCATTCCTATTCCTAAACTTGAGAAACTGGTCTCCTCGGTCCCCAGATGTCTGTTGAGTGTTGTAAGAAGAAGGGGAGATGCCACACAGTGGTGAAAATGGCCTTGTCCCAACTTTTTTGGGATTTCATGATACCATGAAATTCTGAATCAACATATTTTTCCCTTAAAATTGTACATTTTCTCAGTTTAAACTTTTGTTCCGTGATTTATGTTCTATTCTGAATAAAATATTAGAAGTTGGCACCTCCACATCATTGCATTCAGTATTTATTCACAATTTGTTTAGTCCCAACTTTTTTGGAATCCGGGTTGTACAACAATTGTAATTTACAATATATTTTATTGCAGAAATATTATGAATCTTGTCTAAATTCAAATTCTTTTGCGGAGGAAGTCACAATAATAATTGTCAAGACATAAAGATTGCTTTATGCAGCAGGCTCGTTTTTTGAGAATAAAAGGTTACTGCCTTCTTGGCTTGTGGTAAGCATGGACCAATCAAAACTGAGCTGTTTTGAAGCTCTGTTCCATACACAATGACAAATTACAGGAACTGCAAGTTATTTCCATGTGAAAGTTTATGAGTTGGCTTGGCTCACTGACTCACAAAACCATCATTATTAACAGCCAGAGAGCAATAATAGCACTGTTAACCATATCTATAATTACTTTCTAGATTCAGTTAAAAAAAAAAAAAAAAAAAAAAAAAAAGATAAACAGCATGCTATTGCATGTGTGCTAGAACTATGGCACTCATGTTTGAATTATGACATTAAAGGTAGGCAGGAATTTCTGAAAAACTTGTAATGTTGCTTCACTGCCACCAATTAAAACACAATTAAATCTTTACAAAGAAAAAAACGTGCAAGGAAACAAAACTGTTCAAGAAGTAAACAATTTTTTTCTATCTGTAAAATTACTCTAAACAACCTGCAGAAAAACATACCTTAGTCCCTGCATTCAGTTTGATCTGATCTCTGTCCTTATCTTTTGGACTACAGGATAGTCAAAGATGAGAGCCTTCCAACAGTGTAGTTGGAGCCAGTGTGCACTAGCAGCTTTTTTTTCTAAACACAGTGCTGTAAATCTGCATGGCTCACTGCTCCTTCATTCCACATCACACACACAGGGAATTACTAGAAAGAGTGCTCTAACTGATGGTATTAAACTATAACTTCCTTTACCCTAAAGATACACCTTTAGATGTTAGATTCTGCTCTCTTTCCTCCTCATTTGACTTCCCCAGAAAGGGTGCAGTCCCACATGGACTTCATCCCACTGCTAAAATAAAACGAAGTTTTTCAATGTAACAATACCTCTTCTCAGTTTGGATGTTTTCAAAGGAGCCTATAATAATATACATAATAAAAAGGGCTACTACACCTGCCAATACAACAAAAAATCTCATTTCCTGCCTTCCCTAAGAAAAAATCATGGAAGGCAATGCATTGGTTAAGCATAACATGAAATTGCTGGTATTCAGGGCAGTAAAAAAAGTTTCTATTCCTTTCTTTACATACATTACCTATACAATTATCTGTCACATCCCTCTCCTGCAAAAAGACCAGGCAACTTCTTATTAAATGCTCTTGAAATAAAGGGATCTCCTGAGGAGATCTACCCTAACAGAATCTGGGCCAGTTCCCTAATTCTTGTTGAAAAGATAGAATAGGTCAAATTCAGCAAGTGCAGAAGGCAAAAATATATATTTATTAATTACCTGGACCTGGGCAAGCTGTTGTACCTGTTATGTGAATATGTATATATGCACTTTAGGATGAAAAGAGTAATAGATATTACAACTATTGTTCATGCTGGCCAGTTAAGATAAACTTTCTTTACAGATGGTGTCATGGTATTAGGCATCTTAAATGCCTTCTTAAGAATAATGAAAGCAGTAATAAACCACCTACATGGCCAGGCATGTCCTGTCTGTGTTACTTTGATGACCTTTCAGTAGCAGCTCTCACCAACTGTAGAAGATCAGATCCTTTGCGTATTAGCAGATCTAGTATTTTAAATAAACTCAAATTCAGTCAGTACTAGATCCAGATTAACAATGGCCATTTATGAGATCCATTTGTAACATGTTCACCTTAACTCTTAAGATAAACACAGAGACAAACTTATTGGATAGTTGCAATAACCTAAATGCAAACCACACTAAGATTGCCCATCTTCTGGACCTGGCTCCCATCTCCAACAAAGTTTCACTGCTGTGCAGAGATTTTCAATTTCTCCTGAACTCTCTACTGAAGGAGTAAGACTTTGGAAAGAACTTATAGAAGCTAATTACTGGAGCCAAAAACAAAACGAAAAAGAAAAAAAAAACTTCACAGTCCCCTTACAACTTCTGGACCCAGTAGTCTCAACCAATGCATTATTCATCTTGGGGAAGCTGTAGCATTTTTGTGCGAAGAGGCAGTCTTGCTTCAGCGACAGGCCCTTCAAAGAAACTTATTGCTTAGAGCTGAAAACATTCAAGGATAGCAGACAGGTATTGCTACTTATAAGTCAAATTAACTGAACTTTTTTTCTTGAAGATGTTTTGCTAGTCATACAACTGGCTACTTCAATTTGGAAATTCTGGCTCTTCTATGCTAAGCGATATACTGGTGTAACCAACCAGCGCATTATACCAGTGTATGGTGCAGAACAAAAGAGCCAGTTCCTCTGGTAAAGACTCAGCTTGTGTACCTACATCTAAAGGAAAAGGACACATGCTTGAAGACTTGCAAGTTGACATTCTGGACAAGAGAAGGAATGGTTCAAAAGACGTTTTAAAGAAGCAATATAAGTAAAAATGAAAAAAAAAAAACAAGCTTGAACTGTTTTGGCACCTCTCCCTGGATGGTTTAATAACACCTCATAGCTCCAATCATGCTAATACAATCAACACCTTACCTTTATGAGGTCTCTGACCCCATGGAGTTATGCTAAACAGATTAGCAACACTGGAGCAATATTCCAGAGTATTTATTCCAGAAAGTAATTCTGAACTGAGAAAGCCAGTTGGATGACTAGTGAAACCTCTTCAAGAAAAACAGAGCAAGTCCAGTTGATCTGACTTATTACTACAGAAATACTAGGTTTATAACAGACTGTCTGTGAGCCCTAGGAGTTTCTACAAAAAATAATCTGTTCATTATGGTTGTTAGCTCCTAAAAGTGATATATATTTCACAACAACCAAGACTGCTCCAAGACATCTCTACCTTCTGATTATGATGAAAATGGCCTCATTGTTTTCCTTCCAAACCTTCCTAAACACCATGACACAAAGAGGCATTCATAAAAGTAACTACTAGGTGTGGACTACTCTCCCATTAGCTGTTGATCGGTGGCAATCCCATAGAATAAATAATTGTTTGCAGGAATCTATGACTTGCAAACAACATTTGTTCTAGGGATAAGATTGCCACCTAGCAACAGCGCCTGCTCTTGTCCCACCCTTAAATTGCATCAAGCAATTCCTTCCAGAATTCCAAGCAATTGTACTTATTTAGTGGAATCCTCTTCTATACTCTTGGCTCACCCGAAAATTCTAGGAGAACTAGAAAGGATGCTACTTTTATCATTCTGAAAGTACTAATTGAATCCATTTTTGTTAATTTTATAGTGAATGTTTGCTATGCACAGAAGTGCAAATTTAGTCTAAACAGTAGAGTAAATTAATTAACAAAAATAAGGTTTCTGGGTGTTAGATTAACAAAAGCTATATGCATCAATACTAATAAAAAGCTAAATCAGTGATTTATGTGCTCTTTAATCTGAGTCATATTTTTTCTTACCCAATTAGCAGCATTACCTTTCCAAGCCTACTGTAAAAATGTCTATCTACCAAAATCTACACATCCATGGTTTGGGAAGGATCGTGCTTCTCACAGTTATTTCTAAAAAAAAAAAAAAAAAAAAAAACGCAGATATCTGTATATGCTATACCCCTTATCTGTGACCCATTTTAACACACAACTTAAATTGAGTTCTTGATAAAATGACTTTGACATATAAACATAGAGAGTAAAAGCAATTTACAATGTGTAATACTCACCATCCCTGTTAAGCCAAAGTTTTTTCTGGCGGTAAAGGAGAAGCTTATTGTGTACATATGGAAGCAGAAACTTGATGCACCAGCTCTCCACACCCAGCTTGTTCTCTACCAAAACTATAGGGCTACGATTATACTTCGCCTCAGGGCATGGGATTAATCCGATTTCATCTCTAAAACAGAATAGGAGAGGCCCATTAGCCATTTGCTGAGGTAAAAACTAAAATAATAATAACTGAAAAAAATTAAGGTAAATAGCAAAAGAAAACATTCTACTAATGTATATTAATTGTATTTTCCATTACTTTGTTTCTGACATAAATAATATTCATTCTTAGCACTTCCTATTAAAAAACAGTAAAGTTGTGGAATACATACAAAGTTCAAACCCACAGGATCACCATGACTTACTAACATCAATGCTAACACTAGTGTAAGCACTAGATAAAGTGGCCATACACAGGCAGATTTAATCTGACAATTTGGGTCCTGCAGACGAATTCATCTATCCCTGTATGGGTACCCCTGACGGGTCTCCCCGCCCAAACAATTGGATAATTACGATATCACCATAAAGCTGGCCATACACGTGGCGATCTGACCATCGGTCGCACGAAACATCGTCAGATCCGCCACACACCATTCAGGGCTGAATCGGCAGGTAAGGAGGTAGAAACAATAGGATTTCTACCTCCTTCTGCCGATTCAGCGCTCAAGGGAAATTTTGGTCAGGCGCCTTCTATGGCGCCCGATCAAAATTTTCAAACTGGTCCGATCGGCGAGTCGGCCGATATCAGCAGCTTCCTGCGATATCGGTCGACTCGCCGACATACCATACACGTACCGAATATCGTACGAAACAAGGTTTCGTACAATATTATCGGTGCGTGTATGGCCACCTTAAGTGGGCATAGGCCTCGCCAAACAAGCAGATGTTATAGTGTTTGACCACCATAACCCACAGCAAACAATCACTTATTAGATTACATCAGTCTCTTACATGTTAGTAAATAAAATCAAACATCTGATCAGTTGTTATGGGCAACCTCTCAGATGGTGTAAACTGTAGAAATCATTTAATTTTACCCATATTTAAACCACTTAGGCACTGACCCCCTAGGGGTCCCAAAGCAGTGTGTGAGGGGGCCCAGACTAAAGGCCAGATAGAGTGACATTGGAGATAAGAAGTCCAAAAATACAGGCTGGGCAAAAGCACACAGAGCAATCCAGGAAGAGTGGGCGATAAAACGCTTAAAATCACCCCTTGATCATTTCAATGGCAATCGCCTTAACCCAGGGGTACTCTTGCAGATGAGGCAATTGTTGCTCAGAACCGCTGACTACTGCATGCATTCTGCCAGCTCCACCATTCCAATGGCCCTCTGTGATTTACAATTGCAGCAGTAGAAAATACTGGCATTAGCAAAGTTTCCTTCCACAGTAAACAGATTATGTAACCTTTCTTTGGCAGCACATGGTGTTTACCCATGTATGCAGTTTCAGCTAGGTAATCAACATAACATCAAACAGCTAAAGAAACAGTCATTTTATTTTGTTCACTGAAATTATGCTGTTGAGAACTGGTGGTCACTTTCATGGTGCACAAAGTGCGTGTGTTGTATCCAGACCAGAGGATCTCTAACTATGAGGCTGCCCAGACCGACCCTGAAGAGTTTGGGGACCCAATATAGAGCAATAGTTTGTGGTTACATATATGGCACACCAAAAGTGGATTGTAACCCAGTTTTGGCTCAAGCATACATATATTCATTTCCTGCAATCGATATTGTGTTGCCCTAGGCGGTAAGTAGCTGTATGCATGTTCATTTAATGTGTATACAATTCCTTATATGCCTTAAGCAGTCGAAAGTTTTGCCAAGTTGAAGGCTTTCTCCCATAACCTAGCCCGAGTGTGACATGATAACCTCAGCCCCATAGTCGTCACAACGCGCCACTGGGAGACTCACATGTTGGGGTTCCTGCGGAAGGCACCAGTGATGTCCTTCACCACTCGCTGGACCAGCACCTCCACCTCCTCCTTCCACTCCGCCATCTCCGAGGCTACAGGCGGAGAGAAAGGAGACAGATGAGCTTCCGGGTCAGGCCGTGGGAAATGGAGACACTCCCCCCCCCCCCCGCCTTTATTGTGCCGCTTTCTTAACCCTTAATGCGCTGCTGTTGTCAGCGGGTGCTCTGCATGTTTCTGTAACATACACGCGTTAAAATATGTGTTTCGTTTACTGCCACGGTTTCAGTCACATTATATAGAAATGGCAGGTTACTGCCGTGCAGGGGCGCTTCCACAAACATTACATTTCCTCAGAGGCCAAGGAACGTTAAACATGGGTCTGCGTCTTAAGAAAAATTGTGGATAATTGATTAGAATGACCTCTGAGCAATGACTCCACCTATAGTAATACTCCTGCCGTCTGTATCACCCTGCCGCTGATGTTTACTTGTCATGTCATTTTGGGTTCCTAATTTGATAGGCTGCATACCCAAAGTGGTAAACAGAACCTTGGTTAGGGGGCAAGGATGAAGGTCACTTACAAAAGATTTTTTAAAGAATAACTGTTTCTCCACATAGCTTTCCTCCTGGACAGTGTGAGACTGGCCTTGTAGTTACTTGGAGTTTTTGTGGTAGTGGGCACTGGCCTGTTTGGGCCCATTGGCCTTCCTGGAGCACAAACAGGCCTGGGCTGGGATTTAAAATAGGCCCCAACAGCCACCCACCAGCCCAATAAATAGTGAATGTCTGTGGCAACTTACAGCAACCCCTCTGGCATTTGCCAGAATCCACAGATTGCCAGTCCAGAACTGAGCACAAACCATGAAGTGTTTTCTACTTTTTCTTGGTTCTGCTTGTGATTTTGTTTATTATAGACAATATTAATTGGAGGGCACTACTTGTGCAGTGTCCCCACCAAACTAAAAATTTGATTTGTTATTTAAATGGGGTGCTAGAGTGATTATCATCTCCCCTATTATAAGATGAAAAACTAATCAATATCTAAAATGTACTCTGCACACCTTTACTATTAATGAAACACAAAGGTGGTATGCTTTTTAACAATTATATAGTTGAACTTTACTTGCAGGTTTAATCAATACATTCAAACATTTCCTTACATTTAGAATAGCATAACATGAAAAAACAGGTAAGATAATTACCACCCAGCAGTACAGTTAAATCAGAAAGCGGATACCAAGGTCAAAAATGAGAATCGCCCCAATGTTTTGGTACAAGCCTTTATCAAAGAGGTGCCTAATGCGCATACCTGGTTGATTTTAATGGGAGCAAAAGCAGTAAACATGCCCAGTAGGCACTTCTCTGAGGTCTTCATAGTTGGAGAGAAAAGAAGTACTCAGAAAGTAAAAAGGAAGCAGAGCTAGCTTCACTCTACACAAAGAAGTAACTAAAAGAACTTCTGTTCTGCTGCTTTTAATAGAGAAACAAAATAAATCTGCATGCAGGAAGTTAATCTGGGGGCTTTACAGAGCAATTTTAGGGAATTTTAAAATAAAAGGCTTACCGTATATACTCGAGTATAAGCCAATCCGAATATAAGCCAAGGTACCTAATTTTACCTAAGAAAACTGGAAAAACTTATTGACTCAAGTATTAGCCTAGGGTGGGAAATGCAGCCGCTACTGCTAAATTTCAATAATCAAATAAATAATAAAAGGACACTCAGCGTGACCCCCTGTGAACTCTTCATAAATATATCATGCTGGCAGCTGCAGATTAGGGAAAGGGGATTAGGAAAAGGTGGATGGAGGACCCTTTGACCCTCCTGCCTTGAAAAGTTACAGCACTGGGAAAGAAAACAGGTACAGGGAAAGAAAAATGGTACAGCAGCAGACAAAAGCATGTTTGGGAAGGCTAAGCTGCCATACTAAGTGACAAGTACTTTCCATCCTGCTGTGCGCTCCTCTGTGTGCGCTCCCATCCTGCTGCATGCACTACCATTGTATAAATCGTATGCTTCACTCGTATGCTACGAGCATTCCCATCATATGTGTGCTGTGTGCACGTCCCCTGGTATCAAGGCGTTTGTATGCTTCACTTGTATGCTGCGAGCGTTCCCATCATATGTGTGCTGTGTGCAGTTCCCATTGTATCAATGTATTATGCTGTGTGCAGTTCCCATTGTATCAAGACGTTTATGCTGTTTGCAGTTCCCATTGTATCATGGCGTATCATGCATTTATACACTCAGTGTATCATATCACTTGTCTCTATTCTGCACTATTCTTATATAAGGATTATTGGTGCTTAGGTTTACCTCTGGATCTCCTGCGATGTGAAAGTCTTTTGGGGTTGGATCCTGCCACATGCAGCAGAATCCTAAACAAGAACTATGCACTCCTGGTTTCCATGGCGCATCTAACAAATGGGATCCGGGCAATCAGCAGCTGTATCATGGCGTTCGTGTAGTATAGTCTGGTGCTGGTACGTACGTTCGTGCGCGAGCACGCATGCACGTCTGTCCACGGGGGGGGGGTTGGTGTGCACGCAACAAGCTCATTATGTCTTCAAATCCATATGCTCGAGTCGAAAAACTTGACTTATACTTGAGTATATACGGTACTTATCTTTTAAGTCTTAGTAGGAAACAGCTACTGCAGGGATCACTGTGTTAAAAGCATATGTGCAAATGTTAATGCACTATTATATTTTATTTTGCCATCTTTAAAACACCGGAAAAAGTACACCCTTCAATTTGTCCAGTGATATACTGTTTTTGCAAGATCCCTGACCCTAATTACCCCATTGAGCCTTTAGGATTGTCATCTGTTGAAAATGGAATATTTCATTAAATATCTGACACTCCATACATTGGGATGTTACTTAACAACCATGAGCTTCTTTAAGCAACTGAGTGAGGATCGAAAATGAATGGCTTTAAAGCAGGGGTAGACTGTGGATGTCAAGGAAAGATGTGAAAGACCAAGAAAAATGCCAGAGGGAGCTGCTGGATGTTGCCAGGAAGACTAATGTGACTGCAAAGGACCCACAGGAAGGTTTGGCTGGCAGAGGAGTGGTTGTTGTGCTGTATCACGGCACAGAGTTGCTTGCTCTCCACTTCATTCAGTATGTAACAAACATACTATTTCAAATGACTTTTCAATTTTAGACATCTTTACCTGTGCTTGTAAAGGTCCCCATACACTTTATATTGGCGGCAATGGGGCAATCGGTTCAGGGACCGCATCAACAAGCCGATGTGGTCCCTGATCCGACTGAATTCTCTCACCTGCCTGGTCGAGATCTGGCCGATTTCAGGCCAGATATTGGTTGGGCAGGCCCGTCGGAAATGCCCATGCACAGGCCGATTAGCTGCCGAATCGGTCCAAGGGACCGATATTGGCAGCTACTATCGCCCTGTGTATGGGGACCTTAAGTCTATCTGTCCTTTAGCAGTTCTCTTCGTTTCTTTCCCTCTCAAGGCAGGAGTAGTGTAGATTCCTTTGCCAGATACAATAAATCAGCACCATCCCAGGGACAAAACCTTTCCCAGGCATACAGCTTTTTTTTTTTTTTTAAAGTGTTTTTATTTTCCTTTTTTACAAACAAATAAAACAGATATAAGAAAGGGGGAAAGAAAGGGGGGGAAAAAGAGAGGGGAAGAAGGGTTGGTAGGGAGTTTGCACATTTTGCTCGCATTGGGGTTAGTGAGACTTAAGGGGTTAATCTGGTAAGTTCGGGGTGTCTGCTGTTGTAGGCAGGGGGTCCCCTTCCACATCCAGCCATGGTTGCCATACTTTCTCAAACTTTGCTGGACATCCTCTGGCAAGATATGTCAATTTAATGGAGGGTAGGGCTCCGTTAATGAGCTTGATCCATTGCTTTTTTCGGGGGGGTTTGGGTCCCATCCAGCGCAGAATAATACATTTCCGTGCATAGTAGAGCAGGGATCGGGCAAGTTGTCTAGAGGCAATGCTTCCTACTTGGTCCTCCAGGATGCCGAGTAAGCAGGCGTATGGTGAGAGGAGGGGAGGATAGGCCAGGTGGCTTGACATATGTGTGGTGATGTCTATCCAGAAATCCTGGATCCTAGGGCAGTTCCAGATCATATGTAGGAAGTTTGCTTGGTCTGTTTGACATCTATGGCACTTGTCAGTTTCTCTGCGGCCAATTTCCTTTAGCCTGACCGGAGTAAAGTAGATCTGCATCAAAAATTTGTACTGAATTAGTCTATCCCTTGAGGATATCAAAAAGTGGTATAGATTCTCTGTTACCTCCTCCCATTGTTCCTCTGTTAAGTCGCCTAGCATTGACCTCCATTTGAGATAGGTTCTGTGGAAGGGGGCCTGCGAAGCTGAGTTCAATAGGGAGTAGAGCCTAGACACCAGCTTGGGGGGGCATTCCTGGGTCAACAAGTTTTCTATGGGGTAATTCTCATAGACTAGGGATGTTTCCCGGAATTGGTCTACGAATGCCTCCCTCAGCTGTAAGTATTGGTACAGTTTAGCATCAGTCAGCAAGGGCCTGCTTCTAAGGTCAGTGTATGTGGGGAACAAGTTCTCCTCAAGTATATCCTTGAGCCTTTTTATACCTGCTATAGGCCAGATTTGGAATTGGGGTAGTTGCATAAGGTGGATTAGGTTGCTATTGTTCCAGAGGGGGAGCCTGGGTGAAAGCAGTGGTGGGTCTATACCTAGTTTGCGCAGTGCCATGAGCCACAGTCTGTGCGTGAGCTTTATGATAGGGGTAGTATGCTGTATGTCTCCTTGTGTTCGGTATGGGGCGTTTTCCATGGCTTCAACTGAGCCCAGTATTGTGGCTTGTAGTGCCATATTTGGGTTTTCAGCATCTGGGGCCAGCCACCAGTGGATGTAGGCCGCTTGGGAGGCAATATAATATGTTTGGAGGTTGGGTAGTCCCAGCCCTCCTCTTTCTTGAGGGGCACATAGAGTCTCCTTGGCTATACGTGGAGTTTTGTTGTTCCAAATAAAGGAGGTGGTAATCTTATCTGTTCTTAGAAAGAGTTTTTTGGGTAGGTATATGGGGGTGTTACGGAGTACATATAAGAACTTGGGAAGGAAAATCATTTTGAATAAAGTTACCCTTCCCCAGAGTGTAAGTGGGAGTCGCTGCCACACCTCTGCTGTTCTGGCATAGTGTTGGATTATGGGTTCTAGGTTTAGTGCTATATATTGAGATAAGTCCTTATGTATATTGATGCCCAAATATTTGAAAGAGTCCGCTAGTTGTAGATCAGGGTGTGGAGGTCTGATAGGGGCTGTTGGTTGGTCAATTGGGAAGATAACGGATTTCCTCCAGTTCACCTTGAGCCCTGAGTGTGTGCCATAGGTTTGTATCAGTTCCATCGCTATTTGCAGAGAGGGTCCTGCATCCTGTAGGTACAAGAGCACATCGTCTGCATATAACGAAATTTTTTCCCCCACTTCCCGGAGTTTGAGCCCTTTATAGTTTGATGCTTTCCTTACAGCAATTGCCAGAGGTTCTACCGCTAGGGCAAAGAGGAGGGGGGACAGGGGGCATCCCTGTCTTGTTCCTCTGTGCATGGTGATGGTCGAGGATAGGATTCCATTGACTCTCACCCTAGCCGTGGGCTCTTTGTATAGGCGCTTAAGCCAGCCTATGAACTCCCTACCTATGTTGTAGTGTGGCAGCAACTCCCATAGGTAGGTCCATTCGACCGAGTCGAAGGCCTTTTCCCAGTCTATAGAAAGTATTGCTCTGCTCCCAGAGTTCTCATGTGTGACTTGTAAGTTGGTGTATAGCCGCCTGATGTTAATGTCAGGGGCTTTTTGTGGCATAAATCCTGCCTGATCCGGCTCTATTAGTGTGGTTATTACTTTGGAAAGGCGTGTGGCTAGTACTTTAGCTAGGACTTTAACATCCACATTGAGGAGGGAGATTGGTCTGTATGCCCCACATTGTGAGGGATCTCCACCTGCTTTGGGTATTACCACTATGATTGCCTCCCTCATTGATTGGGGAAGTTTGTCCCTGTCTTTGGCCTCATTTAAGGTGTCTAGTAGGTGTGGGATTATGTGTTCCGCGTGTGCCCTGTACCACTCCGCAGGGTACCCGTCTGGGCCTGGTGTCTTTTGCGGGGGTAGGGCTTGCAGGGCTTGTAATAGTTCACTTTTGGTTATGGGTGCGTTAAGGTAATCGGATTGGTGGTTATCTAGTGTGGGGAAGGGGATTGTAGAGAGATATCCTCGGATTTGGTCAGTTGTGGCTCCCCCTCTGGAAGTATATAGATTGGCATAGTATATAGCAAATTCGTCGGCTATGGCCTTTGGGTTGGTAATATTCCTACCATCAGTTGTTGCTATCCTTGCTACTGTTACTGTTTCTGTTGGGAGTTTCGCTAGCCTAGCTAGGAGCTTACTGTTTTTTTCACCTTGGTCAAATATTCTTTGTTGGGTATAAAGGAGTTGTTTTTTGGTAAGTTCCACCTGTTTCAGTGTTAGAGCCTGTTCTGCAGATTGAATTGCTTGGTATGTGTTATCTGTGGGTTGGGCTGTGTAGTCACTCTGCGCTTGCATTAAGTTAGCCTCTAGGAGGTCAACTTCCTCCTGGCGTTGTTTGCGGTGGCGTTTAATAGCTTGTATCAGTTTGCCCCGTATAACTGCCTTAGACGCATCCCAGAGGATATCTGGGGTGGTAGAGTTGGCGTTCTCCTCCCAATATTGTATTGTGGCTTCATTACTAGCTTCAAGTATATTGGGTATTTTAAGCCAGATTGGACTGAGGCGCCAAATTCTAGATTGTGTAGGGGCTTGAGTGTCCAAGGTGAGTTGGAGGGGGGAGTGATCTGAGAGCACTCTGGGTAGGTATGCGGCCCCTACTACTAGTGGGGTAAAGTCTTGGGATACCAGGGCTAGGTCTATGCGGGTAAGCGTTTTGTGAGTCACTGAGTGGCATGAATGAGCTTTGTCCCTAGGGTGTTTGAGTCTCCATATATCTTTTAGCATCATGGCTTCTGACCATCTAGAGAGAGTGGAATGTGTAGCTTGCCCTATAGGTATTTTGTCTAGCTGCGGGTTCATAACCATATTAAAGTCTCCTATTATACACAGGGGTGCAACTGGCAATTCAAGCAGTTTGTTCATAACAGCATTTAGTGTGCCCAGAGTGAGAGGGGGAGGAACATACAAGGAGCATAACGTTAGGGTAACTTCGTATATTTTGCAATGTATAGCAAAGAATCTCCCTTGCGGGTCGCTTTTGACAGCTATGCACACAAATGGGAGGCCCTTCCGAATTAATATAGAGACCCCTCTCGCGTAGGAGGAGTAGGTGGAGTGAAAGGAGTGTGCTACCCAGTATTTTTTGAGTGCTAGTATCCTCTGCCCCTCCAGGTGGGTTTCCTGGAGGCATATTATTGCGGGTGGGTCTTTTTTGGTTAGATAATTGAATATAGCCGCTCTCTTGTATTTCGAGTTCATCCCCCTGACATTCCACGATATTAGCTTAATTAGGTTTGAAGACATTGTCTTGTATTGACAGCATAATTAGCGGGCTTTCAATGAGCAATGCGAGCAAGCTAGGAGCTTACTGTTTTTTTCACCTTGGTCAAATATTCTTTGTTGGGTATAAAGGAGTTGTTTTTTGGTAAGTTCCACCTGTTTCAGTGTTAGAGCCTGTTCTGCAGATTGAATTGCTTGGTATGTGTTATCTGTGGGTTGGGCTGTGTAGTCACTCTGCGCTTGCATTAAGTTAGCCTCTAGGAGGTCAACTTCCTCCTGGCGTTGTTTGCGGTGGCGTTTAATAGCTTGTATCAGTTTGCCCCGTATAACTGCCTTAGACGCATCCCAGAGGATATCTGGGGTGGTAGAGTTGGCGTTCTCCTCCCAATATTGTATTGTGGCTTCATTACTAGCTTCAAGTATATTGGGTATTTTAAGCCAGATTGGACTGAGGCGCCAAATTCTAGATTGTGTAGGGGCTTGAGTGTCCAAGGTGAGTTGGAGGGGGGAGTGATCTGAGAGCACTCTGGGTAGGTATGCGGCCCCTACTACTAGTGGGGTAAAGTCTTGGGATACCAGGGCTAGGTCTATGCGGGTAAGCGTTTTGTGAGTCACTGAGTGGCATGAATGAGCTTTGTCCCTAGGGTGTTTGAGTCTCCATATATCTTTTAGCATCATGGCTTCTGACCATCTAGAGAGAGTGGAATGTGTAGCTTGCCCTATAGGTATTTTGTCTAGCTGCGGGTTCATAACCATATTAAAGTCTCCTATTATACACAGGGGTGCAACTGGCAATTCAAGCAGTTTGTTCATAACAGCATTTAGTGTGCCCAGAGTGAGAGGGGGAGGAACATACAAGGAGCATAACGTTAGGGTAACTTCGTATATTTTGCAATGTATAGCAAAGAATCTCCCTTGCGGGTCGCTTTTGACAGCTATGCACACAAATGGGAGGCCCTTCCGAATTAATATAGAGACCCCTCTCGCGTAGGAGGAGTAGGTGGAGTGAAAGGAGTGTGCTACCCAGTATTTTTTGAGTGCTAGTATCCTCTGCCCCTCCAGGTGGGTTTCCTGGAGGCATATTATTGCGGGTGGGTCTTTTTTGGTTAGATAATTGAATATAGCCGCTCTCTTGTATTTCGAGTTCATCCCCCTGACATTCCACGATATTAGCTTAATTAGGTTTGAAGACATTGTCTTGTATTGACAGCATAATTAGCGGGCTTT
Organism: Xenopus tropicalis; assembly: GCF_000004195.4. Taxonomy (NCBI): domain Eukaryota; kingdom Metazoa; phylum Chordata; class Amphibia; order Anura; family Pipidae; genus Xenopus; species Xenopus tropicalis. The sequence continues at coordinate 129,648,385 of NC_030677.2, forward strand.
CAATGAGCAATGCGAGCAAGGGAGGGTAGAGAGAGTAGAAAGAAAGGTATTTAGGTAAGAAATTAGAGTAAAACATGTCCCCAAAAACAGTCCCCCCACCCCTGCCCATCCCTCCAAACATGGGTGGGCTTTGTCCCAAAACCAAAAAGTATATGACACTGTGTCCCACTTGGGGTGAGTCCTTAGGTGTCATGGTGATCTATAACAGAGCTCAACTTGAGCTAACAAAACCAACTTGTCGTTACAGCCAGGGGGTCCCCTCTCGGCGGTCTGTGGTGGGTTGCCCTCTGGAGGCTGATTGTAAAGGTTGCTGCTTGCTGCATCTTACATCAGGTGTGCTTTGGGTGGGTGAGCTGGGCTAGATTGTATCCGCAGTGTGGCTGTATCTTTTAACTCTGTGTCTTTGGTCAGCTTAGTAGATCATCGCGAAGGGCCTGGGTCCTTGTGTGATGGGCTGTTAGGCGGTCCCCCTTTGCGGCCTCTTTGGTCCAGCCATTGATCTGCCGCTGCAGGGGTAGTAAAGAAGTGTGTGCGCTGGCCATCTTGGACTCTAAGCCTTGCTGGGTATAACATGGCATAGGCTAGTTGTTCATCTCTCAGGCGCTTTTTGACCGCCATATAGGTGGCTCTTTGCTTCTGCACTGAGGGAGAGAAGTCGGGGTATATAGAGACGGTAGAGTTATTTACTGTGACTGGGCCATTGCGTCTGCTGGCTGCCAGTGCTGCATCTCTGTCGCGGAAATTTAGCAGTTTTGCCAGAAGGGGTCTGGGGGGAGCACCGGGAGGTAACGGGCGGGTTGGGACCCTGTGGGCTCTCTCTACTACCAATTGGGGGGAAAAGGCGTTTGCACCAAATTGTTTGATGAGAAATTGTTCTACATACGTTTCTGGGTGCTCACCTTCCTCCTTTTCTGGTAGGCCCACAATGCGTATGTTGTTTCTCCTGTGGCGGTTCTCCAAGTCTTCCATGTGGGCCTGGGTCTGCCTGAGTTCTCTAAGGAGATTCTGCACCTCGCAGGACATTGGCCTAGTCATGTCCTCCAGGGTCCCGACCCGGGTCTCCACCTCCCCCACTCTTTCCCGGACATTTTGTAGATCTTGGCGCATTAGGGAAATGTCGACTTTGATTCCATCGACTCTTTCTGATAGAGTGGCCATGCTTGTATTAAGCGCTGCTGCATTGCTGTTTATGGCTGCTAGTACCTGTGACATCGTCGGCTCCGGTTCATCATCAGACCGTTCGGGTGCGGCGGCGGGTATATCTGCCTGCAGGTCTGGGGGCCCTGCCGCGCGGTCAGCGCCATGTTGGGGAGTACGGAGGTACTGCTCGAGTCGGTTTGTCGGCTCACCCCTCGCTTTGTTGCCGTTTCTGCCCATTTTCAAGCGTAAGTATCTTGGCTGCTATTAGGGCAGCACCTCGTTTTGCAAAATTAGGCGTCCACCTTAGGATTTGACAGGATAATTGCCGAGGGTAGCAGGAGCTGCTTGAAAGTAGGTCTTGCTACAGCGCCATCTTGGACACCCCCAGGCATACAGCTTTAGATGTACACTTGTGCATGCACATTTGTGAGTGTCTAAGGGGCAAATTTATAAAAATGTGAGATTATAGTTTACCACAGAAAAATTCACCCACTTTCTATTCTGTGGTGGGCTCTAATCTCTCATTTTGATAAATCTGCCCCTATGTCCATGTTAGGGCTGTGGCACACGGAGAGATTAGTCGCGGGTGACTAATCTCCCCGATATGCCATCCCACCGGCTAGAATGTAAATCGCTGGGGGGATGGCATACGTGGTACGGCAATTTGCCGCAATCGCCGAAGTTGCCTTGAGAGGTGAGCACGGCCCCGGTGGGATGGCATATCAGGGAGATTAGTCACCCGCGACAAGGGAGATTTGTCACGTGGCCACTAATCTCCCCGTGTGCCACAGCCCTTAGGGATGCCAGGGAAAAGTAAATAAAATGGTGGTCTGTTAGTTTTCTCTCGAGGTCGGTACATTTTTCCTAACAGAGAAGCACCACCTGGGGGAAAACTATTAGATTCACTGCAGGATGTCTACCCTATTAGCACCCACAGCAATTTTTGGTTTCTGTGTCTTTTATTATTGAAATTCTATTTACCTTCTCTTAAAAGCCTTGTTGTCTGAAGGCTTGGACAGCAATATCAATTTAGAACAATGTTTATAAAATGGATCATGCTACTGGTCTGCTGATTCCATCAGACAGTTGGGTAAATTATATTTTAAAGACCCGGGGAATCCTGCAAGATTCTCACATTAAGTAAAATGGCAGCCAAGCCGGGGCTGGTATTGCAAATTTAATGGCAATGTAGTTGCCGATAAATTTGTAATACCCTTAAATTTGGCCCCAGGCATTCCCCCAATCTGCCCAAAATCTACCTTTTTTCCTTTCTCAATTTGCTCCATAAAAAGCCCTCCTTCCTTCTATGCATAAATGTTTTGCCCCATTTATGTCATTACTCTGCCCCTTTTTATATAACTAACAACCCCTTTTATACCCGCCTGATCCACCAGCCGGTAAGTTCTTTGAAAAGGGTGGCAAGCCAATCTGAGAAAAGTGCATCCACTACCATCTGCTCCTTCATATAGCTCCACTGGCAGGCACAACATTGTCCTGTATGCAACAAAACGATGTATTAGCTACACAAAGGCTAATGACGTGCCTGCCAGTGGAGCTAGCAAGTGCGGCAGATACACTTTTCTTCTCCTGTATACAAAATGTAGGGGGAGAAAAGCAGTCATATGTTTCTGTAACCCCCTAGTTGGCTATATAAGACCAAAATTCCAGCTATAGGTAGAGCATGGGGTACACAGGAATCCCCTTTCCCAGGATGGGCCTTTCCAAGGTGGAAGTAACTTTAATGAAGGGTGTTGTATAACTATACATTCCACTGCCAAGTGTAAGCAACAATTTAAGTAAAATAATTATATGGACACCAGAAGCTCTTGCAAACAAAATAAAACTGGTTTATTGGTCCCAAATAAATTATGTAAGTGCAGGGTTTGATAATACTTACAATTCAATAGAGGTATAGCAATTATTAAGCAGGCACAATGGATGATATTGCAGATCAAGCAGAAAGGTATAATGTTCAACACTAGAAAGGGAAGTTTGAGAACAAACTTCATGTTGAGTTGAAAAATGTGAAGTCACTAATTTAAATTTTTGTTGGAGGGGGGATTGGACCGTACCATTTTGTTGGGGGGGGTTGCACCGCACCATTTTATTTCAGGGTGGGTTGGGCCATACTTTAGGGGGACGGGAGGGGTGATAATGATACAGTTTCATGATCCCCTGTAATGAAAGATCGGACCGTACCATTCACTTTACTTTCCCCTCAAGACTCACCCTGGCACCAAACCAATAAAATTCTATAGGTGAAATATGATTGGCTGTTGGTGGCTCTGCTCACTTTTCAAAACTAAAACTGCAGTCCCCTATTGACCAACTGTGAAAAGTTTGAGGACCCTGGGGTTAAAACTGTGAGAATGGCAGCAGGTTGAATTTCCCCATTGAAAGTCAATAGGTAAAATCTGATTGGCTGATGGTGGCTCCACCCACTTTTTCTAACCTTGAACCGCAGTTACCTGATGCCTAACTCTGCAAAGTTTGGGGAGCCTGTTGTTATTACTGTGAGAATGGCAGCAGGTTGAATTTCCGCCAAGTCAATGGGTAAAATCTGATTGGCTGTTCACAGCTCCGCCCACTTTTGGGCATCAAACAATCATCATATTTTCATTCAAGCTGACCCCATGACGATGTGATTCAAGTTTGGTGAGTGTAGCCTCAAAGCCGTAAGATTGGCAGCAGTTTCAATTTCCCCATAAAAGTCAAGGGGTGAAATTTGATTGGCTGTTGTTGGCCCCTCCCATATTGGGGTCGTCCAATAAATGTTGCTCTCTCATTCGGGCTGACCCCATTATTATGTTATTCAAGTTTGGGGAATGTAGCTTCAAAGCTGTAAGTGTGGAAACTCTCCCCTGTGAAAGTCAATGGAACAATTGGGGGGTTCGGAGCGGCGCCACAAAAAGACGGGGGGTCGGGATCGCTTAGAAAAGCACAAGCAACCGGCTCCACTATAGGGCGAAAAAGTGTGGAGAGTTTGGGTGTTGTACCCCTAAAACTGTAGGAGGAGTAGCATTTAGAAAATGGGGGGCGCTAAGAAGAAGAAGAAAAAGCAGAAGAATAAGCAGAAGTCAAAGAACTGTAGGTTTGGTTTTTCAACCCAACATAATGATACAGTTTCATGTAAGCCCCTGCAACTAAAGATCGGACGTACCATTTTGGTGGACATGGGGAGGTATGACACGTACCATTTTATTGGATGGGGGGGGTCGGGCTGTACCATTTTGTTGGAAGGGGGGGTCAGACCATACCATTTTTATGTTTTTCAAGTTTGGGGGATGTTCAAAGTTGTAAGTGTGGCAACAGTTTAAAACTCTCCCCTGTGAAAGTCCATGGAATAATTGGGGTGATCGGAGCGGCGCCACAAAAAGAAGGGGACGAGATCGCTTAGATAAGCACAAGCAACCTGCTCCGCTATAGGGCGAAGAAGTGTGGGGAGTTTTGGGGTTGTACCCCTAAAACTGTAGGAGGAGTAACGTTTAGAAAATGGGGGACGCTAAGAATAATAAGAAGAGGAAGCGGAAGAATAAGCTGAAGTCGAAGAACAGTAGGTTGGGTTTTTCAACCCAACATAATTAAAGACAGCCGAACAGCAAGGCACCACCATGGGGATCAAAAAAGGGTAGCTCTATGAATCCTCAGGGTTATCTGCCTTAAGTAGTCCGGATCCCTCACAGCAGACATGGATAAGGGATAGAATATAACCTGGTACCCTAGCCCGTCTGGCATCAGCTTGAATTCAGTGGCAGTCCAGCCCTGTCCTTGTGTCTACACCCAGGCAGATGCAGTGCCTTTGAGTGCACAGAGAAGTGGAGGACAGTGGATCAGCTGATTATTGGCCTGCCTGTAGTCAGCTTTGTGTGGCAGTACCCTAAACTTTCATAAATCCCCCCTGTCTGTCTTAATCTCTGTATTATACAGCATGCAGTAGAGGAGTGGTATGGAAAATAGATTTTAGTGGGTATTCAACACTACAAAATGAGTTTTTTTTTATTTAGTATATTCCTAAATAAAAATATAAATGTTTGGTAAATGCACGCTGGTAGCTGGGTCCACAAATGGTCTGTTTCTTTACATTCTTACACTGATGATAACTACTCTACAAACAGCGAATCATTAGAACACTACACCCCTCCAGTCACCAAAGCGTCCGCCGTCACCATGGAGATTTTCCCAGCTCAGCGTAGGCACAAACTTATCCTATACTAAATAGCTACTAAGAGAAAAGACAAAGCGATTTTCGGTTGCCAATGTGATGTAAGGGTAGTGCAAATATATCTCCGATAGTTTTAAGCACCTGGAGAAATAAAAACTCTGATGAATTACAGCACTATTTTAGTACTGCGGCTGGGCGGACCAACACCACTGAGCGCGACAACAATCTGAAGTGCGGCCATTCAGCGGCGTTAGGCAACTGCAGGAGTGTATTTGCTAGTTACATTTTATTGATAATGTCGCTGTATGCTATGCCTGATCTGTTTGAGAGGAAAGGTTCTCTTTATCTGCGCTCAAACCACGTCACATACGGCAGACCCACCTTGGTGTCAGGCTGGTAAGAAATTATTAAATTCCTATTCTATACTATTAAAAAAAAACTTGTTACTCTGTTATAATTAAAATATAATTGGAGAACTGTAAAAAAACAGACTATTACAAATGTTTTTTTCTAGGAAGCAAATGCAGTTTACCAGTATATAGAACTTTATTTGTAAAAAAAAAAAAAAGTGCATTATATACATATGAAGTGTGCATCTGCATACAGCCAGTAAATCTCATACATGATGCAAAAGTCCCCAGTCAAAGATCAATTCTGTCTGGGGTAATTATTCCTGGAAACACAGTATACAGGCCCTTTTGGGTGAGATTTGGCTTCCGTTTTCATTTTTTGCCCTTGATATTCCTAGGATCATAGCAGGAAGAATGATAATCTCATTTTTTATAATATGGTCTCTAATACTTATTCATTGGAGGATAACTGTTTTTGAAAAACACACACACACATATATATATATATATATATATATATATATATATATATATATATATATATATATTACAAATACAATAGATTTAAGAGCAAGAGATTTAAGAAGCCTTAACTGAAATCAATTCAGTATGCTATCTGCTTGTACATGAAAACATAATCCCTGCTTATAATAGGGAGTTATATGGCCCTGAAAACATGCTACTGATAAATTTCTTTTAGAAATTTTTTCCGAGTAATTGAAAAAAAAAAAATTGGGCTGGGGGTTGTTGTTGTCAGAAGTGCTTAGTGCCGAACTGATGCACAATTACACTTGTAAGCAAAACTAGCCTTTCGACTTATCTTCCTAACTATATAATAAAAGGTGCATACATTTGAGAACTTCCAGACATAAATATATTTTTTTACACTAAGAGACATGATTCTACAGATTGAAAGAAAATTGTGGTAGTCTCTGATTTTAAGGGCCATTTCTCAACCCCCTTAGGAGTCTGGCACTTAAACCCCTCTGCTTTCAAACAAAGTGTGGGGTGGTTGAATGACTTCAGGATGGGGGCCTGGGTAATAGTTCTAACAAGTCAGAGATTGACTATCATGGTTTCCTTTTAATGTGCACCTATCAACCGAAAATTGCTTCCCCCGCCAGAGGTGCGGGCTGATAAAGCTCGCACTCCAGTTGGGGAAACAAGTTTTTTTAAAGAAAAAATATATAATCCCCTCTGGTGCTAGGCTGCCTGCATTCCGAAGGAAGCTTCTGGAGCTTCATGTTATTTATCGTGCATGCACATAATGGGAGAGACTCTCCGGCCACTGATAAGGAGCCAGTGGACGCAACTCACCCGCCTACATTACACGCATGTGCATAATGACCGAGCTGTAGAACTTGCTCATTATGTGCATGTGAGTGCCACAACATGGCTGCCCGCACTGGGAGCTCTCTCTTGGTGTGGGCAGCCTAGAACTGTCTGGTGTTTCCCGCAACCAGAGTTTGAAAACTATTAGCCCATACCTCTGATGGGGGAAGCAGTTTTTGGGTGCAATTATGTATGTCGGTGTAAAAAAATATATTTATTTTTTTTAAAATACTTAAGCCTAGCTGAATGAGCTCATGTCAAAAAAACATTATTTTACTTTTAAGCCCATGAAAAGATGAAGTTTTTTTATGCAAAAATGCATGCTCACTGTCCACACCAAAATCCACTCCGTGTGTTTGCAACCATGTCGAAGCATTGCCTGTGAGTGCAGGTTATCCAGACGACTCTGAAGATGCCATGTTAATAAAATAATTAATATTTTTAAAAATGATTTCCATTTTCTCTGTAATAATAAAACAGTATCTTGTACTTGATCCCTACTAAGATATAATTATTCATTAATGAAGGCAAACCATACCTGTACTACTACTGCAAATAATTAAGAAAGCAATTAGTACAGGGTTACAGACAATTTAGGAAAAGTTGCCTGAATATATTCCTTTAGATGGTCCCTCCTAGTTCATATGTAGTTAATAAGGGAGCTAAATGGTCTTATGTCATAACACTTATGCAATATTGCGCTTCACCAAACAAATGTAATGCATGACCTCTGACCAGTGGCATTCATACCACTTCTTAAGAGCCTATAAATTCCCAGATTCTAGTACTATTCCTGCTTTAGCAGAACACAAACATGGTGTGCTTCTGTGTTGTAGCAGCTCTATCGATTGGCATTCTAGGATTCAAGCTGTGCTGCTGTCACTCTCAGTTATTAAGCCAAATCCCCTGTTCTGTTTAAGATCAAACTGAAAGGAATGAGTTGAGAGCACTCTGTGAAGTGAAACTGCCACATTAAATACACCGGCAACAAATGCGGTAAAAATATACAGATTTTAATGTGACTAGATTCCCAGGGCTGTGGAAAAACACAGCTTTCATCTCACCTGTGCTGCTCAGTTAGAGGCAGCTTTCTAGGTACTGGGCTGAGATGAAAGTTTCATGCTGCCTCAGATCCTCAGAAATTCAGCAACAGAATGGTATTTATGGGTATATACTTTAATTTCTTTTCTTGTGAGTGCATTGCTTGGATATGCACTAAATGTGTCAGTGGTACTAATATGATGTGTTACTCTTCTTATTTTAAATTAATAAGGACCAATTGAACTATGTAGCCTTGTTATGGGTTTTAAAGTTTGTTATGCCTAAAATTGAGTAATGCATATAAGCGTTGTTAGTTAATGTCACATGTCCCAAAAGTGTCCTACAGCTACCAGGTGAATGCTAATCCCTATGAAACATCGTGTTAAAAATCCAAAAAAATCCAATAGGCCGCATTCACTTTCTGAGGTGCATTGAACAAAGTGCAATTTCGAGCGCAATCACCATGTTTACCCCCACAATGCATTGGTTTAATGCACTGGTTTTTTCAACAATTCCGGCATCATTGTGGATGCAAATGTATCATTCTTTTGATGAAATTGCACTGCACCTACCGCAATTTCATATGATTTGCCAAAATGGATGCAAGTGTGCATGATCTTTGACGCAAATAGGGCACAGTTGCACCGGATATTTTCTAAGTCTGCCTGGCAAAATTTTGGCACAATGTAACTGTACTGATTGCTGCAGGGTGCTAAAGGAACCCCAGAGCTCAGCACCCGCTCCCTGCTTACAACTCTAGCATTGGAGTGGGTCCAGAGGGAGCCTCATCGCTTGTGCAGAAAGCACTAGCTAAAGCTACTGCCTGGTCCTGAGGTGGTGGTAGTTCCAGGGTTCACCTGCATCAGTAAGCACAGCAGTGCTCAATTTGGAATAGAAAGCAGGAAAAAAACAAAGTGGCAACAAACACAACTATAGGGAAGGTTTTGGTACAACAATTGAAAAAGTCTCACTTTCACAACTTCTGTGACTTTTGAGTAAATGTCAGACATTTTAAAAATAAACATTTTTTTAAAAATAAAAAAATTATTTGAGTAAATATGTCCCCTCACCCTGTAGCAATAACCCATGGCAACCAGTAAGCAGGTAGAATTTACTGCTCACCTGTTTAAAAACAAACATCTTATTGGTTGCTGTGGGCTACTGCTACAGGGCAAACTTAGTGCCTTTAATTACATATGGGGGTTAGTGTTGCAATGTCTATTGTGAAATTGCAGCAAAGATTATATGAAAAAGCAAGAAGATGGCCCTCTACTGAAAAGCTATCCTATAAAATGATGAAGTTAAATGATACAAAATATTTTTATCTAAGGAAGAGCTCTTGTACCACAAATGTTGTTCCACAGAAACAGACGTTCCAAACATTTTTAACATCTGAATCACAATTGCTTGCCCAATGAGAGTTGGGTGGTTTTATTTCAGAGATTAGAAGTTGAAGTACATGGACCTTATGCTGATAGGTATGTGCTCCTCCTTGCTGCGCTACACAAGGCTTTGTGAGTCTACCTTATAGCTTGTTTGCATAGAGAAATAAATATTTGGAGGGCACACCAAAACAGTACCCTGGTTACAGGACCAGAAGGGGCAAGTGCCTCTGGCACAAAGGTGGTGGTGGGGTGCTGGATATCTACTTCTGCCTGCCTTCCCATAGTTTTGGGTTTGTAAGTCCAGGTGCCCAAGTGGCGCACGTGTGCGGAGGGGGGTCCAACGCCAGCTGTGGAGACAAGCGGGTGTGGGTTGAAGTTTGGGATGGGGCTTGCCTTGGCACTGCCTGGTTACCAAGAGGTATTACCTCTTGTGCATTTTGTCCTGCATGTAGCTAGTGTAAACATATAAGGTGACAACTTCAAGGTATTTAGTAGAGCCTTTGTTTAAGTGTCCTTTGAGCATGAAATGCATAAGGCTTCAGAAATTTTTTTTTCATTATCTTAATGTGACCTTTGTGGATTCCATGAATCCTTTCCCTTTTTGTTTTCTTTGGAATTTCTGCATCCCCAGCTGAGAGTGCACCTAGACCACTTTACTAATTTTAGTGAGTTTTCTACTTCTGAATATGTTGCTGTGCCCTGTCTTGTTGATGGTTAGAAGTTACTATAATTCAGGAAGATGTTGACATTTCAATTAACGCTAACTTTCAAAGGCATGGTATGTGTTGTCTCTTATCTCTGCTTTATGTTATAGTATCCATTTCCATAAAGCAATAGTTCCAAGCAGTACTGCGGTGCCTCCTGTTGTGGATCTCACTGGGTATATTAGCTAAGGCTAAGCTTCTATTATAAATACTCAAAAACTTTATGCCCTACTGCAAAACAGTTTCATGGTGCTGTTTTAGAAATGTTTGAGCAGCTTTAGTGTTGTAGCTCTGAGCTGAATTTCATATCAGGGTTAGGGTAAGGTTGTATCTACTCATTTTAAATTAAAAGAAAGAGAATTATGCACTGAAATTTTAGGGCCAAGCCCTGCTCTATCTTGATTTCAAATGCCAAATCTAGAGCATAATAAAAAAATAATTTAGGACTTTAAGATGGCTTCTTACTCTAAGAAAGGAGTTCATCTGAAAACAACAGCAGTGTTTTAAGAAATTGTTTCTCATTTGGCTAATTCTTGACATCCTACCAATGCATCTCTTTGCCTTTCATCAACATACTTGTCCTGATATAGTATTATAGATTACAAATTATATTATAGCTTGTGTGGTCTAATTCTGGAGAAATTAGGGTATAGGTATTGGACCCCTTATCCGGAAACCCATTATCCAGAAAGTCCCGAATTACAGAAAGGCCATCTTCCATAGACTCCATTATAAGCAAATAATTCAAATTTTTCAACATGATTTCCTTTTTCTTTGTAATAATAAAACTGTACCTTGTACTCGATCCTAACTAAGATATAATTAATCCTTATTGGAGCCAAAACAATCCTATTGGGTTTAATTACTGTTTAAATAATTTTTTTAGTAGACTACTAGAGGTAGGAGATCCGAATTACAGAAAGACCCCTTATCTAGAAAACCCCAGGTACCTTACATACATGTACATTTATATAGTATCCTGTAATTAAAATTAATCTGTTTTGCATAACTGAACAGTCATAGCTGCTTGGTTTGCTGGTTACAGCTTTTGGATCAAAGACTGGTGATTTTAATGACAGGAGAACAAACTGACATGAGGTAAATTTATGTTGTAAGAACAATATTTTGCTGACAGTGATGGCTTCTTGACAAAAATTGATGCCAAAAGGTTCAGATAGATATGTGGTATTGATTTTGTGTCAGATAAAACCTTATTCTGGTCTGTGGTTTATGACTGGGCCTCAATTTACATTTTACATAGCACATACCAAGAAGAAGAAGAATAGCAATGGCTGCATGCTGATTTAAACTAGAAATGCTTTATTACTTTAGTAGCATTAGCAAAGAAAGGTCATTTTCTGTCACTTCAAAGAGAGAGATGATGAAAAATGCATACTGCTGTGCAGCAGTGATTCAAGTCTCACAGTAGGGGTTTATCATTATTAAATGGCATGAAAAAGCTAGAAGAATCTTACTTTTGTTGCCTCAATCATTTGTCAGTCATATACATTATAGTATATAATGCACAAGCAGATAAAATAATTAGCAATGGTACAAAAAAAAGTAGCTAAAAACATCAGTATATACTGCATATACTATTTCGGGAAATTTAGTAATGTTTTTCATTTTTATTGTCCATTTTTTGTGATGGAGGTTTTCTCCAACCTTTACAAATAGACACAGGCTATTGGCAGCACTCCAGATATTGTTATATTGATATACTACATAACCCATCCATAAGTTATATATGGTCTGCTATTTTAAAAGGCATTGACGCACTGATGAGTTGCTATCATTACATTAGACCTAAACAAAACTGTATGTATTTTGTTATATTACAGTCTTATCTTCCCATGCAATCCATCAGGGCACATGAGATATCATTGGTTAGGGCAGTAGCTGTCATATGTCCCCTATATTTTTTCTACAGAGTAATTAGCTAGTGGGGTGAACAATGGAACCAGTGCAGTTTTACATCCATGTAAAATCATTGGTCCATAGGGGTTGTCTTTTATATGATCAGCTTTATTCCAGCCAGCCTTCCAACATGTGCTGAGAATGTGGGTTACTTTTAACTTCTCTTTCGCTTTTTGTCCTGAGACATACAGAACTGAAGCACAAAATGCAAAACGGATCTGTCATTGCACTGATGCCACAAATACCAGGGAAGGGGAAAAATCAAAACAAACTACTTCCTTATTACACTCTTAAATGATAAAAGAAACAAAAACTTTCTAAGAATGATCGAAAAAACACATATTTAGCTAATTTTGATCTTAGATATATGTTGTCATTCTAAGAATTTGTCCTATTTCTTTCTTCAGGCATCAGAACCGAGAAGCTGAACCTAAAGATTACGATTTGGCCACGTTACCAGTAGGCAAGAAAAACTTGTGTCAGTCAACATACAGGAGTTTAGGAAAGGTGGAAATTTCGGTAAGTACTTGTAATACTTCATTGTAACTTGTAATTTGAGCAAATCAGCTATTTGTGTATTTTGTATTTTAATGTTAATGGGCTCATTTTGCACTAATCCAAGCTGACACTAGAGGGGGCAATTACGCTTTAAGCAAGAATATTAAAAGCGGAAATTTGTTTTCTTAATCCTCTTTTTCTCTAACTGCAAATACTTTTTTTTAATGAAAATGCAAGATTTAAAATTTAGAGCTATTTACTGAAATATCTTTATATTTTCCTAAGGTTTTAACCTAAACGCCTTTTTTTTAACCTAAAAGCCATTTTTAAACCAATATAACCAGTAGTCAAAATTGTTGCAAGATTGGCCAGAATTGTACCAACTATTCAAGACAGAAAGTCTGACAATTTTTTTCTTGGTGAGAAAAAGTATTCCTCCTAGTGCCATTTAAAGGAAGAAAAAACAAGGGACGCTCTTGAGATATGACTGATCACATAAATATAAGCAAACATCCTTAAATGTATTTAGGAATGTTATGTTTGAGCACTGAAAAAGTTCATTTTTATTAATATGGTTTATTTAGATGAAGCAGGGTTTTACATATGAGCCTGTTTATGCAGTATATTTTTATAGAGACCTACATTGTTTGGGGGGTATAGTTTTCCTTTAAGCTCCTCCACAAAACACACTGAGCCACTCCAAATAAACATTCCTACAGTCGCACCTGCACACAGTTACAACAACTTACAGCATAATAAATGCCTGCTGTCTCCACCGCTCCACCTCACAATCTAGGCCATACCAAAGTGTCTACTCTGCCCAAAACATGCCCACATTCCTCCACCATTTAGCATCTCTCTGCCCACAACTAATCAGGTAGCCCTGTCCTCCCATCTGCTTTGTCCCTTACATGTGTGCCAGCTTTTTCCTCTCTTCAACTTTATATTGACTTTCTCCCATCCCCTCCTTAGCCTGATATACTGTATGTCTGGCCATACCTTTCTCTCCATCCCCATTGATAATTTAATCATAAAGCAGGACTGGTCTGCCGTGTTGTAGTGATTTAACAAAATCTGAGTACATTTTTGTTTCAGCTTCCACGGACCAATATACAATTTCTATTTTTATTTTATGATACTGTAGTGTCCATTTAGCTTGATCCTTCTTGATGAAGTAATTCTTTCCTAGATGCTCACAATAGGAAAAAAATGAGTTAGAGGCAAACAGAATCACAGTAAGAGGTTATGCTGTCCTTAAATTATATTTTTTGCCAGATTAAAAGTAGACCATGTAACAGAAGATACTTTTAACCTTGATGGGATCATAAGAGAGTGCAGAAAGAAGTGCAGTGCATGTGTATACTTGTTTCCATATGTGAAATACTGCTGAGGGGTAGATTCTAATACCCGTGGATATTAAATTACACAATGACCTGCTACATGGGTTTAAGGCATATTTAGGTTAATTTACTATGTAGGCAATGATGTCCCAAAGACCTATGGCACACAATGCACAATGTTATGACCTCAGCAAGATTAGGCTTGTTTTCATGTAAGTGGGTGATGTATTTGCAAAACTAATACTCATTGCACCTACCTACTATCACATATAAACATAACCCACTAATTATTCCATTATAATTTCACATTATGCACATAGATAACAGCAGTAGTAAAGTAAGTGGTCATTTTAATTAGCATGCTAAGTGACCTTAATAAAGTGAAGGCCTATACAGACTGTGTTGCTTGTCATAGCAAGATATAAAACCAAGGCCTAGTTCATTCCTGTTTTCAAACTGTAAGACTTTTCATAAGTTTAATTCCCTCTGTCTTTAATTTAAATTGTCCAACTGCAGTACGCTATTATGTAGATACAACATACATTGATATTAGTCTGTGGCATGATGGATCAATGTGTTCATTAGGACAGTTATCCTCTATCCTTTTCAGACTAAGCTTGGTCGTTGTTCTCCCATAGTATAAGCTACTGGTTACATCCATTTTCCACCTATTTATTAGAGAAAGAATGGATGTTGTTTAGGATGGCATGAATGTTTCTAACTGTTACTGAATGTTTCTATTGGTCTGTTTTCACAGAGGGGGGCTCATTGATCTCTAATAAATATAAAAACAAAACTGTTTGATGCACAGTGAAGTCCAGACTGTGCAATGTATGGTTAAAACATCACACTTTATTCAGCTTTTATTAAAAAAAACTTGATCCAAGGCACCAAACGCATTTGACCCAACGCGTCAAACTGATCATTTTCTTTTAATAGAGGCTGAATACATTTTTTGACCATACACTACAGACTCTGAAGTTTAGTGTGCATCCTCCAGATTTTGGTGTTTTAATTGGACATCATTAAACATCTAAGTTATGCATGCTAGTGAATTAAGCAATGGAACTGGGGCACTTACGGGTAGTCTAATTTTGAAATTTGAATTGTGCCCACACATGCATGTATTAATTACATGTACTGATTATGTATGAATAAGTATGTATCCTGATAGCAAGGTAAGGTATAGTGCTTAGATACTGGCTGATCAGTCACTGCCTTAGACAAAAGATAGACAAAAAGTTGCTTGGAGTAATATAAAACTGTAATGCTGAAGTATTGGTGAATGCAAATGTGCCTGAGCTCAAATGAACACAAGGTTGTGCACACTACTTACACCTCCACATTTTTCACAAACTGCCCTTTTGTTATGAAAATCATGCCCAAGTGTGCCTATTGACGCAAAGGAACGCTGGAGTTACTACCCTGTATGTGCCGGTAATTCTTTGGTTCTCACAACAGGCTGCAGTATTAAATGCAACAGACTTGTTGCAGGGTCGCTGCTGTCATTAGGCGAGTTAAGAAACTCGCCTCAGGTGGTATCACCCCCCAAGTTACCAGGAGTGCAAAAAAGCCAATACAGCTAACTTTAAGAGTTGAATTTTTAAATTCTTTAAAGTAGCATAGCAGAGCCCCTCAAAGGAGTGCAATAAAAGATACATATATTACATTCTAAATAACTGTTTCCTTTGGTTTCTGTGTTTTAAAGGATTGGAAAACTACAACTGAAGATCAGTTATCTCAAGTTCAGTTAAAGAAGGACTATGAAGCTAGAGATGTACCAAAATCAATGGTTAATGAAAACACAATTGATGTTGTTGCCAATAGGTAATTTTCACCTTTTTTTGCCATGGCTAAGAAACGACTTTTTATTTTTTTTTGTGAATGCAAACATAAATAAAAATACATTTTTGGAAGAAGTGCCCCTATACCAGCCACCCTGCTAAATAACTAGGACATCAAATAAGTGTTCACTGCAAATTTAATCCTAGTTGGCCTTTTTGCTGAAGTAGTTTGCCTCCTGTCTGGAATATCTAGAAAAGCATATAGGTTTTTAAACCAAATATTACCATAACTGACCCTATAGCTGAACTCACATTAATTACTTAGGGACCTCCTGGAGGGGCAGAACTAAGGTTTCAAGGTTTCAACATCTGTCAAATAAAAAAAAAACTTTTTTAAATGCAGTAGACTAGTATTTTGGTAAAAAAAATTCTTACAATAAAAATACAATGCATTTATATGATATGTAATGTATCATGTTTATAAACATCTTTATAACGTAAAGGCATTTCGCACTGGGTGCCAACTAACTCCCTCTTTGATGGAATAAACACACAGGCCCTCATTTATAAGGGACAAGGTGCAACTGCAGGGGTGATAACAGTTACAAAATTGTAGCCATTAAAAAGTTGGGTCAAGCTCTTTTAGTGCTGCCAGTGCATTCTACAAAAGGTGCATCACATTTAGGTATGAGAGAGGCCTGGTTTTAATACCTTATTTTGATATAAGGTATTAAGTGTAGGGCTGGCAGTACAGTACCTTCTAGTGCTGTGTATAGGTATAGAGAGGTGCAACTCTTTCCCGTTATACAAAGACCCCAGGACTGAAGAAGCAAATTCAGTTCAGGCAAATGGCAAAAAACATGGTGCTTTGACCAGTTTAATAAATGAGCTCTCTGTATTCTGATTCATTCAGGAATAAGAGCTCTGTGGTGTACCCACTGTGATGTGTCTGACATCTATAAAATCTAATAGCCCCAGTTATTAATGTTATGTAGCCCTTACTACTCACCCCTATACTGATTCAAAGATAAATTACCACAATGTACTATGCAGAGAAATGTAAAAACTAAAGGCCTTTCTCATTCTTTGCAGACAAACTGATCATTCTCAGAGAGGATATGTCTTGCCACAACATGATAAAGACCATGGAAAAATGTAAGTTCTTAAAGAGTGTAGTGAATACTTAGGGGCTTTATAACTTGACATGAATTATTAATGGGCAAAGAATAGTATATTGTGATATGTTAAAGATGTATTTAAATGGGAGCTGTTTTGCAAATAGTGCTTATTGTTGCTTTTCAACAATATTTTAGATGATTTTTTGAGCAAACAAAACATTTATACAGTATTGGACACTTATCTGGAAACCCATTATCTAGAAAGTTCCGAATTACCGAAAGGCCATCTCCCATAGACTGCATTTTAATCAAATAATTCACATTTTTTAAAAAAGTTTCCTTTTTCTCTGTAATAATAAAACAGTACCTTGTACTTGATCCCAATACAATAATTAATCCTTATGGGAGGCAAAATAATCCTAATGGGTTTTATTACTGTTCAAATATTTTTTTTAGCAGACTTAAGGTAGGAGATCTGAATTACGGAAAGACCCCTTATGCGGCATACCCCAGGTCCCGAGCATTCTAAATAATGGGTCCCATACCTGTACCATAAATTACATGGGGTTACTTAGTACCCTGGGCAGTGCTTACGCACTTCCGCCCAGGATTTGGCTATACTCTGCACTTCATGGCAAAAAAAAATTCAATGCAAGGTGTAGAGCAAAGCATTGATGGGCCCAAGTCAGTCCTATCCTTACTCAATGCCATAGGGCAAGCAGTAAATACAGTGCCCTGTGCAGCCTGCATTAAGTTATGCATAAGTTATGGGGATGGGAAGGGATGGGGGACAGATACATGACCCCACCTCTGACCCCTCATGAATACAGCACTGCCAAATTCAGTTATCCATAGAGGTCTAAGAATTATGATGTCACTTTGTGTGGTCACTCCTTAAAAAACTGTCTGGTTTTGGTTCAAATGCAAGATATGTGCTTTATCAATGACCTTTCATAATGTCTCACATTTCATAGTTCAAATAGTCCACTGTTATTTATAGTTTTGATAAGTTTGTTATAGTCTGAATAGTCTACAGCTTAGCTGCTGCACAATAGTTATATATATTCTAATATTTTATTGTATGTTGGAAGGGCAAAAACTTAAAGTAAGCTTTATCAGAAAGGTCAGAAATGTAAATACAGCCATAAGCACTCACAGAAACACTGAGTCTTCTATCAAAAGAAACGCAGTCTTTACTTCACACATGTTCTTCTGTGTCAGACTTCCTGCTCTCAGAAAAATCCTTCAGGGCATGGGCAGGAGTCTGCTCAGTTTGCTCCTCTTTCCCTTTCCCCCTTCCTTCTCCTGCTCCCCCTCCCCTCAGAATTCACTCCTCCTGCCATCAGAATTTGCTCCTTCTCCCAGCTTCTACCTACCCAGGTATGGTTAAGCTTTCTGCAGAATAAATATAGCGTTCTACCATGCACTATTGTGGCTAATCTATTGGCGGTAAAATGTCAAAATGCCTTTCCTTCTCCTTTAAAACAATAATAAATAGGCTCTGTATTGCAGTTAAGGTTGGTTTATATCCATCTTTCAGTATTTATAGCTTTTCTGTTTTCTGTATATGTTTTTTACTGTAACTTATATGGAGGTGGTTAAATACACTGCTTTATCAGCATAATTTTACAGTATAGTTTTTATCATTTTCAGGCATCTGAAAACAACATATTATATTGATTACTCCTTCCCTTTTCAGCCAACAACTGTGAGTATTTAAAGTAAAAACTCCTCTAAAGATGAAACCCTTATCTCTTCTGCATGTTTCTTTTCTGTCATTAAAGACTGCTTCCAATTATCCATTTGTAGATATTTCCTCAAATAAATCCTATTTTCTGAATCTCTGCAGATACAGTCTCTCCCCTCTGCGCTTATTTTAAATTATTATTAGTTATTTCAGGTTACCATATGTGGGGGTTCTGTCTCCATTATGTCTGTGACTCCTTTATATCTGTATATTGCATAGTTGCTTTCATTCTTTTCCCATAGTCTTTCATTATCAATACAACCCTCTTCCAGTTTCATCTGTTTCTTGTCAAAAGTAAGGGTCATTTTGCAATGCCCTGAATGCAACGCAAAAGCACTAAGGGTGCAGAATCACACTGCCTAGTACACATTCACTAAGTACTTTTCGTAGCTTAGCTGTGTTCTGCACATAACTGGTTTAAAAAACAGTGAGAAGAACATAGTGCAGTACTGGCAAGCACAAGGCATAGAGCAGGAGGGGTGAACAGCTCCTGTGCCAACATGTGCTCCCTAACATGCTTGTCTGAATGGCAATTTAAGGGGGAAGGATGGTTAACACTTACATTTATGGGGGGGAACTTATCTTTGAAAAACCTGTGTCTGTGATGCAGAGTGTGGGGCAGGGGGCATACATGTGAAAAACATAGAGATTGTCACCCTTCCCTGCTTTGACTCCTTGTATGTTATACATGTAAACTACAACTAACATCATTGGCCAATGACAATATTGCTAAACTCTATCGTTACCTGAATGGAGAAGCTGGAAATGTTAGGGTCAACTTACTATACATAGTGGTAAACAATTAGGTTTTTCCTGAAATAGTTATTATTACAGAGTGCATTTAGGCTAGAATAAATTAATTTCAAAAACAAATTTCTGTACTAAGTTCCACTTTAGCACCTGCCATTTAATTCAGGTCATGAAATTGTTTCTTTTTAAAGGCCAGCTCTCAAAAAAGTATGTTATTAAAAAAGTGGAAGAATTGCTTTCTGAGGGTCACCTTACCAATAAGGAAGCTAAAAACTGTGATTTTAAAGAAAAAAAAATGTATGGCCGTTCACATGATACATTATTTCTCAGTTATATGAGATTAACTTTCACTCGAAAGCCATTCTTTCTTTTGTTTGGGCCACAGATTATATGCAGACTTTTCCCAAGAGATAGTACTTTTGACAAGCAAATATAGATCACAGCAAATGTGTTACAGAGGCTTCTTGCATGCACAGACACATTGTAATTTAACTTTCTATTATTTGGAGCTTGCATGCTATTGGCCTTTGGTTTCAAAAATGTGTTTCTCGTGGGACAGCTATAAAAAGACAAAGGATTCCTGTGAAGACAAAGACTCTAATGGAAGAAAAGGACTACCAACAATTTCTCATACACTCTGATGATAAAAATGTGTGTTGACACTAACTTCAACAAAATTGTTGCACTTTCCATTAATATATGCTAAAGCAAAACCCTTTATTAAAAAAGATTGCCTACCTATTTAAATGGTTAATGAGCTATGAATACAACATGAATGTACTGTAGTATCCACTTCTAAAGGACACAATGCAACATGTAATTTAACTGCTGTCCGGATGACCTGTTTGAGATTCCTACTGTGTAGGTCACATTTCCAGAATATTGTTCATTGTCTGTTTATGCCAAATCAAACTGTAATTTTCCTTTGGGAAATTTAGCATAGCAGACTTAGCTGACATCCATATCATATACAATCAGGCTTTACAGATCTGTTTATAACCCTCAGGTTTGGGCCCTTTTTTGTACTTTGTGGACAGTACTTGTTGTCTCTCTAGCTCAGTGGATCTCAACCTTCCTAATGCCATGATCCTTCAATACAGTTCCTCATGTTTTGGTGACCCCCAAAGGGCTTGCGACCCACAGGTTAAGAATCGCTGCTCTAGCTTCTGTAGTACTGGTAGTAATTCATGTGTATATTATGTGGCCTAAAGTCATGATTGGCACTGATTGGGTGGAGTACATCCATCCATTGCTGAACCACAGCTTCCAAATAATCATGCTGTTACTTAAAGGAGACATATCATATAAAAATTAAGAATGTACCAGTGAAATATACTCCTCTAAATATAGAAGGATTGTGCTTAAAAAAGTGGATTTATTGAGGAATTTCATGAAACCCCAATAGTCCCGCCCATCTGGCCCACTTCCTGCTGGCTGAATTCTCTGGATTTGCAGGGGAGCCAGTGGCTCTCAGTATACTGTACTGTAGGATAGGAACCAATCAGCAACTAGGCTGACCTGATAGGGAACTGAAGCCTGACTGTGCTTGTGTGAATGCAAGGCTGTGATTGGCTATCCTCCTCCTGCTTTGCTTCTGGCAGGGACTGTTACACACCCACCCTTTATTTGAAACAGGGGCCAAGAACTGATAGAATCCATAGGGAGTTCCAAAAGAAGGGCCATTTATACAGATTAATGTTTAGCCCAAAGTGAAACCAGTGCCATATATTTTTTATAATTGCCTACAAAATTAGGGCTTTTTTCCATTTATCCAATATGTCTCCTTTAAATGGGTCTCTATTCTCATTGAATGTAGATTAACTACATTATATGGACAGAGGGATATATTTATCAAAAGACATCAATTCAAAACATAAACAGATCAATTCTCCATAAAATTTCAAACCTATACTTTCCCAACAATAAACAGACTACAGAATACTGAAAGGATTTTAGATGTTACTTTTAAAATATAGCACCAGTCCTGTCCAGTGTCACTCATTTAGTGTCACAGTCATGATAGTTCTGGCACACACTGGCAATTAGATTTATTGCCTCTTTTTGCTGTTACTACAGTTGGCATCCTCCTACATGTACCATAGCAAGGGACATTCTACTAGACTGTTTTTTTCTGAAACTCCAATAAATGACCATCGCACCCAATCAAACTTCCATACACATTATATATTTTTAAGGGGGAACTATCGCAAAAATGAAAATGTAATATAAGCTTCATCATACTGAAAAAAAGGATTTTCTAATTATAACAGTTAAAAATTTGGACCAGTTTTTGCAAAAAACAAGTTCATCTTCAGTACCCCCCTCTCAGCATGTCTTCTCTCTCCATGCAGGATTTGGGAGTCTGATGTTGAATGACAGAACCAATATATATTTTAGGGGGGGAGGGCTCCCTTTGTGCCAAACTCACTTATTTTGTTAGACTTTGGAATAAGTTATTTGAATGAGCTCTAATACATCTGCTAGGACAGGTAGCCCCCCCCAGTAAGATATATTGGATCTAACTGTCAATCAAAATCTGACACCCAACTCCTGCATGAAAAGAAAAAATTTAAATTTGGCTCCCATACGGAGCAGTCGGGACCTCTCCCCACTGCTCCGTATGGGAGTTTAAAGGAGCGCATGCGCACTGGTGGGTTCGCTTTCGCGCATGCGCACTGGGGGGCACTTTCGCGCATGCGCACGGGTGGGGAGGGGGCGACCGACAGGGGCAGCCTCGGGAGCTGCAGAGTGCCATTGAGTCCTATGGGAGGCTTCCAAAATCATGCTAAGTCTGAAAGTTTTGCCTGCCGCTTACGAGCGCTCAATACGAAAAAGTCGCGACAAGATACGAGCAAATCCTAATGGCTACGAAAAAGTTGCGACTTTTCGCACAAGTCGGAATGGTTACGAAAAAGTCACGACAATTTACGAAAAAAAATCGCAAAAAAATACGAAAAAGTCGCAAAATGTTCGTTTTCCAATCTGAATTTTTCCAATTCGGATTCGGATTCGTGGGTTAGTAAATCAGCCCCTATGAGTCAGCTTCCTGCTGATTGGCTCTGATCCACATTCCTAAGGGGGGGAGTGAGTTCTTAGCATTCTTGAGGGAGGGGGGAGCAGCAGAGAGGAGAGAGCTGTGTGTTTCTGGCACATGAATTACAGACACATGAAATCTTTTGACAGAGAAGTCAGTGCAGCGTTTATGTGAGTGCTTATGGCTGTATTTACATAGACCTTTCTGATACTTAGTTTTTACCTTTCTTTCTCTTTTAAGCTTTCCATCCTTATCTCGCAGGTAGCTTACATTTTGCTTCATGTAACACTGAGCTATAACATGAAGCTAATCTAATAGCCTGGTTAATTAACCAAATTTTGGTGAAATGCAAAAGGCCACAGAATGGATTAGGTCAGCCTTTCAAAATAACAAAATATTTCAATAAGTAACCAGCATGCCTAAACAAGGTAAATATAGATTTATCTTGATTGCTGCTAATTTGACCGAATTCATTAGAAATAAGGCTTCTGGTTGTTCTACACCACCCTCATTCCTAGATAAATGAAATTTATTTTAATGAATGCCATTTTTAAAAACTATGAAACAAGCCTTGTTTACTTGGCCAGCTGAGAAAATAAAGCCAAACTATTGTTTTTCAATTTTATGTTAGTGCTGCAAATTTATGTCTTGTGTTAAAACTGCTGTGCTGTTCCTGTATATTTTTTTCTTTAACCTTGACATTTACGGTTGTTCTGGGAAATATTACTGATTTAGGAATGGCTTTGGCTCGCTAAGGTAAAGGGTTGCTGAGGACGGATTTCATGCTATAACCTCAGAAGTCATAGCCATTTCTTGTTTTTAATAGTATTTATGTTTGTTACATTTTTATTCTGCACACTGTACAGTGAAACTAAGGACAGTCAGTAAAGCAATTTCATCACAATATGTTTGTTCTATAAACTTCCTGTAAAAATATAGGTTATTGGTGTAAGTGATCTACAAAATGTATGTTCAGTATTAATAACAGGAATATAAGCATGTGCTCATTCCTTTCTCAGAGTACACATTTGTCAGAGATCTTATCTATTTAAATATACACAGAATGTTAATTGATTCTGGGAATATCGTTGACTGTGTAATTACTAGCTCCAAGGGTGGGTGATAAACTGCTCACATTTGCTCCCCTTGGTTTTAATGGCAGTCACTTGGAATTATGGGTATATGCAAATATCAGGCGTTACTCAGAAACTGCTGAGTTTCCAAGTGATATTCACCTGACACAAAGATGCACCAGCGACTTCATTATGTTCAAATCAGTGGGAGCAAATTTGAGCATTGTGTCACCTGTCCATGGCGCTATAAATTGCCTCAGCAACAAAATGCTAAGAATTGCCATTGCCTTTAAGGCCTGTGGCATACCCAGCTCATCCCCTATTTTCCACCCTTGCACTGATGCAAGACATACCGTACACCTGTTAAGGGACACACAGAGTGGATTTTAGTGTACTCAGAAATATTAATTTTTGTATGCTTTCCGTAGATGAGCCTTTTCTCCACTTGTGTTTCTAAACAGCTGGAGCTAGTTTGCCACTAGCTTATATGAATTAAATAGACTAGTTCTAAGCATTAATAGTCATAGGAATCAATGCCAAAGTATTTTAATATTATGTGAAAGTGGATATTTTTCAAGCATCTATTTATGTATAAAAAAGGAAAAAGATCATTTCAGTATGACTGCATTGTATTAAATATTATTAAAATGTGGGTGATACACCCCCTACCCCCCTCCTACCCCCCCCCCTTTAAAGAATGAAACACAACAAATATATATGGTTAACAAATGAACAGTTTATTGATGTACCAAATGTAAGTCCATATACTATTGATGATACTGTTATATAATTATCATTCTCAATAAAAAAGTTTAAAAAAAAAAAATGTGGGTGATACAGTAATAGGGTACAGCCTTTTGTAAGTAAGTAATTTGTAATTTAAGATTTACCTAAATTCTTGTTTTGCCTTTTTTTGCCCTTTATTTGAAAATACAGATACCAGATGTTCGTGACTGTTCCGCAGCTTATAAGAAATGTCACTCCCAGTTTACAGATACCGCAGATTACAGAAGGCATGGTAGGAACACCTGGCAAGATGAAAGTGGAATTTATGCCAATCACCAAATAAAGCACAGCATATTCAAGCAAAGCTGTCCTATCACTCCACATCTGTGAGGATAAAGCAGCCATATATCATATAAGATGCAGGATCCTGTTCAGCCAGTGATTGGAAGCTAGCACAAGAAGCTTTATGGTGTTTGGTGATTTGACTAAAGTTTTACTATGATTCTGTCAAATATATGCTTTATGACCAATGTTATTTTTGCTTTATATACAAATATAAACCATATTAATATAGCTTGACCACTGGAAATATAAACTGGCCTGTATGAATATCTTCCAACTGCAATTCTGTTTGCATGGACTGTCCCCATTCTGCAACAAGGAATCGCTTATGACTGCAGGTGCAGAGCAGTTATAATGTTTTAATCCCTTGTTAAAGTAGTAACCTCCTGTGATGCACAGTGCACCATTAACATTAACCTTGCCCCCTTCCATGTACAATTTTTGTTATGTGCCTTCCTTCTGCCTTTTTCCTCACCCTTGGCCTCCTCTCCCCTATGCTTCCTCCATACTTTAACTTTGTGCTGAGACTTTTTAATTTTTTTAATTTCTAAAAAGGCATCCAACCCTCTCTTGAAACTTACAGGTCTCACTGTAAAAAATGAAAATGTGGACAGAACACTGTGGCTGCCAACCAGGAACCCTGTTCTATTTAAAAAATGCACAATTGACATCCACCCTCATTATGTGATCCTTTTAACTAGTCTAAGTACAAACAGCATTACTATTCTATTTACTGTTCTATTAAAAAAATGCACAATTGACATCCACCCTCAGTATGTGATCCTTTTAACTAGTCTAAGTACAAACAGCATTACTAAAACAAATAGATCTTAGTTTAGAAATCGTGTTTGTGTGGCACTGTGTCAAATGCTTTGGCAAATCAAGTATGTCACATCCACTGTAACCCTGCTGTCCAAGTTCCTGCTTACTGTATCTGTCCATCAGAAAGCCATTCTGATTATTACTTATAGTGCAACTAGACAATCCCTTGATCCTTTGTTAAACCTTCAATTAACTCGTCCATCACAGATGTCAAAATTGCAGGCCTAAAATTACCAGGTTGCATTCATAATCCCTTTTAAAATACTGCAATCACGACTTTCTTACAAAAAGTGACCTGGCTAAAATTGATCTAAGCTAAGTAATCAAGGGTGTATTCCATCACACTCCAGAGCCCTGTTCATTAACTTTGCTTAAATTTTTAGAACCATGTCTAAGAACATCTTGTTTGAACTGAGCCTTGCCTGTTCTGTAGGAAAGAACTGATTAAAAGGGCTATGCACATTTGAATTTACTTTTAATATAATCTAGAGTGATATTATGACAACTTTTGCAATTGGTCTCACCTCTACATAATTGTTCCTGTAAACTTGATCAGGAGTAAATAAAATTGGTAGTTTAATGTAGACCAGGCACATCCAGATTTGCCTTATTTTAAACAGACTGCATCATATAATTTTTTATCTTTTTTAGGCAAGGAACATTTATATGTAGAGTTGGTTCTCCGTGACCACATGAGATACTTGTATAATATATAGTCTTATACTGTACGAGGCATCTTCTGTTTCCTTCAATTCTTTCAGTTTTACTGAATCCAAAAAAAGAAAAGCGATTCTAGTTCTTATTCTTCCTTAATGAAGTTATCTGTATTCATATACATCAGCAAAATATATTGATGTGTGGTTCATGCAGCCACAAAGGTTCATGTTGCAATAGTGATTATGTGATACCTGAGAGCCTGACTTGCAATTTCTTTCATTGTCCCCTTGGACTTTGATGGATTAGGTGTGAACTTAATGTTCTCCTGTCTCACAAATCTAGTCTATTTTTATTTGCCGTTCTCTCTGTTATAAACCTGTGATATAATAAAATTGAAGACTGCTTCAGAGTACCTTTTTATGTATTCATTAACCCTCTTTAATAAGAATGTGGGGCTTATTTATAAACTGAATTCACACTCTGCAATGATGGCATTTGGGCATTTATAGTCAGTATTACCTCTATCACACAGGGGCAAGTAGGAATTACATCAGTCTTGTCCCTGCAATGCCAGTCTTGTACTAGTGTGGATAACGGTAATTGAGTTAACTTAGACAATACTAGGTGCTATGTCATACTTTTACAAAAAAAAAAGCCTTCATATATGTCTGGTTGGGATGGGCTTTTTGATCAACAAGCTTCAGCTGAACTCGCAACTCTGAATAATTCCCACAGGAATTTTGCAGTTAAGCAGAGTTTGCCACAAGGCATACAGTTGGTGCAGATGTTCGTGCTGGCATTACACACAAAAAAAAGGATGAATCATGGTAAAGGGAAGCTAAGGGGAATTGTGAAATTATGACACATTTTGTAAAAATTAACTATTAAAGTGGCAGTATCATTAAATACAACATTTGTGTTTGTTCCCAAAAACGTTTAGTAAAATGATTTAAGAGTAATGAAAGAATCAGTGGTTTTGTCATGTTTTCCTTTCTAAAACAGTGTAATAACCTGGAACCCTCTCCATTGCCCTCTATGACTATTTTGTAAAAGCACTCAATAACCAGCGCATGTTAGGTGATTCTCACACTTTCAAGAGCAATTACATTCACCAATAACTTTAGAACCAGTGAAATATGATTTTCATTCCATTCCCATTCCATTATCCCTCTCTGTTCTTCTATGAGCATAGGTCTCACAGTGCATAATGGGTTTATAGTCTTTCATAAGGCTATAGCAGGAAGACCACAGATATTTTACAGTATAAATCTACCTCATACATTGCAGCAGACCTTTTTAGATTTGTTTTTAGCAAGGGAACACTGATCTGTATGCTGCAATTCAGAGAGAATAAAGTAACTACAAACAGATATAACAAATATAACAATATTTTTTATATGGCCACATGTTAAAAGCAACTGCTGTTACATTCCTGCAAAGCCAAGTTCTAAATAAATGTAGCAATAGTGTTTGTGCCCCAAAACCACCCCTAGCCCAGTGATAATTCCAGAGGTGACACTCCGAATGGCTAAAGGCTTCTCTGCAGTTGTGCAAAGGTGGCCATACCATAAGATTTGCTCATTTGGCAGATAAGCTGCCGAATCGGTCTGAAGGACCCAAATCTGGCCCATGTATGGCCACCTTTAGTCATACTCAGGCTTGGACTGGCAATCTGTAGATTCCGGCAAATGCCAGAGGAGCTGCTGTAAGATACATAGACAGTCACTATTTAGTGGGCTGGTGGGGGGCTGTTTGGACTCTATGTACTTGAAATGCCAGGGCTTATTTTTGCTGTGTTGGGGGCAGTGTGATCCTTCCATAGACTGATTACAAACGAAAACAATACTCCTATGAACGAATTTTGCCACCCCCAGCCCGGCGTGACTGATGCAACTGCGAAGGAACTTTTAATTGTGTTGGATTGTCGGCTTTCATAAGTATTGATGGGCTAGGGGGCGCTTTGGGGGACTTTTGGCTACAAAGTTTTTCATGGCTTAACTCTTTCCTAACGCTGACAGGTTCCTATAGATTTTCATAGAAACATGTAATTATTGCTGATGCTGATGAGATACAAATGGATGCAAAGAGTCTACAAAGCTGGATATTGTATATGCCACTAAAAACATGACTGCATATGTTCTGGTTTTGTTTGCATTGGCTCCTGAAGAAACTTACATGTGTCAACCCACAAGTCTTATTACTTAGGCCAGTGGTTCTCAACCTTCCTAATGCCGCGACCCTTTAATACATTTCCTCATGTTGTGGTGACCCCCACAAATTTTTTGGCCACGCCCACTTTGTGGCCACGCCCCGATTGCCACACCCCATTTTTAAAATAGTACCCACGATGGCCCAATAGACAGCACCCCCATACAGTGCCCCCCATACACAGTGCCTCATTTGCCCCCATAAACAGTACCCCCCCATAGACAGTGCCCCCAATTGACCCCATAGACCATGCCCTCAATTGCCCCACAGACAGTAGCCCCCATAGAAAGTACCCTCCATACACAATGCCCCCATACACAGTGCCCCCCATACACAGCAGCCCTCCTTACACAGTGCCCCCCTTACACAGTGCCCCCCCATACACAAAGCCCCCCCATACACAGTAGCCCTCCTTACAGTGTCCCCCCATACAGTGCCCCTCATACACAGTACCCCCCCATACACAGAGCCCCCCAATTGCCCCCATAGAGAGTACCTGCAATAGAAAATTCCCCCACAGACTTCTTGCGGCTCCTGCTCCTTATTCGGCTCCTCGTACGGCGGCGACAGGTCCTTTTATAAGGTTGCGTACGTGTGACATCACACGTACGCACGGGCG
Source organism: Xenopus tropicalis (assembly GCF_000004195.4). NCBI lineage: Eukaryota > Metazoa > Chordata > Amphibia > Anura > Pipidae > Xenopus > Xenopus tropicalis. The sequence continues at coordinate 129,677,134 of NC_030677.2, forward strand.
CAACCTTATAAAAGGAACTGTCGCCGCCGTACGAGGAGCCGAATAAGAACAGGAGCCCAAGAACAGACGGTGCCAGAGCGGTCGGCTGCAGCCAGCGCGTCCCGCTGGCCTGGATTGTTTAATCCGGGACAGCGGGACGCGCTGTAAAAACCGGGACTGTCGCGACCCCTGAGAAAGGGTCATTCGACCCCCAGGTTGAGAACCGCTGACTTAGGCTATTTCATTAGGCATTTTTAATTTATAGCTTATATCAAAAACCCAATGTACAATTACAGTTTTTTAAAGCATAGCAACAGAAATCAGCAGAGATTGCAAGGTAAAATAAACCAGTAAGTTTTGAAGCTCAGTATGCATACTATTACCAAAGCATGTGGCATATAGAGAATATGATAATAGTCATATGGATGTTCATGGTTGACATAGACAAGCATAGACTATGTCTATAACAGTGAAGACACACAGAGCTACTACTAGCAGCTACTTGTCATGCCTACTAAAATAGACAATGCTGATCATTTAATGATCTCTACTGTCTCTACGTGAGTATTAGCAGAGGCAATTCTCAGTATTGCCTATGGCAGGGTATTTTCTGGCAGTTAGTAGCCATAAGTAGCTGCTACTAAGTAGCTCCATGTGTTTTCACCCTAGAGGTTTTCATTTATCCAGGCCATGATATACAGCATCTAGCACTGATAAGTCTAAGGGCTCTGGCACACGGGGAGATTAGTCGCCCGCGACAAAACTCCCTGTTCGCGGGCGACTAATCTCCCCGGATTGACATTCCACCGGCAAAAAATGTAAATTGCTGGTGGGATGGCATACGTGGCGGCGCGATTTCACTGAAATCGCACAAGTTGCCTCTAGAGGAAACTTGCATAGGCATACACCTATTTTATTATTGCCATTTTGGCGGCTGCAAAATAAGCATGCCTCATGCATTTAGGTATAACAAAAGCCCTAAAAAGTAAGTTGGCCCCAGAAAATCACACATTTTTTTAGAAAGTACAAATTCTAACAAATTCAAAATGGATAAATATGTTTCTTCTCCATGCTGCAAATCTTTGCTAAAATAATTAATTAATTTCTCTATTTTTAATTAAATCGCCTCAGAGCTTGCTCTTTCCTGCATCTTATCTCACTCATGTCCTTAGAGACAAAAAAACCCCTATAAATTGGCCATTTACAATTGCTCAAAATTACAACCTTGTGTCACATTTTTTTTTTGTAATATACAAAACTACACCTACAACACTTAAGGGGGCATTTACTAACCTGTGACTTTTTATGGTCGGATTTATTTTGCGTTTTTTCTGTGACAATTCTGAAAACTCTCCACCTAAAAGCTGTCGAGTTCAAGTAGAAATCAATGCAGATGTCCCTACCCTGCAAAAGTTTTCTTTGCTTCAAACTTTTTAAATTTTTCAGATTTTTGACGCCGGTCTTTGTGTAACAATTCTGTTCAAAGCCATGGTTATCGTCCAACAAGTTAAAAAAGTTGCGGTTTTTGCAACTTTTCTGTAACTTTTTCCTGCACGTGCTTTTTCACTTCAAATGTTTTTAAAAAACCTAACAATTTTGGTGAAACAAAGTGCAATCCCAAGAACACTGGGTGTCAGTATTGCTTTAAAAATATATATATGCAATCACTGACCTCACGCCATCCACATTGGTAACAGGGTTGTTTCCTTCACTTGGCAGCCAATGCATTTTTATCTTTACCAATGTCACTATCTATTTATCATTGTTCAATCAAGTCACCTTTTGCTGGTACAGAACTTTCCATTTAAAATTTGCATGAACTGCTGAAGCTGTGGAAAGGCACTTAGCAGTGTATTTAGACAGATGTGGTGAATGAAAGGAAGGTTAGGAGAGGTGCTTCTGGAGGAAGAGACACAGCAAGAAACAAACAGAATGATCACATTTCCACTCACACAAGTAGAACTTATAGCATCACATGATCATACAGCTGCATATTGAGCAATGTAATGTATAGAAATCTCTGCCAACAGAACAACAAAGGATTAGATGTACTACTGAATGGAAAATCTTTCAGAAACACGCACCATACATGATCTAGTGTTACTTCATTATTTCATGTATATATTCACCCCTTTTGAACTTTTCCAGATTTTGTTAACTTAAACCTGAAATAAAAATGGATTTAATTAATTGGATTTACCATTTGATTTACACAATATATAATGTGTAACATGCTAAGGGTGCAAAATATTTTTTACTATCATGTTAACATTAGGTAGGGATTAAAATAGCCCTATTATTAAACATTAAGGAAATATTGTCACTGAGGGGGTCCATGACCATAGAAAAGCATTAAGGCCTAAGATCACAGAACCTGGAGGTGACTTGTAATATCATGTCTTAAAACATTTTCTTTCATAATACATGTTTCAGTGAGCCATGAACAATAAATGACATCACTAAGCACTTATTATATCTAATGATATCACTAAGCACATAATAAAAAGATATTCAAACTACCCATCCCCAAATGCTACAGTAGACTTTCATGTCAGATCCAGTCAGGAGCAGGTTAGCACAGATTTTCTGGATAAGGTATCTTTCTGTAATTAGGATCACCATACTTTAGGGGGCCCATTCATTAACGTTCAATGAGTATGAATTAAAAAAAATCCATATTTTTTCTAATTTTTAGAACTGTGCGTTATTTCCACAATATTTTCGTGGTTTGCATCAATTTTCATGACAAAATTGTATTTGTCGCAACGAGTACGAACATTTCAGAATTCATTCAAGCTTTGGTACCGTGACTTTCCTTGGGCCAGGTTGAAGCTGCAGAGTGCCATTGAGTCCTATGTGAGGCTTCGAAAATCATGCATTGAAGTTTAAAGCCAGAAAGGTTTTGCACCATTTACGATCGCTCAGATACGAAAATTTCGTAACTTTCGTATCGCAACCATTATATCAGAAATTATTGTGGTTAGTACGAATTCCAATCGTACTTTTAACAATCTGAAGTTCGTGCTTTGATAAGTCTGTCCTTAGGTATACTAAAAGATAGTTTAAACATTCAAATACCCCAATAGGATTGTTTTGCCTCCAGTAAGGATGAATTATAGGTTAGTTAGGTTCAAGTACAAGCTACTGTTTTAATATTACAGAGAAAAGGGATTAATTAAAACAAAAAAATCTGAATTATTTAATTAAAATGGGTCTGTAGTAGATGGCCTTCCCATAATTTGTCTTATAGCTGACATGACAAGTGTAAGCCTGATGGCTATCAACCTCTCTGCACAACTCTGCATTTGTGGCAGTGGTACAGGGAAACAGGGGCCACTTTTGGGAGTCTGGAAGAGCAGCTAGGGGCATAAGAGAACAGTGCAGGGGTCCTCTTATTTAAAACTGACTTTATTTGTCCTATAACTTTTGTGGCACAGTAAAAACTATTATTCACCTTTGCAAATCAACTAGTATCCAGATTAAATCCAATTAATTCCAGGTTGTAACACAAGCAAATGTAGAAAGGTCTGAGAGGGGTTAAAAAGGACCTAAAAAAAAAGACAATTCGCTAATGTTAACCCAGGAAAGAATGACCTTATGTCTGCATGAAGGATTTCACATAGCTGCTGAACGCATTTCACAGTTCAATACTATGCTGAGCAGCTGCTGCTCCCGGATGTCTTCTAATGATATTCTCTTTCCCTTGCAGCAGCATGCTGATTTGTTGTGATATGTTTGCCAAAAATCTTTGGTTGGTTACCTCGTCTGTTTATCTTTTGTTTTATCTCGCTAAAGACTTCATTGGCACTGGACTTGTGTTTATCTGCCAATCCTATGTCTCTGGATTCTAAACATTTATTTTAGGGAAAATATTGATGTTATTCATTTTCATGTGATTCTACAAGAATAAAATAAAGTGCTACTGTTGTTAAATATTACGTGATCAATAAAGAGCTGAAACATTTAAAATGTAATTCTAAAGCTTGCCAGTGCTACAGTCAGGGCTGGAACTAGGGGTAGGCAGAAGAGGAACCTGCTTAGGGTGCAATGATTGGGGGGTGCCAGGCTGGAACCTCTCCTGCTTGCCCCTAGCCCGCACTCCCATCTCTTGCCCCTACCGGTTGTCATTACGCAGTGGGGGCAATGACTTCCTCCCCCCTGCTCCCCATTTGATGGAACTGCACAGGCGGGGGGGGGAAGTGCAGGGGCGAGGTGGCAGACTGGGTTGTCTAGGGTGCCCAGTTGGCTTGGCCAACCCCTGGTCACAGTGACAAAAGTCTCTCATGGTCACTACTTCAGATATGAATAAAAGTAATTGAAGGGGTGGCTAATTTAACTGACTTGTAGTATTATGTAGAAGAGTGATCCCTAACCAGTTGCTTGTGAGCAGCATGTTGCTAACCACCCTCTTTGATGCTGCTCTGAGTGCTGATTTTTACATTTCTGGCTTGGAGACAAGTTTTGGAAACAAAGAAACACAGTTTTACTTCAAGCAGAGCTACCTGCAGACTAGCAGTCCATATTGGACTACCAAATAGCCAATCACACTGCTTATTTGGCATTTGTTGACTTAAAGAGGATCTGAAAGTTAAGGTAGTTGAGAGCTCAGCAGCCCTTTTTGAGTACCAATAACCCAAACTGACTGTGCACCACCTACATAGTCATTTAACCCTATGGTTAATGACACTCTAGGGATCATTTAGAACACCCCAATGGACAAGTGCTAGAGAACTAAGGGGTTCAAGAGCAAAATCCTTCACCTGCTGCAGAGAGCATCAGGAGGAGATGCAACCTAGGTCTGTCCTCCTGTCCTTCCTAAATAAATCTTTGACTAAAACAGTAAATACTGTGTTAGTAAGAGAGGTGAGTGAAAAAATGCCCAAATATTACCTGAATAAAAAGATAAGAAAAAAAACAAATAAAAATAGCTGTCTTGTTCAGAGTTACTGAACCTAGAAATGATAGCAAATAAACCATGTGGAGCAGCAGTCCAATGTACTCCCTAGCTCTGTGTAAATTATCAGGCCCAGAATTAATTATATATGCGGGAATACTGTTTAATAGCACATGGTACCTCTTCTGCCCACCCGTAGTTCCGGCCCTGTAAGGGGCATATGTTGATGTGCCAAATGTTTTACACCTTAAAAAGGTAGTATACCTCCTTTTTTCTATATAGGTGCAATTAATAGGGCTTGTGCTGAACATACTTTTTGCTTAAGAAATATCTACATTTATTGTTACTTCTTGCTCTGCAAATCCTAAAACTAAGAAAAGTCATGTTCTACTTCCTATTCTTCCAAGCACAAATATCAAAATATATTGCCTGTCCACCAAGAAAGGAAGTAGAATCTGAGTTACAGATTATTCCCTGTTTCACTAAGATATAAAAAAAAATGATTATATATTCCAAAATTAAAACCATAGGCAAAAAGTATGTTTAGTACAAGCCCTAATCAATGCACTTACATTGAAAAAATACTTCCCCTTTAAAAACTGTTGTAAATAAATGTATAAAGTATCATTACTCTTACATGTGATATCAGGGGATTTCTTCCAGGGGAAGGAATGCCTCTGTGGTTAAGTCACAAGACTCTGACTCAGTAGGTCTTTTAATCTCCTTTCTTTCCCAGTAGGTCTATTAATCTTCTTGTACCTCAAGCACCTTAAGAACCAAATATAAACTGGAAGTTTAACAGGAAAGGGTCTCATCGTACTGTAACCATGATAACATAAGGGAGAAAGTAGACCGAAAATAGAAACACAAAATGAAACTTATTCTAGAGAACAAGCTAGTAAATAAGGTTGTTAGTAGATGTTACAGTAGATTTATGGTCATTAACTTTGTCCTTAATCCAGTGCATACATGCTTGCCAAAAGCCTAAACAATTGCACAATATTTATCTCCAGTACAACAAATATCGCCAGTGTTACAAATAGTGCTGCAATGATATCTTTATATAAACAGAGGCATAATTATAGATGTGGCAGACTACATGAGGGGTGACTGCAGGTGACCCTCGACACATACAAATTCACAGATGACCAGCGATTTTGTGTGTGTTGTATGTCACCCGCAATTATATGCAGAAGGGTTATACCACATAAATTTGTGTGCCAGAGAATGCAATTGTAGGAGGCACAGGTGAATCACAGGATGAGGATTCCTGCTTATAGATTTAATAGATTGTTCATACAAAGTCACTACACTTAATGCATTCAGTTATCCATATTTTTTTTCCATATTTGTCATGCTTCTTATTAAGATTTACATTTCATGATGTCCATGGCTCCTTAAAAATCTGCAGTCCTAGTTACAGCACATTGTGACCTTCCATATCGACCTGCACCTGTATTTTTCTGATGTATCTAAAGATTAGATGATCATTTGGGCATTTTATAACCTATGGGTATTCATTTGGAGCAGGGATATTAAAATGGAGGCTCACATCCCTAGTTTAAGAGTCCCATAGACCCCTGGTAGATTATATAATCTTCACCCCAGAATGCAAAACTTACACTTATTTTAGGCACAATATAAATTTGCTTTCACCAGTAAGGGCCACTGTATTCCATGAAAATGTTCTCTTTACTTCCCTCAATAAGAAATGCTACAGAATATAATGATCATTGACTGGAACTCAATCACAGTAATAAATATCTGATTACTTATATGTTGAGGTATATATTAAAGGGGATGTTTACCTTTGTATTAACTTATGTTATAGATAGATAATTCTTTTTTTTAACAATTACTTTTTATTAGAATAAACGAGTCAGTACATTTGTTTACAGCCAGAATGTTCAATGCATCTGTTGGTCTCAAGTGGGATGGAACATATAATTTAACATCATGTTCAGTGCACTTATATATCTTGCATAGTATGTGTGTTTTAATTATCTGGAACTCTTACACTAAACAAAAAACAAAATACTAAAGTATAAGACATAAAAGGATTTTCCCAACATCTCCTATGTCATCAGTGTCTTTCTTTAAATGGTCAACACTGGGGTGGGGGGTGACTTGTCAGGTGGGGGGGAAGTAGGCATCTTGGGATTTTGGAGGTATAGGAATAATCACGAGGTTGGCAGTTCTAGCCAAGTTGACCAGAGTTTTGGGTGTTTATCTGGGCAGCCATGCCTACTGTAGATTAGTTTATATACTGTAGAGGAAAGGCTTGGTCCACTATGTTTATCCAGAAGGATCTTTTTGGGGGGCTTGGGTCTTTGCACTTAATAGTAATGTATTTCGTAGCACAGGCTATCATAAGCGTAGTATGGATATCATAGTTCTCTCTGCTGTAGTGGGGGCTAGGTCGTTTACTTGGTTGAGCGGAGTTACTTGTGGGTCAAGAAGGATTGGTAGGTCTAATGGCTATAAAATCTGTTACCAATGACCAATAATGTTGGGCCATGTACCCCTATACAAATGGAATGGGTGAGATTTCTTACTGTGGCCTCCAGAGGACTGTGCTTTAATTCATGTTATAAAATTAGTTTTAAGGCCAAAAGCTTGTAATTTCACCTGTAGATATGGCTATTCAACTCAAACACCCTTTTATTGTCTAAGGCCCCTAATACTCTAGCACCTGTATTATCATGAGGTGGGTTTCCTGCAGTAGAATAATATGCGGATGGTATTTCCTCAAGAATGACTGTTTCTTCATTTTAAAAAGGTGCCAAGGCCCTGAGCGTTCCATGAAATAATAGTTACCTCTACCACAGAGAGTAGGTTGTACATATTTGTCCAAGTGAAATATATAAATTGTAGTTAACCTGTTGTAGTGGATATACAGATTAACCTGAAAAGTGTGGACCTGAGTCCAAAAAGTTGTAACTGAAGTGAACTAGATTAGGAACTCATCAGTCCTGTGCCATTGTTAACATTTTTGAATCGGCCCTTAGCAGAGCTAAGATTCTGGTCGAAGGATACCTCTGTTTGGTGTTATCTGTGCAATGATCTGGCTAACCTGGTCTCCAGCCATGTAGTGCATTCTCCTGGGGTGCTGAAGAAGTGAGTCTGATTTCTGTCTAAGATATGTAATTTTGCCAGAAATATCATGGTGTAGAAGAGATTTAGTTGTTGCAATTGCTTTTTGAATTTCAGCCTGTTTCTGAAGACAAATCCAGGTATATGAAGATTCTAGTGTTTTCATTAGCGATGGCCCCTTATATGTGAGATTCTTGTAGGATTTTATCTGTGTCTTTATAATTGAAATACAAGTGGGTGTGGTGCCACCCCTGTTGGTGGTGGGTGTGTTAGAAGGGGCTTTTCAATATTAAAGGCCAGGGAATGTTGTATTGGGGCCAAATGTCTCTTTTAGCCAGTTTTCCAAGAACTTTTCAGGTAGTCTGCCCTCGGCTCTTTCCAGCATCCCCATTATCCTGATGTTATTATGTCACAGCCATTTTCTGCCTTGGCCTCCGTTTCTGACAGTCTGCAGGCCGTAGATTGCAACATGTTGGGCATAAGGTAAACTATGTCCACAATATCATTGACTCTCCTCTTTTTCTCTTATGTGCGTTCACATATATTTTGTATGTCATTGTGTTAATATCTACTTTCAGCCCCTCTATCTTTCCAATAGTAGTAGCATGGTTGGATGAGTTTAGAGCCATTAGTTCTGAGAGAGTGGGTTGAGGCAGTTCTGCTGAGTCAGGTGTACTGGCAGGCTGTGAGTTATAAGCTGCAGATTGGCCCTTTGTCAGAGGGCCCTTTTTCAGTGACACCTACTTGTGCCATGTGGGGATCTCTGGCATACATCTCCAGCCATTTTTAAACATTGGCAGAAGTGCTATTTTGTGAAACTTCACTGCGGGGTGGCATTACTCGTTCTTCTGCTTGCAGGTGATTTTTGCCCATTGCTCCATGTTTTGTGGCGACTGAGCAGGAGAAGGTATGCGGGTAGGGGGCTGAATGAGTTTAGGGTGTTTGGGTATAATAATGGAGCTCCTCAGCAAGCGTCCATGCTGCTTGCACACGGCCACATCCCCCCAGATAGACTTCTAAGCAACTTTTTGTATTTTGTATGGTTTTCATATTGTTGGCATAGCCATTCTGCATATTTCTGGCAACCAAAACACAAATACGAATATACAGGCAGGTTAAGATGACACTAATATACATTAGTGTCAGTTTAACCTGCCTGTATATTCGTATTTGTGTTTTAATTATGTGGTCACACCTTACTGAGGCTCAGTGACACTTGGATTCTCATTCCCAGAGTACATGTAGAAATCCTAGGATGCATTTTATTGTTACTATTTTCTACATCCAATAAAGTTCTTTTCATAGAAGTGCAAAATAGACAACCAGATTCTTCTGTACCAAGCTAAATATCAAAATAGAGGACAGAGCCCAATGTTTTTTCAAGCTGGCACAACTTACACTGACTGGAGCCTCGCCTAGTTCCAGGTGCATGATCCACAATATTCCAGTTTGTACAATGCTATCATTTTTGTGTGTGAGAAATCAATGTTTCACTTAAATCTGGACTATGATCTCTCATTTCACAGATTATGAAAACAGTCCCTACACCTTCTTACCCTATAGTTTATGAAATAGGTATATGATAAGATATATAGTCATCCCTAATTCAGTCATATTTCCAAGAATATTTCAGAGAGCAAATACATAATCACCATGAATCTCACTATAACTGACCTTTAAACTGGGCTTTAGGTGTATATAGTATAGCAAATGCCTATCCCCCCTATTCTCCCCTTAACTAGCACTCTGACTTAGCCACCCTTCCACTTCTCCAAGCACCCCCAGTAGTTTAAGAAGCATGGGTCTACAGTGATCATTCTATACACTGGAAAGACATTTTTCAGCACCAGATTTTTGCCTTTTTATGAACAGTACAGAACCACTTGTAAAAAATACTGATCAGTGATAAATTAGCCAACCAAGTTCACATATACCTGTATGTCTTACATTTGTATACAGAATGCATATTGTAGAGTATTCATCTGGAAATCAATACATTAAGTTAGTTTTTTTTTCAAATTGTATCTTTTTTTCCCTTTAGGCTAATGGCACACAAGGCACAGCCTTGGCTTTTCTTTTCCATCACTTTCTCTACAGGTAGAGAGAAGCTGGATATTGGTGTGGAACTATGCATTTTCACACCGATATACATTCCGTGCAGATGGGAGTGCATGGCCTTTTCTCCGCCTTTTGAGAAAATGCAGTTGTAGAGAAGCTAAGGCTGTGCCTTGTATGCCATTAGCCTTAGCTATACTTTGACATGAGAATAAGATGGGAGGGAAATGCAAATGCTATACCACGAAGGTCATTTATATTATAAATTGGTCATGTACAATACTTCATAGTGTATTATATCAATTTTTGACTTGGTACATGTAGAAGCTCCCCTGCTGAGCAATTTGGCTGTTTAAAAAGCTTGCTATTCATCGGTTATATTTCTGTTGGTAAAATACAATGGTAAAATAAAAACAGGGCATGGTGGTACTTTTATCGAGTTTATAGCATTGCTAATCGCCACCTATTTAAACTAACTGGGTGCTTCATGCCATCCACCTGATAAACTACAACCATTTGCTGGATGATTAAGTCTGCAAAATCAAGCCAGTACAGTCAATCTAACAATATAGAGATTTTACAAACATGTTCTTACCAAGCCATGCCAGACGTTTTGAGGTAAAGATTCCCTGCATTGTGATGGGACTACGTAATGCCTGTAGGATGTTATTGTGGGTCTCTTAATATTAAATTCCCAGATTACAATGCAAAGCCTTTAGAAAGTCTCTTGTCTGAAAATGTGCCAACTTATAATATAAAAGCCCCCTGCTTGCTTTAAAACATGATTTTTTTTTCTGTAAGAAATTAAAACCAATTCTGTAATAGTAAGGCTGGACAGATTTCATAAAGGAGATCCTTGGTTATAAACAATATCTGCAAAGAGAACATTCTGCATGTACTGTAAGTAATAAAATGGTCAAGTCAGTTTTAATTAAGGTTTTTTGTTATGCTGAAATTACTGCCGCTCCCTCCCTGCCCACTTTTACATGTGTGCCGAAGTTATGTGCACTCTCTGCCCTTGTCTGTGGGGTCTGCTTCCTCTATGGTTAAACCACTGGACAAGACTCATACATTTCCATAATTTATTCTATCCAGTTTATTGTCATGGTTTTAGAGTCCCTAACTTACCTTCTTGTTTCCTCTGATGTGGTCCTCTTCCTTCTATTTTTATTATAGTGCAAGTTCCGTAATCAGGCCCTAAAGAAGAATGGCTGCACCAATTTAGGGGCGTGGCAGATGGGGAGATTAGTTGCCTGCGACAAATCTCCCTTGTCGCGGGCGGCTAATCTCCCCAAAATGGCATCCCATCGGCGAGAACGTAAATTGCCGGCGGAATGGCATATATGGCGCCGCGATCGGTGAAGTTGCCTCAATGATTTCGGCAAATCGCCGCACCGTGTATGCCATCCCACCGGCAATTTACATTCTCGCTGGTGGGATGCCATTTCGGGGAGATTAGTCACCTGCGTCAAGGGAGATTTGTTGCGGGGGACTAATCTCCCCATCTGCCATGGCCCTTAAGTGTGACAGTAAATCAGGTTTGCCAGGGATAATGTAATTTAAGGGTCATAGAGTTGCTGGTCAGATATAGCATCCTATGCTATAAAAATGATAATAAAAAAGTCTGCCTTAGCTTTACCTGACATCTCAGGGTTGCTGTACTACTGGTTATAGAGAGGCAGTTCACCTTTAAATTAACTTTTAGCATGATGTAGACAGTAGTATGAAAAGACAAATTTGCAAATGTTCTTTATTATTTATTAATTGTGAGGTGTGGGGAACTGTTTTGTATTCTGTAGTAAGCAGGATCCCATTGTGTCCTGTTTTATTACAACCATGTATTGTAAACATTTTTGTTTACCTTCCTACAGTGGGATAGAATATGCAAGCACTATGTAAAGATAATACTTAAAATAACATGTAAATCTCTAGTGCAAGTACTAATCCTTACAGCTGCTTCTTTGAAATGGAGCTCTTGCTAAATTCAGATTAATTAATGTGTCATGCACTCATCAGAAAAGATTCCCCCACCCACCACTTAAGGTTATTTCAGGCCAGTAAAGTGAGATGTGTTTAGATGATATCCCATTGTAAAAAGATGTTTAGATTTATGAGCCCTTAACATGGATTATTATAAGGTCCAGTCCAAAAATATAACAAAAAAGTAAGTAATTTTTGCCTAACTTTTTTAATTGTATGTATCAGTTGTGCAAATACAATGTACTGAGCCAATTGTTACTTTGCTCCATTTGACACTAAAGTTCTGTCAGTTATTTGCCTACAAAAGTAATTTTACTCTATTTTTGTGATCCCCACTGTTTCTTACTACAATGAATGTTCAAGTCAAGCTGTGAGCGTCATGTTTCTGATATATCAAGTTAAAATTATTTTATGGCAGTAAAATTATTCAGAATACAAAAACATTTTGGACATCTGATTTTAGTTACCTATCATTTTATGCTTTCCTATGTATATGGTATGGAGTGAGAATTGTGAATATACTGTATATCTGTGGCTCCATAGCAACTTTCATACTGAGAAATTATAGGGGCCATTTACTACAGACTGGGTGATGAAGTGCAGAGGACTAAGAGGCTGAAAAAACAGGGGAGCAATGCAGGATGACTGGCTGGGGAGAATTCATACAAAAGTTTTAAGGACACCTGAATACAGTTTGATACTTCCAGAGGCAATTCTGAAAAATTAACTGCTGCTGAAAATCTTAATTTTGATACTGTTGGTCTGAATTGTAGGTTTTCAGCAGTAATAATAAAGTATTTGCATTAGAACCTTTATTTATCTGAGCCTGACATGCAGAAAATCTATAGGCTGACTAAATTCCACTTTGAGATCTGTTAAAACCTTAATTGGAGGCAGGCACCCCTCTGGATAATGAAGGGATTCACCAAAAGCTTCCTTAGCCAACAGTACTTTGTTTCCTATTTGATAACTTCTTTTTGCTTTTGAAATAAGTCTAAAAGAAGGCCCAAGGGTGTGTCCACTCCAATAAAGGGGAGTTCAGAATTAATATGAATTAGATGGGGGCTGATGTGAAGAACTTTTCAGCCTGTTCTGTTGTGATATCAAAGCTTGGAACTTCCCTTCCGTGCAAGGATTTTGAGGGGTGTGATCATTTATATGGATTCTTCTATGAACCTTCAGCAAAACATTGCAAAGCTGAAAAAACTAATTCTTTTCCTTAATGCTTTTATGGGTTCATTCACTTCCTTTTCCTGACATACTATAGCCCAGAAATGTAATTTTGTACTTTTTATTTTGGCTTTTATTTTATCTGGATCCAGTGCTCTTGCAGTTGTAAGCAGGGTCGGACTGGGCGGCTGGTGGAAAAAACCCGGTGGGCCCCACCGGTTCTGACTTGATCCCTGCTGGGAGGGGGGACCCCTGCAGGAGGTGTGAAGGCCGTGATGATGGGGCTCCTTGAGGTGTGCAGGGGCACCTGAGGCAACAGCCCCAGTGGGCCCTGCACCCCCTAGTTTGACCCTGGTTGTAAGTGTTTAATATATTTATTATTCAGTTATAAATAATGGTGCAGTGGCATAATAAGCAATCATTATTAAAGCTAAAAAACAATTCATTGATTAGTCTGAGAATAACATTTAAATGGTAAAATGATTTATATGCAATGCACGCAGTGTAATTTATAACAGTATTAAAAACTACACCACAGAAATCATGACCCTATCCCTTTAAAGGAAAACTATACCCAAAACAATGTCCCCAAAAAATATATTTGATAAAACAGCTTATATGTAAAAGACGCCTTATCTAAATAAACATTTATTCATAAAAATATACTTTTTTATTAGTATGTGCCATTGGGTAAACCTTAATAGAAAATTGCCGCTCCAAAAGAGTGCCTGACGCGTTTCGTGCGTTAGGAGCACTTATTCATAGGCATTCATTTTGCCTATGAATAAGTGCTCCTATCGCACGAAACGCGTCAGGCACTCTTTTGTTTTTAAACATGATGAAATAAAGTACAGATTTTAACGGATTCCTCGTGTCAGAAGTGTGCTCGGCGTCCTCTCTTCCACTTTGAAGTTACTCCCCCTCAGCTGCGGGTTCGGGGCTGTGAGCACCTAGACCATTGCCGGACTTTGGTGAGCATGCTGTTTCTCAGATTCTAGATTATACGAGAGATAAATTCCAAAACTCGAGCGACAGGCTCGGGGTTTAAACACCCGGGCCTCATCTAACCACGTGGTATTTATAGTTTGTTAGTTTAATTTTCCTTTACTTATTTGTTTATTACTTATTTATATTGTTTCTGAGAAATTTTGTTTCGTTTTAGGGTTTTCCTTGGGGCCAACAACAGCCAATCAAATTTCACCCATTAACTTTTATGGGGAAATTGAAACTGCTGGCAATCTTATAGCTTTGAGGCTACACTCCCCAAACGTGAATCACATAGTCATGGGGTCAGCCTGAATTAAAATATGATGATTGTTGGATGCCCAAAAGTGGGCGGAGCTGTGAACAGCCAGATTTTAGCTATTGACTTGGCGGAAATTCAGCCTGCTGCCATTCTCACATTGGGGGTTCCCAAACTTTGCAGGGTTAGGCACCAGGCAACTGCGGTTCAAGGTTAGAAAAAGTGCCACTAACAGCCAATCAGTTTTTATGTAATGATTTTGAATGGGGAAATTCAACCTGCTGCCATTCTCACAGTATTAACTACAAGGTCCCCAAACTTTTCACAGTTGCTCACTAGGGGACTGCAGTTTTAGTTTTGAAAAAGTGGGCAGAGCCACCAGCAGCAAATCAGCCAATTTCACTTATTGAATTTTATTGGTTTGATGCCAGGGTTCCCAAACTTTGCACAGTCAGTCACTGGGTGACTTCATACTCAAGGTTAGAAAAAGTGGACAGGGCCGCCAAAAGCCAATCACATTTCTTTTATTGTTTTCAGTGGGGAAATTTTAACTGCTGCCCAGGGCCAGATTTCTCTTCTGGGCGCCCCGAGGCTGCCCCTGCTGGTCTCCCCCCCCCATCCACCCGTGCGCATGCGCGAACCCCCCCAGTGTGCATGCGCGAACGCGCGACAACCACCCCCCACTCAGCTGTGAGTGCACATGCGCTCCTTTAAACTCCCATACGGAGCAGTGGGGAGAGGTCCCGACTGCTCCGTATGGGAGCCAAATTTAAAAATTTTGTTGCGGCGGGGCGGCATTCCGCCCCTAAACTTCTGCCGCCCTAGGCCCGGGCCTTTGTGGCCTCTCCACAAATCCGGGCCTGCTGCTGCCATTCTCACATGTTTAATGTCTGGGTCCCCAAACTTTGCACAGTTTGTCACTGGGTGACTATGTTCCAACTTTAGAAAAGTGGGCAGGCCTTACAACAGCCAATCAGATTTCACGTATAGACTTCTTATGTTTAAATTTGAACTGCTGCCATTCTTTAAATATTAATACTAAGGTCCCCAAACTTTGCAGAGCTAGTCACTGGGTAACTGTGGTTCAGCGGTAGAAAAAGTGGGTGGGGCCACCAACAGCCAATCAGATTTTAACGATTGAATTTTAATGGGGAAATTCAGCCTGCTGTCTTTCCCACAGTATTAACACCAGGGTCGCTAGGGGACTGCATTTTTAGGTTTTAAAAAGTGGGTGAAGCCACCAACAGCCAATCAGACTTCACCTATTGAATTTTTTTGGTTTAAATTTAAATTGCTGCCTTTCTCACACTATTTATGCCAGGGTTCCCAAACTTTGCACAGTCAGTCACTGTGGGGAAATTTAAATTGTTGCCATTCAGACACTATTAAAACCAGGGCCCCCAAACTTTGCACAGTGGTTTTTACTATATAACTGTGATCAAAGGTTAGAAAAAGTTTGTTCTTAAACTTCCCTTTCTAGTTAGTATTGCACCATTGTGGTCTCTATATTTTACTTGCAGAGTGCCATGGAACGAGGATTGATTTTTTTCTATAAGCGCACCTTTGAACGATTTGTAGTGAGTTTAAGTGGAGGAGTGGATCCACGTTTTGCTGGTGCTGCTGGACTATTTTATTTTTATTATTATAGCGCGTGATATAATAATCTTTAAACCAATGCATATGTATTGGTTAAGAATTCATACTGGGGGTATAGTTTTCCTTTAATAGCCCCAAACAAAGACAGGATCCATCCACCTTCTTTAGGTTTTGGATTTTTCTTCTAGGTCACAGATGTAACTTCATCCATGAAATACCCCAAGCCCAGGGCTGGAACTAGGGGTAGGCAGAAGAGGCACCTGCCTAGGGCACAACAGTGAAGGGGCGCTAGGCAGGTACCTCTGTTGCCAACCCCTAGTCCGGGATCTCTTACCCCCACCTTTGATTCCTGGTCGCTCCCTCCTCTGCACAGTGTCTACACGTTTTAGTGTTATGCTCCCCCTCAAAGGTGCGCATGTGCGCATGCATGCATGCGTTTGTGCTTACACACACACGGGGGGGGAGCAGCAGTGGGGGCGAGGAGGCCAGCTGGGTCGTCTAGGGTGCCCAGTCGGCTTGGCCCGCCTCTGCCCAAGCCCAAGAGAGAGAGTCAAAACACACTTAACATGTAAAATTAGGATAACAAAATTAGGGGAAGAAGACCATTATAAGTCTTTAAATTTTTAACACATTTCCTTTTTTGGTCATGCTGCTTTGATTGAGACATATCTGTGGTAGTTTTCAAACTTAAAAAAGGAAGCTTATTAATTCATTTGATCCATTTATGGGGATAACTGACAATTGACCATGGTAATTTTGGTACAAAATTGCATTTCCTACAGCACCATTATCTTTGTGCAATGAATGCTGCAATATGCCTGTCAGTGAGCACAAAGATCAGATTCTAGCCAGAAAACAGTTAAAACAGAATGACTTAGTAACATTTAGCAGCAGTGGGTTCCCAGCAACCTGAAAGGAACTTGGAAAATCACAGAGAAAAGAGATATAGGAGAGAAATAGGAACACAGGGCAATTTTCTTGTGTTTTGTCTCAGTGACTTTTCTCAGGTAAAAAAAAAAGACATAATAAAAAACCAGTAATTGTTTCTGAGGAAATGTTGCAATTGCTCAGGTTATGACTCACAGACAATTACCACTAAAGATGAGGACTATTTTGAGGATGACATTGTTTTTGTCACAAATATCAGCTTTCATAGACTTTTTTTAGGAGACAAATCCCATTGATTTGTATATTTTATTTCCACTAGAAACTGACACAAAGGTGAAATGGCTGAAATTACCCTATGTGCTATTTCCCTTGGTGAAATGATAATTCATGGAGATCTTTATGCCAGAGAAGAAATATAAGAAGGTGGCAGCCACTTGGAACAGTTGAAAAGTCAAATTGAACAAACCTTTAATTAAACCTTGCTGTGCAAAAAGCAGTGCTATTAAACAATATTTATGGAACACAGGCATTTTTTAACTTGACTTTCTTTAAATACATTTTTTGCCTTGTTATGTTTGCCAGTACTGTATCATATATCTGATACTGCAATGGCACAATGGGCAATTTGATCTCTACTTGTAGTATGGTATAAAGAACAGCTACCAGGTACTAAGCACCATGTTTTTCTCCCAGACATCTGTGGTATTTGTATAAATTTAGAACTGCACACACTGCCTCACACTTCAAGTTGCGAAAAGGGAATTTCATTCACTGGAGGAACACTTCTAATTAGTGTCACATTATGTTAAAGAACTTTTATAGAAGAATATAGAAATAAATGCTTTGTAAGCAATGGGTAGCAATGTCTGTTCTTCACTTATTTTTTGCAGGAGAATTAAGGGAAAACACAAGACTTACAGGTAAGTCTGTGAAGAGGGAACACATTACTAATTCCACTCCTGCAAATTTAGAACAGCATTAGAAGAGATCATCAATGGAGAGAAGAAGAACTACCAAGCAGGATGGTGTGACTGTATTTGGGAAGGCAAATCTCTGTAATAGTTAATAAGTAAGAATCTCACAGATGCCGTGAAATCTAGATAATAATTTGTAGAGTTTATGTCATTGTTAAATGAGTATTACTAACTCCCCTCTGTTTTTGGAAGGGAGTATCCACACATGGAAAATATTGAGCAGAATATTTTCTTCAGGTCATTCACTAAGGTGCATAGAGCTGTGTAAATTAAAGCCATATGTGGAGTAATAACACATAAAACTGAACATGCTAAACTGTACAATCCTTTGTTCTTCTATTCATTAATATCACCATATTTTTTAGTTAACGTAACCTTAAATGGATACTGCTAATCCTTTTAACAAAAAGCAGACTGAAGCTGCAGATAGCGGCAGCCAATTGGAGCACATGACCAACATGACCTGTCATCTTGCCATTTTTGAGCTTGAAATCAGCCAATATTCAATATTCAATATCAGAATCAAGAACATTGCAAATAGAGATGATGGTAAATCCATATAGGCATCAGCACCTGTTGAAATTGCTTTCTCAACTGTGTATACATCTCTGGCAGATATCAGAGCATTAGAATACTAAAATTCCACTATAAACAACTAATTCTAAAATAAAATAACAAAATCTGTGTATATATTGCTGGTGATAATGTCACACCTTATGCATTTCACTAATAGGCTTCATCAGAGGCAGCTCTGTAAAACATTGCAACTTTGCATGTTAAGACGCCTCTAATGAAGCCTATTAGTGAAATGCATAAGGTGTGACATTATCACCAGCAATCAGGAAGAAGGGACTCACAGTGGAAAAGAGAACCAGAGTTTATCGTCTACCTTTTCCACAGAGACCAGAACCATGGGGAGACTGGTTTTTAAATGAGTGTATTTTTTTACATGGTAAATCTGAAAAAGCAATACTTTTCTCCCTGCATAAATAAAGGAGTGTTTTAAACTGTTGGGTGCTCCCTTGCTTTATACCTTTTAGTGGGAATTTGAGAGATGATAGTGAATGTTAGTACCCACCTGCACTATTTGTCTGGAGAGTGGCTTACCACTATACCTATGCTATTACTGCATATTTAGAGATAAAAATACTGTATATAGTGCACCCCCTTATTTATTTTTCTGACACATATAGGTGCATATCTTTATACAGAAATACTACACAATATAGTCTCTAATTGCTCTCTTGCAGCTTCAAAGCTCTGGGATTTTTTTTCTATATATGGGGGATTTTCTGGAGAGATCCTACAGCCTGGTGTATCAGGTAAGCGATCTTAATCACTGGGGGGTGTTTAATATTTTGGCACCCCCCCAGTGATTCCACCTTTCCTTCTCCATTAAAAGCATAGGGGAAGTAAGCTTCCAGATTATGTTTCATGTGAAAGGCATAAAAATACATCTACTTAGATGTTGAGCTGGTTTATCACTAAAAACAAAAATTTATTGTTTTGATCTCAGTCCCTTTGTATTTTCTGAGATTGCTTTTTGTCCAGGAACTACAAGAAGATTGTCAGGATGACTTTTGGTTGAACTATATAAAAACAAATCAAACAAAATCATTTTCCAGGAATTCATTATAACTAGAAGTGAGTCCTAAATCCTGTCTGTGTTTGATCCAAAATGGTCTAAAAGGGAAAATACTTTTTTAATAAGTTTAATGCTAGTAACTGTTTTGGCAACCCTAGTTGAGTCATAAAGAAGCCATATTCAAACTTGCAAAGTGAACCAGTTTTGGTCAGTTTTGATGAAACTAGCCTGGCATATTCAGTTTTAGAAGGTGGTGCCCACCGGAAAACCCAATCAAAGGGCCCACCATTCCAGCCTCACCCCACCCTCCCAGCTAAGGGCCCACCGCTCCCCATAAATACCAGTGCCAGCACAGTAAAGTATCACGCAATGCATTCCAGCCCCCCACCACACAGCCTTCCAGAGTGCTTGGGTCAGTGGGGCCCAGCAGGAGCAAGGCCCACCAGATTTTTTCCCGGTACACTGGCAGGCCAGTCTGAGAAAACTTTACGTTTGGAATCTGATGCTACATGTTGGTGAATCAGTTGGCTGATGTTTGGATCAGTATGCGTAAAGTAGTTGCTGTCTAGCTAAACTGCATGGTTGCTACTCATTCTGGTGAATGCTGAAAGAATAAAAAGCCAGACTAGGAACACAGTGCAGCATGCTAAGTACACTTTTCAAACTTAACTTAACATATTTTTTACCACAATTCAACATTTCCCCCCTAATTTTGTTCCACATGCCATGTTGCTTCTGATGCAGTTTCACATGATGTACCAAAACACATGCTACTTAAACTACATATTTTTACAAATAGGGCACAATGTGCAGGCAGAAATTGCAGAGTGGGGATAGCATCACCTCTTAATTTTCTTAATGTTAATGACAGTATTAACATGCAATTAATTTGCTCCAAGTCAGTAGAGGCTATTCATGCTACCCACTAGTGGAACTCTGGAACTAGTGACAGGTTCCATTGTTCTCTGGTGTCAAAGTGTACACTTCCACACTACTCATCAGAGAAGGCTAGATGGCACATTAGTACTTCCTGAAAGTACTTGCAAGTGTGAGGTGTCCCATTTTTGTTCTTTTTCTGCTCCCATGGCTGTTGGCCCTGGGCAGCACACATATTATACTAAAATTCACCTGACTGATGGTACTATAACAAATGTATTGGAGCAGTGGGAACCCACCAGAAAGATTGTTGTCCTGGTCCCACTTGTGCCTTAGAGCTGCCCTGGGTGCAAGTATGTTTTATGCATGGCATTGACACGAACATGTGTACTTACATATGTGGCCATAAATGAGCTTTTGGATCTAAAGTTTAATGTTCTGTTTAGCCCAACACATGTTTCGAAATTGCTCAACAACTTGTTTAGATGTTGGGTAGATCTGCCTGTGTGGTACTAGCTTTAGTTATAAAATGTATTATTAACAAGTATTTATAAAGAGACATTATATTCAATAGAACCATATAATAGAATAGTAAACAAATCAACATGTCAACTCCCCCTCACATAGTTACCCCCCAGTAAAAGCCCGATCACCCAATTTTAGTAATAATCTTTAGCTTACCCTATACTGAAAAGAACTGAAGTTGCAACTGAAATCCTTACAAGGAGCTACAGCATGTAGCACAGTTGGGGTGTGTGGCCTGAGTAGTAGATTGATGGTGTGGATAGGGATTGAGCAGGCATGGCAAGACAAAAGGTGGTGGCCTAAATATAGGTGTATCCAGGGCCGCCATCAGGGGGGCACAGGGGGTACGATCGTCCCGGGCCCGGGCGTTTTTAGCTTTAAAGGGGGCCCGGCCGCGCTAGAGTTTCCTTAGCTCGGGCCCCCTTTCATCAAGCCCGGGCCCTGTCTTCAGTCGTGTCCTCCGCTATGTGCCGTGGCTCTCTGCTACATCTTCCCTTTTATAAGGTTGCGCCCCGTGCATATGACGTCAGTACGCACGGGGCGCAACCTTATAAAAGGGAAGATGTAGCAGAGAGCCGCGGCACATAGAGGAGGACACGGCTAAAGACAAAGAAGTAGGTGGGAGCCGCGGCACATAGAATAATAAGGAATTATTCCTATTAGCAAGCACTGAAGTCTCCAAGTCTTTATTGTACTGTAATATTTTGTCTAAAAAGGCCAGTATGGTTTTAAAATTCCTTCTGCTCTGAACATTTGACTCTCTATTGCTTATTAAACATGCTAACAGGACCAACCAATCACAAGCCTTTCTGATGAGTAAGGGAAGAGCCAATCCAACATGCAATATTAGCTCTTCGCCTGATATAGGTTTTCACTGTAATATTTAGTAATATTGTATCATGGGAGCTGGAGGCCACTGGGGGGAGGGAAGGGGGAAATGGAAGGTGCTTGGGGGCCCTGGGGGAAGCTGAAGGATACTTGGGAGGGGGGGGGCCCTGGGGGAAGCTGAAGGATTCTTTGGGGGGGCCCTGGGGGAAGCTGAATGATGCTTGGGGGGGGGGGGGGCCTGGGGGAAGCTGAATGATGCTTGGGGGGGGGGCCTGGGGGAAGCTGAAGGATGCTTGGGGGGGCCCTGGGGGAAGCTGAAGGATGCTTGGGGAGGCCCTGGGGGAAGCTGAAGGATGCTTGGGGGGGAGCAGGAGGATGCTTGGAGGGGACTTGGGGGAAGCAGGAGGATGCTTTGGTGGCCTGGGAAGAAACAGGAGGATGCTGGGGGGAGCCGAAGGATGCTGAAGGAAGCAGCGTTGAGCAGGCCATAGTATGAGTAATTTGGGGGAGGACCACCAATGTTTTAGGGGGCCCTGGGCTGGCTAGCAATGATTTAGGGGGTTCCTGCCCTGGCACCAATGCTAAACGTAACCCCTGGCCACCAATGTTTTAGGGGGCCCTGGCTACCAATGTCTTTTGTATTGATGGGAGGGGTCACTGGGGGAGGGGTCACTGGGGGAGGGGCCATTTGGGGTGTGGGAGGAGGGGGGGCCCTGAAATTTTTTTTGTGAGGGGCCCCGTGATTTCTGATGGCGGCCCTTCGTGTATCTGTATAAAAAACTAGCTTTTTGAAAACATGGCTCAGTACAGTACATGGTACAGTATGTTAGCCTTACAGATAAAAGTTTATGTTGTAAAATGAATCTTCACAATTTCTGCAGAATATCAATCTGTTCAAATTAATCACATTTACTTTGTAGATTTCATATATGCTACAAGGACTATACAACATGGATGAATAATAAAAGGACATGCACCTCTACAACACCACCTGCAACCCCACGCAACAAAAGATTATCAAAAAGGCCTGGGAAAATGTATTTAGTGAACCAGGCTTATTTTATATCTTCATCTCAATTGCCTGGCTTTCTTGCTAATTACAGATTTATATCACAGATGTGTTTAGCATTTTCATTCCATTAGTCGTAAAAAGTTGAAATATTTATTTGTTTGAGAGAACTAAAGACCTAGGAATGTTCAGATCTTCTTTAATTGCCTGCTTATTTAGTTTCTCCTCAAGTTATGTTTATTGAAATTACGCTGATTTATGCTGACCACATCACAAAAGCTTCCTATTCTTTTATTTCAGAGGATGTCCTTCTTTGACTTGTGCAAAATATTCCTTTCTCAATACTCCTTATGTCTTCCTGTATGATAAAATGTTTATCTTTAATCTATATTTTTGGTTCTGGAGCTCACATTATATCCAGATGTCTGTCCAAAGTATAAAAAAGATGTTATTTAATCAAGTAACATAGGTTGAAAAAAAGACACAGGGCCATCAAGTTCAAACTTTTATGTCTAAGTGAAACCTGCCTTACTTCTAGTTGATCCAGAGAAATCAAAAACCTCATCTGAAACCTCCTCAATTTGCCTCAGAGGGGGAAAAAATCCTTCCTGACTACTTGTGTTTTATTAAGGGAAGAATGACCCTCTCCTCCTGCAAATTTATTGTTTGCCCTTGCAGTTGCTGCCTGGCATTGCTTGCTACAGCCAAGTTTTTTATCTACAAGGTCTCCAAGGTCCTTCTCCATTATCAATTTGCCTCGTGCAGTGCCAATAAATGCTGCTTGCATATATTTACACCCAAAGTGCACGAGCTTACATTTATCAACACTGAATCACATTTGCCACTTAGCCACCCAGATTACCAGCTTTGTAATAAATTTCAAGTTTAGGTACATTTTAAAACAACATTATTATTGTGTCTATTTGTGATTATGATATTATTCTCAACTCCAGTTTCCTATATCTAGGTTTCTGTCTATCCTATGGATTGTATTATAGGTATGGGATTGCCTTTACAGAAATCTGACATCTAGAAAGCACCGGACTACAGGAAGACCATTTCCCATAGAATCCATTTTAAGTAATTTATTCTATTTTTTATGATTTTTCCTTTTTTCCTCTAATAATAAAACAGTACTTGATGGTACCTAGTAAACTGGTAACTAGTATACACCCATGTTGATGGCAAAACAATCCTATTGGGTTTATTTAATAAATGTTTTAGCAGACTTAAGGAATGGAGATCCAAACTGCAGAAACACTTATCTGGAAAACCCCAGGCCAAAGCTTAACAATTGATCTCATACCTATACCTGTTTTGTCTTATGCTTGCAGTGATTCTTTGAAGCATCATTTTATCTTACACCACAGGTGTCACTTACCACATGAAAGGCAGATTGCAAAGTCCACAAATTGGGTGCAATTCATCAGTTTTTTGCACTTTGCACCCTGCTTTCCAGGCTAAATAATTTGCTGCAGGCCCTTTTTCCAATTACCCTTTAGGGATAACTTGATTTAATACAAATTCAATGCAAATTCATACTACACACCTTCTCCAAATAAACTGATGGCTGACTCTGGCACATGGTGTGGATCTGCCCCCTGATTGCCCAGTACTGGAAAAACACCTCCACATACAAAGCTTTGATTTACCAGTGGTAATATTTTATATTGCTGTACCCCTCCTTTTCTCTTCTGCTGATGCAGCTAGTCCTACCTGAAATTTCCACCAAGAAAGAAAATAGTAGGAGATAGCATATATGCATAAAAAAAGAGAAAGTGGAAAGGACATAAGCTTATGAACATGGGAGGCAGCAAGGGGGTAAAAAAGGAAGCATCAGGAGGAACAAACACAGAATAAAAAGATACAATAGGAGCTTATGAAGAACAAAGATAGCAAGGGGTAGAACCCAAAACATAAGGGTTAACAACTAGAGCAGTTTTCCCAACCAGTGGATAAGGAGCAAGATGTGGCTTACCACCCCCTTGATGTTGCTCCCAGTGACCTCAAAGTAGGTGCTAATTTTTAAATTCATGACTTGGAGGCAGGTTTGTGAAACACAGACACACAATTTTACCCCAAGCAGAACCTCCTGCAGTTCACAGAGGACTGCCAAATAGCCAGTTCTTTAAGTCACAGTCTTTATTTGGCATCCCCAAAAAACTTTAGTGTGAATAAAGCAACCTTGGGTTTTCCTGAACAAGAGGAACATGAAGAATACGGACCGCGTAAGTTACATACACTGTATAATTAAGAGTCTTACTCCAATTGGGCACTTAGTTACATACAGAATTTGGGATTCCTTTCTGGGTATAATGACAACTCACTGGGTAGTTGCCCAGAGCTGTTATGCTTGGTCTGTTTTGTGCCTCTCTCTCTCTGCTATTATGAAGAACAGCTGGGTCACACAAAAGGTTACCCAACTTCACTCTATCTAAGGAAGCTAGCCTTAGTTTCAGGACAGGCAGAATTTAAGTGCCCATGTAATCAGTGTACAGGGCTGTCCACACGATACATAAGAATAGTGTTTCTAAAGCAAAGAGCACCTGCCAAAAGAAGACCGTTTTTAGGGTCCTAGAAACAGCTGAAGGCTATCTCAAAGTACTGGGAACCTGTATTTTAACTACAGATGGAGAAGCACTAGTTGGACCTTCGAGGGTCTTTCCATACTGCATTGCCATGAACTTCTTACTCCAAGTCACAAACACAGTTATCTAACTGAAGTATTTAGCATGGAAGTAACCATGTAAAACATTAAGGAATATCCTCCTCCGTTTAATTTAGGATCAAGAGGCTGGCATTTAAAGGGAAGGAATATCCTCCTCCGTTTAATTTAGGATCAAGAGGCTGGCATTTAAAGGGGAACTATTGTGAAAATGAAAATGTATTATTAGCTTCATCATACAGAAATTAGAGATTTGATTTTCTAAATATAATGAATTACAAATTTTAACCTATTTCTTAAACAATCAAGTTTTTCTCTCAGCATCTGTCTCTCCATTTTCTCAGGAGTCGTGTGTCAGTTTTTGATTGAAAGGTAGATCCAATATATCTTTAAGGGGGGCTACATTTTCTAGCAGATGTTCTGCACAAACAAAATATAACAAGATAACTAACTTTGGCACAAATCCTGCATGTAGAAAAACAGGATTTCTGGTGATTTTAAAAGAGTGAGCTCTAATATATCTTCTTGAAAAAAGGAACACTCCTCCATTATACCTACCATTCAAAACCATACTCCCAGCTCCTGCATGAAGAGAGAACAAAGAAAGAGATACATATGCTGTTTTAGATTGTATTGTAGTGTGATGAAGCTTATATTAAATTTTCGTTTTTCACGATAGTTCTCATTTAATTATGCATGATCTCATGATATCTGTACATGACAGAGGCAGCCATGCCAGTTAGACTGGAAAGCACAGGTAAAAAATTAAATACAATCAGCAATAGGGTTTTGCCTTTCCACAGACATCTTTAGTTTGTGCAGAGACTGGGACTCGACAGGTTTGTATAACAGTCAACCTACTGCCTTTCAGCTGGTGCTGAAACAGAAACCCCCAGCATCTTGCCACTGTGTTCTGGAATTCTACTTCAAGAAGAAGTGAAGAGAAGCAAATTAAAGGAACAGTAACACCAAAAAATGAAAGTAACTAAAATGTAATGTGCTGCTGCCCTGCACTGGTAAAAGTTGTGTGTTTACTTCAGAAAGTCTACTATAGTTTATATAAATAAGCTGCTATGTTGCCTTGGGGGCAGCCATTCAAAGGAGAAAAGGCACAGGCACATAGCAGATAACAGATAAAACACTATTGTATTCTACAGAACTTATCTGTTATCTGCTATGTAACCTGTGCCTTTTCTCCTTTTTTCCAGCTTGAATGGCTGCCCCCGTGGCAGCTTATTATATAAATTATAGTAGTGTTACTGTAGCAAACACACCAGTTTTACCAGTGCAGGGCAACAGTGCATTATATTTTTATTACTTTAACCCTTTTACTGCCAGCCATTTTGGTCAAAGCGGAACTTGTATTGCCAGACAGTTTTTGAACATTTTGCACTGTTTCACTTTAGGGGCCTTTCCTCGGGGGGACTTTTAGTTTACCAAGGAAAACAATATATCGTTTTTTTCAGAACAACCTAAGCTTTCAAAATATGGTAGAATTTTTGTGTAATTCCAATTCTGTAACAAGATATAGGCTTCTAAATGTCTAAAAATGCAAAAAAAATCAAATTTTCCATAATATAATCACACATACTAGAAACAAAAATTATTTTATGCACGAATATACAACTGATTTGGAAAGTCCCATGTCTCCTGAACGTGCCAATACCAAATATATATAGTTTTATGGAGATTTCTCACTTGTATAGGTCAAAAACTCCCAGCAGTACACTACCAAATTCCCAAAGCACTGCTCCAAAAAAACTGCATACTTTGGATTTCAAGGCCAAAATTCCACTAACAGAAGGTTTATCCCAGAAAATTGTACATTTTTGGAAAGAACAGATTCTGGGGAATACAGAATAGGCACAACTGTCTGTCTACTCCAAACTATCAAGTCGCAATGCTTTCCTAAAGTTATTGGTTTTTATCAAAATTTGTGATTTTTTTAAAAAATCGCTTCAAAGCTTCCAGTCTATAGTATCTTATCTCCTACAGGTCATAAAGTAACCAAATAAAACACCCTAAATATGAATGCCTGGGGTCCACTGAACAGTTTGATGCCCAATATGTATAGGTTTACCTAAGTATGTGGCATGTAGGGGCCCCAATGTGAACATACCCCATATGAACTGTCATTTCTGTCATTTCAGCTTCTGCAAAATCAACACATTTACATCATTATATGTGGGATAAAGCTAGTAAAAAGTATGCTCACCCCAGAAAGTCATATATTTTTGGAAAGTACACATTCCCCCGAATCTAAAATGGGTACCCATGTCTTTCTACTCCAAAGTACCAAGCCACACAGCTTTTCTAAAGTTAGCAATTTTGATGACATTTCCAAAAATCCCCTCAAAGCTTCCACTTTGAAGCATCTTATCTCCCACATAGCATTAGGTACCAAGATAAAACACCCTGAATTTGAACGCCAGGGGTCCACTGAACAGTTTGATGCCCAATATGTATAGGTTTACCTAAGTATGTGGCATCTAGGGGCCCCAATGTGAACATACCCCCATATGAACTGTCATTTCTGTCATTTCAGCTTCTGCAAAATCAACACATTTACATCATTATATGTGGGATAAAGCTAGTAAAAAGTATGCTCACCCCAGAAAGTCATATATTTTTGGAAAGTACACATTCCCCCGAATCTAAAATGGGTACCCATGTCTTTCTACTCCAAAGTACCAAGCCGCACAGCTTTTCTAAAGTTAGCAATTTTGATGACATTTCCAAAAATCCCCTCAAAGCTTCCACTTTGCAGCATCTTATCTCCCACATAGTGTTAGGTACCAAGATAAAACACCCTAAATTTGAACGCCAGGGGTCCACTGAACAGTTTGATGCCCAATATGTATAGGTTTACCTAAGTATGTGGCATGTAGGGGCCCCAATGTGAACATACCCCATATGAACTGTCATTTCTGTCATTTCAGCTTCTGCAAAATCAACACATTTACATCATTATATGTGGGATGAAGCTAGTAAAAAGTACGCTCACCCCAGAAAGTCATATATTTTTGGAAAGTACACATTCCCCCGAATCTAAAATGGGTACCCATGTCTTTCTACTCCAAAGTACCAAGCCGCACAGCTTTTCTAAAGTTAGCAATTTTGATGACATTTCCAAAAATCCCCTCAAAGCTTCCACTTTGAAGCATCTTATCTCCCACATAGCATTAGGTACCAAGATAAAACACCCTGAATTTGAACGCCAGGGGTCCACTGAACAGTTTGATGCCCAATATGTATAGGTTTACCTAAGTATGTGGCATGTAGGGGCCCCAATGTGAACATACCCCATATGAACTGTCATTTCTGTCATTTCAGCTTCTGCAAAATCAACACATTTACATCATTATATGTGGGATAAAGCTAGTAAAAAGTATGCTCACCCCAGAAAGTCATATATTTTTGGAAAGTACACATTCCCCCGAATCTAAAATGGGTACCCATGTCTTTCTACTCCAAAGTACCAAGCCGCACAGCTTTTCTAAAGTTAGCAATTTTGATGACATTTCCAAAAATCCCCTCAAAGCTTCCACTTTGAAGCATCTTATCTCCCACATAGCATTAGGTACCAAGATAAAACACCCTGAATTTGAACGCCAGGGGTCCACTGAACAGTTTGATGCCCAATATGTATAGGTTTACCTAAGTATGTGGCATGTAGGGGCCCCAATGTGAACATACCCCCATATGAACTGTCATTTCTGTCATTTCAGCTCCTGCAAAATCAACACATTTACATTATTATATGTGGGATAAATCTACAAAAAAGTACGCTCACCCCAGAAAGTCATATATTTTTGGAAAGTACACATTCCCCCGAATCTAAAATGGGTACCCATGTCTTTCTACTCCAAAGTACCAAGCCGCACAGCTTTTCTAAAGTTAGCAATTTTGATGACATTTCCAAAAATCCCCTCAAAGCTTCCACTTTGCAGCATCTTATCTCCCACATAGCATTAGGTACCAAGATAAAACACCCTGAATTTGAACACCAGGGGTCCACTGAACAGTTTGATGCCCAATATGTATAGGTTTACCCAAGTATGTGGCATGTAGGGGCCCGAATGTGAACATACCCCCATATATACTGTCATTTCTGTCATTTCAGCTCCTGCAAAATCAACACATTTACATCATTATATGTGAGATAAAGCTACAAAAAAGTACGCTCACCCCAGAAAGCCATATATTTTTGGAAAGTACACATTCCCCCGAATCTAAAATGGGTACCCATGTCTTTCTACTCCAAAGTACCAAGCCGCACAGCTTTTCTAAAGTTAGCAATTTTGATGACATTTCCAAAAATCCCCTCAAAGCTTCCATTTTGAAGCATCTTATCTCCCACATAGCATTAGGTACCAAGATAAAACACCCTGAATTTGAACGCCAGGGGTCCACTGAACAGTTTGATGCCCAATATGTATAGGTTTACCTAAGTATGTGGCATGTAGGGGCCCCAATGTGAACATACCCCCATATATACTGTCATTTCTGTCATTTCAGCTCATGCAAAATCAACACATTTACATCATTATATGTGGGATAAAGCTACAAAAAAGTACGCTCACCCCAGAAAGTCATATATTTTTGGAAAGTACACATTCCCCCGAATCTAAAATGGGTACCCATGTCTTTCTACTCCAAAGTACCAAGCCGCACAGCTTTTCTAAAGTTAGCAATTTTGATGACATTTCCAAAAATCCCCTCAAAGCTTCCACTTTGCAGCATCTTATCTCCCACATAGTGTTAGGTACCAAGATAAAACACCCTAAATTTGAACGCCAGGGGTCCACTGAACAGTTTGATGCCCAATATGTATAGGTTTACCTAAGTATGTGGCATGTAGGGGCCCCAATGGGAACATACCCCCATATGATCTATCATTTCAGCTCCTGCAAAATCAACACATTTACATCCTTTATGTGGGATAATGCTACAAAAAAAGTACATTCACCCCAGAAAGCCATATATTTTTGGAAAATACACATCCCCCCGAATCTATAATGGGTAAATATTTCTTATTGCTACAAAGTACCAAGCTGTAAAGCTTTCCTAAGTTTGCAGATTTATATGACATTTCGAAAATCGCATAAAAATGTTGCAATTTGCCGCATTTATCTCTCACAATTTCTTGATAAAGATCAGATAAAGACAAATCACCCCAAAAAGGAACACCAGAGGTCTACTGAACAGTTTGATGCCCAATATGCATAGATATACCAAAGTCTGCGGTATGTACTGAACCCAAAATGAAAATAGCGCATAAGGATTTCTCGCCTGCCAGCTCAGCTTTTGCACACAGAGCCCCCTGTCAGTGTATTATGTGCCAAAACTTCCCCTAACCATACAGTGACCCCCACAAAACCATATATTTTTGGAAAGTACACATTCTGACAAATCCAACAAGGGTAAAGAGTCCTTTCTACACCAAAGTACCAATCTGCAGAGCTTTCCTAAAGTTATTGGTTTTTATGACATTTCAGAAAATCGCCTAAAAATGTTGCAATTTGTCGCATTTATCTCACACAATTTCTTGCGTACAAAGGCAAGTCACCCCAAATAGGAACACCAGAGGCCTACTGAACAGTTTGATGCCCAATATGCATAGATATACCAAAGTCTGCAGTATGTACTGAACCCTAAATGAAAATAGCGCATAAGGATTTCTCGCCTGCCAGCTCAGCTTTTGCACACAGAGCCCCCTGTCAGTGTATTATGTGCCAAAACTTCCCCTAACTATACAGAGACCCCCACAAAACCATATATTTTTGGAAAGTACACATTCTGACAAATCCAACAAGGGTAAAGAGTCCTTTCTACACCAAAGTACCAAGCCGCAAAGCTTTCCTAAAGTTATCGGTTTTTATGACATTTCAGAAAATCGCCTAAAAATGTTGCAATTTGCCGCATTTATCTCACACAATTTCTTGCGTACAAAGGCAAGTCACCCCAAATAGGAACACCAGAGGCCTACTGAACAGATTGATGCCCAATATGCATAGATATACCAAAGTCTGCGGTATGTACTGAACCCTAAATGAAAATAGCGCATAAGGATTTCTCGCCTGCCAGCTCAGCTTTTGCACACAGAGCCCCCTGTCAGTGTATTATGTGCCAAAACTTCCCCTAACTATACAGATCCCCCACAAAACCATATATTTTTGGAAAGTACACATTCTGACAAATCCAACAAGGGTAAAGAGTCCTTTCTACACCAAAGTACCAATCTGCAGAGCTTTCCTAAAGTTATTGGTTTTTATGACATTTCAGAAAATCGCCTAAAAATGTTGCAATTTGTCGCATTTATCTCACACAATTTCTTGCGTACAAAGGCAAGTCACCCCAAATAGGAACACCAGAGGCCTACTGAACAGTTTGATGCCCAATATGCATAGATATACCAAAGTCTGCAGTATGTACTGAACCCTAAATGAAAATAGCGCATAAGGATTTCTCGCCTGCCAGCTCAGCTTTTGCACACAGAGCCCCCTGTCAGTGTATTATGTGCCAAAACTTCCCCTAACTATACAGAGACCCCCACAAAACCATATATTTTTGGAAAGTACACATTCTGACAAATCCAACAAGGGTAAAGAGTCCTTTCTACACCAAAGTACCAAGCCGCAAAGCTTTCCTAAAGTTATCGGTTTTTATGACATTTCAGAAAATCGCCTAAAAATGTTGCAATTTGCCGCATTTATCTCACACAATTTCTTGCGTACAAAGGCAAGTCACCCCAAATAGGAACACCAGAGGCCTACTGAACAGTTTGATGCCCAATATGCATAGATATACCAAAGTCTGCGGTATGTACTGAACCCAAAATGAAAATAGCGCATAAGGATTTCTCGCCTGCCAGCTCAGCTTTTGCACACAGAGCCCCCTGTCAGTGTATTATGTGCAGTAACCCCCCTAACTATACAGTGACCCCCAGAAAACCATATATTTTTGGAAAGTACACATTCTGATGAATTCAAAATAGGTAAAGTTATTTTTGTACACCAAAGTTACACCTGGCAAAGCTACGCTAAAAACAGATCAGGAACACTTATATAGGGATAAAATGTGATAAAACCACAAAAATTGTGCAAATCAGTGAAACAACAAAATAAGTTACATGACAGTGTAATTAGTGGCCAGAATATCTGATCCAATAGTTACGCTGTCAAAATAAACAGTTTTTAGGTAAAAGAAAATAAAAACAAAGTGGTAAAATGAAAAAAAAAAAAAAAAAAAAGCAAAACAAAAAAAACCAAAGTGTTTGTGTATACATGTGTGTACATGTGTAAAAGTTGTGTGATAGTGTGTAAGTGTATATATGAGTGTAAATAAGTGTATAAAAGTGTGAAAAATGAAAAAAAAAAAAAAATGCTAAAATGTGTGCTGTAAGTGTGTGTAAATGTATGTAAGTGTGTATAAATGTATGTAAAAGTGTGTGTAAGTGTATAAATGCAAAAAAAAAAATAATACTCCTTACCTGTCCTGAAGACCGATCTCCTCCTCCTTCAGTGGCGCCGGCGCTGGGGGAGAGAGAGGAAGCAGGAAGCAGCAGACGCGATGCGATCGCGTCTGCTGCTTCCTGGAGGGTCCTGCGAGCGATCGGCTCGCAGGACCCTGATGACAGCCCCCCTGGCACATTGCCCAGGGGGGCTGTCATTGTTAGAAGCCCTCTGCAGCGGCGGCACATGCCGCCGCTGCAGAGAGCAGCGCTTAAACGCCAACGATGTATGAGACACGTCGTTGGCGTTTAAGCCCTTTTACTGCCAGCACGTATGCCATACGTGCTTGGCAGTAAAAGAGTTAAAGCTCTTTCATTTTTTGGAGTTACTGTTCCTTTAAGAAACAGTGCTAGCGAGTCATATCCCATAGTATTTACTTTAGCTTTTTGGCCCAAAAAATGTAACATGTTATTAAGAATTCACTTTCTCTTTCTGCTCTCAACTCCTGATCTGATGGACCCCACTATTTACAGGGCCTAGAACAGTCACCTCTACATTCACTCCTCTATAGACATCCTGTCCCATAGTTAACATCCTCATTACAGCTTCTTGCTATAATAGCACTAAAGAAGCAGCAGCAGTTCTCATTTATTTGTATTCATACTATTAAGAAAAAAAAGGTCTAGCACAAGGAAAGACTCATAATTAAGGAGGAAACCCGTTATCCAGAAAGCTCCAAATTACGAAAATCTTGTCTCCCATAAACTCCATTTTAAACAAATAATTCAGATTTTTAAAATTGATTTTTGACTTTTGACTTTTTCTCTGTAAAAATAAAACTCTACCTTGTATGTGATCCCAACTAAGATAGAATAAATCCTTGATGGATGCAAAGCAATCCTATTAGGTTTAATTAATGTTTTATTGATTTTTTAGTAGACTTAAGGTATGAAGATCCAAATTACAGAAAGACCCCTTATCCGGAAAACCCCAGGTCCCGAGCATTCTGGATAATGGGTCCTTTACCTGTACCTACACTGTGTACAGGCTCAACAAAATATACTTGCAATCTTATTTCAAGAGACCAATGAGTTACTACTTGTGTCTTTTTTCAAAACTATTACATAAGCGCTAATTAGTGAGAAGAAACATGTTTCGAAGTGCAACGTTTTTTCCCTAACAATTTTATTACAATTCTGTGTAAATGTTTACAATAAAAAGTTGTGTACTTATTAGGGGCCAAGAATGCAACAGACTGGAAACATAACATGCTCCTTCAGTAGAGGAATTTGCTCTGCAAAAAAAGGTAGCTTCAGGGGAAGAAAACAACAGGTTAGCCATGTCCTGACAATGTTGATGTTGGTCTAGAGTAGATTACCTTAAAGGGAAGATTTAGTCAAAAACTGCTTTGTTGCATAAAAAAATGATATTTCTAAGCAACTCAACTGATTTCAGTTATTTGTAAGTGCTACAGAAAGCAGCATCTGCCTGCCTCTTTATATTCTCTGCACTACTGGTTATAACTCCTGAAACAATGGAACAGAAACCTGGCACAGAACTGGCTTCTGCTGTGTTAGCTCAACAGATAGCACCAGAGAACAGAAAAGAATAAAAAAAAAATACTGCTTTCAATTACAATTTCACTTACCAACACCCTGAAAAATAAATAAAAAAAAATAATCAATGTGCATTGGATAGTTGTTTAGAATTACATCTTGCTTTGAGCAAAAACAAAACTACCTTTAAAAAAAAAAAAAAAAAAAAGAATTTTGCAAAAAATCTTCTCAAGCTAAAAGAGAGATAGTTAACCACATAAATGTTTAAATTACGCTTATTTCACAAAGGTAAACTCAGTGGCAATGACAAGAAGGCAGTTCCCTGGCATGGGCACAGGCTGGCGGCCAGCAGTGGGCACCTCAGTGGGGGCAGCGTACTATGTGACATATTTGCCGATGAGGGTGCCAGGTTCCTGTATCCCAGTTACTTGCCTGGAGACAGAGGCAGCTGAGAACTCTTTTCTCCTCCCCTTGTGATCTGTCTGTGACCTGCAGCCATCCCTCTCTTCCACCTCCCCCCCACCCAGTCCGCCCCCACGAAGGGGGACAGCTGGGCTCCATCCCCTATCCATCCAGGAGCGCAGCCCGAAGGCTTTCAGTGCTGCCTGCCCGGTACTCCAAGGGGTAGCTCCTCACAGCGCGGCCATGATGCTCTCTCACTGGGTACTGCTGCTGTCTCTGGGAGGTAGGTATTGCCCGGCTCGGGTGGAGGTAATGCTTGGTGGGGAGAAGGGTGGAGTTGGAAAAGTTGGCACCAGGTGGGCTCCTCTCCAGCCAAGGTGAAGCACTTCAGGTGCAAAGCTGCTTTCACGTAAAGTGAGGTAACTACAAAATTGATGTGCAGTCGGTAATGAATGGGTAATACAACTTTAGCTAATGGGATAAAGTACCGACTTTCAGCTTAGTCCTAACTGACTGCCGGCTTATATGGATGCAGGAACCAGAAAAGTTTTACCTCAGCAATACAGTAGAAAGAGAACTGAAGCGCACTGAGAAGCAGCCGGTGAAACTGTACCACACAATGGCCCTTTTTAGCATAGTTTATCGCTAGATTTTCACTTCCAGTCACGTTTTCTTGAGGCAAAAAGAGATAAGATTGTATCTAAAAGAAAATGCCTTTAACACATCTGCTGCCAGAATGCTGAAAAACCCCATTATGTAGAACATCTTACATATATAATTACAGTTACTGCTATACATGCAGCCATTTATTTTATTCTTCTTCTGCAAAATGATTACTATTTCATCTTTTTACTTTTTTTTGAAAGGTATTCATAGGTAAATGGCAATAAAAATGCATTCAACGCATGCCTATTGTTCTAAGGATAAAGGAAGGACTGGCCAAAAAGGATTCCCTTCTTAGTTCATGAGTTTGGAATTTCTGGAAATTGTGCATCAGACCAATATATGTAGAAATCCTTCCCTCTGCTAAGGAGAGGTTAATCCTGCACTGCAGCAACAGACTCTTACTGGATATAATTAAATGCACTGTACTTTCTTTCCTATTAGTTTTTATATGGATATAAGATTAAGTACAAATCCTTCTTTCAAGTCAGTTTTGGAAGTGATAAAAAAAAAGGAATTCTGTATCAGATAAATGAAGGGGTTGGGTAAATGCATTGGATTTATGTATATTTAATGTATCACTTTAAGGATAGTGTCACTTTTTCCATATAGCAAGGGAACAGGTTTGGCACACAGCACAGTTCTGCAAAGCAAACATGGACATCAAGCCATAGACTCCCCATTCCAGCTTGGGCCTGAGATATATTGCTTTTATCTTATCAAAGTCCAGGATTACTGTGGGCAACAAGTCCAAGGTTATCTATGGGAGGAGCTGGATGTGGCAGCATCTGTGGTTTTTCTTGGAAGCTTTGGTGGAAGCAACTGTATGTACCTGCCATTTTTTTTCTCCCATAGACAGTATAAATGCCTAGTAGTATGCACAGAGCACCCCTCTTCAGCATAGTTCCTTAGTTGAGCAAAGCACCATGGCATCTCCAGCTATATAAATAGGTAAATATACAGTGAAGCAATGCTCTGTGCTCTCAGATAACATTGCCTTCATTTTTAGGGAGACAGCACATTTCAGATCAGATTATAATCTATATCAGGGCTTCTAGCAGCGCTTCTGATGTTGGTGAAGGATAACTCCTAGTAGGTCCTGACACTTTCCATGGCTAGTGGGATGTGAAGCTTTATGATAGCTTTATCAGTCTCAAAACCTGTGTTTTAGAGCAACTATCCATAGAACTGGCCATATGCAGTCAGTTTCCTTTGACTATAATGGGAAATGATCACTGCTTATTCTAGTGACTTTGCTGTATGCCATTGCCATGCATATGGGTTTGCCATTTCCCTCCCATGAAACTGATGTGTGAGTTTTTGTATACTTTTGAACATTGTATCTAAATGGTTAAATATTGCCTAATTTCAGAGTTTTTCAGTATTTGCTATGCTTCACTTGCCTATGGTTGCCTATCAATGAATAAGTTATAATGTGAGACTGAGAGGAGACACACATTCTTGAAGATAAAAAAAACTGGCAGGTATTTAGCTGTTGAAATAAATGGAAACAGAAATGCAACCAAAGGGATCCTATGTTTAGTAAATATACATAGTACTTGCAGCTACCACATCATTTTATTGACATGTGCAACTTTTTTGTGATGTGATTGTGAATTTTTTGATGCAACTGCAATATATTTGAAACGACTGCAACTTTTTTGACATGCCCATGGCTTTTTTTGTTGCAACTTTTTTGACACAACCACAACTTTTTCCTCACTGAAAATTTTTTGTGCAGCGTCTGTCTGACAATGATTGGATAAAGTGTATATACATGTATGTATATCTTCTACAGAAGAGCAGGAAGTGATTCTGTACTGTAATGCATTAATGTAATAAATCACCCTTTTGTGCATATTACCAACCCTTTGCTGAGCCTTTATATGTTTATAGAAGAGTTTGTAGTGCACACTTAATAGATTGAATGTGGACTATGTGGCTGCATTGTAAAGCTACAGTTTAATCTCCATCACTATGCATTTCTGTACTGGCACAGTTTCACTGTGAAATGCAGAGGCGGTAAGTAAACTTTTATAGACTTTTTGGCATCACCTTAATTCGCCTCATTCACTGATTTTCCCAGAATTCCCAAAATTTCCATTTAGGTTAGTGGCTGTAAGGAACTAAACCTTCTTTTTGTTGGCAGCTGTACAGTTGGCTGAAGGAGCTGAGATTTCTCCTGGATCCTGCACCTTTGAGGACAGCACATGTGCTTACACCTCAGCCTTCCCGTTTCTCCAGTGGACAGTAAACACTGAAGGTGAGAGCTAAATTTTCTTTAGTAAGAATAAGAGCAAATCTTAACATATTTCCTTTTTTTCCACTTTTTCACACACACCATCCACAGTGTGATTGTAATTGCACAACGTGATAGATAGTCTGTTGTGCTTTTCACTAGCCCACATACTGAATTTAGTATGATCAAATGACCATTTTCTTTATATGTTTTTTTTCTGAGTGACAACAAAGTATTGTAGCTTATCCATATTTACTAGATAACAGAATCAGCAGTGCTATTTGACATGCTA
This sequence comes from Xenopus tropicalis, assembly GCF_000004195.4. Lineage (NCBI taxonomy): Eukaryota > Metazoa > Chordata > Amphibia > Anura > Pipidae > Xenopus > Xenopus tropicalis. The sequence goes on from NC_030677.2 coordinate 129,715,100, forward strand.
ACCCTTTGTATACAAGACCTCTTAACAAGAATGCTAAACAATTTTTCTGTTTATAATCACTCAGTTAAACCAGCAAAAGTCTGCAGTGGGTTGCTGGCACAGGTTTTTGTGCTTCAAAAAAATTTGGAGGGCAATAAATTCCTAAGCTAGGTTTCAAACAGTCAATATTTAACTTGTTCTTTATTCCAGAGGCAACTTCTCTTTAAATGTGGCCTGTAACCTTGTACAGCAGCGTTCACCCTATAGGCTGTAAGATTTACTGTTGTAGTTTTAGATTATTTTAGCAAAATCTTTTTTTATGTTTAAAGCAGTTAAGTTTAAGCAACTTCCCAATATATAATAATTACACATTTTCATTTGTTTGAAAGCTATTTGCAAATGCAACTGCAGATGAAAGCAGTATTTGCCCTAGGCCCTGACAAAAATACAGGCAGACATACAGTATTTTATATACTGAATTTACTGCATCAGTCTAAAGATTCAGAATGACTATAACAGCAATGATTCCTCTTAGGGTGGCCATATACATTAAGATCCGTTTGCTTGGTGAGGTCCCGTTATCGAATTATAACGGGAGCAATGGGCGCAGTCTGTTCGTTGATGCGGTCCCTGATCCGACTAAATCTTTTAACCTGCCGATCGATATCTGGCCAATTTCAGGCCAGATATCGGTCGGCATGCCCCTCGTTCCTGCCCCTGCACGGGCCTATAAGCTGCCGAATCTGTTCAATATCGGCAGATACAATCGGCCCGTGTATTGCCACTTTTATAGTTGTGCACGGGGAGACACCATCTTGGACCTTGTTAGAAGTAACAATCATCAAGCAGAAAATGAGTTTTACAGCTGATGCTACTTGGCTGATTATTACATTGCACTGGTTTCTGAGCTGTCTTGTAATAAGAATCTGATTTAATTACTAATCAGCCCTGTGTTGTGACTTTAAGTCTAAGGGCAGACAGTGTGATACAGATGTTTACCGCTAAAAGGTCGTGGTGGCATTTGGGCTGGTACAGGAGCCCAAAACAAAAGGTGTAGCATTCTAGCCTACTTATTTGTTAAGCTTCAGTTATCTTTTAAGGGCTATGTTTTTCTCCCCATAGTGCTTAAGAACTTAAGCAGTATCCAGGGCCCCTGTTTTTCATCTATACCCTGTGACATTTGCCACATGTTATCAGTGTGATTGATCTACAAACTGTTTTTCTGATGCAGGGATCCCCAACCTTTTATACGTGTGAGCCACATTTAAATAGAAAAAGTGTTGGGGGTGACAAAAAGAGCTATAATTGGCTACTTAATAGCCCCTATGTGGACTGGCAGCCTACAGAAAACTCTGTTTGGCATTATATTTGGTTTTTATGCAACCTAAATTTGTCTCCTTATCATAAATTCAATAATGAGCACCTGCTTTGAGGCCACTGGGAGCAACATCCAAGGGGTTGGAGCAACATGTTGCTCACGAGCCACTGGTTGGGGATCACTTTCCTAATGGAATGTACAAAACTTTGGTACCTACAATAACATGATTCTCTTCATTGTGTAGCCTATAGGTTTGATATATTTCTGATAATATATATTTTTTATCTTGCTAAATATTTACAATAGTATAGAAAGAACATTTTGGAATGGTACTTCGGCTATAGTACTTTAGAAAAATTATATCATTCATTCCAATCTGCACTGCTCTGAGTTCTACTAAATATTATTTAAAGTGATTACAGCTAGCAATTCCTTTTTGTTAGATGCTATCAACCATAATTTATGGGAGAAGAATGTACTGAGACTTCTTTGCTTGGTCACTGAAAGACCTCACAAAGTTTGGTTGTTGCAATGTGTATACTGAATGCTACTCTGTCTCGGTGGCTTTCAACATTTCTTTGCAGGCAGCTGTTATTGCTACTGCACTGATCATCTCTCTTTTACTGTGATCATCACATGAAGGGGAAAATTATACATGGCTGCTCTTTAAACTGTGACCCTGTCCACAGAGAAATATACATGTTACATCATCCCACACCATTCCTTTTCCGTCCAGCACTACAATCAGCCTTATGCATTCAGACAGGGAGCAGTTCTTCTGGTATCCACTAAACCCAGGCTTAACTAGAATGTTAAGTCAATGCCATGGATAAACACAGGCCAAAAAAAAGCTTTTGGTTGTGCCTGCACCCAGAGCCGTTTCGTCAGCCTGGGTGCAGGCACACTGAGTGGAATTTTGCACAAAACTGCATACGCAAGCAATATCATGCCGAATTCCACTGTGTGTGCCTTGCACCTGGGCTGACACAGTGGCTTCAGGTACATTCGCAACCAAAAGGCTTTTTCAGCTAATCGTTACACAATCGTTTTGACGATCGGTTTGCCATACGATATGGCCATCCAGGGACAAGCACTATTTCAAAAGATGTCATCTCTCGTTGACGTAAAATACAGAAAGATCACCTCCCTATGCTCTGTGTGTGCCATACTCCTGCCTGCCCCATGCCACTATGTGTGCCATACCCTACACTACCAGTAGGTCTGGGGAGTTTTGCAAGCATTTTGGAAATGGTTGCAACTTGCTGCACTATCCAAAAAACATGTTTTATTAAAGGTTATGTAATATGTAGCGTTCACAATGTCTGGCATTCACATCAACTGGCAGATTTTATCACTGAACGACCAAAGGCCAATTGGTGGCCCGACAATTGTTCCCATACCATTAACCATACGATAAGTTAACAATATTATTGGATCATTCTGGAATTGGTTGTTTGAAAGTAAAGAATTGGCTCGTGTATGGCCACCTTTAGAATGTAGAAAATGCAATTTTAGAAGGGTTGCCACTCCCATTGATAGACTAACAATTAAGGGAAACAATGGATGTAAGGACTACTGTTCTTCTGTTGTAATGGCAGATCTTAAAGTGATACTGACACAAAAAAACCTACTTTTTTAATTATGAATCTACATCTAATTTTTTGCTGATAGGGCTGCTTTTATAAGTAATCGCTACTTGAAGTTCTTAAACTTGACTGTTGCCAACCTGACTGTCCCTCCTCAGCCTGTCAGTTATAGCAAAATTAGAAAGCTTTTGCAAAGACAATGGTAGGATAGATGTAAGAAAGGTTTCATTTCTGGTGTCAGTATCTCTTTAAGTGATTGGAGGGCAGCAGGTGCAGTTATAAGAACCACTATACACTTGCAGGTCTCACTTAGAATGTTGTTACCCCATTTAAGTCAGTTACAGTTGACATTGTTCAAGATACACGGTTACATTTTCCATCTTTCCATATTCAAAAACTTTTGTGAGTACTTTTTGTAAGTAGTGCTGAAAAAACCCAATATATTTTTTATTTTAAACTAAGGGTACCCACTAAAATCAGTTTTCCATCACATATTCAATGCCATATATTTACTGGCAACTCTCAAATTACAGGTACTGGCATTGAAAGGGTTATATTATGCTTAAGTAGGATAGTTTACTGTTTTTTAAAAAAAAAAAGTTTTCTGAAGTTTGTCTTAGTTCTCCTTTAATGTGTGATGCTTTAAATAGTGTGTGCAGATCTTGCTGAAAAATTAAACCTGTGATCAGAAACACCAAGCTGGTCTCGATTCATTGTGCAGTCTTACCATAGGGGTTTTGGTCAGTCTCTTTTTACTCAAGGGAATGCACAGACGAACATTGTTTATATTAAGGGAATACGATAACATCTTTCAGTGTAAACGTGACCAGAACTGAAGTTCCTTTTACTTCCAACTAATTATTTAGTAAACAGTTTAAGTCAGCTACTTGAGCCAGGATTATGAAACAGTAATGAACATCAACCTATACTAACTAATTAAAGGGGCAATATACCCCTGTTTTCAACATTGGTTCAATTAATAGGGCTTGAGCTGAACATACTTTTTGCCTGTTTGGCAGTTTGCCTGTTTTTAAACTGAAATGTTTGATTGACTTTTTCAAACATTGTAATAAAGCAAAAATAAGGTCTTTAGGTCCCAGTAAATAGAAACAACAGATATGGAAAGAAAAAAAAGAAGTAAATAAAATAAAATAAAAAGTTTGTCTGTTTTAGTTGAAAAAATGCTTGTTTTTTTGTTATCCCTTGCACTAAACATGGCAAATTCTGAAACTGAAAGTAAAATCGCATTCTACTTCCTATTGTTATAAGCACAATAAAAAAAATCAGTAGTCCATTGTAAAGCCCTCCTTATAATGAGCTGATGCTTACAGTATATTAAAGACTAACTGGCTTTAGCTGGGGGAAGGGAAGAGTTTGTTTAGACAACTTTTTAAAAGTGACCATGAAAGATACATTGTGCGCACATGGGTAAAAATAATTAGAAGAAACATTGCTTATTCATTTTTGCTTACTAAACTATTGCCAAAATTAAGCCTAATATTTTATTAGTAAATTATTAGTAGTAAAGCATTAGGTCATAATTTTCTTAAACACTTTCCTTGTTCCCAAACAGGCAATTGGCCATCAAGAATTTGGTACTGAGGGGATTGCAAAATAATTGATGTTAATTTGGTTAGCATGACCAGTTTAACCAAGCTTTTATTTATCAGTGTTAAAAAAAACCCAGTTAAGGGTTTATTACCAATACAAATGGTTAACTGTTAAAGTATAAACATACTAGATCTGTTAGAACCATACCCATTTATCCCTGTCGCCCCTATCTAGTTGAAAGTTCCAGGGACTTGCCAGGGATACCAAACAGCTGCTTTAAGTGTCGAAAAGAAACCCTTGGAATGTGAATAGAAATGTTTGGGGTCACATGAAAAAATACAAAAGACAGTTTGCCACAAGACCCAGTATTTTCTATGGAACAGGAATTAAGCCTAAGGTATACCTACTTAATGTACTTAAAGTCACATAATACAGGGTTTCCCCTGCCTGGGTGCTATTCTCTTGTCTACCACTAGGTGGTTTCCATTTAGCAATGGAAACAATTTCTAAATTCATTTGATCTCTGCAATGCTGAAATCTTCTCCAGCCTTTAGGAAACCTGCTTTTTTGCAAGGGTAAGGGCTTCTGGGGTCTCTGAAATCATTGCCTCTCATTGTATTTAATGTATTTTGGGCTAAAGTGTTCACTGCTTCTCACTGTATTTATTATTTTTTGTGGTGCCATTACCCAGTGTCTCTCACTTTATTTAATGTATTTTGGGCGCCAGATCTTCTGCCCCTCACTCTATAATGTATCTAGGATCTGAAGTTACTGTTTATAGAATTAACAAGTGCATACTTTTTGTATATATCTATTTCTATCTCCTTTACTGTACAAGCTTCATTGAGGCTAATGGCACATGGGACAGTGTATTTTAGCTGAAGAGAAATGCCTTAAGTCACCCTACATTTTTGGGAAGCAGTATAGGCCAGAGCACATGGCTGTGGCAACCTGGGAAAGTAAGGCAATGGCTATCTCCAGGTCAAGTTTCAAAATTAAATATAAACAAATATTTAAAAAAACAGACTTTAATGCAGAATTCTGCTGGAGGAGCACTATTGATTGATACATTTTGAAAAATACATGTTTTCCTGTGACAGTATTCCTTTAATGGATGAATGCACTTTTATGCCTTCTATCTCTGTAGCAGCTTCTTGAATTTCATGTTTTTCAACCATGAGCGCTGTCTTTGGCAAAGACTTTTACAAAGTGTATTAAATTGAAATACAATTGTCATAAAGCGTTCCTAAATACTGTAATATGCAATAGTGAGTTATTTCAGGGGCATCAGACCCTGCAAATCCTTGGGGATCAAGTGGATCAGTGGGCTCCTGACAGATGGTCAGTGGTCAGTGTTGGAGTCTGTGGCCTTAAACAGATTTCATGGTGGGGCCAAGTAACTTCTAGTCATATGTCCTGTATAATCTATATCCTGTAAGGCTTTACTGATCTATTAAAAAACATGCTCTTTCTTGAGGTGATTCTTGTTTGTCTTGTTTGTTTCCCAAGCATTGCTTGGGAATAGGTTTCCTGTGCTGCATTAAATGCACTTATACCTACTGCTGTCTTGGTATCGTTCTAATACCATCTTTTGTGTGGTAATGAAACATCCTGATCCACTATAGTATTTGCTTTTGAGTTGCAACTAGTACCATACCTCCCAACATTTGAAAAATGGAAACAGGGAGAAGAGGAAATGGTGTAATTTTTGACCAAGCCCATTTGTGTGACCACACCCCCTAAATACCATTCCCATTTTACATTTGGTAGGTTATTTAAAGTTTGAACACATTTCTGGGGGTTTTGCGGTTGTTTTATGTGTTATTACAGTATTGCTAATGCAGGTAAAATCAAGATTGTATCTTTTTTAGAGTTCAGTGCAGGAGATTAAATGGAAATGAGGGACTTTTCAGTAAGAATCTGGGGCTGCCGACTGAGATGTTAAGGGCTCTGGCACACGGGGAAGATTAGTCGCCCGCGATTAACTCCCTGTTCGCGGGCGACTAATCTCCCCGAGTTGCCTTGCCCTGCCATCCCACCGGCGAACATGTAAGTCGCCGGCGGGATGGCAGACGCGGCGGGGCGATTTCCGGAAGTCGCCGAAAAAGACTCGTGAGTCTTTTTCGGCGATTTGCGCGAAATCGCGCCGCCGCGTCTGCCATCCCGCCGGCGACTTACATGTTCGCCGGTGGGATGGCAGGGCAAGGCAACTCGGGGAGATTAGTCGCCCGCGAACAGGGAGTTAATCGCGGGCGACTAATCTTCCCCGTGTGCCAGAGCCCTAAAAGAGGGACTGTCCTGTGAATATTGGGACAGTTGGGAGGTATGTACTTAAAGGTGGCTTGGGATTCTGGCTGAAGCCAACCTGTGCTATCCCCCCCACCTGCCTATAGTGAAAGGAAGTCAGTCTGGTTGTTTGCTGAAAATGACAAATTATGATTTCAGTTTAAGATCAAAATGTGAGTAAATTTGATCACTAAAGAAAATGTGATGATGCCCTTTTTAGCAATGCTAAATACTAGAATGTTATAGTGCTCTTAAAGGACATGTAAACCCCACACACAAAAAACAGTGAACAGCCTATTTAAAATCTTTTAATACCTGCCACTCTGGTTGTCCAGAGGTTAATAGTAAGGCTGCAGCATTCCCTTAATCACTTAGATTTCCTTCTCCTTCTGTAAACCACTCGCCCCCTCCCTCAGGAATTTGCTTTGACTTCTGGCTTGCCAGACATACTCAGTTGTTCTAAGCTCAGATTACTAAACACACCCTCCGGTCTTGCAGCCAGTGAAGAGATGGCATTGCTGGTTCCCATAGAAACTCAGCTCTAGCTGTCTGCTTTATTTTGTTTCTCCTAACCTCCTCTCCTGAGCTCAGCTCAAACAAAGCAGAACTTTTATCAAAGACAGTTCTGCCTGTGTGAGCCTGCATTCTTCAAGAAATGTACAGTGGAGGAAATAATTATTTGACCCCTCACTGATTTTGTAAGTTTGTCCAATGACAAAGAAATGAAAAGTCTCAGAACAGTATCATTTCAATGGTAGGTTTATTTTAACAGTGGCAGATAGCACATCAAAAGGAAAATCGAAAAAATAACTTTAAATAAAAGATAGCAACTGATTTGCATTTCATTGAGTGAAATAAGTTTCTGAGACTTTTCATTTCTTTGTCATTGGACAAACTTACAAAATCAGTGAGGGGTCAAATAATTATTTCCTCCACTGTATGCTGAATAAGGGTCTTTGTGTGTGTATGCTGTTTACAAATTTAAATGTATCAGAGATAATATGGCCACCGGGTGAAAGGAAAATGTGATGGTGCTGGTAAACAGAGGGGATATATGCAGTACAAATTATGCCATTTGGGTGGGGGAGACATGCCCAACTTAAATACATTGTAGGAAAATGTAGGCGTTACAAGTGCTTTAAGGGTGCAATAATCAGGTTGATCTAAGATAAACAGTCATATGCAGTTTGGGTGATCCATGTGAAAGACATTAATTTTTTTATGTTAGCCATCTGAGGGAATATCAGAGGCAAATCCTTCCATCAGTGAGTCTGTATTACAGTTCTGACTAATAAAAACTTTGTTTAATGCATGAATTACACTCTCTGTGGCACAGACCCTAAAAAACTCTAGTTTTTCTCATACCATCTAATGAGAAATTCCGTGATTCTATTCTAATGTAGTAGACACAATTCTAAGCAAATTTGAGGATATTATGGCTCATTAACTGCAGTCTCCACAGTATGCACAATTCTGTAAATTAATACCTCCCTCTGTTTTACCAAGATCTCCAGACAACCTTTTTAATACATTTACACCAGTCCTATCTTGCATCACCATATTGCTAAAGATCAACCTGGGATACAAAGAGTCATGTAGCCTTGCTGAGCTGTTGGCCTTAGGAGGGAAAATTTACTGGAGTAAAGCCCCCCCCTTCCCATGGATACAAAGCACTACATCAGTAATGGATTGCTTTATGTACATGAGCCATTAATTTTACTGCTGCCCTGAGTACAGTAAAGACTTTTGACTGCCTAATGGTAACATGAAGGTTCTTTACTTTTTCCCGTAAATTGTGTTAATACTTACTGAAAGTAGACTTTAATGTTTTTAACAAACATAGGGTTACAAAATTAGCAAGCCTCCTTTATAAACCCAAAATGCCAAATACAAACATGGCTAAGGTTATGTTTAGCTATCCATATTTTGTAATAAGACAATAGTGATGAACAATGAGATTCTTAAACAATCACATGCAAAGATAAATATGTACCTGTATTTTTATCTGCAGTTTACCTTGGTATATCTCAATATATACATGTCATGGGATCCCTTACCTGTAGCTAGTACTCACACATAATGTGCTTTTCAAACGCCCCTTAGCTCTCTAATTATTTATTGATTTATAGTAAAGGCTTTACTGAGCATTCATCCGGCAAGATAACCCACATTATGACAGAGATGCATCTCTCTATCAAAGACCAATCAAGGTAGTGACAAAAATAATGTTGTTATTTACAATAGTAAGTCACCTGCCGGAATGTCTGGGACTGTGAGTGAAAGCACATGAGAAAGGCGATCAATGAAACAGGGTGAATAATGAACCTGCAAGAGAATACAGAAGGTTTCTGTCTTTCATAACTTTCCAGTGCTTCAAAGAAACAAGTGCTGTGCCAAGTGAGCTCAGATTTAGAGACAAAATGGTAAACAAAAAGTTAAAAAAAGGGGAAGAAGCAGAACAAGTTGGAGGATCTTAAACATTTCTGACATCTAGTTTCATCTAGGTTTTCATGTGATATTTTTTATATACTTCATCCCCCATTTGCAACATACTACTGAACAAGTTAGAAGTCATATTACAGTATCTACATCTGCAACGGATAAAAATGATGGAGTGAAAAAATAATTAAACATTCCATGTTCCATAGTTCCAATACATTGTTGCGCCTATAATCTATCCTGCTTGATTTAAAAAAATAATTTGATATGGTTGTATAAAATGGGAATTTTGCCTATAATATACCTTTGGTGCTTATATATAATGTCTCATGAACAGATTAAAGAAAAAATAAAATTGTAATAATTGTAGCAATACAGCAGGTCGGTAGTGCCAAACCAAGTTATGTGCTCTATAAAAACATGGACGCACTGCAAACAGAACATTTATGGTTTAGAAGACCAGTGGTGGTAAAAAAAATATTTCACTAGTTACATGCTGCATTCTAAAAAAATGTGCAAGTTGATAAAAAAAATTCTAAGTACCCCCAATGTAAAAGTTTTTGTCTGTTATTTATTACTGTTTTGGAGTTTGTCCATGTGGTACATGTGGTCACCAAATGTAGCCTAGCCCAGATGATTTCATATGCTTATCCTGTACTTATTTTCATCCTCTGCTACAGCAGTACAGAACACGACAGTGGAAACAGACACTGTGATACTGTCATGTGTAAGACTGGAAAGAGGGAAAACATAGGTGCAAACATAAATACATATTATATTACTGCAGACATTTTTTTTAAAAAAGAAACTGTTATCACAGTACCTGTGTATCATAATGAAATTGAATGCAGATGGGTAAATTTGTGTGGTATGTGCAACACAACAAGACCATTTTTCATTCTAGTTAAAAATATGACTATGCAACATGTTGCATCAGGCACCACCTGCTCCATCTGTAGGTGGTGCTAAGTAGATACATATTTGAATATTTGTCCAGGTTATTATTGAATGTATCAAGTATGTGTTGTCTTTTAGTGATGACAATTATATTTTGTTGAAGTCAGTTAAGGTAGGCTTAATGGCACATATTGATTTTATGTTGCTGGGTGCACATGGGCTTTTGGAACTCATTAAAGCTTTCATTTGCATGTTGTGGGCAACAATGTTTTTAAGGGATAAAAAAGTATTAGGTTTTATAGTATTAGGTTCTAAAGCGTCTTGAGATCAGGTATTCAGTGGTTATAAATAATAGTTACTTCTTACCCTTCTGAGGAACAGTTCTGGCCAGTAAAATAGACGTTCTGGCCAGTAAAACAGAGGGAAAATACGACCAGCTTCTTTCAGCCAACATGTATTACATAATTGAAGTTAGAACTGAACACGGAAAAAGCATATTTTGAATTGCTAAAAATACAGCATACTATAGGGCACCTTTAGTTTGTTTCACTGACATACAATGAAAAGAATGTGCAAGTAATTGCAGCTTGTGTCACTTCTTTTCAGACATATAAGAAAGGCCACTATCATAAATGACTTCAAGGCTTTAGTTTTAAGACTATTCATTGAACTGAATGATGTAAACTGAATACTAAGCTATGCTTTGACTGAGGCTGCAAGGCCTAATACTAAAGAGACCTTTGAGTGTTTTTCAAGCAAAGTATTTTTCACAGCTACTTTCAGATGTAGGTGACCCAGCAGAATAGACTACCACAGTGCTGTCCAACTAGCGGCCCGCGAACCCCCTCTGTGTGGCCCCCCCACCTGTCTGGCTGCTTTGATGGCTTACCTTTGAGTAAGCATTAAATGGTATCAGTACTGAGATTAACTGGCCCCCTGCATGGTTTTCACCTCAGATTCAGGCTGTAATCACTCTGTATTGTTTAAAAATGTAATCCCCTGTGTTTTTCACACCTTTTAATACCTGCATTGTTCACCCCCTGCAGTGTTCACACCTCAGGCTCAGACTGTAATCACTCCCATTGTTCACTTCGTCACACCTCAGACATAGGTACTGTAGGCAGAGTATGGCACATACAGCCAGCATAGGGCAGGTAGAGTATGGCACACACAGGCAGCATAGGTCAGGGAGGGTATGGCACACACAGGAAGGGTAGGGCAGGCAGAGTATGGCACACACAGTCAGGGTAGGGCAGGCAGAGTATGGCACACACAGGCAGGGTGGGGCAGGCAAAGTATGGCACACAGAGGCAGCATAGGGAAGGCAGAGTATGACACACACAGGCAGGGTAGGACAGGCAGAGTATGGCACACACAGACAGCATAGGACAGGCAGAGTGCTGCCTGTGTGTGCCATACTCTGCTTGCCCTATGCTGCTTGTGGGAGGTGAACCTGGCAGGGGTTTGTTGTGGGAGTTTGTTAGCAGTTGGAAATAGCCATTAAATGGTCCCAAAGGTGTGTAATTATGTACTGGGGGTTGCTCTGCTATCCACAGGGGAGGAGGAGGCATATGGAATTTAAATGTATATCTTAATATGACATAATTCTTTCACATATGAATGATGGTTGATATCACCACAGTAAGGACCAAGCATTTGGGATTTTGCTGTGCTACCACCATTGTGATAAAATAGGTGTGGTTTGAAGTGGGTGTGGTTTCAAAAAGGGGAGTGGTCAAACTGGCTTCCATTAGCGGCCCTCCACCATGTATGCTAGAGAAATTCCGGCCCTCGGCACCGTAGAAGTTGGACAGCACTGGACTACCATATTACAGTGCACCTAAATCAACTGGCTAAAAAGTTATACTGCACCATCAGTCAATCACTTAGTAATTATGAGCTATGTGCTTTGGCTCTTGAGTCAAATCTCTTGCCCAGTGTCAAATAATATAAGCTTCTGCTTTACTTCTTTTTATGGTAATGGAGTAAGCTTTATAGGTGTAGGGTTTTATCACATTACTATATGGGGTAGATATTCTACCTAGGAGGCAGCAATTTTTTATTTTATTTGAATGTCTCTGCAGACACCCTGGAGGGATCAAAATAGATGGATGCTTTTTCCTTTTTACATTTTGCTTATTCACTGCACTGGCCTACGATTATCAAGTCAGATTTAACTGCTTGTGTTTTCCCAGCAAAAGATGATTATTGCCCGGAAGTTGCTAACAGCCTTATTGATGGAGTAAGATGTCTTGGTGGAAGGTGCCCATATTAAAATCAGATATTAGCTGCATATTTGACCTTTACTTGCCAGATTAGAAACTCATAGGCCTGTGACTCAATCAAAATTTTCCTTTGCCTGATTATATTGGCTGAAGTCCTTATATGGTATATGGTCTGTGGCTAACAGCATTAAACTGGCATCCTGCATAATTCTATTGTTGACCCAACAGTAGGTGAATCAGAAAAATCCCATCAAATGAGTGGATATTTACATGCAGGGTCATCTTTATACTTGGCATATGGCCTGCTCAGTATAAGGCAGTTGCTGTAAGAACTTATGATGCTTGGAAAACAACAGGTGCTGGAAATGCTAGATGTTCTGTGCTACCCAGTATCATCATTCTTTTAACCCTTTAAGTGCCAAGGGACGTAGATTCTACGTCCCAGGTACCAAGGGACCAAAGTGCCATGGGACGTAGAATCTACGTCCAATGGCACTGTCGGGTTTACAAGCGCTGCGCTCGCTTTTAAAGCAGCGCAGCGCTTGTAAACCCCTCAGATCCCCCTAGGCAACGAGCAATGAAGACATACTTACCGATCCGGGTCCCCCAGCCGCACCGATCGCGTCGCCAGCCAATGACAGCAGTGGACACGCGTTGATGACGTGTCCACTGCTGTCCCTTTAAATAGCGCCGCCTACTGTCGGCTCCCTCACTCCTGCTGCGCACTTGGGACAAGATGGAGCTCCCCTGCTGCCTTCCTGCTGGATTGATCGCCCCTGATCGCCCCTGATCGTCTGCCTGCCTTGGGTAAGCTGAACTACAACTCTCTACCACTGTTTATTTTGCTTATTTCTATCTCAACTGTCTAAAAAAATTTTTTTTTTTTTTTTTTGCATTTTTTCTTCTATCTTTGTCATTATTACACTTTTGTACACATACACACTTATTTACAACTTTCCCAAGCACACACAGACACTTACACACACACTTACACTTACACTTTTTTTTTTTTTTTTTTTTTTTTTTCTTTCTTTCTTTTCTTTTCTTTCTGTCTTTGCTTTCTTTGGCAGTCTTTTTTTTTACTAAAACTTTATTTCTGATCTTGCTCTATAATTATCTGATTTATTTGGTTGCATTTTAGTGTTTTTTTGGCATTTTCATAATTGATTTCTGTTTTTGAATTATTCTATTGCACTGTAACTTTTTTTATTGCTATTTGGTGCTGAATTTGCAGTGACGTTGGTGGATCCAGGGCTCTGACCACCGATTTCATTGCAATTATTGTTCTTCTGTTGGTTTAGGTGGTTTTATTGGATTTTACGGTGTTTTATCTTTGCATTGTTCTTTATTGTGTGTTTAGTGCCCCCAAAAAGGTTGCTTTTGCAGTGACATTGGTGGATCCAGGGCTCTTACCGATTTCATTGCAACTATTGTTCTTTGATTGCTTTTAGTGGTTTTATTCCATTTGATTTCAGTTGTTCTAGAAAGGTCCAGAGGTGCTAAGATTGTTCTGGTAGTTTCTATTGCCAAGGGTTAGGCTGATGCCACACGAGGCGTAGGGCTGATTTTTTCAGCAAGTGGAAAAACGCTTGCCGAAAATTCAGCCCTACGCCTGCTACTTGTTCCTGCACCCGAATGAATGGGATACGCTCGGGTGCAGGCACGTGTAGCCGATATACGCATGAAAACGCGAGACTTTGCATTCTCACGCGTTTTCATGCGTATATCGGCTACATGTGCCTGCACCCGAGCGTATCCCATTCATTCGGGTGCAGGCAAAAAAAAAGGGGTGCATAGAGTGCAGCCCCAATATTATGCATTTTCAGGTTTGGCGGCCATGTACTTATGTGCAACCAGACATAGGTATCGTTTTATTCAGGGGAACTTGCAGATTGATGGTTAGTAAGTTTTTGGTAGTTGCCATGGAGATTTTGGGGAGAAATCTAGGTTTTTTTATCTGGTTTTTCCTTGATTTCTGACCAAAGCGCTGACTTCTGCAAGGGACTGCGGCCACAATTTTCCATGTAGAAAGAGAAGAGTGGCGTCTCTGAATAGCTGAAGGTGTGCACTTTTCGTAAATATATAGATTGTGGGGGTTATCTCACAGGTAGGGGGGGTTAACACTGAAAAACTGCAGGTAGTGCACATAGAGCGCAGCCCCCAAAATTTCAACTGAAATTGCCCTTATGCATTGCCCCTGTTTGGGGGCATTTGGTGGCCACGTCTTTATGTGCACCCATACATATGGGGTATCGTTTTATTCAGGGGAACTTGCAAATTGAGGTTTAGTAAGTTTTTGGTAGTTGCCATGGAGATTTTGGGGAGAAATCTAGGTTTTTTATCTGGTTTTTCCTTGATTTCTGACCAAAATCTAGGTTTGTATCTGGTTTTTCCTTGATTTCTGACCAAAGCGCTGACTTCTGCAAGGGACTACGGCCACAATTTTCCATGTAGAAAGAGAAGAGTGGCGTCTCTGAATAGCTGAAGGTGTGCACTTTTCGTAAATATATAGATTGTGGGGGTTATCTCACAGGTAGGGGGGGTTAACACTGAAAAACTGCAGGTAGTGCACATAGAGCGCAGCCCCCAAAATTTCAACTGAAATTGCCCTTATGCATTGCCCCTGTTTGGGGGCATTTGGTGGCCACGTCTTTATGTGCACCCATACATATGGGGTATCGTTTTATTCAGGGGAACTTGCAGATTGATGGTTAGTAAGTTTTTGGTAGTTGCCATGGAGATTTTGGGGAGAAATCTAGGTTTGTATCTGGTTTTTCCTTGATTTCTGACCAAAGCGCTGACTTCTGCAAGGGACTGCGGCCACAATTTTCCATGTAGAAAGAGAAGAGTGGCGTCTCTGAATAGCTGAAGGTGTGCACTTTTCGTAAATATATAGATTGTGGGGGTTATCTCACAGGTAGGGGGGGTTAACACTGAAAAACTGCAGGTAGTGCACATAGAGCGCAGCCCCCAAAATTTCAACTGAAATTGCCCTTATGCATTGCCCCTGTTTGGGGGCATTTGGTGGCCACGTCTTTATGTGCACCCATACATATGGGGTATCGTTTTATTCAGGGGAACTTGCAAATTGAGGTTTAGTAAGTTTTTGGTAGTTGCCATGGAGATTTTGGGGAGAAATCTAGGTTTTTTATCTGGTTTTTCCTTGATTTCTGACCAAAATCTAGGTTTGTATCTGGTTTTTCCTTGATTTCTGACCAAAGCGCTGACTTCTGCAAGGGACTACGGCCACAATTTTCCATGTAGAAAGAGAAGAGTGGCGTCTCTGAATAGCTGAAGGTGTGCACTTTTCGTAAATATATAGATTGTGGGGGTTATCTCACAGGTAGGGGGGGTTAACACTGAAAAACTGCAGGTAGTGCACATAGAGCGCAGCCCCCAAAATTTCAACTGAAATTGCCCTTATGCATTGCCCCTGTTTGGGGGCATTTGGTGGCCACGTCTTTATGTGCACCCATACATATGGGGTATCGTTTTATTCAGGGGAACTTGCAGATTGATGGTTAGTAAGTTTTTGGTAGTTGCCATGGAGATTTTGGGGAGAAATCTAGGTTTGTATGTGGTTTTTCCTTGATTTCTGACCAAAGCGCTAACTTCTGCAAGGGACTGCGGCCACAATTTTCCATGTAGAAAGAGGAGAGTGGCGTCTCTGAATAGCTGAAGGTGTGCACTTTTCAGAAATATATAGTTTGCGGGGGTTATTTCACAGGTATGGGGGTGTTTAGACTAAATAACTGCAGATAGAGCACAGCCCCCCCTTATGCATTGCCCCTGTTTGGGGGCATTTGGTGGCCACGTCTTTATGTGCACCCATACATATGGGGTATCGTTTTATTCAGGGGAACTTGCAAATTGAGGTTTAGTAAGTTTTTGGTAGTTGCCATGGAGATTTTGGGGAGAAATCTAGGGTTTTTATCTGGTTTTTCCTTGATTTCTGACCAAAATCTAGGGTTGTATCTGGTTTTTCCTTGATTTCTGACCAAAGCGCTGACTTCTGCAAGGGACTGCGGCCACAATTTTCCATGTAGAAAGAGAAGAGTGGCGTCTCTGAATAGCTGAAGGTGTGCACTTTTCGTAAATATATAGATTGTGGGGGTTATCTCACAGGTAGGGGGGGTTAACACTGAAAAACTGCAGGTAGTGCACATAGAGCGCAGCCCCCAAAATTTCAACTGAAATTGCCCTTATGCATTGCCCCTGTTTGGGGGCATTTGGTGGCCACGTCTTTATGTGCACCCATACATATGGGGTATCGTTTTATTCAGGGGAACTTGCAGATTGATGGTTAGTAAGTTTTTGGTAGTTGCCATGGAGATTTTGGGGAGAAATCTAGGTTTGTATCTGGTTTTTCCTTGATTTCTGACCAAAGCGCTAACTTCTGCAAGGGACTGCGGCCACAATTTTCCATGTAGAAAGAGGAGAGTGGCGTCTCTGAATAGCTGAAGGTGTGCACTTTTCAGAAATATATAGTTTGCGGGGGTTATTTCACAGGTATGGGGGTGTTTAGACTAAATAACTGCAGATAGAGCACAGCCCCCCCTTATGCATTGCCCCTGTTTGGGGGCATTTGGTGGCCACGTCTTTATGTGCACCCATACATATGGGGTATCGTTTTATTCAGGGGAACTTGCAAATTGAGGTTTAGTAAGTTTTTGGTAGTTGCCATGGAGATTTTGGGGAGAAATCTAGGTTTTTATCTGGTTTTTCCTTGATTTCTGACCAAAATCTAGGGTTGTATCTGGTTTTTCCTTGATTTCTGACCAAAGCGCTGACTTCTGCAAGGGACTGCGGCCACAATTTTCCATGTAGAAAGAGAAGAGTGGCGTCTCTGAATAGCTGAAGGTGTGCACTTTTCGTAAATATATAGATTGTGGGGGTTATCTCACAGGTAGGGGGGGTTAACACTGAAAAACTGCAGGTAGTGCACATAGAGCGCAGCCCCCAAAATTTCAACTGAAATTGCCCTTATGCATTGCCCCTGTTTGGGGGCATTTGGTGGCCACGTCTTTATGTGCACCCATACATATGGGGTATCGTTTTATTCAGGGGAACTTGCAGATTGATGGTTAGTAAGTTTTTGGTAGTTGCCATGGAGATTTTGGGGAGAAATCTAGGTTTGTATCTGGTTTTTCCTTGATTTCTGACCAAAGCGCTAACTTCTGCAAGGGACTGCGGCCACAATTTTCCATGTAGAAAGAGGAGAGTGGCGTCTCTGAATAGCTGAAGGTGTGCACTTTTCAGAAATATATAGTTTGCGGGGGTTATTTCACAGGTATGGGGGTGTTTAGACTAAATAACTGCAGATAGAGCACAGCCCCCCCTTATGCATTGCCCCTGTTTGGGGGCATTTGGTGGCCACGTCTTTATGTGCACCCATACATATGGGGTATCGTTTTATTCAGGGGAACTTGCAAATTGAGGTTTAGTAAGTTTTTGGTAGTTGCCATGGAGATTTTGGGGAGAAATCTAGGTTTTTATCTGGTTTTTCCTTGATTTCTGACCAAAATCTAGGGTTGTATCTGGTTTTTCCTTGATTTCTGACCAAAGCGCTGACTTCTGCAAGGGACTGCGGCCACAATTTTCCATGTAGAAAGAGAAGAGTGGTGTCTCTGAATAGCTGAAGGTGTGCACTTTTCGTAAATATATAGATTGTGGGGGTATCTCACAGGTAGGGGGGGTTATCACTGAAAAACTGCAGGTAGTGCACATAGAGCGCAGCCCCCAAAATTTCAACTGAAATTCCCCTTATGCATTGCCCCTGTTTTGGGGCATTTGGTGGCCACGTCTTTATGTGCACCCATACATATGAGGTATCGTTTTATTCAGGGGAACTTGCAGATTGATGGTTAGTAAGTTTTTGGTAGTTGCCATGGAGATTTTGGGGAGAAATCTAGGTTTGTATCTAGTTTTTCCTTGATTTCTGACCAAAGCGCTAACTTCTGCAAGGGACTGCGGCCACAATTTTCCATGTAGAAAGAGAAGAGTGGTGTCTCTGAATAGCTGAAGGTGTGCACTTTTCGTAAATATATAGATTGTGGGGGTTATCTCACAGGTAGGGGGGGTTAACACTGAAAAACTGCAGGTAGTGCACATAGAGCGCAGCCCCCAAAATTTCAACTGAAATTGCTTTTATGCATTGCCCCTGTTTTGGGGCATTTGGTGGCCACGTCTTTATGTGCACCCATACATATGGGGTATCGTTTTATTCAGGGGAACTTGCAAATTGAGGTTTAGTAAGTTTTTGGTAGTTGCCATGGAGATTTTGGGGAGAAATCTAGGTTTTTATCTGGTTTTTCCTTGATTTCTGACCAAAATCTAGGGTTGTATCTGGTTTTTCCTTGATTTCTGACCAAAGCGCTGACTTCTGCAAGGGACTGCGGCCACAATTTTCCATGTAGAAAGAGAAGAGTGGTGTCTCTGAATAGCTGAAGGTGTGCACTTTTCGTAAATATATAGATTGTGGGGGTATCTCACAGGTAGGGGGGGTTATCACTGAAAAACTGCAGGTAGTGCACATAGAGCGCAGCCCCCAAAATTTCAACTGAAATTCCCCTTATGCATTGCCCCTGTTTTGGGGCATTTGGTGGCCACGTCTTTATGTGCACCCATACATATGGGGTATCGTTTTATTCAGGGGAACTTGCAGATTGATGGTTAGTAAGTTTTTGGTAGTTGCCATGGAGATTTTGGGGAGAAATCTAGGTTTGTATCTAGTTTTTCCTTGATTTCTGACCAAAGCGCTAACTTCTGCAAGGGACTGCGGCCACAATTTTCCATGTAGAAAGAGAAGAGTGGTGTCTCTGAATAGCTGAAGGTGTGCACATTTCGTAAATATATAGATTGTGGGGGTTATCTCACAGGTAGGGGGGGTTAACACTGAAAAACTGCAGGTAGTGCACATAGAGCGCAGCCCCCAAAATTTCAACTGAAATTGCCCTTATGCATTGCCCCTGTTTTGGGGCATTTGGTGGCCACGTCTTTATGTGCACCCATACATATGGGGTATCGTTTTATTCAGGGGAACTTGCAGATTGATGGTTAGTAAGTTTTTGGTAGTTGCCATGGAGATTTTGGGGAGAAATCTAGGTTTTTTATCTGGTTTTTCCTTGATTTCTGACCAAAGCGCTGACTTCTGCAAGGGACTGCGGCCACAATTTTCCATGTAGAAAGAGAAGAGTGGTGTCTCTGAATAGCTGAAGGTGTGCACTTTTCAGAAATATATAGTTTGTGGGGGTTATTTCACAGGTAGGGGGGGTTAACACTGAAAAACTGCAGGTAGTGCACATAGAGCGCAGCCCCCCAAATTTCAACTGAAATTGCCCTTATGCATTGCCCCTGTTTGGGGGCATTTGGTGGCCACGTCTTTATGTGCACCCATACATATGGGGTATCGTTTTATTCAGGGGAACTTGCAGATTGATGGTTAGTAAGTTTTTGGTAGTTGCCATGGAGATTTTGGGGAGAAATCTAGGTTTGTATCTGGTTTTTCCTTGATTTCTGACCAAAGCGCTAACTTCTGCAAGGGACTGCGGCCACAATTTTCCATGTAGAAAGAGGAGAGTGGCGTCTCTGAATAGCTGAAGGTGTGCACTTTTCAGAAATATATAGTTTGTGGGGGTTATTTCACAGGTAGGGGGGGTTAACACTGAAAAACTGCAGGAAGTGCACATAGAGCGCAGCCCCCACATTTTTAGCTGTAATTGCCCTTGTGCATTGCCCCTGCTTTGGAGTGTTTGGTGCCCATGTCTTTATGTGCACCCATACATATGGGGCATCATTTTATTCAGGAGAAGTTTGTCTTTCAAATATGCCTTTGCTAGAAAATTTTTATGAGATTTTTTTTTGTCAAATCCACATTTGATCATGCGTCCAAGTTTACGTTTTAGAAAAAAAAAAAAAATGTCATAAAAAGTTCCAAATTTCACAATGCACTGACAAAAGGTATTTGGCTTTTGAGTGAAAACTACATTGCACCTAGAAACCTGAAGGTCTGTAGTTTCTAAAGATACCAAACATGAGGGGATATTTTAGATTTACATATAAGTTATGCTGCATTAACTGTTACAAGCGCTTTTCTGCTTTGTTCTGGTGTGATATTGTACTAAGTATTGCCTTAGTTTGGGGGTTACTTCTGGACAGGAACTGTGGGGTACCACCACATATTTGGTATCGTTGGAATTGGGAGTATCAGGGCTTTTACAAACAATAAAAAAAAGTGAGTAAAATTAACTTTTCTATGGAAAAAAACCTCAAAATATACAGAAATTTTTCATAATTTTATTTTTTTTTTACATATTTCACCCAAAATACACATCATATCTCCAGAAAAGTTATAAAATTTGGTATGTATGTCGAAGCCCAATTAGTGACGAAAAAAACGATATATAATTTCCCTAGTTTCGTGGAGGTTTTCCTACCAAAAAACATTGTTAAAGTGAATGAGTACAAAATGCTTAAAAAACGTCTGGCACTGGGGGGAACCGAAATGACGAATTCGGCTGGCACTTAAAGGGTTAATAAATAATACAGTGCAATGTAAACCAAAGGTTGAAATCCAGGCACCAAGCTTGATTAGGCTTCAGGCTAAAAATAATGTCTTATAAACCAGGAGTTAAGCTAGTACGGAAATATTATGATAAAAGCTACATGGCATGTGAAAAATAATTCTGAACACTTTTTTTGATTAGTGAAAGATAAAATTGAGTCTTTGTATGTGTTGTGCATCATGTTTGTCCAATGAAAAACATATTTTTGGCATTGGTATCTCCGACATTAAGTAACAGTCTGCAAAGTAATAAGGGTATTTTTGTGTACTGCTAATGGTAGAGAAATATGCATGTAAGGTTAGGGATCTGCATTCAGATTAAAGGGGCAATTACATTTTTTTTGCCAAGCAACTCCACCTTTAGCTCTTCTGTCCAGAGCACAATCTTCCCAATCATTGGGTCTTCCTTCCTACCGTTCCAAGTAAGTCATGTTTGTTTAGTGACTTTCTGACTTTCACACTGATGCTGATGACTGTAGATATTTTGATGTAACCCTGGACTTCCTAGATATATTTTTGAGCATCTTTTGGGTTGCATTTGGGAGGATTTTCTTGGCACAACTTGCTATTAATATCTTGCCAACAGTCAAGGACTGTCTCCATTTACATGTAGTTAACTGTATTCTGAAATATGTTGCTTTAAAAAATCTCTGACATTAATGGTCAAATGCAGTAGGCAAAGGGTTTTTTTTCCCACAATTCCAGAGTAATTGTTGCCTTGGGGGTGGGGTTACACCTTTCACAATTGTGCCCAATGCATCAAAACACCTGCAGTTGTACTTGAGTTCTGATATCAGTCAGAAACAATTGTGCTTAAAGTTAGGGTGGCATCATTTTTGGAACACAGTGTCAAAATTATATCCGCTGCTGCTCTTATTGATGCACCCTGAAGTGGGAACCCTGGAATTTCTGCAAACTGTAAGGTGGCGGTAGTCCCAGGGTCCCCAAATGTCAATAGGTGTACTAGCACACGATTTGGAGCAGAAGATGGGGCAGACACACCAGCACCAAGCACAACTATAGGGAAGTACATCTTAAATGCAAGTACAGGCATGAGACCTGTTATCCAGAATGTTTGGGACCAGGGGTTTTCTGGATAAGGGGTCTTTCCATTATTTGGATCTCCATATTGTAAGTCTACTAAAAACTCATTTAAACATTAAATAAACCCAATAAAATTGCTTTGCCCCCAAAAAGGATTGGTTATAATAAAATTAAATCTATAGGAGTTGGCCCTCCAGTAATTCGAAACTGTCTGGATAATGGGTTTCTGGAAAATGAACCCCATACCTGTACCATTAATAAATGCTATCAGTATGCACAATGACTGCATCCATTTTAGCACAATTAAGGTGCGGTGGTAAATGAGCCATTGCAAATCGTGTGAATGTGTTGTTGCTTCCAAGAAAACTTGACACTAGAGAAAGGGCAGTTGCTTGTCACTATGGAGAAATGATTTGTGGTAAACTGATACAAGCAAATAGTTATGCAGTAAGGGTTACTTTTAACTTGGTGCTATTCAGTTTTTAGGTGACACGTATAATTATTTTGTTAAGCTGTGAATCAGAAATTCCACAACTTCTGCTTCAAAGTAATACTGACATGAAGAAACTACTTTTCAAAATATTATTGTACATAAAAAGTTCACTATAGGTTGTGTTAATAATTTTTCACCAACAGGTCTGTTTCTGTATGTAATAATTACATAAAGTTCCTAAACCTGACTGTTTTGCCAACCCGACTGTCCCTTCTGAGCCTGTCATTTATAGATTCTAATGCTAATGAACTTCTGCTGCACAAATATGAGAGCCCACTCATAGAGGAACATGGGGTATCAGAGAGGTAATTGAAAAGTATCTGCCAAATATGTTTAAGGAAAAATTCAATGTCTGACTTTAAGTTCAAGCCCTACTTGGAGGTTAAACCTTTCATCTGTGTCATAAAAGGGCTACACATATTATTAACATTTTATTATTAACATTTATTTATAAAGCACCAACATATTCCGCAGCGCTGTACAATAAGTGGGTTTCATACATTGGGCATACAGTGTAACATATAAAGCAATCAATAACCGATACAAGAGGTGAAGAGAGCCCTGCCCAAAGGAGCTTACAATCTACAAGGAGAAAGGGTTGAGACACAAGGTGTGGGAATGGGCATGACCAGAGTTGTGAGAGGTGTGGCACAGGGTATTGCTTTTAGCAGCACACTGAGTTTATGTTAAACTAGATTAGGGTAAGCTTCTCTTAATAAATGTGTTTTTAGAGATCTCTTGAAGGCAGAGAGATTGGGAGAAAGTCTGACAGATTGTGGGAGCAAATTCCAGAGAAGAGGTCCTTGCAAAATCTTGAATGCAAGTGTGTGAGGAGGGAATAAGAGAGGAGTTGAGGAGTAGGTCAGTAGAGGAGTGTAACAAGCAGGTTGGAAAGTACCTAGAGATGAGTTCAGAGATGTAGGTTGGGGCAGAGTTATGAATGTAAGAGTCATTAGTTTGAATTTTATCCTGGATGGTAGGGGAAGCTTGTGAAGAGATTGGCAGAGTGGCATGGCAGAGGAGGAGCAGTTGGAAAGGTGTATGAGCCTGGCAGCAGTATTCACTATGGACTGGAGTGGGGACAGTCTTTAGAGGGGAAGCCCATATAGTAGGGAGTTACAGTAGTCCAGGCGAGATATTATAAGAGAGTGAATAAGAATTTTGGCAGCATCTTGGGTAATAAATGATCGTATTTTGGAAATATTTCTTAGGTGAAAGTGACATGATTTGATAAGTGACTGGATATGAGGAGTTCAAGGACAGGGCAGAATCAAGGATAACCCCAAGGCACCGGGCCTGGGAAGATGGGGTGATGGTAGAATTGTTAACCGTTATAGAAACCTTGGGAACAATGTGGGCGTTGGATGGGGGAAAGAGAACAAATTCAGTCTTAGAGAGGTTTAATTTAAGGTAACGTTTGGACATCCAAGTGGAGATAGGAGACAGGCAGGAAGAGACATGAGTTAGAAGCTCTGGGTTGAGATTAGGAGAGGAAAGATAGATCTGAGTATCATCCGCATAGAGGTGGCACTGAAAAGCCAAAAGAATTGATTGATTTTCCAAGTGAGGAGGATTAGAGAGAAAATAGTAAGGGGCCCAGGACAGAGCCTTGAGGAACCCCGACAGAAAGAGGCAAGGGAGAAGACGATTCACCATTGTAAGAGACACTGAAGGATTTATCTGAGAGATAAGATGAAAACCAGGATAAGGCAGTATCACGAAGGCCAAGAGAGCGGAGAGACTGAAGGAGAAGAAGGCGATCCACAGTGTCAAAAGCAGCAGACAGATCGAGAAGTATTAGTAGCGAGTAGTGTTTTTTGGCTTTAGCTGATAGGAGGTCATTTGTTAGTTGGGTTAGAGCAGTTTCGGGGAGTATAAGAATATACTCATAAACATATAAGAATATATTTGTGTCATAGCGATTCAGCCATAGTTTCAATAATGTCTAGGGCACAAATAAGTTTCACCCCCGATCCATAACATAACTGACTTTTAAAAAGGGCTTACATGTGTATTTAAATAGGGATTCTTTTTAAATCTCACCATAAGGGGCCTTCAAGCTACTACTCCAATCACAACAGGGGTGGGGGCAGCCCCTCAGATTCGGAACCATAGCATTAGAGGTTTTGGCCTTATACATTTATGAATTTTAAAAATTCCTAGACGCTTTGTGTAAATGGCTTAGCTAAGCTTTCTTATCCTGAATGTAGCTAGAATCCATACTGTAAAGAAGACTGCTCTTTCATAGAAAAGAAACAGAGATACAGTTTGAAACATTTAACATTTCACATAAAACAATGTCCTAATATACAACTGCTTACTATATCCTATTAATTTAATATTATACAATTTTACAGTCACAATACATATCTTAAGATTTATTCTTTAACATAATTCTGTAATAAACCTAAATTATGTGCGGTAAAGGTTGAATTTAAATGTAAAAATGTTTATCATTTATTTTATTATCTTTTATTTAGATAGCTCCAATATGTTACGTATCACTATACAGAGATTGTTCATCATTCACACTATGTAAAATATTTATGTATGTAAACTAATATAGAAAGATATTGGGATATATTTAGTTCAGAAGCATATGCTGCTAAACCTATATACAGTGGACAGAGGAATTTGTCTTTTTTTCCTGGCAGACATTTGCTAGGGATTACAACTCACAGCTCTTCATATAAGTATATATGAAATACAAATATTACACTTGGCACAGAATCTATCTTGACATAACATTTCCCTTACTTTGTTGTTCCTCTTTTATGTGCTATAATATTAAGATTATAAAACGTTTATAGTATGTTAATTCACCATATTCAAGAACCATAACATATGAGCAAAAAGTCCTGGAAAAAACTTTATTAGGAACTCTATTTTAGCACTATATCTGGTGTGACCAACTCTTCCTAACCCTGAGATTCCTCAGCCAATGGCAAGATTATGGAAAGCCTGGTTACTACAATTGTACTATAGTTTTAAAAGTTTTAAAATTGTATGTAATGCATGTCTACATGGTTTCACTATAATAGATTAATTGAATAGCCTTAGTCTTAAATAATGGTATTTAACAGCTTGAAGAACACAAAAAAAAGGAAAACTTCTTTGGAAGATACTAAATTAATTGATATTACATACAAATGTGCATATGTCTTTCTGTTGCCAGATTTATTAATAGTGTAACAGCTATTCATGCTAATTGGATAACATATTTAACTACTTTTAAGCTTAAATTGTAGGATGAGTGCATAGATATAATATTTCCATTTGATACTGAAGAAGTCATGGCGAAACACGGTGCATCTGCTATGTTGTAGGATGTAGATAAAAGAAGCATAGTAGAAGGAGAGAAGATACACAAGAGCAAAGATCATTGTAAAGGCAAGAGATAGTGGGTAAAGTGAGTATGGTGGGCCCATTAAGTCAGGTCCCTACATTGTCTCTTACAATAGTGTGATTCTTTTAAAGTCTTGATTGTCCTGGAGTCTCTGGAGTTTTGAGATTGTAACTGCTATAGGGATGGTGATGACACCCTTTACAGTGAGCAGTTAGTTGTTTAGAAGAAAAAGTGTGCATGTAATACTGTGGAAATGTGAATTTACTCTTCTTGAACATCTTTGCTTTTGCAGCTCACAATAATGCTTCTCTTTCTCTGGCTGTCCAAGTGAGACTAAGTTTATAACAGGATCAGTAGAATGTATTGGGAATTATTGTGACAGGAAGAAAACAGATATGTTGTCAAATATGGGTAAATACATATAAAGGGTCATTTACGACTGCAAGTGCAGTGAGCAAAGTACAATTTTGAATACATTTGGCATGTTTTTCCCTATAATTCAGCATTTTTTCCACAGAATTCTAGAGTTGTTGCACTCACCAGAGGGAATTCAAAATAAATGCTGTTGCGCTTGTACTTCAATTTAAATTAAACTCAATTAAACTTAAAGATTTGCAGGTCCGGTTGCTGTCATTTCTGGCATTTGTCATAAAAGTGACATGTGCACCTGATTCTTTAAATAAATGATTCTTCTGGAGGTTGCAGCAGCTCCAGGCTTTCTCTGCATCACTTGTTTCAGAACAGGAGGTAAGAAGGCAGTGACTACGAGTACAACTATACAAAAGTGCAAGGAGTACCTTTAATGCATATTGTTTTACATGCAGCTGCACTCGCAAATGGCCCCTATAGTGTATGAGACATATTTTTGTATATCTGTATTTTTTTATATAATTTATAAATATTCTAGGTTTGTGCCACTACCGATAATTTCTATAACAAACATTACCCCTGGAGGGATGGGTATCCCCATCTGAGTAAATGCCCACACATCTCCACAAGATGGCAGATAAAGTTGCCTTATATGATGTAGCCTTTCATATTGTGTACATAGTATAGACGATGCAGACTTCAGTGATACAGTATATTTTACATAGCACAAAATGTTGGAGAGACGCTAGATTCCATAGCTCCTGGGCAATGTCCATCAGCCTGCACAATGAGAAGTGGAAGCCTCTGGTTCTGGCTTTCCCTATGCATGCTCCTGGTCCAGAAATCAGATTGGTTGAATTCATGGTTGAATATGGTGGCCAACAACAAAGCCCAGGGATTATTGTGGCAGGCACAGATCTTGTTTTTCAGTTGGGCCATTCTCTGGACCCCTGTTACAGCCATATGTCAGCTCTTTTTCCCCACTGTTACAAGAGTTTATTTTAGACTTGGGGATATCGTAAACTTTTGTAACCTATTGTGAATTTGATCCCCACCCCAAAGCTCAACATCAACTCTTGAGATAGGGACAGGAGTGTCACGTAGAGTGGGTGTATTATTCCTTTAAAATAGCAGTACCAGTACTTTTTGAAAAGTATATATATATATATATCTGTATATATAGAATATAGTTGTCTATTGAGAATGAGAAACAAGCCCCCAAGGCTTTCTAGAAAAGGGGTTACTGGTTCAGTTTGCAGTTTTAGCCTGACCTAAGTTGACTTAATATTCTAGGTCAGTGCTGTCCAACTTCTGTTGTACCGAGGGCCGGAATTTTTCCGACCTACTTGGTGGAGGGCCGATAATGGAAGCCAGTTTTGACCACTCCCCTTTTTGAAACCGCACCCACTTGAAACCACACCCATGTTATCACATGACCATACCTATATTAATGGTTGTTGTACAGCAAAAACCTGCCATACTCTGCCTGCCCTACCCTGCCTGTGTGTGCCATACTCTGCCTTCCCTACATTGCCTGTGTGCCATACTCTGCCTTCCCTACCCTGCCTGTGTGTGCCATACTCTGCCTTCCCTACCCTGCCTGTGTGTGCCATACTCTGCCTTCCCTACCCTGCCTGTGTGTGCCATACTCTGCCTTCCCTACCCTGCCTGTGTGCCATACTTGGCTGGTTTGTGCCATACTTGGCCTGTGTGTGCCATACTCTGCCTTCCTTACCCTGCCTGTGTGTGCCATACTCTGCCTTCCCTACCCTCTCTGCGTGTGCCATACTGTCACTGTGTTTGCCATTCTTGGCTGGTTTGTGCCATACTTGGCCTGTGTGTGCCATACTCGGCCTGTGTGTGCCATACTCTGCCTTCCCTACCCTGCCTGTGTGTGCCATACTCTGCCTTCCCTACTCTGCCTGTGTGTGCCATACTCGGCCTGTGTGTGCCATACTCTGCCTGCCCTACTCTGCCTGTGTGTGCCATACTCTGCCTTCCCTACCCTGCCTGTGTGTGCCATACTCTGCCTTCCCTACCCTGCCTGTGTGTGCCATACTCTGCCTTCCCTACCCTGCCTGTGTGTGCCATACTCTGCCTTCCCTACCCTGCCTGTGTGCCATACTTGGCTGGTTTGTGCCATACTTGGCCTGTGTGTGCCATACTCTGCCTTCCTTACCCTGCCTGTGTGTGCCATACTCTGCCTTCCCTACCCTCTCTGCGTGTGCCATACTGTCACTGTGTTTGCCATTCTTGGCTGGTTTGTGCCATACTTGGCCTGTGTGTGCCATACTCGGCCTGTGTGTGCCATACTCTGCCTTCCCTACCCTGCCTGTGTGTGCCATACTCTGCCTTCCCTACTCTGCCTGTGTGTGCCATACTCGGCCTGTGTGTGCCATACTCTGCCTGCCCTACTCTGCCTGTGTGTGCCATACTCTGCCTTCCCTACCCTGCCTGTGTGTGCCATACTCTACTTGCCCTATGCTGCCTGTGTGTATGGCACACACAGGCAGCCTACAATGACACAATGCTGGCACTGCTCCTACAGTCTGCACAATAACTATATATTAAAAAACTTTTTAATTGCAGTACCACCTCAGTATATGTTCTTTTTGTAGTGTGCAGGGATTATTTGTGAGTTTCTACTGCTCCTAGGTGTGAACAGGGGAACAATATGGGTGATTACAGCCTGAGGTGTGAACACTGCAGGGGGTGAACAATGCAGAGATTAAAAGGTGTGAACAACACAAGGAATTACATATTTAAACAATACAGCCTGATTACAGCCTGAATCTGAGGTGAGAACCATGCGGGGGGGCAGTTAATCTCAGTACTGATACCATTTAAAGCTTCCACAAGAGTAAGCCATCAAAGCAGCCAGACAGGTGGGGGGCCACACAGAGGGGGGTCGCGGGCCGCATGCGGCCCGCGGGCCGCCAGTTGGACAGCACTGTTCTAGGTTACAAGCTTTCTTATCACCTCCCATAGATCTCCTATTGCATTATAATCCACTGCCAAGATACTAGAAGGGGACTGGCCCTGCAACATATATTGGCAGGACTGTGCTTGGGTCTGGCACTGCCATAAACTCCTTTACTGATCATCACATATGTATTACAGTCAGGGTTGGACTGGGGTATGAAAGGCCAACTGGAGCTGTAACCCCCTCTGGGGGCCCAGTCTTTTGCTTACCCACCGCCATCGCCTTTTCCCCTGTGCACAAAGCTTATACTTTCTTTTGGAGGGAGAGTGATGGGGGAGGGAAGGCAGGAATTGGGTCTGGGTCAACAGAAGCTTTTTTCCTTGTAATTTAGTTAAAGGCCAGTAATACAACTGCATCTATGTCAGATATTTGGCTTATCAAACACCAAGGACTTTTGTATAGTTTTTCCACTCACTTTCCCCCAGGTTGGCATGAATACATTTTGCAGTGATATCTGGAACGTTTGTCCTGATTACTTTTCACAACCATTTTCAACAAATCCACTGACCTTCTAAGTCATCTAAACGTCATTACTAGATCAGTTTAGGAGACATAATTGACTTCTTTAGTGAACATTGATCTTGGTACATCACAAAGTGCAACAGACCCTGCGTTTTTCTAAAACAATATGCTTTACAGACAGTAGTAAAATAGTGACAAACACTTGTGTCTTATAAGATTACTAGCAGAGATGTATATAGACATCTTCAACAACAGCTTACATTACTGCACATTGCAACGGTAGCTGCTTGGATCTGATATAGCATGAATAACTCTTTCCATAAAATAATTTGAACCACATGGATTCTAGCTTGCAATTTTACTTATCCGTATAATTTGTGGTAGCTGCCTTTCTGGCGATGCCTTTTGAATAACTACTATTGCAGTATCAGTATAGGAAACAGCTGCAACAGCCTGAAAGCCCGCATAGGGAGGGGCACATTTCTATTTCTGGTATGTTGTATAAAAATTTGTATGTTGCATGAAATGTGCTTTTCTGTTGTCTAGGGAGGCACTTGCTCAAAGTATACTAGACATACAATTAGACTATTTCTGTAACAGTACTCTACCTCAACACAAAGAAGAAACTAAATTGTCACAAAGAGTTGATATAAAGATAAGAGAATATATGAGTAGCTTGTGGTATGAATTATCACGGACTTGCTCTGCAGCTGTAGGAGTTGTTGAAAATAGGAAAGGAATAGTTGGAGATTAGTGAGGATTAGACTTGGCTATCTTAAATTCCATTTCGAAAAAAAAACATTTTTGTCCTAGAGATTTGGTAAATATTCAACAGTTTTGTCCATGGAATATTAAATATTTGCAAATGGAACAATATATATAATGGAAGTTGCCAGAGAGGAATGACTGTTCTGTACTGAACTGCAGGAACCACTTTGCATTGCTCTACTGGAATATGTGTGATGCAGAGCAAATCGTTCTTGTCCCAAGTTGCCAAAACCTGAAATATGTCACTCAATAAAAAAAAATAAGTAACATTTAGATGAAATATAAATAGTATTATGGCTTTCTGCTTTTTTTATTTTTGTTACATTTCTACATTTAAACATGATGGGATTTTTCCTTCTGGAACAAGCAAAACCACTTCAAGAGCATTCTTTTCTCATTTTACCTTAACAGCTGCATATAACTATAATTGTGGGTAGGTGTGCCGTGAATAGATATTTGAGCCATTTCTATTTCTGGATTTATGCCTGCCATTATCATTATGCAAAATATATTTTAAGGGATGTGAAACATATCTTTAAGTGTATTTTATACAGTGCTGTGGGCTACAGAGCAAGTCATTTATAGATTGCATAACATTTAAACAAGATTTTTGTAATTTTATAGTTCTGTATCAAAGCATGTACAATATGGTGATCATTTTTTAAATTAGAATATAAAATTTCCATGCCGATTTTGGACAATATTGCCTACCTTACCTGCACCCTAGTCACGTTTCTACCTTGCCTACCCCTAGTTCTGGCTCTGTCTGCAAAACCCAGACTTTTTGACTGGCTGCTAGATGGCATAAGGCCAATCCTGGAGACCAATGGAAATGTTCTTTATGCCACTAAAATGCTCAGAATTTTACAAGTTTGATGTTAGGTTTCTGGCCTTTTGCCATTCGTAAAACTCCATGCCCCCTGTGAAATGAAAATCAGCACTGAATGGTTCAGCTGAGAATGTTGAGATTTCTTTATATCCAGTTGCAGTCACATAAAAAAAATGATTTGCGCAAATTGATGCCAGCTTCAAGTTGGTAATTCCCGCTGTGGACTGCTTCAGTATATGCAACAGATCTGTGCATTTTTATGTTGGGCACAGGAAATGACAGAATTTTCAGTGCAATTGCATTCAGTTTGTCAAAATGTGAATACAGGTATAGGACCCGTTATCCAGAATGCTCGGGACCGAGGGTATTCCGGTTAAGGGGTCTTTCTGTACTTTGGATCTTCATACCTTAAGTCTACTAAAAAATCAATAAAACAGTAATTAAACCCAATAGGATTGTTTTGGCTCTAATAAGGATTATTTATATCTTAGTTGGGATCAAGTACAAGGTGCTGTTTTATTTCTACAGAGAAAAAGGAAATCAGTTTTAAAATTCTGAACTATTTGATTAAAATGGAGTCTATGGGAGACAGGCTCTCCGTAATTCGGAGCTTTCTGGATAACGGGTTTCCTGATAAGGGATCCTAGTACAATGGACTCCTCCTTCCAGGATGGGCCTTCGCTAAGGGAAAGTTTCTCTATGGAGGGTGGTGTATAACTACTCCTCCCACTGCAACGTGTATGTGTAAAATGCAATAAGTAAGCAAATGGATGCCAGGAGCACTTGCTGATGAACTAAATAACAGGTTTATTTATCCCAGACAAAAGATGTTATTGCAGGGTGAAAATACTAACACTCTTGTGAGGTACAGGTATGGGACCTGTTATCCAGAATGCTCGGGACCTGGGGTTTTCCAGATAAGGGATCTTTCTGTAATTTGTATCTCCATAACTTAAGTCTGCTAAAAATCTTTTAAATATGGAATAAACCCACTAGGATTGTTCTGCCCCCAATAAGGATTAATTATTTGTCTTAGTATTACCTTAGTTTGGATCAAGTACAAGGTACAGTTTTATTACTACAGAGAAAAAGGAAATCATTTTTAAAAATTAGAATTATTTGCTTATACAGGTATAGGATCCCTTATCTGGAAACCCGTTATCCAGAAAGCTCCAAATTACGGAAAGGCCATCTCCCATAGACTCCATTATAAGCAAATAATTCTAATTTTTAAAAATGATTTCCTTTTTCTCTGTAATATTAAAACAGAACCTTGTACTTGATCCCAACTAAGATATAAACAATCCTATTGGGTTTAAATGATGTTTAAATGATTTTTTAGTAGACTTAAGGGATGGAGATCCAAATTACGGAAAGATCCCTTATCCGGAAAGCCCCAGGTCCCGAGCATTCTGGATAACAGGTCCTATACATGTAATGGAGTCTATGGGAGATGGCCTTTCTGTAATTTGGAACTTTCTGGATAATGGGTTTCCGGATAAGGGATCCCATACCTGTAATACAATTCTTCAGCAGTACAATTGATGTTATTTGTAGATTAAGCAGTAAAGTATGGTGTCCACCGGTTTATCCCTCACAGGTTGCAGAATATTAAATATATAATAAAAATGTAAAAATGTAACTGAGCCTGTCTGGCATTGTTTATTTATAACAGTGATCTAGTCTAATGAAAATGTGATTTCAGGTCATTATGTTTCTGTGGACTCATCCAATGGATCACGGGGGCAGAAAGCTGTGCTGATTAGTCCAGATCTTCATCTTGCAGAATGGAGCTGCCTCAGACTGGTGTACCAAATTGCAGGCTCAGAATCCTCTCCAAGTCCCAGCAGCCTGAATGTGTTTGTCAGGCCTGAGGGAGAGAGCTTTGATTACCTGTTATGGTCAGCAGAAGAACATTCAGACAGCTGGCTAATATCAAGCATAGATTTAAAGAACACAACAAAAAGGTTCAAGGTAGGCATAAAGAGCAAGTCCTTTAATGTTTGTGTGGGAATGCTTCTATCATTAAGCTTATACAGCACATTACTAATTAAGGATTTTTAATGGATAACGTGAAGGAAAAAGGGCTTGGTGCATCTGAGGAAGACATAGGGTATATGGAGAAGAGTATGATATTGGTGCACTCTAAAAAAATAAAATAGATAAGGTGCAGCAATATCAACCAGTAAGCAATTAGTTTTGAACAAGTAAGAAAGCAAAACAAAGACCTTGACAGTTGTTATTTGCAGCTACATTTGTGCAAAGTAGCACTTGTTAGAAATGTTAGTAAATGTTAGTTCTTGTCCTTTTAATATGCTCCTTACCCTCTCTCTTCCTAAAAATTTATGTATAAAAAAATATATAAGCTTGTAAGAGAATGTAATAATGGCCTATTGTGTATTTGCAAGAGTACTGAGTTATTTTGTTGCTTACTTTTTTCAAGTTTACAGTGGCACTGCATAACCACTGAAATAGCTGGCATGAATGTAAGCTTACAGGTCTGGTGTTGTTAAGCACCAAGGCAAAGCAGAAGTGGATTAAATGCTTACAGTAATGCTTATGGGATACATGCATGAGCCAGACGACAATTATAGAGATCTTAGCTTTATAATATGCTTCTTTGCAATTCTACATTATCAACAGCTTTCCATCCACAACAGAGAGTGGTTTCCATTATACCACTAGAGGGGTTCAGAGGATACCAAATGACTACATTACGTTAAATGTTTAAAGGTCATGTCAACCCAGAAAATATTTTTTGCCTAATAAAAGAAAACATAATTCTAAGCAACTTTGCAATATACATCCATTACAAATTTTCAATGGTTTTTAGGTTATATGTATATATAACTGCTATTAAAAGCAGTGTTTGTCTGACCTTTTCTATTGTATGCACTGGTGGCTCTGACTGTTGAAACAATGTAACACAAGGCAGCAGACTGACAGACTTGACTTGGTGGAGGAGACTTACAGTTGCAACATTGTTTAAAAAGTTATAACCAGGAGTTAAGCTGCTTTCAATAGCAGTTAGATTTAAAACTTTTAAAGCACTTAAAATTTTTAAGAAATTCATGGAAAGTTGCTTAGAATATTTTTTTTCTTTTATTAGGCAAACAATTATCAGCCAAGTTTGATTTTCCTGTCAGATTGAGGACCACATGGGCTCATTAATGTTGGTCTTGCTCTTACAGCTCCTATCCCCTACATTGTAATTTGATCGTTTAGCTCTAGGGCCAAACAGTCTGATTAGAAGGATATCTCTTACCTTAGGTGGGCATATCAGGGGAAAGAGCTATTCGTTTGGTGGCCTCACTAAATGAACTAATTTTATAGTGTATGGCCACCTTTAAAGTCAACTGGTCCCAATATATGTTGCCACACTGGTGGCTGACAGTGTAATTCTGGCAATCCCTGACCAGCGCACTCATCGTAAACCCTGGTCATTGGCCATTTTGCAAGCTCCTGCCTGGCAACCAACTCTGCTGGATAGCTCTACACACTACACTACAACATATACACGGGACAAGATGACTTTAAGACCATGGGGTTGATAGGGTTGTGGCAGGGAGGACTGTGTAACAAGGACAGTATTAGTAAGTGGTCTTAGAAGTGGTGCAAAAGTCCTGTGATAGTTCTGATCACTGGCCCAAGGAGCCATTAAAAGAATTTTATGGTTATTGCTATTTATAACATGAGGCCATAATGTGTTCTATGCTGTACTGTGTTTAAAGCAGAGACAGTGTAAAGTTTGGTTCTGTATTTTTAGCCCCATCAGGTGCCCCAAGCAAATTATGTTGGGGCAAAGAAAGTCAGCAAGAAATAACTGGGTTGCTCTGTCAAACATCCACTCATTTTGCCTAAGACACTACACTTGTATATTGATTCTAACCTAATAAGTTAGGTTCATTTATGTGTGGAGTATTTCTGTTGCTGTAGTACAAAGTTCTGGTAATTCTATTTTTTTTCCTTTTAGCAGAGTTTGTACACTCTTTTCATAAATTAGTAAATGCTCTCTGTTCATCTGTAGATCATTCTGGAAGGTGTATTGGGACTTGATGCAATGAGCAGTGTTGCTATCTTTGAAGTGAAAATGTCTACTGGTTATTGCATTGGTATGTACTGTTTATTTATTAAAGTAAAAAAAAGGAAAACAACATAGTTTGTCCATCAAGTTCATCCCTTTTATATTACCATGTAACATAGTTGGTCCAGATAACCACACTCATGTAAAAGACGTAAGAAGTGATAAATAAGGTGTATGGATCTAAATGAAAATAGCATTTAAATCACGTTTTGTAGCATAAAACAATAGTATACCTTAGACCTTTTCCAAAGGTTTACTTAATTCTTCAAAGCAGTGCTGTCCAACTTCTGTGGAATTTACTACTAAGCTCAGACTCAGGCACAATGCACTGAGAAATCTGCCTACTCACCAATATTACAAATAAAAAAAAATATATTTGTTGGTTCAAAAATAAAATGTTAAATGGCAGTGAATTATTTGTTATGTGAACAGTATAATTTATAAATAAAAAGTACACCATAAAATCATAACAGTATCCCTTTAAGCAATCCTTAGGCTTTTAAATTAATTCATTGGAAGCGCATAAAAATAAAGAAACAAAGCAAAGAAACAAAAATATAGTGCAGATCAATGGAATACTGAATGATATTAACACCACACGTGCTTTATGGTATATTGATAAAAACGTGTTGACCCAACTCCGTAGTGAATGAGATATATAGGATGCTCACCAGAACACCATGAACTAGAGCATGTAGGTCCAACCCAACAGGGCAATTGATTGAAGAGGGTCAGATACAATGTAGCTGTGATAAAATGGCAAAGAATAAAAAGTCTCAAATGACTCGTAGCTCAACGCGTTTCGCGTGCTTTCTGCACGCTTCCTCAGGAGAAAATGGATCCAATATACCCATCAGTATCCCTATTTATAATACATTAATCAAACAACAATCCGGAACACCGGATAATTATACTTCCGGTTTGACGCCGGTGTTCCGGAACGCGTTGAGTTACGAGTCATTTGAGACTTTTTATTCTTTGCCATTTTATCACAGCTACATTGTATCTGACCCTCTTCAATCAATTGCCCTGTTGGGTTGGACCTACATGCTCTAGTTCATGGTGTTCTGGTGAGCATCCTATATATCTCATTCACTACGGAGTTGGGTCAACACGTTTTTATCAATATACCATTAAGCACGTGTGGTGTTAATATCATTCAGTATTCCATTGATCTGCACTATATTTTTGTTTCTTTGCTTTGTTTCTTTATTTTTATGCGCTTCCAACGAATTAATTTATGCACCTACTGAGGCTCATCTAAAGGGGAGCTGACACCAACAAGAAGCAGCACGAGACTACGGTCTTCAGCACACTGAACATTCCATTTACACACGGATTTTACACCAAGAAGCACTGGGTTTTGGAGTGTGTCCTTCCACTCTTAAATAACATTCCTTAGGCTTTTAAACCCTAAATTATATGAAAACATAAAGAGAATATTAGGCAACCAGCAAGAATCAGTAGTTATAATTGTTTTTCAAGCTGGGAACCACATCCTCTGATTTGGGTCCCTAAAAATGCCTTTTCACATCCGTTGGTTATGTATTCTTTCTGGGGGGTATAGTTTCTCTTTAATGTCATATCCTTAGAGATGGCGGTTAAATGAGACAAACTTTTGTATTCATTATCTAGAGCAGAGGTCACCAACCTTTTTTACTCATAAGCCATAGATGTGAAAAGTGATGGTAAGGATGAAAAAGGTTCTTTGTGGATGCCAAATAAGGACTATGATTGGCTATTT
This sequence comes from Xenopus tropicalis, assembly GCF_000004195.4. Lineage (NCBI taxonomy): Eukaryota > Metazoa > Chordata > Amphibia > Anura > Pipidae > Xenopus > Xenopus tropicalis. The sequence continues at coordinate 129,752,066 of NC_030677.2, forward strand.
GTTAATCCCGTGTGGACTGCTAGCCTGCAGGAGGCTCTGCTTGGAGTAAAATTGTGTTTTTGTGCCTCTAAAACTTGCCTCCAAGCCAGAAATATAAAAATGGGTGCCTACTTTGGAGCCACTGGCAGCAACATTAAGGTGGTGAACAACATGTTGCTCATGAAACAATGGTTGGTGAAATCTGCTCAAATTTCCCTATATATATTTCCTTATAATCTGTACTGAAATTGAAAGACGGTGTAGGTAAACATTGCTGTGTTCTTATTTATCTTGTTGAATGAAATTAACTGTTTTACTATACCATTATAGAGTGTGACTTTGAGGAAAACCATCTTTGCGGGTACATGAACAGTTGGAACCCAAATGTAAACTGGTTTGTTGGAGGAGGCAATGTCAAGAATTCTCATTCTATTTTGCCAAGAGACCACACACTAAACAATGAATTTGGTAGGTTGGCATATTTAATGGTAGGCAAGGTAAAAAAAAAAGTATCATGTTTTTCACCTACAATAGATCTTGCAATTTCCTGAATTTTACTTTCTGCTCATACAGTATGTGAAACCGGCAGTTCTGCAACAAGCGTTAGGAATTTTGCACCCAAATCAGATCTTTTGAATAAAAATGATTAATTTGCTCAAATAACTTACAAGTAAACAACATGAGTTAGGGCTTCCAGTCCTAGAGATGAATATTGAGGTGAATATTGAGAAGTGAATATTGAGAGGTGTTGCACACATACATTATCTTAGTAACTTGCATTGATCTCTGATTTCTTGTTTAGACTGCTCCGATGAATTGCATGCAAATGCATGGATGGATAGTAGGGAACCCTGGAAATACAGCCTAGACCTGACAGTAATTTCAGGGGTCAACTATCAATAAACATAGCTGAGCTGTGCCAAGTAAATTAAGAGATAATGCAGTTATTGATGCCACATGCATTGGAAGACTGGAAGTGACACCACTCCTACTCTTAAAACTGTGTGCCACAACTTGTGGGCAAATAAGAAAACATGCACACTGTGCAAGCTGCAGTAGGTGCTGCTAATCATTGCCCAACTATTCAGCTTGAATTCTGGAGAAATGCTACAATGTGGTGCACCCGATGACTGCATTGTGCACTGAACGCTTGCTTCTTAAATGAACCCTGTAATCTGTTTTTCCATCAGTTATCTTGCTATCATCAGGAAAAAATTTTCAAGCTACATTAAATATCTTCAAGTTTACATAACACGATTCTCAATGAATGTGAATGCTTTGCTACACAGGTTACCATACAGATTACCATGCAGAGTACAGAAATGACTGGCAGTGCATAGATGAGAAAAATAATATATGAGACAGACTAAGGGGTATATTTATCATGCTGAGTAAAAAGTGGAGTAAAACATCACCAGTGATGTTGTTCATAGCAGCAGATGCTTTGCTTTGGTTTTCTAACTGTTGAAATCTAATTGCTGATTGGTTTCCCTGGGCAACATCACCGGTAATGTGTCACTTAACTTTTTACACAGCATGATAAATATACCCCTTAGTGTATATGACTTTGAGGCAGAACTATGGTAACCCTCAGCTCTGCCACCAGATTTAGTTGCAAGTGTCCAGTGATGGGTGGAGGGAATTTTTTAGTGTATAGGAACCTATATATAAATATGACCCTGTCTGTTACTCCAGATAGGCCAGCATTTTTGTGGCATTGACCACAAAAATGAGTTACTCCTGTCTGGCCTATTGTTGCTTTCCTGTCCATTCACCTGCATGCAGCTGTCTGGAAGGAAAGATCATTCCCTTGTCTCTGCATAGTGTTGGCCTGCCTGGGATACCCAGAAGGGAACATTTTCCTCTGACGCAAAGAACCTAACATATGGAATGTTGCTAGGAAAGAGGGTTTAATGGTAAGTATATCAAGTGGTAACTGTCTTTCATACAGGTAAAGAAGTAGTCAGCACAACAATCCGGTTACGTTTTCAGCAGTGCATATTCACCAATGGCCACTTTCCACTTGTGCTCAATAGGAGATTAAACTTGAATCCATTAAAATGCCTTTATTGCACACTTTTGGCATTACAGCAATGTTTTGAGCCAATTCAGGCCCTTTATTAAGCTTGATAAAGGGCCTGCATTGGCTTGAAACATTGCTGTAATGCCCTAAGTGTGCAATAAAGGCATTTTTAATGGATTTATAAATTGTGGCGCTGTTTAGATTTAACTCCTAACTCCCTCTCATAAAACCAAGAAGTGACCCTCTATTCTAGTCATTGAAGAAAGCCCAGCATTATATTAGCTTTTGTATTGTACATTGGTTATTACTTTAATTCTTTTTACTCATTTTGTTGTATTTTTTTTTTTTGTTTGTAGGACACTACATGTATGTTGATTCCGTTTATGTCAAACATTTTCAAGAAGTTGCCCAGCTGGTCTCTCCACTAATTACAACACCAATATCAGGCTGCCTTTCTTTTTACTATCAACTTCAGCGTGAGAGTAGTAATATATTTCTGGTACATACCAGAGATCTGCATGGTTCCTATGATGAAATCTGGAAAATGGGCCTTGTGAGACAAGGAGAATGGAATCTAGCAGAAGTTGATCTAAATGCGCCTGTCCCATTAGAGGTAAGGATGGGTTGTTGATCTTAATTAATCTTTATCCTGGTCAAAATACTATATATATATTTAGTTTTAGCTTTTAGGATCATACGTCACATATTAATACTGTGCAACCTTTTCAACATAATTGGCCTCAAAATCAATATACCTTATGATTTGGAATTTCAGTTTAAAATTTCAGCAGCTATCTGGTTGCTAGGGTCCAAATTACCCTAGCAACTAAGCAGTGGTGTGAATAGGAGTCTTGAATATAAATAGGAGAGGGCCTAAATAGAAAGATAAGTAATAAAATGTAACTACAACAATAAAAATGTAGCCTCACGGAGCAATCGTTTTTTGGCTGCAGGAAAGTGGCAGAAGAATAAGGCAAATGGTCAAAAACTATAAAAAAAAAAACAAAGAGAAATAAAACAGTTGATAAGAATTGATTATTCTATACTAAAATTATCTTAAAGGTAAACCCCTTTAAAGCAAGTATGGCTAGAATACAAGGGCTTAAGTCAGTTTTACTTAGAAATGCTGTATTTACTATGCTAATGATGAGATTTAAGCATTGCAGCATTAATGCTGGGGAGCATGTGCAAGACCTCTTTGACATTCAGATGCACAACCTGACAACAACTGATTTGTGCATGGCTGTATGAGGTGCCTTCACGTAGGACAAGCAGCCATATTTGGGAAAATCAGGACACAGTTTTGGTGTAAAATCTGCAAAAACATTCATTAAAATGCATTATAAATTGGTGGGACCACAAAAAACAGTTTGAAGTAAGGGAAAACTTATAATCAGTGGATGTAAAATTGAGGTTTCACTGTATCTTAAAATACATAAAATACAGATGTCAGCTGGGAAAGTTCTTAACCGCCACTTATACTCTGAAGTACTTCTTTCCTATGGAATAGAAAAGAAGACATTTTGCTCTATCACTGTCACAAGTTCACATTTATTACTGACATGAGAACATTTTGAGGCTTATAATTTATTACAGACAATAGCATTCAAATAGATAAGCAAAGTACAGTACAATACTTGTAAAAGTAGTTAGTGGCTATGTGATTTTGTCATATATGTATAATGTCCTAGCAATTTTAAAAGGGGTTGTTCACCTTTAAATTCACTTTTAGTATGATGTAGAGAATGTTAGTCTGAGACTATTTGCAATTGGTCTTCATTTTTTATAATTTGCAGTTTTTTAAATTATTTTGCTGTTTGTGCAGCAGCTCTGCACTTTGGAATTTCAGCAGTTATCTGGTTGATAGGGCTCATTTTCATCTAGTAACCAGGCAGTGGTTTGAAAGAAAGACAGGAATATGAAAAGAAAGGGGCCTAAATAGAAAGATATGGTAAGTAATAAAATGAATAATAGCAGTGACACCCATTTAAAAGTTAAAAGAGTCAGAAGAGTAAGGCAAATAATAAAAATAATAAAAGCTATAAAAAAATAAAGACCAGTTGAAAAATTGCTAAGAATTGGCGATGCTATAACATACTAAAGGTTAACTTGAAGGTGAACCACCCCTTTAAATGTTCTAAATAAAAAGCTGCCACAGGCACACATATAGTATATTTATAATGTGCTGATGTATTGCGCTGAGCTATACAGCAATAATCGTAAACCTCTGGCTTTATCATTTACCTGAATATTCTATTGCTGACTACCTTCCCTTGGTTACATGTACATCAGGAAACATCCTCTGGGCCACTGGGCCACGACACATGCTTGTTAGAGAATTATAATTACAGGAGAATATGGGATGTGGTAAAAAGGTTGTGGGCAGCAAAATTGATATTTTGGCAGCTAACACACTCTGAATTTGCAAACTTAATCAATAACACCTTTACAGAAGCCAGGGAAACAATAACAAAGGAAATATGTGTACATTAACCCCACTCATTAGGCTTATACAAAAGTAATTTTAAAAATTACATTTTTGTAGCCCTAATAAATCCCTCTGTGTCCCACAAATCCTAATGGGCTCATTGCACCTAGTATTTTGTACAGTGCTGCATACAGTTACTAGTTCTATATAAGCATAAATATAACACTGTAATAATATAATAATACAAATACATTGCAGTATCATCAGTTTCACTCTTGAACCGGTATTGGAATTAGGGATGTGATTCTTGCATGGGTGTTTTTGACAGGAAAATAAAATTAAGGTACAGTAAATGAGGTAAAACGTATACCCAATACCCATGCAGAGGTTCATGTGCATATGCCCAAGACATTTAGCAGCGTATCATATCATCCACGAGGTACTCAGGCATATGCAGTACGTGACGACTAACTGAAGTTTTGGATGCAAATCACCACATTTTTTTTTACCCAAAATGCATTTTACCCAGCATGTTACCCAAAGCAATATTGACTGTGCTCCAATTGCTGGTGATGTTTAATTAAAAAAAAAAAATCTGGTGCTAGTTGTATCTAGTATTCAGAGTGCTAAGAGAAGTGCTAAGAGAAGTGAAACCTGAACTCTCGAGCTATAGCCAGGTCACCGGTGGTGGTAAGGGTCAGACTGGACTGGCGGGGCACCGGGAAAAACTGGTGGGCTCCGCTGACCCTGAACCAATCCATGCCAGGAAGCATGGGTGCTCCACCCTGGACCTGCCTACCCAATTGCTCCTAGGTAAGTATGAGGTATGTGCGTTTGGGGGGGGGGGGCAGCAGGGGTGGCAGCCATGATGGGCCCGGCACACACCAGTTTGACCCTGGTGTGGTATCTGCATGGTTTTCCAGTGTCAGTAGGTACAGGTGTGCACCATTTGTCAGAAAACACAGGATGGCCACATTAGCAACCATGTGGCAGACAAACTTCTCTTTTCTGTGTAAAGAAATTTCACTCTATACACTATCCATCTATCTATCTATCTATCTATCTATCTATCTATCTATCTATCTATATATATATATACAGTGGCTTGCAAAAGTATTCGGCCCCCTTGAACTTTTCCACATTTTGTCACATTACAGCCACAAACATGAATCAATTTTATTGGAATTCCACGTGAAAGACCAATACAAAGTGATGTACACGTGAGAAGTGGAACGAAAATCATACATGATTCCAAACATTTTTTACAAATAAATAACTGCAAAGTGGGGTGTGCGTAATTATTCAGCCCCCTTTGGTCTGAGTGCAGTCAGTTGCCCATAGACATTGCCTGATGAGTGCTAATGACTAAATAGAGTGCACCTGTGTGTAATCTAATGTCAGTACAAATACAGCTGCTCTGTGACGGCCTCAGAGGTTGTCTAAGAGAATATTGGGAGCGATTTGACAAAATTGGAAAACTGGGCAGCAAACTGGAAAATGAGGTTCAATGTTGACAAGTGCAAAGTTATGCACTTTGGTAGGAATAATATTAACGCGAACTATCTACTGAATGGTAGTGTGTTGGGGGCATCCTTAATGGAGAAGGATCTAGGGGTTTTTGTAGATCACAAGTTGTCTAATTCCAGGCAGTGTCATTCTGTGGCTACTACAGCAAATAAAGTGCTGTCTTGTATAAAAAAGGGCATTGACTCAAGGGATGAGGACATATTTTTGCCGCTTTATAGGTCCCTGGTAAGGCCTCACCTTGAGTATGCGGTGCAGTTTTGGGCTCCAGTCCTTAAGAAGGATATTAATGAGCTGGAGAGAGTGCAGAGACGTGCAACTAAACTGGTAAAGGGGATGGAAGATTTAAGCTATGAGGTTAGACTGTCGAGGTTGGGGTTGTTTTCTCTGGAAAAGAGGCGCTTGCGAGGGGACATGATTACTCTGTACAAGTACATTAGAGGGGATTATAGGCAGTTGGGGGATGTTCTTTTTTCCCATAAAAACAATCAGCGCACCAGAGGTCACCCCTATAGATTAGAGGAACAGAGCTTCCATTTGAAGCAGCGTAGGTGGTTTTTCACGGTGAGGGCAGTGAGGCTGTGGAATGCCCTTCCTAGTGATGTGGTAATGGCAGACTCTGTTAATGCCTTTAAGAGGGGCCTGGATGAGTTTTTTAACAAGCAGAATATCCAAGGCTATTGTGATACTAATATCTACAGTTAGTATTACTGGTTGTATATATATAGTTTATGTATGTGAGTGTATAGATTGGTTAGTATAGGTTGTGTGCTGGGTTTACTCGGATGGGTTGAACTTGATGGACAATGGTCTTTTTTCAACCCTATGTAACTATGTAACTATGTAACTATGTAACAACACCATGAAGTCCAAAGAACACACCAGACAGGTCAGGGATAAAGTTATTGAGAAATTTAAAGCAGGCTTAGGCTACAAAAAGATTTCCAAAGCCTTGAACATCCCACGGAGCACTGTTCAAGCGATCAATCAGAAATGGAAGGAGTATGGCACAACTGTAAACCTACCAATACAAGGCCGTCCACCTAAACTCACAGGCCGAACAAGGAGAGCGCTGATCAGAAATGCAGCCAAGAGGCCCATGGTGACTCTGGACGAGCTGCAGAGATCTACAGCTCAGGTGGGGGAATCTGTCCATAGGACAACTATTAGTCGTGCACTGCACAAAGTTGGCCTTTATGGAAGAGTGGCAAGAAGAAAGCCATTGTTAACAGAAAACCATAAGAAGTCCCGTTTGCAGTTTGCCACAAGCCATGTGGGGGACACAGCAAACATGTGGAAGAAGGTGCTCTGGTCAGATGAGACCAAAATGGAACTTTTTGGCCAAAATGCAAAACGCTATGTGTGGCGGAAAACTAACACTGCACATCACTCTGAACACACCATCCCCACTGTCAAATATGGTGGTGGCAGCATCATGCTCTGGGGGTGCTTCTCTTCAGCAGGGACAGGGAAGCTGGTCAAAGTTGATGGGAAGATGGATGGAGCCAAATACAGGGCAATCTTGGAAGAAAACCTCTTGGAGTCTGCAAAACACTTGAGACTGGGGCGGAGGTTCACCTTCCAGCAGGACAACAACCCTAAACATAAAGCCAGGGCAACAATAGAATGGTTTAAAACAAAACATATCCATGTGTTAGAATGGCCCAGTCAAAGTCCAGATCTAAATCCAATCGAGAATCTGTGGCAAGATCTGAAAACTGCTGTTCACAAACGCTGTCCATGTAATCTGACTGAGCTGGAGCTGTTTTGCAAAGAAGAATGGGCAAGGATTTCAGTCTCTAGATGTGCAAAGCTGGTAGAGACATACCCTAAAAGCCTGGCAGCTGTAATTGCAGCAAAAGGTGGTTCTACAAAGTATTGACTCAGGGGGCTGAATAATTACGCACATCCCACTTTGCAGCTATTTATTTGTAAAAAATGTTTGGAATCATGTATGATTTTCGTTTCACTTCTCACGCGTGCACCACTTTGTATTGGTCTTTCACGTGGAATTCCAATAAAATTGATTCATGTTTGTGGCTGTAATGTGACAAAATGAGGAAAAGTTCAAGGGGGCTGAATAATTTTGCAAGCCACTGTATATACACTATATACTATCCAGTATTATACACATAGCAACAAAATCATTAGCTACACTACAGTAGTACTTTTGATTGTTTCAATATTAAAGATGAGGGCAGCACAGGGTATACCACCGTAGGTGACAGACGTAACACTGGATACTTATTTACATGGCATAGTGGATGAAAGAAATTAGGCCTATAATTATATCTGTAACTGTATTAGAAATTCAGTCAAAGAATGCAATGTTATATACATATAAACATACTGTCATAATTTATTTTTAGGTTATTTTTGAAGTCGCCTTTAATGGTATCCAAGCAGGCTATGTTGCCTTGGATGATATATCATTTTCCCCAGTATCCTGCAGTGGACAGCAAGGTAATTAATTGTTCTTCTTTAATGTCTATAGTCCATATGTAGGGAAATCAAGAATTATTACAGAGCAGAAAAAAAAGTTGAAAAGATATGAATAAAAAAAATGTGTTTGAAAAATCTACAGTATGCACAGGATGTCATAATCATAAATATATCCGTATGCAAACAGCATTCTATGTTTTACTGATCTTTTTCAATTAATATTGTGCAATTTACCTTAAAAAAAGTAATTTTAAAATACTTTTGTCTCATTTATTTTACTATGATGTTTACTACATTAAATTTCATGAGAAAAATGAATGTGTTATTTCCCTCTGCTTTTCTAGGTTCTATAATATGTTGCTAACTCTGCTTTCAGTTTCAGAATTGCCCAAACACCCTTGTTCATAAACTGGCAGGAGCACATCCATTCTTATGCCTATTTTTATCTTAGCAGTAAATTAACTGTTACTTTTAATCCCAGCTAACGGGAAGTTGTAGACAATACTACATTTTTATGGCTTCAAGAGTGACAATGATTATTAATATACTTGTTTACACAATGCTTTATTTATAGTATAAGCTTAAATTTAGGTTTGTTTCTAGTGTATTCTATTCAATGCCAACTTTATTCTGGCAAGTAAATATTCATTTGGCAGAAAAGGCAAATGATCTCATTGTTTGGAACTAGTTTCAACAGAGTCCTTAAATGTATCTCTTTCCATAACAACGAGTTGTAACCACCACTAGGGCTAGATATAAATATTAAAGATTGATTTACAAATGTAATTCACATTATATATTCCGTTTTGTAAAGTAGTGTAATGTATGTCATACGAGCCCTGGGGCAAAATTTTTACTAGTACCCCCTTTTGCACTGCACCCCACTACTCTGACTGTGGCCCTCCTTGCAGCACTGCAGCTTGGCCTAAAGCATCCCGGTGTGTCTGTTTGGGGCAGGGGTGCAGATGCATTAGTAGATGATAGGGATGAGTAGAAAAATTCACCATTGCTGAATTTGCAGCAAAATCTGTGAGTTCGACCATAGCAAAGTTTTTCTCCTGCTCAGATTTGCTCATCATGGACAGGTGATAGTAACTAATTATATGGTTACTGAAAGTGGAGTCAAATACCATACAAAGCAAAACAATGCAAATACAAAGCAATACAATGCAAAAACTATACCCCCAGAATGTATACTTAACCAACAGGTAGGATATATTATGTTAAGTGACCTATTAAAGAATCTTGCCAAACTGCATACCTCCCAACTGTTTGGATTTTCACGGGACAGTCCTGGACAGTCATTTTAACAGCTCAGCCTGCAGTTCCGGATTCTTGCTGAAAAGTCCCTCATTTCTCTTTGATCTCCTGCACTGAATGATAAAAAAGATACAATGTTTCTTAAGCTTAATTAAAAAAGTAACTTTTGGCAAAGAGCCCAGAAAACTCAAACTTCAAACTTTGAATAACCTGCCATTTCTTTTTGTCCCTCTTTACACTTTTCAAATGTTGGGAGGTATGAAACTGGAATATGTATCAGTAAATATTGCCCTTTTACATCCTTTCCCTTGATCCACCATTTAGTGATGGGCTGTGTGCTCCCTCAGAGATCACATGACCAGAAATAATTTTTTGGAAGCAAAAGTCGATTAATTGGCTGATGTTAACATGGTACACATAACACGTATGTGTGCCCTTGGTTTGCTTGTCTGCCCCGTGAAGCCTATAATCCCAGGAGGCGGCCCTTAATTAAATTTTCTATTTAGTAGTACCCAATTGCACATACTACCAAAAAAGTATATTTTTATGAAAATAGTTTATTTAGATGAAGCAGGTTTTTACATATGAGCTTCTTTATGCAATATATTTTTATTGAGACCTATATTGTTTGGGGGGGTATAGTTTTCCTTTAACTATGGTGCATGGTAACAATTTACACCAAAGAAAGTGACTTGAGTTACTATCCAAGTGTGCTTTTAAGTATAACTTCCAAACAAGTAAGGCAAACTAGTGCAAGATTAAAACTCTTGTGAGGGTGCATTTAGTAGGATCCTTTACTGCACTGCACCTTCTGATGATCTGCTTATTGATGAGGCTAAAGTTAATTGAAATAAAGAACTAAAGGCCAACAAAAAGAAATTACATATCTAATGAACACAGTAGGTTTGCTAACAAGGAGATATATCTGCTATTTGATATTAGAAGTATCCTGCTAGATGTGTCCTACTTATCTTTTCCTTGCTTCTTCCACTAAACAACACTGGTGCATCATTAATCAGGAAGAGATCTTACTAAATTGGATGAATATGAAGTTGAGTCAGCTTTGGTTGGGCAGCTGTATATCTGGGCTAATGCAGTAAGGTATACATCAGCTAATGTCATATCCAGATTATATCTTGGTACAAATTTATGTTATCAGTTTGCTTTTTAGTTAGAATTTGAATAAAATAAGGGGTTTTACAAAGGCAGAAGAAGCACGACAAAATAATATCCAAAACCAAATATGTGGCAGTTGGTTACAGTGTAGTCATGGCACCACAATAAAATGATGATTAATCTTTCATAAAGGCTCTGCTATTCAGGATAGTGTGTCTGTTATAATGACTACAAGATTGTTGGAATGGTATCCTGATGGAAATCCAATTGCTTTTCTTTGATGTTTGTACTTAGTTGTTTTATAGCCATTTTTTCTCCTAGGTTATGCAAGTAATAAGGGCCATATGCAAGTCTAAGAATAAGAAATTTTCTCAGGCCTTTTTGTCATGCCTGTTTGAAAGCTCCTGAATCGTATCCAGCTATGTATTTATGTCACATACAAAGGTGGTGTGTGTATGTATATATAGATATATATATGGATATATAGCACAAACACACACACATTTGGAAAGCACCTGGTACTTTTGTCCTGTGGTAGTCTTTGATTTATGTGATAAGTATATAATCATCTGTCTTTCTTTAGGTATGTTCTTTGATGCAAGAGAAGCTGGATGTGATTTTGAGGAAAGCATGTGCCATTTTCATCAGGATGATAACAATGGTTCTGGATGGAGCAGAGTCAAAGTAAAACCCAATGCATACCAAATGGGTGATCACACAAGTGGACTTGGTGGGTATCTCATTAAAATCTAACAGGGTATTAATGAAGGACAGAGCCAGTTCTGTACATTTACAAATTCACACTGACATGCTCTAGACCATGTGGGCATCACAGTATTCAGGGCATCTCTGTACATAATTCAGTGGCCAGTGGTTTCAGATAAACTGAGATATACAGTACTCAAATAACAGGACACTGCAAGGACAGTGCAGTGCTGTGCATTCAGACTGACTCTTCTCACCAGCTTGTTTTGTAAGAATATTTTAAACTGAAGTGTCTTAAATGGCACATGTATATATTCTCTACTCTAAACGAATACTACTTTTAATTATTACTTTTTTTTTATTATGCAAAAATAAATCCCCCTTTAATACAGCAGGGCATTTTTACATTTATTCTGCTGCCCATTGTTCTTTTGGAAAGCTAGTAATCTAGTTTCCCCACAGATGGTGATTGCCATAATGAATGAAAACATTGCATTGTCATTGGAGGAATGTTATGTATGCCAACTAATTTTTCTGTTTTACAGGCTATTTCATGATAGCTAATACAAGGTTTACAGGGCAACCTGGTTACTTTGGACGGCTCTATGGTCCTTCTTTGCCTGGAAACATTCAGTACTGTCTTCGGTTTTTTTATTCATTATATGGCTTTTACAAAACCACTGACTCCCTGGCTGTTTACATCTTTGAAGAGAATCATGTAGTCCAGGAAAAAATCTGGTCTGCCCATGAAACACCCAAAGGTGTCTGGCTGCAAGCTGAAATCAGCATACATAAACCAATGCCTTTCAAGGTACTGTACAAGGAATATTCCTTTTAGTTCATGTACAGCAAGGCTTTGTGGCAAATAATATAGCAGAAATAAATACACCATCACAGAATAGGGTGATACTGCTATCAGCAAGGCTACAATCCAGTTATTAAGTGAACAAGTGACAGCTCATAGGGAGTTGACATGCCATGCAATGCATTGCTGACCCACATGCTATTTAATCATGCTGTCAGATCTAAATTATTCAAATAATGGGTTTTATACAAAGCAGATATGCTTCATGCTGCGACTGGTAAGGAATTCATCTAATTCTTTGGGTGACGGACATTAATAAGAATCAGTGTTATCCGAGCTTTATAAAACCACACATAGAAAATGTTTATCATCATTGCTATTTTAAATAAGTTGCAAGCCATCACGGGACCTCCATAAAACACCCATGGTTATACCAGATTTTCAATCTTGCCATGGCCCAAAGTGACTAATTAGGGATCCTACACATATTGTTCAGCTGAAAAACAGATATCCTGAATGTTTATATTCCATCACTTAATATTCATAACCACAGATATTTATACACACAGTGCAGTATTCTTCACTAAACTTCATCACCTGATCACAAAAAATTGAGGGTAACTGCTAAACTAGCTCCAGTTAAACACTGGAACTGATCACTTTCCCTTTGTAGTTCATGATTAATGTTCACAAAGGGAGGCAAGGCAATTGAATGTGAATGTCTTTATTTAAATATAGTGTCCCCACATGCATAAAATTACACATATTTTTTTTGTTTTGTGAAAAGGTTGTATTTGTGAGCTGGTGTAAGAGTTTTTGGGACTGTGGCATTGCAGCAGTTGATGACATATCAGTGAGTATGGGAAGCTGCCAAATATCTGGTGAGTTATATACATGCAAAGTTTATTTAACAAACAGATTGTTATAATTGGTTTAAGATCTAGCATTCTTTGTGGCATAACTAGTGCCATAATCCATATACTATAACCAAAGAAAATGTATGTACTGCAAAGGTTATGTACTTACTGCAACTGGAAAGTTTGGTTGCCCCATAATTCCAATGGTCTATTTTTACTGTGTGTACCAGGAGCAAGGCCAGGACTCCATAGTTGACCCAGCAATGGTAGACATGCTGTTTGCTGTGAAAAGTTAAACATTTTTCGATGCATGCTTCACAGTTCTCTTTTACCCCCTCCGTAGCCTAATTTCTGCATGTGCGTCAGCTAATATTCTGTGTCAAAATCAATGCGTGTGTGCGCTGAAGACCAAGCAGGACGCGCACCTGACATGGCAAGGAATGTATAACAGAGTGCGCCTCACAGCAATATAGTTTTTTGCCTTTACATCCCATTTAAAGCTAACTTCTTTTAAACCAATAAGAGATGTCTTTAGCACAGTGGACTTCAAAAGTTACTTTGCTTTTGGAGAACATATATCAGTTTACAGAATCCCCTGGTTTACCAAATTAATTCCAGCCTGAGTGGGCAATTTGGAATGTCCAACTGCCACAGGGCACAGATGAAATATCAAGGAAATGCAGTAAACCATTTAATATTGAAAAACTACATGGAAAAAACTATTTGTAAATCAGGTATATACAACACACACTATAATTTTAATTTATGTATAGTTGTGACAGTTTCTGTTTAAGCAAATATGTAGATGAAGTGTGTGGCTTTATAGTTTTCCTTCATTTTTAGACAGAATACCACCATTGCCTGGAAAATGTACCTTTGAAAAAAATGATTGTGGATTTCAGCAGGAATGGCAAAGGAGAGGTATTTGGCACAGGATACAAGGGAGGACCCCAACATTCTACACAGGACCAAATGGTGACCACACCTCTGGGGTAGGTGAGTGCAGGAATCACTGAAATATTGTAGGGGAATTTTCAGGTTATAGACATATAACACATAGGTAACAGTAATATTTGTAGATTTGTGTGTAAGAGTATCAGAATATTTCAGTTATAGAAACATACATCACCTGCCATTTTTGTTTGTGCGCTGTCCTGCTCCCCTAAGCATGAAAGTTATGTTTCAGGATGCTGGGGTACAGCACCTAGATGCTGCATCTGCACCACAGGATACAGCAAAACAGAATCAAAAGCCTTGGAAAGCTTTATGCCAACCGCACTACTACACACATTAAGGGGCAGATTTATCAAAATGTGAGTTTAGAGCTTAAAACATAAAAACTCACCCATATTCTATCCATTCCTATGGGATTTGCTCCTACAAATCCCATAGGAATGAATAGAACTTGTGTGAGTTTTTATGTTTTAAGCTCAAAACTCACATTTTGATAAATCTGCCCCTAAGTGTATGGTCAGAAGGTGCATTATAATCAATAATCACTTAAAAGAGAGGGTATTTAATATTTCCCTTCCCCAACCACCAATTAGTTATCTTTTGTCCAAAGTTACAGTCCATGTTATATAAGATAAAGTACCCCACAATAAAAATTATCACTGTTTTTTTCCACATTTCACTATTTGCACATTGTTATGCGAAAATTCCAAGGAAACATAAAAAAAAAGGCGTGGCCATGTTAAAAAAGTGATGTTGTGTCAGAAAAATTGCGTGCCCCAAAAGAAGTTGCCCAAACTTGGTCAAAGTTGGTCAAAAAAGTCTCACGCCACTCACGTTTTGCTGTTCTTCATAATTTGCCTCCCCCTCCTCTATGCCTGAGACGCAACAATCAATTTTAGTTCTATGCTTCCTGGATGACGCTTACCTCCTCGCATACCCTTACCCTCCTCACTTTCTGTAATTGTGTATCCTGTGCACGGGCACGTGCACCAGGTCCCCCATTTTGGCACATACATGAGATTTTGAGATGAAGCTAAGCTTGCGGTGGTAGCATTTTCCACAAAATAGTAATAGTCTATATGCTCTAATTGTGGATTCAAAAGTAATGAAGGGAACAAGATTTAAGTAAGTAAAGTTTATTTTACTTGACTAACACAGCAATATTTTACTTAGGTTGCCAGTATCCCTTTAACTCCTAGCCAACTGGAGCACCATAATTTTTCTTTATAAAGCCAATAAGCTAGCTAGCTTTAAGTATGATCAAAATACAAAAAAGATTGATAACTAATATTAAATATATGAACCCATATATGTTTAGCTCCTGTTCCAAAGTAGAGGGGATATGGAAACTAACCGAGAGACCTTTTCCAAATTTCAGATAGAAGATATATTTCTGCAATATTACTTATTCATGATGATTGGCCACTTGAATTTGATTGGAAATCAGCAATCCTCTTATACACTATAATGTAAATATTTTTCTCATCAAAATACAAATAAAAATAATTTTGCTTTGCCCTTTTGAAATGAAATATTTGAATTTCAGTTTTTAATATTAAATGCCACTGACATTATCCTTTTGGTTAAAGGAGAAAGAAAGGTAAAAACTAAGTAAGGTTTATGTAAATACAGCCATAAGCACTTACAGAAAAACTGCACTGACTTCTCTGAAAAAAAGATTTCTTGTGTCTGTAATTCATGTGCCAGAGACACACAGCTTTCTGTTCTCTGCTCTTTCCTGCTCCCCCCTCCCTCAGGAATGCTAAGAACTCACTCCTCCCCCTTAGGAATGTGGATCTGAGCCAATCAGCAGGAAGCTTCCTCATAGTCTTACAAACTGAGCATGTTCACTTGATCTAGGTGTCTGTGCAGGAGTGAGGCATTATGGGAACTTTCCTTACACAGCTCAGCGTTTTTTCTTCCTGTTTGGCTTCTGATCATCTGAACAGGTGAAATATGGGGAGACTTAAGGGCACTATTGAGACAACTAAAGGTATGCCTGCAGCCTGAGATTAACTCTTTACTAGCCTTTCCTTCTCCTTTAAGGTTACTACATGTACATCGAGGCCACAAACATGGTGTTTGGACAGAAAGCCAGACTAATCTCAAAACAACTTCGGGCTTTCACTGGGAAGCAGTGTTTGACATTTTTTTACCATATGTATGGGGCTGGCACTGGACTGCTAAATGTATATTTGAGCAAGGAAAGTGATATAAATAAGGATACTCTTCTCTGGACAAGAAAAGGTGAACAGAGTATCACTTGGCTGAAAGCTCAAATAGAATATGAGAGTGAACAGCAACATAAGGTAAGATGCAGTAAAAAAGCAAAAATAGAAAAGTCTACCAATTGTTGCACTGTGACGGCCGAAACGTCAGTTTTTTGTTCTCAGTAAAGAGTCTTTATTTGCACATAAGACCTGTGAGTGTGGAATCCTCTCCTGGACGATTTTATATATATATATATATATATATATATATATAGTAATAAGCAGTGTCAGCACTCACAGGGTTTCATGATAATATCCAAAAGGAGACACATTGGTAGATGCAAATACTGGTGAGTTTTATTGTTCCTACGTTTCGGTTCCCCACTGGAACCTTCGTCGTTTCCCTGACGAAGGTTCCAGTGGGGAACCGAAACGTAGGAACAATAAAACTCACCAGTATTTGCATCTACCAATGTGTCTCCTTTTGGATATTATCATGAAACCCTGTGAGTGCTGACACTGCTTATTACTATTTTACAACTCCCGCTCTGGCACCCAGGTATTGTAAGGAACTTTTTTGGAGTGCTCCCCATTGTGGATTTTATATATATATATATATATATATATATATATATATATATATATATATAGGACCACTTTTAAAAAAAAAACTTTAAAAAAAAATATATAATATATAAAATATATAAAGTATATTTTTAATTCTCTAGAAAACATTTAGGCTAATGCCAGACGAGGCGTATGGCGGATATTTTCGGCAAGCGGAAAAGCGCTTGCTGAAAATTCTGCCCTACGCCTCCTTCATGTGCCTGCACCCGAATGAATGAGACACGCTCGGGTGCAGGGACATGTAGCCGAGACTTTGCATTCTCTTGCGTTTTTATGTGTATATCGGCTACATGTGCCTGCACCCGAGCGTATCTCATTCATTCGGGTGCAGGCACAGGTAGGAGGCGTAGGGCGGAATTTTTAGCAAGCGATTTTCCGCTTGCCGAAAATATCCACCCTACGCCTCGTCTGGAATTAGCCTAATGCTTAAATCTTAAATATGGATGAAGATGGCAGAAGTGTGCTAAGGCAGCACCACCCAGTGGTTTTTCAGAAGTGTAGAATAACACATTTTTAAGATAGTTTAGAAATTAAACACACTAAAAGGAATTGGTTAGTTGATAGATGTGCCTTATATAAGTGCAGTAAATATACATTTTATTCGGCTAACACTAGACAAGAAATGACATATTTATCCATTTGTGTAGAGTACAGTTAACTCACTCTACTTGCTACTGTATGACTTTCGGTCTCTGTATTATAATATTACCATTTTGGACTGATTTCTGTCCTAAAGATAGTTGAGGTGATTTAGAACTTTGAAGGCAATGTGCTTTCTTCCCTTAATCCATTGCTATAGGTCTCTGATCTCTTTTTTGAAACACAAAGACCTGAGGCCAACCCCACAAATAAAGTGCTGCCTGCAATAATTAGGTAGTGGCAGAGGATGCTGGCCAAAACAGGACCCTATCCTTACTGCCTGCCCTGGCGGGGGTAAGGACAGGTCTGGCTAGCCCCTCTAACGTTGCACTCTGCACCTCACTCTGGATTTTTAAAATCTGCCTTGAGAAATTCCCCTTCTCAACCTTGGGCCAGGTCAGGCTCAGGTTGAGAAGGGGAGGGTTTAGGTGGGTGCGGTTTGGACCTGCACATCACTAGTGTCCGACACTACTCCAGGTGCAGAACAGTACATGTATGAACTTGCCAAAATATATATATACTGACTGTCCATGAAGAGAAGACTCATTCAGATCATTACATGCTGACATACCTGTGTACTATTGGCACTTATTTTTACACAGGCATTTTCATATGGACATAGGACTTTTTAAAATAGATTATATATAATGTGTCATTTTTAGAACAAAACAAAAAGTTAGAACAATAGGTAGAAAAGAGAGAGAGAGAAAATAGATGTTACTTTCAAGGTCTTTCCATGACATACCATTCCAGCCAGTCATTGGGGAGCTCATCTTGTATAGCTGAAAAACAATTTCTTTGGCAAGTGTCATATATGGTTGACAGTGATAGATGCAGAGAATTCCAGAAGGTGAAGGGACTTTGGGATTTTCTTCTGGTGACTAAGAAGAAAAAGTCAACGTCAAAGGCCAAGCAGCAGCAGGGCATTGTGGGATCTGAACAAGATCCACGGGAGACCTTTTCAAAGATAACTAATGTGTTGGTGACTTCAGGGAATATGAAGAGGAATGTTATTTGTACACAGGTCAGGAAGATAATATTTTAACTGCACATCTGATGTCTAAATTCAGCTTTTTAAACAAAATGTTAGTCTCCTAATAAGTGTACTGATACTCTGTATTTGTTATTCATTCACTGCTTCTGTTAATTAGTTTTTGCACATGTATGTTACATGTACATAAGTAGTCTTCACTTTCTCCTGTGGACACCAGCCACACATCTTTTCACAAAACACTTCTTATTATAGTGTAATAATAGTGTGTTATTATATAGTATATTATAGTGGCAATGTAAGTTCAACTGACCAGAGCAGGCATGGTCCTTATAGCTATTAGAGGAATGGGTGCATTGTGTCTTAAAGAGACAGTATACACCTAAAACACCTTTATAAAAAATAAATACAATAAATTGGACTTCTGTTCAGATTATATTCTGCTTATTGTTGTCCAAAATCCATATTACCCCATTGTTTCCATTATAAAGCACTCATTTAAAAGTTGGGATATTCTCACTGACCCCTTCCTTTTCTGAGCAGCAGCTTTTGAACAGCTCATTATGGGGGGCTTCTCAGTGGATCAGTAATTAGTTTTATCAGCTCCCTTGAAGTTTGTTGGGGCCAGAAGTGACAGGAAGTACTAAACAATCAGATCAGGTTGATTTGGCCCATCATGTAGTTGGCCAAATAAGGTAAAAATCTTTAGCTACTTAATGTTCAGTATCAATGCAATTTTGGACAGTAATAACAACATTAAGCAAAATCACCATATTTCCTGTTTCCCTTTTAGTTAAGTCTATATGTGACTGATAATCTTTTTTTATTTTCTTAGATTGTCTTCGAAGCTGTACGTGGCATTTCTATAAGAAGTGACATCGGAATTGATGATATTATGTTTCAGAATGGACCTTGTAGTGGTAAATACTTGTATATCACATTGTATATTTTTTTTCAGCAACGACTTTTATTGAGCTTTGTCTTTGCAAACACAGCAGTACATTGTATTGTACATAGAAATCTGTTGTTGTATTACAAACAGTAAAGAGTTTTTATGATAAATTGGCTTATAAGGGTCATCATCTTCATCTGTTTAATAATTGCAAAAGTTAAGGAAATTGTGAATTAATTACTAACTTATCTAAAAGAAGATGAAAGAACCCATCTGAAGCCCTTCTAGGAGGAAAAAACTTCTTAGTGATTCTAAAAGTACAATCTTCTAGGTGGGTCTGGTAGGTTAGTACTACAAAAATAAATTCTTGTAAGTTACGGTATGCTGCACAGTCAAAGCCAGACAAATGTTGCCTAACCCTCACATGCTAGCAGGTTGGAGTGCTAGGCTTGGGAAGCATTATAGGGAAATGAGAACTCTTCTCAAAGAACAAACATTGCCTACACCACAAACAAAATGAACTGCTGCCTCTGAGTGCAATGGAAGCAGTCCCCTGAGTTTTAGAATTTTTGCTAGATGTTGCTAAGTGCATGTGATTAAATATTATGAGTGTTAGGTTAGTACTCCTTGTTAATTTGCCTTTTTATTGGTAAAGGTGTATCTTTCTAAGTAAGTTGACCTGTACTGGCAAGTCATATATTAATACATTATTTGTCTTTGTTTCCTCAGATTCTAGTGACCCTCTACAGTCATCTGGCTATTCAGACAACTTCAATGAAATTGACTTTTAGATCATATGGTTTTTTAGAAGCCATCCAACAGAACAAACAGCATTACAGCGTTACAATATTCACAAGTTTACAGTTGTTTTAAACTATAGTTGCTAGCACCACTTTGTTGAGAGTTGTAGTTTACAACAGCTGGAACACCGGGTGTTTAATAACTGCAGTAGACACTTTAGGAACTGCACATAAATGTTCATATGGAACTCTGACACAGTTTACTGATACTTACCACAAACTCAGAACACTCATGTTCGTCGACAGAGAATTCTACTCAGGGCTTTTCAAATGTATGTTTGCATGGACTGTCAGTAATACATGTGTGCAGCATTACAGTTGGTCACAAACTCCACTGTATAGATAACAATGTATTTTTTTATTCTGATTCTTTTTTTTTTTGAAGCACAGATAACAACCCACAAAGATTGTAATAAATGTTTGGAAAATATGTAAATGAACAGACTGAATTTGTTTTTCTGTGCTGTGAAATATATTATTGTATTCGTAAACAGGGTGATTAGATGAAGATGGTTCAGTGTTATAATTAAGGGAGAACAACAGGAAATGTACATAAAGTCAATTTTGGTGGTTGCCCAGAAAGGGGGTGACTGGGATAGGGCCAGGGTACAGAGGAATAATTAATCTGCCCTTGAGGGAGAATGCACCTTTCAGGGCTTTTCTGGAATCTGTAGCCCCAAATAAGGTGTATTCCTTATTGTATATTGCCCTCCATACTCTAATTGAAAATGTTCTTTGCAGGGCTGTACTGTAACCACACATTGGGTGTATTTTGGTAAATAGGTGCACGTATGGCCTATATATATGTATATAATTTATTCAAAGAAAACATTAATTGGAAGTACTTGGTGTTCTGGAACTGTTTTACCAATGAATCACGAATACCACTCTCAGTCTCTGGGATGGGTCCTTGCTTAGTGTTGGAGGAAGGGTGTTGCAGAACTGTAATTCTCAGGTTAATTAAAGCAATTGGGCACCAGTGGTTCTTTAAACAAATGATAACTTCTTTATTGGCAGGGATATAACATCAATCTCATGGGGAATAGGCAAAGATGATATAGTACAATGGTTCAGGATATACTCACAAACAGGACCTTTGTACGTGTCACAGGGGACAGTGACCAGTCTGCTGATAAGTCATCTTGCAATTTTCCAACCCCAAGCTTTCAAGTGGAACTTAGTCAGGAACACAGGTCCCTATCTTGAGGTTAGCACACCCAGGACTCCTTCTTTCCTCATAGGAGCATCAGGCTGCCCACAAAATACCTTGAACCAAGCTATCACTCCTAGGGTGAGCTATAAAAGAGAGTATCCTTACATCTAACTTCCCAGGCTCCAATATTCTGCCCAGGTGGAATCCAAGGAAGAAAAGAGGCAAAGCATACTGTATGTTGGCTTCCCCTTTTATAAATGAGAACAGTGACATCCACTGACCTGTGACACAGGATGAGGAAACATCTTTTGCTTCAAAAATAAATTAGGACCCACATGGCTAGCTAAAACTTTAGGAAATGCCTAAAAAAGAGTAACTAACATTTAGCTGGATAGTGGTGAGGGTAAGATATCATGCTGAAAGCAAGTCCCTATTTAGGCCAATGATGGAGGCAGACAGCAAGCAAACTGTAACTGCATGAGGCAGGCCAGAAGTTGGCAGGCAGCAGTCAACACAAATCTGTGAAACAGGCATTCTGGGATATCAATAGATACACAATACTGGAACAGATCTCACTCAAACACAGCAGAACAGGATATAGGATGCTGAACTTTGGAGCAAAGAGACTCAGGAACAAGGGGGCTCTTAGAAACACAAAGATTCACAGAGTCAGACTGGGACTCCAGGGGCCCACCAGAAAACTTTAGACCATAGGCCCATTCTCCAAAGTATTTTTCTTCCTTTCCTCACCTATCTTCTTTATTTTCCTAGTCTGCCGGGACAAAACCCATTGGGCCCCAGTGGTCCAGACACCTGATCCCTGTTGCTGCTTCCCTGGGCGATGTCCTCCATTGACACTTTGCACTTACGTGTGCTCAGGGGATGACATCGGGAAGGTGGCGGGGGCCCTGCACCCCCCAGTCCGAACCTGGGAGGGACTGGTATAAATAGCCCCTTATTTGGGGAACTGCCTGCAGCTGGACCTAATGGCATTACAGGTGTGAGCCAAAAAAGGCAGCAGCAGAGGAAACAGATTTCAGTGTAGAGTGAGCAGGTCCTGACAGATTGTGACCAGTATGATGGAAAAAGATTTCAGTGTAGAGTGAGCAGGTCCTGACAAATTGGGACCAGTATGATGTTTATTAGGCATCTGATTTCAGGGGATTATAAACAAATGCTTCAGGCATCTCTTTGCTATGATTAAGGGCTGTAACAGACGGGGAGATTAATCGGCCTCGACAATATCCCTTGTCGCGGGTGACTAATCTCCCCGAAATGCCATCCCACCAGCGAGTATGTAAATCACCAGTGGGATGGCATACGTGGCGCTGCGATTTCCTGAAATCACGGAAGTTTCCTCTCAAGGCATCTTCTGCGATTTCGGGAAATCGTGGCGCCGTGTATGCCATCCCATGAGATTAGTTCCACGAGATTAGTCGCCCACTACAAGGGAGATTTGTTACGTGGTGACTAATCTCCCCGTCTGTCACAGCCCAAAAAGTTACTGTTTGATAAAGGATACTGTGATTGTGGCCAATCAGTGACATTATTTTGTAAGTATCAAATGAGCAGAGCAATGCCACATACAATTATAAATGCAACTTTACAGACAGCCCACTAATACAGATAAAAAATGTTGCTGCACCTCTTCTTCACTCCTCTGGCTGGGGCCTGGGGCACAGTACAGACATGGCTGAAGTGACTGGCAACATCTGCAGGAAGGTTTGAGCTTGCTCACAAATTAAGAACTACGTCACTTGGAAGCTTAAGCAAATCCTAATAACCATTATGTTATTTTTTATAATTGTAATTCTATTATGCACTATTATGCATTCATAAGGCCTAATTAACATATAGGAATATAGCAATATCCCTTACAACATTCTTACAATGCTCTCAGTATTGCCAGTTATAACCATAATGCAAATGACGTTGTGTATAACAGCCCCAAACTGTGCATGCCCCTTCAGAGACTGCACCAAGAAGAACATATCCAAGAAGAGTTCCAAGTCTGGAAGGCTGCTGTTTTTGTGAAAAAATAGTAGTGTGCTCGTTTACATCTGCCAAATGTAGTTTTCAAAAGAGATGCTGGTTTATTGTGGTCTGTTTGTGCCACCTTCTGGCGCTTTTTGCTATCTGCCTGTACGTCAGATGAACTGAACCTATTTTACTATTGTTAGAGATGTGACTAACAATATTTTCAAACAGAAATGAAATCAGTATTTAAATTTTTGCACAGTATTTTAAGCTATGCTCAAACGCATTTTGCAATTTAAATAGTGGAGTAGAATAGATCTATGGTCCTTTTTGGTGTGCTGTAGATTCTACTTTGTATGCCACTAAAAAGGTTAAAAGACTATAGGGTTGATTCACTAAGGTGTGTTAAAACGAGCGCTATTTATAGCATGCGGTAAAAATTTTATTGCGTCTTATTTTTCACGTCTTAACGCACGATTCACTAAAAGGATACTTGCGTTAATTTAGACCCAATGCTGTTTGAGTTATTTAAGTCGCAAAGACTTTCGTGCGGTATTTGATGCAACGCGCGCTAATTAACGCAGCGTGCACAAATTGTCACCGCATGCGAAAAAACGCATGCCATATTAGCCATACACGCCATTACTTTCGGAAAACTACTGTTCTGAAAATGACCATTTCCCTGCAAACTGGAGGCTACATCACTCTAGGGCCAACACATTGAATAAATCACACTGCAGTCCATATTGTGTTGCCAAAAGCTCATGAACTGTACTTTTCTATAATTACTGCCTGCCCCAAGTAGGTGTTAATTTTCGCACAGACTAATGCGATATTTAGCGCGTCTAAGTGTTTGTGAATCATGCGTTAGTATTATTTCTGCATGCTAATTAACGCAATGCGTTAAAATGAACGCATTCGGTTGCGCGCTATTTAACACACGTTATATGTGACTTAACTTTAGCGAATTGCGCATTTTTTTGCGACAATTTTAACGCAAAAAAGCATGCAATAACGCTTATCGACCTTTAGTGAATCAACCCTCATGGCACTTGGGGTGTTTTGAGTCCTGCTGCTAAAAATAAAATAAGAGACAACAAAATGCCTGCCTTGCTGCCTTCCTACTGGTATGCTACCCTGGACAACAGTGTTGCAAGCAGATAATCCATAATCCACAAATATCAGCATTTTAATTAAAAAAATCTTTAAGCAACATTTGTTCTAATACTATATTAAAGTATACATATATATATATATATTAAAGCGATAAACAAGGAGTGTGAAATAAGGAATGAGAGGTCAAGGTGAAGTAAAGTGAAGGATAACAAGAACAGAGGCGAAGTGAACCCTTTGTGCTGAACTGCAACTCACTGTCGCGCACCCGCAGGGAGTAGGATCGGTCACAATCAAGTATATATAAAAAGGCACAGTCCACACCTCTCCACCATTGTCCAGCAGAGTCGCCAATAACCAACACTTGGGTTTTAAATGATCCCATACAGTTGGCGGTGGTAGTCGGAGGTAATTGTGTAGTTCCCATTTGCATGCACCGTATCATGGCATATATGTGGTATATATTAAAAGGCAGGGTTGGACGGGTTTCACACATAAAATGAAACATTTTTGTAATACATATTTTACGAAAAATAGCATTTTAAAAATGTTTTTTGTATGTATACCCTTATATTTTGTTACAATAGTGGAATTACATAACAATTTAGAAAAAATTAGAAAGCCCAGCTGTCCTAAAAAAATTATGTACAGTTTTCCTGAAAAAGAAAACTTTCACTGATTTGTCTTAAAATGTTCTACCTTTATTAAAGCTAGACTGTTTTGGACATATTTTGGGATCTTATCTTAATTTACTTTAGCACTATGCAGGAATATTTTATGATTTTGCTACTCTGCCTGAACAATATATATATATAATTCACAAAGAATCAATACTTTGACCAAAACAATGTAATTTATTGGGCACAGTCAGTTTTCAATATATGAATCCAAAAGCAGAACAATGCTCTTTGTCCATATTATCATCCAGTGTCATCCAATATGTGAAATATTACATCACTCTGGATGCAGGATCACTTCCTGTTTCCCAAGATGCAATAGGTTATAATTAGAGATTAGTTTAGGGACGACAGTCAAGCAGTGTGGTCACTGCCAGAGTAATAAACAATTCTCCTACACCTATCTCTGCCCTTACTACAAGAAAAACTGCCTCCATAAATACCTCATATATAACATTTTACCAAGATTAAAGCCCTTCCTACTATTGAATATGAATAGTTAAGGGGCCTGCATGGAAAAATAAGAAATAAAAAGTTACAATAATAATAAAAGTTTAGCCTCGCAGAGCAATACTTTTTGTCCCTCATTTTCCTTTGATCTCCTGAACTGAATGCTAAAAAAAGATACAAATTTCATTAAAAAGTAGCTTTTAGCAGAGAGCCCAGAAAGTTAAGAAGCTTTAGCTGCTCTTACATTGTTTCTCATATTTAATTAAAATGTAGCTTTTGGCAGAGAGCCCAGAAAGTTAAGAAGCTTTAGCTGCTTTTACATTGTTTCTCATATTTAATTAAAAAGTAGCTTTTGGCAGAGAGACCAGAAATCTTAACGAGCGTCACCTGCACTAAGGCTGATGCCACACGGGCGTATTCTCGGCAAGCCAAAAAATGCTTTCCAAGAATACGTCCCACTATTGTAAATGTACCCTACCTTGTGCCTGCACCTGAATGAATGGAATGCGCTTAGGGGCAGGCACATGTAGCCGATATCCGCCAAAAAATGTGACACTTCATATCTTTGGTGGATATCGGCTACATGTGCCTGCACCCGAGTGTATTTCATTAATTGGGGTGCAGACACAGGTAGGAGCATATGGTGTTATTTTCGGCAAGCGATTTTCGGCTTACTAAAACTATACGCCATACGCAAAGTGTGGCATCAGCCTAAAAGAAACATTGTTTCTCACATTTAATTATATAAGTGGCTTTTAGCAGAGAGCCCAGAAAGGTAAAATGCCCCACCTGCACTGAAATACACTTGTAACTAATAAGATAAACAGGTCTCTTAGGGGAACCAAGACTCACAGCTTTTCATCTTTTTCAGAAAAACTTTAATTACACATAAAACAGGACCCCAAAACCCCCAGAAATGTGTTCAAACTTTAAATAACCTGCCAAATTTAGTCAAATGGGAGTGGTTAGGGGGTATGATCACAAAAATCGCAGCGCTGCATTTATTTTTGTCTTTCCATTTTCAAAATGTTGGGAGGTATCATATATCTTTTTAACCAGTGTATATATCCAAACATTAATTATGTGTACTGTGGATTGTTTTTTGTATACAGAATGTATTTTTTCAGACAAAATGTGCTTTGGACAAAAAGCACCCCATAGAAATCTGGCACAGTTTTAACTCAAATGCTGTCAGTGAAAGAGTTAAACGCACTCCGCGACTCATTCGTTCTCCAGATAGGAACGCCAATACTTTCGTTTTACTAAACTTTCCATTTCCTGTGTTTGGGAGCGCAGCACCTCCTCCCTTCCTCCCGCCCAATAACACAGCCGCCCAGTCCGCTAAATGGGAGAACACAAGAGGCAGGTTATCCGCCGTGCCGTCACATGGACACGCCCACAAACACCGTAACTCGGCGGCAAAGTTGGCTGCTCTGCATTGCAAGCAATTTTTGCCCTTATTAAATATGGCCGGCGCCGGTGGACTGACGTAGGAGACATTTCTTTGAAATCACCGGGGAGGGAAAACGTAGTTGAGCGGAATGGAGTCTGTACCAGCGAAGAGGAAAGCCGATGGCACGAAATTGCTTTTGGGGCGACAAGGACATAATCGGAACCTTGTGGAAGGAAGCATCACGAGGATCAAGATGGAGAACTTTTTGTGAGGACCAGAGATATGGGGTGTCCAGTTCCATTAGCTGTCATTTATAAGCATTTAGTTCCCTAATAATTCATGTGAGGAGGGGGCATTGTCTATTCCAGCAGCACCTTACATATATTTCTTATTAAAGTTAGCACTGAGGGACACCTTATCAATGGGTGCCCCAGCCGAACTGTCAAACTCCATCTTTTAGCAGAACTGGGGTATGGCACTACTCGCACTCCTTTCCTAACTTATTAGCCTTGGCCAGAAAGCAAATCTCAGACACTGCTTTTATAGAGGGATGAGGGCAAAAGAGAAAGAAACAGTGACATATAGACCTCAGTATGTCTATAAAGATTCTCATTCATCCAGGTCATGATATACAGTAAATAGTAGAATTTAGTCTAAAACAACTAGACTTTTCTGAAAAAAAGAAAATTCCAGTTGCTTTAGACTTAATTCTACTAGATACTGTAGACTGCGGTAGCAAAACACTTGTGTGAGAGGTTTTGCCATATAGATCTGGTGTCCACTGCTCCACGTGAGTCTCTTTGGATGCTTTTTATTTAATATTAGTTGCAGTGATGTGAATTTTAGGTGGTGTTGTCCACTGGTAGACAAAACACTTTGTGTGCCATAGCCCAAATGGAAACTGCCTAACACTGCAAATACAGGTGGTTTTTAAAATGCATGGTGGATGAGTGATTTTAGGCATTTCTATTCAAGTTAAACTATGCTGTTGAAAAACCATCCTGTATGCCAGGGGTCCCCAACCTTTCTTTCTTGTGAGCCACAGTCAAATGTAAAAAGACTTTGAGAGCAACACAAGCACCATAAAAGTTCATGTAGGTGCCAAATAAGATTGGCTATTAGGCAGCCTCTATGCACACTATCAGCTTACAGGGGGTTTTATTTGGTAGTAAATCTTGTTTTTATTCAACCAAAACTTGCCACCAAGCAATTTAAAAATAACTACTTGGTTTGGGGGCACTGAGAGCAACATCCAAGGGGTTGGTGAGCAGCATGTTGCTCACGAGCCACTGGTTGGGGATCACTGCTGTATGCCATTAGTTTTACACTCTCTGAATAGACTTGTAAAGCAAAGGACATACATAAACTCTTATATTATGGTTTAGTCATTTACAAGGACAATGCCTCCATATCCTAAATACATTATACAGAGAGCGGTAGAGGTTAGTGACACCTCAGAGCCAATGGGAACTTTAGAACCTAACATACAGTGAGAAACAGTGGTTAATAACATGCTAGGAACCCCCACCTTTCCAAAAATCAGGTTACTTGAAGGCTGGAGTAAGTTTCAGCATTCTACAGGTAAAAAAATTCTCAAAAGTTTTTGTAGCGATAAATAAACTTCTATGAGCAACATGTTGGCTGATGTCAGAATAGCACTCAGCAAGATAATAGGAAGAAAATATCTGTCAGTAAATGCAGGGAGATAAGAACTGACAGGTCCCCTTTAAGTTAACTTTTAGCATGTTATTGAATGGGCAATTCTGAACAACTTTTCAACTGGTCTTAATTATTTATGTTTGATTATTTGCCTTCTGACTCTTTCCAGCTTTTCAGCCAAAAACCTCTTTCTGTGAGGCTACAATTTTATTGTTATTGTTACTTTTTATTACTAATTTTTCTATTCATGTCCTCTCCTATCCATCTATCAGTCTCTCATTCAGATTACTTCCTGGTTGCTAAGATAATTTGGACCTTCACAACCAGAGTTGCTTAACAAAAAATGAAATAGTTAAAAAACTAAAAATAATATAAATGAAGACCAATTTCAAATTGTCTTAGAATATTATTCTCTAAATCGTTCTAAAAGTTAACTCAAAGGTGAACAATCCCTTGCAAAACACACTGTGTAATATATTTGTCAAAATCATGATTGATACTTAAGGGCACAACTGCTTCCTGCTGCTTGATTGCTGCAGTGGACAAGCCTATGGGACACATCAGGATTGTACACCAGCAGAAGAAAGGCCGGTCATTTGTGTGCCTGGTGAAATAAATGTGATGTGCCTGTCACTGTGGGGTGGGTTTAGGTCACAAAATGTGAACACAAGCATTATCTGACAAAATACATCCCCTTGTATGCAGTGATGGGTAGATTGCATTTATTTCTTGGGCAACACACCCGGAACATTTGTGGGAGGGATCAGCCTTAAACACAGTGTGCTGTAGGCTATAGACCTGTAGCAAGCATTGCATGTTTTATTATATAATCAGATGTGTATTTCCCTTTTGACCTGGTTGAAAGCAATAACTCCTTTTTATTTCTCTGTTTTAGGACATATGACCATTGTGAGGTGTTTCCAGGGCCACACTTAAACATGATTGTTGGTGCTAATGGAACAGGAAAGTCTAGTATTGTTTGTGCCATATGTCTTGGACTAGCTGGCAAAACAGCATTTATTGGTCGTGCAGACAAGGTAAATAAGTTATTGTGTTATCCATTGTAAAAATCTAGACAAAGCATATTTGCACATTTTTCAGTATTTTGGTTATATGTTATCCTGTACTGGACATTTTAATGTACTGTACCATACAATATCTACCCTAAACTTGCAGAGGGCCTAATTTGTTTTTAGCCCCTCAGAAATAAACTATTTCCAGTTTTGAAATATATGTATAAGAAAAATTGTATAGATAAATAAATGAAATCATGTAACCTTTTTTCCCCCTCTTGACACAGGTTGGATTTTACGTGAAGCGGGGCTGCCAAAAAGGATTTGTTGAACTGGAACTGTAAGAATATACTGAGATCTAGTAATTGATCCAACTGTGATTTTTTGTTATTGTTTAACTAGCTGTTGATTTGTTCTACCAGAGGGAGGAAGGGGTAAAGCCCCTAGTATATGAGGCCTTTCACAGCAAAAGGCAGATGCTTGAGCATTTTGGTGCTAACATTCACCTGTCACAAATGTAATAAATATAAATAGGCATTTATGCATCAATATAAAGGTTCTGAGTTTAGTACTTTCATTTTAACCTTAAATGTACACACATTTAGAAACTGAAGCTGGCATGCGCATTAAAGTTTTATTGCCAGCTTTAGTTTCCTCCATTTTTCATGTTCATAGAATTTGGAATGCAAGAGTAAGTATATCAAATAAAAGTTAGAAAGCTCCAGTCTTCATTAGGGGGCACATTTACTAAGCAGTTTTGAGATAAAGTTGGATTTTTTCTTCTTGATAATTTCGAGATTTCCTAACGGGTTTTTGCCCCGAAAAATTTGAGTTTCTTTAGACTAGTTCCCATAATTCGTGATTTGTGTAGATAACTTTTTTTTGTCAAAAGAATTCGTCAGGTTTGATCCATCGAGTACCATTGAGTCCTATGGAGGCTTAGAATAGTAGAGGAATAGAATAGTCAGTGACAGCCTGTCCTTGAACTTTCAATGAGAAGGTAATCCCCTCATTGTTTTCAGTTTCACCCAATTTAAAGGGGAAGTTAATCCCCTCATTGTTTTCTTTTTTACACGTTTTCAAAAGTTAATCCCATTGTTGATTTTTATTTCACCCAGTTTCAAGTTTCATTATTATTTTCCAGGAATGAGTGCCAATGCTCCTAAAATGGCTGCTGGAGCAATTCCTGTTTGGGGAAAAATAAAGAGGATTCATGGAAAAGAATGTTCATTTAAACTCAGATTTTTAGAGTTTTAACAATACTTTCAACTCAAAAAATTTGGGATTTTCGAATGTTGACTCAAATTTTTTGTACGAACACTTCAAGCATTATCGTGAAATTTTATAAATACAGCCAATGGGTTTAATTCGAATTTATACCATGTCGAGTTTATACTACTTTCAAGGCCAGAAAAAAACAAAGTTTAGTAAATGGGACTCTAACTGTGAAATTCTGCAAGTGTGTCTAATATTTGTCTAATATTTGGCACTTCAAAAGTGGTACAGGTATGGGATCTGTTATCCGGAAACCTGTTATCCGGAAAGTTTAGAATTACGGAAAGGCCATCTCTCATAGACTTTATTATAAGCAAATAATTTTGATTTTTAAAAATTGTTTTCTTTTTCTCTGTAATAATAAAGCAGTAGCTTGTACTTGATCCGAGCTAAGATAAAATTAATCCCTATTGGAGGCAAAACATTCCTATTGGGTTTAATAAAGTTTGAATGATTTTTCAGTGAATTTAAAGTATGGAGATCCAAATTACAGGAAGATCCCTTATCCGGGAAACCCCAGGTCCCGAGCATTCTGGATAAGCGGTCTCATACTTGTACTAGTGCTGGGCGGTATGACCAAAAATTTATATCACGGTATTTTTCAAAATTATATTGGTATAACGGTATTTGACGGTATTTTTTTTTTTCCCCATGCATGATTAGGTGACCACCCCAAACACCCCCCCCAACCTCAAACACCCCCCCATCCGCAACCCCCCCCCCCACCCCACCCCATCCCACCCCAAACACCCCCCCATCCCCTTCACATAAATATAAATTACTGGCCAGGCAGCTGCAGGCACCCCCTGACAGCTCACATTGGTATCCGACTCTGAGTGATGCGTCCTAGCGACGGCGCTTTTGTAGAGTGTGCGCGCTGACGTCACGTGCGCGCTGACGTCACGCGTGCAACCCGGAAATAGTAAGAAAAATTGCCAGGAGGCGCGCACACCGGTATGCCGGTATGTTAAAAATTTATATCATTTTTAAAGAAAAAAAACGGTGTTCGGTTTATACCGGTATACCGCCCAGCACTAACTTGTACAGACATCTCTGTGATTTTATACTTTTTCCTAACTGCTCACAGTAAAGTTTTAAAGTTTTCAAAGAACATACAATCAACAAAAAATTATATCTAGGAGAACAGAACCTGTTACAGTGTATTGTCTCATTTCTGCCTGTGGACATTACACAAGTGTTTCGTTTGAATATGTATTTTTTTTCTCATAAGCATGTCTTTTCCCAGGTACAAAGCATCTGGAAATGTGACCATAAAACGTGAGATTCAAGTTGCAAACAACCAGTCTGTGTGGTATATTAACCATAAAAATGCAACACTGAAAATGGTTGAGGAGCAGGTAGCAGCTCTGAACATTCAAGTTGGAAACCTTTGTCAATTCCTACCACAGGTTTGAGATTTATCTCATTTTTAGAGCTTTTGCATCTTAGAGTGCCAACTAGACCTAAATACTTTATTCATTTTTTTAGGAATATTTTGCAACATCCATTGAACTTAATATATATGAAATTGTATGTGGTGTGTAGTAAGAGAATTCAGTGTACTGAAAGCATATTTATTTGCAATTATTACTTCTGTGCTGCACTGTAGCATCTTTTCCTGACTCTCTTTTATGTAATAAGCAATCCTATTGCTATTCAATGCAGTGCATTAGAACCTTGATTTTACATCCCTGAATTTTAAGCTTTCCTGAAATTTTAGGTTCTTGCATTCCAGTGTTGGACCAAGCTGACCAGGCGCCCAGTGGTCCCTCTGGAAAAAATGTTCCCTCCTGTTGTGGTCTCCTGGAAAACATAAAATCGAGATTCTACCCTTGCATAGTTTGCCCCTGAGAAGGGCATTAAGTGCAATGGAATGCTTTTTTAGATGAGATTGGTTTGCCAAAGTAACCTTATGGGCCACTTCTTTGTCTTGTCCTGAGACTTTGTCAATTGGATGTGTGCTCGTGAAATCTGAAACTGTTAGATATCATTTGTTTGGCATGCAGACAATAAAAAAAAGTAATTCATGTCTAAATGAAACCTGCCTCTTTATTTGTAGGACAAAGTTGGGGAATTTGCTAAGTTATCTAAAATTGAACTTCTGGAAGCAACTGAAAAATCTGTTGGTACTCCAGAAATGTACAAATTTCACTGTGAATTGAAGAACTGTAGAGAAAAAGAAAAGGAACTCGAGGTTTGTTTTTATTTTTTGTCCATTTTATTTTTTTTTGTCTGTCTATTTTGGATTTGGCTGAACCCCGAACTCTTTGTGAAAGATTCGGCCGAATACCAGACCAAATCCTAATTTGCATATGAAAATTAGGATCAGGAAGGGCTAAAGAGACATGCTCGGTGAGAAATGTTCAACTTCCATGTTTATTTGACAAAGTCACATGACTAAGGATTCTGATTCAGTTCAGCCAGGAGCATGGATTCAGTTGAATCGGAATCCTGACGAATCTTGACTGAATCCTGGATTCGTTGCATCCCTATTCACAACAACCTCATTATGACCATCGTACATTTGGACTTTCTTGTGCTAAAAGCTTTATAATGGTCTTTTGAGAAGGGATTATTATTGCATAGCTTTTAATTAACATAATTCATCCATTAGGTTGCTGTGGTTGTAATATTGCTCCAGTGTTAATAGATCTGATAATATTAGAGGCATAATTAGTTATGTGTTACTTTTGCTTAATGTGTGAGAAACCTTATTCTTTTTTATAGTGACGTAGGATGTGTGAAATCGAGTAACATACATCTAGGGCAAATTTTTGGAAGATGGCTTAACTAGGCATGCAAATCCTTATAGTTATGCCAGTATTTCAGGCTTATGGAATATGGTATATTTGCCACTCCTGTGTATTCAGGGAGTTTGGCAGCAATGATGCATGTGTATTATAATATTATAACATAGCCACTGTTTTTACAGAGTGCTTGCAAAAGTAAAGCAGAGTTTTTGGAAAAATTAAACCAAAGGAATGAACGTAACAAACAAGAAGTTGAGAGGTACTACCAGCAAAAGCGCCACCAAGATAAAATTGACATGTTGGAGAGAAAGCGACCCTGGGTGGTAAGTGCATTTAACCTTTGGTGTCCTTGTTTAGCTGATCTGAGATCTAAAATAGGAGTACTCCCTTATTAATCATTTTCTACTGAGGGGTAATGATTTATGTACAGTAGATACCTGGTTTAAACCTGTCATGCCCAATAGTCATTTTTTAGTACAGTGTAAGCAGTGCTTCCTACTGTGATCAAGGAACAAAATAATCTTTTATTGTTTCCCCTCAATCTATATATACATTAGACATACATTAGTCATTAGTTTAGTGCTAGAGCTACTATGGGGCTCAGGAGCAAAAACAAAAAAATCCCAGTGGCTCTTTTCATTATTAATTCTTTATTCTTTGCAGGAATATGAAAATGTGCGTCAGCAGTATGAGGAGGTAAAAAAAAGATGTAACAATATAAAGGACGAGCTAAAGAAATTACAAGAATTACAAGCGCCACTCAATCAAAAAATCCAGCAAATCGAAAAGAGACAGAGAGCCATAGATGAAAAGATTAAAAATAAAGTAAGCCTTTTTGCTGTAGACAACACACTACCTCTGATTTACAAAATCAATATTTTGATCTTTATGTCTTTCTGTTCATTACTTAGCAGCTGTTTCGGTTCAGTCAGATATAGTCATTTATGGATGCTGCAGAACCTACTTGCAACTTTCTCCCCTATTTTACTTCCTAGTAATTTAATTAGACATTTAGGTACACAGGTTTTATTTGTGGGGTTAAACTCCCCTTTTTGGGGAAACATGCTCCTGTTTGCTCGCACCTCACCATAAATTGAGCACTCCAGTAAAAGTTTTGAAAGTCCAGCTGATATTGTGTTTGGTGTGAGAGTGACACATGCATGCAGTTCCTGTGTCTATTAATTAGGGGACCCTGGAGCTACTGCCAGGTCCAGAGGTAGTGGTAGGTCCAGGGTTCCTCTGCAACTGGGCTTGATTCAGACTTGGAGGCAGGATTGATTGAGCAGCACTAATAGCAATTATACCAAAGTAGATCATTTTGATGTGGTTAAACACTCAATTGACTGCGAGGTAATTAGTTCAAGCACAACTGTGCTTGCAATATAATTGACCCCGGATGCCTTCCACATATTCTGAGATGATTTTCTGTAAAATATTTTTTATTACTTTTTAAGTCCTACATAAAAATGTTTGCATATGAGGGCAATAGTTTATTTGCCGACAAACTGGTCTTTTGTGTTTTTGCAAGTACCTGTAATATTGTCTGAAAATCTATAGTAGAGTACCTGTGTTGCTTCTGTGCCAGACTCTGTTCTTTAAGTGTGTGTACTTTTTAATAATCCTTCTTTTTACTTCTTCAACAGGCAGTTGAGATAAAGGAAACCTCTAGGAACTGTAAGCAAAAACAGGACGAGCTGGAACAAAAAGACAAGAAGGTAAAGTGCTGTTTCCTTCCTTTCATTAGCTTTACTTCTACATTATATTTACAATGCCAGTATAAATCTAGTACAGATATGGGACCTATTATGCAGGATGCTCAGGACCTGGTGTTTTACTGGTCTTTTACGGGTCTTTCCGTAATTTGACTCTCAAGCCTTATCTCTACAAAAAAAATTATTTAATCGTTTAAATAACCCCAATAGGATTGTTTTGCTACAAATATGGATTCGCCCAGCTTTCTTACCATCATATATAAGGTACTGTCTTCCTATTGCAGAGAAAAGGGAAAAATGGATTTATTCACTTAGTTAAAACTTCTCTCTAGTCCTATGGGGGGGATAAAGGAACCATGGGGTAAACACCCTTCAATCAGAGGCAGGACACTTTAAAAAGAGCTAAAATCCTTCCCCCCCATATAAGCCCCTTCTCCCACCAGGCACTTCAATTATATTCACATGAACCAAGCAACATTACCAACAAAGATCCAAACATAAGAACATAATCTGGCTGAGAAGAAGGAGAAAAAAAACTCCCCTGTGTCCCCATAGGACTAAAGAGGAAAGGATTTAACGGTAAGTGAATAAACCCATTTTTCTCTCATATCCTTGGGGACACAGGACCAAGGGGACATACCAAAGCCGTCCCCTAACAGGGTGGGAAGAAAACAGATAATTTAGGTGATCGCTATTAAGTGAATCCCATTTACAGAACTACTGATTGCAAAACTTCATGTCCAAATGCTGCCTCAGCGGAGGCAAAAGTATCAAAATGGCAAAATTTTGTAAACAAGGACCATGTTGCACCCTGCATAACTGTTAAGCAGAGGCAATGTTCCTGCAAGCCCACAATGCACTAATTCCTCACGTAGAGTTTGAAAAGGATGTGGTTTCTGGAGGGAAATGTATGCCAGACGGACTGTCTCTCTTTAATGCACCAAGCACTGGTAGCTTTAGACGCTGGTAGTCCCTTTTGGTTGCCAAATGGTATCATTAAAAGTTAATTAGACTTGAGAAAATTAGCTGTATGATCCACATACATGCACAAGGCACGCAAAATGTCTAGATTGTGGAGTTTCACCCCTTTGCTAGTGCTAGTTATTAGATGAACTACAAAACAAGGGTATCATTATCTCCTCATTTATATGAAATGGAGATTCCACCTTGGGTAAAAGGAATGAAACTGTTTGCAAAACTACCTCCTGCTCGTAAAATATCTGATACAGAGAGGTTAAGGACAGAGCACCAAGCTCTGAGACCCTACGAGCTGAAGATATTGCTGTTAAGAATGCTTCTCAATCGCCACATCAAAGATCTTGCTTATCTCATTTGCAGCAGCAAGATTTTTGGTCCCTCCTTGTTGGTTGAGATACGCTATTGCTGTAGCATTGTCCGATTGGATCTGGACATCGAACCCCATCAACTGGTCCTCCCAGTGGAGAACTATTCTTTGGATTGCCCTGATCGCCAGGATATTTATTAAGAGTTTATTTTTTACATCCTACCAGTGGTCCTTGGCTGTCTGTTTCCTAAATGTTGATCCCCGTTCTGACAGACTGGCATTAGTGGTTATCACCTGCCATGCTAGTTCCGCTAGGGACCGGCCCTGAGACAAATGTGCTGGAACCATCGACTACACCAGGGATCGCACTGTCATGGCTGTAAGATTGATTCTGTGAGTAAGCTGGTTATTGCTTCTCTATGCTGACCAAAATGTTTCTCTGTAGTCGCCTGAAATGGAACTGTGCAAACTGAACAGCTTCCATTGACGACACTATCATTCCCAGCACCTTCTCTTCCAGAAGAAAGATTCCCTGGAAGGTCTCGAATATGAAACCCAGAAAGGGCATTTCCCTGGGCAGGAATTAGGGACAATTTGTGACTTTTAATCATCAAGCCAAAGTCCTGCAGAACCTGTATGGATCATTCCAGGTCCTTCTCTGCTTGTTGACTTGACCGAATCAGAGTTTGGAGTAATAGATACTCCCTGGACTCAGAGGCCGCCATGGTGGACATGATCTTGGTGAATATGCATAGGGCTAATGAGAGCCCAAAAGGCAAGGCTGTGAATTGAAAGTGATTGTCTGGGAAGGCAAAGATAAACTTTGGGAGGAGGAAAGATTCTCTTGGTTCCAAGAGATGATGGTTTGCACTGGCTCTATTTTAAAAAGGACTGTAAAGTATCAATTTGTTTGGACGTTATTGAGATTCAGCACAAGATGGAATGTTCTGTTCTTATTTGGAACAAAAAGAAGCAACGGCACTCAAGGGCTTAGTCCAGGGCTCTGCCCTTAAAATCCTTTATTGCGAAACATGCAACGTTTCGAGGCTAAGACAGCCCCTTTGTCTTAGCCTCGAAACGTTGCATGTTTCGCAATAAAGGATTTTAAGGGCAGAGCCCTGGACTAAGCCCTTGAGTGCCGTTGCTTCTTTTTGTTTGGAATTTGTGGAGAGGGTGCCGATCCCTTTGAGCACTGTGCACCGGGCGTGAGTATTGATTGAGAGCTGAGGGTGTGCGGGTAAGGGTGCAAACTGTGTCTGTTCTTATTTGGAACCACAAACAGAGTAGAAACCTGTGAACCATCAGGATGGATGTAGAAGAAGAAGAATCTTGGTGGGAAAGGGTGATGAAGAATTTCCTGGAAGATGAGGATCCTTTGGAGTTGCGAAATCCTTGACCCCCCCAAAAATCTGGATTTCTTTTCGGCAAAGGGGTTGCTTCTAAATTTTGTCTGGGGCGATAGGGTGCTTTTCCCCCTTGGTAGTCTGTGAGGTGGTCTTCTATATTTCTTCTTCAAACAGGCATGAGGCATAATGTGTGACGTGCTGCCACCGTCAGGGCAGAGGAATGTGCCACTGTTTAAGGTCATCCAGAGAAGCATCACAAAGTGAGATAGCTTGATGCATATGCAAGGCAATGGTCTTGTGGTCCTCTACTGACATCTTTTCTTGAATCCCACTTAAAAGAATTTTAGACCATGCACCAAGTGCTCTACCTACCCAGGCTGTTGCTAAAATGGGATGAAAAAATTGCCCTGAGGAAGCATTCCAACTTCTTATTGGTGGCATGCTTAAAGACTGAAGCATCCTGGACCAATAACATAGTTGCATAGGGTTGAAAAAAAGTCCATCAAGTGCAACCCTTCCAAGTAAACCCATCTCCCTTTAACAGGGAGATGGCCCACACTGGCACTTCAGGTGTTTCAGTGGCCGCAGAGCCTGAGGAAGCCGGAGAATCTGCCGGTGTATTTCCCCCCAAATACTGCCACTGTTGGCAAGGAAGGACTTTACGCAGAAACTGCAGGCTCTGTTAGTGTTGCAGCAGGCTGCACATACAGGATCCTTCTGCCCAGACTTTTGAGTGCATGCAAAGAAAATGACCTTAATTGTCACCTTAATGGGTCACTCGTTCCTTCAGCTATTTTATAAATATATGAGATTTTTAAAGTAGTATTTATCCGTGGTTGAAAGTTTGCCATTTAATAAATACACCTTTTTAAAAAAAAAAAAAAAAAAAAAAAAACTCCATAGGAATGAATAGAGAGTTGTAGAATTTTACTGTGATGAGCTATAATGTCACTAAATCTGCCCCTAAGTGTGAATATGGTCTTTGTTCAACAGTGCTACACACATCTTCTTCTATGATTGCTTCTCACAATGCCTGATGTCTTACATGTTCTTTATATGTTTTAGATTGAGGAAGTTCAGCAGGCACTAAGAATGAAAAGAGATGAAGAGCAGGACAGACAGAAGAAGATTGGTAACATTCGGAAAATGATAGAAGATTGGAAGAAGGAGCTCGGCACTATGACAAACCAAGAAAACCTTCAGCCAGAAATGGATTCTATTACCACTGACTTGCGACACATCCAGAATGAGAAAGCAAATATTGAAAGTGAAATGAGTGACCTGAGAATGGAGAGGGATATTCAGGAGAGAGAAAAAAAAGGTATAGTTTCCGCCAATACCAGATGTAGATATAAACATACAATTTGTTTTAAATTCTAGTATAGTAGAAAATTATAGTAGCAAATTTGTGTGTACATATAAACCATTACTCAAAGGCAGTTTAGATGCATATTGAAAACACACAGCCGTGATTTGCTAATCTATATTATGTATATAAAAATGATAAAAAAAAAAACATTTGATACGTATACAGTATATAACAATTCAATGTTTTTAGTCTGTATTATGTATCTTTTCATGTGTTTTTATAATTTCTTAAAACAGATAAGGCTAATAGAATTAAGCAGTTTGACAACTTAATGAATTTCAAAGAAGAAAAACTAAAGAGAATGTTTACAGATACTTATAATGCTGTTGTGTGGTTAAAAGAAAATAAAGATCGCTTTAAGAAGCGTGTTTGCCAACCAATGATGCTGGAAGTAAGTCATGAATTTAAACCATATCATCCTGTCTTGCATGCCTTATTGAGCCCTCCTTTTCTTAAAGCATGGGTTGCTCTTTTGCTTTGCACAGAAGTTGTCAGTGTTATTCCACTATACTGTAAATAACGCTAATGCCTTTCTATTCATTGAATACCTAATATGACTTGTTTTCATTTGTACAGATTAATATGAGAGACCAATACCATGCAAAATATGTTGAAAATCATATTTCCATGAATGATATGAAGGCTTTTGTTTTTGAAAGCAAAGAGGATATGGAAGTGTTTCTAAGAGAAGTAAGAAACCTAATATGTTTACATATTTCAAGAATACTGCTTTATAAATATAGTTAGGTTTTCCTTTTTGTCTATGTAGCATAAATTTACTTATATAATCCATTTTTAAAATTATTTTAAAGGAGAAGAAAGTCAGGTTACCAGGAGATTGTGTGTGCACATAAGAGCTTTGAGAATGCAATTCGCCCCCTCGCTCTTTTTGACATGTAGCAAACAAATGGAAAAGGGATTTTATCTAGTTATTTATCTATAAAACAACAACAATAGAAATGTTATTGGAGGGGGTAGAATGGATTTTTGCATAGCATGTTTTTAATGCTACTGGTCCTTTTAAGTGCTGGGTTTCTAAGTAGCCAAGTATGCAATGCTAAAGTCCCAGAAACAGCTTTTTGTGCAAGCACTTGTCAGGCAATAGAACTTTTTTTGTGCACTGTTGCCTGACCAGTGCTTCTAAGGCAGTTTCTCTGTTAGCCCATGGTCTGTTTCAGCCCTTTGGGCTACTTATAAACATAGCACTTAAAGCACTACCCAGTGTGGCATTGACCTTTAGCCTTTAGCTGTGCTGAATTTTCCAAATACTTTTTCTGTAATACCCAATGCAATTCTCGTAGACATACAAATATAATCCCTGTAAAGTCACATATAAGACTGCAAAAAATGTCCCATGCCCTGTAAGCCAAGATGCATTTGTATCTTGAAGATCCATGAAGTGC
Organism: Xenopus tropicalis; assembly: GCF_000004195.4. NCBI lineage: Eukaryota > Metazoa > Chordata > Amphibia > Anura > Pipidae > Xenopus > Xenopus tropicalis. Next base: position 129,792,893 of record NC_030677.2, read on the forward strand.
AATAAAAGATTGTTAAAGTTTTGTGTTTTTTTTAATTAGTTATTCGTTGTGGTTTTTTTTTTTTTCCAAATTTCATTTTCTAGTATACTGGATTCTTTTTTCTTTTTGCTTTTAGGTCCGTGATAAGCAGAAACTGAGAGTAAACACTGTATGCTCACCCGAAGAACCTTATGCAACGCGAAGGCCTACAAGACCTATTTCTGATCTACAGTGAGTCATGGTCTGGGTTGGCTTTTTAGATGTACTGTACTTTGCCCTTACTCTTTAGATTGTAAGCTATTGTGAGCAGGGCCCTCTAGAGCTTTGTTTGTTATAAATTAATGTAAAGTGCTTCGTAACGGGCTGTCACTATATAAATTTAAGGTGATACTGTATACTGCAATTAATGAAGGCTTTATACTGCTAATTCTGTGTGTCAAACACAGTTAGGTAATTGGTTATCCGGAAACCAGTTATCCAACAAAAGCTCCAAATTACAAAAAAGGCCATCTTCCATGGACATTATTTTAATGAAAAAAAAAAAAACCTCATATTTTTAAAAATTTTCTTTTTCTCTGTTATAAAACAGTAGTTTGTACTTGATCCTAACCAAGCTATGATGAATCCTTTATTGGAGGCAAAGCAATCCTATTGGGTTTATTTAATGTTTAAATATTTTTGTAGTAGATCCATTATCAAGAAAAACCAAAGGTCCCAAGTGTTCTAGATAACGGGTCCCATACCTGTACAACATTAAAGAGTAGTCAAAGAACCTGTCTGAGAGTTTCATAGCCAGAAAACCAGTGCAATGGCTGATAAAGAAGGGAAACTGGTATAGATAGACTGGAAACCAGGTTCCCATGAAGGAAATATTTCTGTGGATCTGCAGGGCATACTTCTGCCTTTACTTCATAGTGGGTTACAAGGATTTCTGCTACTGCAGGTAATATACATGCTACAACTGCCCCATTGGTGTGCATTTTTTAATCTTTATTTCCTATCATCTACAGGCAGTATGGATTTTTTTCTTACCTGAGAGAATTATTTGATGCTCCTGATCCAGTGATGAACTACCTATGCTACCAGTATAATGTACATGATGTCCCTGTTGGAACAGAGCAAACCAGATCTATGATTGAAAAAGTAAGTAAACTGGGTATGAGAAAAAAAGGGTGTTATTCACTTAAAGCAAAATAAAAAAAAACAAAAAAACTCTTCTTGCTGGTTATCTTTAGATTTTACCTTAGTTAATTTTATTCTACCTACTTATAGTTAAAAATGAACCAATATGTAGAAATAAGTGTGAAATATATTGTTAGAGCCTGCAAATGTGGCACTTGTAACCCATTTTTTTTGTGTGGAACACTGGCTAGTGTGCACTGTTGATCATGACTACAACCGTGCTAGTTGTATCTGCTGAGGGATTATCTGTTATCAATTGTATAGCCAGCCAGTAAGGCTCAGCAGTGGGTGTTACAGCCAAAACTCATTTGTGTGCCTTGCAGCATAGCAGTCTTATTTTTGAGGGTCGGACTTTCCTTTTTATTCGGTCACTGAAGAAAAAACCTTTTGGGATAATTCCATACAAAATATCAAAGAAAATAAGTGTCACTATACATAAAGTAGACAAACAGTGGTGTTATACGAACCTTGTCCCCCACAAGGATTTTATCACTTTAGGTAAATAACCTGATGGCTCCATATTTCTGTCTCCATATTTTAGAAGTGTCACACAGTATCTGATTAAAGAAACTGAAGGATTACCTTGTTAGCTTTATATATACTCCTTTCTCACATGATCTTCCACTAGGAATGTGTCCAACTTGCCCACTGAATAAGTCACTCTTGGATTTGAATAAAAATCTCATAGAGCCTGTCTCCAAAGTTCCACCTGGGCCTGGCTAGAACCAACTTTTTTTTTTTCTTCTTTTGTAATATTGACCATAATATTTCCAAATGTGCATAACTATATACACCCTTTTTAGGTAATTCAAGAAACCAAACTTCGTCATATGTACACAGCAGAGGAAAAGTACACCACAAAAACATCTGTTTATAGCCAGAAACTTATTTCAAGTAATGTGTCATTAAAAGGAGCCCAGTTCTTAACTGTCACAGTTGATGCAGAAGAAAGGCGGCAGGTAGAAGAGCAGCTAAAGGTAAGCCAATTGTATTAACTATTTATTCCTTAATCGCACACACAAGAAAATAGAATTATATAGTGGTTGTAATAATACAGACCAACATGGATACTGAAAGGTTGTTCTGAATATGTTGACAACTAGACATACAAGGGACCAATGGCACCTGAAACAGAACTATTTCCTAAGATAGTCATGTATAAAATATACTACCACCACATATATTTGATATAATTGTAGAAATCCAAAAAAATAGGAAAAAAGCTTCAGCAGGTTTACTGCAGAACATTTATTGTGGGTAGTGGTAACACTACCTACAATAAATGTTTTGCAGTAAACCTGCTGAAGCTTTTTTCTTATTTTTTGGATTTCTACAATTGTTTTTGGTTGCAGCACAGAGCAACAACTAGGAGCTAAAGCTTTTTTTTTTGCAATTATTTTATACAAACTTCACCAATAATTTTTTATTTTTGTATATATTTGATATAATAACATAACATCATGACCTTACCCATAATAATGGGTGAGGAAGGCCCCTCAGCAATGATAATGAAATACACAAATATTCTCAAAAAGTACATATGACTCACAGTCTTCAATAAGAGTTCCTTGAAACATGGGTGTGAGAGCTCATGCGGTTAGCACCTAGGAGTTAGGGAACTCTTGCACCCAAATAAGTGTAAACTGCAAACTGGAGAGCTAAAGAACAAAACATTGCCCCTGTATTTAACACAACCCCTAGTCCAAAAGGCTGGTTTTAATAGGTGCCTGCTTCTACCAGCCATCAGGGCCATTCTGTACTTTTGATAGCATTTCACAATGTATTTGCTGAGGTAGGGATTTGTAGTCCAAGTATGGATTTGCCTAACTATTCCTTGCGCCAGCCATTACCCACACAGCCTCCCACTGATGTTTGAATATGTTGAGTGGTTACTGTTTATTATGTGTGAAAGCACAATCTGCATGAAAACGTAACCCAGAGTATTTTTGTCAGGATTAAATGCTGCTATTACTTTAGAACTATTTGTATAATCTGTATAATTTCAATAATAGCCATCTTTAGGCTTTATTTTAAATGGAACTGTGCACATCGTATAAAATTTGTAAACTACCATACACCATTTTCCTCTCAACAGTGGCATAGTTCTACAATCAAAATGTTTGATCATGTTGATTTTCCATTTTTTTTTTCTTTAATAATAGGAAATTCAAAGAAAATGTTCCAGTCTAGATGCTTCAATGGGGCAGCTAACTGAGAGACAAAGGTTACTGGACAGAAGAGACAATGAATTGAGAATGAGGAAAAAAGAGATTTCTGATATGAAAATAAAAAAGAAACAACTGGAACAAAGAATTTCTACAAAATATGACAGGTAGTATAGCTGCTAATGCATTCTTAATATCATTACTTTGTAGCTAAACAATTATTTTCAAAGAATAAGGGCTATGTCTCCATTCACTTAAAAGGTAAATTACCTGGACTTGCGTTCTGCTGGCCCACAATTTACATGAATGAAGGGGTAATTTGGAGCATTTTGTTGCTTGCTTAGCTGGAAATTGCAAAATTGCTTGAAATAAATGCTCTGAATCACTTTGTGTACCAGTGCCAACTTTTCCTCATCCCCCAAAATAAATTTGAAACGAACATATATACAAGTTCTTCATATAAGCATAAATAAAACACAATAATACACAGCCATGAACGTCCTATAAATTATATCCTTATAAACAGTGCTTAGTGAAGTCATCAGTTATAATCTGTGCTTAGTGATGTAATTTCTTATGTCACATGACTCACTAGAACTTATAGTTACATAGGGTTGAAAAAAGACCAGAGTCCATCAAGTTCATCCCTTTCAAGTAAACCCAGCACACACAAACCTATACTGATCTGTCTATACAGTCACATACATAAACCATATATACCAACATCAATACTAACTGTAGATTTTAGTATCACAATAGCCTTGGATACTATGCTTGTTCAAGAACTCCTCCAAGCCCCTCTTATGGGCATTAACAGAATCTGCCATTACAACATCCCTAAGAAGGGCATTCCCCAACCTCACTGCCCTCACCGTGAAAAACCACTTACGCTGCTGCAAATAAAAGTTCTGTTCCTCTAATCTAAAGGGGTGGCCTCTGGTGCGCTGATCATTTTTATGGGGAAAAAGAACATCTGCCTATAATCTCCTCTTATGTACAGAGTAATCATGTCCCCTCACAAGCACCTTTTTTCCAGAGAAAACAACCCCAACCTCGACAGTCTAACCTCTTGTTTAAATCTTTCATCCCCTTTACCAGTTTAGTTGCATGTCTCTGCACTCTCTTCAGTTCATTAATATCCTTCTTAAGGACTGGAGCACAAAAATGCACTGCATACTCAAGGCGAGGCCTTACCAGAAACCTATAAAGAGGCAATATGTTTTCATCCCTTAAGTCAATGCCCTTTTTTATACAAGACAGCAGTTTACTTGCTTTAGTAGCCATAGAATGACATTGCCTGGAATTAGACAACTTGTTATCTACAAAAAAAACCCAGACCCTTCTCAATTAAGGATACCCCCAACACACTAGCATTTAGGTATTTAACTTGCGTTTATATTATATCTACGAAAGTGCATAACTTTGCTCTTGTCAAAGCTGAACCTCATTTTCCATTTTTCCAGTTTTGTCAAATCACTCTGCAAACTGCCAACATCCTGCATGGAACTTACTTTTGCACAATTTAGTATCAGCAAAGATAGAAAAGGTACTCTCTATGCCCACCTCCAGGTCATTAATAAACAAGTTAAAAAGCAAAGGACCAAGGACTGACCCCTGTGGTACTCCACTAACAACACTGACCCAATTAGAAAATGTTCCATTTACTACCGCTCTTTGTAATCTATCCTTCAGCCAGTTCTCTATCCAAGTACAAATGTTCTAGGCCAGGGGTGGGCAAACTACGGCCCGTGGGCCACATCCGGCCCCTTGGCCTTTTTAATCCGGCCCGCCGACGATGCCAAGTCTCATCACGCGAGACTTGGTGTCATTGGCGGGCCGGAATTAAACAGACTAAGGGGGCGTAACGCTGGCCTGGCCCTGGCCCGGTCTGGCCCGGGGTTAAGTAAATGTGGCCCGTGAGCCAAAAAGTTTGCCCACCCCTGTTCTAGGCCAATATTCCTCAATTTTATCATTAACTTTCTGTGAGGTACTGTATCAAATGCTTTAGCAAAGTCCAAGTAATGGCATCGACAGAAATTCCAGCACTGAGGTTCCTGCTCACCTCCTCATTAAAGGCAACTAGATTAGGCAAGATCTGTTGTGCATAAAACCATGCTGGCACAAACTTTTAGTATTGTGGTTTGTAATGTATTCAAGTATGTACTCCTTCCAAAAGCTTTTCTACTACTGATGGCAGACTAACAGGCCTATAGTTAGTATTTATTATTATTATTATAACTTGTGTATTATAATAAATAATGTATCCCCTGTTGTAAAATATGAGGATATTATGTCACCTCGGAGTTCCTTGACCTGTATAAAAGCACTTGGCCTTCAGCCTCATACTTTTATATGGTAATGGAATTACTATGTGACTTATAATATCCTTATATTTTACATTAGATGGTACATTTTCACTATCTATAATTGTGGTGCACTTCACTTTTTTGAAGATAAGTATTAAAAAATTGTATAAGCAAAATTTGTGCAATGCAGATTTTTGTTTTTCTTAATGAAAAACTTACAACCATTTTATTGGTTGAATAGTTCTTAGGACAGGTTTCTCTTATTTCTTCTAATTATGCCATCAATTTTTATATTATCAAGCTTTATAGGAAGAATTAGTGGTTCAGACAAGGACCATTCATCATGCCTGTACAGAATGCTATGGTAGGATGTCGACTGAAATATATTCCGTAGAATATATATTTTGGTTAGAAAAAGTCACTCTATCTTACATGACTAATACACTTACATGATATTAAGTTAATTAATATACAAAATAAAATACATATCTGTATTATTAATGACAGAACACAAATCTGCCTTTGCTTTGAGCTTACTCTGTTTCAGTGTCTTGCCCTTTTGACAGACTAATGTGACCACTATACCTTCAATTCTGAATTGTGCTTAGTATAGGGAAATCTATTTTTGTTAATAAAGATATCATAGTTTAATTTTTTGGCAGGCTAATTAATCCATTTTTTTTTATAGAAATCCTTTTTCTGGCCCTGTTCCATTTTCAGTTCCCCCAGTAATGGCAGATCATGTCTTTGGGGATCAGTAATGATAATGATGCTCATTACTAAAGCTGGCCATACACCTAAATATCGAGTTGTTTGGCAAGATTGCAAAATAAGCAAACCTTTGCCCCATTTAAATACCTACATGCTGGGCCAAATCCCCTAGGTCAGTAATCGGATCATAACAGATCCTGTAAGGGCCGTGGCGACTAATGTCGGCGAGACTAGTGGCGAGAATGTAAATCGCCGGTGGGATCACATATGCGGTGCCGAAATCACAGACGTTTCCTCTCAACGCAATTTCGGTGATTTCGGCACCGCGTATGCGATCCAACCGGAGATTTACATTCTCACCGGTGGGATGGCATTTCGGGGAGTTTAGTCGCCCGCGACAAAGGAGATTTGTTGTGGGCGACTAATCTCCCCGTCTGCCACGGCCCTAACAGGTCTATCAGGAGAGGACCACATTAACCCATTTAAACCAATCAGTGGTTACCTTTGTTCAGCAAGCGCAAATAAAACATAGCAAGCATCTGATTGTCTGCCATGGGTAACTGCCAAGGTGCAGATTTGCCCAGTGATAGTAAAAAAGCCCCAGAGGCAACATTAGTTGTAGAACAATAGGAAGTTTATAGTAGCAGATAAGGATGGTTGTAGGGAGCCACACTGACACTGTCAGCTTGCGCAAAACTAAAATTGAGTAGAGCTAATAACAGCTTTATTGATGCCAAGATTTATTCATCTCTTAATATTTTTATTAGACATATACAAAGTGACTTCTTCCATATTCATTTATCCCCTGTGGGTGTATACTAGATGTACTGTGTTCAGTTGTGTATAAAGGACTTTGTTTTCTATTTTTTTGCAGTTTAAAGCAACTGGAACAAGATAATCTTAATGTAGAGGAAGTTGAACAACAAGCAGAAAACAAGATCAAAAATATCAACGTACAAAAAGCAAAACTTGTAAAAGACCTTCTGCTTTTGATGAAGGTAACCAGTTGCATAATTGTATAAAATGAAGAAAAAAAAAAGCAGTGTACAGACCAGAATGGGTGGATACATGCCTCAAATACTATTGTTTATTCATATTCTGCAGCGATTTACAGAGATTGTACATCATTCTCATCAATCCCTGCCAAAGTGAAGGTTACAGTCTAAGGTCCCTGTAGCATTTGCACACACACTAGGGTCAGTTTTATTGAAAACTAGTTAACCTGCCTCTAGGTTGTTGGAGTGTGGTATGAAAAATAATTGCAGGAAATCCAGCAAGCACAAATCCTGTCTGGAATCAAACCTAGAACCCCAGTGCTGCAAGGCAGCTGTTTAACCATTGCAACACTGTGCTGCCTAGAGCTGGCCATACACTATAAGATCCACTTGTTTGGCAAGGTCTTTCCCCTCCTATGCCCATCTAAGGTGCAATATCGGACTACATAGTTGCATAGGGTTGAAAAAATACCAGAGTCAATCAAGTTCAACTGTTCCAAGTAAACCCAGCACACACAAACCTATACTTAGCTATCAATACGCTCACATTTATAAACTATATATACCAACATTAATACTAACTGTAGACTAATTTAATAGTTGAACAACATTACCGAGCCAATCCAGTCTTCTTCAATCCAACGGGAACATTTTTAGCCAGATATCAGTTGGGTAGGCCCAATGGAGGGCATACATTGACAGATAAGCTGCCGAGTCGGTCCAAAGGGCTTGGACTGGCAACTTAAATCTGCTCATGTATGACCACCTTTAGTTTGCTGTTGGACAAGGGTATTCCTACTATTTGTTTATATGAAAACAAGTTTAACTCATTTTGTAATTTAATTACTGGTGTGCTTTAATTTAGACTACTGTTGCTTTATCAGTAATTCAAATATTTACACACAGCATTGTTTTACCAAAGCCACAATAACCTTTTCAACTTTTAAGCGCATCTCATACTTTACTCATGCCTGATATTGGCCAGAAATCTTTCTTAAGTGGATTTATTTTATTCCATAGAAATGTACATTACTAAGTATAGAAAAAGTGGAGTTGGCCTTGCAAAGCACTACTGTATCATCTGAGAAGAACAAAATTGAGTCAGATTACAAGAATGCCACATCACAGTTAAGAGAATTAAAGGTAAGTAATTGATATCAAACTTTGGCTTTTCCCATAGGGTACAATGGTATAAAATTTAGCTGAGCTTTATTCACTCTGCATAATGGGGAATATGGTACCATGTGATTATGTCATGTGACATGTTTAGTGCTTAAATGCCTGATGTAGTTGTTAGTCAGTGCTGGCTTGAAAAAGGCAGTGAATATCTCTGAAACATTGTTGCCTGCCTTGCATTTCTTACTGGAGGAATGAATTTTGTAATGTGGGTTTCATATGGAGGGATGGAATTTGATGGACTTTTTCACTCCAGGTAACTAATGAATCATTTTTTCTTTCTACCCCCCAACTGAACCATCAAGAACCAATTTGACGGTATTGATGCCAAGAAGTGTATGTTATTGGAAAACTGTAAAGGACTCTTGAAAAAAGCAAGGCAGGCTTGTAACCTGGGTCAGAATCAAGAAGTGCCCCAAGATTTTCAGACTGTAAGTATCTATACCAAAGTAACTAGTTTTGTGCAGGCTGGTGTGAAACCAGTGGACTCTGGCCTGTGCAACACTTTTTCAGCAGGTTGTGAGCCAAACTCTGCCCACAGCCCCACCCTTGTGATGAGCTGCGATTTTTCCTTCTTCTATTGGCCTTTACTGATTATATACTTGTGCTTGCCCCTCCCCTTCGAGTGACCTCAAAGACATCATGGGCGATTGTGGGTATAGGGTTTGGTGCAGGCTGGCTTTTTGTTTACTCATGCATTACTAATATGCACAAACATCTATTAACTGTTCAAATATGTTTTTTTTTTCCCTAGGCACCCTGCCTTATTATCATTGTAAAAATGTGCTAACAATTGAAAAGGGTACTTGTCTTGATATACCATTAAAACTGGGTGCAAGAGATGCACCAATTGTAAGGTATAGAAGGATTTTCTTAGAGACCTCTCTCTCTCTCAAATGAAGTACATTGGCTCCTGAGAGCTTGCAATATCTCCAGTTTGGTAATCTGGTTTCTGCTTCTTTTAACATATTTTCTGAACTGTGACTATGCCTTCTATGTGCTTTAGACCGCATTGCGATAAAAGGCTGCAAATAGAACATTTAACGGGGTGGTTTAATTTTTAGTATGTTATAGAAAGGCCAATTCTTAGGAACTGTTCAATTGGTTTTCATTACTGATGTATTTTTATAGTTTTTGTAATTATTTACCACCTTCTTCTAAATCTTTTAAGGTTCTAAATGGGGGTCACTGACCCCATCCGCCTATATTGCTCTGTGAGGCTATCATTTTATTGTTATTGTCATTTTTTTATTAGTTATCTTTCTGTTTGGGTCCTTCTATTCATATTCTAGTCTCTCATTCAAACTACTGCCTGGTTGCTAGGGTAATTTTGACCATAGCAACCATATAGCTGCTGAAATCCCAAACTGGAGAGATGCCGCCCAAAAAGCTAAATTGTAGTTCAAAAACTACAAATAATTAAAAATGAAGATCAATTGCAAATTGTTTCAAAATATCACCCTCTACATCATACTTAGTTAATTCAAGTGAGCAACTTCTTTGAAGATGAGTGAAGCATAAAGTTATTTCCTTAAATCAAAATTGGTTGGAATAGAAACTGTTATAACTTTTATGTAATTTGTTTAGTTCAGAATTAAGTTAGTGAATATGCTTGTGTGATTCTGGGCTTTTATTGAGATATGTTCAGTCAGGGTGCAGCCAGGGACCACTCACTGAGACTGACAAGGGGTTGTAGAGATGAGACCCCTTGGACAATGGTGTGTTGTATGATAGCAACGCTGTAAATCCTAGATATGTTATATGAGTGATTAAGCGGTGCATGACTGCTTTTGCTGGAGAAAGTGAAATAATGAGCCTTGTGTGTGTCTGACAGCTTATAGTGTGACACTGAGCTCTTAGGGAAAATGCTGGATGGGCAAACCCCCGTTGGAGTTCCAGCTCTACATAATAAGGTAATTGGGAGTAACTACTATGGGGAGTTCACAAAGGACAGGTTATGTACAGTTTATGGACTGAATTATCGTTAAGTCTTACGTATTACAGAAAATTGTGTAGTTATTTTTTTGTACATTAATCTTTTGTATATTTGGATGATATCACTAATGTTAGTGGGACTATGTTATTACTTGGTTGCAGAAAACTGGCACGCACTCTTTTGTCCACTATAAAACTTGTCTTTATTGTAGAGGTCTAAAACAAAAAAGTCCTGACGCGCTTGTATTCAAAAATACGCAATCATAGGCACCTATGATTACATATTTTTGAATATGAAATGCGTCAGGACTTATAAAAGACAAGTTTTATAGTGGACAAAGGAGTGCGTGCCAGTTTTCTGCAATTTGGTTCTAGGCTACACCCAAAGCTACGGGTTTGGGGTGCTGCACCCGAGCCACTATATTTCCTTGGTCAGTATAGTATTCCATTGATTTTGGCGAAGTTGTTTAAAGTATTGTTGGAGGTGGAGGGTCTGGGGTTTCTACACCTGGACCAGTCAAATTACTGGGAGAGCTACTGGTTTTAAAAAGTTTGGAATAAGTTCATGTGAAAGAGTTTCATGTGAAATACACCTGGCTATTATTAATTAATGGTAAGCCCTTAGAAAGACTTCCCTTTTGAGTATAAAAATTAAAAAACTGAGCCACTTAGTTTGAAAAATGTGTGTTCGTATAGATCTATGGTTTTACTTGTTTGAAAATATGTGACCCTGATTTCTGATATTTAGGTGTGTGTAGGGCTGTTTTCCCCATGATCGCAATCCCCAGGACTTCGTTAGGGATGTCACGGTCATAATTGATTACAGAAAAAGTTGGTTATGATATCATTATATATGTTTGTCATATATCACATTATGGACTGATGGCATAGGTGGAGATTTCAGTGCTGCTTGCTTCCTTTGATTAGAGTTTCTTGCCATGCCTACACTCTTGTCTGTATGTAAAAGATTAAATGCACTGTGTATCTGATCGCCAGTATTGTAGTAGTCTCCTAAAATCCTTCTAATGTCAGCTATTGTCTTTTTAGATGCTCTTAGGTGTCATTTTCTGCTAGATTTTTTTCCACGGCCTTTTTAAAGCACATTTTAGCATTAATAAATTAATAAATAACAACCCTGTTTTGTCACAAATCATAACCCAATAGAAAAAAGAAGAAAAAATATTATGTTTATACAGGTATGGAAGCTATTATCTGTATTTATGCAGCTTAGTTACAATCGAGAACAAGGTACTGTTCATTATTACAGAGGAAAAGGGAATCATTTATAAAAATTTGAATTATTTGATTAAAATGGAATCAATGGGAGATGGCCTTCCCATAATTTTGAAGCTTGCTGGATGTGTTTCTGCATAAGGAATTCCATACCTATACTAAAACAGGCTAACGTTTGTTTCTTTATCTTTGTATGCAAGCCACTAATAACCTTATTCAGAATGCTTGGGACCTAGGGTGTTCCAGATAAGGGTTTTTTTTTTCCATAATTTGGATCTCCATACCTTAAGTCTGCTAAAAATCATTTAAACATCAAATAAACCCAATAGGATTGTGTTGCCTCCAATAAGGATTAATTATATCTTAGGATCAAGTACAGGGTACTGTTTTATTATTACAGAGAAAAGGAAAATCTTTTTTTAAAAATAAGAATTATTTGATTAAAATGGAGTCTCTGGGAGATGGCCTTCTTGTATTTAAGAGCTTTTTTGATTACTGATTCCATACCTGCACTCTTATGGCACCAAGACAACACCCAAATATTTTAGGGTTCCTACTACTTCTGAAATGAGCAGTACTCGGCATGCACATCTGTATCATATGGTACAGGTCCCTTACCTGCTTGGGACCTGGCCTTTTTCAGACGGGATCTTTCTGTAATATGGATTTCCATACCTTAAGTGTACTAAAAAAAAAAAATCATATAAACATTCATTAAACCCAATGGGTTTGTTTTGCCTCCAATTATATCTTATTTGGGTTCAAGTACATGGTACTGTTTTATTATTGCAGAGAAAAAAGGAAATCATTTTTAAAAATTCTAATTATTTATTTATAATAGAGTCTGTGGGATATGGCTTTCCCATAATTGGGAACTTTCTGAATAACAGGTTTCCAGGTAAACTGATCCCATACCTGTAATTCCATACTTTGTATTGATACTTTGCAGTTATTTTTGAACAGTATTAAAGTCCTTAATAGATTCCCCCCTCCCCCATTTTTGTTTAGTCTATGCAAAAAGAATATAGTTTTAGAAATGCTGTGTTATTTGTTCTGGGTAATCAACTTCTATCCTTTCTTCTGCAGACTTCCAGATTGGAATACTCACATTTATTAGAAATTCTTGATCGAATTATGAATAATGATGGCAGTAAGGTATTTTCCAGTTGTTACCAGCAGTATACTGTTTCACTGGGAACAAAACAATTGTTTACCTTTAAACTATCTTAAAGTATGACATAGACTTTAATATTCTGAGACAATTTGCAATTGATTTTTATGTTTTGTGGTTTTTCAGTTATTTGGCTTTTTGTTCAGCAGCTCTTCAGTTTGGATTTTCAGCAAGGTCTTGTTTACCTTAGCAATAAGGTTGAATAAAAGATTAGAATATGAATAGGAGAGGGACTGAATATAAAGATAAGGAATAACAAGTAATAATATTAATAAAATTGTAAGCTGAGCAATAGCTTTTTTTTGTCTGCCGGGGTCAGTAACCCCCATTTGAAAGCTGGAAATATGTACAAGTAATTAAAAACCTATAAAAAAAAATGAAGGCCAGTTGGAAAGTTGCTACGAATAAGTAATTCTATAACATACTAAAGTTTAGCTTAAAGGTGAACTATCCCTTTAAATGTCTTGCCTGCATTTAAATCAAATTAACAAGATCCATTATTTTTTAAGGGCTTATAAAAAAAACCTATTTCAGCAAAATCCAGTTACATTTGCTGGAATGAATGCCACTATAAAAGGCGGGCAAAAACACAGTGTACATATTGTTGATGGTTGGCAGAATTCATATTTTACATCAGTGATATTTTTATCCCTCTCCCTTGCCCAAGTGTCTGCCATTACCACTTTGACTTCATGATCTACTCCCCCACATTATATGTGGCTGTATTACAGAGCCATGCGATTAGTGTGGATCAGAACCTGGGACAATTATAACTGCATTTTTGGGGGACCATTTTCAAAATATAGAGATTATATTTAAAGGCATAATAAAATACCCAACCTTTCATTATTATATTTACACTGTTTATGCATGCTTTTAGTTCTGTGAGGTCCTCTGGCATTTAGGCTTTATACTATTTCAAATATTGGTATCTGCTGCTTTTTGTGAGAATGAAGACATGTTTATACCTACTGGACTACCTCATTCAAGCACAGCGTTTACACTTTTTTTCAAAATATAAATGAATCACTTTTTCCAGCACCGCACGCCTCAGCTAAGCAGTGCACATTAGTTAGGTAGATGAATTATTAATGGGAAGGGGCCCTTGAATATTGTCTGGTATACTCTGTGCCTAGTGGAACCTCTTACACAACTGGATCTTGGATGACAGGGAACACTGGATGGGGGGAAAAGATGACTTGTAATTTAATTTAGTTGGTTTGCAGGTGAGCAAATGCATTGTATCAGATGTATAATGGGGTGTACAGTAGAACCCTGCTTTTACATACCCAGAAATTAAGTTTTCTGGAAAATTGTGCTTTTTATTCATGGTCTGGCACAGGTGATGTTCTTTTCTTTCTGCATTTTACAATGCATGTGCAGAATAGTCAAATTTTGCCATTTGAGTTGTTAAAGTTTAACTTTTGCCAATTCTTCATATAACCTTAAAGAAACATTAACACCAAAAAAAGAAAGTGTATATAAGTAATAGAATGTACTGTTGCCCTGCACTGGTGCAACTGGTGAGTTTATATAAATATACTGCTGTGTAGCCACCGGGGCAGCCATACAAAGGAGAAAAGGCACAGGATACATAGCAGATAACAGATAAAACTCCTTTATATTCTACAGAGTTATGTTGTTATATAGTTTTTGTACCACGGCGATCGTCGTTCAGTTGATAGGACAGGTTAGAACATTTCAGTCTGATAACGATAACATTTGTGCATCTATTGTGTATCTGACAATATCCTTGGGGGACCTACAATGCATTTCCAGGAAGCCACTTTCGTACAACTAGGGGCAGATTTATCAAAATGTGAGTTTAGAGCTTAATACATAAAAACTCACCACTTGGTAAATACACTTCTAAAAATCCCATAGGAATGGGTGAGTTTTTATGTATTAAGTTCTAAACTCACATTTTGATAAATCTGCCAACTATTTTTATGTTCAGAACATACTCCAATTTGTCTGAATGTTAGTATTAGATCATTGTACTTACGTAAGTGTATTAAAAGCTGAACATGTGTGGCCACCTTTAGCAGCAGAGAAGTGCACTGTCTGCTGTGTTTGTAGAGTTGACCTGGTGATTTGAGTTATGCACATTATCCTACTAAGGGAATTTGTTAGTAAAATCTTATATCTGTTTAGTGGCTCTCACTTGTGGTCTTACATTGGTGTGAAACCCTTGCTTTTTTTAGTTATCTTGGATCGGCCTGTGTGTCCTGATGATTGACACTATTAGATATGTAGGGTAAAATTAAAGAAACATTAATACCAAAAAATTAAAGTGTAATAATTAAAATATCATGTGCTGCTGCCCTGCAGTGGTACAACTGGTGTGTTTGCTGTATAGCCACAGGGGCAGCCATTCAAAGCAGAAAAGGCACAGGCACATAGCAGATAACCACTGTAGAGCACAATAGTGTTATATCTATTATCTGCTATGTAACCTGTGCCTTTTTCCAGCTTGAATGGCTGCCCCCCATGACTACACAGCAGCTTATTTATATAAACTATAGTAGTGTGACTGTAGCAAACACACCAGTTTTATCAGTGCAGGGCAACAGTACGTTATATTTCTCTGTTTTGTCTGTGGGACACAGGGACCATGGGGTATAGCATCCACCACTAGGAGGCAGGACACTGTAAGAAAAACTCCTCCCTCCTATGCTATACCCCTTGCCTGTCTGTCTAAGGCTCAGTTTTTTTTTTCAGTGTCCTCAAGGAGACAGGATCACCTCTCACATTAGTGACATGATTACTTCGGCCAGTAACTTACTGGCACCAGGGGCTGACCCAGAGCACTCAAATAAAGAGTGACTCTTGTGTGGCTTCCCCCTACGTGGGATTGCGGTGCAGGGGCTCATGAGACTCTTGGAGCAAGCCATACAGCAAATCCCCATTCCTACCTAAGGAACAATCCGCTGTCCTGCACACGCGCGCTGACTGCTTGATATAGCAGACACACTCAGCGCTCCTGAACGGTGAGTTACACCAAGCCCTCAATCCCTATCAGGCCTGCCTCCCCCCGACTCATTCGGCAAAACTCTAACAACCGCGCCAAGGCGCGCACACACGGGGGCGGTACCTTCACACGGCACTTCCGCGTAGCAGCGCTTCCGCTTCCGCAGCTCACTTCGCGCCAAGCTGCGCATATAGTTAGACAAGGCGCGCACTCTCCTCTTCACACGGAGCGATCCCAACGGGAGCGCCATTCTACACGGCACACACAGGCAGAACTGGTGATCAGCGCTACACGCTGCAGGGACACCAGCTGAGCAGAAACTTCTGGGAGGCAGGACCTGGTAATCGCAGCACTTGCTGCACGGGATAGGGAGGTGTTGGGAGTTATTGTTCATATTGCTGTACATACTGTGCTTGTATTTCACTCTCCATTGTTTTAATAACAACATGGATGAGGGCAATTCAGAAGGTCCCTTTTCCAGGGCTACCCATTCCAAGGTTAAATATTTAGCTTGCGCTAAATGCCGTAAACGCCTACCATCAGGCCGCAAAGAGCCCTTATGCTCCTCTTGCACCAGCCAACCTGCTGAGGCACCTCCACAGGCACCAGAACCTGCTACCACTACTATAGCCGCACAAGAGGGGGGCCCCCCTCCTATGGCTGTTGCTGATGCTTCCACTCAGCCACCCATTCCCAACCAGGACCCTCCTGCATGGGCCCTACAGCTATCCACCGGCATACCCAAGTTAGCGGCATGCCTTGACAAATTATTAGACAAATTAGACCAGGGTTCAGGGGACCCCCGCTCAAAGACCAATAAAAGACCTGCCCCCCTACCAATGGAGGAGGATAGTGAAGAAGAGTCACTATCTGTCTCTCAGGCCTGGGAAGAGCGATCCCTCAGCGAGGGGGAAATCTCCTCGGACCAGGCGGAAGGAGGGGATGACCTCAACAAATCATCCTCAGAGGCTCTCGATAGCCTTATCTCTGCCGTATTTCGTTGCCTTGACCTTAAGGAACAGGAATCTTCCTCCGATTCCTCGCTCTCCCTCTTTAAAAGGCAAAAGAAATCTGCCTTAACCTTCCCCTCACACCAACAACTAGATAATCTTATACAATCCGAATGGGAACATCCGGATAAGAAGTTTCAGGCCAACCGCCGTTTTCAGCGTCTGTATCCCTTCCCACAGGAAGTACTGGACAAGTGGTCTTCTCCACCCTCTGTCGACGCACCAGTCTCTCGCTTGTCGAAACACACAGCACTACCAGTTCCTGACGCCTCGTCCTTTAAGGACTCAATGGATAAGAAAATGGAAGGCTTTCTGAGAGCCATCTTCGCGGCGTCAGGAGAGTCCTTACGGCCAGTCTTAGCATCAGCCTGGGTTAGTAGGGCTGTCCAATCATGGTCATCTTCTATGATAGAAGGGATCAATTCTGGCATGCACAGACAGGATCTCCTCAACTTAGCCCTACAAATCAAGGAAGCCAATGATTACATTTGCGAGGCCTCTCTTGATTCCGCTCAAGTAATTAGCCGCACGTCGGCCCTCTCCGTGGCAGCTCGCCGCACCTTGTGGCTAAAACTTTGGTCGGCAGACCTATCCTCAAAAAAGTCCCTCACCACTCTCCCTTTCAAAGGAAAACTTCTCTTTGGTCCTGAACTAGACAAAATTATCAGTCAGGCCACAGGCGGGAAGAGTACACTCCTTCCCCAACCTAGGGCCCGCACGTCCTTCCGACGTGGCCGCTTTTTTCGTTCCCCCAAGACATCCAAAGCCTCTACTTCCAGCAGAGACTTCGCTCCGCAAAACTCAGGTCCCAAATACCGTCACCAGAACCGTTTCAAAACCAACTGGCAGAACCGACGCACCCAATCCAAGCCATCCGACAAACCCACATCCACATGACTACATTCCGCAGCCATGCCCCACTCATCCCGTGGGCGGTCGACTGCATCTTTTCAGGGAGGCCTGGTTTCAACTCTCCACAGACCCGTGGATACGAGAAATCGTGTCCTCAGGCTACCACCTAGAGTTCGAAAACATCCCTCCGACCCGATTCTTTATGTCTCGAGTCCCTCAAGGGACCTCCAAACAAAACGCCTTCCTCACTCTTGTGAAACACATGCTCTCCGAACAAGTCGTTACACCGGTCCCTCCCGGGCAAAGGTTCCGGGGGTTTTACTCAAACCTCTTTATCGTTCCCAAGAAGGACGGGTCCTTCCGCCCAGTACTGGATCTGAAGCAACTCAATACTTTCATTCGCTTCACCCGGTTCAAGATGGAGTCACTACGGTCAGTCATTGCGGCCATGAACCCGCAGGAGTACATGACAGCAGTAGACATCAAAGATGCGTACTTACACATTCCCATCTTCCCACCGCATCAGAAATTCTTACGCTTTGCCTTCAAGGGGCAACATTACCAGTTTCAGGCCCTACCGTTCGGCCTGACTACAGCACCACGCATCTTCACCAAGGTGATGGCGGTGGCAACAGCGGACCTGCGGAAACAAGCTATATCAGTAACACCTTACCTAGACGACATCCTTATCAAGGCGCCCTCGTACGCAAAGGCACAGCTCAGTCGAGACACTGTGTTGCGCACCCTCGAGCAGCTCGGCTGGACCATAAACTATTCCAAGTCCACCCTTACTCCCAGTCAGAGAATAACATTCCTGGGACTAACCTTCGACACAAAAATCCAAAGAGTGTTTCTACCACCAGACAAGATCTCCAAGATCCAATCGCTGGTAAGAAACCTTCTGACCACACCACAACCGTCTGTCAGATTCGCCATGAGGACCTTGGGGTCAATGGTCGCCTCCATAGAGGCAGTTCCGTTCTCACAATTCCACCTCAGGGAACTCCAATGGAATATTCTGGATCAGTGGACACGCACGTCCCTGACACAGCCCATTCTCCTACACTCCAGAACCAAATCATCGCTTCGCTGGTGGCTCCACCAGACACATCTTTCAGTGGGCAAGTCCCTGAAGGATCCCCACTGGATAGTACTGACTACAGATGCCAGCCTCCAGGGGTGGGGTGCAGTTCTCCTAACACAGACAGCACAAGGACTCTGGTCTCCCCAGGAGACACAACTTCCAATAAACATCCTAGAGCTCCGAGCAGTTCGTCGGGCACTTCTCCACTGGCAAAACCAGCTCTCTGGACTGGCAATCCGAGTACAGTCCGACAACGCTACCACGGTAGCATACCTGAACCATCAGGGAGGCACCAGAAGCCGCGCAGCACTCAAGGAGGCGGGCCTCATACTATCCTGGGCCGAAGCCCACAACGTCACACTATCGGCGGTATACATTCCGGGACTAGACAACTGGCAGGCCGACTACCTCAGCCGCCAGACACTCGACCCAGGAGAGTGGTCCCTAAAACAATCAGTATTCAGAGCATCACGCAAAGGTGGGGATATCCACAAGTGGACCTCATGGCGTCCAGGCACAACCGCAAGGTGGAGACCTTCATGGCACGCTGCAGGGACCCACTGGCCATGGCAGCAGACGCCATGACAACACCCTGGGACTTCCCTCTATCCTACGTGTTCCCCCCACTTCCACTGCTGCCCAGGGTCATAAAAAAGATCAAAAGGGAACACTGCAGAGTGATACTCATAGCCCCACACTGGCCCAGAAGGGCCTGGTTCTCAGACCTAGTCAACCTGAGTTGGGCAGAGCCGTGGCCCCTGCCGCTAACGCAGGACCTTCTCTCTCAGGGACCCATTCACCATCCCAACCCGGGAGTACTACATTTGACGGCATGGCTACTGAATCCTTAATCCTTCGCCGTAAGGGGTTTTCCACCGAGGTCATCCACACCATGATCGCAGCACGGAAACCAGTTTCGGCACATAACTACCATAGGGTATGGAAACGCTACAAGGAGTGGTGCGATCAGGCACATCTCCATTGGGATCAATTCTCTCCGGTATATTTGCTCGAATTCCTACAAGCGGGTCTGGCTAAGGGCCTATCGCTCGCCTCACTCAAGTCTCAAGTCTCTGCACTCTCGGTGCTTTTCCAGACCAAAATAACAGAACTCGGCGACGTTCGCACATTCCTTCAGGGAGTAGCACACCTAGTGCCTCCCCACAGAGCACCGATTCCGGCATGGGACCTCAACCTGGTCCTTCGCGCATTACAGGAAGCACCGTTTGAACCCATGGCCACTGTTCCCCTGTTATGGCTGACATGGAAAACTATCTTCCTTATCGCGATCGCCTCAGCCAGGCGAGTATCTGAACTCAGTGCTCTATCCTGTGAAAGTCCATACCTGATCTTCCACAATGACAGGGCGGTTCTCCGTACCGTGCCTTCCTTCCTCCCCAAAGTGGTGACTGACTTCCACCTGAACCAGGAGATCACCCTCCCTACCTTCTGCCCACACCCCAGGAACCCTAAGGAGACAGCACTACACTCCTTAGATCCAGTAAGATCTCTAAAATTCTACCTTGCACGCACAAAGGACCTCCGTACTTCACAATCACTGTTCGTGCTTCCAACAGGGCCACACAAGGGCTCCCCTGCTTCCAAGGTCACAATATCCAGATGGATAAAAGAGGCCATTCGCAGAGCATACATAGCCAAAGGAAGGTCCTCCCCACTCCACGTGCGAGCACATTCTACTAGGGCAGTTAGCACTTCCTGGGCCTTCAGGAACCGTGCCTCCGCAGAGCAGCTGTGCAAAGCCGCCACCTGGGCGTCAATACATTCATTCACCAAATTCTACAAATTTGAGGTCTTTGCGACAGACAGCGCACAATTTGGAAGGAGGGTTCTACAGGCTGCAGTTGATCATATCTAAGCCTCGCTTCTTCCCTCCCTAATCATATGGGGGACAGCTTTGGTATGTCCCCATGGTCCCTGTGTCCCACAGACAAAACAGAGAAAAAGGGATTTTGTAAAACTTACCGTAAAATCCTTTTCTCTCTGAAGTCTGTGGGACACAGGGCCTCCCTCCCTGGAAGCGAACTTCTGAGTTTCCTGATTCTATTATCTGTATATAGTTCTTCAGTTGAGTTATTCACTGTTACCTCTCGTTGCTATACAAAACTGAGCCTTAGACAGACAGGCAAGGGGTATAGCATAGGAGGGAGGAGTTTTTCTTACAGTGTCCTGCCTCCTAGTGGTGGATGCTATACCCCATGGTCCCTGTGTCCCACAGACTTCAGAGAGAAAAGGATTTTACGGTAAGTTTTACAAAATCCCTTTTTCAATTACTTTAAAAAACAAAACTTTCATTTTTTGGTGTTACTGTTCCTTTAAGTGTTAACATTTCTTGACCTTTTCACATGTTCACGGCAACATACAAAAACTGTGCAGTTTAGTATTATCTCATGCAAACAATGTATTCTAATACATCACCACAGCAAAATAAAATTCACCCGGCCTGTGAAAAAAACCAAACATGTAGCCAACTTTTTGATCCAATATATAGAATTCTGTCAAACATGCTGCATATTTTAGAAAGGTTAGACAAATAGTTTTTTGTGAACAATCCAGAGCAAAAACAGAAAAATGCATTTGTTAATACACAAACATTTAACGTTTAGTGTGAAAGTCCAGAATAAAATTCAACCTAAACTTTTTTTTTTTTTTTGCAAATCAGGGATAAAATAGTTGCACTTGAGTAAAAATAGCCAGTGTTATTGGAGTGGGAAAAAAATGTATAATCACTATCACAACCTCCCCCACGTGTTTAATCTTTGGCTCAGCAGGTGACAAAATAATCCTTTTAATAACTTTAACTTTATTGACTAAAGGTCCCCATACACGCTGAGATCCGCTCACTTGGCGAGATCACCAAGCGAGTAGATCTGCACCCGATATTCCCACCTACGGGTGGGCGATATCGGGCAGCGTGTAGTTAAAAAAAAAAAAATAATCATATTGGCGGCAAGGGGTAGTCGGTTCCAACTGGACTTTCTAACCTGCCCGATCAATATCTGGCCAATTTCAGGCCAGATATTGGTCGGACAGGCCCCTCGTTTCTGCCCCTACACGGGCAGATAAGCTGCCGAATCGGTCCAAGGGACCGATATCGGCAGCTACAATCTGCCCGTGTATGGGGACCTTTACATTTAGGTACATGCTCTGTTGCTCTTATAAGGCTAATGCCACATGGAGCATATTCGCCCCGCTGCTGTACAATCCTCCTACCTTGTGCCTGCACCCGAAAGCATGGAATACGCTCTGGTGCAGGCACATGTAGCCGATATCCGCCAAAAAACACGAGACTTTGCAGTTTCGGAGGATATCTGCTACATGTGCCTGCACTCGAGCGTATTCCATGCTATTGGGTGCAGGCACAGGTAGGAAGATTTTTAAGCGTATGTAGCGTATTCTCAGCAAGGGGCTTGCCAAAAAAATCCTCCATGTGGCATTAGCCTTATTGTTTATTTTAGAGGACTGTCTATTATCTGCCTAGTATCTGGTTTCCATTATACCCCTCTCTTTGGTTCTGAAGTGCCTACTATTCCCTCATATTACTGATTTTCTTGACGTTTGCACTCTATTTGAATCCCTTCAGTCTTATCTGTGCTCAACATTTTCCATTAAAACAGACCTTACTTATGTAAACCACATTTCCAGTTATTTGTGCTGTTTTTCAAATTAGTTGGTGTGATCTCTGACACTGGATACGACCAGCCTCCCTTACAAATATTTATACAAATCGATTGTCATTTCTTAAAGGAAAGATGTATACATCCAGGTTTTTTGGAACATAAGGGGAACATAATCACATTTTGATGGGTTTTGCATCTATGCAGGTGTTCTATTTATTACTCAAACCCAAATCTAATGTCTTGTGCACACTCCTGCACCAACAGAATATTTAACTTTTTTTTTCTACTGTTTTGGAAGATCTGTTGCTGTTAAATCTCGGCATGCTAAACACTACTCATTTTTTAACATCACATTTACAAACGTTGCTTGATCCAGTTTATTTGGATTGAAAACTTGTATGGGATCTATTATCCAGAATGCTTGGGACCTGGGGTTATTCAGATAAGATCTTCCTGTAATTTAAATCACCATACCTTAGGGTGATGGTCCACAGGGAGACTAGTCACCCACATTTAAATCTCGGCTAACACATGCGACTAATCTCCCTAAAATACCTTCCCAACCGCAATAAAGTGAACCGCCAGTGGAAAGGCATGTGTGTTGCTTTGTTTTCTGAAGTCGCACAAAGTTTCCTCCTGCAAAACAATTGTATTTATTTGATTGTATTACAATTATTTGAATGTATTACAAATTACATGCAGCGCTACATATAATGTGTGTTTAAAGGGACATTATAACCCCTTTTTCAACATTGGTGCAATAAATTGGGCTTGTGCTAACATTTTTGCCTATTTTTATTATAAAATATGGTTTAATATAGTTTTTATTTCTTGCTCTAAACAGGACAAAATTTGAAACTTAAACTTGCCATACTTGTAACCATACACGTTACAAGTATGGCAAGTTGCCAATATCTGTCGCCTCATCTTCCGCCTTACATGCATTGGAATTCGTACAAAACTTTCATACAATAATATTAGTGCGTGTACAGCCACCCTCTTCCTATTTCCAATGAGAAAAGTCAGACACTCCAGCAGCCTATTGAGAAGTCTCTGTATAAGTAAACCCCTCCCCCCAACCACAGCATGTTCTTTTTAGATAAAGAGTAGCTCATTATACAGCGTCTGCTAGTTTGTTTGACTTTGCTCTTTGGGACCAGGAAGTAGAATGCAGCTTTTTTTTTTTTCATTTTCAAAGAACAGGAAATAACAAAAACCCATAGATATTTCTCTATAAAAAGTATGTTTAGCACAAGTCTTTATTTATTGAACAAATGCTGACAAACAATTCTGTCCCTTTAATTTTCATTTATATGCCCTTATAAAGGTAATAATTACTGTTTGCTTATGCATTTCAGGGCGATTAACCTGTTCTGTTACTTGCTTGGTTTACAGCTTCTAGTAATTAAATTCCATCTGTAATGTAACCCCCCCCCCCCCCATATTGGGGTTTTCCTCCTCTCTAATTCTAACTTGCAGATTTAAATTTAGCAACCTGGTCATATTTGTTATTTGTGTGTTCACACCATCCTTTGCTCTCTTTATAGATAACCGTTATCAACCTTTTTTTTTTTTTTCTTTCTTTCAACATATTTAATTCATACTTTTGTCTTTATTTTTAGGCCTTCCAAGCACTCCCCGATTCATTGGATGAGATAGATGCTATGCTAAATGAAGAAAGAACTAGGGCCTCATGCTTCACAGGCTTAACTGCTTCAGTAGGTTGCTTCTGTTTTTTTCTCACAGTACTTACCCTCCTACGCTGTTTTAGAGCTCTTGGTAATAATAAGCTAGACAGCAGGAACAATATGCTTGAAATGCCAGGATTTGAATCTATTAGAATTTTAAGTAGAGACTTTAAGAAAGAACAGAACATACTGTTCTGTCACCAAAAAATACTGTGTATTATTTGATTTAGTTTCTGAAATATTTACTGCTAAAAGACAAACCATTGAGCATAGTAGATAACTTATTATGACACTATAATGCTGTTTAATCATTTCACCTTAACTATATTATTTCAGGTTGTAGAAGATTACAACAAACGAACAAAAGAAATAAAAGAAGTGACTGCTGAACTTGACAGAAAAAAACTCGAGTTGGAGAATTACAGGCAAAATATCTCACAGGTACAGCTAAGTTTACATTATTTCTTTTTGTGAATCAGCAAAGTGAGAATTCAGAGCAGCTGTTAGAGTAAAGCACAACAGTTGGGCAAGGGAAGTTCTTCTACTACATATATAGAATCTGTTACTTGGAATGCTTGGGACCAGGGTATTTTCTGTGATTTTGATCACCACATAAATGTACTAAAATTAAAGGGAAACTATTGTGAAAATCAAAACTTTACCTTACAGAATTAATAATCTTTCTAAATATAATAATAAAAATCTAAATTAATTAAATATTCTGCACAATTTCAGAAATAAGTAAAATTTTGATGGGTAGTTAGGTCTAATTATTGGTGGTTGGCTTCCTTTGCCTAGAAGATGTACTAGAGAGTTACCTAGCTCTAACCTAAATCCTGTCTCTCTGCATGCAGCTTTGAGTCAGTTTATTTTGTGAGAGTTCTAATATATCTTCGAGCCAAATACCCTCCCAGTTTATCAAAATCTGACTCTGATTCCTGCATGGTGGAAAAGTTACTTTATTATTTCAAAAACCTTGCAGAATTTTTAATTGATTATATTTAGAAGATTTCTTTCTTTAGAAGCTTATATATTAGATTTTTATTTTCAAAATACCTCTTTGCCACTAATATGGATTAATGCAGGATTTATATCCACCTTGTTGCTGGGTGCACTGTGTCAAACCCTTGCCAGGGTGAACCACTTACAAAACAAAAGTCACCAGCGCTCTTAAATATGCAAAAATCCATCTATATTGAAAAGATAAAAGATTTGCATTTGTAAGCTACAGATTATAGTGCAGGTTATATGAACATTGTCTCCCAAAATGACATTTTGTTGCCAGTTCCATTATAATTTCATTTTTGTTTATTATAATTATTATTTCTGTTTGTAGGTGAAGGAAAAGTGGCTCAATCCTTTAAGACAACTAGTAGAAAAAATAAATGACCAATTTAGCAGTTTTTTTAGTTCAATGCAATGCGTAGGTGAGGTGGATCTCCACACAGAAAATGAGGTATGTTTCCTATGAAGTATGTGTTATGGTATAAACACAATTTTCCCGAATTGCAGCTACTAAATAAAAATAAATAACTCATAGAAAACTTAATATACATACATATACATATGTTTATTAATTACCTCAAATTGTGCATTGTAGTTATTACCTCTGTTTTTGAGTTCTAAGAGATTTGACTAAATTGGAGAACTGGACAGCAAACTCACAAATTAAGATCAAAACGATGTTGAAAAATGCAAGGTTATGCACTGCACTGCTTAATTAAACATAAGTAACATAAGTAAGTTAAACACTTATGGAAGTATGTTAAGGGTTTTCCTAATTGAGAAGTATTTGGGGATTTTTGTGGATAACAAACTGTATAACTCTAGGCAATGTCATTAAGTAGCTTATAAGGGATAGACATTTCTGTCTTGCATTAAAAGGGCATTAATTCGAGGGGAGAAGAAAAATTTTGCCTCTTTATTGATCCCTGGTAAGGCCTTACCTTGAGCATGTAGTGCAATATTGGGCCCCAGTCCTTAATAAAGAGATTATAGAGCAGGAGAGAGTGAAGAGACTTTCAACTAACCTGGTAGAAAGAATAGAACCATTATATTATGAGAAAAACAAACAAAGTTGGGGTTGTTTTTTTTTTATGGGTAAATGGAGCTTGCTAGCGAAATACTGTACTTAACAGAAAAGAACAAGGAACCAGAAGCCACACCTTTAAGCTGGCCATACACGCACCGATAATATCGTACGAAACCTCGTTTCGTACGATATTCGGTGCTTGTATGGCATGCCGGCGAGTCGACCGATATCACAGGAAGCTGCTGATATCGGTCGACTCGCCGATCGGACCGGTTAAAAAATTTTAATCGGGCGCCATAGAAGGCACCTGACCAAAATCTGCCGTCAGGGCTGAATCGGCAGAAGGAGGTAGAAATCCTATTGTTTCTACCTCCTTATCTGCTGTTTCAGCCCTGAACGGTGTGTGGTGGATCTGAGATCGTCTGATCGCCACGTGTGTGGCCACCTTTAGACTTGAGGAACTGAACTTTTATTTGGAAGATGTCCTGCCAGGTGATGTTGTGATAGCAGATTCTATATAAAGGTGCCCATACACTACCACCTACGGGTGGGCGATATCAGGTAGCAAGGGAGCTCAATTACATTTGAGCTTATGGGGCAGTCGGTTCGGGGACCGCATCAACGAGCCGATTTTCTAACCTGGCCGATCGAGATCTGGCCAATTTCAGGCCAGATATCGGTCGGCCAGGCAGCTCTGTTCTGCCCATACACGGGCCGATTAGCTGCCGAATCGGTCCAAGGGACCGATATCGGCAGCTATAGTCGGCCCGTGTATGGGGACCTTAAGAATTATTCAAGAAGACACTGAAACCTTTAGGACAAGTATGCTGGACTGGTGCTCCTGCTAGGATAAAACTGCACCGGCACTGGCGCCCACGTCTTCCTACCTTTGTTCCTTTGCTAATTAGCACATGCGCAGTAGAGTAGATCTTGGATTTCTTACAATTGAGTGCTATTCTGATATCTACTGGGAGTTGCTATCTTGCTCCCTTCCTATTGTTCCTGCTGATGGGCTGCTGGGAGGGGGTGATATCACTCCAACTTGCAGTGCAGCAGTAAAATGTGACTGACGTTTATCAGAGTACAGGTCACATGGCTGTGGCACCCTGGGAAATGAAGAATATGGGTAGCCCCATGTGAAATTTCATTAAATATGTTTGCGTTTTGAAAAACTGATTTCAATGCAGGATTCTGTTGTAGAAACTCTAACTGATGCGTTTTGAAAAAAACATGTTTTCCAAGGACTGGTTTCTGCTAGGAAAGAGGACAATGTATAGCACCTGCTGTTTTCCTTTATTGTACTGTTTTTTGAATGGTTTCCATAGAATATCTTTGTGTTGTGTAGGTGAATACAAAAATGCAGGTGACAAATTTTTAGAAATTGATATAGTAAAGAGATATTAACCCTGTTTACTGTTGCGCTTAACAGGAGGATTATGATAAGTATGGAATCCGAATTCGTGTGAAGTTTCGAAGTAGCACACAACTGCATGAACTAACTCCGCATCATCAGAGTGGAGGAGAACGCAGTGTTTCTACAATGCTTTATCTAATGGCCCTTCAAGAGCTTAACAGATGCCCATTCAGAGTCGTAGATGAAATAAATCAGGTACTAAGAAAATAATTAATTGACGGTTATATCAATTTTGGCATTGAATAGTTATTTATAATATCCTTTTAAGCCTACCATACAAAATGCCAAGCAAGCCAGTCTTTGCTTTATTTGGCCACCTGTGTAGTTAGACATATAAAGCTTAGCCAGACATTTGGCCCTTGAGCCAAGATTGTATTAAGCAGATACCTATTGAAAAGGGATTTTGTTGGCCACATACATAGTTTTGGAGATATGGAATAAGAACTGGTAGCTGTGGGTCCTTTAAATAAAAACCTTTACCAATAACTACTTTTTCTTGCCATCTTTTTTTGTATTTTAAGGGAATGGACCCAGTAAATGAAAGAAGAGTTTTTGAAATGGTTGTTAAGACAGCTTGCAAAGAAAACACTTCTCAATATTTCTTCATTACACCAAAGGTAACATTGAACATTAAGTTAAACATGGCTTGTTAGTGTTTTGTTTATATTACATACAATAGATTTTGATAACAACAAAAATCCAATAGCACATTGATAAATTGTCAAAGGTTGAAAAAGTGTTTATTTAGACCAGGGGTGTCAAACTCAGTCACATAAGGGGGCCGAAATCTAAAACACAGGCTAAGTCGTGGGCCAAATTTTTTGTTATTAT
The DNA here is from genome assembly GCF_000004195.4 of Xenopus tropicalis. NCBI lineage: Eukaryota > Metazoa > Chordata > Amphibia > Anura > Pipidae > Xenopus > Xenopus tropicalis. Next base: position 129,821,266 of record NC_030677.2, read on the forward strand.
ACTTAGTAAGATACTATATTGATCACAATGTGTAAAAAACGGAGTAAGACATTACCGGTGATGTTGCTCATAGCAGCCAATAGATGCTTTGCTACTGTTGAAATCTGATTACTGATTGGATGCCTTGGGCAACATTACTGGTAATGCTTCACTCCACTTTTTACACAGCATGATAAATATACCGCTTAGTCTTAGTTACTAAGTGAGGAAAATGGAAATTGATCAGGCTGGATGGTCAGACACACTCACCAAGGGCCACATAAAACAGCCAGGTGGGCCGGATTTGGCCCCCGGGCCTTGTGTTTGACATATATGATTTAGACCAATGCATCCTGATGCAGACAAGGTTTCAGGCCCCTCTGAGCCCTTTACCCAACCTGACTGTGACAGATGACTTGGCAAATTAATTGCTTTGCCTGTAGGTATTTTCAAATGTTCTTATGCAAACCGTAACATATGTTGATTGTAGTCACAAACCAGAACATTCCTTCTAGTAACCTTGTTCTTTTACAGCATTTTCCATGGTTAGATTGGCTGTCTCTGTATCAGGCATCTGATTGGGTCATGCTTTACCTAAATTATATTTACTTTTCAACTACATATTTCAAAAATATGGGGACTGGGCTAATGGTTTACCCATCCTTCACAGCTATAGGCAGCAAAGGGCAGTTGAGAAGTGATAGGACACTTTCACTGTGCCAACCAAACATAAAAGTGTAAGTTCAGCCTCTGTATTTGACTGACTTGGCCCTACCTCACAAATACAGTGGTGTGAAAAACTATTTGCCCCCTTCCTGATTTCTTATTCTTTTGCATGTTTGTCACACTTAAATGTTTCTGCTCATCAAAAACCGTTAACTATTAGTCAAAGATAACATAATTGAACACAAAATGCAGTTTTTAAATGAAGGTTTACGTTATTAAGGGAGAAAAAAAACTCCAAATCTACATGGCCCTGTGTGAAAAAGTGATTGCCCCCCTTGTTAAAAAATAACTTAACTGTGGTTTATCAATTTCAATTTTCAATTTCAATATCAATTTCTGTAGTCACCCCCAGGCCTGATTACTGCCACACCTGTTTCAATCAAGAAATCACTTAAATAGGAGCTACCTGACACAGAGAAGTAGACCAAAAGCTAGACATCATGCCAAGATCCAAAGAAATTGAGGAACAAATGAGAACAAAAGTAATTGAGATCTATCAGTCTGGTAAAAGTTATAAAGCCATTTCTAAAGCTTTGGGACTCCAGCGAACCACAGTGAGAGCCATTATCCACAAATGGCAAAAACATGGAACAGTGGTGAACCTTCCCAGGAGTGGCCGGCCGACCAAAATTACCCCAAGAGCGCAGAGACAACTCATCCGAGAGGCCACAAAAGACCCCAGGACAACATCTAAAGAACTGCAGGCCTCACTTGCCTCAATTAAGGTCAGTGTTCACGACTGCACCATAAGAAAGAGACTGGGCAAAAACGGCCTGCATGGCAGATTTCCAAGGCGCAAACCACTTTTAAGCAAAAAGAACATTATGGCTCGTCTCAATTTTGCTAAAAAACATCTCAATGATTGCCAAGACTTTTGGGAAAATATCTTGTGGACCGACGAGACAAAAGTTGAACTTTTTGGAAGGTGCGTGTCCCGTTACATCTGGCGTAAAAGTAACACAGCATTTCAGAAAAAGAACATCATATCAACAGTAAAATATGGTGGCGGTAGTGTGATGGTCTGGGGTTGTTTTGCTGCTTCAGGACCTGGAAGGCTTGCTGTGATAGATGGAACCATGAATTCTACTGTCTACCAAAAAATCCTGAAGGAGAATGTCCGGCCATCTGTTCGTCAACTCAAGCTGAAGCGATCTTGGGTGCTGCAGCAGGACAATGACCCAAAACACACCAGCAAATCCACCTCTGAATGGCTGAAGAAGAACAAAATGAAGACTTTGGAGTGGCCTAGTCAAAGTCCTGACCTGAATCCTATTGAGATATTGTGGCATGACCTTAAAAATGCGGTTCATGCTAGAAAACCCTCAAATAAAGCTGAATTACAACAATTCTGCAAAGATGAGTGGGCCAAAATTCCTCCAGAGTGCTGTAAAAGACTCGTTGCAAGTTATCGCAAACGCTTGATTGCAGTTATTGCTGCTAAGGGTGGCCCAACCAGTTATTAGGTTCAGGGGGCAATTACTTTTTCACACAGGGCCATGTAGGTTTGGATTTTTTTTCTCTCTAAATAATAAAAACCCTCATTTAAAAACTGCATTTTGTGTTTACTTGTGTTATCTTTGACTAATAGTTAAATGTGTTTGATGATCAGAAACATTTTGTGTGACAAATATGCAAAAGAATAAGAAATCAGGAAGGGGGCAAATAGTTTTTCACACCACTGTATATAAATAGACCTGAACGAAGATCATATAGGGTCTTCCGGAAGAACACAGAGCAAGACCTTAGTTGTCTTTAAGATAAGTTATTCAAGAGACAGACTGCAACATTTTTGAATGCCAGATATAAGACCTTGCTATTGTGATCATCAGAGGAGGTTAGTATAACCTACTAGTATAACCTACTTCAGTCAGCTGCATTAGTTAGAAATTGGTTGCTGCAAAATTGTTCCAGATTTTCTAATGTTTCTTGGAGTAACTTGCATTTAACATAACAAATGTGTATGTAATAAAAGGCACTAAGTAACCCATAGCAACCAATAAAATGTTTGCTTTTGGTGACCAATAAATTCTATATGCTGATTGGTTGCTGGATTACTGCTGCTGGGCAAACATAGTGCCTGTTTGTATTGTATTGAGAGAAGTAACATTTTGTACTTTTTTGCCAAACATTTAATTCTATACAAATAGTTTAAATTCTCTAATTGTTATATCTGATATTTGTTTATCTTTGGAACTGAAAAAGAGAACATGTTTATAAGATTACTTGGGCTTTTTTATTTTTAAATTTAGTGCATGGAAGTAAAATAACACTCATCTGCCTTTGAAATTTCTTTCTTCTCCAGCTGCTCCAGAATCTTACCTATGCAGAAAAAATGACTGTATTGTTTGTTTATAATGGACCATACATGCTGGAACCCACAAAATGGAATTTGAAAGCATTCCATAGAAGGCGGAGACGAGTTGCAGCGGTGGATCAATAAGTGTGCTGTTTCATTTTAGTTTTCTTTTAAAGCACAAGATGGCTTTGTGCAATGACCATGTGCCAAATGTGTATCCTGCAAATGCTAAATAGCAAAAAAACATTCTTTCTCTGGCTTTCTACTTATAAAATATATTTATGCCTGTCATCTTGTATATTTTCTTGTAATTTAGAACTACAGAACATTTATAATATAGCATTGTTAACTTTTTTTTTTTTTTTTTTTACTTTTAGTACAGTGGTTTCCAAACTCTGGTACTGATGCTCTTTCGGTACCTGAGGCAGCAGGGCCCAGACTTAAGGTGCAGATATTTGAGAGATATGCCTATGTAATCTTCAGAATACTGCTGAAAGCTTAGTATGGAGTTCGAAGAGTGGTTTTTCGGGGGAACATATATACATATATATTGGTGTATGACATAGCAGTGTAACTTGCTATGACCACACAAGGTTCAAACTCCATGGCGTGCTTGAACTGAAAGTCTGGCAGCTACAGAATAAGCATAATGCCCATTTTTTCCCCTTTAATGAAGTTGAACAACTTAAAGAAGGAAAGGTACAATCACTAGGGGGTGCCAAAATGTTAGGCTTCCCCAAAAGATTGTAATTAGGGATGCATTTAATCTGAAAAATTGTAACTTTTGCCACATTAACGCGGAAGTTGAACATTTTTCATCATGCGGTTCTTTTTGTGCCTCTGGTACCTCAGTTTGTATACGCAAATTAGGATTTGGTTCAGTATTCAGCCAAATCTTTCACAAAGGATTCAGGGTTTGGCTGAATCCCAAAATAGTGGATTCGGTGTAACCCTAATTGTTATCACTTACCTGATACCCTGGGTCAGTGCTCCTATTAGCAGGAAACTACACCGGCCTGGGGTTCCTACAAGCAAGTGATCCTCTTCCTTCTACACGCCACATGTGCAGTAGAGTGAAAAGTTGAAGTTTAACATAAAAGCTGTCTTTTTTTTTTTTTTTTTTTTTACTCTACTGCGCATGCGTCAGCTCCGGGATAGCAAACAAAGAAGGTAGATGGAAGAGGATCCCTTGTGCGCAGGTACCCCGGGCCAGTTCTGTGTTTTGCTTTCAAGGAGCACCAGCCTGGGGTGCCAGGAAAATACCCCCACCCCCATTATTGCACCGTACCTTTTTCTTTGAAGATATGTTGTTAAATTCCCTAATATATGTATATTTGGAAAACTTTAGCTTTAGATTTCTTTCTTGAACTGATTTTTTTTTTTTTTTTTGTATCTTAAAAATAGTTTTCAATATATTAAAATGTGATAATTTGCAAATATTAAAATAGAATTACTCGCTGTTGATAAATTTTGGCTCCAATTCTTTTTAGTATACACAGAATATTTACTAATTAAACATGAAGCATGTGTTTAGAGAGTATCCAGTTTAACACTGAAAAGCAGATGCTGTTTAACCTTTCAAGTGCCAGCAGAATTTCACTTTTCAGTAACACAAATTGCCAGACAGTTTTTTTGAACATTTTGTACTCTCTGATTTTAGGGGCATTTCCTGGGGTGGTTAGTTTAGGTAGGAAAACTATACATTTGTTTTTTTCAGGAGAACCTGATCTTTCCAAATCAGCCTGAGTTTTTGTGTATTTCCATTTCTGGAACAAAAAAAAAATTGCTATTTTTTACTTTGATATGGGGATTTATACCAAAAAAATATTTAATTTTATGGACAAAAATTCAACTCATGTCTCCAGAACGTGCCAATACCTGATATGTATAGTTTTATGGAGATTTCTGATTTATAGATTAAAAACTCCCTGCAGTAAATTACCACATTTTCAAAGCACTACAGCAGAATACGGCATACTTCAGATTTCAAAACCAAAAATCCTGGAACATTAGGTTTACCCCAGGAAACCATATATTTTTGAAAAGTACACATTCTGCCGAAAAAAAACCCATCATAAATATGAACGCCAAAGGTTCACTGAACAGTTTGATGCCCATTGTGTATAGGATTACCAAAGTATCTGGCATTTAGAGACCCCAAAAGGAAATTAGTGCATACGTATTTCGTGGTGTATTTTTCAACTACCAAAAAAAATATACCGCCTGTGCTAAATGTAGCAATGTTTTTGTAATTTCTGAATATTGTTTCAAAGGTTGAAATTTACCATCATTATATGCCCCAGATTTTGTAATGTTCCAACATAAAACATTGTAAATATGAATGCCATGCGCCTACTGAACAGTTTGATGCACAGCATGCATAACTTTACCAAACTGTGTGGCGTATAGAGGCACAAAAATGAAAATAGTGCATATGAATTTTCATGTCTGACATGCTGCTGCAATATAAGCTCCCGGTATGTGTATTATGTGCCATAAGCTCCCCTAACTGTACGGAGACCCTAGGAATCCATATACTATTCCAGAAAGTGCTGACAGCAGCTGGCATGTAGTTTGCACATGCCTGCTTTTGCCTAGGAGCCCCTAGGTGATTATGCCCAAGGGCCCACTTGATCCCCACCTCTGCTCCATGCCTAGTGGCACTTATAACCCTATATAGTTTTCCCCACCAGAGGGTGCAGGTTAATAGACCCCCCCCACTCCAGTTGGGGAAAACAATAGTTTAAAATGGCCCCTGCCAGTGCTAGGCTACCTGCACCAGTAGGGAGCTTGCGGTGTGGGCGGCCATGTTGTTTGGCATGCATGCACATAACGAACGAATCTCCACCGCTCAATCATTATGCCCATGTACCTGACGTAGGAGCAGTGGATGTGACTCACATACCTGCACATAATAGCACTTGCTCCTTATGCGCATACATGTGTCATATCATGGCTGTCTGCTCCAGATGAAGCTAATTAGATGTGCATCTTTTTTTTTTTTTTTTTTGTGCTTAAGGGTAATTTCACACAGCATTTTCTCCACTGATATTAATTATCCACTGGTATAAACCCAAAAATAAAGATTTGCCTATTTTAGCCATTCTCTGCATTGGTGGTTCTGACTGTTGAAACAGTATTGTATACAAGGTGCAGTATTTGGCTTTCAAAGAATATTTTGTGAATCAGTATCTTTAGCGGAAGAAGGAGGCAAAGCAAACTTAGCTGAATTTGTACAGTTCAGGCACCTGGAGTCAATGTGTGGTCTGAGGTCAGTGCAACACTAGGCAAGCACCATACTGTGCCATAGCTCTGTGTACAAGGTATCTTTCACAGAAGCAATGTATTTTAATCTGTTTTCCAGATTACTGTTATGAATGTTTTATTCATAACTCATAATTCTCATCTTTTTTTAAAGAATGTTTGGTTTAGTCGAGAGAGGCAAGTTTTTTTTTTTTAGAAGAGAACTGTGTATATTTAACCATTTTTGGGTGTTTTACTTTCTGCTCATCTGTCTAATAAATACAAACTTTGAAAAAAATGAATTAGAAATACAGGCCAAAACATTGGACGGTGTAAGTAGGTCCTATTGAACCTATGGCAGCTATTCACCTATATGTATATTCCTTAGCTGACACCATTGAAGAGAGACTTCTTTAGAGGTACAATGTCCTTTCTTCTTTAAACTCAGGTTCCAAGGCTGTGGGCTTGGAGAAACATTCATGTACAGGACGTGTATATGTACACCGCAGCTCATGGATGGGCACAATTTCAAGATCTGCAACTAGAATAACACAATAAACACAAACAGCTGTATGTCTGAAAGCTAAAAGATAACTTGATCAGTGGATTTTGTACCTAACAGGACTGACTTACCCTCTGTAAAAATTTTCCCTGCCGCTGTCATGTCAGTGTTCTTGTAGTAGCACAAGGCCTGCAGGAGGCACCCAAATCAAAGAAAAGGTTGACACAAATTCGGAAAGGATCTACATACTCATTCTGTGATGACTAAACTAGATGTGTGGTGCCAAAAGGAAAATCTCTCACCGGGGTTCCCCCTAGAAGAACTGGAATTTCAGGTGTTCACTACAACCTTATGTTCAGGCTGAGCAGCCTCACTAGGAACAAAGTATTCTCATGTCAATGGCAGGGCTATTAGCTACCTTTAAATATTAAAGAAAGTGCAGTAAAAAGCTTTCATTGCCTTCACTTTAGAAATGAGAGGGGTAATTATCATTATTCCTCACTGACAAAAGAGAAGGCCACTGCTACCCAAATAGCCTTAGAATCTTTACTGAAAGTTCTAAGAAACCTGGGTTAGTTATCCTTGGAGCAGAGCAATACCATTCTGGATCATTTTTATTTAGTCCCATAGCTATTTTTTGTGTAGGTTACAGTTATAATTCAAATTATGTTTTATTGAGGTAATGTATTACTAAACACACATACATTATCAAAACACAGTACATTCACCTTGCTGTGCAAGGGGGTCATTTGATTTTAACCACGGCGCTGCATGGTGTTTATATGCCTGATCTGTGTTTGACTTTCCTCTTTCCTTTAAAGACAAATAAGTTAGTTCATGCAATCATCATTTTAGATTTTAAAGTCCATAGTGGCAGACACTGAGTGCCAAATAGCATTTGCCAGAATCCACAGATTGCCAGTCTGGGCCTGATGATGATATAGTAAAGCATTGCATATATGTGTTGACCAGGACCACACCCCTAAATGCATTGAAGCAACTGCCATGTGATTGGTTGATTAGATAATTGCATTAATGAGAAATTGAATAGGTGTTCCTAATAAACCTTTAGGTGAGTGTATAGTGGCCCAGTACCTGTTGTCCATCAACCCAGCATAAAATGGCACTAACAAATGGCTGGAACCTCTTGCATAAAATAGGGCTGTTACCCACAGCCAGCCACCAGTATAAACCAACACTATGGGGCTGATTTACTAAGACACGAATTCCGACCGAATTGGAAAAATTCCGATTGGAAAACGAACATTTTGCGACTTTTTCGTATTTTTTGCGATTTTTTCGGCGCCTTTACGACTTTTCGGAAATTATCGCGACTTTTTCGTTACCAATACGATTTGCACGAAAAAACGCGAGTTTTTCGTAGCCATTCTGAAAGTTGCGATTTTTTCATAGCGTTAAAACTTGCACGAAAAGTTGCGCTTTTTTCGTAGCGTTAAAACTTAAAAGGCGCGACGTTTTGCGCAAGTTTTAACACTACGAAAAAATCGCAACTTTTTACGCAAGTTTTAACGCTACGAAAAAATCGCAACTTTCGGAATGGCTACGAAAAACTTGCGTTTTTCTGCAAAAATCGTATTGGTAACGAAAAAGTCGCGCTAATTTTCCGAAAAAATCGCAAAATACCGATCATTACGAAAAAAACGCAATCGGACGCATTCGGCCCGTTCGTGAGTAAGTAAATGGGCCCCTATGACACTTTGGCAAGCCCAGTAGGTGACACCCAGCACACTGCACCGCCTTTATGCTGCTGTCACTTATGCTACAGCCAAACTTTATTGCACTGGTGGTGCATCATTTTCCTGCTGCCTTCTAAAATGTATGTCTGATCTCTTAATGTTTTAGAGATATTTATTATTGTATTAGGGTGCAGTGAAACAGTGAAACAATTGCATCAGCCTGATATCACCTACCTCAAGGTAGTCATACAGTGAAAGATCTGCTCATTAGTGAGGTTGCTAAACAAATGGATCACTGTGTGGCCACCTTGAGCTGGGTAACATCAGGTTGATCGAATTGTTTTGCCACCCTAATACTCCAAAGGCCAAACGATTGAATTATAGTTGCTGATATGCGTGCGGGCCATCCTTCCAGCAGACGAGAACATCCACTCAGATTAAAAGAAAAGAGGTTAATCCGTGGATAGTTGCAATTGCCATCTTGGAGTCAGGAAGGCCTCCCCCCCCCCCTCGAGGCAAAGTGGAGAGGCTTCAGATGGGTTTTTTGCATCTCTCTGGATCAGCTACTAGATGTTGATAGAGGTGTGTCTTTTTTCAACCTAATTTACTATGTTACTATGACATTAGGGGGACAGAAGAGGCAGATGCCTTGGGTGCTTAAACATTGGTGGCACAGTCAACCATGCCTCTTCTTGCTTACCCCTCCAGTTCTTGGTTTATATTTAAATTTGCTCAGCAGGATACTCCAAATAAGGCAGGGGGGGTTGCATATATTGCCACAAAAATCAGGAGCAGGAAGCTTATTTGGATTTAAGAGAACTAAGTGCTTCCCGCTGTGAACAAGACATTTTCACAAAGCAGGGGTGCTGAGTGTGGGAGGGTGAAGATAGAGTTGCTGAAAATAGAGGGAAAGGGTTTAGGAGGCTGAGGGCAGAGTTGTCAAGTGAGGCAGGGTTGGAGTTTGGGTCAGTTTGCATTGGGGCGCTCTTAGGACATCTGGCCAGATATTGGTCGGGCAGGCCCTCTGGAGGGGCCCATACACAAGCCAATAAGTTCCAGACTCGGTCCTTCAACAACTTTTATTGGCCCATGTATAGCCACTTTTACACGAAAACGATGTTGTAGTTGCAAAAATATTTCTTAAACCACACATTTAAAGGCCAAATTATATTAATGATGATTTCATACAAGTAACTTTTGACTTCCAAAGTCCATGGGCTTTTAGCATGTGCTCTGCTTGTACAGGGCTTTAAATATCAGTTGTGCTGAGGATCACTTTTACTGAAATTAAAGCTACGATGAGGTAGGTGTTGGTGCACCTACGTAATTCTTACAATATAGTTGAAACACACACAAAATAACTTTAATCTAGATCACATTTCCCCTAGTACTACACATCTACGTTATACAGACTAAGCTATGGAGATCCAAATTACAGTAACACCCCTTATCCCCAGGACGTTCAGCATAACAGGTCCCACACCAATATAATTACCAAAGTCATCCCTTTTTCTGTTTATCTTAAATAACAATGCTGAAAATTTTCATAATGTTTACAAAATTAAAAAGTATAAATAACCTTAATGAAGAACAAAATGTACATATTGTAGCCCTGCACAAAAGTATTAAACCTGCCAAGTTAGTCTGCTTAAAGGAAAACTATACCCCCAGAATGAATACTTAGCCAACAGAGAGTTTATATCATGTTAAGAGAATCTCACCAAACTGGAAAATATATATCAGTAAATATTAGACTTTTACATCCTTTCCTTTGAGTAAAAAGTAGGGAGGCGCCGAATCCCGGCATTTTTTTGAGGATTCGATTTCGGGCGGATCCACCGTCCCCGGCGAACCGAATCCAAATCCTAATTAGCATAAATTAGCATATGCTAATTAGCATCCGGAAAGGGTTAACTGGTCAGGTGAGAATAAATTTGCAGCGCACACCAATTTTTAGCCCCTTCGGATCCTAGTTACCATATGTTAATTAGGATTTGGTTTGGGATTCGGCCGAATCCTTCATAGTGGGTTCGGGGTTTGGCCAAACCCAAAAAAGTGGGTTAAAACATTAATGGTGATGTTGCTCATAGCAGCCAATCAGATGCTTTGCTTCGGTTTTCTAACTGTTGAAATCTAATTGTTGATTGGTTGCCCTGGGCAACATCACCGGTAATGCTTCACACTTTAAACATAGAATGATAAATATACCCCTGAGTGATGGGCTGTGTGCTCCCTCAGAGATCACATGACCAGAAATAATGCAGCTCTAACTGTAACAGGAAGAAGTGTGGAAGCAAAAGGCAGATCTCTGTCCATTAATTGGCTGATGAGGCCTAGCATGTATGTGTGCCTTGGCTTGTTTGTGTGCACTGTGAATCCTAGGATCCCAGGAGGCGGCCCTTAATGCTTAAAATGGCAAATTTCTATTTAGGAGTAACCAATAGCACATACTACTAAAAAAAGGTCTATTTTTATGAAAATGGATTATTTAGATAAAGCAGGGTTTTACATATGAGCTTGTTTATTCAGTATATTTTTATAGAGACCTACATTGTTTGAGGGTATAGTTTTTCTTTAATTTTTTTTTTAATGAGATTTTTGATGTAGAAATTGCCCAGTTGTAACTTGACTTCATCCACAGAATATACCCAATTATAGTGTGCAATTTTGTGAAGTCCTAGAGCATTTAACCTATGTATATACACATGTTGTCATACAGAATGGTAAAATCTGTGACACAGTTCTGGCTTTGGCCAGGCAGTAAGTACAGAGATCTCTGGGTGCTGCACCTCTAGGCGTTTGCTAGAATGACACCCACTTAAATGTTGTGTAACTGCACTCCCATGTATCACATGCATGCCACCACTTGCATCTCAGGCACAAGTCATACCTAGTTGCTTACAGTGTACTACGTAAATGAAGACCTTTGCATTTTCACTATATGATGGAAGATATTGCACCTGACTATGGTGAGCACAACTATGATGGAATTCTGGGAACAATTAGTACCTTGCCGGTAAATAGCATGGCGACATGCACATTTGCTGAACTTTGCAGTCCTGCAGTCAATGAATCTTTTAAACAATAAGGATCATCTTATTTAAATGTCTGTGCCAGTGATCAAGAAGTAGGGGATCCCTATCAAGCCAGTATGGCTCAAATTAGGCCTCATGGCTTCATGACCTCTAAACCAGTGTTTTTCAACCTTTTTTGGGCAAAGGCACACTTGTTTCATGAAAAAAATCACGAGGCACACCACCATTAGAAAATGTTCAAAAATTTAACTCTGTGCCTATATTGACTATATATAAAGTAATTCTCTTGAATAGGAATCAAATAAACACAAAAAGTATTTTCCGGGACATTTTCTCCACAAACCCCACCCCCCCCCCCACTGATTTTTTTATTTTTTTTTTATACACACAAAAATTTTATATTATATATATATATTATTATTAATTGTTTTCTTACATGTCAGGCTGCGGCATCCAGGGGTGTCCCGGGATTGTCCTCCGGTGGGGAGTAGGGCGGCTGTGCATGGGCCTGGCCCCTGGTGGATCTGGTCTGTCGGGGCAGGGCCTGGGCAGTTGCTCCCCCCGGTCGGGTTGTGCCAGGGCAGGATAGTGCTGCCTCTCCTCTCTGGTTGCTCCGCCCTCCTGGATCCGATGCCGGATGACGTCACAGGCAGTGACGATTTCCGGGCATCAGGGAGCCAGGAAGTGGAAGGTGTCCCAGAGGGGACCGTGGGAGTCTTGTCTTCACCTACGGCACACCAGGCAACATCTCTAGCACACTAGTGTGCCGCGGAACAGCGGTTGAAAAACGCTGCTCTAAACTCATATCTTGCTCCCTAATTCTCTAAAGCAGATATACAATCCCCTTAGTCCTTAGGATCAGTTTAGCCTATGTTAACATAGGTTGCCAAATCAAGGTGAGACAATCTCAGGATCAGCACTTATTAGATGATTCTAACAGAAGCCATTAATGCTGAACACACTCTCTACAGCTACCAACAAGTTTCTGTTAACTAACTTGTACCCAGGTCTAAAGCAGTGAGACCTCTAGTGGCTAAATCTAACACATATTGCTACAGCCTAGACTAAAGGTGAACATATACTTGCTGATATTTCTACTGTATTTGACTTGATTGAAGTGGCCATTCTTACAGTTGATAGTTCCATTCTTTTCACCTGATATTCTGAAAGTTCAGAACTTGACAAAATAATCAGGAGCTTCTGCTCCTCCACTTCTTAATCTGTAGATTCACCCCCCACCCCCCCTGATGAAATGTTTAGATTATTGGTGGTCAAACAGGATTGTTTGTTGAGATGCCCCCCTGACAAAAAAAGATAGTATTGAAGTATAGTAGATCTTTTGGGTGACAGACTTGTAGATTCCTTATTGCTTTATTTAACCATCTGCTTCTTTGGGGACACGTCAACATGTACTAACTTGTTAGTGCCTTTTTATAGCAATGTCAGATGGGGAACTTTGTTACCTGGAGAAAATCTGGGCTCCCTGCAGGTGACAAAGCTTCCAAAATACCTGTGCATGTGGGAATCACTGGGGTTAAAACCAGCAACATAACTCTATTGTGCCTGGCACCCTTTAAAAAAATATCTTCGGGGGGCCCCGCACACACAGTCAAGCCTACCTGAACCCTCTCCCCCACCCTCATGTCTCCAGCTCCTATCCGGCTATCAGGAAGAAGAGGGGGCTGGGGAGGGGGGGCTTTCTATACTATGGACGAAGCAGACCCTCCCCCACAACCACAGGGTCTGCTTTTTCTATAGTTACACCATAGGGTAAAACAGTTGAATAGCTTAATTGATGTAATTTAACTTTTATTTGACAGATTTACCTCCAGCAATTCCTACTTGCTGCAATTTCGCAAAAGAGTTTCGTCACCCATGAGGAGCGCAGATTTGCACATGGGCAGTAACATACAGCAACCAATCAGATTTTTACTTTTATTGTTCTACAGCACCTGCAGTTAGCTAAAAAAGTTAATCGGTGATTGGTTGCTATAAGGGTCTCTTGAGGTGTAAATTTGCCCAGTTTAGTAAACGAGCCCCAGTAAACCCAAAAAAAGTACCCATATATAAAGTCAAGCCATTTATATAAAGGCAGAAAGGCCCTTTTCTATAGTGTCTGACACTTCATCTATTTATATACTGTTATTGCTAAAAATGTCCATATCGGAGCCTGGTCACATTCACCTTTCATTTATCTGCAGTGAACCTTTTTCTGTTATTTCTGTACCCGTTATTTTTAACCTATAGTTTGGGACCCAAACTTTGCTATTTAGAGCGGCGTTTAGCATGAGGTCCAATGATCGGCTTTAATACAGTGACGTTTTCTTTCTTTAGTAATACAGAAAGTGATTCATTCAATGCTGAGGCTTGGGTCTTGTCAAAAATGGGTTAAGAAACCTGCTCTGCCCAGCCCAGCCGAGCTCCCAGTTCTTGCACTCTTAGTGAGGAAATGTCTAGCTCTAACTGAACAGCTGTACATAGCTCATTGTAATGAATGTTTTATTTATAATGGCCCTCTGGTGTCTGTCCCTCAGTCCATTTCAACTGATATACCTCTAATACTTGTGCCCTAATGTTATGGGCCACGGGGGTTAATTTCTACAATAGTAAAAGCTCTTATGCAATATGCATTGCATCCGCTGCCCTGATATGAACCAGTTGGCTACTGTTTTTTTTTAGCAGAAGATTATTCTGACATCAGCGTTCCTATAAAAATTCTCTATAACATATTCCTGAGTTGCAACTATTAAAGGGTGATTTATAAAAGGTTTGACTTTTTTTTTCTCGATTCGATTTTTTTGCGCTTAAGAAACTGGAAGTTATGCTTCAAAAATTCTAATGTCTGGTATTTATTAAGTGCAAAAAACCTGAATGTAAAAATTTGCCATGTAAAAGCTTGTGAGTTTCTATAGCAGTCAATGGGAGTTGTCCTGGGCAAAGGCAAGCCATATTCTAAAACTCAAATTTTTGAGTTTTTAGAGCTCGTAAACGAGAAAAATCCGGGATATTCAAGTTTTTTATTCAAATAACTTTTCCTTATTAATAAATAAGTGACCATTAGATATGCAAGTTAATTTGATTTAGAAAAACAAACTCGAAAACTGATAAATAACCCCATTAATATCAATTGCATAGTTTTCATGTTAAGTCGAACGTTCTGTACCTTGGATTTTATTTATTGAATTTTTCTTCTTTCATGGAATCCTATAGCTTCCAGTATCGCATTATTAAAGCAGAAGGAAAGGTAAAAACTAAGTAAGCTTTATCAGAAAGGTCTATGTAAATACAGCCATAAGCACTCGCAGAAACGCTGCAGAGAGTCCTCTGTCAAAAGAAACACAGGATTTCCTTTTTTTCTTTTGTGTAAACATGTTCTTCGGTATCTGACTTCCTCTCTCAGGAAAATCCTTCAGGGCTCCGGCACGAGTCTGCTCCGTTTGCTCCTCTATCCCTCCCCCTCCCATCAGAATTTGCTCCCCTGTCCCATCTGTGTAATGTTAGCTAACAGCAGCTAGAGCTGCAGCAGGAAGCTACTGAGACCAAACTAAAATGGCAGCTGCTATCTT
The DNA here is from genome assembly GCF_000004195.4 of Xenopus tropicalis. NCBI lineage: Eukaryota > Metazoa > Chordata > Amphibia > Anura > Pipidae > Xenopus > Xenopus tropicalis. Next base: position 129,836,310 of record NC_030677.2, read on the forward strand.
AAACAGAGGAAGCTTCTAGGGCTGTTTACTCAGGTATGGTAATTCTTTCTGCAGAATAAATATGGCGTTCTAGCTTGCACTATTGTGACTAATTTATTGGCAATAAAATTCCAAAATGCTTTCCCTTCCCTTTTAAATACACTAAGCACTGGCTAAATGGTATTTAGTTTACCATTGATTGGGCGTTCAAAAGAATTTGCCATTTACCGGCTTTTCCAGCCATGTTTGAGGGCTTCACTTCCCTACAGTGGTTCTTGTAAGTATCTATTTTGTGTATATAATGTTTGTGATAAAGAAGCACAGGTATGCAACCTATTATCCAGAATCCTCAGGACCTAGGGGTCTTTTCGAAATTTAGATCTCCATGCCTTATATCTACTAAAAATTAATCTAGGCATTGTTTTGCTTCAAATAAGGATTAAATATATGTTAGCTATAGCGATCAAGTACAAGGTACTGTTTTATTGTTATAGAGAAAAAGGAATGGATTTTTAAAAATATTAATTATTTTTATTAGTCTATGGGAGATGACTTTTTTGTAATTCGGAGCTTTCTGGATAACAGGTTTCCAGATAATGGATCCCATACTAGTACTAACCCTTTCTTGGCATTCTCTAAGTACCTTTAATTGACAATAGAAAGACAACATTATTATCAATGTTTTTTATTGGAACAATTTATATACACTTGTACAAAATGGGTACACGTACCCTTTTTTTAAACAATTCCATTTGCTTTCCAAACCCAAAAGACAGCACAAATAACTTATGAAACTATACAAAAATTGTAAAAATCAAACAGTTGCAGAAATGAATATGTTACAAAATTGCAAGTATTTTTCCTGCATTTTACACTTGGTAATATCTTACCACTCTTGTACTACTAGTGCAGAGAGACTGACGCCGGCCATACAGGGAGTTGTATGGTGCAGCAGTTGGGCTGATTTTGGCCGTGCTGCTGACCACTGCTACATGTATGGGCCCCTTGACAGGCATTTCAGGAGACCAACCCCGTTTAGATCAAAGTCCAGTCTCAGTACATCTGGTCTGCAAATCCATCCTAACAATGTCAGGGGGCTGTGCATAGGCAGACCCATAAGGGTTTGCAGCTCCTTCCTACTTGGGACGACACTTACTTATCTGGCCCATCAGCCGATTGAGCAGATGAATTTAACATCGCCATCCTTGCTTCGCCTAATCCTGCTTTGTCCATCAGTTTAGCCCTTGGGTCAATTGTTCATATTAAAACATTATAATCAGCCTATGTCTGTCTGCCTTTGGGCCCAGATTTACTAAAGGCCAATAGTCATGGCTAGACATTTACTCTCCAATAGTACATGTGCACACATATACATCTCTATGTATTTGAACACAAGTGTAAATATAACTGGAGAGCCATCTCAAATAGAATTTACCAGGTATAAGAAAAGAATGGCTTATTAGCGTCATTAACCATTAGCAAGCCTGGGCCCGAACGTAAGGTCATTTGTTCAGTTATAGCTAAACTTCTGAAAATTCCCTTATTCCATCCGTCACTAGTATTGTAAGGAACCAAGTTCTAATGCAGGGAAAGGCAAGCTTTGGTGCTTTTGCTGTTGCAGAGCTACAGCTCTCAGCATTTCCCTCACAATGGATGCTGGGGATTGTAGTACTGCAGCACTTGGAGAGCTGGAAATTGCCTTTACTTGATCATTCAAGCCTTTTCAGTGTCAACAACAAATAAATGATTTTTTTTAATGAATTATTTCAGAGTACAAAAAGTTAAGATTCCAAGCAGCGAGATTCAGTGGCTAGCAGCGGAGAGCACTGCTTCAGTGACCGTGGAAGAAAACAGTACAGGCAATGTCAAGTAACTGAAATTCTAGAATATTATATATGCTTTCAATTAATAGAAATATCAAGCTCTCTTTCATATTAGCATAACTGTTGCTTTACATGAGGCAGTAGTGTCTGTTTGGTAAAACCATTTAAAATCTGGAAATTAAAGGACCAGTAACACCATAAAGTTTTTTTAACTTGTGACTTATCTGCTAAACCAGCATGTAAAAAAATATATCTTGGCAGCTGATGACCTATTTTATATAATAAAAGTTTATAGTTCAGTAGAAAGCCCTAAATTGCATTTGACCCCTGTTTATCTCCCTGGTACTAAAACCATTCTACAATTCTACACATCTTATCTGTTGCTAATTAAATGTATGCCCTATATTACCTTGAATGGCTGCCCCTGTGGCTACACAGCAGTGTGTGCCAGTGAGGGGTAACTACTTTTATCAGCAAATGACAAGGCTACCACTCAATTGTATTACATGTTATGGTTGGGCATCTGTATGGACTTATAAAGGACAGGTATATTAAGTGGGCACAACGGTTTAAACTGCATCCAGATGTGAAAATGAGATGAATTGGCCACCTAGCCCCATGTGCAAAAGATAAAGGGGGTAATGTCAAAACAGGTGATCATTTCCAAGCCTTGTAAAATACAGCAAGAAATCAGATGTATGCTAACTGCTTGTTGGTTGCAGTTATGGAATTCCCCATAAAGTATCACCTTAATAGAGCATATACGTATCCATTTAGAATGTTTTTATGCTGCATGCCTATATATGTAAACAAGGTTGCTGAGTACAGCAAATTTATTAGTGTTACACTAACCCTGTTGCGTTCCAATTTAAGCATCTTGCAGAAAAGTGACATTTTGGGGCCAATTTAATCATAATGTGAGTTTAGAGCTTACATAAAAACTCACCAACATTCTGTTCATTCCTATGGTATATCTAAAAGTGTATTTATCAAATGTCAGGTATTAACTTCCACCCATTGATAAATATGCTTCTAAAAAATGATGTATTAATCTCTAAACTCTTGGGAAAATTGGGTGCAAGAGTTAAGGCAGCAGTCACTGGTGCAAGGAAGCCCAGTACTTCATGTCTACCTTGAGTGCAAGACTTGTGCCTTTAGCTGTTTCTAGCTACATGTTTTGAATGAAACTAGTACCATGGGCAATGAATATACGCAATTGGCTATTTAAATCATACTAACTGCTGACACACATGTATACCTACGCCCAGGTAATCTCAAGAAACCAACATTAGTATTAGAACAGGTTGTACTAGAGAGTCAATGACTTTTGATGTAGTACCACTAGAGGTTGCCACATATCCAAGAAGTCAAACATTAAAGTGACTTTGAAGAGGAAATCTCTAGGGTTAACAAAGAAGTAGGCCATAAACCTCTCAGAAAAGTGTAGTATGTAAAAATGACATGTCCTCAGTTGGAACACTTACTGCCAAATGTCACACTGAAGTTATATCAGCATAAGAACTACTAAATGGAAACTTAACATGGGTTTCCATGCATGAGAAGCCAGACGCAAACATTACTATGTGGTATACTAAACATGAGCAGGAGTAGTGTAAAGTTCACTGGAACAGAGGAAACAAGATGAATGAGTCTGGTTCACCTAGGGGGCAGATTTATCAGTGTTCAAATTTAAGTTTTTTATACTGTGATTTGAGTTTATTAAGGTAAAACTGATGAACTCAATTAGAGTTTCCAAAACCCAAATGTTCGAGATTTATTAAGTGCAAAAAATGTAAATATTTAATTTAAAAATTCGACATTTAAAGATTGCAAGTTCAAGTAAAAGTCAATGGGGGTTGTCCTAGATAACATGTAAGTGTTCGTTTTCAAGATTTTCAAATAAAAAATGTTTTTAAGTCAGTAGACTCATTAAAAATAATGCATAGAATGCAATTTTTCTGCTTTAAAGCAAATTCACAAATTCGAATTTTGATAAATATGCCTCTAGGAGAATACAACCTACCTGAAAGTATAATGCAGACTGTAAATTTTGATGGAGAATGAGTAATGGTTTGGGGCAACTTCCTGATCTGGGCAAGGACTACTGGTTTCAGTGAAAGCAAACTTGAATGCTAAAGATTACAGTGACATTCATGCATCCTGTATAATGGCAACAGTTTGGGAAATGCCCTTCCTTGTTCCAGCACAATAATTCCATGTGCACAAAGCAACGTCTGAACAAAACTACTTTGCTGAGATGGAAATGGAAGGACTTGGCCTACACAGAGCCCTGACTTTAACCTGACTGAAACCATGGGTTGAATTAAACTGCAAAGTTTGTTAGCTAAACACAAGAGATAAACCTCACTAACCTCACTAATAAAGTCTTCCCAAAAGGGTATAGTCTGTTATAGCAGCAAAGAAAGGACCAAATTCATACTAATAAGCCTGGTTCGCAATAACATATTGGACAAGCAATTTAGTGTATTTTTTTTATTTACTATTTAGTGTTTGTCAACTATTTTTAAAGTTTTTAAGGGAGTTATAGTATTTAATACTTTGGCATTCATTTCTCTCAGTGTCACAAATCACTCCCTTGGTTTCTACTGAAACCATAGGTTCTACCAAAAATAAATTCTCAAGCCCATATATAATGGTGCTTGTGAGGCCTGGTATTCTATATTGCATGTGGGTAAAAGAACATCTTAAGGCATAATTCAATTCAAAGATTATTTTATCATCTATAGTCAAACTCTCTCTCTCCTAATCACATACCAATAAGTTAGTTCTCAGGCCTCATTTATATTACAGCAACTTGGTCACACTGTAGTCTATGGTAGTCTATCAGATTCAGCCCTACTAGTTGAAAGCAAAAAGGACTTTTTATAAAGTGCTACCTGATGCTAAATGAAAGTGAGATGTGTGGATAAAGGTAAAAGCAAACTGCATAATCTATTAATACCAATACATAAAATATTTTGCCTTTACTTTGGAGGATATGATACACATATATTAGAGTTTTAATTTAAATGGTGACGTCAACAGAGCTACCGTATAGTGAGACACTAACATTAATAAAATAAAGCTTTTAAACATAATGATCCCCTTAGTGAAAAATTCTAACCATCTGTAAACAATATTTATATTCAGACATTGTAACTTTGTGGACTCAAGTCATGAATATGTATTACCTAAACTACTAAGAATCACTGTATAGGTATAGGATCTATTATACAGAATGCTCTGGACCAGGGGTTTTCTGGATAAGGGATCTTTCTGTAATTTAGATTTCAATACCTTAAGTCTACTAAAAATAATTTAACCATGAAATAAACCCAACAGATTTATTTTGCCACCAATAAGAAATAATTAATTCTTAGTTGGGACCAAGTACAAGGTACTGTTTTATTATTACAGAGCAAAATGAAATCACTTAACAATTTGAATTAATAGATTAAAATGAAGTCTATGGGAGATGGCCTTCCCGTAATTTGGAACTTTTTGGATAACAGGTTTTCTGATACTAGATCCTATACCTGTACTTGAAACTAACAAATAGGGGTTTGTTTATGCAACAGACTAATATCACCTTAAAGACAAATAAATGATTACATGGATAGAAATACATGATACATAACAATACAAAAGAATTATTGTAATTTTTTAGTGTTACTGGCCCTTTAAGTGCATATCAGCCATGAATGCATTCACTGAGCAGCTTGATCGTTTAGTTATTGTCTGACAAAACCCTAGGGCATCGCAGCCAATGAGTCACTGACTTTATTGACGTACTAAAAGCAGAAACTACAGCTACACCTTTAGATAAAAGGGAATAATGGGCTTTTCCATGACAAACCCAAAACTGGGTTGTGTTCAGTGTATACACATATATTTGCAACACATATGTGAACAGGATTAAAAAAAAAAAATCTTTTAGATGATGTTGAGAAAAGGCATGAGATCACACTTATTTACATATCACCTTCAAAAGTCAGGCAAAGATTAAGAAGTCAACTGTCACTTTTCTACAGTGATATAGACTTTTGTGAACTTTGTGGATACCACAGGATTTATTTAAAGGGAAAATGTAGCTTATTTATTAGTAGATCTCATCTTCCAATCATATTCCCTTAAACAGAAGGAAAAAAACATGCATGCATAGATTACTGTGTTCTCAGAACATTCCGATATTTGCCATATTTCTTTTTTCTTTTAGGACATGCTCAAAGCCAATACAGGTATGGGACCTGTTATCCAGAATGCTTGGGACCTGGGGTTTTCCAGATAAAGGATCTTTCCGTAATTTGGATCTCCATAACTTAAGTCTGCTAAAAATCATTTAAACATTGAATAAACCCAATAGGATGGTTTTGCCTCCAATAAGGATTCATTATATCTTAGTTGGGATCAAATACAAGGTGCTGTTTTATTGTTACAGAGAAAAATGGAATTTTTAAAAATTAGAATTATTTGCTTATAATGGAGTCTATGGGAGATGGCCTTTCCGTAATCCGGAACTTTCGGGATAACGGTTTTCAGGCTAAGGGTTCCCATACCTGTACTGGCAAGAGCAGTACCAGTCTATGGCATATTTTAAGGTGTATGTATGCCAAAGCATACAGTAGGACATAAGTATAAATGCAAATGGCCATGCTATACCTGCATTTATTTATGACTTTTATAGGGAAAATGAATGGAAGAGAAGCAAACCTATAAATCCTGTCAATCTTTTCCTTCAACTGTGTGTGTTAATGAAAAAGACTCACGGGGTATTATTTCCCTATCATTTCTGGGATAAGAGAGGAGTAACAGCTATGGAATGTGTTATACAGTAGGTTTGTACTAAGCAGTATTATTTATATTTAAAATGTAGCAAAACGGTGTAACTTCAACTAAACTGGAACATGCATGGAAAAACCAGAATTCCTGAATTTGCCATAATGTACAGACTTAAAAGCCACAGCAAAGAGTTACAAAATGTTAGGGGGGAAAAAAACATTGCTTTCTGAAGTGGCAAAGACACAAGCGTTGTAATGCAATCACTAAATGAATATTTTGTTTTCCTTAACATCAACTTTGACTGAAATTCATTTATCTTAAACTCAATTAAATGTCTGAATGATGTTTTTTTTCCATTTTACGAACTGAAACATGTTAAAATCCTATCTTAATATAACGTTTAATATCTACTGACCACCATGTACCCAATTCATATCTTTACTTATACACATTAAAGCAAGTCAGGATTCCGTAAATACAATGCTCAAAGGTCTTGTTGAAAATATTTTACAGGCGGTAAATCATTTTACCTATGCACAATCCTATCTGCCACAATCACACACGTATGCCTCTTGAGAAGAGGGGAAATGGGATTTCAAATTGACAAAAACACATACTGACTTTCATTCTAAGTCACAGCAATTAATTTGTGCTTGCGTGTGACTTAAGTGTGTGTGTGTGTTTTTTTTTTAATGTGCAAAACCAGAAATGCTTGCAGTTGTCCAGGCTTTTCCTCTTAAACGATTGTTCGTTCTTAACCCGCACACTGCTCCTGGCAGTAAAAAAAGGGGGAAAAAAATCCACAGAAAAACAGGATAAATATTACCGGCAATCTGTTATGGAAGAATTTTTTTTTTCTGCAAATCGGAATAAAGAATAGGGTGTTCCAAAAAATGAAACAGAGGTAGAAAGTGTATAATGGTTTTCCTGACATTCTTGTTTTCATAGTATAACTGTATTTAAGTTTGTGTATGCAACAGTCCTTTAGAAACAAAAGACAAATGGATGATTGCACAGTGTGGTCAAAATATATCTAATGATAGCTGCAGTCTGGAGCTAAATAAAGGTGCTTATGGTGCCGCATGTCGAATCTCTGTATGGATACTAAGATTCCAGCTCGCGCAATGTTGATTTTGCACTCTGCTTACTTTCTACAGAATGTATCACTTTTTACAGCTATTGCAGTGAACAATATGGCAACATAACAAAAAGTTAGCCATATTTACTGTGACTTGTTTGGTACCCAAATATAAAATATACCGGGCACCTTCAGCAGACTAGCATGTTAAAAATATTTTGATAACAGGTGCATATGAAGAAGGCACTATACCCTCTGCAATAAAAGATAATATAAAAACCCTCAGTATGTATAATGATAAAACAGTTTTGAGGGTGACCAATTTCTATTTTAAATTTTCATGTAATATCCCAGGATTTAGCATTATTGGCAGTATCTTGTTTTACTGCTGTTCAGATGGGATGAGTAGATCCCTGGCCACTCAGCACATGGCTTTAATAATGTAAGTTAAGTCAAGTAAAATGGCAAAAGAAACATGAAACCCATACTTGGCTTGTTCTCCAAGAGTGGGTCTTATGTTTACAGCAGTGGAAAGAAAAAGTAGCCAACATCGGGCTGCGTTCAGAGAGATGTTGGCATGATACAGTAAAGTTTGTGGCAGACTTACCTGACTGGTATGTGAGATTGGAGTGCTTGGTCTGATTGCAGTAGCAGGAAGGGATAAATAATAAGGTACAAACACAATTTAGTTTTTCAACAGCCAGTGTGGCTATATGCTGCATAGTTAACCCTTTACACTTGGAAAGGGGATGACACCCCCTTCCAGTATGGAATAAGTTTATATGTATAAAGGCTTTGTGTGAAATTCTCACGGGAAACATAAGGTGCAAAGAAAGTCTGTATTCAGTTTGGTGCAAGTAGCTACCAAATGAAGAAATGTAAACGTGAATCGGATCGTCGTATTAAGAACTAAATGACACGAGGGTGAGGCATATAGAGCAATGACGCTTTCTGTATATCTGTGCTTAAAATGTGTATTGCACAGTGTGATTCACTCTTGCCTAGAAAGTGTGATGATACTGAAGGGGATGCATTGTCAAACCAGATGCAAGGCAAGTCAGAGAAAGGCCTGGTGTTGTGTTATAGAGCAGGTCCCATTCACATTTTCTCTACGCACATTAACAATGCTTAATTTTCCAAGCACTGAATAGATGTTACGCATCTGGCAAAAGCTAAGTCAAACATTCTGGTTTTGCAAAAATCACTTGGTCATTGCTATGTCCACAGTAAGCCGTGCATATTGAGTGTAATGCGGATATTCCAATATCATTTTACTTTTGCAGAGTTGTATCATTTCATTGGTTGTCTCCACCTCATTACCTTTGATTCCAGAGGCAGATGCAAGCAAATTCCATAAAAAGACAAAAAAAAGCCCCAAAAAACTATTAGGGCTTTTACAATTTCCCTTAAAACAGGAACATGTGCATTTGGAATATTAAAAAATTGAACTGAGCATTGCATCCCACTAAACACATCTTCATCCTTCAGTAGACTTGTTGACTTTGGCTACATACATTTGAGAAGACAAGGCAGTACAAACTGTGCACTCTAGTGGCCACTTTGCTTCAAGTCTTCTCTTCTTCGTATGCCCCGTCCTCCGAAAACCAGTTTTGTCAGAGGTACAGGTTCAATGAAATGCTGTTTTTAAAACTTAATTCCCCATTAACGGTGATATTCAAAACCACAGCAATAGGAGTCTACTGTTCCAATAACCCCAATACACAGATCCAAGATACTATAAGACAGAATTCCATAAGAAACCACATTTCCTTAGTTTAAGTACTCACTTTGTCAGCACACAACATGTGTTTGCTCCAAATCGTACACTGTATGGTTTCATCTTAGAAAAATTCCCTTATATATTTATGTATGTTGTAAATGTTCATATACGTGTATTCCACTGACAAATTTAAAGCTAATCCACTGTGATTTTCTATTTGATTAACACATATTCATGCCAGAGCAAGCACAGAAGATCTTACAGTCAAAACTGTGATGGGTCAAATCACACCACTACAAAAAGATATCTAATGTTGTGTGCCACCAAAAAATTGCACAGCAGTTTCCATGAATTACACTGCTGTAGAAGCATGAACATTGAACTGCTACATTTCCTCTGAAAAGATGCAAAAAAGGTGATATGTACAGCTGCTGAGCTTTTTCTTTTTTTTATTGAACAGCTTTGCTACTCGAACTATATACTCCCAGATTCAGGTGAATGATGAATTGGACCTTTTGGACCTTTTGATCATGCTAGGATGGAAGTCGGTGTGGCGACGTGCATGTTTGGTCAAGTGATCACTCCTCATGAACCTCTTCTCGCAGAGTGGACATCGGAACTGCTTCTCACCCGTATGGGTTCTGTAGTGGCGAGTCAACTCATCGGAACGAGAAAACTTCTTAAGGCAGTCAGGCCACGTACACGGAAAAGGGCGTTCACCTATGGGGGTAAAAAAGAATTACCTAAAAAAGAGAAAAGAAAACAGAACCAACTAGAAGGATATGAAAGCACTGGAATGGCATAATGTACTACCATTTATCTCTCATATTCCTGTCACTGCAGCTCAACCATCAACTTGAGTCCTTTGTGTTAGTGCAGATCCTTTAATCCAATATGAAGGTCCATGCACCAAAATCCACTAGTACCCATCATTCCTTGCTTTATGCCCCCATAAAAATCTGCACAGGTAGAATTTGATGAAACAAATATGTATACAGTAATACTACTAAAATGTCCGCAAGTTAAAGGGGTTGCCCACCTTTTTGTAATGTCCAACGAGAGTGGTAGAAAAATAAATACTTTCCCCAATGATTATATTTTAAATAAAAAATAGGCACTTACCCATAGCTGCAGTGATTGGCAGCAGGAAGACAGACAGGAAGTGAGGACAAAGTGGCGCTAAGTGTTACTGCACTTGTCTGAGCTTCCTTATTCATTTGCATACTTCTAATTCAATTGCCTGAAAATGTATGCAAATGGGGGAGAAAGCGATAGAGCATGCGCAGGACCACTTCACTGCTGATGTGGGTAGGCACTTATTTTAATTACTTATGGGATGAAAAGTGAATCTTTTGCAAAGTCCTACCATCCTAGTAAGACTTTGCAAAAGCTGGACAATCCCTTTAACTGGTTTTGTTTTCTTAAAGCTCATATTTTAACCACAGCAAGAAAGTCAAGAGATAACTTACTCCATGTTTCAGAATATGCCATGTCTTGACTGCATTTTTATGGCTCAATCTGTACAGCAAGGGTTAACCCTTACTTTACAGATTCACCCATAACTGTATCTGTATCTATCTTAAAAGACCAAGAAAATAGTATTAAGGGCTCTGATTTCAGCCTAAATGCTGATGGGTCTTTAAATTATTTCCTTTAAATTAGACATTTAATTATTTCAACTTATACAGAACATTCTTTTATGTGCATATTTGAATGAACACAAATCCGAGGCAACTGCCACATGAATTGCCTCATCTCAGACAGTCACCCTTCATAGCAACTTTACCATCTATGTATTAGCCCTAGTTTGCTAATGCAATTAATGTCTAGGAAGAATGCTTCAGCCATAGAAAGCAGTATAGCAGACTCACTCATACTGATGAGTGCACAAAACATTCCCTGCCACTAAGACCAATGACATTTTTCCCAGTAATCAAAAATACTGTGCTTTTGAAACACCTATACACAATACTTCAACACAACAAAGAATATGGCATTGTCAACTTATATGTACAGTATAAATAAATAGTGGGAAAATGATAGGTGGTGATCTACATGAGCCAGTGACCAGTATAAAACAACAGCAGACAATTGCCTTGCCTGCAAACAGTTTTTATTTGATTGGGTTAAAACATAGAAATTGGTGTCATTTATTTAAATATTACAATTAAATTACACAGCACCATACCAGCATTAGAGATGAGAGACAAATATTAATAGCTTAGCTTTACCAATGATATATCCCAATGGCAGACTATGATAGGGATGAGTGAGGGGCAGCCACCCAGGTCCCATTGCCTAGAGAGAAAAAGTTGCATTATGATTGACAAGGCAGTGTGATAAATTCTAATAGCAATTTCCTGATGGTTTATCAGTCATAGCTCAGGGAATGGATGGCAGAAGATGGAAGTGACTGCACCTGATCCATGGCACAAGTAGCAGCTAGGGGTCATTGTGTCATAATGAACTGGAACTATTATAACATAAAATGCTTGGGCAACAGGGTTTTAAAATAAAGAGACCATTCTACCATAAAATGCTGGAAACTGTGCAATGACATGTTGTCACTACGCCATGGAATGCGGAGACAATAATGCCATCAAAAGTTGCAGGTCACTGTGTTACAGAATTCTGGAATCGCTGTGTCATATATTGCTGGGTTCATTGTATGATGAAATGGCTGTGTCCTGTAATGCTGGGCCACTGTACCATGAAATGCAAAGAGGCTGTGTCATGTATTATACAAACCGAAACATTCCCAATGCATTTCAGCCATCACAGGACACAATCAGATAAAAAGTTTTGTAAGAAAATCTTTTTCTATAAAATAGTGCCCCTGACAACAGCCTCTGATAGATAAAACACTAAGAAATGCTTCTTTTTGTATAATGGCTATTTGTTCATACTTTAATGTGCCCTGCTATCTTTATTTATTTTATTATGGATACTTCCAGGTAACATTCCAAGCACTAAGGACTGCAAGTCTTTTTATGTGCTAGTCCTTAATACAGTTTTCATGACATGAAATTCGGGGGTCACTGTCACTTATTGCTGATTCCATTGTATCACAAAATGTATAAATCATTGCATCATATAATGTTGGGGCCATTGTACCATGAAATGCACAGAAACTGTTCCATGAATTGCTGGGACCAATATGTCATGAAATGCTTTTTCACTGTATTATATAATACTGGGACCATTTTTGGCATCAAAATGCTTTTACATTTAGTCATGAAATGCCGGGGTCACTGTGTGATAGAATGGTGAGGTAAGTGTGTTATGAATGCTGGAACCACTGTGTCATAAAATGCAAGCACCACTAAATGAAATGCATAAAATGTAGTGTCATAACCTACTAGGCAAACTATGTAATGTATTGTTGAGGCAATAGAGTCATGAACAACTGAGGCCACTGTGTCATGACATGGTGGTGCCACACTGTCATACATTGCTGAGGCCCTATACGCTTGCTCTGTAGTGTTCAATGCTGATGCTGGGGTCACATATTTGTTTAAAGCTTGTATCATGAATTGCTTGGACCAATGTGCCATGAAATGCTGGGATCACAGTGTCATTAAATGCTGGGATCGTTGTGGCATTAAATGCTCAGTTCACTGTTTCATAAAATGCTAGAACCAATATGTTCTGAAATGTTGGCACCATGGTGTCATTAAATGCTGGGGCCACTATAGCATGTATTGCTGGGGCCACTGTGATTTTTGTGAACAGTGATTTCTGTTTATGAGACAGTATAAATGTATGTTTCAGACAGGAAAAATATTTTTGTAGTAAGTCTCATACGGATTCAAGAGTGGGTGTGGTTTGTTTGCAAAAAGGTGTGGCCTTCAAGAGTGGCAACAGGCTATAAAAGTTTTGCACCGTTGCACCATTATGTAATATATTAGTGGAACCACAGTTCTAGGTCCCACTGTATCATGAAATGCAGCTACCACTGTGTTATAAACTGTTGCAAGCACTCTGTCATGAAAGGCTGGCACCAAGGTGTCATAAAATGCATGAGAGACTATGTCATGTTTTGCTAGAGCTACTGTTGCATGAAATGCTTAGATCATTGTACTATGAAATGCTAAGGCCACAGTGCCACAAATTACTGGGACCACTTTGTCATTAAATGTTGGTTGCCAATGTGTCATATATCACAAGGGCCAGAGATTTATAAAATACCATGATCACTGCCCCACAAAATGCTGTAGTTATTGTATCATAAACTTCTGGTGTTACTGTCTCATATATTGCTGGGGCCACTGTGTCCATAAAATGCAAGAGTAATGCTTAAAGGAGAAGGAAAGGTAAAGACTAAGTAAGCTTTATCAGAAATGTCTAATTAAATACAGCCATAGGCACTCACAGAAAAGCTGCATTGGGTCCTCTATCAAAAGAAACACAGGATGTCTGGTCTTCTTTTTCTGTAAACATGTTGTTCATCTGTCTGATTTCCTCTGTCAGAAACATCCTTAATTCCAGTAGCCAGAGTCTGTGCAGTTCTCTCCTCTCTCCTGCTCCCCCTTCCCAAAAGAACTCCATCCCCCTCCCTTAGGAATGTGTGATCTGAGCTATAATGGCTAGGAATGTGTGATCTGAGCTATAATGGCTAGACTGCAAACAAGAAGAAGAAATAGTCTTCAAATGTGGACCATCAAATGGTATAATGAAATAAGACATTTGTTTGTGTTACCATGGGCTATTGGACCAGGGAAAGCATGTCCTTCTTACTCTATAAACCTTAGTATCAGTGTGATATAGGACAATATTGGCGCAATGTAAATCAGTCATTCAGAGTTCCAAAGACCATTGGCCATAAAGCTCTACCTATTCAGGTTGGGCTTCCATGTGTATCTAGCAGAGCAATTAGGCATTCTACTCTAATCTCACCTTAACTGCCCCTCAGACTCAGTCCTTTTGCCATGTGTTCACCCCCCCAGAGGGGCATCCCCACAATCTAAGGAATCTACTAGCCATTCTCAGCTATGACCCAGATAGCTCTGTGTTTGCATATGCACTGATTTCCTCTTCAAGCAAAGAGAATATTGGGTAGGCTGCTTAGAAATCTTGTGCAACCGGTATCCCAGGGAACTGGTGCTATCAGGGAAACAGACTAACACAATTTATTTGAATTGTCGGTAGTGAAAATTGGTTTTGCTTATTCTGGAAACTGCAAGTTTTAATTAGCAAATTCATCACAGACAAAAGAAATGAACCTTTTGCTTTCCAAAGAGCTACAGAACTATGTGTGCAGGTGTGGTCATGCACAGTGCCCTCTGTAAAGATTTCACTCATCGATGATTAGTCTGCAGTTAGCATTGTGGCTGCAGATTTCTAGAAGTAATCTTATATTTTTCTGCATTACTGCTTCTCATAACCCCTGTAATGAAAGAGTGGTACAAGTAACTAAGCATGGACGTATTTTTCCATGGGCACACCCAAAGCTTTATTACTCTGCCGTGGCTGCTAGCAAGAAACTCAGTATAAAAGAGGAATGCTTGTGCTTCATTTTCAAAGCAAACTGCTGTCGTAAATCAGAAATCCACTAATATGTTTAATTATGGGCTTGGGAGAAACAATCAGCAGAAAAGAGCCCTCTACAGAGAGACGTCTGTACTATGCCTATTACCTGCTCTGGCAGGGACTGGGGTTAACTGCACAGTCACAAAGCTTATTATAATGCAGACAACAAGGAGTCTGCATTTCCACACAAAAAGAAAGAAATACTTGCTGATTTTTTTCTGTCATACCATCGTTATTCACCACACCCTTAATCCCACAGATACCATATGTGGCATGCCCCAACAGAAGGTGATTCATGGGCTGCTGTGAAGCTGGCATTATACCCCTGATTTAAATACCTGTGGGATGCAATTCTTCCCACAGCTCAAGGCTAAGCATCCATCCTCATCATGAGGAAAAGAGCTTAAAACCTTCCCTTTTGTGTATTTTATACACATCGATTTCAACCACAATTATATGTTCTGCCATGGTTATACGATTGTGCTTTCTCTATGAAGCGCCGTGGCTCTGTGCTGTACAGTACGCTGTCTGCAGGCAGACGTTGGAACAGCAGAGAAACAGTATCCATGCTAGGTCTCAGCAGAAGAGGTAAAATGAGGTCAGCTGCTTGGTATGTTAGTGCGGAAGGAGATAATGAAGAATGCTATTAGACAGGTGAAAGAGCCTGCTGGCTTTTAACCAAACGAGAAAAAAAATGCAATAAAATGACGATGCAGACACAATTTAGGCGGCACAGACCATGCAAAGCCTCAGACAGATGATGCCTTTAAAAATGAACTACATATGTTTACAAAGATATAACATGGGCTTATGTTGAAAGATGTTTTTAATGACTAGACACCACAACATCAATTGTGTCTGAAACAGAAAACTTGCCACAGAGCTGACTATGATACCTTCAAACAATTGCCATTCTTCACGGAAGATCACGTATGTGGCTACCGGACCTCGAGAGCTCTATGCTCAGTGAATGAAACCCAAGTTAGGTGCACACTACTCTACTCTAACGTGACATCATATTACAAACCATGAGCAAGGGGTAGCCAACCACTAGTTGGACTCGTTACAAATATAGGCGTTGCCAGTGGGCGTATCTTGATCTACGGGAACTACCCCCCATCAGTCTCAACAAAACATCGCTACAACCAAGTTTCTAAAAACAGCACATAAGATTGAATGGAACCCAGACTCCCTCATTCAACTCTTTGGGATACTCATTGTACACCGTACGGACGCCGCTAGGCAATACGCTAAGGCTTTCCAAACCTAAAATGAAACATTTCCACCATGAGTACAAGGATTTACGATGATGGTGTTGGATGGAAAAAATCAACCAGAGAGCAAATGATCAGGGGGAGGTTTTCTAAGCATGGTTAATGACTGATATTGTGCAAGGATTAATGAGAACCAAATCAGTTGGTGCCAGTGCTACAATTATATACAGTTCTGGCTTTATCAATCATTTCTTATACTAAACCAAGTTTGATAAGGTGGGTTAAAGTTTCCACCCATGCCAAAGAAATTGAACTAGCCACATCTCTGGTCCAGATCCCAATGCTACCGATAACCAAGCATTGGTGGTGATGTTAGGGACCGGGTGTGGGTCACTGCAGTTTAAATATGGCTGAAAGGCTGCAAGTTAGGCATAAAAATTCAAAAGCAAAGAACCCCAAATGACACAGGCATCCTGCAGAGAATTTATAGGTCCCCCACATTTGACACCTTCATGGGGACAGCATGCAGAAGATACAACTGTTCCATTATTGACTACATTTCAGCAAATACTGTATTATCCATACATTTCTACCAGGTTCTTGTTAACTACATGAGACATAGCGGTAAGCATGTGCTACCACCACAAAAGAGGATGTTCTATTATTTATATCAATCCCCCTCACCTCCCACTTCAGGACCATCATGTGACGGGGAGTTGCCTTTACTAACCTGTATGGACTCTGTAATGGGCTTTAAGGTGGGAAGACTTCCCATAAACTTTGCCACACCCAGCATAAGGACACCTGTGCCTTTTTTCATTGGTTGACCTGACCGGGGCGGTGTCCTTGCCGAGTGGGCGTGTCGGGGATTTGGGCGCGTCCTGGGTGAGTGGGAGTGGTTGCGTGGAGCCGGGTTCGGGGCTGTAGTCCATATGGCTGGGAGTAGTGCTGCTACTGCAGCTGCCCGGGCTGTGTGAGGGGCTGAAGCTGAGGCCGGACTCTGTGGTCACGTCGCTGTCCGAGCACAATTCCTCATCACTGTGACTGTAGGCAGGGGAAGGCAAGGGACGGTACTTGTTCAACTCCAGCAAGCTCTTGGCTATAGTTAGCAGAGTACAATAATCCTTCCACGCTTCCCCCGGCCCGTCGTGGTGTTCCTTGTTCGGCCCCGGCTCGGGCAGGTGCAGCGCTGCCTCTTGCTCAGGCATGTTCCTCAGGTGTAGCGCAGGCGAGTGTGCAGGTGTTGGGCGGCTGTCCAGCGCCGAGTACAGGGGCCCCTCGACTTCCTCCTGTGGCGGCACCGCTTTGCGATTAGAAATAGACACCAGACACTGAGCAGCAACGAAGTCACTGTAAGCGACAGCTGTCATTGCCAATGCGAGCTAGAGAGGAGAGAGAGCCAGGCGATGCAGACAGTAGCTCAGAGTGCGCGTTAGAGTGCCGCTCTTACTGCGTGCAGCCCCTCATCTTCATCACAGACAGTGCTAGTCTGGGACCTCCCTACTCTGCGCCCCTCCTGTGTCTGCAGCACACACTTTGCTCGCTCTTTCAAACTTGGCCAAAGACACAAAACAGCGGCGGCGGCGGCGGCAGCCCACACGTGGCACAGCACAGGGCACTTGAGGCTAACGCAGCATGCTAGCCCCGCTCGCCTAGGCTAAGGGGGGGATCAAGTGGCCACCAGGTGCTTTGTCTCCCTCAGTAGTTCCAGGGCATTCATCCTCACTCTGAGAGAGAGTGCGCTGAAATCTCAGACAAAGCTGCATATGAGACACTCACTGCCCCCACCTTCTGTCTCCTTTCCACTCTCAGGGTTCGGGCATTCTCCTGCTCGGTAACAATTTAACACAACCCCACGCGTCACCACAATGGGATGCGGCTTCCATAGGTTTCAAGAGACGGGGACATTCTATTCTGTTTACCTCCACTCCTCTTCCAATCAGGCTACCCCTCCCGGCCTAAGGCGGGGACACAACTCAGGGCTCGGCCAATCAGAGCTTTAGTTCTGTTTCCAGCGTGCTTGTCCGCCAGACACACATACACACACATATAGACAGGCACACAGCTGGCTCTTAAAAGGGCAATGCCACTGTCTGTTCTAACTTGCTCTCACAACTCTTTATTCTCACCAGCCATTCACTTTGCTGTGCTGACATTATCAAAGGATAACGCAATGATGTAAAACAAGAAAGTCTACAAGGTACAAAAGGATTCAAGAGATTTGCTGATTTCTTAAATCAGTTTTCATGCATGTCAGTATTTTAATGCTGTTACTGCTAGTGATGCTCTGTTTTTTGTCCAGCATCTTTCTATGCTGACTGTAGAGCCTTTCAGATTTCAGAAAAATTCAGGGTTTATTTTGGTATGCAGAGGAAATACATATGGAAAGGAATATATACAGGTGCTATAGTACCTGACGCTTGTCAATCCCTTATGAAAGGTATAGGAGGAGACATTTTTAAAGGCAATGTATGACCACACCTCCTTTGGAGGAAAGCTTGGTAAATTCCTGGAAGGAACCTTGTAAACAGCAGTTCTGTGAAGGCAATTAGTGCCCTCCTATATGATGCACAGGCAGAGTAGGAGACTCCCATCAAATTTTCTGCTATCCCTACAAACTGCCTTCTAACCTGTTCCGCAAGTGCATGGTTCCTTTGTATTTGTGGTGCTCACACCTCCTAAGCATTCAAGGGTAAGTTATTGTGCATTGCCCAGAGATATTTGCAAATCTGCTTGATAATAAAATACTCCATTTATAAATGGGATCCATAGAGTAACCAATGGTGTCAGCAAATACCATGAGATACCTCTACCCAACATTTTGGCTACAGACCTAGCTGACCAAAATCTTGACTAACAAGAGAAGTAGAAGAGAAATGTTAGGAATTGGGATATCACAATTTACAGTGGCATTTTTAGGTGCAAGTGTGCTGCACATATTGACTAACTCCACCTTCAAGGTGGTGGTAGCTTCAGTGCTCCTTTGTGTCAGTAGAAACAGTTGCGCTTGACCCAGAACAGGAGGCTGAATGGACACATTGGTGCTGGGCACAACTATATGGAAGTGCCAGTGGTGTAACTATATATACTGCTGTACAGTAGTCCCCCCTCCCCAGCCCCTCTCCTACCGGGGTGGGGAAGGGTGGACTGGTCATATTGGACTCCCTTATAAGATTTTTCTGCAGAGGGGCCCTGAGTGACCGATTTAGGCCAGTGGAAAGTGCAATGAGTGTCTTTGGTTGCAGAATACCATGAATGAATTATTATTTATTAAGCGCCATCAATTCACGCAGTGCTTTACACAATAAAGGGGTACAAAATACAAAACCGTTAACATGTATATATAGAAAATTCACAAAAAACGGTTTACAGTTACATTTGGATAAGGATTGGAGACACTAGGGGGAGGGCCCTGCTCGCAAGAGCTTACTTTCCATAGGGGAGAGCGGCTGAGACATAAGGTCAATGTATCTAGCATGGCTAGAATGGCACCAGTTCTTGCATTCATTTTTTGTGTGATCAACTTGGTCTTAAAAATGTTCAAGTTCTCAACAGAAGTTCACTTTTATAATGCAATATGGGACATTTTGGATGTTGGTTTGAATCTGGTCCAGAGTAATCCAATAATCCTAATGTGCTGATTGTTGAAATTTACTGGAACCTTATATTTTCTTCTCTGCTGACATGGCATAGTGTAGGTCAGGAACCTTATCCCTAAGTTGCTGATTTATTTGCTGTGTATGTGCTATTGTTCACTTTGACTCATTAGTGTGAGTGTCCTAGAACTGTTCCTGTAACGAAAGAAGACACTGCTTCTGCAACTGTTTAATACAGTGCTGTTTAACTTTTTTAACATTGAGGCAAATATTCAGTCTAGTCCTAACCCTCTGACTGTAGTTTTGCTTTGTTGAAAAAGTTGAACAGTGCCGTATTAATCAGTTGCAGAAGCAGTACTGTAGTGTATCTGCCTTTTAATTACACAATTTTATTGCCAATATATATATATATAACCTTTGGTTGCTGAATTGTATTAAAGTCCTGATGTCATAAATAGTCTGTTGAGTCTTTCAGCAGTCATGGGGCCTTAAAAATTGCCATTTAGTAGAAGATAGAGAATGGGAGGCAGGGCAACACAGATTAGTCTGCAAAGTTCAAAAATCAGAGAGTCAAGGAAGCAAATGGTATTTTAACATATAATGTTCTTTATATAGTAAGTAACAAGGGGATTCCCCTTGACAAAGGACTTTCTACACATGTCTGCTTTTTTTTATATCTGCTCTGTTGTGTCAAGGCTAATTAGTAGAATGTATATTATGCATTGAAATGTGAAACTCTTATTTGTTAATTTTTACTTGCTAAATAAAAAGCATTATATGTTAACATACTATTTGCTTCCTTTTTTCTGATTTTTGAATAGCTGTGCATTGAGTAATTCATTGATTTGTATCTATATTCTGTTGGGCTTGGGAAACAGATTATCATTTACACCCAATTATTTTTAAAGATATTGCTTTGTGTTTGTACATATGGCATGCCCTCCAAAAATCATTTTAATGACATTAGCATGTGATTCACTGGAGCTAGGCCAGCTAGAGCAAGTTTGGGAACAATGTAGCTTCGTGAATAGCATCCAGTGCACCACTTTGTGGCCATGTGCACCTGCATAATGTAATTGTAAATGTAAATGTTTCCTCAGATGTTTCATAAAGTCTTCAGGATCATCGCTCCATCTTATCCAAGAATCAATGCTTGACCTGCCCCAAATGCCCAATCAGAAAAAAAACTATAGGTATCTATATACAGCGTAAGGCTAATGGCACACAGGACATTTTTTTTCCTATTATTGAGTTCAATAAGAAGCACCTAATACCACTAGAACTGTTAGTGCGTATTTGAGCCAAAAACTAATATACATGGGTAGTTCAGTCAGTGATAACCAGCAGGGGCAGTTTTGGGTGCTCTACTAGGTGAAATACACTGTGGCGAAATCTATCGAAGTATTATATATAAACTGTTAACAGGACACTTTAGTTTCTTTGTGTTACTTGCTCTTCAAAGAGGATTCAGATGAAGACCAAAGGTATCATTTAGACATAGGAAACAGAAATTGAAGGCACTTTGAATATATGCTATTATGCAACTTTTGGCATTGCAAAGATAAAGTTATATGCATTCATCAGTGATTATCCCGAACATGTTTCCTTATGATTCTTTTATCATGTCTCTCCCACTATCTGCCTTCATTTTGATGAGTAATAAGCTGCTTCGTGTACGGTGATTCATCTTATCTAATAATAAATTAAATCAATTAATTCTAAAGTTGCAATTTTAAGATAAGCAATTTGTGATTCCTCTGCTATGCCATGCCACCCAGATAAGGCGAAGTACCAATAAGGGGCAGGTTGGCAACATGTCTTGTATGCCAAATGAATGTAGTAAGATCATATGTATTGTATTGGTTGCTTAATGTTCTTGTGCTACTTAAGTATGCTCCTTCTTTACTCTGTTCATGCATCTTGTCTTAAAGGAAAATGACCACATATTAGAACCTAAGAACATGATATGCTGTTTGAAGCTACCAGAGATACAAGAGATAGGGCTGGGTCGTGGCTTGTGGTAACTGATGCTGTGCATATTTGAGTTGACAATGAAAAGGTCCTAAAGGCCAGATTTTTCATCAGGGACCACAGACCGCTAGCTATGCCGCTGTTCATTAATATTCCTGGTAGGTGAGAGATATCATAAGTTATATCCTGTGGTTGGTGATGTCATTTATGTGTCATTAAAAATGGCATAAAACCTATACCCCCTACTTTAACATATGAAGATATTTAAAGTTCCTCACATTTCCATGACTTGTATAAAAGCATACAGCCTGTGCATGGAACGTCTAACATTCTCCTTACATTTTACCCCTGTCCATTCTAGATGTTACTGCAAAAGCTTTGGCATAACCTTAAGCACACAATTCCCTGTCTAGTTTGTGGAAAAAATAAAATGAGCATTGCTTCCATGGTACATTTGCCATTTACAGTTACCACCAGGAATGATGATGCCTGCTCCAAGCAAGCACGAAGAAGAAAATAATAGGCTTCCAAGGCGATAGTTGTGGTTAATTGGGCCTATTGCTCATTTTGTGGTTTTGTCCTGCTCTAATGATGTTTTCTAAGGTTTCTCATATGTTAAGGCCTTCTGAACATATTTTTTCTGGAGCCTCAAACACCTTTAAGTGTTCTTTAAAGGGAAGGGGAGTTCTGCCATGCAAATAATATATATTATTAAATTGGCAGCATGTCACAACATGCTGATGCAGAGAATCAATCATTTTTGGAGTAGTTTTTTTTAAAAACCCTGCATCCTCTACATAAAAATAGCCATATTCAGTTGACCAGTAGGGGCAACATGTGGGTGGCACCCAGACAACACCTGGAACACCCCTATAGCTTGCGTGTTATTCAGGGTGCCTGACTGCTTTAATGTTCACAGTTCATTGTAGTTTACTTGCACTCAAGCAACGGCAAATGAACCCTTTAGGATTCAATTAAGTCCGAATCCTGCAAAAAGGTCTGGAGTTAGGCTGAATCCCTGACCAAATTTGGTGCCTCCCTAATAGAAAGAAGCACTTTAAATTCCTATACAAGCTGTCCTTTTCACCCTAAGGTTATTCTGGGTTATGCTAGGTTGTGGCTTATTGTCAAATTTGGGAGTATGTTTGAGTGGGGACTGGTTTGGCTTTATTTAGTTTAATTCTGCCATGCTGGTTACGTTATTTAATGCTTTTATCACAGGATTTCAGGTTTTTTTTCCCCCAGCATGGCTTAAACAATCAGCTTCAAGCTGGTCTGTGTTAAGATTTATCTTGAAGACTATTTTTTGGCTTGTAACGTGATCTACAATAATATTTCTTTGTGCTTACACAGATGCTGACTAATGGACATAAAAAGTGCATGTAAACATTACAAGTTATACTCATGTTTCTTCAAATGCTTTTTAAGGAAAGCCCTGCATAGTTATTCTATGCTATTTTACTTATTCATGTCTTCTAGAATCAAATATTATAATATTTTACTAACCTCCAGCCTCAGAAATAAGACACAAGTACACTAGATTTGCACTGGGAAATAGTGATTTGGCAGTTAGGGGTTAAATTGAGGGGGCTTGTACGCATTGTTTGAAACAGAACAATGGCACCTTTTTGTGCTGCAGGTGATGAGGGGTTTTAGCCTTGCTCCAACTGACAGCATTATGCTTTCCAGCCATGAAGAATCCTGAGGAAAATGCCTGAAGCGACTGCTAAATATAGCTTGCTTCCTATGTATATGATTAGAAACCATATGAAATTGTCTCAGAAATAGACAGACATTTTCTGTTAGCCATTTAACTCTTTGCACTGCTAAATCTTCTGGATAAGCCTCCACTTAGGAAAAGCATTTTAACATCTAATTTTATTTAATTATTCAACAAACTTCCATTTTTCTAATGCTTGAAAACTAGCCTCTCTCCCCCAGCGATGTATTGAATTACCAGATCCAGTATCTATAGGCAATGCTTGATTCAGCTCAGGTTTTGTTTACAAGATGTGGCAAGGCGAGCGCCGCTTTAAGAAATTGTACTGCAGCAAGCAGCAGGGAAGTTCATCTGAGGACACAGCTTCAGTTCTCAGAAATCCCCTCTGCTGGAACATGCAGTTCACTGTTGCACATGAACAGACTGCCCTGGATTTGAAACTGCAGCCCGCCCTAAATGGTACAGGGACGAAACTGTGGAGCTCACGATCTGATCCTAAAAAAACCCCTTTGTTCTGTTATGATGAGTTGCCTTGTTACGGAAGCTGTTCGTGCCACTTTGCTGTTAGAAACATTGCCATTACAGACAGACTATGGCAGTTATTGTGAGGCTGTACTGAGATGCCGATGCCAATGTACACAAAAGAAGGGACGGTTAGATTATCCCATGTCTGTTGTTAGGAAGGATTTTATGTTTGCTACATAATGATGTCACGTTTTACATGGGGCTTAGGGAGTTTCACGGTGTTTCCTGCCAAGAAAGGCTAATATCTAGCTATCAGGAAGCTCCGAGCCAGACCAACAGAACAGTCGTTTCTCTGCTTTTTTACAAAGATCTAAATAGATCAGCTTACTGATCACCCAGTAAAAGGATGATCATATTTGGCTGTTATAGGTGGGAGAACTAGCAACATATAAACTTGGCAGCCCAGTCTGCAGCTGCTAAGTCTTACTTTGCCTTTCTCCAGACACAAAGAAAGAGAAGACAGAAAATGCAGCAGTGTGCCACCTACTGATTTGATGGGAGATAAATGTCTGAGTAGGTAGCCTTATGGTACCCCACCTCATATCAGTTAATAAAATGGTGAGGGAGAGATGCTTGCCCCTGCGAGAGGTTAAATTATGTCCCAATGGCAAGCATTGTTAATATGATGCAACCAATGCCAACATTATATAACTCCTAAATAGTTAAGAGAACTGCTGTAACATGCAAGGCTTTTTAACTATATTAAAATGCAAAATTGGCCTGCGCAGAAGGTGGAGGTGAGCAAAGTCAAGACATCTATTTATCGAGACCTAAATAAGTGGTTCTCAGCCCACACATACATAATTCTCTTATAAGTAGAACATATCATACTATTTTAATATTCTATGATTGATTTTAAATAAATGTTTTTCTTTTGCTTTTATTAATTTTACATAGTAAATGTTCCTTGGTAATTGAAGCCCTGTCAGTGCCAAAGGTACACCATGTCTCTCGCTATACCTCCTGGTTTGCTCTTGCACTACCTAGTGCAGCATGAGCCAGACACATCTACCCTCCGGCTATTCCGACACAATAACCATGTACTGCCACTTAATAACTCATCCCATATCTAGCACTGTCCCAGATCCCTTTAGATGACTTGGCAGTTGTTAGTGAGTTCCATATACAGCTCCTATTTACCCTTCACAGAAATAGGTTGGTATCTTCCTTCCAGGAAGATGTTGACCCTGGTCATTTTGTACTCTTGCTGTTTCATTGTTTGTACTGACATTTGGCTTACAAAGAAAAAAAAAAAGAGTAGTCACGCACAAGGAGGAAAGAAGAGGGTGTCAGAATAGGAGAAGGAGGAGGGACATGTGGGAGGGATTTGTGTATGTTGATAGTGAGGCCTCCACCCACTGCCTGCTGGAGATGGCACTGAGGGAGAGAGTGCTTAGGGAAGGACTCAGTGTACTTTTGCATGTACTTTTTCTAATGGTGGGCGTGCTGGATAATAGAAAGGCTTCAGGAAATGCTGTCTGCCTCCTCTGCGTGTTTATCCTCCTGCTGATTCTCAAGCCCTTCTCCCTCCCTCTCCCTCTGTACTAATAACAGCTGCAGCGTGCTAAGGAAAAAAACATTAGTCACAAGACTTCTCAGAAAATAACAGTGCTTATCACTTGTCGTGTGCTGACTGGTGGTGTGTGCGTGTGTCAGGTGTGGGTTAGTACTGAGAAAAATAAATAAATATTATTATATTATATATATATATGGAATATATAAGTGAAGGCTATATTGATCATTCCTGTACAAACTCTTGCTTTAAACTGTTCTAAAATGAAGACTCCCTACAACTCTTTGGATAGGTGACAAATGTTAGACATTTACATTATATGGACAGGCTAACAATAGTGGGATAAGAAGGTGTAGAACCTCCATTAGTTGTATAGGGCCATGCTAAATAATATGTCCTACCGATTTAGGTGAAAACTTATTTAGCTGAGGAGGCAGGGGCATAAAAAAATAGGAAGTAGAGTAGGGGTTGGTTGGTGAAAATGGGTCAGGGTCATAGTGTAGGGCAGTGCTGTCTAACTTCTGTGGTGCTGAGGGCCGGAATTTCTCTAGCATACATAGCGGAGGGCCGCTAATGGAAGCCATTTTGACCACTCCCCCTTTTAAACCACACCCATGTTATCACAAGAGCTTTTAAGACCATGCCCACATTAATGATGGTAGCACAGCAAAAAACAAAATGCTTGGTGCTCACTACTGGGATATCAACCATCATTCATATGTGAAAGAATTATATTATGTCACATTAAGACATACCCTTGAATCCATATGCCTCCTCCCCCCTGTGGATACACAGCAACCCCCAGCACATAATTACACACCTTAGGGACAATTTAATGGCTATTTCCAACTGCTAACAAACTACCAGAACAAACTCCTGCTAGGTTCACCTCCCACAAGCAGCATAAGGCAAGCGGAGTATGGCACACACACACACACAGGCAGTACTCTACCTGCCCTGTGCTGCCTGTGTGTGCCATACTCTACCTGCCCTGTGCTGCCTGTGTGTGCCATACTCTACCTGCCCTGTGCTGCCTGTGTGTACCATACTCTACCTGCCCTGTGCTGCCTGTGTGTGCCATACTCTGCCTGCCCTATGGTGCCTGTGTGTGCCAACACTCTGCCTGCCCTATGCTACCAGTATGTGCCATACTCTTCCTGCCCTATGCTACCTGTGTGTGCCATACTCTTCCTGCCCTATGCTGCCTGTGTGTACCATACTCTGCCTGCCCTTAGCTGCCTGTGTGTGCCATACTCTTCCTGCCCTATGCTGCCTATGTGCCATACTCTTGCCTGCCCTGTGTAATCATGTACTGGGGGTTGCTGTGCTATCCACAGGGGAGGAGGAGGCATATGGATTTAAGGGTATGTCTTAATGTGACATAATATAATTCTTTCAATACAGGGGGATTACAGCCTGAATATGCAGGGGGCCAGTTAATCTCAGTACTGATACCATTTAAACCTTACATAAAGGTAAGCCATTAAATCAGCCAGACAGGTGGGGGGCCACACAGAGGGGGTCACGGGCCGCCAGTTGGACAGCACTGGTGTAGGGGATCTGATGGAGCCCTGCCTGCTGTGCAATTCCAATAAATACTGTATAAATACTGTATATAAAATAAGTAATGGGTCCTAAATTCATTTTTCTGCAGTGCTCACTGACTGCCACTGAGAAGAAAAGTTTGGTAGGATATTATGAAATAAGAAAATCCAAAAATTGATGCAGTGTAATGTGTTTTGGGATTGCCCTAGAGCCTCCCAGTGTCTCATGTCCCTTTATGGCATCAATTTCTATATTAGTTGTGTTTGTGGTAATATGGCAGCTGACCAGGGAACAGGCTGTTGTGTGGATGAACGAAAGATGACCTTGGACCGGAGCCACATGGCTAATTTAATAGATGAGATCTCTAACTTGGGAAGGTCAGCTATTAAGCTATGCCAGCCTGAGCTGTAGAGGCCAAGGTTGCTGGTACATGATGCCAGTGTCGGACTGGCCCACCAGGATACCAGGAAAACTCCCGGTGGGCCCAGGTGTCAGTGGGCCCTCCTGCTCCTGACCATTTGGCCTGTTTCATGGTCCATTCTCTATTTCTGAATGGGAACAAAGAGGAGAAATAGATGGAAGAATAGATGCTAGCGTGTAAATAAAAGAGACTTGGAGAATAAAGAGGTTGGGTGAGGAAAGATAGTTTGGAGGGTGTGCCCCTGATCTAAGGTTTTCTGGTGGGCCCCTGGGGTCCCAGTCCGACACTGCATGATACACAGTGGTTATAATCTCTGTGGGTAGGCCATTATTTAACATACCTTTGCATTCTCTGGGTTGACTTTCTAGAAGCAGGAACATGCAACCTACAAACACATCTCTAGCTATTGAGCTACAAGCCCATTTGTGCTTTGAGAGCCCAGAATTGTAGGTAAGACAAGAAGTCAAAAAGTTTAAAATCAGTGTGAACCAGACACAACCAACTGCTTGTTTGTATCTTTATTGGTGAATATGCCCTTCTGTGAATAAACTCTTCATTGGTGAATAAGCTCTGCTTCTCTAAACCTTTTTGTCAAAATCTACTACCCTCAATTTTAAGGAACTACATACTACTTAATATAACATGCCTATTCCATATATCAATGCTGTAAAACTTTCTCTATGTAACAGGGTGTGTTATAATCAAGTGATTATGTTATACAATATTTCTTGCCAGAATTGGGGCCATAAAGATCCCTTAGATGGTCACAACAGCCTGCTAGACAACCCTGGCAATACATAATGAATAAGTCACCATAATGCTGTTATAACATCATACTGTAGCACCATATGGTCCTATTAAACAAATCTATGAGTGGGAAACACTACATGCACCCTTGCTTACCCAGTGCTTACCCAATATGTAAGTGGTGTGTTGAATAATTAGTTTTTCTGTGGGAGCACTCCAAAGCACTCCTATTAAACAAATCTATGAAGACTATAACTGAGTTGTGGGAGAACTCAGTCATACCTTATATTATACTTAAACACTTTTTTATAAGTATATGCACCCTAAAAATATGTAAATGGTGTGTTGAACAATTTATTTTCTTGTGGGAGCACTCCAAAGCTAATTAAATTAAACAAATAGCAAATATAACTGACCTGGCCAAATTGATCAGTGAGATATTTCCTTTAATGGTAGTCTTATGCCCCTTAAAAATGGGTGATGATCTCTCAGAAGCTGCAGTGAAGAAGAATCAGACTGTGAGGCTAATGCTTTGGTCAGGAGACACATTTCCCAAGAATTGCAACCAAATGAGCCACATCTTCTCTGAACTGAATGCAATAAAGTAAGCCTGGAGCTGGGGAGGCAAAGGGGAAGAAGGTGCTGATGTCACCCTACTTTAACGACTTTAAAAGACTTTTACTTTGCTGAGTAGTGTTAACAAACAAGATTATCTAAGGTATACAGAAAATATTTTAAGGGGGCCTTTGCGGATAGAAGAATGGAATGCATTGTTTGTTATGCATTTTTGACAAGGTTAAATATGATAGGAATTTAACATCTAGGAGCCTACACATTGTCAACACAAACTGTGTTAATGTTTTAAAGTCAGAAAATCCAATTTGTTTATTTTCAGGGAACAATGTATAATAACGTATGTGTAGTTTGTATTCAAGAAGAGATTTGCTTTATATTGATGTATGTTTATTTCATATAAAATTATTTCTAATCTACAGGTTAGATTATACATGAATAAATATACTGAAATTTTATGTACTCTGTATACCATAAGGAATGGTTTTTTAGACTGTTTGGTCTAAACTTTGGTAATGGCCCTTTTAAATCTCATTTTTGTCGTCACATTAGGCTTCCAGGATTATCTAGGAGAGAAAATAGGATTTTTTCCCCCTGAAATCTCATCATAGTATACCTGTAGGATATGGCCCAGCACCCACTGTTTGAACCCCTCCCCCCATGGAGGACACCACTTAGGTGTCGTAGAAAGAACTAGTTTCCAAGAACATATATCTATTATGTCAATAATCAGGTTTTGAATTACGTAATTGATCGTCATTTACTACAACTATGCTCAAAAAGAATAATATACACTATGGTTTACATAAGTCTTACATAAACTTACATAAGTTTACATAAGAGAGAGCAAGCAAATGCACCAAGAGCTTAAGGAAAGATGGAAACTCCCGAATGTTTACTGCGCACGCACTATTAGCATTTCATGATATGACACAAATCTTGCACATGCGAAATGATGTCATATCACATATGGTTATACCAGATCAGAGGTGCACTGTGCCATTAAGTGATACTGACACTAAATAACTACTTTTCAAAATACAAATCTACATAAAAAGTTCCCTATAGGTCATGCTGATCATATTTCGCTGATAGGGCTGATTTGTTACTTGAAGTTCCTAAACCTGACTGTTTTACCAACCTGACTGTCCCTTCTCAGCCTGTCAGTTACAGCTTCTAATGCTAACGGCCTCCTGCTGCACAAATATGGCAGCCCCCTCATAGAGAAACATGAGGGATATGATAGGTAATGTAAAAGCACCGGGAAAATATTTTTATGGAAAAATTATAACTGGCATGCAAAGACAATGTTATGATATATTTTTTAAAAAAATATTAATTTGAGGTATCAGTATCTCTTTACAATCCTGCAGTTGATAGCTCTGCATTTTCTCAAATAATTTTTGTGGCAAGTCTTGGTTGAGTTTTGGTAAAATGGGTGCGATATTTAGGGGTGTGACCAAAAGTGGGTTTGGCTTAATAATTTTTTTGCTGCACTGTTCTCGGCAGGATAGTAGTTGGATCTTTGCCTAGGGTCAACAATGACTGTGGGCACCTTTGCGCAACCACAACTGTGCTTATGTGCCAAAGTTACTTGTTTTGGTTTTTAAACCTTCATCTAGGTTTTAACCATAAAATATTCTAGCATAAAAACATAACCTCAAATTGAATTGTGTATGACCTAGAAAGGTGACATGAGATGTGTTGACTTTTCTTTGCCAGGCAGTCTTTGCCCACAGTATTTTTCAACACAGTTAATACACTGTACAGGCTAATGAGGACTCTGTTAGTATATTAGGTCTAGTAACATGGCTGCCATATGGCACATACTATAAATGACATATTTAAAAAATATTAAATACTTTCCCTTTCAGATGTCAATGTCAATAGTGTGCTTTTAATGGAGTAACCTCATATATGACACAACCAACCACTTCTAAACTTCTGCTAGCAAGGTGATGAAAGTCTTTATGGTTGTACGAAAATCATGACGTACAACCAGGCCTAAAAGCATACCACAGAATAGTTTTTTAGGGAACTGCTAATTTTTTCTTTGCGTGATTTAAGTCGTCTGTAATAAGTTATATGGTATTAGTGACCAGGAGTTGTTTTCTTTTTTCAGCATATACTATAGCAGAAGACAAAAGAATGAAAAGTGTTTCATTGTGTACAGACTAAAACATATTGAATACTGTCTACTGCAGTAGCATTAGTGAATCCTGGCTTGCCTTCAAATAGGTCTAGATCATGCAATTTTGATATTCTTTTAGATTAATGAGGTAGTTACCAATGAACCAAGTTGCATTGCCACTGTTTTCTAGTTCCAGTGTTCTCTGCCTGTGAGTGGTCAAAAGTGTCCATAAGGTTTATATACTCTTCCTTTTCAGGAAACCTTTCTTGCCTTGCATGAGTCTTTCCTGATCTTAGACACCTTCAACTTTATAATGTTTATGCTAAAATGCAGTTATCAGTTTATCAGATGGGTGGAATACTATTGCAGGTATGGCACCTGCTATCCAGAATGCTGGGGACCTTGGGTTTTCCAGATAAGGGGTCTTTCTGTTATTTGGATCGCCGTACTTTGTCTACTAAAAATGATTTAAACATTAATTAAACCCATTCTGATTTTGTCATCAGTAAGTATTAATTATAACCTAGTTAGGATCAAGGTACTGTTTTATTGTAGAGAAATAGGAAACAGTTTTTAAAAATGTGAATTATTTCATTACAATGGAGTCTATGGAAGATGGCCTCCCTATAATTATAGAGCTCTCTGGATAAGGGGTTTATAATTTCAGAGCTCTATGGATAAGGGGTTTACAGATAACAGATCCCATACCTGTATTATTTGCTACCTTGCATTTTAACTCACATGGAAATTGCTAATGGTTTGTGTGCAATAGTTAGACTAGGAAGCTACACAAATCATCCCTGTACATATGAATAAGACCAAGTAAAACTAACAAAGTTAATTCCAAATCGTATCCAAGAAAACAGGCTTGTGCATTTAATCATAGGCTTAGAGTAAAAAAATATCAATACAGGTATAGGACCCATTATCCAGAATGCTCGGGACCAAGGGTATTCTGGATAAGGGGTCTTTCTGTAATTTGGATCTCCATACCTTCTACTAAAGGTCTACTAAAAAATCAATAAAACATTAATTAAACCCAATAGGATTGTTTTGCATCCAATAAGGATTAATTATATCTTAGTTGGAATCAATTACAAGGTTCTGTTTTATTTATACATAGAAAAAGGAAATCAGTTTTAAAATTCTGAATTATTTGATTAAAATGGAGTCTATGGGAGACGGGCATTCCGTAATTCGGAGCTTTCTGGATAACGGGTTTCCGGATAAGGGGTCCGATACCTGTACCAGAAATACAAAAAAACTGTAAATCGTCACCTCAATACAAAGAAATTTTTTTGGCAACATTACTGTCTGTCCTGGGTTTGGTAATCAAGGCTATGTCCCCACATACTGTGAGCCACATTAAGGAGAGTAATGAGAAATGTATTTAGAACTGCAGTTGATCTATTGTTAAAAAGTCTTTCAAGTGGCTAAAGTGGTAAATATGTTGGAGCAAGTGACAACTCCACACATGATATAGAATTTAACCCTTAATATTTAAACATGCGTTAACTATTTGGGTTCCATCTTATTGTTACTTTTTATTTAAAGTCCTAGGGCCAAAGTGAGTACAGTACGTACAGTGAGTGATCATTCTTTATCCAACCATAATAACAGTCCAAGTGCCACTGTAATCTTAACAACTATCATTTATATGATTATGAGGAAGCAGTGGCTGGAACACAGGATATACCTGTGTAATACATGGTTAATCATCTGCGTCATTTTTAAAATCTGTAATTAACTGTGGCCACAAGTACAACAAGAGAGCAAAGTACAAATGTGCATGTGTCACTCTCATAATTCTGAGAATTCTTCCTCTGTTGCCAGGTTTTCTATAGTGCTCTGTTTCGATATAAGTACTTGGAATTCTGAGGTCATTTTACCTGAAGTCCTTGAAACATTACTGCTGTTATGTTATTTAGAGGTAAAGCTTCAGCTAAAGAGTACAGAACAGTCTCTCTTAGTGATTGTTTCCTTTTATGATAGTCCTATATAGCTTTACTTTTTCCACCTATGTGGGCAGTTTCTGTACCTGCTAGATAAAGGTAGGTTTGAATAAAAAAACCTGTTATAACTCATAAGGCAATACAAAGTTATAGCCTGGTGTATAGAACTGGTGTACCTGTGGGTTGTGTAAGAAGTCCCTCAAATTTTGATATAACTAATGTGTTTCTGCAAAGGACCACTTATTTTCTGTTGCCATATATATTTCTTCATCTTGTTACTGCACCCCAGCCAGTTGTGCACAGTGCACAGTAGCGATGTGCTGGTCAGGAAAAGCCACCCACACCCGACTCTAGCTCCTAAAACCAGCACCCGACCCTAACCTGCAAAATGTTCTATTGTAAACCTGCAGGTTCCCCAAGTTTGCCGGTCATATCTCTCCATAAGGAACTTCTGGCCAGGCTTCCTTTTATCTGAGACCTTCAGTACTCTTTAGTCACTCTTCTTTGAACTTTCTTTCTTTCATTAATATCCCTTTTAACCAAGTACCCATAGCAGTACTTTGTATCAAAACTACATTGCTGTCACTGGGAGATCATTTGCACAGACTTTGAAGACACATACTGTTGTTATACAGGTATGGGACCTGTTATCCAGAATGCTCAGGCCCTGGGGTTTTTTAGATCAGGAAACATTTCATAATTTGGATCTTCATACTGCTAAGAAAACCCATTAAAGCAGTAATTGAACTCAATAGGATTGTTTTGCCTCCAATAAGGATTCATTATATCTTAGGACCAAGTACAAGGCACTGTGTTATTATTAGAGGGAAAAAAATTAATTGTTTTAAAAATATGAATTACTTGAATATGGAGTCTATGGGAAATGAACTTCCCATAATTCAGAGCTTTCTGGATAATGGGGTTTCAGATAATGGATCCCATACATGTGTAAAGATGTTTCATGTTACATAGTTACATTGGGTTGAGTCCATCAAGTTCAACCCTTCCAAGTAAACCCAGCACACACAACCTATACTTACCAATCTATACTATAACATACATAAACTATATATACAACCACTAATACTAACTGTAGATATTAGTATCACAATAGCCTTGGATACTATGCTATATAGTATAGATACCTGCTCACCTCCTCATAAAAGGCGACTAAATTAGTCTGGCAAGATCTGTTACGCATAAAACCATGCTGGCACAAACTTATAGTATTATACTCAGGTTAGGCCTATGCATTGGAAATGTATGAAAACAGTCTTCATGCTTTAATTATTCTGTAAGCTGTGAAATTTGTATCACATTACACATGGTTCCCATGTTATATAAAAGTTCTAGTGCTAAGGATTTCAGTGCAAATAGTTGGTGCTTACATTGATAAGAAGAAGGAAACGTCACACTTTTAACGTTTTGTTTTCCATATAGAGAAGATCCATAAAATATTTTTTTCTGTATCAAAAAGCTATTGGATTTAGGCAGAAAAAAGACTGAATGCAACATATATTAAGAAAAATGTCCTTAGTAAAACAGGCAACATTGACTGCAATATAACTGTAAAAAAACTGGCATGCCAGCATTCTGCACTCCAGAGTAATTTTATCAGAAACCCACAGCCTTATTTTTGTGTTTTGATGGATGATGATTATCAAACAAAGCATTATTCAGCTTCTCCTGTTTTCCAGAAAGAGATGTATCTAGTGAAATATTTTCTGTGCTGACACTCATTAAATTCAGGGTTATTTCATTACATAAATGTTATCAAATATAGAAAAACACAGTGTATTTATAGTCAGCAGATATGTTCAGTCTTATGTCACAGTGGACTTGTTATATTAGAGTTTGAATCCTCTTGGAATCAATAAAAACAGATTTATAGTTAAATACAATCTTTAGCAATGTGACATATGTTTTTGTACAACAAGGAATTTGGTATGTCACACAGATTACTGTATTCGTTATTTTCCAGAAATCTCAACCTTCCAGATAAAGTATGTCTGAAATTACTAGTCCTGAGCTACTACTGCTCTGATTTTAAATGTACACTGTATAGTTTAAATTCCAACTGGACTGCTGTTTTTTGCCTGAAGAAAGGGGGGACTCTCACATTAGTATTAATATACATATTAATATATATTATATATATATATATATATAGTTGAAGGTGCTTGAGAGAGGGTCAGCACTCACAGGACTTATATAAACAAATTTCAGCTAGCACTCTAGCCTTTATCAAAGTGGTATATATATATATATATATACTCCCCTATGATAACGAAAACTGATATATCATATTTGATGACTAATTTACTAAAATACTAGGGAGCAGGCAGAAAAGGGTACACAGCTCACTCAATGATTTCAAAGAGAAGTGTACTTATCACATACTGGTCACATCCAGGCTTGTATCCAGCCAGTCTCCACAGACTGTTTTAGTCTGTTTAAGGAGCACTACAATTACAGCAAATGCAACATGATGTATATCACTTCACTTTAAAGTCAGACAGTGTCTCTTTAAATGCACATATATGAGCCCTAGCTATTTTTTTTCTTGAATCATGGTCAATAGAAAATTAATTTATAAACCCCTAAGTGTGTATTGATGTCACACCACCCAGCTGTGTCTTTGAGGTCTGATGGGGACATCACCTTATCTGCACCGTACTTGGACATCATCCTGGCATTCTTATTATTGATTATATGATTATACTTTTCTCCAGTGTGTGTTGACTCTGGCTTGTTCAGACTAAGCTTTTGGACTGGTGTTTGACCTTGGCCTGCCTATCAGTTCTAAATCTCCACTGCCAGCCCTGACCTTAAGCCTGTCTAGTTATTGCTTGTCTGCTACCAGCCTAAATCACAGTCTGTCTTCCTTTTCAGTTTCTCTGCTGCCTAGAGATCCTTCTCCAAGCTCTGCTCTGGCCAGAGGACATGTCAATCATAACACAAGTTACCCCTCTGTTCCATCTTGACGGTGTGCTGTGTGAGCAGGTGTAGGGGTGGCCATATGCATTAAGCTTTTAAACTATTTTCATTCATCCATCTGCTAATGCCCCATCCATTCACTAAGAAGAAACAGAATGTAGCCACTGAGGTGCAAAACAAAAAAGCACCTTTACTTACAACTTTTCTTTCCATCTAAAGTGCCAAGAGAAATAATATTATTGTTAAAAAATCTCAAGGGCATACATATACTTCATTTTGTTTACTTGAAAATATGGGGGGGCATGGTGGCTTAGTGGCTAGCATTGCTGCTTTGTAGTGCAGAGTCTTGCTCTTAGTACCAGTCTGGAACCTTTGTTATTCTCTCTCTTTATACTCTCATTAGATCGCCTTGGCTTCATCTACAACTGTGCTTAGATGACACTTTCTTTTCCCATCAGTCCTCACACCTTCAGTACATTTAGTAATATCTATCTGCCCTTGGTAATCCTGGATAGTACCCATGATAACATTTTTGCTCCTTATCCTTATATGTCCCTTGTTGTTGCTGGAAAACAGTAACAAAAGTAGCAGATCTGTGGAGTGGAGTCAGAAATTCTACCTTCCCTTCCCCTGTCTTCTGAGATGCTCACCTTGTCTGGACCACCAAGTCCCCGCACCTCACTTTTGTCTGAGGAGTCTACTTGCAGATATAAGAATATTGTTTGCACTAATATTGTGGCTATTTTGAGAGTCCCCTTTCTGTCAAAAAGTCTTCCCAAAGAACTAGATCTGCAAAAGTTGGGCCTACCACGTGGTTGAATGGGCAGATCTGTCTATATGACCATTATTAATTCACAGTATATGTTACATCATTTGGAATAATTTGGAATTACTGTGTTGTTTTAAAAAAAAAAACAAACAATTCTTGTTCTGTTGACTTGAATGTGTACAAACCTGTAACTAGAAAGTGGTGACAAAAATCACTCTTTATTGTCATGCCTCAATAATGAATTCAATTCATATAATCTAAATCCAATAAAAGTCCTTCACTCCTCACTACATCTCGTCTCCATAAGTTCCTGGTTGTTTTTATCAGAGCCACTGTTTTTCCACAATACTCACTACCATTTCCCATCTTTAATCTTTTTGTCTTACTGCTCTGAATTCCTCCAAAAGGAACTTTCCTACAGCTTCTTCAAAACTAATGTCAGTGATACATGTTGGAGGAAAAGCATAGTATTTGATCCTGTTTTTATGGGCTAAATGCTTAAGCACTAAGTGCTCTCCAATGTATACCATTAAGTTACCTCTTCACTATAATAATAAGCTTTATGGGGCAGGAACCTACTTCCACCTGTGTCTCTTAAGGTGGACCTGTCACCAACACATACAAAACTGTATAATAAAAGTCCTGTTAAGTAAGATGAGATTACTTTCACTTTCCATTTAGCACTTCTTGTGCATCACTGCACTCCTCACATTTCCCCTCCCTTCTCACAGCAAATAATTGTGTAGACTTTGCATAGCATTAGGTTTTGGGGTGCTACAGAACTTGCCTTAATAAGTGCCCACAGAATGGCACCTGTCTGTTTGCTGTGATTGTGAATTCCAAGCCTGAAGGAAACAAAATGTAGTAATTTATATAGTGTCAGTAACGTTTATTTTGCTCATCTAACATGATAAAAAAGGATTTGGAATTATTTCTTAGGATGACTAATTTTCCAGGTGCAGTAACCCATAGCAACCAATCAACAGCTAGCATTTACTGTTTAAAAACAAACATCTTATAGGTTGCTATGGGTTACTACTCATGGGAAAACTTAGTACCTTTTATTTGATATGGGGGTTAGGGTGCAGTTAGAGCTTCCAATACTCTGACAGAGTAAATCTCTACAACTCTCTGTTAGTTTGTATGGGATTTTTAGAGGTGTGTTAATCAAAGGATGAACTTGCACTTTCACTCTTTGATAAATAAGCCCCTACAAATCCCATAGAAATTAATACAGGGAGATGCATATTTATAATTCATTATTGCAGTGTTTACTCCCACGGTCCATACAATTAATTTATTGAAAAAATGTACTGCACAAATCATACAAGTAGCTGCATAAATAAAGATATATATGCAATCTGGAAAGCATAGCAGATTCTGTCAGTCAAGAGAAAGAACAGAGTATGTACACTAAACTATACTACAGTTTCAGCCTGTTAGGCCTCGGCATGAAATTGATGACAAAGCAAATTTTTATACGTATTGCCATTACGCATTTTAATTACTACTACAAATGTTCTGTCTGCTTAAGTTTTATATTTTTTGCTGGAGAGGAAAACAAATAGACCTAGCTGAGTTGTGTTGTTATATCTGTTCCGTGCCATCTTTGCCTAGAGATGTTTCCTATAAAACAACCCAAATTATAGCCAATTATGGATAAGATCATGGATAGGACACAGTGCCAAAACTACTACATACACTTTAGCAGCTAGTTAAACATTCTCATAAACTGTATTAGTGTAGATACATCTATATTCATCTATAAAGAATATGAATTAAACACCGTAGACATGTAGAGACAACACTTTATTACACATTAAGCCTCTTGCAGTTCTTTCAAATTGGAGCACAATGATAGATGTTTGGGGTTTATTTCATTAATATAAATACTGCATCATGGGAAGTTTGTGTCATGTGCTCCATGCTACCATGAGATCAGGTTTCTTGTGTCATGTTATAGGCCTAGCACATTTAAGGATTATATAAACCAGTGATCCCCAACCAGTGGCTCGGGGGCAACATGTTGCTCCCCAACCCCTTGGATGTTGCTCTCAGTGCCCCCAAACCAGGGAGTTATGTTTGAATTCCTGACTTGGGGGCAAGTTTTGGTTGAATAAAACAAGATTTCCTACCAAATAAAGCCCTGTAAGCTGATAGTGTGCATAGAGGCTGCCTAATAGCCAATCTTAGCCCTTATTTGGCTCCTCCATGAACTTTTATGGTGCTTGTGTTGCTCTCCAAGTCTTTTTACATTTGACTGTGGCTCCCGAGTAAGAAAGGTTGGGGATCCCTGATATAAACTTATATTGCCTTCACTGTATTTGTTAGCTTCTTAATACAAACTTTTATTGCAGTATTCTAGTTCTAGAACACTAGCTCATGTTTTGCAAATATCTTTACTGTGTTATATAACGTTGTATATACTACAAACTATAGCTGGGGGATGTTCAATATATGTGACCTTTTATTGCTAAAGGATGCCTCCACCAATATAGGACCATAATATAGACCTAAAATCCTGCGTAAATTACTGATGAATATAAATGTATTTTATTTTAAACTGGAAAGCTGAATTTCAAGTGTGTGTAATTACATTAGAAATACATTAGAAACCCTGGTGCATGGTCAGTATAGAATGGAGAGTGGGCATCTCTATAAAAAGATTAAAATTCATAAACTGCTCTTCAATTTTGAATGTGTAAAATGGTGCAGTTAAAGGGGGAACCCTTGTGCCAGCACTTGGTCTAACCTACATTCTGGAGTTGAATAGCTGCTAGAAATGATAAAAAAAAACTATTATTTGTACATAAAAAGGAGGAGAAAGATTGCCAGCTCTCAGTTTGGCTTAAAAAATATTTTTTTACAAAAATTGAGGTGTTAATACCAGACTTTGGCCAAAATATGTAAGCTCACATGCCACATCAAGGCCCCTACACTGCCTTTACAGGACTTATGTATAAGGAGGGGCCTTGACATGGCATGTGAGCTAACATATTTTGGCAACTTGTTGGCCAAAGTCTGATACTAACACCTCATTTTTTGTAAAAATAATTTTTTCAGGCAAACCGTGCACTGGCATTATGTTTTGGGGTTCTGTACCAGTCTAAGGCAACCACAGCCTTTTAGTAGGTAAGACCTGTGTCTCTACATATGCCCACACTAGCTCCCCATTTTCTTTTCTGTTGATTCACTACACATGCTCTGTGCTGCTGTCAGTTACTTGATCTTAGGGGCTAACCCACAATATATAGTATAAATATATATATAAGGCACAATATAAGGCCGATTAGTAAATAATACAGATTATTAGTACATAACAGGTCTGCCACCAGTGAAATTAGCATCAGAATTTAATAATCAACCCTGTAGCATCAGCGTCTATGACATGCAAGGTTGCCACCTCACCCCTTTTATACTGGCCACATATTGAATCCACATCTTTCATGGCTAATTAGCAATTAATTTAGATGCCTGCTACAGACTAAACTGATTTACATGCAGCATGCATCTAAATTAATTGCTAACTAGCCATGAAGAATTTGGATTCAGTATGTGGCTGGTATTAAAGGGGTGTGGTGGCAACCCCAAGGCCTGGAACTAGGGGTAGGCAGAAGAGGCACCTGCCTAGGGCGCAACAGTGGGGGCGCAAGGCAAGTACCTCTTCTTTCACTTGCCCCTATTTCCGAGCACTTTACCCCTTTACCACACCCCCACCAGCGGTCCCCACAGCCCCCTCCTCAATGTGCGTGCACCCACGGGAGGGGGGCAAGTCAGTAGGGGTTGCCTAGGGCACCTAGCCAGCTTGGCCCGGCACTGGGCAACCCTAATTTCTGCTTGATGATTTGTAATGACCTTCTCAACGGCTGCCCAGACCACACTGATACTACAAAATGGTATCCCCGGTGCACAACTTTGAAGTTACTGGATGCTTACTCTTACAGAGATCCTGAAACAGAATATAAAACAAATAATTTCTGCCAATTTTTTTTTTTTCCCTTTAACAAATGGGGTTTTTTTACGTTCAGTTGTAGATGATAGATTAATTGTCAGGTCATCAAAAGTTTATTTTTTCATAGTTTGTGTCTTTGTGATTTGGCTTTCTGTTCTGCTGGCCCACTGTAGAGAGGCTGGAGGCTGGGCTGTCAGCGAATGCATTTTAAGTGTTTTGGTTTCAATTTACATTTGTGGGGGTGGGAGGGGACATATATTGGAAAGCTTTCCTTTATACTAATACTTTTTTGGTAGAAATCCAGTACTCTACAATAACATAAAAACAATATATGAGTGAAAGCAGGGTGTTGCTTGGTCCTTAGGTGATCCATTCAATATTTTCTGATACTTTTGGCATAAATCCACTCAACGGGCTATTCGCTCAGATGAAGGCCTTGCTAGAATCTTACCCTTACATAAAGCTGTCTGCATTGTGCTACTATACTACTAAAGCTACTAGTATTGTACTTTTACTGCCCCCATTAACCCACTTTTTTCTGTACATGGCATCATGTGTTATAAGAAGCGGATGCACCACGCGGCACTGCGTAACACACACTAAAGTGAAACAAAGTTTTAGAAGGAAGGCTGTACAGGGTTCATAGCAACAAAATGAGCCATTAAATAATAAATAGTAATAGCAACAGAATGAGCCATTTTACTGTCTGCTACGTGTGGTTTGACAACTGAGCCGTCCTGGCCTGCTTGTACTACTCAATTGATTCCCGATGGTGGAGCCGCTGTGTGTTGCAGATGTGTGAATGCAGTAAGGCACCAGGTGGCATTTCAGAAACGCTATCCAATGAAAAGGGTTAATGAGACCCATGGCTCTGCGCAGGAAACCCAGGGTGTTTCACATGCAAATGTGTTTCTGAAAGTTACAGCATAGTTTTAGGCAAGGCCGACATTCGGGGTTTGTTTCCCTTTAAAAACAAAAAGGGCCATTCATGACCCCCTCTCTTAATTCTCTTACTTAAATGGCATAGTTTTAGTTGGCATGAACCTATTTCATGAAAGCATTTCACATCTAATAAAAAGCAGTAATATTTCAGCTTGGCCTCTGCAGGCTGCACTGTAATAACTCAAAACAGAAACACAGGAAGGTATAGCATCTCACAGGAAAGTGTGCTGTGTAAGCTGTTCACCTCATTTGACCTGCATATTGGTTTCAGTGTCTGAAACACTACCTTGTATGCTCGGAGAGGCGAACGTTTTGCCTCCAGTCTGTTTCTGCTGTGAGAAATGAGTGCTCTGCTGAAGACAGCAGTACGCAACTGCGGTGTTTATTTCCTGTGCGGTTTGTGTTTCCTCATTTGTTGTTTACAGATGTTTTAGTAAGTGTTTTTTTTTTAACTTATATAGCAGAAATCTGTTAGTACATACCATCACGTGAAATCATTTTACAAGCTGCTGATTCTTTCTTTTGTTACTAGAAAGAAATCCTCCAGGACTCCTGTACCTTAAAAACCTCACACGGCTTCCTTTCTCCACCAGTAAGGCCCCAAAATGACAAACTGCAGCAGAGAACTGGGCTGGCTTCTAGGGTTACCACCTGGCTGGTATTTGACTGCAAGGGCCTGGGCTGTAATTCAACCCTATTGGCTTCCCATTTGTTGTTTACAAGATGCCCAGTGATGTATTGAAAGTATTGATTTGTCCAGGAAACAGGCCCAGATTTGTGGGAAGGCCACAAAAGTTCTTGTTAAGGGTGCCATGCCATGTAATCACATCTACTCCCTAATACTAACATACAAAATCACTAGTGCCCTGAGTGCCAAGCAGCTAAGGAAAATCCATGCATATGCACACTCGAGGGTGGGGGGCAGTACGGCAGTTGAACATGGGCTGGCCTAGGGCTGCTAGAAATATAAATCCAAACCTGCCAGGGAATATGTTTGGTGCTGTATGCCTACACATTGCCATAGTAGGGTGTCATAGTAGCGGTTCTACTATAAATAAGAGGATATAAAAGAAGTATACTGTGGTGTGGGTTAGGTTCACAATCCAATGGTCAGGTCAAGCTGAGCTCAGAGGCAGATTTATAAATCATCTCACAATTATTTTTTCCTTGATTGTGAATTGTTTCCCTTAACTTGGGCTTTTCAGCAACTTAACATGATCAAGATCAAGCCTTTTAAGAGTTTTCATAAATATGGATATTATGGGAAAACCCATAATCCCAAGAAAAAAAGATCTTAATAATGAGATTATTGTATAATAATATATTAAATGAAAAGAAAAGAAAAGGTTAAAACTAAGTAAGTGTTATCAGAAAGGTCTATGTAAATACAGCCATAAGCACTCACAGAAACTCTGCACTAAGTCCTCTATCATAAGAAATACAGCATTTCTTTCCTTCTATTCTGTACACATGTTCTTTTGTATCAGACTTCCTTCTCTCAGCTCAAACCTCCTGGGCTTGGGCTTGAGCATGCTCAGCTTTCTCCCTCTCCCCCTTCCATTTCCCTACCCCCCATACCCTCTCTGCTGTAATCTGAGCCCACAGCACAGAGATGCAGGCAGGAAGTCAGACCAAGCTACAATGGCTGCTGCTGCTTTCCTAAACTTCTAGGGCTGTTTATCCAAGTATGGTAAAGCATTCTACAGAATACTTATAACATTCTAGCTTGCCCAATTGTGGCTAATCTGTTCAGAAGCAACTGCATTAGTAGCTTTCCTTCTCCTTTATTCTCCCCATAGACTCCTTCATCATTTGTGTGTGAAATTGAAAACTAAGATTCAGAACAAGTTAGAGTGGCAACGTGCAGTCTGTTGCCACGGGAGATGGAGGAAATCCTGGGAGTTTTCCTGCACCAGCTTCCCTACAGTCCTTTCACCTTGTAAAAGCCAAGCAGACACTGAAGGAGGCACGTAGGTATCCCCCCATGGCCGTGGGTCAGCATCTATTTATATATCTGTGCCGCCCCATCTCTGATGTCACAAAGGGGACGGGGCAAACATGTCTATAAATAGATGCGGGGCACATTTAGGCCATGAGTGGGCAGGGTGTCAGGAAGAGCACAGCCCAAACCCTCCCACACCAAAGATAAAAATGTGCCTGAATGTCACATATTAATACTGGGCCTTGAAGCACAGACTCTGTACTGTCATTGCTCTTTAAATTTACAACCTCTCGCCAATTTCATTGCATAAGAGTTCTAACAGAATTGCAACATTTGTTATAAATTGTAAAATATGTCAAGGAGGTGACCACATCGTCCTAACAAAGCATTGGCTTTTTTAGTTTCGAAAGACCGATTAGTTAAGCTGTTAACCTAATCAAGTATGATATCGGCTACCTTTATAGAGCAGTCATTTTATTTCTTTGTGTGTAATGCTAAGAAGTGCTATAAATATGGCTGTTAAACCATCCGTAGAGATTTCCAGCATAAGCCCACTGTGAAGCTGCTGCTTTCTGTTGATTAAACAATAAGGCTAAAGCTTGGCAGAAGTGCGTGTATCATTTTTATGCTTAGTCATTGTTTGGGAACAAAGGGCTGGAGTTTAGAGTGCTATTGAACATGCCAAGTTGCTGATAGAGTGGAATCATTTGCATCTCACTTATAGATTTTCTGCATATATAGCCACAGAGAGACAGTCCTATAATTGGCTTGGAATTCCACTTTAAGCTAAAATAATGGAGGATTAAAATATGTATAGATATAATTATCAGGGCATGTCAGGTTATAGGAAACCTAGCAGCCCAA
The DNA here is from genome assembly GCF_000004195.4 of Xenopus tropicalis. Taxonomy (NCBI): domain Eukaryota; kingdom Metazoa; phylum Chordata; class Amphibia; order Anura; family Pipidae; genus Xenopus; species Xenopus tropicalis. The sequence goes on from NC_030677.2 coordinate 129,880,532, forward strand.
AACAAGACTTGTGAGCAGACAATACAATGTTTATGTATGTGCGTAGGAGGCAGCCAATGACTGACACATTTTAATATCTACTTTATACATGAGCATCAGAGTCTCCTGAGTGATTTCAACATTTATAGGAACAATTAGTGAAATGTGCTTAACATGTTAGGCCAGAAAATTAAATTGCAAACCCTTTTTAGCAGTAATTGAGGGGTATTCCATTTGTGCCTTAGGTATGAGATGCAAGGCAAGAGGAGTAATCATCCTACTAATCATATAGCACCCATTTCCCTACAGTTGCCATCTACCTAGTCCCTAAACACAAACATTTCTTGTTGCCAGTGGTGCAGTGAGGAAGGGGTGGGGGGAAAATCAACCCACTTTCTATGTATATTTTTCACACAGGTCAAATAGGGAATAGAGTGTTTTGCTCTCTCTCTCTCTCTAATGTGTGTCTGGCATACAACACAAACAGGGGTATAGTTATGATAAATTAAACAGTAAACAGTAATAAATATAAGCTAAAGTAATAGGTGTTTTATTACACAGTTGGGATGAGGTTCCTGTTAGAAAGAGAAGAACATTGTTTCCATTTTAAAATGTACCAGTGGGATTTAGAATATATAAACATATCAAAATGCATTGCAAAATGTATGGATACATGTTCTTTGTGTTGTTATGAAAACGTGCAGTTCAGCCTATTGCCACTAAGGAAAAGAACAGTTAAGTTGAACAGTAAACTATATAAAGCTCCTATAGTCTCTGCCATTTATCCAGCTACCATTCATTGCCCTTAGCCAGGGGGCCTTTTCTGGGAGCTATGCCAGCTCATGGAAAGAATCCAGAAATGTTTTAAAGTACCAACGATTCCTAACATTTCTGTTTTTAAAAGTTGCTTTCCAAAGTTTAAAATAAAGTTTAATCTCTGCAGTGTTATCTTTCAAGTTGTTTCCATGCATGAGGATTGCTGGGACCCTTTTTTAAAAACCTGTATATTGTTACAAAAATACACATTAGAGGTGTCATTTATGGGATAAGTTGCATTCTTTCAAATTTGCCCATTTGCTCCAGAGTTTGTCTGCATCAATAGAGGCCTTGCACTCAGTTCTGAACAGGGGGTGGGATAGACTGGGTGGAGCCGATACACATATATGGAAGTGCAAGGAACCACTTTTGATACAAGTTCCCTTAATGACTGCAGCTGCAATTTACCTTGTAAATGAGGCCTGTTGTAGATAGCATTTCAATAACTGTTTTCACTTATTAAAGATGCCATTACACTAGCAAATAATAGTATTACTTCTCTGGTGCTTCTTAGGAAACATCATTAGAGATAAGGGTAAGCATACCAGAGAATGAGGTGTAGAAATTGTTTGATGGCAAAGTACATAGGCCTGGACTGGCAATCTGTGGATTCTGCTATAGACAGTCACTATTTATTGGGCTGCTGGGGGGGGGACGGGGGACTGTGGGGGCCTCTGTGTACATGAAATGACAGGGCCTATTTTGAATCCCAGTCCAGGCCTGATCATAGACCCATAAATGCGACACAGTTAATGCTGCACTCTATCTATCAAAACAAACACAGGGTTTCTTGTCTCTTTTTTTGTAAACATGATGTTCCAGTGTCTGACTTCCTCTCTCAGAAACACCCTTAATTCCTGTGGCCAGAGTCAGTTCAGTTCAGTTCTCTTCTCTCTCCCCTCTCCTGCTCCCCTTCCCACGAGAATGCTAAGAACTCCCTCTCCCCTCCCTTAGTAAAGTGTGATCTGAGCTATAACGGCTAGACTGCACGCAGGAAGCTACTTAAAATGGCAGCTGCTATCTTAAGCAAACGGAGAAAGCTTCTAAAGCTGTTTACTCAGGTATGGTAATGGTTTCTGCAGAATAAATATATTGTTCTAGGTAGCACTAATGTGGCAAATCTATTGGCTATAAAATGCCGAAATGACTTTCCTTCTCTTTTAATAGAGACCTACATTGTTCAGGGGTAAAGTTTAATGGCTATGTACCCTCTATTAGTGGTTCAACAATGCCTTACCAGACTAGTACAAGTGGGTCAAACTGGACTGTCTTACCCAGAATGGGCTTTTGCAAAGGAAAAGAGGAAGGTGGGGATGTTATGCAAATACACTTCTCTTGATGCTATACAGAAAATAAGGACAGGGTGCAAACCAAACAAAAGAATGTTCATTTCACCACACAGGGTTTCTCAAATATCATTTGAGGTAGTTATCAACAGAGTAGAGGGATACCTCCAGCCATCAGTACTTGTTGGAGTACAAGCTGTCTTACTAGCTTATCTTCCTATCTTACATTCCAAGAACCTACTCTGAGGCCGACTACCCTTGGGGGCTATGTTTGCTAGGGCCTCCCAGCAACATGCACCCTTTTCCATAGGCGGAGGCCAAAGAAGTGCCAAACCTTTTCCAGCACTATATTAAAGTGTAATAGAAAGTGGTCACCAACCCATGGGCCAGTAACAATCACGTAAATAAACTAACTTTGATGTGGACCCTTCTGCCTAATAACTAAGGGAACTGAGCCTGTAGGGAATTAAAGCCATAGGGTCTATTAACCCTATTGCTCAATACAGATATATACATCAGATATATACATCAAAATCTAAGAATGGGACAGATTGGCCTGTGGGACGAACATTGGGATATTATATTATTGTGCCATACATCAGGTAGGTTGATAGACTGACTGACTGTGATTTAATAGTATGACAGGATGGTTTGTTAAAACTTCCCCTAAGGTACACCCCCAGGCAACTGAGAAGAATATTTGCAATTGGGTAAACTGCCTGATCAATTCTGCACATATATTGCTTCATTAATATGTTGGATGATATTGGCCATTTCATAGAAAAAATTCACAACATGTTCCAGATTTAAGTTTCTATTGTAGGAGAAAATGAATCCAAGTGTAATATCACCTCAGGTATACCACACAATACACGTGATTGTGAAATAGTTCTGCAAAGAAATGAGAATGAGAGTAAACAAACCAGTTTTTACACGCAATGCCTTAGTCAAGGGGATATGCCACACATTTTAAAGTAAATGTTAAAAAAATATATTAAAACATCTAAAATAATAATAATATCAAAATATGTTTGGACCCATCATTTTCTTATTATTTATTGTTTGAAACAAGTGACCAATTAATTCTACCCGCTGATGGTTAGCTATTGACTATCAGCCAAAATGTGCATACCTGAAATTCCCAAACCACCTAGAAATTTCCTGGAAATATGGCTGCTATCTAACTTTAAAGAGGTTTGATGAAATCTTCAGCACAGCCCCAATAAATAATGGCTTAGTGATGCTGTTTGCATGAGTGGTGGTCTTGACTATTACTATGGCAATTTTGGTTAGCAATATGATAGCTTGTGCAAAGAATCCCAGATGCCACTTTAAAATTAGCATTTCCAATATAACCTTAAAGGAGAATGCAAGTCAAAATGTAAAAAGCATACTGCCCAATAGTCCTCCTATTGTTTAGTAAAAACGCCACACTTTTGGCTCACCTAATCAAATATTTACTCAGTCACACTTACTTCACATTTTCTAGAACAGGCAGCCATCTCTAAAAAGGTATTCTCCCTTCCTTTCCCTCCTTGCTTCATACTGCACATGTGTTTCATTCCCTCCCCCCCTCCTCTCTGCCAGATCCGCTTCTGATTGGCTGGTGGGCATGTGTAGCTCAGAACAGGAGACAGGATCAAGTTACACACATGCTCAGAGAATAGGAAGGCTGCCGCTGGCACCTACAGGAAGGGAAGAGAGATTTCAGTGATGTCACTGTAGTCTTCACACTGCTGTAGGCTGCCAGCACCATATCTCAGAGAAGCAAGCAGGGATCTGGGAATTTAGATATGCAGTAAGTACTTAAAAAGAATGCCTTTAGACTTACTTTTAATTTATATTAACCTTTCATTGTCCTTTAAGTTTAATTACTGGCAACAGACACAATGTGTACCCTCTATACGCAGAACAGATGTCATTAATTGGTGATGGCAAAACCTCCCAAAACAGAAAAAAAGAATTAACTGATTTAGCTAATGTCACCTACTTTCTGCTAATGGCAACCCCAAAGCTTAGCTTTTCAACAGCACATTATACATGTGCAAAGCCGTTGGCACAAAAAAGATGGCCTAGAAAGGCCTCCTTTAAAAGACAGATTTCCTCATAAAACAGATTAGTGGTTAGAAAGAGTGGCACGGCTGCCATGAGACAAGGTAAGATCCGTGCCCCACAATGCAGCATGCAGGACTTTACCAGGGGAGGAAAAAAGCTGCCTTGTTTAAGCTGAAACCAGAGGGAATTATTGCGTATGTGGATTGGTTGAGGGGGTGGCACTGGCTACCTCTGGCGACACAGAAACGCTGGTTAAAAACTACATAAATGGTACTTTAAAAGGCCACAAGTAGATAAAAACCTGACATCGCTTTAATTGGCCTTAAATTATCCTGAGTTTTCAGCCAGGGCAGATGCATCACAATGAAATCAAGCATATCAAGCATACGTCATATCACTTCAAAGAAAATAAGATCATACTTCCTCAATGCTACAGACCTTCTGTTGTTAATGTGCAAGTGTTGCTATGGATTTTTTGGTACTGTCTATTCCATATTCATAGCTATCAAATCCTCATCTATACAAGCTCTATATTATCACAGGCAGTTACAGCTTGGGACCTTGGTTATCTCTAAACATGTTTACAACATTAAATGGGGCCAATAAGGAAATTACGTTAGGTCTGGGTCACCAGGGCATGAGAAACATAAGGACAGCTTACTTGGAAGGGTTATAAAATACTTAGATTAAATGTTCACTGGTAAAGCCCTGAGCCAGGTCAGCAGACTACTGCCATGAATCATCATTTACATTTATAGTTCACAGAGCCTCTGTTCAGAGGAAGGAAGCACTCCTTGGATTTATTTCACAACATGCAGGCAAATCAGAGGGGTGTGGAGTCCTGCTCAGCATGCTAACCACTTGACACAAGCATTATACATGTAAACAGGTTGTGATGCTTCTGAAACAGTTTGTCTGCATATTTTTATATTAACTGGTTAACAAACGTATATTTCTAGAATTTGTGTTAATTTTTTTCTTACAGTTTAAATGAGACAAGCAATACCACTCATATACAATTCAGATTCAGAAGAGAAAGTAGACAGCCTGTACGATTTCTAGACATCTTTGTCATTTATTATTTTTGATATGGCCATCGTCTGAACCTCTATCTTTAGTGCCCCATCTTCACAGTTTAGCCCCAACCCCAGTAACGGTTGTCTTTCTAAAAACACTATCTGAGATATATACTGCCCAGCTGCTAAACAAAGTTTCCAGCACCACCAAACCTTTGCTACCTGTAGTTGAATGAGGGTTGGTATTCTTCTGTCTGTAAATTTCCTTAAAGAGCAGCAAATGGTTTAAAAAAAAATGTTGGGCTGTACTGCACGTATTTTCTAAAGCAGGGATCCCCAACCTTTTATACCCATGAGCCACATTCACATGGAAAAAGTGTTGGGGAGCAACACAAGCATGGCAAACGGTCCTGGGGGTGCAAATAACAGCTATAATTGGCTATTTGGTGGCCCCTATGTGGACTGGCAGCCTATAGAAGGCTCTGTTTGGCTTTACACTGGGTTTTATGTAATCAACACTTTCCCCCAAGCCAGAAATTCAAAAATAAACACCTAATTTGAGGCCACTGGGAGCAACATCCAAGGAGTTGGGGGTGGTTAAAACACTGGTTGGGTATCACTGTTCTAGAGTATGGAGAGAACCCAATCCACCCCCAACAAGGCATGGCAGCATGTCCCTGCCTCTCCACTTGCACATCTGGGTAGACCCTGCCTTGCATGCAGTACTAAACATACTTGGATGCACATGAAAATCTTTTTAGGCCTCTTTAACTTGACAATAAGCTGAGCTGCCCCCTGCTTACCTTTAAATCAGCAACTGTAAATTTAGAAGCATGGGAGGGGCAGATTCCATTGTGGAGGCTCCCCATTCAACCAAAATAGTTATACCACTGTCTGGGTTTCAAAGTAGTGCCTTGGTTTGTTGCCGATAATTGTTGGTGGTGGGCAAGTAGTTTGTCTTACCCATAATTTATCCTTATCATAAGAATTATTTTCTTCTTTCCAAAACAGAAAATTCTTTTATTGCTAGTAAAATATCCACCAAAATGTGATTCTTTAACACTTAAATAGTTTAGGACTCCATGAAGCATTTTGTTTCGGAACTCAGTAGTGAACTTAAATTCTTTTTAAAGCTTAAATTTGAATAATCAAAGCTGATATATTATGAATTAAAAGCGAGTAGTATTAGAGTTATGGGGAAACAAGTGGAGTAGTTTATTTACTATAGATTTATAAATGTGTGTTTCAGCATTTAAGGTGGTTGTATAATCTGGTTTCATTTTGTTTTTTTCTTTTTCATTTCAATTCTTTTCTCACAAAACATCGGTTGAAACATAATTTGGAATAATTCATGACTGTATTACCAATTGCCATCCCAAACAGAACGTCATACTTCTTTATAGATTCATAGCTTGCTACTTCAGAGCTCTTTATCATTTGTTGTTACTCATTTAGACAACATAGCTCAACTTTAGAAGACAGGGTGGTTCCTCTTTGATTTTTCTTTTGGTTTCATTGGGGCTAAGACTATCATCATATAGGGCAATAAGTTGTTGCATTAAAATTAGGACTATTTGGCTTTTTTAGTATGTATGTAGTATATAAGATGCTATAAATTGCCCATGTGTAGTAACCCATAACAACCAGATATTTGGTTATAATTTTTGAACTCCACTAAACTGATCAATGTGAATCACCGTTTGGTTAATATGGATTAAATGCATGGGTCATAATGGCCTCATTTTATTACATACAGAAAAGATGGCTGTTACCGCAGAAGTCTTGCCCATATAGAAGAAGAGAGATCTGATTTTAACTAATATTTTGCAGCTATGGTTTTGGAATTGCCCTAAAACTCATAGCATTTGAGACTGTTGTCCTATGAGTAGTGCTCCAACTGGCATGACATGCGTTAGGCCATCCTATGTCCTAATTAACAATCTTTTATCTTTTACTTTTTGCTAACTACTGCATTTATTCCACAATGACCCTAACATTTTTTTAGTGGCTGTTGTCCTTAAACCCAAAATTGCAAAATGCACTTAATTTTACCTCTTGCTTTTAGCTGGGGCTGCAGAAAAATGTGTATTCGTTTCCAAGGACATGTGGTTCAGGGATTTTATAAACTGGCATTCACTGTTGGTTCTGATCATTCTAAATATCATATTTTGCTATTACCTTCCAAGCAGCATCAGGGTCAGCCTTCCAGAGGAACATGTGTGCAAGATATTGTCCACTGAGCCCTTACCAATTACCAGTTTTAGAGGTGCATGTTGGTTGTGCTATGTGGTTTAAACTATTTACCAGACATAAAATGACTGTGTTTCAAATATTACACATGTGGTTTTTAGCTTATTTGGTACATTGAATATGGAATAGAATTTTACAACCAAAATATAAACCACAGCCTCTTTACTTATTTCCCAGGAACAAAAAGGTTTATAATATACTCGCTGTGCCTATGTTATGCAGTATAATTTTCACTGTCATTTGATATAGATATAAAAATGCTTCAGTTAATGAAAGCAGTTTTACTTTTACAGTTCTGGAACACCACATCTAAGGTTCTGTTTGGGTTTTGTGATTGAGGGAATCTAGAACATAAAGTGACTTTCTGTAATTTTACTGAACTGGATAACTTATGTCAAAAACTGACCACTCAGTTAAGCTTAAATATTTATAATAAAACAATATGCTTAGTTTATTAATTGTTTTTCCTGAATTTTAAAAAATGAATGCTTTTCTCCATACATATGATGCTCTATGGAGCAAGAAGCTGGCCCTGGCCTCCATTAGAGTTGTTTTTTTAAAGCACAACAGGCCTTAAAGATTCCTATGGAGGCCTGGTCTGACCAGTTGAAAGAGCACAGGAATCTCAAATATGTACTGAACGGACATGAACCTTTTCATATTTTCATGTTTATTCATTTTTAAAAACATGCTTCAATTTAAAGCACAGCATATATGTTCTTTCTGAGAAACCCATACTAAAATAAAAGGGAGGTTGGGAGATTACAGACACTGCTTGTTGCATACATGTTTGTGGGGACTGAGACATTTAGCAGTAGCAGCTGCTTGTAGAGCACACAAGCTGAATGAGAATGTGATAAATTGCTGTCACACTGACATGTGCTAGCATAGTCACATGTCAAGAAGCAAAGGCTGCTGGGAAATTAGCTTAGATAGTTAGATAGTTATGTCTCAGGGGTTATATCAAGTTACTGCACACTGTATTGAATATCTACTAGCTTGGCTGTCAAACTCTCCTCCTATAAGAATAAAAGGGAGGAGAAGGTAATATACATAAGTTGCAAAGTTTTCCCAGGTGTAGTAAACAACAAATCAGCAGGAAGCATTTATTTGTCACCAGTTGGAAAGCAAACATCCTATAAGTTACTTTTGTTTACTAGATCTTGTGCGAACTTTGTGACTTTTATAATTTTACCATCATGAATATTTTAAATGTAGTCAGACAAGCATCTGGTTGGCCCAGGGCTATTGCCCCTTTGCTCATTTATTTCATTAACTGTGCTGACATTTATTAGATTTTTATTTTTACAGGAAAGTATTCATTAAAAAAAATCATTCAGAATAAATGTAAAATCTTTTGTTGTGTTTGTTGTTACATAAACGTACGAAGAATAGGTAGAAAACTAGAGCCCTATTTTTTTTTGTTTTTTTATGTTTCTCATAAGCTCGAAAAAAGGTCAAGAGTGTGGCCCACTAGAACCTTAGCTGAAAAAGAACAGGCCGACAATGGAACATAGAGCTAATTGAGTGGACAGAAGTGCAGTGGAGAGAAGAGAAGGTGGTGAGTCCAGGCAAAAGCAAAGTACCATAGGGTAGAATCCAGGTTGAGGCAGGCAATTAATGTGAGAAACAAGCCAGGAAATTCTAATGAAAAGATGTTGGAACAGGATGCTTAGCTCACAGTAAATGCCACTGGTTAGGGCAGCTTCCTGTCCTTTTATAGGCCCAGGTACAAAAGTGTGCAGGCACTTCAGTGTATACATACAAAGGGTAACAGAGAAGTTTTTTTTTAATACATGGTTTTCCAACAATAATACAGGTCATATATATTTCTAACTGTTATTAGGTGTTTTGGAATTTCTGATACTTTACATTTTCATTTGAGTACATATTTGGACCATGTCAAATAAACTTGCTTAAATGGATTTTTCCTTTTGGCTTGGCTCTTGAAATAATCATTGCCTGCTTGGATTCTTCATTCATAGTTTTGACTGCTTGCCTAACATAACATCTGTTTTATGGGTTTATACATTACATAAATTGTCTGTAATTTTCTGTCAAACGAGTATTTCAACATTCATTCTATACTCATATCCACCTATCATTTATCATATATCTGTCTCAAAAGGTTCTATGCTGGAGGTAACATAGAGCTACTTGTCACTGGACCCTTTCTTAAATGATGGCCATGATCAATACCAACCCATCCAGGGCCACATTAGCAGTTAGATATGACCTGAATAAAAAAATAGCACAAGGTTTCCAGGGCCTCCTAGACAAACACTGTATGTTTGTATATATACTGTATGTATGTATGGTGGTATTAATTGGGGGGGTTCTTTGAACTCACATTTTCCCCTAAACTATGCCTTCTATTACAGATGGTAAAATAATTATGGTGGGGGTCAGTACTGATCTAGACTTCTATCCCTTAGCATGTGTGGCTGGCAGTCAGGAACTTTTTTGTTTTAAAATCCACTCTCATCCTAATAATAAATAGCATCCTAATAGCTGAATAGCATCCTAATAGCTGAATATATATAAATAGCATATAAGCACCACTTGCCTATAACTAGAATGGAGGTAACAAACTTAAAATAGGGACTGTAAACACCTTACTACTTTTTGCCAGTGTGATAAGGGTTCAGGTGGCATTCTGACCCATGAGGGCTTCTTTACAATACCTGGAACATGTTTTTTGCACCCTGCCCCTTGCTTAGTGCCCAGTGAATACAATGCTGCCACCTAGTAATTTGTACTTTTCTTCTCCCTTAAAACTAGGAAATAAGAATTTATACCTAATTTGAAAGTTATTCCCTTAAAACATTGTTTGGTTTGTTTACTCCACAAAGTGGTGCTATCCTATTGTAGCCTTTGATAAAGATTCAGTCCTGCCAGGACATATGAGACATGTGGCTGCCGGTGACAAGCCAGATAATACAACAATTCAACTAAAATATATTTTGATTGAATCATCTTCTACAAATGCCTAACCTCTCATTTTAATCAGCTGGAAGTGCCCCATGTTAAATGGCCAACTGCCAGTAGAGGCAATACTTTAATATTTATGCTCTCAGCAAACAGCTTTCATTTCTATGTGCAGCTGTGCCCTCTATCCAGAGATGATATTTCAAGGTTGCATAGTTCCCAGCTCTCCCTAATTTCCAGGGACAGTTCACTTTATGACTATCTATCCAGGGAATATCTTTTTCTCCTTAATAATGTTCAAATCATTTTATTCTTCCTGTGGCAACAAATCAGTGCCTAATGTCTGCTCTCACTCTGTGAACTATAGTTATTGATAGGAAGTACTTAGGGGAGCAAGATACCCACTTTTAGCTTGTCTCATGTGGCACACTGTGACCTAGAGAGTCCTAAAAAAATATTTTCAGATATTGGCCACTATGTTGTCACAGGTTTCCTTTCCCAGTAGGCCAATAAATATATACAGCAACCAATATTGGTCTTTTAAGGATCTCTGAGGTTAATGTGTGGCGTGTATTTTCCAAGGTGTGACCAGCACACCCCAGCAAATGTGCATACAAATTTCAAAGCATATTTATTTAAAGTGCTGCTAACTTGACCACATTTTATGAAACTATAATCAAGAATATTAGCACACCTTCCTTTAAGAGTATTACAGCTTAGGACCCCCATAAATACAAAGATCGTTGTAAAGTCCTATACGCTTCCTACATGTCACATAAATTCACCATGGACAATGTAATTAAAGGTGCAAAGTCTAATAACCCATAGCAACGTGTCAGATCAGTTTAATTTCAAACAGCTGAGCTTTTTTTTGATAATGATGATGAACTGCCTCTAAAGGTACATAATATATTTTTATTAAAGCATACTGATGTTGCCACTGATCATTATCATCTTTGAGGGGATGGAACAAAGCTCACCAACATAGTTATCATCTTATTGACCCATGTATGTTGCCCTCTCCATGTATTTTCCCACCAATATCTGTCTGAAAGCTGTCAGATGAGGACTGTATTGGATAAGGGTTGCTTGGGGTGGGAGGCAGGATGGGTTATGATGTTAGTGGCACGGTTATGCTGCAGGTTCAAAGTTATTACACAAGTGGGCAGAGGTGTACAGTCAGCGTTGACTCTGCAGGAGTTTTAGTGAGTATATGGGAGCTAATAAGGGGAGGATTAGAGATGGCATAGGGCAGATCAGAGGCAGGCCGGAGGTGGATTGACTACTTATCATAAGCAGAGGCCAAGCAATCAACTTAGTTTAGGCAAGTAGGACAAATATCTTTTTCATTTAGTGCTAAAGGAATAGGCTTTCCTGTGTAGGCCCAGCTTTTAGACTTCAAGTTTCCAAGGCCCAGTAAGGTCTGAGGTTAGTCTTTTGCATGATGAGAATCAAAATCAAATGTATAAATTGCCTATACAAAAGCAGTAAAGCATATTTATGCAAACTCACCAAAGGATAATGTGAACATTAGTTTATGAACAATAATTGATATAAATACCACATTCATGTTGTATGAATTTTGGGGCAGCCCTTCCTAACCCCTTATCTGTATATCACACTAGCCATGATTTAATGCATCAAGAATACACTGGCCCAATTATTACGTACTTAGAAATAACAAATACTGCTTGTCGTTCACAACTCTGTAGAACAAATATACTGTGTGCCTAAAGAGTTAAAAAATATGCTTATAAGCCTTGTGGGCATTCCCAGAGCAGAGGTAACAGGAAAGGCACCCCAGAGACTTGAGAGGAAATAACAAGGGAAAATAAAATCCCAGAGCAAGACAGAGGCAGCTGAAAAGTACCCAAACATGGCAGCATCTCACGGAAAGGGTTGATCATATTCGTATTTCATCCAACCCACAATGGTTATTCAAGCAGAACTGCATCTGGAAACATATAATGAATCTCTTGGTTACCCTTGCCAGCTAATTCCAGATTTTATTTTGACACACGTGACTGGCATAATGGGGAATCCTCTGGTACGCCTCAGTTTCTATATAATGAGCAGTAACAACAGTGCTGGCACTGAAACCCTGCTCTTCCTGGTTAAACTATAATTGCTTTGTGGCAGGCGACATGATATCCACTGACTGTTGAAATTTCGCCTGCGTCATGCTTTTAAGTCTTTGTGCTTGCCAGCCTAGCATTAATTTGCTCGGCAGGGAACAGCTGATGGCTCTGGCATGGGATGGGTTAAAAGGAATGGTCGTTCCAAGGATCTGTCAGTTACCCTTGTTGTGGTGCTTTTTTTTTCCAGGCTGGTGTTGTTGATCTTGTTTTACAGCAGTGATAGCAGTCTCAGCCCTGCCTGTTGTGATCCAGCACAGAATGTTCTTTTCTCTTGAACTGAGCCTGAACTTGTGCAACCTCACTGTGTCACCACAGAGGTACAGTACACACGCGAGATGCAAGTAGAAAAGGCCTCAGTCTATAGCTGCAGAGGCACTTCACTTCGAACTATAGTTACCCAGGTCTGTCTCTGCGTGTTACAAAGAACAGAATGCAAACTTCAGTGGAACAGATTAAAAAGCTTTATATCTGAGCTATAATTTCTTGCTGCTTGGTAACACGTGACTTGGAAAAACAAACTTGATTTAATGTTACATACGCCATAAGGGATAGATTCCCTCCTATCTATAAGTAAACATTAGGCCAAGTGGAAAATGAAGGTAAAATGTTCTTTTTCTTTGCTGTCTGCTCTATTATGATGACCACTGTGGGGGGGGGTGCAGATTTTAGATTGATTTTTTTTCTTTTTTTTAAACATCAGGAAAATTTTTATATAATTAGAACTTAAGTTCAAGGAAGTTACAGGGACTAAAATGCATCTTATGTAACACAAAGGCCCTTTAACAATAGACAGTAGCTTAGAAGCAGTATTCCCAGCATTCCCTGTAGTATGCTGGAAGTTGTACTTAAAGGGATACTGACATGATTTTTATGGTATACTTTTTATTTCTAAATTACACAGTATACATAGCAAATAATTCACGCTACCATTTTTGAACCAACAAAACTATTTTTTAGCTCTAATATTGGTGAGTAGGCAGCCATCTCAGTGCATTGAGTCTGAGCCTCTAAAAAGAGCCATCGCTTCACATTAGAACTGCTTTCAGGTAACCTATTGTTTCTCCTACTCCCATGTAACTGGAGGAGTCCAAAGCCGGACTTGGATTTCTTACTATTGAGTGCTATTCTGATATCTACTGGGAGCTGTTATCTTGCTACCTTCCCATTGTTCTCCTGATCGGCTGCTGGGAGGGGGGTGATAGCACTCCAACTTGCAGCTTAGCAGTAAAGTGTGACTGAGGTTTATCAGATAGCAGGTCACATGGCTGTAGCACCCTGGGAAATGAAAAATATGGCTAGCCCTATGTGAAATTTAAAAATTCAATATAAAAAAATCAGTTAGTGTTTTTGAAAAATGGATTTAAGTGCAGGATTCTGCTGGAGAAGCTCTAATAACTGATGGGTTTTAAAACAATACATGTTTTCCCATGACAGTATTCTTTTAGTAGTTGAAGCAGCAGGAATTTCACACTAATTTTCATTCTCTCTTTGCAGTAATCAAGGTACTGTTTAACACTGGCTCTCATCAATTGTAGTTCAGCTACATAGATGACAATATACAGTGGCTTGCAAAAGTATTCGGCCCCCTTGAACTTTTCCACATTTTGTCACATTACAGCCACAAACATGAATCAATTTTATTGGAATTCCACGTGAAAGACCAATACAAAGTGGTGTACACGTGAGAAGTGGAACGAAAATCATACATGATTCCAAACATTTTTTCCAAATAAATAACTGCAAAGTGGGGTGTGCGTAATTATTCAGCCCCCTGAGTCAATACTTTGTAGAACCACCTTTTGCTGCAATTACAGCTGCCAGTCTTTTAGGGTATGTCTCTACCAGCTTTGCACATCTAGAGACTGAAATCCTTGCCCATTCTTCTTTGCAAAACAGCTCCAGCTCAGTCAGATTAGATGGACAGCGTTTGGGAACAGCAGTTTTCAGATCTTGCCACAGATTCTCGATTGGATTTAGATCTGGACTTTGACTGGGCCATTCTAACACATGGATATGTTTTGTTTTAAACCATTCCATTGTTGCCCTGGCTTTATGTTTAGGGTCGTTGTCCTGCTGGAAGGTGAACCTCCGCCCCAGTCTCAAGTCTTTTGCAGACTCCAAGAGGTTTTCTTCCAAGATTGCCCTGTATTTGACTCCATCCATCTTCCCATCAACTCTGACCAGCTTCCCTGTCCCTGCTGAAGAGAAGCACCCCCAGAGCATGATGCTGCCACCACCATATTTGACAGTGGGGATGGTGTGTTCAGAGTGATGTGCAGTGTTAGTTTTCCGCCACACATAGCGTTTTGCATTTTGGCCAAAAAGTTCCATTTTGGTCTCATCTGACCAGAGCACCTTCTTCCACATGTTTGCTGTGTCCCCCACATGGCTTGTGGCAAACTGCAAACGTGACTTCTTATGGTTTTCTGTTAACAATGGCTTTCTTCTTGCCACTTAATAAAGGTCAACTTTGTGCAGTGCACGACTAATAGTTGCCCTATGGACAGATTCCCCCACCTGAGCTGTAGATCTCTGCAGCTCCCCCAGAGTCACCATGGGCCTCTTGGCTGCATTTCTGATCAGCGCTCTCCTTGTTCGGCCTGTGAGTTTAGGTGGACGGCCTTGTCTTGGTAGGTTTACAGTTGTGCCATACTCCTTCCATTTCTGAATGATCACTTGAACAGTGCTCCGTGGGATGTTAAAGGCTTCGGAAATCTTTTTGTAGCCTAAGCCTGCTTTAAATTTCTCAATAACTATATCCCTGACCTGCCTGGTGTGTTCTTTGGACTTCATGGTGTTGTTGCTCCCAATATTCTCTTAGACAACCTCTGAGGCCGTCACAGGGCAGCTGTATTTGTACTGACATTAGTTTACACACAGGTGCACTCTATTTAGTCATTAGCACTCATCAGGCAATGTCTATGGGCAACTGACTGCACTCAGACCAAAGGGGGCTGAATAATTACGCACACCCCACGTTGCAGTTATTTATTTGTAAAAAATGTTTGGAATCATGTATGATTTTCCTTCCACTTCTCACGTGTACACCACTTTGTATTGGTCTTTCACGTGGAATCCCAAAAAAATTGATTCATGTTTGTGGCTGTAATGTGACAAAATGTGGAAAAGTTCAAGGGGGCCGAATACTTTTGCAAGCCACTGTATATAAAGGAACTGTTTTGATAAGGAAAATGGGAAACACTTAACACATAACATTAAAGGAGAAGGAAAGGTAAAATCACTTTTACATCACAAATGTAAGGAACCCCCCCCCCCCGTGATTGCGTGATTGTAATCGCTTACCTTTTACCCAGGCCCCTGTTAGGAGAATACTACACCAGCCCGGAGTAGCTGCAAGACAGCGATCTTCTCCCTTCTCTCTTCGGGATCTCGGGGCCTGTGCATGTGCAGTAGAGTGAAAAAGCCATTTTTTTAAAAAAAAGTTTGGCTCTTCACTCTACTGCACATGCACAAGCGGCGCAAAGAAAGAAGAAGCAAGAGGATTGGTGGCTCACAGCTGGTGCGGTTTTCTCCTAACAGGAGCACCAGCCCGGGGTAAAAGGTAAATGATTACAATCACTGGGGGGTGCCTAATATATATAGCCTTATAAATGGTGCTTAGTGATGTTATCAGGTATAATCGGAGCTCAGTGATGTAATTTCTGCTACATGACTCACTGAACCTTGTGAATTATAATAAATAATGCTTCCCCTCTGTAAAATATAAGGATATTATAAGCCAACTCAGAGTTCCTTGAACTGTATAAAATCACTCAGCCGTCTACCTCTTCTGTGACTTTTAATATCCTTATATTTTGCAATAGGGGTACATTAATAACTATTTATTATTTCTAAATAATAGATAATAATAATACAAATACTATGTCTATATATATATATATATATATATATATACAGTATATATACTTACTTTGCTTTAGCTAGTACCGGTTCTGTGTTGGGGTACAAAGCCTCTGACCTAGAATAAGACCTGAGAATAGAAACATTGAGATGCTTATGACAGGAAAGCTAAAAAGGACAATCACACAGAACTGTTATTTCAGTGACAATAAACACCTGTGTTCAACATACACAAAAATTATGTAGAAGTTATGTTTAGAATATATTCTACCTTCTATTATTTAAAAAGTTGCGATTTTCTTTCATTATAATGCACTTTTGTATTGTTGTTTTGTTCCTGTCCTTACTATTTACCTTCTCCCTGTTATCAAGACAGTTTGTTTAACTACAGTATAGACTTACAGTAAGCTCTGTATAGAAGAGTCTTCCCCAGTTGTTCCCTCTTATACATTCATTTAGCTCTGTAGAGGGGGTGGAAATTTGACATTTTATTAACTGCCTTCACCTTTCCACAATTTCTCTTTAGAACCAATGAAGTTGGAATATGAGAGTTTTTTTAATTTATCTGACAGTAAAACAGCTTTCACCTTAAGATGGAATCTCCTTTCTGAAGGCTGAATGTAAGAGACACCTCTGGTCTGAGCATTCCCAAGTGACATCATTGCATCGTGCTTGAACAGGGACATTACTGGGGAAGATGCCACTGTGGAGCACATAGGTGTGAAGATAGAAGATTAAAGGGCCACTGACACCAATGACCTGGCCTCCCTCTTATGTTATTTTGCTACCTCTTAAACTGCCTTTGACCTTGACCTCCTGAGCTGTTGCCACCTGGTGCTGCCCTAGGACTTTTATATTGCATGTGAATAAGCTGGCTTGCCTGTATTTTAACCCCACTTGTACCAGTATTTTTCCTCAGCTTTGGCTTATTACATAAATGAGCATCTATACAAGTGTCTACATTCAATTAACCCTGCCAGTGGTGGCACATACCTTTCTGTTTTGTCTTGTTGTAATAAAGCTTCTTTCTGTTCTCACACACCTGCCCAGTCTGTTTCCCAGTCTGCTTCCTCATTGATCCTTACTAAACACTTAATAAGGACCAGGGGCCCTTGGTGATCCACAGTGGCCCTTGGTTTGCTAACACTGCTGACCCATCTGTGGGATGGATCACTGTTTAAAACATTGAAAAGCTTGTTGCTTGGTCCCCTTATACAGTATAGTTATACATAGGTTTCATGTCCCCTCAAGCACCCCCTTTCCTAGGTAAACAACTTGATCAGCCTTTCTCCATAATTAATGTTTTCCATACCTTTTACTAGCTTTGCCACTTTTCTTTGTGCACTGTAGCCCAACACTGCACTGCATATCATAGATGATTTGTAAATGGAAAGAATTACCCCCTCCTTTAGTGAATCTCTACCTCTTCTAATACAGACCAATACACTGATTTGCTTCCTGCTGGTGACTAGCATTACTTGCTACAGCTAAGTTGTATCCATAAGTATACCTATATGTTTCTCCATCAAGGATGAGCATTTAAATACAAAAAAGTAGACAAGAAATCTTGTGTTTCTTTTGATAGAGGATACAGTGTAGCTTTTCTGTGAGTGCTTATGGCTGTATTTACATAGACCTTTCTGATAAAGCTTACTTAGTTTTTACCTTTTATTCTCCTTTAGGAATGAGTAAACCTTTTTTTAAAAACATTTCCAAAATTACTCTGTACAGTTCCCAGAATAACTTACCTTTTCTCTCTCTGTATATGTGCAGCACGGTGGTTCAGGGGGAAGCACAGCTGCCTTGCTGCAGTTTGAAGTTTGGTTTTCCTGTGGGCAGTTACCTATGGAATATCAAATTGTTGCATTCATTATTTTACCTGAATTGTTTTTTTTAGTCAATCACTGTTATTGCCCATCTGCAAACTTGTAAATGAACAGGTGACCTTGCTCGCACACCCTTAGCTCTCCAAAAAAATTTTTAGCGCTCGGTGCACACTGCTGGAGGGATCGGCACCCTCCCAAGTAACAAAAGTAATGGCACTCAGAGCTGTAATTGGGACAAACCCCAAAATCTTTATTGCGGAGGTGCAACGTTTCAGGGCAAAGTGACCCCTTTATCAAGCATACAGATTAGTGGAAGTGACAACAATTTATATCCAATTCATTTGGATCATAGTGAATAAAGTGCATAAAGTGTACATAAATAGTCAACAGTTTTCTCATCAGAAAGCCACAGTTTAAAATTCAAGTCCCATGACAAAATGAAACAATGTGTCGAAGAAAACAGCCCCACAGGATACTAAAATACAAAACATTTTTTACCACATTAATAACACTGTAACTAAAATTGTTACATATTAAGTTACAATTAAAAACATTTAGCAGTTAGTTACAAAGTTCAAAAAAACACCAAAGGGTTGATTCACTAAAGTGCGATAACGCTTATCGCATGCTTTTTTTTAATTAAAATTGACGCTAAAAAAGTATTGCACATGTGCAGTAGAGTGAAAAGCCAAACACTTTTTCACTGTACAGTTTTATTGTTATTGTTTGTTTTATTCAGGTCCTCTCTTATTCATATTGCAGACTTACACTTACACACTTAAAGTATTATCGCATGTGTTAAGTCGCATATTGTGTGCTTTAAATAGCGCGCAACCAAATGCGTTAATTTTACCGCATTGCGTTAATTCTTGCACAGAAATAATACTAACGCATGATTCTTAAACACTAAAAACACGCTAAATATCGCATTAGTCTGTGCGAAAATTAACACCTACTTGGGGCAGGCGGTAATTATAGAAAAGTACAGTTCATGAGCTTTTGGCAACACAATAAGGACTTTGCAGTGGGATTTATTCAAGTATGTGTTGGCCCTAGAGTGATGTAGCCTCCAGTTTGCAGGGAAATGGTCATTTTAAAAAATGTAGTTTTACAAACGTAATGGTGTGTATGGCTAATATGGCGTGCGTGTGATAAGTAGCGCACGTGCATTAATTAGCGCGCACAACAGGTAGCATGCTGCGTTAATTATCGCACGTTTCGTCAAATACCACACAAAAATAGTCTTTGCGACTTAAATAACGCAAACAGCATTGCGTCTAAATTAATGCAAATATTCTTTTAGTGAATCGTGCGTTAAGATGCGAAAAATAAGACGTGATAAAATTTTTTTTTATAAATAGCGCTCGTTTTATCGCACTTTAGTGAATCAACCCTTAAGTATCTTGCCCTACACGCAGCGGAAAGAAAGCATCTGCAAATTTGCCCAGTGTTGATAAATGAGCCCCTGTATGCTTTTTTGTGTCAGTGTGGGTTTCCTCTGGGTACTCTAATACTACAAAACCATATAGGCAGGTTAATTGGCCCTACTGTTTGTGAATGTCCCTGTATGCTTTTTCGTGTCAGTGTGGGTTTCCTCTGGGTACTCTGGTTTCCTCTCATACTACAAAACCATATAGGCAGGTTAATTGGCTTCTGATAAAATTGGCCCTACTGTTTGTGAACGTGATAGGGATCTTAGATTGTAAGCTGCACTTGGGCAGGAACGTATGTGCATAGTCTCCGTAAAAAGCTGCAGTAATGTGTCAGCACTGTGTAAATAAGGAAATAAATATAAAGCTGGCCATACACGCACCGATATTCGGTGCGAGTATGGCAAGTCGGCGAGTCGACCAACATCGCAGGAGGCTGCTGATATCGGTCGACTCACCGATCGGTCACACGAAAGATCGCAAATCGCCACGTGTGTGGCCACCGTAAAAGGATTATTTATAGAGCCCTTCCATCTGATTAAAATTTGTGGGTCTGCAATATCTGACAGATGTGTGCTTCAAACTTTATTGTAGATATTGGCCCACTCTGTCCTGGTAGAGTATAGAGAAATGCCCCAGTTGTATTTATTAAAAAAGCCTAGCAATCTGTCACACACACCAACATGAAGATGCCTCCTGTAGCACTCATGTGGCACACATGCCTTAGCTGTCTTACAGACCACTGAATTCCATTGCATGCCAAGGCAGCATGGGGATACTTCTTGAGAAGTAAGCAGTAATTTTTGACACACAAAGCAATAGTAATTTGTACTAAAATTAGAACTGAATCATTTTAATTACAGTTTAGTTACTTCAAAATGACACTTTTTAGAGTTATTTCATTATTCTAATGCCTGACCTGTAAATATTTCAGTGTGAAGCAGAAATATATTTTACATAATTACTGGGCAGAATTAAGAGCACCAAATGGGAAAAATGCAAACAACATTAATTTAGCAGATTACTCTGGCAAAGATAAGACAAAGTGCACTTAACATTTTGCCAGATTTTAAATCTATTTATTTCTAGGATACTGCCCTGTTTTATCACTTATGGCTTTGTCCCAAATATAAAGCATTTGAATGTCTCGGGATTAATCTAGAAAGAAGCAATGCCTTTAGGATGTGACAGACATTCATTTTTTCCAGAATTCCAGTATAATTGCAGGCACCAGCTAAGTAGCATTTTTGCTCCAGCTTGCGCGCAAGGCCCCGGTATGGGTGAAAATTAGCACCCACTTTTCATGAGCTGTACACAATTTACCTGAAACAAGTAAGTTATGCCACAAGAGCAGCCTGAAAAGTACAAAGTACTTTGGGAAATACCATCAGTTGGCCATAAAAATTTTACTTTCAGAATGATGTAGAGAGTAATATTCTGAGACAATTTGCAATTGAGCTCAATTATTTTCAGTATTTGTGGTTTTTGAATTATTTAGCTTTTTGTTCAGCAGCTCTTCAGTATAGAATATCAGCAGTTATCTGGTTGCTAGGGTCCAAATCACCTTAGGAACCAGGCTGTGGTTTGAGTGTAAGTCTGCAATATGAATAAGAGAGGACCTGAACAGAAAGATAAGTAATAAAGCAAACAATAACAATAAAACTGTAGAGTGAAAAAGTGTTTTCACTCTACTGCACATGCGCAAGCAGCGCGAAGACAGAAGATGGAAGAGGATCGCACTCTCACAGCTACCCCAGGCTGGCGCAGTTTTCTCCAAACAGGAACACTGCTCTGGGTATAAGGTAAGCGATTACAATTACTAGGAGGTTTCTAACATTTTGGCACCACCCAGTGATTGTACCTTTCCTTCTCCTTAACTTAAATTTGCACTACCCTTTAATTTTACTGTTTATCTGTTCTAGCACTTTCCCTTGCATTCTTCCTGCATAGCAAAATAAAGGTGGCCATACACGCTAAGATCCGCTTGCTTGGCAAGGTTGCCAAGCGAGCGGATCTTCTGATATCCTCACCTATGGGTGGGTGATATCTGGCTAAGTCAGTCATTTGGCCAAATGATCGAATTATAATGACAGGTATAGGCGTCCGACAGTTCAGGGACCACATCCATGAGCTGATGCAGTCCCCGATCCAACTAATTTTCAAACCCGATTTAAGGCCAGATATCGGTCTGGCAGGCCCGTCATTAGTGCCCACACACAAGCCGATAAGCTGCCGAATCGATCTAAGGGACTGATATCAGCAGCTAGAATTGGCCCGTGTATGGGCACCTTAAGAATGAAGGTATAGGATCATACCTGTCTTAAAAGTTACTGATTTTATACAGCTTTGTAATAAGAAAATCAGTACACATTTGAAGTGTATTTGGAATTTTTATTGCAACTTTTTCCTAGATACTAGAAACTCACCTACAAAGTTATCATTTCCCTCATAGTTCACTCAATTTAGACTATATATCAGTTAGTGCTTAATTAAAACACATAATTTAGAGTCCCAGATCAACTGTGTACAGTTGAGTACCAGCTTCTTCTAGTCTCCAGAACTGTAAGTCCCTCACTTTGTTTTGTACCCCCTATAATCATGATGTGCAGTATCTCAGCTTGAGAGGTATATGTTTAAATTAGAGATGGCATAGATCCAGAATTTTAGATTCAGCTAAATAAGAAACTATCCTTTAAAAAAGTGGTGAAATACCTAAATGAAAACAACACACAATCTGCATATTAAAATATGTGCAGGGTAATTTCTTACTGGTTATGTTTTCTTCAGTTAAGTCAATAGGGCTTTAGATTTCATTTCCCCATATGCTTTGGATTTTGGCAGATCTGTATCTTGCAAAAAAAAAAAAATCAGATAATTTTCAGAGACAGCAGCTGTACACTCTGCAAATGCTTAGATGCAACGCAGGGAGATGCAGTTCAGCTGCTCAGCAGATAATATTTGTATTCCACATGGTTTTGGTAAAGTTTTTAATGTGTTTCTTATAGCCTAATATTTATTACATTTGTTTTTGTAAGTTAAATATTTGGTCGTTTGTATATTATACTTGGTAACCCACCAACAATAAAGAAAAAGGTCATCATTTCCTGTTTTCAGATTAAAGGCTGCTCAGGTAACCAGAGTTGCAGAATTTGGCAGACCTCAGCTGTTCATTCTCACTGGGGAATGAAGTGTAGTAGGAAAGATTTAGCGGGTGCCTGTAACCACGTTGGTGACAATCTTCAATGAAGCGCCGTAGCTGCTCTACTGAGTATCATGCACAAGCATCAATCAGGACCTAATGGTAAGTGTTTCTGAAGGGATGCTGCCTGCAGTGTTCATTTGCAAACTGCTGCTAACACATCATTCTGCTTTCTTGTGGTGTTTATATAATCATAGTTTCAGTAAAAAGAATTGTGATTATAATTTGGCAATTTTTTTAAATGTAATTGGGGGAAATTCATTTTTAGTTATTTTTAAACACACACGCACACACAGACACACACACAAATACACACGGATACATACAAACACACGCACAGACACATACATGCACACAAACACACACACAGACATGCACAGACACAAACACACACACAAATACACACACTGATACATACCAACACAGCCACACTATTTCACTCTGCTTAATGGTGAAGACACATGGAGCTACTAGTAGCAGCTACTTGTCAGGGCTACAAAAATAGTCAATGCTGATCATTTACTGATAACTGTCTCTACGTGTGTTTTAGCAGAGGCAATTCTCAGTATTGTCTATGACAGGGTATTTTCTAGCATTAAGTAGTTGTGACAAGTAGCTGCTACTAAGTAGCTCTGTGTGTCTTCACCAGTTAAATGACTAACCTAGTCTAACAAATAATGCCTTTACCGGTAACACACTAAAAATCAGTTTTCCATTAGAAAACTTTAGAAACCCCAAAACATTTCTATCTGTCTAAAACACAGATTTTAAGGGCCCCCGGTGTGGTGAGATCAGCTGACCTTGGTAATGAAAATTAGTCCTAATGAAAATTTGCATATGCAAAGTCAGATTACGTTCAGTATTCGGCCAATCTTTTACAAATGATTTGAGGTTTGGCAAATCAGTGGATTCAGGCATCCCTAATGAAAATGGACATGTAGTTTGTATGAAATCCCTGTGCTACCTATACACTATTTTTTTAGGCAGACTTTCCTGTTTTCTAATGCAGTTATGTATTTATTTATTAGCAGAAGCAACACAGCAAAAATTGTGTATAATGCTGTGTAGATCATCAGCAAAGGGTAGGTCAAGGACACGCTTATGTTTACTGCTATTCATTTTTGCTACACTATGCTACACAAAATGCTTCATATCTGTTTTGATACCTGAATTTTGATTTTATTTTAGTTATGGTCTGTCACTGCTGTTAAACCCTTTTGTCCTGCCAGCCGCAGCTTGTCCTTCAGTAGCCCCTCTTCAAAAGCCCATTTACAAAACATCTTTGCAAGAGCATTTTTCAAGCGACACATTCATCCCTGACTGAAATATCATGTCACTAATGAATCTATCCCTCTGTGCAGGGTGCTGAGAATGCCTGCTGTGTGTCACTGGCTTAGTATTAAGCAATATTTTAATGAAACAGAATTGCACATGCAAAATTAGGAAATTTCTCAAGCTCAACCACCACATCAGGTGATCCATGTTGCAATCACACACTTTTATACACTAAAGCACCGTATGCAGGCCAAGGCTGAGGCTTGTGTGCACGGTCAGATTTAAATTGAACTACACTTCAGAACCAACACAATATATTCATATTATCATTATTTTTTATATAGGGGCAGGATAGTGGCTCAATGAGTAGCACTTTTGCCTGGTCCTGTATGTTCTCCCCATGTCTGTGTGGGTTTCCTTTGGGTACTTCGGTTTTCTCTCACCCTAAAACATACAGATAGGTCAACTGCCTTCTGACTAAATTGACCATAGTGTGTGTGAATGCAATAGTAACTTTAGATCAGTGCTGTCCAACTGGCGGCCCGCGACCCCCCTCTGTGTGGCCCCCCACCTGTCTGGCTGCTTTGATGGCTTACTCTTGTGTAAGCTTTAAATGGTATCAGTACTGTGATTAACTGCCCCCCCCTGCATGGTTCTCACCTCAGATTCAGGCTGTAATCAGGCTGTATTGTTTAAATATGTAATCCCCTGTGTTGTTCACACCTTTTAATCTCTGCATTGTTCACCCCCTGCAGTGTTCACACCTCAGGCTCTGGCTGTAATCACCCCCATTGTTCCCCTGTTCACACCTCAGGAGCAGTAGAAACCACAAATAATCCCTGCATACTACAAAAAGAACATATAGGTACTGCAATTAAAAAGTTTTTTAATATATAGTTATTGTGCAGACTGTAGGAGCAGTGCCAGCATTGTGTCACTGTAGGCTGCCTGTGTGTGCCATACAGTATGGCACACACAGGCAGAGTAGGGAAGGCTGAGTATGGCACACACAGGCAGAGTAGGGCAGGCAGAGTATGGCACACACAGGCCAAGTTTGGCACAAACCAGCCAAGAATGGCACACACAGTGAATGTATGGCACACGCAGGCAGGGTAGGGAAGGCAGAGTATGGCACACACAGGCAGGGTAGGGAAGGCAGAGTATGGCACACACAGACAGGGTAGGGCAGGCAGAGTATGGCACACACAGGCCAAGTATGGCACAAACCAGCCAAGAATGGCACACACAGTGAAAGTATGGCACGCAGGCAGGGTAGGGCAGGCAGAGTATGGCACACACAGGCAGGGTAGGGAAGGCAGAGTATGGCACACACAAAGGCAGGGTAGGGTAGGCAGAGTATGGCACACAGGCAGGGTAGGGCAGGCAGAGTATGGCAGGTTTTTGCTGTACTACAACCATTAATATGGGTATGGTCATGTGATAACATGGGTGTGGTTTCAAGTGGGTGCGGTTTCAAAAAGGGGAGTGGTCAAAACTGGCTTCCATTATCGGCCCTCCACCACGTAGGTCGGAAAAAATTCGGCCCTCGGTACAACAGAAGTTGGACAGCACTGCTTTAGATTATAGGCTCCTCTTGGGCAGGGCCTGATGTGAATGATGAATATAATCTCTATAAAGCTCTGCAGAAATGTGTTAGTGTTATCTAAATAACAGGAAATAAATAACTATATATACATATTAACCTGGATTAATATTTGCAGCTTAGTGCCAACACCTCAGCTCCCAAAATATAGTTGCCCTTCTTTTTTGATGATTGAACAGAGTTTAATAAAACAAAATTACAAGATGGAGCTGCCAGTAGAACTGCTGCTGTGGTTCAAGCCCTGTCTGCTAAAGCTATCTATTGATTTTATTGTATTTATTGAAATGATAAAAATAAATTACGTATTTGTGCCCACATTTTCTTGTAGTTAGCTTCTTGTGGTTAGTTTTTCTTGTAATACTGGTGTGTAGGCAGCCATCCCAGTGCATTGTACCTGAGTCTGAGCTTTCAGGAAGAGCCAGTGCTACACATTAAAACTGCTTTCAGGTAGCCTATTGTTTCTCCTACTCCCATGTAACTGGAGGAGTCCAAAACCGAACTTAAATTTCTTACTATTGAGTGCTATTCTGATAGCTACTAGGAGCTGCTATCTTGCTACCTTCCCATTGTTCTGCTGATCGGCTTCTTGGGAAGGGGGGTGATATCACTCCAACTTGCAGCTCAGCAGTAAAGTGTGACTGAAGTTTATCAAAGCAGAAGTCACATGGCTGTGAAATTTTTGCCATGGCAAATTTTTGCAGCTGCTTCACAAAAAAATTATTTGTTGGCGAAATACAGAGTTTTGCAGCAAATCCATGTCACTAGTCACCACAAATTATTTTCCATGGGGAGGACAACTCTAGAACAGATTGGCTCTCTAAGCACTAGCAACCAAGGCAGGTTGTGTAATAAGGCCATTAGGTAGCTTCTATGCACACTTACAGGAGGCTTCATTTGATAGTATTGCTTGTTTTTATTTAACCAAAACTTGCCA
Organism: Xenopus tropicalis; assembly: GCF_000004195.4. Lineage (NCBI taxonomy): Eukaryota > Metazoa > Chordata > Amphibia > Anura > Pipidae > Xenopus > Xenopus tropicalis. The sequence continues at coordinate 129,907,128 of NC_030677.2, forward strand.
CTTAGTTAGGAATTCAAAAATAACTACCTGGTTTGGGGGCACTGAAAGCAACATCCAAGGGGTTGGTGAGCAACGTATTGCCCCCGAGCCACTGGTTGGGGATCACTGTGTTAGAGGAAGGGGGGAGTCTGTGAATGATTTAAGAAAAAGCCATTTTGAAGAGGTGGGTAAGCAAAACAACAATATTTATTTGTACAGGTATAGGATCCCTTATCTGGAAACCCGTTATCCAGAAAGCTCCGAATTACGGAATGCCCGTCTCCCATAGACTCCATTTTAATCAAATAAGTCAGAATTTTAAAACTGATTTCCTTTTTCTCTGTACAAATAAAACAGTACCTTGTAATTGATCCCAACTAAGATATAAATAATCCTTATTCGATGCAAAACAATCCCATATGGTTTAATTAATTTTTTATTGATTCTTTAGTAGACTTACGGTATGGAGATCCAAATTACGGAAAGACCCCTTATCCGGAATACCCTTGGTCCCGAGCATTCTGGATAATGGGTCCTATACCTGTATATTAAATATAATTTTAATTACAGTATAATGGAAGATTGGAGTCATGTGTGTAGAACTTATCACAGATGAGGCAACTGGTAAATGAATCTTAATAATGGGATTTTAATCACCTAGATATTGACAGGAGTAGTTCTCCTGCCAACACAATTTAAGATAAACAATGCTTTTAGCTTAAATACTTAATCCCTAATCTTTAATATGTTTTAAAGTCTCTTTTCAGCGCCATTCAGTATTTTGGGTTAATTATGCACCAGCTTTCTTTACTTTCAGGAGTGATTTGTCCCATTATTATAGGAAGATTTGCTCCAGTTGTTCAGTTTAGTTCAATGGCATTTGTGACCTCAATTTTCCTTAATTTTCATTGTTGTGCTCAGAGAGGAACTTTCATACCAACCTTCAGTTTTTTCTAACAAATTTTCCTGCTTTTTTAAAAACAAATGTACCCCCCTTCCTGATGGATAGTATCCATACCGCACGATGCTGCCTCCTCAGCAATGAATCTGTGTTTGCTGATGACACAAAACTATGCAGAACATTTAAAGCCACCTAGCATGTCATGCTTGCAGGGGATTTTGACAAATTGGCAGTCTGTGCAGTTAAGTGTAAGATAAGTCGATGCGATGACATACAATGTCAATAAATGTAAGGTTATGCATTTGGGATTCAAAAAATATGCAGGCTACTTGTAACCTTCATGGAGCTAATAGAAGCAAGCCCTTGATAGAAATAAGAGTACTTGTAAATAAGAAACTTAGCTGTAGCAAGCAATGCTAACCAGCAGCAGGAATGAAATAAAGAGAGAGATTGTTCTGCACTACAAAGGTTATAGATTCACAGTGGGAGAGGGCTATTACAAAGCACTGCTAGGCCCCAGCACTGAATATGTAATGCAGTTTTAGACTCCAAAGCACAAATGTGTCATAACTGAATTAAATAAGATTCAGCTAATCTGAAGGGGACAGCATGGATATGATCACTCTATAGAAAAATAATACAAGAGCTATAAATAATGTTCATATTTTTTCATGTGTTTTTTTGCGCTAAAATTTTTTTTTGCCTTTATGTGACAAAACTATAAAAAAAATGCAAATGTAAAAATATGCCTCTAAAAGCTGTCGAGGTCACGTAGAAGTCAATGGGAGCTGTTCTAGGCACATTTTAGAGGTTTTTGGTGTTTTTTTACATTTGTAAGCACATGAAAATGTTTACAAAAACTTCTTTTTTTTGTCACACTGTTTAATAAATGAATAGGCTTTTTTAAAAGATGAGTTTAGTGGTATAAAAAACATGAAAATTACACAAATTCGAATTTTGATAAAATTGCCTCTGAACATTGGGTTGAATCTGTATCCTGAAAATAATAATGAGGTTCATACAAATTCTGAACTAGATTCAGTGCATCCCTGCAAATAAATGCAGTGAAATACCCAGATGATAGTACCAAGTACAATGTAGATCCAGAAACTTGTCTGACTTCTCTTTTGGAGATTACACTTGATGAATCTGCCCAGGGGGGGCTCAGGAATGTAGGGGGCCTAGTAGGGCCCTAATTATTGAGCAATGTCAATATATATTGGTAGAAAAGGTAAATTTACCAATGTTTAGATTGAATTTGCTGTGGGGCCCAGTAACATCTAGTTACTCCACTTCATATATGCTTTACATGACCCCTGCTACATGACTGCTACAGGAGGAAAGTGTAACGTGCACATTATAGAATGCTACTATAATAACTGGGATAATAGTTAGTATTGGTGGGATTGGGGTCCATGTCTCGAGAATATACAGGACCCGTTAACTTTCAATATGATGTAGACATTGGTATACTGATACAATTTGCAATTGGTCTTAGTTTTTTTGTGTTTTTTTCAGTTATTTAGCTTTTTGTTCAGCAGCTCTCCAGTCTGGTATTTCAGCAGCTATCTGGTTGCTAGGGTCTTATTTACCCAACCAACCAGGCTGTGATTTGAGTGAGAGATTGGAATATGAGCAGGCACAGGACTGAATAGGTAGATAAGAAATAAAAATAACAATACATTTGTAGCCTCTCAGAGCAATAGATTTTTGTCTGCCAGGGTCAGTGACCCCTATCTGAAAGCTAGACAGAGGCAAAAAAGGAAGGCAAATAACTAAACTATAAAAAAATAAATAATAAAGACCAATGGCTAAATTGGTAGGAATTAGACTTTAAACAACATACTAAAAATGAACTTAAAGGTGAACCACCATTTTAATTGTGTTTTTGTTTCTTGCCTCTTATGTTTCTTGTTTTTGTGTTGTGTGACTAATAAAGTATCTTTTACAAAGGAATATACAAAAGTGGAAGTTCCCTGGCTTTTCTTGTATAAAGAAAAGAAGATTTGTTTACATAGACATAGCATAGTTTTGTAATTAAAGTAAAATGTAACAAAGAGAACTAGTCTTTGATATTTTTATGTTGGGGTTCTTCGGCCTATGCCTCTTTGGCTTCTGGAGAAATATAATCCTAAGAGTTCTTTACCTTATAGGCAGTGGCATAATGATCAGAAGCCGACCCCCACCCCTCAGAGGGGCCCCCTTCATCTGAATACACTCTTGTGGCCAGTGCCATCAGCAGCCAGATACAGACTGCTTTGGCAGTCATTGAGCAACAGACAGCAGCTGAAACCATACAATAGTCCCCACTGCTGCCTGGGTTCCCCTTGCCTGCTGAGGAAAAAATACGTTAAAAAAAAATAGATGAGAATGCACGCTAAACATTGGAGCGAAAACTTAATCGTTCTTTTTTGTTATGCTTCCACCAATATCTCATCTATTGCACTTTATTTGAATATCCCAGAGTCATTTACATGTGGAAATCTAATTGGAAGGTGGTGTGGGCTGATGCAAATAACTTGCTAACACCAATGTTTGTTAAAGTGGTAATATGGGCCATTTAGCAGTGAGACAATGATGCCCCAATATTTAAATCCTGTGTTAATTAGGCTGTGTTTGCCTCCCTTGCAGTATTACAAGATTAATAAGGGAATTCTTGGCTTGTTCACTGAATAGTCAAGTTTAATCTAGCACTGAGATAAAGTGCCATAAATTTGACTCCAATTTTGTCAAAACAATTAAATCAATTCCAGATTTTCCTATAGGCTACAATGTAGTTTTTACATGATAAATGATGAGATGTTTTTCTCATTAAAATTGAATCTGGCCCTTTGTTTTTATGTAAAAAGAATTTTAGACAATTTTAATTGAAGAAGCAGATGAGCTAATCATCATGAACAGGACTGGTACTAGGAGTAGGCAGGCAGGTAGGCAGCTTCTAAAGGTGGCCATACACGCTAAGATCCACTCGCTTAACGACCCCCCCAAGCGAGTGGATCTTAGCGTGTGGATCTCCTCCAGATATCCCCAAAATGGGTGGCCAAACGAATTAGAACGATGGGTATAGGCGCCCATTGGTTTGGGGACTGCATCATCGAGTCGATGAGGTCCCCGATCTGGCTAATTTTTAAACCTATATGATTGAGATCTGCCCGATTACATGCCAGATGTCGATTGGGCAGGCCCGTAGTTAGTGTCCATACACGGGCCGATAAGCTGCTGAATCGGTCTAATTGACATTGATTGACATTGATATCGGCAGCTAGAATTGGCCCATGTATGGCCACCTTAAGCAATTAGAAGGAAAAATTACTATATGACCGCTCGCACCTGACCTGTCCTTCATTACGTGAAGTGAGTGAAAGAGGTCAGGAAGGAAGGAGGTAGTGGGGGTATGGGGGCTGTGGCTGGGCAGGGTAGGAGGGAAGTTGCCATGGCAGGGGGGCAGGCAGTAGCGAGGGGGCAAGTGGAAGCATGGGCAAGAGGTACTTGCCTTGGGCGCAAGCACCTCTTGGCCCAGCCTGGTCATGAATGTGGTTATTTTTAACATGCCCTATTTTCTGGTCTGTATTGTTTGTCTTCTGGACTGTGGTTCTCAGGAGCAGATATTCAACAGATGGAGAGCACACTGTTCTACTGCCAGGGTCAGATCAGTTTTATGAGATAAAACTTCTCATTTTCTGCATAAAATTTTTTAAAGTTTCTTTTTTAAAAGATGTTTTTTTTTTCCTCACTGAAATGAACCTGGGAAGTAAACAGAAATAGATTTTCTTTGGCCAAGGTATCACTATGAATGTGACACAGTGTAGCACGAAAAGGACATCTGGCTCATGTTGAAAGAAGGGCTAATGCATTGCTTATGCACAATTATCATATTGTGGTTAAGCAAATGTAACATTTTGTGCTGTAGTGCTCATTTACACATTCATGGAGCCTTCTTTACTGTCTGCAGAACAGGAACACTTTCCAATTATAAAAGCTTGTAAATCTGATTAAAAGCAAACCGCATTCTGCTAGGTAAATATTTTTCAGGATATTGTGGTCAAAAGTCCTTCATTATCATAGGTGACATTATATTTTTCTGACCTAATATGCCTTTTTTAAATGCAGAAGACACAAGCGACTTACAAAAGAAATCAAATTCATACATATAATAAACATATCACGAAAGCAGCAGCAGGGCCAAAAATAAACAACATAACACACATCTTCCACAACGATGAATTGTAAAGAGCATACCAGAAGTGCATGCAGTTCCTTTATGGAAAGCATAGCAAGCAGTTCCTTAAGGGTGAGGGCATATAGTAAGCACGTGGGCAAAAAACCTAAAAAAAAATGACTTGCCATAAGATCTATTTTTATACGATTTAAGGGACAATGTTGTTGATCTTCAAGACAATCTTTTGAGTAACTTACTGACAGACTATGTTTGTAAAATGCAGTGAATATGATTCTACCCATGGCCAGAACTAGGGGAACGCAGGTGCCTAGGGTACTTGAAGGGTGCAATTTTGGGTGGAAAAAATAGAAGTCTCTATCACTTCCTACTTAGCCCTCTCTGCATGGAGTACCCTGGATTAATTTAGGCGGACTGATGTCAGCAGTGGCCAGTGCAGTGATTCTGTTTATTAGGGGGTTGTCAGGGGTGAGGTCAGTTTTTGCCAGCCTTTGGCACCTTTAGTGCTTGGCCCGCCTCTGATTCTGCTCTGTATGTAGCTCATATGGATCTGCAATAGTCAACCTAACTTTCTTGGGCCTTCTTGAGTATTGTCTGCTAAAACTTTGGGTACGATTTATCAATTAATTATGATTCACTTTTTAAAGGCATTTTTGGCATTTTATTTGTCGTGTTTTTACTAAATAGGAAACATTTGTGCTTTTTCATTTGTGAGTTTAGTTGTGGGTGAAAAACCTCTAAAACTACACTTATCTGAAGTGTGATAAATAGGCCCCTAAATGTCAGGAACCACTGTACTGGAATAAGTAGCTAATCCTTAAACATAATTTCCCTTTAGTATGTATGTATGTATGTATGTATATCTTTATTTATAAAGCGCTACTTATGTACGCAGCGCTGTACAGTAGAATACATTAATACAAACAGGGGGTTAAAGATAATGGATAAATACAAAGTACAACAATAAATACAAATAAATACAAGGTACAGTTGCAATAAGAGTCAGAAACACAAGATGAAGGAGGTCCCTGCCCCGTAGAGCTTACAATCTATCTGGGAGGGGTAACTAACAGACACAAATGGGCAAATGTAAGTGCTGTAGGTCACAGTGGGTGACATTACAGTATAAGTGCCAGTTTCCAGATCAGGTGCTGGGTGAGTGCTCCAAAAGGTAGTCTTTAAGTTTAGTTTTAAAAAGACTGAGGGAGGATTCTCTCCGGAGGAAATCAGGGAGGGCATTCCAAATGTAAGGAGCAGCAAGGCAGAAAGGTTTAAGGCGGGAAACAGCAGTAGTAGTTGGGGGCGCAACCAAACGATTGCTCTGCGAGGAACAAGGAGTCGGCCAGGAACGTACGGAGACACAAGGGAAGAGATGTAGTGAGGAGCAGAGGAAAGGAGGGCTTTGAAGGTTAAGAGAAGGAGTTTGAAAGATATTCTTTGTTTAATAGGGAGCCACGATAAGGACTTTAGCAGGGGAAGGGCCTGAACTCTCCTGGGTGAGAGGAGGAGAATTCTGGCAGCAGTGTTTAATATAGACTGTAGGGGGGAAAGATGGGAGTTAGGGAGGCCGGTTAGCAGCAGGTTACAGTAGTCAAGTCGGGATAGGATGAGCGCGTGCATGAGCAGCCTAGCTGTTACAGTAGAAAGAAAGGGACGGATTTTGGCAATATTGCGTAAGAAAAAGTGACAGGTTTTGACAGTGGTATTAGTATGGTCAGAGAAGGAGAGACTGGAGTCAAAGATCAGCCCCAAACAACGCATGGAATTGACAGGGTTGATGAGGGTGCCTTCAATAGAGATAGAAAAGGGGGGAGTAGGACCAGGCTTAGGCGGAAAGATCATTAGTTCAGTTTTTGTTAGGTTCAGTTTGAGGTGGCGTTGGTTCATCCAATTGGAGATAGCCAGGAGGCAGTTAGAGATTTGAGTCTCAGTTTCAACTGTTAATGAAGGGGTCGAAAAGTAAATTTGGGTATCATCAGCATACAGATGATATTTAAAGCCAAATGAATGGATAAGATCTCCCAAAGACAGTGTGTAAAGGGAGAACAACAATGGCCCAAGTACAGAGCCTTGGGGTACCCCCACATTAAAAGGAACAGGAGATGAGGTTTTGTTAGCATAGGAGACAGTGAATGAACGGTTAGAGAGGTAGGAAGAGATCCAGGATGCAGCCTGACTACGGAGACCAATCGAATGCAGAATTTGCATCAGGCGGGAGTGGTCAACCGTATCAAACGCATCCGATTGATCTAGGAGGATTAGTATGGAAAAGTGACCATTGGCTTTGGCAACCTGAAGATCATTCGTAACTCTGCACAACGCTGTCTCAGTAGAGTGCGCAGGCCGAAAGCCAGATTGCAGCGGGTCCAGTAAATTATGTGCATTAAGAAAGTTAGTTATACGGGAGAAGACAATGCGCTCTAAGATTTAGTCACTTTGCACATAGATAAAACCTATGGATAGTCCTTTTGCACAAATATTCCCTGTTTGCAGGTAAAAACTTTAGTTGCTTTAGACTACCCCTGTCCTCACATACCTTTCTGGATGTTTGCAAACAAAGATTAACAAATAGCATTGCCTCAAGTTACTTTATGCAAAGTAGAGTGAAAGAGTTCATGTGTATGTTTTCATTTTTAGCATGACCTTCATTTAGCTTTGCTTACATTGGACAGAAGCTAATAATTAACAGTGAATGTATAGGCTGCAGGAATGAATGTTTTTCTAACACTGTAGCTATATGTATGTGGACACCAAAGCAAGCCCCTAGGCTGGCAGCTAAAATGGCTGTTATTAATGTCTGACTTAGAGAAGAAAACACTGGATGTGGCAGGCTTAACAGGATTCCTCAAGCAGCTTCTGAAAATATCACTTTTATGTAAACGTTTAAGAAGAAACACATACTTTTTTGTTGCATCATCATTTTTAGCATGCATACTACTGTCCTATGGAAAGTAGGACAAAGGACATACTCTGCTTGATGTGAGACCTATTCCAGAGTGGGCAGTGGTGAAGAACCAAGGGGAAACAAAACATGCACAAGATATTGTGAATTCCACACAAATGTACAGTGCTAGAAGTTTAAAGTGCAAACTAATAAGGGGTTAGTATTCTAAAATATATAGACTGTGTTCTAAAGCTACAAGGTCCCATCGGCACACAAGCACTTTGGAAGTCAGTCAACCTATCAGTAATTATGAGGAAGGGAACGGCAGGCCTAACCTTGTGTTGCACACCTAGTTTCAGTGATTTTTTTGCAAAGGCCTAATCAATAACAACTAAGTAAAATATCAAAGGCTAAAGGTTCCCATAATGTGGGGCACAGAATTATGGCAAGGGAGCCCGGTTTGAAGTGCATTGAGAATGCCAGTTTTCTCTCCTATTCTGTGACATAGCCCTTGTACATTAAGAGTGACATTAGCTATAAACACTTTTGCTTAGATATTCTTGGAACTATAATTAACAGGCCCTGTATACCTGGCTTTGACAAGGTAGCAGGTACATGGTTCCAATGGATCTTTTCACATTCTGGCTGTGACAGATGTAAAATTGTGCAAGTACAATCTGTGCGATTGTGTTATCATCATTTCATTAGCACACTGACCACACAAATTAAAAAGACCGGATTTTAGAATGCAATTTTTTTTCTAAACATATCAACAAGCCAGCTTTAGTGCCATTTTTGTTTTAGTAATATTTTAGTATAGTACAGACCTACTGGCATGGCTGTCCTGGAAGTCCATGGGAGCTATGGCATTAAGTATTTAGTTCCTAAGCCCACTGTTATCATGGCAAGTTTTTGATATACAATATAAATATATATATATACAAAATGGTAGATAAATAATATGTATGTTGCTTGATATATGAGCAAATAAATTCTGTATTCATTTCACTCACATGTGCAGGTGTTAAGTACAGGGTTCTTTGGGCCCAGACACTACGCACTGGTTGGCTCAAATAACACAATGAGATTGCTATGGAGAAATGCATGTTTGTGGCATACAAGGAAAATTGTAAATTGCGAAGATAAATGACGCATTATGCTTAATAAGTGAGCAAACATAGATTAATACTCTGCAATCAGCCTATTTGGATGTCCATTGTGCCTGGCACATTCAGTGGGTGCAATAGGGAGCCTGCTCAAGATAAGTTTTAAGTACAGAGCCCCCTTGTGCCCGATTACCACAACTGGCACAATGGCATAGTAAGCACAAGGTGCATAGTATTTTAATTCACCCATTTATGTGGTGATAAATGTGATAAATGAGTCTACTCATATTACCCTTCTGGGATTCTCTGGCCAGAATACCTTACATACCTTTACAATTCAACAGCTGGCATTATTTGCCATTACTTATATTACACATTTTTTGAGGATATATCACACTTGTCTACATCACTAACCTGTACTGCAGCTTAAAATTACATTTTATCAAAATGTTTACACAGAATAATGCACATGTTCATGTAAGATTTTTACCACTTACATAGTTACATAACATAGTTACATTGGGTTGAAAAAAGACCAGAGTCCATCAAGTTCAACCCTTCCAAGTAATCCCAGCACACACAAACCTATACTTACCTATCTATACACTCACATACATAAACTATATATACAACCGCTAATACTAACTGTAGATTTTAGTATCACAATTGCTTTGGATACTATGCTTCAAGAACTCATCCAAGCTCCTCTTAAAGACATTTACAAAATCTGCCATTACAACATCACTATGAAGGAATTCCACAACCTCACTGCACTCACTGTAAAAAAACACTTACGCTGCTTCAAATGAAAGTTCCGTTCCTCCAATCTCAAGGGGTGAGCTCTGGTGCGTTGATCGTTTTATGGGAAAAAGAACATCCCCATCTGCCTATAATCCCCTCTAATGTACTTGTACAGAGTAATCATGTCCCCTCGCAAGGGCCTTTTTTCCAGAGAAAACAACCCCAAACTTGAAAGTCTCACCTCATAGTTTAAATCTTCCATCCCCTTTGCCAGTTTAGTTGTCACTATCTCCAGCTCATAAATATCCTTCTTAAGGACTGGAGCCCAAAACTGCACTGCATACTCAAGGTGAGGCCTTACCAGAGACCTATAAAGAGGCTAAATTCTGTTTTCATCCCTTGAGTCAATGCCCCCCCTTTTTTTTACACAATACAGCACTTTATTTGCTTTAGTAGCCACAGAATGACACTGCCTGGAATTAAAAAACTTGTTATCGACAAAAAAACTCAGTTCCTTCTCCATTAAGTATCCCCCCAACACACTACCATTTAGTGTATAACTTGTATTTCTATTATTTCTACCAAAGTGCATAACTTTGCACTTGTCAACATTGAACCTCATTTTCCATTTTGCTGCCCGGTTTTCCAATTTAAATCGCTCTGCAAAGCGACAGCATCCTTCATGGAAGTTATATTTTTGCACAATTTAATATCATCAGCAAAAATAGAAACAGTACTATCTATGTCCACCTCCAGGTCATTAATAAACAAGTTAAAAAGCAAAGGACCAAGGACTGACCCCTGCGGTACTCCACTAACCACACTGGCCCAATTAGAAAATGTTCCATTTACCCCCACTCTTTGTAATCTATCCTTCCAGTTTTCTATCCAAGTACAAATATTATGTTCTAGGCCAATATTCCTCAATTTTATCATTAACTTTCTGTGAGGTACTGTATCAAATGCTTTAGCAAGTTGATGACATCCACTACCATTCCAGAATCAAGCTTCCTGCTCACCACTTCATAAAAGGCAATTAAATTAGTCTGGGAAGATCTGTTACACATAAAACCATGCTGGCACAAACTTATAGTATTGTGATTTGCAATGTATTCAAGTATCCTATCCCTTATTATTAAGCTTTCCTACTACTGATGTCAGACTAACAGGCCTATAGTTTTCAGGCTGAGAACGGGATCCCTTTTTAAATAACGGCACCACATTAGCAATTCGCCAGTCTCTCGGCACCATGCCAGACCTCAATGAATACTGAAAAATGAAGTAGAGGGGTTTGACAATCACAGCACTAAGCTCGTTTGATACCCTGGGATGAATACCATCCGGTCCTGGACCTTTGTTTACCTTTAAATGTTCAAGTCTCTTTTGACAACTGACTTCTGGAATTCTCCCTCTGGCTACTAGGCAAACCTAAGGCTGGGATATTATTGTAATGTGCTGTATATTCAGCTCAGTCAGATTCCAATGGATTATGTCATTTCCTGCCCAGGGAAATAACTATTAATACAAGTCACCCGTTAATTAATATTATATTAATTATGCATTTTGAAAACCACATTTTATATGGCTTTGCATTTTAAGGGCAAAAGAGAGGCAATGTTGTGCCTGGGTGGTCCTCTTGTAAGGTCTTAGGGCTTGCTAAAGCCAAACAAGTGTTCTGCTATGTTTCATGATAATCTGACCATTGCTGCCACAGAGGCTCACTCTGTTGAGGAGATAGTATGTTTAAACCTGCAAAACCAATAAGCAGAAATCAGTTATCAGTCTTCTGCAATTATAATAATGAAGCAGCATTTTTACGATGATTACTAATCCTAGGGCAAACTTTGTACCTGTAATGACAGTCCTGTCACATAAACTTAATTTTTAAATAATTTACATTTTAGCACAAATGCAATCTTTCACCAAAATCTAATGGGTTAGAATTACATGTACTTACATTTCACCAGGCTGCCAGAGAATTCAGTTTAGTTTTTCATAGGTCTTTTCTACCAGATTGCCAATTTCTCAGTCATCTAAATATAAACTAATAAACTAACTTCAGAGTTCAGATTTGCAAATGTCCTTAAAGGAGAAGGTAAGGCTAGTAAAGAGTTAATCTCAAGCTGCAGGCATACCTTCAGTTGTCTCAATAGTGCCCTTAAGTCTCCCCATATTTCACCTGTTCAGATGTTCAGAAGCCAAACAGGAAGAAAAAATGCTGAGCTGTGTTAAGAAAGTTCCCATAATGCCTCACTCCTGCACCGACATGCAGACCAAGTGAACATGCTCAGTTAGTTAGACTATGAGTCAGCTTCCTGCTGATTGGCTCAGATCCACATTCCTAAGGTGGGAGAGTGAGTTTTTAGCATTCTTGAGGGAGGGGGGTGCAGCAGAGAGGAGAAAGCAAAGAGCTGTGTGTCTCTGGCAGAGGAAAACAGACACAACTAATCTTTTGACAGGGAACTCAGTGCAGCATTTCTGTGAGTGCTTATGGCTGTATTTACATAGACCTTTCTGATAAAGCTTACTTAGTTTTTACCTTTCCTTCTCCTTTAAGGGCACATAAAGACACAAGAGGGGTCATTTACGACATGCAAGGCAGACTGCAAAGTGCAACAAAACCGGCATGATCTGCTATGTTTTTGCATTCTGTGCATTATCAGACATGCATGTTAGGGAGTGCCAGTTGGGCACAGGCCACAATGGGACCCCGTCCTTACCATAGCCTTAATGACAGGCAGTAACAACAGAAAATGACCCCTACTATGATATGAGCTAAATTTAGTAACAAAATAATTGCTCCGCCTCCTGCTAATACTGATAATAAACTACTTATTAGTTACTATGGGTAACTGCAATGAACTCATTTTGTTCCATTTTTGTTCTCTTGGCTAAAGTGTTGCACAGCCAATCATATCCTAGCTCCAGACCAGTTTTCCCTTGTTATCTTTTTCTATGTCATACAGGCAACATATCCAAAGCCAAGGAAGGAAGTGAACTTCTTCTCATTTGTATTCAAAACAATAGGATTATTAGGAAAGAAAAGAAGTTTGTTTTCTATGATGGGTATTCCTGATATTTGGATTCTTGCACAGGATTCCTGCTGTTTTGCAAGCATATGACGAATGAGATTGTCTTTTGTATTCAAAGCTTTGGTACTTTTCCAAAATGTCTGCTGTTTTGCATGTTTTGTGTAACTTCTACCCTGGCTTTGTATATGCTGATTAGAAAACTCTGCTAAGGCTATAACTAGTCTGTGTTTAGGATTTTGTAGGCTTTGTATACAGGCAGAAAGAAGTGAATAGTGAATTCACCACTATCTGCTCCTGTGTGTGGCTCCACTAATATCGGCCTGAGTGCAACTACATGGATGTAACGATGCGGAAATGCATAATTTTGTGTTTTTCACGTCAGTATCGTTTCCGTGCAGCTTCGCCCTGGCTGACACAGTGCCACACATAGTAATGAATACGCTTCTCACAGTAGTGGATAACCGTCTCACAGAAGCGGATATGCTTTTTTCCGCCTCTGTACAAAATGCAGGTGTAGAGAAAGGGACTGTATGTCCTGCGTGTCCTTAGCCTAAGAAGGCAGTTACAGTTTATGGAGATGAATGCATGGCTGAGATTGATGAAGGGAGGAGGGATTCCAGTTTTAGAAATGGTGGAGGGGTATCTCTTTTTGATAGCTGGATTTAAAAGCCAAAATAAAGGAAGAGGTGATGGTGGAAAATATTTAAAAAAATGATAATAATCTCATGTTCTGGAGAACGGCATTATGAGCACTAATCAGCATGGCTCTATGAAGCACAGGTCAAGTCAGAAAAAATTGATTGCTTTTTATAATGAGGTTAGTAAGAAGTTAGATAGTGGGGGTGTAGTAGATATGATCTATTTGCCATGTAAATTACTTCTTTCTAAACAAAGGTCTTTTGTTATAAGTAATATTGTTTGTATATTTTGGTAGGAAACTGGCTGAGATCATTTTTATTTAACATGTTCATTAATGACTTAGGGGAAATCTAAGTAACGTAAGTGTTCCGTAATACTAAACTATGTAGCCTAATTTCATACAGGATGTGGAATCTTTGCAGCAGGATCTTAACAAACTTGCAATCAGGGCAGCTAACTAGTAGATGAAATTCAATGTGGGTAAATGTAAGGTCATGTACATGGGATTTAAAAATATGCAAACCAATTACATGTTTAATGCAACTATGTAAGCCAAATTTATAATGGAGAAGGACCTTGATGTCCTTGTAGATAAACTTGGCTGTAGCAAACAATACCAATTAGCAGCTCTAAGCTCTATTATAATTGATAACGATTTGCCAGAGAAGAGGGCAATTCCTCCCCTTTACAAAGTATATGTATGGTCCAATCTAAAAATGCAGTGCAGTTTTGGTGTCCAGTGCTCAGGATATTACTGAATCAGAGTCCAAAGAAGGGCAACTAAGCAGGTAAAGCGTATAAAAAGTCTTACTTATGAAGAAAGACTGGCCAATTTGGCATTGTATAGGCAGGAGAAAAGCGTTTAAAGGGCAAATGATAAATATATATACATATAAAAGGGGAAATTACAACAGTACTTCCACTTTGTTTACCAAGTCCAACTGACACTAGGGCATACATTTAGATGGAACCGAGGTTCCATCTCAATATTCTTAAAGGGTATTTAACAGTAAGAGATGTAAGCTGTGAAATTCTCTCCCTGAATCAGTTGAACTGGCAGACACATTATGCAGCTTCAAGAAGGGGTTGGATTATTGTTTAAAAAGTAGTTAAAAAAATTATTTGAGAATGTAAGCTCTTGCGAACAGGGTCCTCCCCCTAGTGTCTCCAATACTCATCCAAATGTAACTGTAACACATTTTTGTGAATCATTTATACGTACATGTTAACTGTATTTTGTACCCCTTTATTCTGTAAAGCGCTGCGTAAACTGATGGCAATATATAAATAATGATGATTTTAATAATAATAAAAAGTGAGGAAATACAGGGCTACTGAAAGTAGCTCTTAGTACAGTGGTGATCCAGATGTTGCCACATATTTATAGTGTAGTTTGTAGTTTCTCTATATCTGTGATCCCACAAAAATTGTAGGATTTAGGGGGGATCGGCATCAGCAGCAATACAACAAGCTGAAGCCCTTTCCGCAAAATATTTTAGATACTCCAGTGATCCCTTTTCTGTGACTAAAGTGGTAAAGATTTATCTAAAAACTGCAACATTTAATACAAAAGTATATGTTATCTCTATATTTTAGTCTAGCTGCACTTTATTGGACTGCAACACAATGTTGCAGTAGAGTTTCTCAGAAAACATTTGTTTTTTCTGAACATACCATATGTTCTTTGTGACTTTTTCAACCTTTTCTTGATAACTTGTAATGTCATTTAATCTTGAAAGAATGTGACTTTAATATCTCACTCAATACATTATTGAGACAGAACTATTATTAACTAGTTGAATGGAGTAGCTGTAAAGTAAAAACACGTCAAGCTAACTTTTGTGACCTGTATGAATGACTCACCTGTATTCAGACAAATGAGCACTTACTTATGATTTACAGAATCCATCAGCAACAGCACCTGAATGAATGTGTTCTCCTCTGTATATAAAATCTTTTTTAAGGTTGGATAACACACAAAAGAAGATGCCCAACATGCATATACTAAACAGCAAGCTGGACAGCACTATCTACCATGTCAGTTCTTTAGAAACCAGTATTCAATCAAAATGGCAAGGACTCCATTAATTCAGGCTGCCATAAGCCTATGTTTAAGCATGTTTTCTCTTGATTTTAAAACATACACAACACAAACAGAATTTTGTTTTGCTCAGGCACCTTGCTGCTTCTTCCACTCTAGAGCAGCCAAACCTGGAATTTGTATATCCGGAATCAACAATGGAAAGGCAAAAATATCTCTTCCTGGAATCCTGGTATTATACCATTTAAATGCACAGACGGGCCAACTTGACCACATGGCCTCAGCTACATGGTTCTGTCACACTACAATAAAATGCAGTGAAAAAGAAACTGTGAGGATGTTCTTCACTGAGTTTCATACTTGTTCAGTTTAGTATCTCTATGGTATTAGTTATACAAACACTCACAGTCCAAATCAAGGTGGTAACTGTAGCACTCCTTTCCCTCTTAATCAGTTCAGTATACTGTAAATTATTTAGACTGAACACTGTATGTAATAAACAATAAATTCCAAGAGAAAAGGACTTTTACATGGGTGTCAATACCTAAGGAGAAGAAAGGTAACCAAAATGGTAAAATATGATTTTGCAGACATTTCCTATGCTCTGCATAGTAGCAATTCTCTTATTTTAACCCACCATTAGAGAATGAGTTCTTGTATTTTAAAACTGCCACACAAATTAAAAAAATGATATTGCAAAGTTATTTATCTTGTTCTATAAAAGTAAATACGTACATCATAGAGCTCATTTATGAGTGCAAGTAAAGTTCACATTTGGATGCAGTTAGTCGCGCCATTTTACACCCATAATGCAGCATTTTTAATCATTGTAGCTTCAATATTTCAGCAGCTATCTGGTTGCTAGGGTCCAAATAACCCTAGCAACCAGTGAGTGGTTTTAATGAGAGACTGGAATATGAGTAGGAGAGGGTCTTAATAGAATGATAAGGAATAAAAAGTAACAATGACAATAGCATTGTAGCCTGTAGCAATAGCCTTTTGGCTGCTGGGGTCAGTGACCCCCATTTAAAAGCTTAAAAGAGGCAGAAGAAGGCAAATAATTCAAAAACTATAACAATAACTAATAAAGACCAATTGAAAAGTGGCTTGAAATAGGCCATTCTATAACATACTAAAAGTTAACTCAAATGTGAATGACCTCTGAAGCTAAATGTATACATTAGAAACCCATCCAATCTTCCTAATGTAACAGGATGCAACATATAGTAATAATATGGCTGAACTTTTGGAATATACACAGATGCTAAGGTAGCCAGTCAGGGATGCCAACATTTATTATCAAAAAATATATGCAGAAACAAAATCTCATTTAGACACAAAAAGTTTAAACCAAGAATGGGATTTCCATCTCTTTCCCAGTATATTTATAGCACTAAAGGTTCTGGTGATGTTTTTGTAGGTATCTTTGCATAAGAATATCATTAACATTGCTCAAAAAAAAGCGATTTAACAATTTTTTGTCACTGGCCACAAGCCTAGACAAGTCAGCAGCCTTTTATCATGCTTATTAGTATTACAAAAGGAACAGAATAACTTTTTAGCAAAATATTATCCCAAACATCACTTTTTTTTTAAATTCCTGGTAGGGAGTAATTACTGCCAAGTTTACATTTGAGCCAAGTAGTATCAAAAGTCAAATGCACAGACCAGATGATAAGTCAGCGTAGACCAGTTGCCTAGAAGTCAGCACAGTCGAACAAACAGCTGTTTGCCCCTTTTAGATAGTACAAACATTTCTAAGAAACATTCTGATGAATCATGTTACTTATTTAGTTGAGTGAAACTAAAAACAGAGATATTAAAACTATGGATTTCTTGGTACAGATACTGATGTATCTTTAAAACTCTTTCCTGCTTTCCTGCCTTAATAACAAAGAGGAAAAGGGAAAAGTTGTGCTCAGCACTAAATTTTAAACCATTAGACAGGGGTGCAATAGGGTCATGACCATAATATTCATAAAGACAGAAACAACAGGTCCTCTGTACTCACCCATTATCAATATAATATAATATAATATCAATTACAGCCCAAAATATGTTGTGTGCTGTGGTTTGAATAAAGGCTGAAGCAGTTCATCTGCGTGAAGATGCTCTCCTCTTTTTCTGTGATATTCCAAAAAGCCAGGCGGTGGGCTATTGGGGATTGACGCATTGTGCCGTGTGAGCAGTAAGGCTGAGCATTTATATATTAAATTTTCTGGACATTATCAATATTTATTGGACTTTTAAACTTTTAGCCACTAAGAAATGCCGCCATTTAAAAAAAACAGGCATTATTTGTCCATATATTGAAGTATATATTAGTGTATACTGAATATATTCAAGCTGGCCTACCACTGTATGTATAAGTCATCCCTGATCTGGCCAGTCCTACACTCACTTTTTTCTGATTCATTAGGAATTCTACTGCTTCATTATACATTTTTCACATGAATTCAATGGCTTATTTACATCCACAAAGGCAGTGAGCAAAGTGCAATTTCGAGGAAAATAGCCATGTTTGTTCCCACAATGCAGCATTTCTCCCAAAATGCTAGTGTCATTGCAGCCACAAGCAGGCATTGGGCCTGATACAGTTGTGCTTTGCCTGGTGCAGTTGCGCTGGAAGTCCATCTGGCACCATTTACCGTATATACTCGAGTATAAGCCGATCCGAATATAAGCCGAGGTACCTAATTTTACCTAAGTAAACTGGAAAAACCTATTGACTCGAGTAAAAGCCTAGGTTGTGAAAAGCAGCAGCTACTTCTAAGTTTCAATAATCAAAATAAATACCAATAAAATGACATTAAATGAGGCATCAGTGGGGTATAAGTTTTTAAATATTTATTTTAAAGAAAAACAGTAAACTGGCTCTGTAAGTGGAAAAGAGGGTCAACAAAAACAATATGAGTACTACCCCATACTCATTGCGCATTAGCAAACTGGCAGCAGACCCGGTCCTGGAGGACACGTAAGGGGAAATAAGTACCTGGCACCCGACTCGAGAATAAGCCGAGGGTGACTTTTTCAGCACATTTTGGGTGCTGAAAAACTAGGCTTACACTCGAGTATATACAGTACGTTTTTTAGCATGCTAGTGACATCTTTAGAATCTCCGATTCTTCAGGCACAACTGACACAGGGCACAAAGGGAACACTGAGGCTACTGCCTGTACAGGAGTTGGTGGTAGCTCTAAGCTCCTTTCATGCTCCTTTCATGCCTCAATAGGCACAGCAGAGCCTGATTTGGAACAGAAGGCAGGAAGAACTAAGCAGCACTGAGCACAACTATATAGAAGTGCGAAGATGGCATTTTGACGCAAGTACCTTTAATTAAAGTAGGTTTACACACAACGCACTTGGGGAACAGCAAAAGTTCTCCACTACCTTTGTGGGTGTAAATGAACCCTTAATTTTTTCCTGCAACTTACTTGCTTTCAAGGTTAAAACCCCCAAATGTTTGCCCTTTTATTGGCTCCACTGGGATCACCTGACTGCTGGAAAGAATGGGAGCTACAACATGGAGCTGGCCACTGCTCCTGTACAGACTACAGCAACAAAGGGAAAGTTGTTCTTACCACTAAATTTGAAACTTTTTTGGCAGGGGTGTAATGAGGCCGTGACCACAAAATTCATATAGACGAAACAAAAGATCCTCTCACTCACTATCAATATGCAGAGGGCATTATCATAATAAGAACGTCATAACAAGGGTTTTTTTTTATTCAGGGACATCAGCAAACTTTTTTCTGAGATGTTTGTGTAATAGTTCCCAATATTTGTTCATTACTTAAGAAAGTTTTCCTAGTATTCTGTGAGTGGCAATCCAAGTTCATATGCACAATGGGATTGATGACGGCATTTACAGAATAAGGAGGGTGAGTGCTGCACCTTGGTTAATTCTTGCTTACTATGAACACTAATTCATTTAAAGCCCTGGGCTTAGTTGAACTGCAACTTGCATGAGATAGGACAGACAAAATGCAGCCATAACTCAACTTTTTAAAATTAATTTCTTCTGCAACTATATTGTAAATGGAGGGCATTTTTTTTAACATTAACTAGGGCTGCAGGTCTATGGGATATATTAGACACTATCCATTGGTAAATGACAGTATCACATTAAGCAGGCATTTATATTTAGCTCTGACTCACAGATTTCCCCTACCTTGGACCTAATGGTTCTTGCTGCAGAAGTGTTAAGGCTAAAATAAATTCTTTTAATTTTGTATTATGCAAAGTTGATAATGTAATAAAGAGCACCACCCTTTACCTCATCTTAACTCTATTAAAACGTCTGTTAAACCAAGCTGAGCTTGAGCTTATTTCATGTTAAAAGTTAGAAAAATTGTTCAGTTTCACCATGAAGAATTAAAAATGCATGATAAGTAAGATCCGTCGACTTTGATACCGCCTACCACTATCCACTATAAAAGTGCATCTGTAGTAGACAGAATAGGAGCTATCTCTTAACTATATACTCTTTTATGAATTGCTTTCCTTTTTTTTACTTTCCCCTGCTTCCCATTGGTTCCAACATGGGCTACTTATTTGTAATTTATTTGTAAAGCAAAACTAAATCATGTTTCTTGAAGGGACAATGATAACTCATATCTAAAAATATAACAGCTACCATATTTCCATGTTATTCTTGGCTTTCACATTCCCACTTTTCTGAGAAGGCTAGCTGGTATGCTAGTTAACTTTAAAGCTATTACCTTTTTATGGTCTTACTTACATTTCTGTTCTTTGCATGTAGGCCACAATGTGGTTGAACCCTCACACTACAAACATTATCAAAATCATAGGAGGGAAGTTAAAACATTTCTTGCTACTAATTATGGGGTAAAATAAAAGGGACTGAACCATAAATTATCTAATTTTTACTTATGCATCACTCCTTAGACCACTGGAATTGTCTGCCTCCCAGCTTGGCATTCATCTGGCATGCTGTCCTGCTAATAAGATGCTCTTTGTTCTTATAAAGAACTCATGGATTTAGATTCAGACTTGGCCTTAAGCCAGAGCCTTACACAGCACTAAAAATAAAACATTTTACTTTTTCTTTCTTTTACTTTTTTCTTTTTATAGAAGCATCTTCCTCTGCTGTGGGAGTAATGCACCTCAACTTTGTGGCTGAAGAACTGTACACTGGTGTTGCAGCATAGATTAGTAATGCTCTCCATACTGTTTTATAGATTTAAGTGAGCTCAATACAATACATAACTCTGATTAAAGGTTATGAAAATGCTATATAGATCGGATCCATTTTACACACATTAATTCACAGGCAAACCTTGATTATTTGGCACATTGCTAATGTTGTCCTTTTGAACAGTTTTATTTAAGAAAAGGACTTGAACTCAAGGATAACTCAAATTATTAGCACACTGGTGCTCCATGAGAATCTATTTCAATTTCTACAGTGTTAAAACAAAACAACAATCCTATTTAGGATGCTATGCTATGCATACTGTACTGGCACAGTTTTATGATATATTTCCCCTAGTTTTGTGAGGTTGGATCATACAGCAGGGCCTACAAACAGCCATTGGATGACCATTGCATCATAAATCCAATAGAGTCAGGAAAGGTCTTATCAACTGCAGGGCCCTATTAGGACCATTTTGATGGGGCCCCTAGGCTGGGTGTTGCTGGCTGAAATGCCACAGGGGCATTCATTGTATGACTCTAATTGCACCACGCATTTTCATTTCTACTTATCTACCTGTAGTTTGTACACATCACCCAGCTTCTCCCATGTATCTATAAATCACTTATTCTCTTTTTCCATTGTCAACAAAGGTCTATTCCCTTTCTTCCATTCTGGAAATGGCACACCGCTATATAACCTTTAATAAAGGTACTAGCTTATAATTAATTTAGATATTAATATAATATGATGATGGAGTTACAGCCAAATGACAACAAAAACCAGTAGTATAACCTATACATGGTTTTTACAAATCATTTACACTACCAGAGACTTTTATATCTACTATAAACTTAAAAACTACCTATTGGAGCACTCACACAGCACCTGATCTGGGAGCTAGCACTTATATTGCAAAGACACCCACTGTACCCTACAGCACTTTTTGTATCTGTTATTTACCCTCCCATTTAGATTGTAAGCTCTATGGGGCATGAACCTCCATCCTCTGATTCTTAACTTATTGCAACTGTACCTTGTATTTATTGTTATACTTTGTATTTATCTATTATTATTTTAATAAGCCCTGTTGTATTAATCTATTCTCCTGTACATCACTGTGTACATAAGTAGCGATTTATAAATAAAGATATACATACATACAGTACATACATATACCTACTAGCACATCATACCTAATGAGGAGAGCTACAAATCACTGATCATGGGTAGCTTACATTAGCTGGTATGCCAGCTAGATTTAAAGATAATTCACTGTTGTATATATATCTACAGTAAACTGAACTGAGAGTTGTAGTTCATCCCACTTAGAAATATGATGTCCATATCAATTCCCAGTATGTTTTGAATTAGGTAACCATGAAACATTTTATTTAAAATAAGGGCAATTCAATGG
This sequence comes from Xenopus tropicalis, assembly GCF_000004195.4. Lineage (NCBI taxonomy): Eukaryota > Metazoa > Chordata > Amphibia > Anura > Pipidae > Xenopus > Xenopus tropicalis. The sequence goes on from NC_030677.2 coordinate 129,929,200, forward strand.
ATTGTTGTATATTTCTTTCTACTTTAATGATGAAGTTATATTATTAAAAATCAAGCAGGCATGTATTTAAAATATTTTTGTGCATTTTCCCCTTGCTTCAACAATTACCCCATGCCAATTACACATACAACTTACAGATTCTTACTGCTTTTCTTTTAACTTGTGCCTGCTAAGCTCGGCTGCTCTCTGATCCCTCTTTGTGCAGTTGCAGATCTGTGTGGGTTTGGGCTGAGGGGGTAAATTGAAATCATGACCTGCCGCTGACCCAATAAAAAAAACACACCAAGCCCACCGTGCATGGTTGCACAGCAGCAACAGAGAGGGAGAGAGCAAGATACACTGAAGAATCTCCTAGGTCAGTGAGTAAGTTAGTAAAACGTACCTGACCTATAGAAAGAGTTGGCTTGGCTGGCATGGCTGAGTGCCCAAGGAAAGGCTTCCTGTGGGAAAGAATTAGCTGCTTCTGAAGTGACCCTGCTGGCAGCTCCTGGACACTGAAACAATTAGTTCTGACTGTCAAGGCTCTTATCAGTACTTGTGTCCCAATTATTTTTTACTGGCAGTGTAATTGCCCGTAAATAAGTATGCTTGACTGGCAACTGTACTCCTCCTACATTTCTCCATGCTGTACCGGTGCGGGGCCATTTGGTCCAATCAGCCCTGAATACCATCCTACAGTATTTCCAAACCTGCACAGTAGATATCTTCAGATATAGCTTGGGCAGGCCCATACACAGGTCAGTAAACTGCCAACTTGGTCTATTAATGCCAGTTTTATAGAATTGTTAATACTGCAGCTGTTAACTATGGCAAGTGGTAAGGATAGGGCTGTCTTGCACCCATGGGCGCTGGGGTATGTATGTATGTATGTACAGATATAGGACCTGTTATCCAGAATGCTCGGGACCAAGGGTATTCCGGATAAGGGGTCTTTCTGTAATTTGGATCCCCATACCTTAAGTTTACTAAAGAATCAATAAAATATTCATTAAACCCTATGGGATTGTTTTGCATCCAATAAGGATTATTTATATCTTAGTTGGGATCAATTACAAGGTACTGTTTTATTATTACAGAGAAAAAGGAAATCAGTTTTAAAATTCTGAATTACTTGATTAAAATAGAGTCTATGGGAGACAGGCATTCCGTAATTCGGAGCTTTCTGGATGACGGATTTCCGGATAAGGGATCCCATACCTGTATAACTATTTATAAAGCGCCACAAGGGTACGCAGCACTTACAAAATTACACACAGGGAGGACAAGTGTTATAATAAATAAATACAATAAATATATATAAATGCGCATATATATAAGTGCCATGTGGTATGAGACACAGTAGGAAGGTGGTCACTGCCCCATAGAGCTTACAATCTAAGTGGTTGGGTAACATACAGGCACAAATTAGAAGGTAAAGGGGTCTGCACCTTGTATTGGATTTAGTCTAGTATTAAAAGAATTTGACCGTGGGGTAATTTACTATGACCCTGGACACAAATTCTAGGGCACTAAGGGGTGCAAAAGCCACCCCTTCCTGCTTACCGCTCATGAATACAGCCCTATGGATCTCTGTGATCCACTTTGCACAATTTAGGCAACTGAGAAAAGTGGAGAGCACTTTGTAAATGCTTAGTGTTTATACAGAATAGGACCTGCAGCTAAATGTACAGTAGTTCATAGTATCAGGATAGTTAATGTCTTAATGAGGCAATATAAAACACAAGAATTATGTGTATGAAGCCTACAGCCGCTGATTAAATGAATCATTGGTATGAAATGATTCTAATCCTGCAGAAGATTTTATCCTGAGATCCTCCCCTGGCACTTCTGCTGCCTGTAATTGTTACTTATTGATTCTGCTTTAGTTTCCTACAATCCTCTTAATCCATGTGCTGATATATTTGTGAGCACTATACAAGGAAACACTAAGCACACACACACTCACTCACACACCTGTCTCAATCCTTATACAAGTCTGCATTAATCCCCTTAGAATTAGTAAAAGAGCCGCTGCAAGCAGTCCATTGTTTCACTTAGAAATACACAGAGAATCTGTAACACATTTATGCACCATATGGGTAAGATTTTTATTGGTGTCACCTGAGGTGAATTTGGTAGGAGGACGAGTGAAAACACATTTAAGCGAGTGCTACAAAACCCTGTGCCGTGTGAATAAGCTGAAGTTGTCAGGACATAAGCAGATAACTATTCCACTTTCAAAACCTCTTGCAATGTGAATTAGGGTCAAGTGGTATGCCTCATTTATGTATATTTACAGAACAACCATATAAGACTGAATATGGAACAAAAGCATTGGAAAGTCTGCTGCAGGATGATTGTGTATAGCTCTGTACCGTATAGAAATAGCTCCCTCTGTTTGCACTTGTGATGATTACATTGTTCAGTAATGTTTAACTATCATTTATATACTGTAAATATGTAACATAGGGTTGGTTATTTGCACAAAAATACACAATATATTGTAAAGATGTAAAGAGTATGAAGAATGTGAAAGCCTGCACGTTGTGAAAACCAGCATGCACATTCTATGCTAGCATGATTATTTTAGTGATGTCTAAGGGCTTTGGCCTTGCTATAGTTGCTGTTTGGGTTGACATTCATATTGTAGTGTGAGCTTAGAGCATATAGCTGTGTATGTAATCCTTATGTTTATTCTAACATTATCTTGAAGTTTATTGGTTATGCAGGGAGCCCATTCTAGGACTATTTTAGAGATGAATTGAATTTGGCAATTTTCTGGTTTATAATTTTGGCTCTTGACTGCCTATAAATTGTTTTAATGATGTGATTACATTGTTTCTGGCAAAATATCTTAGACTAGAACTAAATGTTACATAGCCTAAAGATGTGCCATAGCCCCTAAAGCAGGGATGGCCAGACTTTTTTCGTCCGCGATTGACCGGACCGATGTGGAATGTGGAATTGTGGCGTGACTGCGTATGTACTCGCCGCAGCGTACGTACACATTCACGCAGCACTTCTACATCCCCGGCTTCATTGCAGTCCACCAGAAATCCCCAGGGATCGATAAGTGGACCGCGATTGGCATATTGGCCACCCCTGCCCTAAAGTTTTGCATCCCTTTCTGTAGCCACAGCTGATTCAGTCCAAACAAAAAGCTCTGAACTGAAAAGGGTTTCTTTTACATAGGGTTTCTCTAGGCTCTATATCTAGGCTTTCTATGTGACATCCTTGTATTCACTATGTCTTTAATGGGCTTGTGCAATCTTACTCATTCACTGCTTCAAGAGTAGTCTTTAAGTATCATGGAATGTGAATGGAAGTTTGTGGGGCCTTCTAAGTTATTTACTTTGGGGAAGGAAGTTGGATTTCTAGTTTTAAAAGGAAATTCAGGAGATGTCCTGTGCATGTATTCTATTGTTCCTGAAGCCATGCAATGTTAAGAAGTAAAATTTCATTGGGCTTCTGTCCTGACATTAAATACAGTGACATAGTGGGCTTTTGCATAGCTGTCAACTCTTATAATTTGTCAGAGGTTACCTGATTTGGACCACCTATTCTCCGGAGATTTTTGTCATTCTTTACTGTTTCCAGGTTTTGCCAATTAATTCAATGTGTGTGCATGTGCAACAATTCAGTAACATCAGCAGAGCTTCCTGCGATGGGAGGAGCGGTGATGTCATTTCCCGTTTTGTCACTTAGTTTTATAAAAAATCCCTCCTAATTACCTCCATTCCCTGGGTTGACATCTCAACTTTTGGCTACTGCTTCAGGGGCCGCTGCACCCCCCAATGGGCCCCGCAGTGGCCTTAATACTGCCCCCCCAGGGGCCCCCACCACCTGTCCAACACCCTCCCCTGATCGAGCATAAGTGAAACTTACAGTCAGAGGAGGGAGACCAGCGGATCGGGAGAGCACCCTGCGGGAGTTGTATTGACTGCTGGAAGCACTGAAGCACTGTTACATCAAACTCAGTACTGGGCTACCAAAGCATAACATTTTAGAAATTTTAATGAATCAGACAAAAGTGAGTGTAGGACTGGCCAAACTGGGGATAACTTAGACATAGTTGGCCAGCTTGAATATATTGCAATATATGGACAAACAATCCCTTTAGTAGCTTAATGCACATTTTTTTTTATAATGTGTGGAGGATTGTTGTTGTTTGTGTATATATATATATGAACAGAGAGCCGCACACACAAGGACTTAACGATAAAGTGAAAAAATTTGATTAAAAAAAATCCAACGTTTCGAGTACTAACTGTACTCTTCCTCAAGGACAAACCAGGAAGAGTACAGTTAGTACTCGAAACGTTGGATTTTTTTGAATAAAATTTTTTCACTTTATCGTTAAGTCCTTGTGTGTGCGGCTCTCTGTTCATATATTGCCTCATTTTAGCCAGCACCCAGGGCATTTGAACTTTTATAGGGTGTGCTCCACTCTTCCTTGTGTATATTTATATATATATATATATATATACACACACACACACACACACACACACACACATATATATATTATATAATAATAATATAATTATATATATATATTTACACACAGAAATATACAAAAATATATATTCTATAATATTTGGCAATTCAGTAGGTGCAAATAGAATATAAAATGGTCCAAACTCTACTTTTTAACCTCCTTTTCTAAACACATTTTCTGTGTCATTCTTTGGTGAGTTCCCAGTTTCTTAGCAACTTTTGTTAAAATAGAACTGAATCTGTGAAAGAGTAACATAAACAAAACCTTTTTTTTTGTTCTGTTTAATTGCAAAAGCTTAAATGTACATCACAAATGTACTGGTTTGCACTTCCAGACTTTTTGTTTCTCAAAGACTATGAGGTCTGTCTATCAAATATTCCTAAATCAGTGGAGGTAGGAATACAATCCCAAAGACATATAAGTGACACAAAAAAAAGTCAGTTCTGTGACCTGGATAGTCGGCTGTCCTGAGGTGCATTTTAATACATCAGCACAACATCATACCGCCCAACTGTCCCGCTTTCCCGCGGGACAGTCCTGGTTTTGGTAGTGCATGCCGCTGTCCCGGGATGCGCTGGCTGTAGTCAGGCGTTCCTCTTCTTCAGTGGCTCCTCTCTATATGCGGCTCCATGTTCGGCGGAGCCAGGCCCTTTTATAAGGTTGCGCCCGTGCGTATTGACGTCACACGCACGCACGGGTGCAACCTGTCCTGGCTCCGCCGAACAAGGAGCCGCATATAGAGAGGAGCCGCTGAAGAAGAAGGAGCAGCAGCAGCATGTATGGAAGCTCTTTGTATTGGGGGGGTACTGTGTATGGAAGCTCTGTGTATTGGGGGGGTACTGTGTATGGAGGCTCTGTGTATTAGGGGGGTACTGTGTATGGAGGCTCTGTGTATTGGGGGGGTACTGTGCATGGGGGGCACTGTGTGTGTGGGGGCTACTGTGTATGGGGGCTACTGTGTGTGGGGGGGCTACTGTGTGGGGGGGCTACTGTGTATGGGGGGGCTACTGTGTATGGGGGGGCTACTGTGTATGGGGGGCTACTGTGTATAGGAGGGCTACTGTGTATGGGGGGCTACTGTGTGTGGGGGGGCTACTGTGTGTGGGGGCTACTGTGTTTGGGGGCTACTGTGTATGGGGGACACTGTGTGGGGGGGCTACTGTGTATGGGGGGCTACTGTGTAGGGGGGGCACCTGTGTATGGGGGGCTACTGTGTATGGAGGGGCTACTGTGTATGGGGGGGCTACTGTGTATAGGGGCAAAACTGTACATAGTTATAACTCACTTATAACTGACTGCCTTCTCTCTATATTTGTATTTTTTATGTAGGAGTTGCTATATTGTTTTCCTTAGGTATTACAGTATGAGGGTATAGCACATTTGCATCTGATCCCGTCATTTCATCTATATAAAAGGAGTATTTTTTTAAAAAATGGGGTGTGGTGACAAAAGTGGGCATGGTCAAAAATTTTTGCCGCACTGCGCGTGTCAAATCTTTTTGTCCCTCTTTTCATTTTTCAAATGTTGGGAGGTATGCAACATTAACACAAGATAATTGTGTTATATGAGAATTTGTGTTGCTAAATGGGACCTGGGATGTAAAAATATGCACTTATATCATAAGGGCTTGTGCAAAACACCTGTGTGTGACTGTGTGAGACTGTATTAGGCAAATGCTTGATGGTGAAGGGCCTAGGGGTACAAGTAGCAGCAGCAAGTAATTTTCCTGTACAGGTGTGGGATGCATTATCCAGAGACCTGTTATCCAGAAAGTTCCACTTTAAGCTAATAATTTTTTAAATTATTTCTTTTTTCTCTGTAATTATAAACAGGCACTTGATGGTAACTAAGCTGCATGAATCAGTATTAATGGTAAAACAATCCTCCTGGGTTTATTTAATGTGTAAATGATTTTTAGCAGACTTAAAGGGATTCTGTCATGGGAAAACATGTTTTTTTTCCCCAAAATGCATCAGTTAATAACACTCCTCCAAAAGAATCCTGCATTGAAATCTGTTTTTTTAAGGGCAAACTGATTTGAGCATACATTTTTTTTTATATATTTTTTGAGCCAATCAGCAGAACAATTGGATGGTAGCAAGATAGTAGCTCCCAGTACATATCAGAATAGCATTCAGTAGTAAGAAATCCAAGTCCGGCTCATGTTACATGGGAGTAGGAAAAACAATAGCTTATCTGAAAGCAGTTATAATGTGTAGTGTTGGCTTCTTCTGAAAGCTCAGACTGAGGCACAATGCACTGAGATGGCTGCCTACTCACCAATATTACAGCTAAAGAAAATACATTCATTCTTTCAAGAATAAATAACTTGCAATGTGAACAGTGTAATATAGTAATAAAAACTATAATATAAAACAGAATCCCTTATGGTATGGAGATCCAAATTCTGGAAATCCCAGGTCCCAGGTATTACGTATAATAGATACCATAGCTGTATTAAAGGGTATCAATTAACATGAGAGAGTGTTTCTTACCTTTTACAAAGCACTGGTCCATTAAAGTACAATACAGAAAAAAGTAGCTAATCTGATAATGTAATCAGCTAAGAAGAAAGGCTGGGATTGTTTACATAGTTGAAGAGGTGCTTCAGCCTGGTATTTGTGCTCCGTGCATAGTCATTTATATAATACCAATGCCATGTGTGGTATTTTCCACTGCTGCTGGTGCCAAGTGCCAATGCCACCAATGGCATACACCTCTCATTGGCATCTGGTTACTAAAGTTCGTAAAAATTGTTTATAAACTATCGCCTATTATCGCTGCAAATATTCTTGAAACAAAATGAATGCTGCTCCCATGTTTACTAAAGTGCCATGAGACAGATTTGTTTTGAGATAAGCAAAGGTATTTACGCAAGTGTAGCAGTTAGCATTATTTCTGGCAATATAACAGTTTTTTGGCGCTCATTTAGGTTAACTGCGTAATCTGCTATAAATCTTGCGGATTGTTTTTCGCCACTGTCAATGCCCACATTAATGAATAGTTTATATAAAATTGTATTTATTAGTTATTTATTAGTTATATTATTAAATATACTTATGGCCAATAAAGTAATCCCAGGAATCAATTATTTTAAGATTAATTATTCTTAATTCATTCAATAATAATACATTTATAAGTATCATTATATTGCTCCCTCTATAAAGTTTCCTGCTTTGTTTTACATAACGCCACTCTCCAGGTGGCGATACAAATTGGCGATTATTTTGTTCATATTTCCATAATTCCATTATTTTGTCCATAATTCTGGCGATAATTAGTAGCTCATTAGCGAATGGATACCATTGTGCACAGAGAGCACATTTCAGCCCAAAAATGCAAACATAACAGAAATCTTCCCTGCATGCATACTGACAGATAGATGACATAGTAGGTGTTAGTGGTCGCAGGGGAAAGTGACGTGTTCTTCACAAGCATGTTTAAAAAAACAAAAATCATCCCTGCAACAACAAGGGTCTTATCTGTGGTTTCAAACAAAATATAAAGCTTACGGCACAGCCTGGGGAGCCAGTGCAGCTGTTACTATCTATTTAAACTTCATTAATCTTTGTCTTGGTTTTACCACATGTTCCCTAATTATTATGTACACAGTAGTAACTTTATTTATTGTTTATTGTAAACCATGCTTCACTACACACACACAGAGGCATTTTAACCATGTCCCTTTTATTGCAAATTATTTGTTACATAACTTCAGAAATGGTCACATCAGGTATTGTTTTTTATTTCTTTTTATTTCTAAACACACAAACTAAAAGTGCATTGTGAATCCAGTAAACAATTTGCAAGTAATTCCACTGAAGAAAATATATTTACACAGCGATTCCATGAAGCAGTTTAAAAACTTGCCCATATTTTTCTGTCTTTTATTACACAAAACAGCAATATGGTACCCATGGCACAGTCTGCTGTGTGGAATAACTGTATATCAGGTATACCCAAAGTGTGCCCCGACCACTTGTTGGACTACATGCCCAATAGGAAAAAGATGCTGAGGGCAGTAGAGGAACAACAGCTGAAGGGGCACACATTAGAAAGCTCTAGTGTATATATACATATAGGTATTAACACAAAAACAATAGAAATTACTGTGAAGGAATGTATTTTAAACATCCTATTGATTTCCCTTTTCTTTGAAAGCTATTAGTCATCATTATATTTGAATATTTTCTGTATATATATTAAATTGTATTGCAAACACACTGTCCCAGACAGTAATAGCAGCAAATGTTCTCCTTGTGTTGAAGGGCACTGCAAAATATCATACACACTGAAACATTGCTTCAATATCTGGATCAACATAGGATCACTGCCTCACTGAGTACAACTAAAGATTTGTCTGCAGACAGGATCACCCTTGGTTGACTCCCGTATGGTTGCTGCTTAATCACAATAAAATATAGGACATGGGACTATTTTTACAGATGAAGGAGAAAAGCTTTTACTTTACAAAATAAATTCTATTTCTTGCTGTCTAGAGGTACCATAGGATCACCTTGTCTTAACATTGAGCTAAGAGGGTCATTATCTAACGCCAAGGTTTAGGTAGAATCAGTAATCTTTCTCAGAAACTCAGTTAACTTTGGCTGATCTTTCACAGATGGAAAACCATTGGACTAGTGTGACTTTGTTGAGGTAACTATATACCACTGCCAGTTTGCTGGGAAATGAAAGTAAAAAAGCCTTCTGCCTGAAGAATATTATATTGTTGCACTTGGGCCTGCTATTCTATTTCTAATTGCCAACAAGCAAATAATAACAATCGTGGCCATGATCTAGGCCTTAACTGCCTTTTTTTTAGGAAGAAGAATTAAGATAGTAAAATATTATAGGTAGTCAGTACAAGTTAAAGGCCTGGCACAGTATTTCAAGCCATAGATAGAGATATATAGTATTCTTGCAACACACAAACAAATTGTTTGTCCACAATTTATTAATGAGTCCATTCTTCATCCTTTCTAATTTAGACTGCATTGATTGGTTTCTTTTCTAAATTATGAATTTGATATTAAAATATTACTGTTCCAAGAAATGGTTATATAATATTTTATATATGGTACAAATGCTCTTTTCATTTTTAAATGATCGGGGGCATTTATTATATTCATTGTAAAAGGCATAAACGGATCAAGCCATATGTATATGTGTGTCTTTTTTGTCTAGATATAAGGTATTAAGATGGTTATAATAGTAATGAGAATTAGAAAAATACTTTTTTTGAGTGAAGTGTTAATAAGCACATACAGATCTACTTCTATTAGGTAGACTGCATATCTAAGCCTATAGTACATGTGCAGATCTGATATACGTTTCCAAAGGGGGTCCCTTCTGAGCATACGTTAACTTACACCATTTGCCATTGTATTCTGCTGCTCCAGTAAGCATCCAATAGTAATAGATTTAGTACTGTTTGATACGAGTAAAGAATGTTTCATGAGAGGCAATTCTTTGGTGCTTATCCGCTACAGCTCATGAAATAATACACATTAAATATGTAAGGTCACATTGTACCTGAAAATATGTGTGGTGCCCTTGCACTTATACAGTGATAGAGAACATTTATAAAATGAGATACAAAAAAGAGTTGCTATAGAAATGCAGGTGATTTTTTTTTTAAAGTATTTCCCATAAGGCTATGTGTTTGCTTTCTCTGGCACTTAATAACTTAGTTCTTTTACAAATGAGACAAGCATTCTTGAAATACATCATAGACAGGCTTCTACTTCTCCAGCACACGTAACCAAACTATTGTCAGAATGTCAGTATATTCTGTATTTATGGAACTCCAGTCTTTCAGAGTCTGTTGTTCAAAAGAAAACAGATCCCATAGTCTATGGGTAAAAGAACTTTATTATGGTTGTTATTTTTTTTTAAAGATTTCCTTATTGAGATGTTGCCCGTTGGTTGTTGCTGTATATTTCAATGTAGGCAAATGAGAAACCCCCCCACAAACCAAGGAAAATTAATCTCTACCAATAATAGACCTAATATGCCTCCTACATATTGCCATATTCTGTTACATGAAGACTTAGCAAAGGCTCCAAAATCTATAGAATACATTTAAAAATATCTACATTTGATGGAAGTGGTGCTTTTTCTCTTTAATAAAATATTCCTGCCCATTAAACAGATACTTCCCATAGAAGCGATTTCTCTATATCTTGTAGTGCACACAATATTGTCTACATGCTGAAAAACAAAGTCAGTACAAAACCTTAGAAGCTTAAAAAGTATCTCATAAAGGTAAAAAGGGGTCAGTGACATGGTAAGAATCAGAACTGGAGAGTTAGCAAATGCAAGCAATGTATTATTATGGTCTAAAAATTCTCAATAATTTTAGGGTAATATGATAAAAGGTAGAACATTTGCATCAGGGCCTATGACCCATAGCAGATGCTTTCATACAGTGACTAGTAACTTGCTGATTGCTTAGGGTTATTGGTCCAGGTGCAAATTCTGTGACTTAATTTTCCTCCATGGAATCTTCTCCTTCCCCCTAGTTAATGATGGAAACTTAAACTTTACAAATACTTTTTTTTCCAGCACCTGACCAATCTGTACTGAGGAATGTGTTTCTGTGGTGTTCGATGGGTGTGTGGATAGGAAAATGTGGAATCTGATCTGTAGATAATGGGGTTTTCATTAAAGAATACAATGAATGGCTGAATCCCCATTGATATATTCATATATTAGGAATCAAACCTACAGGAAGTTATCAATGGCTTTTTTATTTAATTTTTTAAACTTTTGGTAATTACTTGTAAAATAAATAGCAGGCTATTGTAAATCTGTCCCTAAATGTGAACAGAGATGAACTTACTGAAAGCAGCAATGATGCTTTACGCATAACCATTACTGTATTGTTTACCCTGCTTAACCTCCATTAACCAAATTCTCTCTACTTGCCTACTTCATTGCTCTACTCTCTTTCCCTAGGTCACAAGGAGAAGGAAACAAGTGCTCCACGTGCTTTTATACTTTCCATTCAAAAAATGTTCCAAAAATGACATGAAGTGAGAGTAAGAAGAAAAAATTCATACAAAGTTGGGAAAAGACAAAAGGAGAATAAAAAAAATTTAGAAACAAATTTAAAAGCAAGAAACAGAAATAAATTGGCAAATATAGAGGTTTAATGGAAACAAGAGAATGCAGCTAATGTGTCCCCCATCCTAAGGGCTCCTTGTTCCCTTAGTCTGACACGAAGGAAACCTTGTATGATTCCTTGTCTGTCATTTCCCACAAATAAAGGCACGCATTATACTAAGTAACACAGGCACTAGGCGAACAGTCCAGTGCTGTTGTTGGCATAATTGTGCTCATGTCCAATTATACAAACCTCCATGTAAAATGCACAATTTAATGAGCAACAAAAAAAAAAAAAAAATGAATGGGCTTTGTATACATGTACTGTGCTGGCACCTGCATTGGTAACAATTATCTGTTGCTTTAAAAGCACTGCTAGAGTTCATATAAATCAGGGGTCCCCAACCTTTCTTACTTGTGAGCCACAGTCAAATGTAAAAAGACTTGGAGAGCAACACAAGCATCATAAAAGTTCATGGAGATGCCAAATAAGGGCTACGATTGGCTATTAGGTAGCCTCTATGCACACTATCAACCTACATGAGGCTTTATTTGGTAGTAAATCTTGTTTTTATTCAACCAAAACTTGCCACCAAGTCAGGAATTCAAAAATAACTACCTGGTTTGGGGGCACTGAGAGCAACAGCCAAGGGGTTGGTGAGCAACATGTTACTCATGAGCCACTGGTTGGGGATCACTGATATAAATAATAGCCATGGCAGCAGCAGCCAATTGGGCAAATGCTTACATAGTAGAAAAAAGGTAAGTTGTGTAGTATATGATAGTTTTAGTTTTTATAGCTGTAGCTGGTCATACACAAATTGATCCATGTGTGGCCCAAATTAACCCCTGGAATCATAACATGGGCTTATTGATGGCAGCACCAATAGGCTGATGCTATTCTTATCCGATGGAATTCTTAAACCTGCCCAATAGATTTTGTCCTGATCCTAGCCCATAAATGAGTTGGGTAGACCATCAGCTTACCTCCATGCATGGGTCAATAAGCTACTAACTTGGTATAGGGGCCCAGTTGGCAGCTTATATTGTACCATAGGGTGATTCCATGTTCTACCACAAGGGTGGTAGAACAAAAAACATTCAAAATTGCCCCTTATTCATTTGAATGGTAATTGAATGAAAGTGTGGATAAACTTTTTGGACAACTAATTATTGCTCAGAAACAGTGACTGGCTTGTTTTCAGGCAATGCCTTTCAAGTAAAGCTTTTTTTTTTAGCAATTTTGTCCCCCACATCAAGTCTATGCCCCAGTGCCCAAGCATTTAAATAAAAAAAGGTGTGAAAATTATCTTTTAAATTGCTGTGACGTGGTGCTCTAGCTGAGCCAAATGCCTGAATGCATGGTAAAAATTTACAACAATGTTTTGGGTAATGTGACAGAAGTTACTGTCACATACACTGGCAGTGGCTTCATAGTTCTCTGTGGGTATTGGATTGTATATATCAGACAGGAGAAAGAATCACATGAGAACTTTCAAAACAACTTAGCTTGACAGTCCTCCTAGTTCACAGGAAAAGCATTGCATAGTGAGCCATAAACTATAATACACACAATGCCCATTGTTATATATATGAAAGAGCAACTTGTGAAGTACATTAAATAAGATACTCTTGCTTTAGAGCACTAAGGCAAGGCTCAAGGACAAGAGCAGCAATTCATCTTAAAATGTGTGTTGGAAAAGTTAATTTGCAACTTTTTGCTCTCAATTTGCAGCCTTAAGCGTCACCAAAAATATACTTCTTACATCTGAAGCTAAATATAGTGTTAATGAACCTGAATCTGTTTCTATTTTTCAGTAATGGTTCCTTTTATCAATATTATACAACTAACTGCCCCCCTCTAAGGTCTCATTTGGTGGTAAAGGGTGGCTGTGTGCTTGTAGCAGTTAAGTGGTTTTGGCAATGCAGGGTTTCGCAGGGCTGATTGCCACATTCAACTATTGTTTTAGCAAGTACATGTGTCTAAACATTATTAGTGACATCCTGACTTCCTGCCCAAATCCCACGGCCCAATGCAATACTCAATGCGGTACCTGCTTGCTCCTAACTGAAGCAAAAAATTATTCACTTGTCACATCCAGCTACTTAGTATTGATCAATGGCAGTAAATAAATGCCTGCACATGTACAGCATTCTATCAACATTATTTTAGATGTTTTCTAGAAGAAAATATTCTAAAGAAAGGTTATAGTTAGAATGCAATGGCCTCCAAGCTGTTCTGACATAAGTCCATTTTTTAAGGAAGACAAAGTAACATGACCTTTTACAGCACATTAAGGGGTTCATTAAAAAATGTAGAAAAGCAGCTGCTGGAAAATACTTTGGCAACATTTTATTTAACAGTACTTTTTTTTCCAAAAAATATACACTAATTTTTTTCTTCTTTTTTTTTATGTAGTTATTCTATAAATGTGCGTAGGCACTTTTATAGGCTGGGAATAGTGAATGATGTGCTTTTAGCTTGTTTTGGTCTAGAACTGATTTTCTTATTTTAAATAAAACATACAGTTGTGGAACAATTTCCATTGTTAGTGAGATGTGTACACTACTGTAAGTGCTCTTATTGCTTTCAATGTCTTTGTTATATTTCTTGAATTCTTTGTACCTTTATAATCAAGCTTACACAATGTGTATCTTTCCTACATTTGTCAGGTTACATAGAATGTTTTTAAATGATGGAGTGTTTTGATTTTCTCTTTCATAGCTTTTTTTTTTATATTCTGTTCACAATATTTATTATGTGGCAGTCCCAATGTTTCCCTTTCTAATACAGAGAGGTCCAGGGTCGGACTAGGGGTGCAGGGTCAACCGGGGCTGCCCTAGGGGTCCCGCACCCCCCAAGGTGTCCCCACACCGCCCGCATCCCCCACCACGCTCCGTCCCCCGGCACACCCCCCCTCGACGGTCCTTCCCTGAGCATGCATAAGTGAAAGTGTTGGGGGGCCGGGGAAGCAGCAACAGGCATTGGGCCTGGGCCGCCGGGGCCCACCATTTTTTTTTGCCGGTGTCCTGGTGGCCCAGTCTGACCAGATAAGTCACATGGGTAGCAGGATTAGTATTTTAACTAAAAAGGTTGAAGCAGTTACAGTTGCAACTAACCCAATCTATTTTTGTGTGTGTATGTTGAAAGTATACCCCCCCCATTTTGACATGAGACTATTCTGTTGGGTTTATGTAGAAAAGGTACATAAACACTATATGAACTTCTAAAAGTAAATATAGATGTGTTTTATTTTTATACACCATAAATATAAAAACATGTGTGGCTACTGTGAAGCAGACAGCCTTTGAGAAGACTTGTCTTGGGAAGAACCCTTAAAAGAAGGAGTGCAGCTTTTTTCTTTTTTTATGGTGTTTATAGCAGAGGTGGAGCACTGCAAGTACATGGCCTGCACCCTTTTCTAGTTTTTTCCCTGTATATCGTGAAGGCACATTGGAAGAGGTGCAGATATATATTTTCTTTTGCTTTTCCTTGCTTATTTTTTTACAGACATACCTGCTTCCGTAGATTGAAAGGAAACCATAAAAGCCTTTCTGTGTGTTTGCCAGTTACACACCCCACTAGAGTCTCGCTGTAATGCAACCCCACTCTTATCTTGTTTAATTGTAAACTGATTTGGGGACTTAAAGTCCCTCTGCTTTCCAGGGAACCTGTGCTCCATCCACTATGAAGGGAGACTTATAATTCATTATTTTTTAATAGAACAAATTGAGGGACATGGCTGCATTGCACTTTAAGCATTAGGAATCTTGGGAAATGAATTGTTAGGGTATCATGGTGTCTTTCAATCTGTGGCAGATAGTGTTATGTACCTTAATTTAATTAATATGACCAACTGACTGGGCTCATGTCAAAAAGGGGGCATATTTTCTGTGTAAGTGTGCTCTTTAACATTACTTACATATTTTCTTGTGATTAATATAAATAATATGATGTTAACCTTAACACTGGGGGGCAAAGTAAGTCTAGTGTGAGTCTCAGTTATAATAAAAAGTGGGGCTTCCATTATCATCTTAGAAGTCTCTAAGGGCTCATACAATAACAGGGTTAAAGGTTGGACACATATGGTAAGCCAAGGCAAAATCTGCCCAACTTTTGTTCTTGATATTACATTCCAACAAGAGATTTGTGTCACACAATAATAGCTTGAATGTAGTTCTCATCTGGGAAGTAAGCAAAAAGGCTTATTGGAATTGCTGTTAGCTTTTACCGAGATATAAAGAAATAAGAATAATCTTTTTGTTTATTGTGATGACTGAACCCAAATAAACTTTGCCTGTGTCCCTTATACCTCTGCATGAAGTCAACCCTCCCAAGAAATTAAGAAATTCCATACATCACACTTTGCTGTCACCTGCAAAAAAAACAAAAAAACACCTGCAAATGGGGAGGCCCATTTATCAACATTCTGATTCATTTCATGGTTTTAGTGGTTTTTAAAACCACAAAAAAACCTCATTTCCATTAAAACCACAAATGTCATGTAATTTATTAAAAGATCTTTTTTTTCATTCACTTAATAAATAACACATTTTTTGAGTTTTCGTGTGATTTAGTATAATCCATGAAAAATATGAACGTTAGTAGATGGGCCCCTTAGTATAGTGAATAATTGTCCCAATATGCAGAACCAGTTAGACAGTACTAATCTAAGAAAAAAAATATCTTTTTATTAAAATGTATATGTCCTTCAAAAGCGCTACACATTTCATGCTGATAAGTCATAGGCTGGATACATATTTTTTCCCCTCCCTATTGTTACGATTGGTTATTGTGCCTTTATATTTTGTTTTTCTTTAATATGCATACAGCCTGTGACTAAGTGCTCATCAGCACAAAACGCATAAGGCTTTTTCCATACATGTAAGTTTCAATAGAAAGATATTTTTAAGTTATGAGTCTGTCCATTGGATTTTTTCGAGTGTCTGCTCATTTTCTTGTGAACTGGTTGAATTCGCTCCCTCTGGCTATAGGTTTGGGGCTTGGTACCCAAATACAACCTTTCTTCTACTGCACCTTCAGCTGCCATGTATTTTTCCCACAACATAGCATTTTTTTTACCAATTTCACTTGCTGAAAACTGGGGCAAAATTTGGTGTTAGACAATTCATTGCCAAAGAGCTACTACATGAATGACATAACTTGTGGTGAGTTGGGTCTATTCACTGGTAAACACCCCACCTACAAAAAGGGATTTTACACAGGCTGAGCTCTTCATACATGAGTAGACAATTATGTGTCTCGTTGGTGGGATATGGATGCATATATCTACACCCCTCAGGTAATTGTAATATTTTGTGGCACAAAATATTTCCATGCAGAGGTGCAAAGCAAAAAGATAACCCTATACTATACAATATATGTAAATGGTCGGTTAAGGTATATGGGTTACCCTTGCACCTCAATGCACTGTGCAAGGCAATCTGAGTACATTGCTTTGCGTATGGCACTTTAAGGTACCCACATTTGATCCCAAATGTACCTATCAGCGTGAAGTGGTTGCTAACCCTAAACTATCTTGAACAAGAATTTATTAATCAAATGATGCCTTCTGATCCTGAATAATGCATTTGACTTTATTGGCTGTCTGGTTGGCTTTGGTGCTATGGTTGTAAATAGCATATTTCTTTTTCTTGTTACCATAATAATTATAGTACAGGTGTATACTAAAAAACTGCTTTTCTCTTTTACTGATAAATAACAAACAATTCTATTATATTTTAAATGAAAACAAACTGAATATAAGATTGTCAGTCATTCTTTTTGCATGTCTTAGTCTAAATATAATGTTTTTATACCAAAGTTGTGTAAATATGTTTTACTTCTCTGCTGGATAATTTTTTACACTGTTTATGCCTCCTGAAAAAACATTTCTGCTCCCGTTATATTGTATATTAACTCAATATTAGCTAGGGCATTCGCTGTATATATTTACATAGGGCAATGCCAACATCAGTGCTTAAATAATATCCCTTCTTTGTTTAGATTTTGAAATGAAAGTAATCACAAATTACTCATGTTTTTGTAATAGGCTCAATGTGTTGTCAGACGAGTAAGAATGATCTGGCAGTGATTACAGAGTAGGAATTCTAGTACTGAGAACACTGAAACAACACTCTCACAAAGCATATCAGCATGTTATTGACACTGCTCTCAAAGCATGCGTTTACTGAGGCAACTGCATTGACAACACGTGGTAGAAAAATAAATATATAACAATAAACCATTAAATTACATTCATCCTGAGCTTACTTCACTGTGCTAGATTTCCCATTAAAAACAAGAAAGTTCATTTGGATATGTTTCTATAGATATTCTTTCTTGTATTGCAATACAAAAGGCATGTCTTCCCTTCAGGTTTCAATTATATTTATGCTGAATAAAATAACTATTTTGTGGCACTGGAAGATAATACAGAAGAGACAGTGTTCATGGCATAGTCACTTTGTCTAGTTTGTCCATCAACCATGATGAATAGTAGTTTTGTTGGCATAGCAGGATTCAAGACCTGAGACCTACTGTTTGTGGAATACATTAAAACGTTGATTACTGTCATAGAATTGAGATGATAAAAAGCAGGGCTTGTCTTGTTTGCAAATGAATCCAATGAAGGAATGAAGAGTGGTATCCGTTTGGTACATGGCAAAGAAAAGCTCTTATGTTATACTTGATATGTCTGTAATAGTAAAATGCATATTAATACCGCTGATTCAGTATCTGCTTTTTCAGAAACACACAGATACTGCAAAGTAGATGACCAGTGTCAGCAGTTGCTTTGGCCCAGTACTCTGCATTTTGAATTTATTTGTTGTATAGAAAGAAAATGGGGTATTTAGATAATGCTTTAACCTCTTTCCTACTTTATCAAAAGTTCTTTTTAACTGTAGCTATGCTTACTTTCAAAGCTACGGAAGGCTGCTGTTCGTGAGAGTCTCCTCATGGACAGATTATCCCCTCGACTTTCAGGCCTAGAAGACTTACTCCTTTGGAATGGATTTCTAAGGCTTGCCGTGGTACGCTGCCTATCTAGTTTGTCACTTATTGAGTAGCTTTTCTTCGTGTGAGAGTATGTCATACTGGGTTCCTCTGCAGAGTAACTGTTTGCCCGCTCTATTTTTGGGAATGGTATATTATTATAAAGTGTTCTTGAGGAGCTACTTTCATGGGCTGATAAAGAGGTCAGTGTACACTTGTTTCTCACTTCTTCATCATTGTCTTCATTGTCTGAGCTTGGATGGCTAAGCTCAGCCTCTCTCTCTGGGTGACAGCTGCTTACGTCTTCCACTTTTTCTCGCACACATCCAGGAGATGTAGACCTTTCTGCAGTGGCCTGTGGTGTATTGCTGACACATCTAGTATCTATACAGTCTGTGATACTTGTGTACTCTGCAGTCTTTACTGGTACTCCAAGATTGTTGTAGTAGCTTCGACAAGGAGAGAACATAAAAGTTTGGGACTTCACAATGGGTGTTTCTTCTAAGATAAAAGGTGCAGTTGCCAGAAAACGACTACTTTTGGAGCGCTCTAATGTATGACACAGAGAAGACTCTGTATCCCAAGGGTTTTGGCTGATTGGAATACCTGTAATTTCTTGAGGAAATGTAAATGGATCCATAGGGATGCTTTCCTCATAGCTAGGGTTTCTGCTGCAACTTCTACCACAGTGTGTTGAAGAGCTGCAGCCTTGTCCTATCGAACCAATATCCCCCATTGGGTCTCCGGTGCAAGCTACATTCATTGAGCTTTCACCAGGGTCTAGACAAAACTGTGCCTCATCCATAGCTGAAACATATATGTCTATGCAAGATGAAGGCCTCCTGGAATCTGGCACAACTGACAAAGAGTTTAAAGGGGAAGAAGGGGGTTTTGCATCTTTAGAGATTGAGTGAGAGCTTATAGCTCTGTGCAGATTTAAGGTTCTTTCTTTAAAAAAACCTTCAAAACGTTCAATACCACCTTTGTCTCTCAAATTTGAAGAATAAAAAGACTGACTTCTCATGCGGGGTGTAAGATTGGGGGAGGTAGGAGACAATGGCTCCTCTCCTACAGGATCTATTATGTCATGGAGTTTATATGTATTTCCTTCTTGGCTATTAAAACTGCTCTGTCTTACAATATATGCTGCATCTGTGCAGTCTGAAGAGGTTCTAGACCGTGCTTTGTTTGTTTCACCTCTTTCAACTCCAGTGAGTCGTTCCATTGCTGTAGCCATTCTTCCTAGCATTTCTTCCAATTGAGCAAGCCGGATATCTACTGTCTGAAGTGATGCCTTCATAAAATGTTCCCGCTCATTTACTTCCTCCAGTCGCATTGACATGTTTTCCACTCTACAATGTAATAAGATTCTGGTTACAATCTTAATGTTTACATGCAGCACTCTTGGATTATGCATTTCAAGTTCAAAGAGGAGGCAGGAGCCTCAGGCACAATTTTGGAAGAGAAGCTGTTTGTTAAAATGTTGGAACCCCCTTTGCTAAAAATAAGGCAGCAACTCATCTCTGTCCCACACATACAGTCAGGACATTGATCTACCTACAACATTCAATTACACCAAAGCAGAGCTCATCTTATGTACATAACCATTCACCAGCACTGTAGACAGGAGTTTACTCTCACCCCAGCTTAGTTCAGTGAGTCAATGTTTGTTGCTGATGACTGCTACTGCACTCAGTTGCTCACCTTGTATGGAGAGAGATTGTTCCTGCACTATACTCAGAATTCCAGAAGTATACATGGGGATAGGAGTGATTGGCACATAGGGAAAAAGAGCATATTAAGCAGTAACTGGGATAAGGGAAGTGGGCTTAAGGAGGATAGACTGGAACATGGGTAGGAGGCAAAATAAACTGTATTTTACAAAGAAGCATTCTCAATCCTGCAATTGTTCTAAATATGCAACATGTAATAATGTGAGACTTTGACAAATGTTTCAGCTGGTCCCCCTTTATGAAATGTCCTCCCAAGTGAAAAAGGTGCACACATCCTCTCCTACTATATAGTGCATGAAATGGGTATGAAAGGGGATAGGTGGAAAGGAGGGAGAAGTTTACACAAATAAAGATGATAGAATGGTACAATAAATAATATGATATGAGTGAAACAGAAGCAAAAAAAAGTTTAAAAAAGGACAAGAAACAACACTAATGATGTACTGATGTATTGGGTTATATTACACTAGTTGTATTGCCTGTTGACCTGCGGTCAAACTGAAACATGTCGTTTTGGCAATATCTTTCAATAGTAATTCATTGATATTTATGAACTATTTTAAGGCACATAAAATTGATAATGACATGCTGTACAAATAGGAATAGTGTTACAAAAGTAAAAAAAAAATAAAAAAAAGAACCCCCAGCACAGGTTTAGCTTCTGGCTTTGACACCTCTTAAGTTTTGTCTGGAACATGCTCTAAACTGTCCAATAAGCTGAAAACCATTTTAATAGTATTCCACTGTATAGAAGCACTGTACTACCCCAATCCCACCATGGGTCTTATGTTAAATTAGTTTATACTAGGGCTAACACTAACACATGTATAGGGGTTAGTGCTTATTGGTCAGGTTGTGAGTAAACTATTTTATTAGGACTCTTGAAAAAAAAAATATATATATATATATCAAGATTAATTGTAGTAAAGCAATGCAACGATACTTGCTTGCTGACTGACAGAAGAAAAGTAAGAAAAAGAAGTAGTCTGTTATTTTTGGGAATAAAGGGCAAAGAAAACTAATTGATCAGAAGGAAATTTAGATATTTTTAAATGTGGCAATGTCTATATCAAAATGAATGGAAGTTACACAGTGCATTCCTTTGAAGCATATCATTACTCCAAACACTAGGGCAGGGGTCCCCGTGTGTCTTACTAGTGTGTGTGTCTTAACAATCCAAATATAGAGGAGAGCACCATAAAGCAGAATTCTGCTAAAATGCTATTTATTTCAGACCAAAAAACACAAGATGTTTCGGGCAGTGTGACGCCCTTTATCAAGTGTATCTAGTGTGTGTGTCTTACTATAGTGTGCCAGTCAAATGTAAAAAGACTTGGAGAGCAACACAAGCATAACAAAAGTTCATGGAGGTGCCAAATAAGGGCTGTGATTGGCTATCAGGTAGCCTCTATGCACACTATCAGCTTACATGGGGTTTTATTTGGTAGTAAATCTTGTTTTATTCAACCAAAACTTGCCAACAAGTCAGGAATTCAAAAATAACTACTAGGTTTGGGGAAACTGAGAGCAACATCCAAGGGGTTGGTGAGCAACATGTTGCCCCCAAGCCACTGGTTGGGGATCACTGCAAGAGTGTCTAAAACAACAAAACCTAACTTTTTATATAGTAGGAATAGTATACAATTACCCTGTTCACCTGTGCATCAAATCTTTTTTTTTGGCGGTTGGTTAATTAGTATTCTGCAATTTCGGGTAACTATACTTTGTAAGCTCAAGGAAGTTAGTGAGCTTACCAAAAACTGGGCAAAGAACAGAGTACAAAAAATAAATACAACATTGTAAGCATATATTTGTGTGCCTCTTAATGATATTAGGAATCGCCGCATTTATTGCGACACTGTAGGAAGAGGCTTTCCAGATTCCAGATAATAGATCCCATAGCTTTACAAAGAAATACCTCTGGTTAGGAGATAAAAATTCTTACCTTTCTGCTGTCACTCGAATTCTTTCGTCATTGGAGGAATTAAACCTGTCATCCTTTTCTCTGAAATACTCTTCAATGCATTGCTCTTCAAAATCATGTACTTTTTTCAGATCATCCTCTGTTATAAATAACTCTAGTGAGTGGAAGGAAACAAAGACATATATTGTTGGTATTAGTTGATATTTTGCAGAATTGTTAAGGCCAGGCCTACACATTGTGCAAGGACAGATTACTCCATTAATAAGAAACGAATGTGCTACATTTTTCATCAAGGAGCGGCCTTGAAACTATTGTGTCTGCATCTATCTGTTTTATACATAGTGTAGTACATATGTGCTCTGTGTGCATGTACCATAATAAAAGTAAAAATATCAATTAATCCTAAATTTTACCCTGTCTACTATTTTTATAACCAGGGTCATTGTCTTCCTTTTTAACAATGATTATCTTTTTCTCACATTTTGTGTGTGGAAAACATCAAGCAAAGAATAGGCTTGGATCAGTAAATGGCAGCAAGCAGTATTTCAAAAATCCAAACAGCTGCGCACGCACTCACCAAGCACCAGGACAGCGGATTTAATAGGTTCCAAAAGCTTTATTCATGGCAGAACCTAACGCATTTCGTGTGTATACCCACGTAATCATAGGTACCAGCAAGCAGTTTTTGTCAGATTCTACAGAGCTCACCAGAGCACATTTATGTGTGTAAAATTTATAATTCATGTATTGATTACAAAAAACTATTTTATATAAAAATAACAAAAAGAAAAGAAATAGGGGTTAAAAGAAAAAAAAATTATGAAAACAAACTTAGACTGCACTTAATGAATTTACACTTTAAACCGAAAATTGGGCCTGATGTAGAGAGCAGAAATTTCCATTACAATTCTTACTTTTCCTTAAGGTTGTCATCAAAATGCAAGAGGCACCATACTAACTGGTAGGGCTTTCAGGGGGCCCAAGTTCTTAGCCCTCTGCAAGACTGGACATTTTGGGTGATGTCATGGGTCCTATGCTTAAAATGACCTAAGCTTGTCATGTCTGGTCACCCCAATCCACCCAGGCCTTGCCCAATTCTGCCACAACACTCCCCCGGACACATTCAACCCCCCCAAACTTGCCCAAGTCCTGCCACTTTTGAAGTTTACAATTTGGGACCACTGCAGCTTTCCAGGCCCCTGACTGGACTCCCACTTTCTCTTCTGAATGATTGTTCTACTTTCCCTTCTTGTTCTGGTGAGTTCTTTTGGAAGCATTAGAGAAAAGGTATTGCTGGGACCCTAGGTGGGGTTGCAACATTTTCAGCACCATTAAACACAGCCAAAACAACTTTATGGTTCTAACTTATACAAGGGAGGCCTGCTTCTGTGGACAGAAGTGCTCACTGTAATTCCACCACAAAAGGCTGCCATTATACATTGCAGATGGATCACATTTTATCCACATTCCTAAACAGAAAATAACAAAATTCTTGTTGCTTTTCCTGTTGGGGAATCAGTAATCAGTTGAGGAATGGCAGGATACCTAGCTATTCAATCTTAGATGGAATTTATTATATTTGATGAAATTACCCAATTAATTTGATTGAATTTATAAAAAAAATCATTTTTAAATGTAATTTACTTTGATTAAAATCAATATTTAACATTGCCTAAACCCTCCCAAAGGAAATAATGGTCTTGTGTCTCCCATTGTAGGCTAAGAGCAATGTTAAATGTATTTTCTTTTATTTTTTGGTGTTTTATAAATTGATCTCTACCAATAGTAGAATTATACTGATTGAGAGTTAGTTCATCTAAATTGATCTGCACCAGATTTGTTAGTAACAAATTGGAATTGATAGATCCATAATAAACATTGATAGATCTGCCCGTAACTTGAAAAAACATCCTTAAAATAACAAATTGAATTATTCTAATTAATAAAGCTAAATGCCCCCCATAAGGATTTGTTTCCATTTTTGTGTTTTGCAAATTGCAGTTATATTAGTGATTTTAGTGTATATAATATTCTGCCATCTTATTAGGGCAAATTAATTCTTTGAGATATCTAATGTGTGTAACTATATATCATAGGCAGGCTATTACAATGCAAAGGAAGGCATTACAGTAATTGAAATGCTTACTAAGTCCATAGTCTCTCTCATCTTGATCAAGTTCACGCTTTCTCCAGCGACAGCACAGATGCTTACATATCATTGTAAAATGGCTGAAAATGATTAAAGGAGGAGGCAAGACTGGCCTTTCATGAAAGGTCATGATCAGCTGATAGCGCTGAAATTTCCAAACTTGGTTTGATATAGACTTGACTTCAAAGAATGTATTGCTAGGGAAGAAAGAGGAAAATTTGGTTAGCTCGGTGCCTAACTCAGTAAAGAAAATGCCAATTACGAGTACAGTTAATTTATCTGCTTCCTATTATGTCAACTATAGCAACTTAAAAGGGGATTCAGTGGTTCAGATCAATTATTTGCTATGTGCTATGCATGTAAATAGTATGGTTTCCATTTCCTTCACCTTTGCAAGATAGCATGATTTACTGTGGCATAGTTATCAGTGTTGGTGGATAAAACACGTGTGAATAGGCGCTAGGGGTAGGCAGCAAAGGCATCATTTGGTGAAGCAGGGGTGCCCATTGCAGAAAATATGTTTCTTGTGCACTTGCAGTACAATGCAGAAAGCTGTGTATGCCCAATTATGAAAGGAAATATCCAGCGCCTAACTGCACACTCTTTTTATTTTCAGAATATGTAAAATTACTGCACTATAGAAACATTTTTTTATTCTATACAGATTGTATATTCTTACTGCATATTTCCCACCTGACCAAAGGAAGGGGGAGGTGTATAAAGAAGCTGCAACTGAAGCATCACAGAAAATGCTAATTCACCTGTATTTTGTTTACTGTGAAATTATGCAAATTTGCATTTACATTTCTAGAGATGCATTAATGGACATGTAAACCCAACATTTTCCTACCCTCTATATAAGCTGTGCACATCTCCCCCACCCAAACCACACTATTTGTATTACTTATAACCCCATATATCCACCAGTGCCATCAGATTTTTTTTAAATTAATAGCAGATTTCACCCAGCGCCATTTTCCCTCTCACACATCTTCATTGACATTTACATCTGCACTGTTAAGTTCATGCAATGAATAATGCAGGCTTACACAGGCAGAACTTACTTTGATAAAAAGTTCTGCTTGGATTGTGCCCAGTAATGCTTAAGCTGAGCTCAGGACAGGAGGTTAGGAGAAAAAAAAAAACATATTTTTCCAGCAGGGTTCACAGCTAGAGCAGAGTTTTTATGAAAACCTGCAGTGCCATCTCGCCATTGGCCCCTGGACTGGAGGGTGTGTTTAGTAAGAACTGAGCATGCACTGTTAGCCAAGAGCCAAAATCAGTTCTTATGGGAGGGGGCTGAGTGGGTTAGAGAAGAAAGAAAAGGAAGGAAAGAGAAAGAGAAGGAATCCCAAGTGATAAAATAGAAACTGCAACCTTACTATTAAACTTTTAACAACCATAGTGGCAGGTATTTAAAGATTTCAAAAAGACTGTTCACTGATTATATTTTATCGTGGGGGGTTTACATGTCCTTTAAGGATAAATAAACAAAATACAAGAAAACGCACAATTAAATATGGTGAAAAACTTACTTAAATACTGCTATTAGGAGGTTAACTAGAAGAATGTTGGCAACTAATAAATAGCAAGCCATGATAGCAGGGACAATCCATGCTCCAGTTTTGCAGGGGGGAAGCTGGATTATTTTTCCATCCTCTCCAGTTACATTATATCCACAAGGAGCTAAAAAAGTAAGATAAAACAAAATAGGAGGTTATTTTTTTCAGCATCCAGACCTCATGTGTCTCTGCCCTCTTTTTGATATTTCCATGCTTTCATCATGCATTTTTCACAACTCATTACTTTGCAGTCACTGGTGAGATTAGCAAACTGCCAATCACAATATCTTTTTAATGAGATGGATGGCAGATATTAATGAATATGTGAACAGAGTTAGTTTCTACAAAACACATAATCATGAATTCCTTAAGGAATGATTGCATGTGTCCACTGTGGTGTTACAGTCAAAAATCTCTATATGTGAGAATGTATGTCAGAAATTGGTTATAGTGCAAAAAGGTTGCCCTCTCTGTGGCAATATTTAATATTGTTCAGGGCCCAAAGTCTCTTCCTTGTACAACTGTCTTATGGGCAAGTAGATTTCATATTGTTTAAAGGTTTGCTTGTGTTTAAAGCTATTGATATTTCGATAAGGGAAATAGTTTAACATCTGAGATGGGGGGTGGAGTGCAGAGTTTAGGAATGTTGGAGAATTAGCTTAGTATTGGACTGAGTCCACTTGGATACAGTATGTTAGCAGTATCAGCTCTGTAAGTAATATAATAAATAGGTTGCTGGGAAAAAGGTGGCATACTGTTACGTTCACAAAGACATTGACTTCCCTAAATGGGGCCATAAATTACCTGTATATGTGAAAATATAGCAAAAATATGATTATTATATGATTATTACTCCTAAGTGATATTCAGTATTTGTGTGTATTATAAACTTTTTGTAAAATTCTGTGGGGGGGATTTAAAAAAGTGGTGATATTGAGACAAACTAAAAGTGGGGGTAGATTTGTCAGATTTCGCTCCATATTCACAAACCTCTATCTCCGCTTTTGTGAACTTTAAACAGACAGTTTCCAGATTTTGTTTTTTTCCATGACATTTTAAACAGCAATTTAATGAAATTTTTTCTGAATTTGCCTTGTTCTGAATTTAGCTCCTTATAAACTTGTCAGTCTGCAATCAAGTGATTTTTCCTTTTTAAAGGCTGATATGGGAGAACAAATGCTTTATCCCCTAAAATCTTAGTTAATTTCTCATTTCTCTATTGATGATTGTAGCATTACATAAGTTATACCTAGGTATTATATCCTGTTTAAGGGAAGGTAAAAACTCCTGGCAAATTTTTAGTATTAGTGTGTATACACATCCCTCATCCCTCCTCTCCAACCAGACCCGGACTGGCAAATGCTAGAAGGGCTGTTGTAAGATGCCATAGAAAGACACTATTTATTGGGCTGGTAGGGGTCTGTTAGGGCCTATATTGAATCCCAGTCCAGGCCTGTCCCCAGCCACATAAACTTAAATGGCTCATTGGGCATCCAGAACTCCAGAATCACACCAGCATCTTTGGCCATGTGACTTTCATTCTCATTATGAATCCCAACTAGGAATATGTGCAGTAGCCCAGTTACACAGTTTGTCTCCCAGTGTGCCTGCGCTTGATTACCAAGATGGATGTTAGGAAGAGAAGGTACACAGCTAAAGTGGTAGCTAACACTGCTGAACAGCTATATAGTTCTTGACATGCTATGGAGCAAGTGTTAGCGACACGTTCTACTGGTACTAAAATGAAATATTTGTCAGGGAGGCTTTACTTCTCTATTAAATAAAGATTTATTTGCTAATAGAATTTAAATGCTAACATTAAGTCATTAATTAAGAAAAAAAACTTTTAAACATACCATATATTTTTTTATACATTTTTATATATAAAATGCTATAAAATACACTTTTTTTGTAAAACTTCTAATGAGGCTTTTTACACCTATTGCTATTCTATTCTGGTTATACAGAAAATAGGGCTTGTTCCCTGCCAATAGTCTGCTAATCCCTATGCTTATGCCAATGAGTCCCCTGTAACGCCACTGAAGTAGGGAGAAAGGAGACTGAAGGAAGCAATGCAGAGCTAAGGAAGCATTATACAGATTCACTTCATTTTAAAAATAATGGGAAAAAGTGTAATTAAAAATGTTGTTTTAATGACATTGTTTTAAAGATATATTCATAGAACTGACTGTAAACTGCCTTTTTTCCAGAAAAAAAATAAAAAGCGGCAGTCAGCAGAGTCGGAATTTTGGTGGATTTCTGTTTATGAATATGGAGAATGCATTAACACCAGTTTTTACACCACTTTTGTGAATTCCCCTAAGCCATATTCTGTAGACCCAAGACACATGCCATTGCAATGATTCGCACGAGTATATGTGATGTTAATGATTCTCAATGGCTGCCATAACATGGGTTTATAGGCAGTCTATGCAACTGGCTCAGTAAAATGATTTTGCTGAAAATTAATCTGGTTTAACTCCTTCCTGGTGTGCCACAGGAGACACCAACCTATTGCAGGTAGCTGGTGACATCCCAGGCTTCCATGGTGCCGCTCGATTAATTGTTTTTAAATCATTTTACAGAAATGTTGAAATGTGAAATGCAAATTCTTCAAGCTGTTTTACACCTTATGTTTTTCCCATATGTCATAGTGGGTCAGCATGAATGCATGCTTCAATCTAAATTGCATTTTGGAGGCAGTCATATGCAAGGCAAAAAGCATACCATATTTCAACTGTACATTTCTCAAATGCACATGGTTTTTATCTGTAACAGATGCAACCACATTAGGACAAAACGTTTACTGACAGTGTAAGTTAAAGATAACAGTCTTGAGAGAGGGAATAATATTGTCATAGGGCAGAAATTGTTGAATCTAGTTTCTACCGATTTTCAAACTTTGAATAATAATAATAATAATAATAAACCCTTGCTCTCATATTCTTTCAACTGTCTACTGACGGACTCCTTCAAAGATGTTTCTTTGATATTGACATTAAGTTATCAGTGATTATGTGATCCAGGAATCTGTATTGGGGGTCATACACCTATACACTTTATGATGGTTAAACTAATATAAATGTTTTGGTTTTACATATCCCCTCTATATGGAAAGAATTTTCATTTACTTGTCAACCTTATTCATAATTGTATTCAATATAGAACAGCAGAAAGCTTAAGGTTTAACCTACGCTATTGAGGTAAGCACCGTAGAAGGATGTGTTCATATAGTGTTAGAGGTATTCCAAAGTATATTAAAGGGACATTCTTTCTCTTCAGTCTCCACTCTGGGGAGGGGTGGATTCTGCTGGAGAGTCTGAGGAGACCTCATTAGAGGCTTGAGGCAGAAAGCCCCACCGAGGAAAAGCCTGAACCCTAAGCTATAAAGGACATCTTAATGGAAGTCATGGAGAAGGGACCTATAAATGAAGGCTTTACTTAGTGTGAGTCTAGCACCTAGCCTAGCAAATTGAGCAGTTCTTTGATCTTGCAAGGTGGGAGTGTGGGATTAGCACCCCAGCCCACATACAACAAAGCAGGGAATTATCTATTACATTGATGCTGAAAACTTTTGGTGAGCTTAGACTATGAAGGAAGTAAAAAAACCTCCATTTTGAGCTGTCTGTGTGTAACGTAGGGTTGCCACCCTTTATGGAAAAAAATACAGAGCAGACAAATGAGCAGATCTTTTCCTGATATGGACACCTAAGGTGGGCGATATCAGGCTAATTCAATTGTTTGGCCCTAGGGATATTTATGATTCTCTTCAAAGCCTCTAGGGATTTTTAGTCCTGTTCAATTGACATCTGGCTGATGGGTTGGCCTATCTAAGGGTTCCATAAATGGGCTGAGTTTTTATCAGCCTGTGTATGGCCACCTTTAGAATCTCTTTAACTTCACTATTTCTGCAAAGGACCAGCTTTGCAGAACATAAGGAGTTAAGATAGCCCAGTTAAAATAAAACCCATACTTCAAAATTCCAAAATTCAATTTTGTTTTACAGTGATTTCTCCAATGCCTTTTTTTGTGTGTCAAATATGAACTATGTCATAATGTTATTATTTCTTTAATGCAGATGTGTTTCCTACTTTTTAAATTGTCAAACACTATGGGTGCCATATTATTTATTAAAAAAGGGAAAATGTACATTACTAAACAAAAACTTGACTGCCTGAAACTGTAGTCCTTACTTCAGCATTAAACAAATTCATTACATTGTAAAACATTATTAAACATTGGATATTGTAAGAATATTTCATAAGTATTATACTTACATAAGGATACTGAGAAATGCACTTAATATAATATTATTGGAATAAGAAAAAGTATTCTTGTTTATGACACTCTTTGGAAATAATATTTAAGGAATAACATGCCCCTTTGTATTTCTTTTAGATAATGTTCACTTGAACAGATAAAAAGCATTGCTTCTACCCCACATCATGAATGCTCCTGTTCGTAAATACCTGCCTGATTAGCTAGAGAATCAAGAAAGCATTACTTACGGTCTATTTGATCTGCAAAAACTTCTCCATAGATCATCCAGTAGGGCATGTAAAAAATATTCTTTGCTAGGTTCCATGAGGGCTCCTCGCTAGGGAAAAGGATAGCTTGCCTTGCCACGCCGAAACTCATCAGAACCACTAACATGATGATGACAAAATACATCATATCTATCATCTATAATGGCATTAAATAGAGAAGAAAAAGATCAGAAAAGCAAGGTTAAGTGGTGACTGAAATCATATTATAATAATAAAACTGAAGCAAGGATTTCCTTTTTAACTTCTATACCCAGGGTCGGACTGGGCCGCAGGGACACGGGGAAAAAACTCGGTGGGCCCTGACAGGCCAAGGCCTGATGCCTGTTGGCGTTCCCCCAGCCGCCAGTGTCCTCCCCTGATGCGTTTCACTTATGCACGCTTAGGGGAGGATGTCGGGAGGGGGCCCCTAGGGGGTGCGGCGGGGGGTGGAGCATGGCTGGGGCACCTTGGGGGGTGTGGGGCCCCTGGGACAGTAGCTCCGGTGGGCCCTGCACCCCCCAGTCAACCCTGTCTATACCTGAGAAAATGTATGGCAGTAGTGGTGGGCATATTCATGAGAACTATTTGCCAAGTAGTAAATTGGCTTGGAGATGTGGCCATGCCCGCCCAGCTGCACAGTTATGATGCTTTGTTTTCTTCAAAGGAAAAACAAAATACATGCTCTGGGCTGCTGTCAGTTACATGAGCTTTAGGACTGATTCACAATAAACAGTATATATACACAATAAAATATTCAAACTACACGGCATATTAGTAATTAAGATTTACATTACCTGGCAACTTAGAAACCACTATACTGTGCATCAGAATTGATTTAAAGGAAAACTAAACCCAAAAAACAAATATGGCTAGAAATGCAGCATTTTGATACTAAAATTAATACACCAGCCTAAAGTTTCAGAATCTCTAGAACAATGTAGTAATGATTTCCACCTTCAAATTTGTGCACAAGGGAACACCATCTTGGATTTTGTTAGGAGTCTCAGTGACATACACATGCTCAGTGTGTTCTGGGCAGCTGTGGAGGACTTACAGTATAAAAAAATGTGGAATTCCTGTGTACAACTTTGAAGGTATGGGTAATTATTTACACAAGACCTTGAACCTGGACCATGTTATGTGGGAGAAATAAGTAGCAATTGAATTGGAAACAAAACTGTTGGCACTTAAACAAATGCACTGCATGCCCTGGCCAAACCAGAAATGATCAGCTGACAAGGTACAGTAGTGCAACTATATTGACCTATGAGGCATGAAATCCATTTTCAAAAAAACTTTTTTAATGACTGAAGACAAATGCATAATTTGTGAAAGACCACATATCATTGAACAACCACATTTTACCCATAAAGGTATTCAGAGATGAAAAGCAAAATCTTCAGTATTGACACAGATAAGCATTTGGCAGCATGCATTTATAATACATGCCAAGAAATGCTGCCTAGCAATCACAAGTGACCACTGCTTACCAATGATGTGCTCAGCATGCCATGGGCTAAGCTAAATGCAAATAGAATATAAAACAATATGACTGCTTGAATCTACTTATAGCTTACTTTTCAAAGTACCCAGAGGTTCTCTAACCAATAAATTCATAGCAAGGCTAAAGGCTATCTATGTAATTTGTACAACATAACAGCACTTATTTCTGATCCAAGAGAAATTGGGTAACAAAGTGCTTCCACTTTGTTACCCAATTTCTCTTGGATCAGAAATAAGTGCTGTTATGTTGTACAACTTACATATATAGCCTTTAGCCTTGCTATTCAATACATTTGATCTAATAATATTATATTATCACGCATGTTTATTTATTTGTTTTACTGATGGCGTTTTTAACTCTGTGTTGTTCTGTTAAGTATTCACTCTTACAGCATCCATTTTTACCATTCTTAGTATTTGTCCCTAGAAGAGGTTTCAAAACTACTGGTGAACTATTATGTGAAACGCGAGAAAGAGCACTGTCCGTGGAGGTACGGATGCATTCCCTCTTTGTGGCACTTAGGTTCTAACCAAAACCTTCAATCACATATTACCATTTCCTGAATAGAGATGTTAAACAGCTAAACTGCCTCAGATGTTTTTCAGAAAGGTGCTTCTTTAGCCTGCTCTGATGAATTATGTGCTGCTGTACATACTGATGCAGCGTAACCCTGGAATTCAGTCAATAGCTGCAAATAAAACCAATTAGATACTAATGCTGTCTCTTAGGCTGTATTTTTCAGTTGAGCAAAATAGACACTGTGAGCACTGATGTCCTTCATTAAAAGTGTTTGTAACTAAACATACTTCCCACACTTGCTCATTTTGTGTATTTGTGGCAAGCACCATTACACCAGACTGCTGACACAGGGGAACCTTGGAGATACCAGGTGATTCCAGGATTCCCACTGCTGGCTGCATCAATAGGCACAGCAGACTTGCACCAAAAGAAACATACACAGATGTCCCCCTAAGTCTAATGTAATCAGAGATTTCAGCTGAATCTGAAATTTTCAGCATCCAGTTTGTCAAATCTGCATTCAAAATTGCACAGTTATTGACACATCTGATGGAATATCATCAGACTTAACTCACCCTTGTGGGAAAAAGCTACTTTCTGTGCAAATTGTGGTCGAAATTGCACTTTGAACACTGCCCTTTTGTGTTTTTAAATGAGACATTTTGTCTTCCAAGATTTGAACTTTTGTAGAAGAACATTCTGAATATCTGACCATGCTAAGAGGTGACCAGAACTCCTGTGTGGTAAGGGTTTGTACAGTGTGAGATGGGCTTGTGCTGAGCTAATAGTTCCCCCCATTTCCATGGGAGTGCCATTGCCATTTTCTTCTTTTTTTATAGAGAAAACATTATGAACCTCTGTAAATCTTCTTACAATATTTGTATTTTCCAGAATATTAATCAAATTTGCTCAGCTCAAGTGTTGTTTGTGTTTTCATCACAATTTAGTATTATGTTCTTGGACTAAGTTTGAATAAAACCACAAGATAATAAAACTTCACATCTGGAAAAAGCTGCCAATATGACTAACTTAGCAAAATAGCTTGTAGCAGATGTAAGTCTGAATAAATGGAAAGTAATAATAGAAAACAAACTTGAATCTGCCATAACAATGCCAAAATTCATATTTGTCAAATGAGGAAAAGGTGCGGTGGTATAAGCACGTAATAATTAAGCTAAGTAAGTATCTGGTTACAGAGCTGAAGGGCTGGCCTATGCTTTTCATGCAACACATGCACGCTTGTTGGATTAAGTAATGTGGGGCCTAACCATGAGCACGAGTACTAAGTTTTGCTGCCCTGCCTTTTGAAAGTGAAAGAATACAGTAAAGAAATAAGGAATGGGCATTGTTTGGGCAAACTGGGCCTGCTCCGTATTCATGCTAGGCCACTTCTGTTGCACCAATAAGCACAACAGAGCAAACAGTAGTTAGTGCATTGAATGCTATTGCTAATTAGCCCTCTGTACAGGAAGCAACAAAGACTTTGTGTATAGGAACTGATAAACAAGGCAAGTGCCCCCCTAAATCTTCATCTTTCAAATGGACATCCTTAAATGCAATGGTTTATACATCATTTTTCTGGTTAGGAAGATATTAGGGCAATATCAGGCAAAGAAAGAAAAGGAAGACCTTCCAGGCGATGCTTTGCTAAACTTTAAGGAGCGTGCATTCTAGAAAGATTTAAAGTAGATGAGGAAAGGTCCTAAAAGAATGATGTATCCTGGTCATCAAGAGTAGAGTTTTAAAAGCTTACAGGATGTTATATTGATTTTCAAACAGCATATTGGACTACATATGCTTAAACACAATAAGCTATGATGAACAACTAACTGATGGTGCGCAGACAGATGATGAGCAGAAAGCACAATTGGTACCAGTAGAGTATGAGAGGGATTTAAATGTAAAAGGAATCCACCGGAGATGAATAGCACTACATGTTCCGGACCACATGGGTCCTTCCTCTGGTGCAGGAACCTACAGTTTTCTGGCTGCTCTTCTTAACAATTAGCTCATGAGAGCAGCTGGTGAGTTCTCTTACCTTTTTTACTCTCATCATTACTCTCAGATTTACTCTCATATTCATTTACTGTCAGGTTTTACCTTGCCACATAACATTGGTCAGCCAATCAGAGCTGGCCGAGCCCTATATAAACCCTTCTTTTGAACTTCCGGGCCTGAGCATTGGCCTCAGATAGCTTGAACACTGTGGCTTGTCCCTAGGTCTTGCTTCCCTAACATCTAATTAGCTTAAAGCAAAATACTTAACTAATGTACTACAAGTGTTTAGTTGGTAATTTTGCATCACCTTGCACTAAACATTGATACCTTGGATTTTTACCTCAGCAGTCCGAGGCTGAACTTGAAGCATCTTTTGCATGTATCACAAAGAGGCATTATCAACATGGTGGAATACTAGCTGCTGTTTCAATACAACCATATGGATTTGTAGGTGTGTAGCACTAAAATAATTGTATAGTTTGTCTTTAGCCTGTATTTTCAGTGGAAGGTGCTGTATTTGGTAATTTTTTTTCAGCTGCAGGGTGGGGCCCAACACAGCCTGTGAGTCAGGTTTCCTTCCTACATTTGGTCTCTTGATATTATTAATATTGACAGAAAACGGAAAAGCATCAGCACAAGTTAGTCTTATTGAATTTTCTCTCACTGATTACTATACAATGGTGTCTGCGTAGAGTTTGGAACTAGTATTTAAAAATAAAATTGCAAAGCAAGATTTATACATATATGTGCATCATATAATAAACAGAAGATTTCTCACCATTTTTCCGATCATCATAACATATGGTCCAAGGTATTTGTTTACACCAAAGATATCAAGCAAGCGAATATACCAGTAGATAATGTTCACACAATATATCACTCTCCCATAGCTGCTAAAGGGTTGCTCTTGCAAGCGGAGTACCATCCCAATAGAAAAGAGCAGGATGGAGACGAGGTCTGCTAAATTCCAGTATTCTTGCAGCCATACTTTAAACTTTTGTAACAGCTTTCCTGGCTCGGACATCAAGATCTGTATGAACACAAAGCAGTATTACATAAAGTACTTGGCCCAAGCTCCCTTGCAAACCAAACATGCCGTAATTCTGTTTTTTCCATGCTGTAATTTAGCAATCCTAAAATGAACTTCACAAATCAAAAAGCCACTTTTGTCATCTTATATTAATAAACAAGGGATGTTTTACACCATATTGTAATATGGGCCCAAAATAAGCACTCCCTTTATGGTGTAAGAACTGTCATTACAAGTACATGTATGGGATCTGTTATCCAGAATGCTTGGGACCTGGGGTCTTCTGGATAAGGGAACTTTCCGTAGTTTGGATCTCCATGCTTTACGTCTACTCAAAATTCATTTAAACATCATTAAATACACCCAATAGGATTGTTTTCCATCCAATAAGGATTAATTAAATGTAAGTTGGGATCAAGTACAAGGTGCTGTTTTATTATTACAGAGAAAAAGGAAATAATTTCTAAAAATTGGAATCATTTGTTACAATGGAATCTATGGGAGATGGCCCTTCCGTAATTCAGAACTTTCTGAATAACTGGTTTCTGGATAACTGATCCTATACCTGTACAGTTATGAGACCAGTTGTCCAGAATGCTTGGGACTTAGGGCTTTCCAGATAAGGATTACATTCTACTAAAAAATCATTTAAACATTAAATAAAAACAACTGGATTGTTTTGCCTTCAACAAAGATTAATTATAGCCCAATTATAAATATAGTTGGGATCAAGTACAAGACACTGTTTTATTATTACAGACAAAAAGAAAAACAATTAAAAAATGAAATTATTTGATTCAAATTGAGCCTATGAGAGATGGCTTTCATGTAATTCAGAGCTTTCTGTATAATAGGTTTCTGGATAATGGATTCCATATCTGTACTGAGCTTTGGCGCTGCTGCTGCATGCTGCCCATAAGGTTCAAGTGCCTAATTTCTACAGCTCCAGAAGTCACTGAAGGCATCAACAATTATTCTGATGGGTCTAATCAAGTGCTTTACTTCTTAAACATTTCTCCACCCAATGTAAAAAAGTAAGAAGTTACTCAGTATATATATATGTAATACAACATAGAGACAACCCCCCCCTCTAAGACTGGCATATCAAGTCTTGGCCATAGCAGGGCCCTAGCATGTGTCTCAGAGGGGTGAGATTTCAATTTACACTGGTCAGACATACACCTGATACAGATATTCCCTCTGTGTGTTGAATTAATATATAACTAGCACACAGTAATGACATCAGCCCTGACAAGGCAGACCTTCCAGGATAAATGTAACTTTATCTGCCCAACAAGGGAGGTGTTGATTTTAAAGCATGGCCAGCATTCAGGACTCTGAAACAGAGAAATGTACATCTTCTTTTATTCCTTACTGTCAGACAAAGACAGTTTGTCCTCAGTATGATTATTTAACCTCATTTTACATCAGTAAATTATTTAAAAATGATAGCTATTGTATTATCTGTAGATATAAGAGGCCAGGCTCTAGCAAGAGATGCTTACTTTGCATTATTCCACCCTCACTTCAATATTTGAAACTTTAGCTCAGGAATTCGCATCAATATTATTCTGTTACAATATCTGCTAGACAGGAATGCTAGAATTAGATGTTTCTATATTTAGTGTCATTCTCAAAATTCATTTTTAGAAATTGCAGAATCATCAGTCATTCATTTTCACTGTAAAATAATAATGTAATAATGTGTTTTTTTTCAATATTCCCAGACAAGCATTAAAAGAATTGTGGATTGAGATCCACATAATGTACTATAGATAATGTTCTGTGCTTTTATTACTGCTCTCTGAATATCCAGTGAAATATATACAAACCCTAGATATGTGACTACAGGTAATATGTACTAACAGATTTTCATTATTAATTTGGTTGACTGACATTATTTGTTTGCGCCAGTCAAATAACACACAATAGTACAGATAAAATTGCAAAAGAGTAACTTTTTGCAGTGGTAAAATATTGTATTTGCAGTATTAGATGCTCACCAAAAACCAAAGCACATACAACCTTTTTATTTTTAATATTACAGTGTCCTCTAGTGGCTACTGTGGTTCTTTTCTTTAAATCTCTGACTACTATATATTTTTCATAGAAGAGTTCTGCAGCAGTAGGAAAGTGCTCTTGTCTTTTGCTGTATACTGAATATGGATGGAGCACACATTTGGGTGCCTTATATAGTGTAATTCTATAATATATAAAGTAATTATATAATAATGATGTAATAAAAATCATTATATAAAGTGAGCTTTATAACTGGTATAATACAGAATTAACTTTGAGGACATGTTTCAGGACACAATAGGATCAGCCTGCTCTACAACAGGTTAGGTAGTAAACAGCTGGACCAATATTGCAATGATCCAACTGGTCAGTTTATGAAGATATATGCATTTTGCTTGAAATGGTGGAGTAACCTTTAACAACCATTCATGGGTCATAAACCAAATGGTTAATTGGTTGCTATGGGTTTCAACACCAGTGCAAAGTTGCACCTGTGTTTTTATATTCTATCTGGCTATTACAGCAAAATTCTATTAGTTATTAACAAGAGCATGTGTTTATGTTTAACTTATCTGCAGTTATTAGTTCAGATAGCTGGATGATAAAGTGTCCATACAACAGTTATTTTTGTATGGTTGGAACACTTTACATATACTCTGTTATATATGGATTCCATACCTGTAGTTTTAACTGCCTGCATCTTATTAACTTATGGTTATTTTGGTAATAATTGGTAATAAATGTTTGAATCAGTTTTACCTCACGCATTTTTTCTATTCCCAGAGTGAAAATATATGAGATGACAATCCATTCCTGCATTGATGGCCAGCGGTCCATTTTAACTAGAACAATGTAGTTGAACAACATGAGGTAGCCCATATAGGCCATCTGTGGAAAGACACACAAATAAAAATGATTAGACAAAACATTTAGGGGGTTATGTAATAAATGGCACTAAGTTTGCCCAGGAGCAGTAACCCATAGCAACCAATCAGCAGGCAGAACTTACTGGTCACTTTTTTAAAAGCAAACACCTTATTGGTTGATATGGTTTACTGCTACTGGGCAAACTTAGTACCTTTTATTACATATGGGGGTAAGTCAGACTGAATATAAATACAGAAAAAAATTCCTCTGTCCAGCTTAAAAAAGGCCTCCTTTGAAGATTTGTAGTATATTCAGTAATGCTGTATGAGAAACAAGGGATTAACACTTCAGAGTACAGATATTTTAGTAGCATCTTTGTACCTACTATATATATAGCATGTTTCCCAAGAGCTGCTTGCTTAAAGTGATACTGACATGAAAAAATAGTTTTCAAAAAATTAACGTACATTAATAGTTACCTATAGGTCATGTTGACCGTTTTTCATTAATAGGGCTGGTTTTGTAAGTAATTGTTACCTGAAGTCCCTAAACCTGACTGTTTTGCCAACCTGACTGCCCTTCTCAGCCTGTCAGTTATAGCTTCTAATGCTAACGGCCTACTG
Organism: Xenopus tropicalis; assembly: GCF_000004195.4. Taxonomy (NCBI): domain Eukaryota; kingdom Metazoa; phylum Chordata; class Amphibia; order Anura; family Pipidae; genus Xenopus; species Xenopus tropicalis. The sequence continues at coordinate 129,968,232 of NC_030677.2, forward strand.
CTGCACAAATATGGCAGCCCCCTCATAGAGGAACATGGGGGATCACATGGGTAACGTAAAAGCATTGGGCAAATACTTTTATGACAAAATTATAAAGCTCATGCAAAGACAATACTATGATATATTTAAAAACAGTTTATTTTAAGGTGTTAGTATCTTTTTAAGCCGTAACATGAAATGTTTACAAATTTGTGCTCCCCCAGTCTTACTCCTCTTTTTGCTGTCTCTCTCAATTGCACATTAATATTTCTCTTCTGCTTCTTATCTAGCATAAATGACCTATATTCTATCCCTGTGAGTCTCTAATAAGGCTGAAATCCTAAATTTAGGCTTTTTCTGGTCCTGGGCTGTCAATCTGCTTTATAAGCAGCGGTAATAGTACTTTCAATGCTCCTAGCTAGCCTTTCGGAGTAAGAGAGAAAACAGGAAAGTATATTTTTGTTACTCTGAATTATACTAATTTATTTTTCAACACACATATTTCCTAATTTGTATTTATAACATCCCAACATTGTTCTGTAGCTAATTTCCACACATAGAATGTTTAAAGGTTAAATTTGTCACAGACTTTACTTAGAGAAATGCGCAATGTGAGATCTAAGGAATAAGCTCAAAAGGAAGAAAATGTATAATATACATAATACTGAAATGCTTGGGACCAGGGTTTTTTTTCGCATAAGGGATCTTACTATAATTCGGATTTTAATACCCTAAAGTCTTCTAAAAATAATTTAAACTTTAAATAAACCCAATAGGATTGTTTTGTCACCAAGATTCATGAGCCCATAGAACTCCTATACCTATAGTAAGTTTCCATACCTTTATATATTTTTCTGACCCCTTTAAGATGTTGGTACATGTGTATAGATAGACAAGCAGAGAAACAGAAAACTTACTGTGAAGAACCAGAATTTAACAATTGGTGCATTGTAAAACTCATAGATCTTTCTACCAATAGGAATTAATCGATGACGTGGGTGCTCATCTTCATCCTTTTTCCTTGATGAATCTCCATTGCCTCTTGCCAGCATTGCCTATTTAAAAGCAAAAATAAAGTTTGTTAATAGTCAGCTTAGAATTGTGCATTAACGTCACGTACCTTGTGTTAAAGGGGTGGTTCACCTTTAATTTAACTTTTAGTATGTTATAGAATGGCCAATTATTGCAACTTTTCAGTCGGTCTTAATTTTTTTATTTGTTACAGTTTTTGAATTGTCTTTTTCTTCTGACTCTTTCCAGCTTTTAAACGGGGCTCACTGACCCCAACAGCCAAAATTGATTGCTCTGGAAGGCTGCAATTTTATTGTTACTTTTAAATACTTATCTTTCTATTTAGCACCTCTCCTATTCATTTTCCAGTTTCTTATTCAAACCACTGTCTGATTGCTATGGTAATTTGAACCCTAGCAACCAGGTAGCTGCTGAAATTCCAAAATGGAGAGGAGTCAAACAAAAATGTAAATAATTAAAAACCACCGAAAATAAAAAGTGAAGGCCAATTGCCCTCTGGCAGGGATTGGTAATATGTAAAGCTTTATGGCAATCATGATAGACACAGTGCTAGCTCAACTAGTGTAGTGAGGTGCATTGTACTAAAATATGAATAATAAGATTAATTTAATAAAGTTTTGTACAGTTTGTATGCATTTAAAGTAGAGGATTGGGATGTTAAAGTACTGGACACACTGCATATCTCTGGACTATACTCATTCACACATAAGAATGGAATTTTTACATGTGGTAGCCTTTTAGATATGCACAATTATTTTTAGGTTTGCTGATCTATTGGGCAACTATTTGCATTTCAAGGATGCATACTACTTCCAGTTAAGGGCAGTGACAGACGGGGAGATTAGTCGCGGGCAACTAATCTCCCTGAAATGCCATCCCACCAGCTAGAATGTAAATCGCCGGTGGGATAGCATACGCGGTGCGGCGAATTGCCGAAATCGCCGAAGTTGCCTTGAGAGGTGTTGAATGAGGTCCAGTGGTGCCCCACTCCTTCATGCTTTGGTTTTGGAGACCTCATCCCCATAAAATCTACAAACAGGGAAGGATTAGCCTTGATTAGACCAATAATATGATCAGGAGACATTTTTCTAGAAAAATCCAACCAAGCAGAGAAAGACTAGAGGTAAATAGTTAGGATCACAATATGGAATTTACCTTGGCATGGTATGGAGGCTTTGTAGTGTTCTGGTCTTAAACTTGGTAATACAATAACAAGTTTTTTGAAAATGGATGCACTTGCAGAGAATGAATTACTAATGAAACATACTTTATTTATACTTTTATTGACCTTAGAATGCACTCACATTCTGTGTTGAATTTTTGGCTGAAGGAGCAATTCATCTGTGGTCTGGTGGCAATAGAAGAATCACAGCCAGACCATGGATGCAAGTGTTTTTTAAATGAGCACTAAGGGGCATGCTTCAGTGATGTCTGGAGTCTCTTATGTCTGGATCACTTATGTCTGGAGTCTCTACTATGGGACAAAATAGGCATTATGTACTAAAAGGGGCACTTTCACAATATAGATGTTGTTTTGTAGTGTAGGAGTTGTAACTTTTCCACATAGTAATTCTACAGGAAGCCTATACATGTGCATGTATTACTATTTACATAAAAATAGTAAGACTATATAAAATTGGTATATTTCAGTATGTAAAGACAGTAATAATCATTATGACATGAAATAAGTTGTAATGTTTGAAATTTTGACCATGTGCTTGGATATGGGAGAACAAATAAAGATGCAAAAAGGATGGAAAAGCACAAAAGAATCAGGATCCATTTAGGAAATGTGAAAAGAAAAAAAAAATACCCATCCTGCTCACCCTTTGTATATGACCTTGGGTCAAGTACTTACACCATCTAATTTTGTCCTGAAGTCCACCATTCTGTCTTGAAAAGTTTCCTCTGGTGGGCGACTCCACACCCTCACCACTCCCTGTATAAAAAAGTGTTGTTTTAACTGCCCATCCCTTCTTATGTTTGTGTTATATCACATTTTGAATATATATATAACTGTTTCCTCACTAGCATATATGATATTAAAGGTAAATAGTTGTTTAGCAAAGCACCATCTGCTTTGGTGCCTTCTAGAAAACTGCCCAGGCATACTGCACCAAGAAGAATGCCTTTTTGCAGTTTTGGCAATAGAAACTCTTACTAAGGCAATTCATTCCATATTGTTGACTTTTTGTCTTATATCACAATCGCAAAGGTCAGTCCATTGGTGTCCTTAGAACATTTGTGCTTAGTGCAGTGTGCTGGTGATTTAACACATTACGCCAGATTCAATTCAGTGAAAATTTTTTTTATCACATGTAAACTCGATTCAATATGAGATACAGTACGATTCAATCCAGAAAGACTTCTCACGTCTATCATGTGAAAACTCTATTGAACTCTATGGGGAAAAACTGTCACTGAATTAGGAGAAAAGTTTTTTCTCCTCAAATTGAATCTCATCTATAAGTTTTCACATGATAAACCACAAGATAACGTTTTCTCACTGAATCAAATCTGGCCCTTTGCTTCAAGTGATAAGAAGTTATAAGAAATCTTTGAGTTATTTAAAGGCAAACTAACTTTTAGCTTTTTCTTTATTTCTAGGTCTAGTTGCAATGCACTGTGTGAAGGGGAATGATTAAAGACACAAACACCAATGGAGTCAATATTAAATGTGTACAAGACAATTTAAGTGAATCGTATTACCTACTTAACTTTAAAGTGATAAGGAAAAACGTGAAGGACTGAGCAGGATGGTTGAGTGTTCATGGGATGTAACAAATAAGGAAAGGTGACCAAACAGTACATAAAACTGAAATATTTAGTTGGTGCTATGAACAGAATTATATTTATAGAATTATATCTTCAATACTGCTAGGGACATCTAGCATTAAGAATAAAACACTTAATGCTTCCAGAAACTACTTTTATGAAGAGCCAAGAAGCAACTTTAGTATTTAATTGGTTGTGGAGCTTCACTCTATTAAGCTTCCCACTGATGGGGTGGACTGCAGCAGTCTGTGTATGTGGTTGTTGGAGGAAAAGACTGATGCCCTGAGATCTGATTACAGTGGTCAGACACGTCCAGTCATTCTTCAGTAAGGCCAAAAGACTGGAGTCTGTCTGGTCAGTACCTTGCTCCTCAGTAATTAGCTGCTAATATTGTGTTCAGTTTACCAGATTTTATAACGGTTATAAAAACCTATTTTGCATGTAAAACTGTTGTTGACTGCATCCTCTGAACAGCAATCTCATAATAAATATCCCTCTACGAGCAGTTAAAGGCGGTGTACATGTACCGTAAGTTCCATGTCATCCTCTTCTTTTTCTTTTACTGTTTTGTCTGGTTCTTCCACTTCCTTCTCTTGTAAATCCATTTCATTAGCTTGGGACATATATGGCATCTCATCTTTATTTTTGAACTCCAAGCTGAGAATTGAGGGAGGAAGTAGAATGCCCAGAATTACCTAAAAAAAAATCAATAGAAATTGATGAGACTATGAATTATTAAATGACAATAATAAGTACAATCTACAAATACAACACATTGCACTTTATCACAGTGTTATTTCCACAGTGTTACTTCCACTGTTCCCTTAGCATATTGTTGCTACTCATGTAATCGAAGTGCACCTTGTGAGACTATTGCTGTTACTGATGCCACAATTTGTCTAATGAAAAAAATGGCAATGCTACTGGTCATACTACTTTGCACCCCAATTGGTAACTCACACACACGTTGCAGGGCATGCTAATTGTGGGTGTCTGCTAATGATATTCTGGGTAAATATGCTGCATTAGGGGTAAAATACATGGAGATATTTTCCCATAGTACTTTGTTAATAAATGAGCCCTTACATGTGGAAACAAATGCATTTTCTATCTGTCCCATGAGGCCCTTGGCTGCACTTAATTTATAAGAGTTACAAAAAAAAATATTTCCCAAAGGTTTCTTAAGCAAGGCAAAATAAAATAACACAGCTGTACTGACTTTTCTGTTCCAACATAGTCTGTACTGAGACATACTAAACTATAATTTCTTGTTAACCTTCACTGAACCAATTACTACCACTGATAATTGTATCTGACTCCACATTAGCAATAGTTCTCAGAGGTCATGCATCAGCACAAACCTTAAGGCTAGAATTTTTTCGCATCCGGAGTCTGCCCATCCACATATCCGTCAAAAGCATTTGGCTGCATGTGTGAGCAATGAAGTCTCGATGCTTGGCTGCTACTGCGAGCTGCAGGCATGTGGCATTGCTCCAGTTCTTAAGCTCATAGGTCAGCAATTTCATTGCCAGCTGTTCATCCTGCTTGTATGACTGGTCCAGTAACTCAACTGCCAGCTGCCCAAATTCCCTGAAACAAACCCCTTGTGATTATTAATTGAATTCACAATTGGTGTTGAATACAAACCTGAGTCTTTTTAGGTATGTACAATTTGACAATTCCTAGTCAATAACATCAATAACATCTAATTATTATATAAATAAGGGCCCTGCCATCAATTAGAAAGCAGAGTGTCCATTAAATAAGAATGCTTTCAATGGCTGCCATAGGGCTAAATGACACTTTCCATTACTATCGGAATGATAATCCTATTCCAATAGTGCACCCTAAAGAAAATGACTGACCATAGATGGTGCAAGCTAACTAGGCAACTAAAGCATAAAACTGTCAGTTGATAAAGTGCCAAGACAAGACTCAAACAGCATAAGGGGGTATTCCAACTTTTCTTAATTTATACTGCTTACAATAACCTAATGTCTAGATCAGTTAAAATTGTTAAGGAGGTCCATTACTCATGGTAAGATATTAACCATACACCTATATATAGAAATAATAGGAACAAAGTATACTAATTAATTGGACTTATTGCATGTTTTACCGCAGCAATGTTTATCAAATTAAATATATTTTAATAGAAATAGACATTTTTAGCATCATGCTATTTAAATATTTACTTCACATGGGTGTTTCCCTGAAACCTGGAGGTCCCGGAACAGTTTCAAAACCAGGCAGGATGTATGAGTTAGCTTTGAGTGAAGGCCAGATTCAGTGAATCATACAGCCTGCCTGTTCAGCTGCCCAAAAAGAAAAAAAACTTGTCAAGGAAGCAACCATACATGATATATATGCAGCTCCAAAACCAACTGAAAATTTTTTTTTTAATAAAAAGGCACAATTATAAATTATTTACACATAATCAGTATATGAAAGATGCCCCTTACACACACAAACTTCATTACCAACCTGGAGTTGTGGTTTAGCTCCTGTGAAATGTCATCGACCATGTCATTTTCAGAAGCTTCGTGTGCCATAGCTTTGCAAAGTTTACAGGCTACTAGGGCCTTTGCCATAGCTTCCTCTCCATGCTGCCAGAAGAACAAAGCCATCTTTTGGCGCTTCATTAGAACTGCCCATACCATTAGCTCATGGAAGGGAAAAGGGAAGTGATTAATTTCAGGGTCGTCCAAATCAATATCAATTTCCTCCTCTCTTTTCTTTGTAGTCTTCCTTCCACTTCGTATTGGGATATCATCCTATCACAGGAGAACAAACACATTGTAACTTGTTTAATAACATCTTCCCTTACAGGGTTGCACCACTGGCAATGGCTATATAAGAGATATATCTATTTGAAGTGATCATTTATCAACACTGGGAAAATGTTCAAGTGGGCATGGCAACCGATCAAATAAAAAGCTAACCAATCTAAAAAGCTAACTGCTGGTCGGTTGCTGGGTTACTGCCTGTGGGCAAATTTGCCCAGTTTTGATAAATAAGCCCTAGTTGTCTACCTCTTTTGACCTAATTGTGATTAAAGTTTATATTGATACATTTATATATGAATGACAGCTGAGATTTTTTAAATATATTTACAACAGGTATGGATGTTTTAATTTGAAAAAGGACCTTTATTACACAGCTTTTTATGCCTGGGTGACAGTTCCCCTATAACTCAGATCAAATACAAACTACTGGGAATCCTTCAGAATTTTCCAGTTTGAAATTGAGTAAATCTGCCCCATGCTGCTTGCATTTTTTTACTCTGTTTTTGGCCTGTTGTTGGTACATAATTGTGGCAATACAAGTGACATTATTATGTATGATTGCTTTAGTTTGATCCATGTTCCTATAAATGTATCTCTTGTAAGCCTTGCTCTCTGCGAGGAAAATACAATATCACTACACATTCGTATTCTCGCACAACAGTTATTTATTGCAGTTATTTTCTTGGTCCATGTTTTTATTGGAATTTTTCACCAAAGATTTATGATCCACTTATACTTATATTGCCAACATTCGGTGCTCTAAAAATCGACAACTCACACATACAGTATGCTAATTCTGATTTAAGCCTATAGAGATATATCAACCCAGTCTACATTCTGTGCCCTCATTTTTTTGTCTTTTTTTTTGTGTTTTACTCATGGCATTTTTCATAAAAATAAAGTGGTTATGTCCTTGAAATTAAACACAGGATAGGAATTTATTGTTTTGCTCATTTTAATAACAGTCAAGGCTAAAAATTTCATTACATTCCTTGAGTCGCCTTTACTTTTGATCCTTCTTATTCTATGCTTCTCTAAGATTTTGAGAGCTTTTATGAAGTCCATGTCCCTGTCTCTAGATCAGAGCTTTATATTATGCTCTGTGTTAAATATTGTGTTCTTTCTTAGCTTCTACAGTGACAAGCCATTGATCAATGCTTATAAATCTTTTTCTTCCTTTCTCTCCTTTTAGCTGAAATTCACAGATGGGCAAACCCTGCAAAATGTCAAAGAATTCTATTCTGCGTTAAGCCAAAACATTCTTCATGATTTACAAGTTTTGGGACTGCTCCTTGAGACTTTTGAGTACCTAGTGAAGACCCTAGGCTTAATTACTCCCTCCATCTGTATATAACCTTGAAGATCTGATCCTGGCATTTTAAACCCTTAAGGCTAATATATTCACCAACATTCAACCACAGCTGAATTTAGGTATTGGGTCTTTTGAATGGAACAAATTCAGTGTTTGTTTTGAAAAACACAGGAATGTAGAGCTCAAAATTTTTTTTCCAATGTTCCAGTCACATATGGGTTGACCTCCTCTCACCTCCTCCTCTGACCCACCTCCCCTATTTGTGTTGGTCTGGTGTTCCTCTTTGACCTCAATGCTGTTTGCTAAGGCTTTGTGAGGTCTGACGTAGGGGCTTGCCCCGAAATGTTACATGGCTTGCACTTAATAAATGCACTGCGTTTACCCTGCTTATAATCGCCTTGCTGTGCCAGTGTTTATGTGCATATCAGTTAAGATTGAAGGGTGCCGATCCCTCAGTGGACACTGTGCACTGGGCGCAATATACTTTGGAAAGGGCCAGGGAGTGCTGGTGAGTTTTCCATTAAAGGAGAAGGAAAAGTAAAAACTAAGTAAGCTTTATCAAAAAGGTCTTTGTAAATACAGCCATAAGCACTCACAAAAACGCTGCACTGACTTCTCTGAAAAAAGATTAGTTGTGTCTGTAATTCCTGTGCCAGAGACATGCAGCTCTCTGTTCTCTGCTCTTTCCTGCTCTCCCCTCCCTCAAGAATGCTAAGAATGTGGATCTGAGCCAATCAGCAGGAAACTGACTCATAGTCTAACTATCTGAGCATGTTCACTTGGTCTGCATGTCTGTGCAGGAGTGAGGCATTATGGGAACTTTCTTTACACAGCTCAGCATTTTTTTCTTCCTGTTTGGCTTCAGATCTTCTGAACGGGAGAAATCTGGGGAGACTTAAGGGCACTATTGAGACAACTGAAGGTATGCCTGAAGCTTGAGATTAACTCTTTACTAGCCTTTCCTTCTCCTTTAATCTGTTAAGGCTAAAGACAAGGAATGCAAGAGTTTCAAAGCTTGTGGATGCCCAGACCGGGCCTTTTTCAAATAGCATTGAGGTTAAAGAGTAACACCAGGCCAACATACAGAAGGGAGCTTTGACAGCATGCGGACACCAAGACTGGGCCTTTTTCACGACAGCATGGATATCAAGCAGGAACACCGGACCAAAACACAGTGAGGAGGTGTATAGTAGGTGACATACTATGTTACCCATATGTGGCAAGGATATCAGAAAAAATAGGAGAATTCTCAGCAAGCATCTCCTTTTTGTTTTTTTCAAATAAAACACTGAGACAGAAGCTGGTCCACTGAAAAGACCCAACACCAAAGCACATAAAAAGTAATGTGGTATATGCTATACAATCTAGTGAGAAATTCAGGAGACTAAACAACCACTCAGAAAGCAAATGGCCCAACAAAGGAAAGCTAACTCCTGAGGACAAGACTAAGCATCCTATCTACCTCTAAAGGAAAAGGGACACTCCTCTAAGGACTGCAATGTGTATATTTTGGAGCAAATGGACAGATGGTTTGAAAGGGGTATCAAGGAGGCCATTTATGCCAATCTTGAACACAGCCAGCTTAAGCATTGCAATGGTTCTCTGGTCAGAAAATTGAATTAAAAGAGTAATCTGATGTGTCTTCAGTAAGTATTAAGCAGTGGAACACCACAATACCTTTTCCTTTCTCATAGCTAGTTTTTTCCTGACTGTAGATAGCTGGCAAAAATGATATTAGCAGTAAATGTCTAATATCTCAGAAATGAAAAAGAATTTACATTGCAAAAGTGCTTTGACAAGTGCTCTAAATATTATTTAGTTTTCATGGTTTATATATCCTTTAAGGGTTTAAAATGCCGCCAGGGAATTCCCTACCACTGAGTTGAACTAAAGAAGCTTACATGACTGGTGAAATGTTTTCAAGAATACTTTAGATTTATCTCTACTAGATCCTGTATGTTATAACCTGCATAAATAAATAAGGGGGGGGGGGGGTGAAGGTTTGCCAACCTTTGTTTCATATAGTCTTCTAGTTTTGGCCAGCTAGAGTTGGGCCTGATTTAGAGTTGGTAAGAGGAGGGTATCCTTTAACCTGGGTAAAGTCTTTTCCTGGCAGTTCAGTAATTGCCCAGATTGAGTCCTGATTCCTTAGTTTATAAAAGAGGAAGGCACAACATGTTCTCTCTTTTTGGTCCCCACTAGCTGGAGGAGGTAGTGACCAGGAACAGGTAGTTAGTAGAGCAGCCACATGCTCTAACAAGTAGGCCATTAAGGATAAGTTCCCTGTGGTGTCAGTACTGTCCATATAGGGACTTAAGCAGTCAGGCTCAGTAATAGATGGATTCCTGTTGTAATGTGCTACTGTGAGCTTCACTTAGTGCTGGGGATTGTTTCATCTAATCACTTCTACCTCTGGGTGTTGTGAACACTACAACTGTCCTTCTGAGAGTTATCATTTAGGAGATCAAGCCTCTGAAGCTTGTATACTGGCTTGATTTATGATTGTACCATCTAAAAAAAGCACCAACAAATTAACATCTGTTCAATAAAGAGTTATCAATTTAATTCAACAACCACTGGCACCCAAGTTAAGTAAAATTCTATGTTTCAAATTTAGGTTAACCCTATCTCCACCAGTACAGTGAGGGCCCACCTGAGTAAAAGACTCACATATAACAGGTGCTCTGCCAGGAGTTGCAAAGAGTTGTAATGGGGTAATTGGGTAGTTCAGAATGTAAGGTACCACATTTACTAAATAATATTAAATTTACTTTCATAATTTTATAGTCAGCAAGAATTTATCATCATTGTAGGCACTGATATTTGTAAAGTCTTGACCCACACACACACACAGAAGGCTTTGTTGTAGGCTTTATTCAACAAACGGTAAAGCTGCCAGCTTTGACCCACATGGCTGTATCAAAACCATAGTGACTATGATACTATCTATCTTACTGTAGAGGGTGCCCTCTAATGTCAGCAGTGTTTTATAGCATTAAACATTAACTTAACAAACATTTCATAAAAGGGCTGCTAGTAAACACTAAACTGACAACTTGATTCTTAGAAGAATGTTTACAAATGTATAAAAATGCTTGTTTCTGGTGTTATTGGAAGGGCACAGATTTTGGAAGCATATCAAAATTTCAACAATAGATAATCAAAGCATTTCATGGACAGTGCAGAAATTGCAAACACAAACAAAACAGCAGCAAAAGAACAGAAAAGCAGATTACTGTATAGCTTACATACCTCCATTCCTAGTAGTTTCAGGGCTTTTGGCTGGAAATAAAATAAAAAAGAATTTAGCCCTGACAAATATATATACAATATTTTAAGAGCTTTTTGAACTTTTTTGATCATTTGCCGCAGAAATATAGCCAAAACAAAACAATCATATAATTACCACTGTGATTACATTGTTAATGTGTGTTAGAGACAATTAACATGCAGTGTCGAAGTCTGGCAACATGTAACCTGAAAAATAAGGTGCCAGCACCGTAAATTCCTCAACCTGTAATTCTTAAGGGATTGAATATTGGATTATTGCACAGGCAAGTGATTCATTATATTGTGTTCTTGCTGTGGGAGTATACTTACTACTGTACATAGATTATACAGAGTTGGGAAGTACCTCCTCAGAAAGAAGCAGAAGGCTGCGGAGAGCAGAGTTCCCCCACTAAGCTCCCTGAGTACTTAGTGAATATTGTGTAATGTGGATTTAGTAACCGTTACAATAGTTAGTACTCAAGGTTTAGTAACTCACATCAATCAATTAGTATTTACTGATTACCTCTTTTAAAGTAAACATTTGATGGACTACTAGAAGCCAGAGATCACATTACCACCCCACCAGATATAAAATAATCTCACCAATTTACAACCGGTTATTGTATGGCTGTGCCATTTAGATGTTAACAGCTGTTTCTGTTCTAAAGTAAATAGATCCTCTTGAGTTTGTAAAAACATGCTGGCTAGTAAATGGTAATTTGGGCAAAGGCTGTGCTACAGACAAGTGCTGTAGATCAATACTGCATGTCACAATGTACACTAGTAAAAATGTTACATGGATTTGACACTTTACTGCATGTCTTTACACTTGAAAAATGTGCGGGCGACAAAATAAAAAGACGCGGGCGACCAAAAAAGATGCGTGCGACAAATTTTTCGCAAATTTGTTTTGCAAATTTGCTTGCCGTTTCTTGCGAAACGGGACAGATTCGCTCATCATTACTTGCAGGTGCTCCTGCAGAAACTAGGAGGCCCAAAAGCATGTGAGTGAAACCAGTTTCCTCAAGGAGCCAGTTTGACAGCTCTGTCTCTGGGTCCAAACTTGACTTGGAATAGGTAGATAGCAACGGCACTCAGGAGCTTATATGGGACTATGCCCTTAAAATACTTTATTGCGGAAAATGCATTTTCCTCAATAAAGTATTTGAAGGGCATAGTCCCGTATTAAGCTCCTGAGTGCCGTTGCTATCTACCTATTCGGAATCTGTGGGGAGGGTGCAGATCCCTCCGAGCACTGTGCACCGAGCGTTGAATGGTTATTGGAGAGCAGAGGGAGTGTGGGTGAAGGTTCATTTTGTATTCTCCAAACTTGACTTGGACAATGAGCCAGCACGGATCCATGCCAGAATACACATACTGCTACCTGAATGGAGACCACCCTAGAGGCACTTATCAAGAACCTAGAAAATAGTAAAATCATGTAATGTACTTTCTCAGACACTTCAACGTATCAAATTCTCTTTGGAAGCGCTTCAGTTTGTGCCTTCAAGTAATTTAATTTTCTAGTGGCAGGCTTCATCTTCTTAGCCCATGCAAGTTGCATTTGCTCGTTGTGGTTGAATCTTAAATGTGCCATCTTGTGGTGAGAATCCTATGTTCTATAGAGAATACATTAATAAAGGCTCTTTCAGTTTCCAGATGGGTGTATTTCTGCAGCAGTTCAGTAACTGGCCAGAGGGTGTCAAGATTTTCTAAGTTTATAGAAGGTGAAGCCATATGGACTTGGACTTATTTGCTGGAGGAGGTGTGCTGGAGGGCCTGAGATAGAGGTAGGTTTCAGTAGGAGTAGTAAGTGTTAGGAGGATTTGTAATAACTCACTCGAGAAGTGAGAGGCAGGGTCAAGGTAGTTAGTAGAGCAGCCAGAGGCTCCAACAAGGAGACCAGGAAGGGTTAATACCCTGCAGTAAAAAGCCTGGCAGTATAGGGGCCAGTATAGGGGTGTTAAGCTTATGGATAGAGATATCCTTGGAGTGTGGAACCACTGGGAGCTTCACCTAGTACTGGGGATTGTTTGACCAAGGCAGTGAGCACTACCACTGGGGTGTTGTGAACACTACAGGTGGATAAAGAGAATAACATCTGAGGGAAAAAAAATATGTGAAGTAACTGTTAAATGATCGATGCCTGTACCATCATATCAGCAACTACTAAAAGGTTGGGATGCTATTCTATCAGCAAAAAAAACCTAAAAATGATTTACATTTTTTTTTTAATTAGATCTAATAAGGATTAATTATATTTTGGTTTAAATCATGTACAAAGTACTGTTTTTTTATAAAAAAAAAAAATATATATATATAAAAATATATATTTTTTTTATATTTGAAATATTTGATTAAAATGGAGTCTATGGGAGATGGGCTTGCCTAATTCAGAGGTTTCTGGATAATGGGTTTTCAGATAATGAATCACATACCTGCACTAGTAAGCCAGATGTTTTCTAAAACCTGTAAACCAGGAAACAAGGCACAAGCACCTTCTGGGCAAGCTTGCTACTTCTCATGGAAAACTCTATTGATTTACCCTGCCTGTCAAATTGTTGGAGCCCTTAGACAGACCTGTGATTTATTGGAATCCTGCGATACTGGCATGCCCTTTTGCTTTAGAATTTGGGGACTCTGGTTGTCTACAAAAGTTTTATTGACTTATTGGTTCTTTTACCTCTCTGCTAATATTAACCCTGCTGTTATTAAATTAGCCCTTTCTTCCCAACTTTTGCATATCTATGTTGTTGTCTCTTTGTACAAGCCTTACAGTACCTACTTCTCCGGTTTTATCAATGGGAAATCCTAATTTGATGTCCAGGCAATCCTGGATTATTGTTTATCTAGGGGTAGATTTATTTATCTTTGCCCATTCCTATACTGGCAACCAACTGATAGAATCCAAGCGCATTTTTTTTTAGCAATAGATTGCTATTCAAAGATTGCTACATATTGTTCAGCCACTAGATGGCAGCCATAGTATAACACATATATATTTTTTATTTACCTAAAAAACAGAAAGGTAATGGAATTGTTTAGTGCTCTACTGATCTGCAGCATCTGAGCAAAATAGTATGTAGGAAGTAATACAATCCTAGTTATTCATTTCTTGACAGTTAATGCCATTGCATGTGTGTGTTATTATCTAGTTTTATTGTGGTCTACAGGCATAAGGGAGACATTCACTCCTAGTGGGATTGTAGAAATGTTTTGTAACTGATTCCATGCACCTACACGTCAGGAAATCAAGCAGGCAACATATTAAAGAAATACCGTAATAACAACAGGGTACATGTATAGTTCTTGAATATCACTTAAAAAGAAATTTTCTTCTTTCTGAATTCTTCAATATTGCAGACTGAATATATAAGAGTAGTCAGCTGTGTGTGTGTAACAAAGGGCTTTCTATTTAAAAAGGTTTTGAAAAAAATATTTCTCTCACCCTTTTTGGCCCAAACAAGTTGTGGTAAAGAGTGCGAAATCTTTTTCTGGTATAGTTGCAACGGTATGCTCCTCCCATCAGGTATTCAATAACAAGTCCGATATCAATCAGGCTTATTCTGTAATCTGGAGGGAGGTTTCCCTAAGGAAGAAACAAATTGTATTTAACATTAAGCGGCGATGTTGCTCAGCTTTACAAAATACAAACTATAAAACAACTAATCATACAAGTACAAAACTGACTTTAGAATGAATAGAAATGTATAGAAACAAATGAAACAAATACTGATATTATGCTGGGTAATTCACCTTAAAATAGATCCAACCGAAACCTGGATATTCACGCTTGGAAAGAAGACATACAGTAGATTAAATAAGAAGGTGCAAATATTGCTTAACATAACAGTGGATAAAAATGTAACTGCTAACAGTTCCGCTGTTAGCTTTACCAAGATATGAAACTAATTAGCAACCTTTTCCCTGTTTTTTCATAGGAAAAATGTAGTTTTCCCCACTATTCACTATTATTTGATCATTTTATTTCATTGGAAAAAAAGTAAAAATAATGTCTCTCCTGAGTGAGAATTTTCTTTAAGTGTCCCTAATAAAAAAAGTTCTTTTGCTATAATTTATTTACAGGTATCGGACCCCTTATCCGGAAACCCGTTATCCAGAAAGCTCCGAATTACGGAATGCCCATCTCCCATAGACTCCATTTTAATCAAATAATTCAGAATTTTAAAACTGATTTCCTTTTTCTATGTAGAAATAAGACAGCAACTTGTAATTGATTCCAACTAATATATAATTAATCCTTATTGGATGCAAAACAATCCTATTGGGTTTAATCAATGTTTTATTGATTTTTTAGTAGACTTAAGGTATGGAGATCCAAATTACGGAAAGACCCCTTATCCGGAATACCCTTGGTCCCGAGCATTCTGGATAATGGGTCCTATACCTATACTAGCTTTTTCAAAAGCGATTATTAAAACGCACTGGATATATATGAATATAATGGTTTCCACCATTAACATACAGTGGGCTAATAATTTCCAATACTACATGTTCAGGTGCTGGACTGTAATAAAGTGTTGAGAGATCAGTGGAGTACTTGAGCAATCTGGGGCCATAAAAATCTAATGGAGGTACACATCTAGTCCAGATGCCTCCAGTTAGACAGCCCAGGTTTACACCACCACAGTGGAACCTTACACTCTTTAGCAAAAAAAAACCCAATGATCAAAAAAGCTTCAGTAAACAATGGGAAAAATTTGCTTTTAAAAAATCATTGCACTAATGCCACATTACCGGGCCCAAATATAAAACCTGATTCATGCGTCTATGGTAACAAATATAAGCCCATGACACCATATTACCTGCCATTGGTAACATAATTATTCCATAGAAAAGAACGATTTACATTAAAGGGGAAGTTCACCTTTAAATTAATTTTAAGTATAATGTAGACATTGCTACTCTGAGAAAATTTGCAATTGATCTTCAATTTTTTATTTTGTTTTGGTTATTTATTTAGCTTTTTGTTTAGCAGCTCTCCAGTTATCTCCCCAAGCACCGTTATACAGAAGGAATGTGAGGAATGTGAGCCAGTGAAGGAAGAGTCAGTAGAGGTTTCCTTTTCTGCTTGATTTAAAAAAATCAAAAGGTCTGTGTAAATACAGCCACAGGCACACACAGAAAAGCTGCACTGAGTTCTCTATCAAAAGAAACACAGGATTTCTTGTCTTCTTTTGTGTAAACATGTTCTTCAGGATACTTTATTTGTTTACTATAAACTGCCTAGCAGATGGATGCAAGCCAACTGATACCAGAATCTGATTCAACTAGTGCACTGTCTCCCTGTAGATGTTGGCACAGCTGCAATTTTCTGTCATTTCTGGCCACATTGTTTAGTCAAATGGAAACTGGCCCTCTGGAGGATAACGCTCTGTGCATGCTTACCTCTCCACATTGTGTCTTCAGTAAAGCCATAGAATTCTGGTGGAGCTATTATAAACTGGCTTGTGTTATTATCAGTTTTAGACAACACAACACCAAAAATCACTTGTACGTCTGTGAATAGATCTTCACAGAGGGTGAAGCTTACAGACAAATTACACAGTTTTGCACAAAAACACACATACATTTGTTATATGGGATTTAGTGGCGCACACTTTTTTTTAAAAAGAAAGTCGTTTCAGATATGTGATAAGCATACCTGTTGTAAAAGAGTTTATTATAGATCTGTCTCATTTCTTTAGGGAAATGGAGACAACCTGGAGGCGAGAAAACACATGGTACATATACATGTTTAGAATATTTTAAGGAATTACAAGATGATTAAATTTTTTGGCCTTTTTTATTTTTCTTACCATATTTCAGGGTTAGAGCTCATTGTCCTATGATTGTGTTTACAGCATGACATGTATCACTGTCCCTGCAGTTCTTTATAGAGACAAGCTATGGGACTTCTGTGAGTGCCTACCTCTTCTCTGGAGTTCTGAGGAATGGGACCAGACCCTAATGGCACCCAGGCTATGGCAGTTACCAGCCTCATCACTACTCTGTGTATTGGCTTCATGTCTCAAGGGTGAGCCACCACTAGCACGAAGACTGATGAAGGTGCAACATTGATAAAGGGAGTAATGTTTTTTGTCTCTTTACAAAGAGCATTCACACCTCTGTGAGTTTCAGATGTCACCTCTCTGAAGAGTTACAAAGTGCCATTGTGATTGGATTAGTGGAAGAGTATATATGCTGTGGACTTCCCATACCAGTCAGTTGAACTGAAGAAGCTGCTTGGATGAGTAGTGAAACGTCTTCAATGATTACCAAACAAGTCCAGTTGCTTTAAATTTATAAATACTAGATATACCATGACCTGGATGAATGAAAATCTTCATAGACATCTTTACAAAGGTATTTCCTCAAAATGTAGTGAAGGGAATATACTAATTTGTGCAATCATTATGTAAGGTTTTATTGGAGCATTGCTTACATACAGGATTTGTCCATGTCCCCATTAATAAATGTAATATGCAGTAGTAGAGGAATGGCACAAAGGCAGACTAAAATGATAGTTATTTAACATATATTTGCTAATAGATAACACAATGTTTGCCATACTGTTATCTAATATAAACAGGTGAATATTTCTTAGTTTGGCAAAAAAATGTGCCTTTTGTAGGTCAATCAAATGCTTGGCTGAAATGTTCTTTATCATTGAGGTGACTGTAATTTTCTATCTCAAATGGCAGTGTCTTTATTTGCAGCAAAAAAGGGCACCTATTATTTTGTGGTTAAATGATTTAGGTGCAATGCAGTAAATCTAGTTAACAGAGTGCAATTGGAGAGACAGCAGCTGAAAAAGGAATAATAGAATCCCTTTATATTGGTTGGTTGTTTTTTACTGGTTTGTTTGTGGATTGATTATCTCTGTTGTCCAATCCTCTTTTTTAAAGTACAAAACTGTATGTAGAAATGTACAAGCATTTATTTTTAAGTTTAGCTGGTAATGGTGGTATATATTTAGAGACAGGTTGTTCAATGTGCAATGTTATCTCAGCACTTACATATGAACTGAATTTGTTAGGCTGTTGTTTTCAGCATATGGAATAAGAGATTTATCCAAAAATAGATATATTTTGACCAGATCTGAAAAATGCCCTTAATCTGTTCAAATGGTACAGAACTATATACGTTTCAATGAGTAAAATTATTTATTTTACAGTCAGCATTGCTCTGATTGATTAACAGAGCCCTTCTCTCTGTTTTGGGCATTGAGGTACACTACATCTCTAAATGATAAGATTTAGTATAGTTTATCTGTGTATGTGTATAGGCTGATTCTTCATTAAATTGCACCTTTTAATATGAATATTTACAGTCAGCAGCAAATCTACAGCTGTCTGCAAGCTGAACAATAAAAAATGCAATTGATTGCCAGTGGTTACTGCCTAGGGTTAAGGAATCCTCCTGTGTTTTAATGACAGCTTCGATGACCATCAAACTTATCATTTTCCTGGGCATTAGACAGCTTGAGACTTGCTTTTTGGAGTATCAGTCATAATGCTGCAATATGAATCCTGGTGATTGATTTAACAGACTACACACTATGAGACTACATCATTTATTTACCATGACCCCAACACAAGTGTTAAGGGAGAACTAAGGGGTGTAAAACTGCACAACTTTTGCATGTTGTCATAAATTAGGTGCTGTATCTAACATTTTCAGAGTGGAGTTTGTGTTGCTTCCAGCATGTGTCAAAAACAGCATCAACATCCAGCATAGCATCCGGCTATGGAAACCTGGCGGGCTCATGCAATTTTGCTATGCAAAGCTAACTGTACTTTTGGCATGTTAACTTGCTAATATTTAATGTTTAATTCAAAATGCTATAGGCCACAGATTTGTAGCTAGTTTAACTGAATAGGAAGCCATTTTCTGGATAATAACTATTCTGCTGTGGGAGAAAAGCATTTGAGAACATGTAAACTGTTATATATTTATGAGAGAGTTTCATACCAAAGTAATAATCAAAATTGCTTCTCTCATCGCACATAGCACGCAGTTTTATGAAAAGTGTTAATTTATTCACTTTCCCTGGAAGACATTTCATATTTATAACTGCGCCTTCTTTCTCAATGCTTTCAGATATTAAAATGCATCATGTTGATGTTATTCTGTTCTAAGTTATTAATATGCTATAATTATATGAAAATGTTATTCACGATTATCTCTTTCCTATTATGATATGAAATGTCTTAATGGTTTATTTGCTCAATAGGATGCTAAATAAATTAAAATGCCTTTAGTGCATTTATGTCATGTAGTTAAGTGTCTATTATTAAATGGCACAGGGCAGGTGAGCGAACTGCACATTATTTACAGGAGTTGTCAGTCCACAGGTTTTCAAATAACTCCCATAATATAAAAATACATTCCACTATAGAATGATGCTGAGACTTTTGTATGGGAGTTGGTTATGTAAGGACCTTGTATGATGCATAATGTAACAGAAACCTTGCACCCTGGAACATCAGTTAACCTCATAACAGCCTTAACATTATTATTAAGTGGATGGTGATTTGTAGTGATGAGCGAATCTGTCCCGTTTCGCCATAAAATTTGCAAAACAGCAAGAAAATTTGTGAAACAGCGAAACCCATTTGTCGCATATTTTTTTGTCGCCCGCAAATTTTTTGATGCCTGCATCTATTTTTTTGTTGCCCGCGTGGTTTTTGACACAATTTTTTTGATGACCCCGTGTCCTTCTTTGGTCGCACCCTTTTGCCGTGCCCGTGCCCAATTTGGCACAACCGCGTCCAATTTGATGCAAGCCACACCCTTTTTTGATGCGACTGTGCCCAATTTGGCGCGCGACAAAAACAAAAATTCCGAAACGCATTTTCCTGCGCCAAATTTTAACGGAAGTTTCGGAAAACAATTTGTCAATGGCAATTCGAAATGTGGAAATTCGCTGCAAATCCATGCCTGGCAAAAAAAGTCGCTCATCACTAGTGATTTGTGCTCTCTTCATAAATTATTCCCCTACGTTTGTATTAACATTTTATCCCCTGTATAGATTTTACATGATACCACAAGGTAACAGTAAGGAACATGGGTATCTTCTCTTACATATTTATTTATGCCTATGTTTAAATGGCATGGGTTGTTACAATTGATGATTGAAGATCTAAACTGCAGGAAAAACTGGTATACTTAGGGGCTGATTTACTAAGACACGAATTCGAATCCGAATTGGAAAAATTCCGATTGGAAAACAAACATTTTGCGACTTTTTCGTATTTTTTGCGATTTTTTCGGCGCCTTTACGACTTTTCGGAAATTGTCGCAACTATTTCATTACCAATACGATTTGCGCGAAAAAACGCGAGTTTTTCGTAGCCATTACGATTCGCTCGTATCTTGTCATGACTTTTTCGTATTGAGCGCTCATAAGCGGCGGCTGAAACTTTCAGACTTAGCATGATTTTGGAAGCCTCCCATAGGACTCAATGGCACCCTGCAGCTCCAACCTGGCCCAAGGAAAGTCACCATACTGAAGCTTGAATGAATCCGAACGCTACGAAAAAATCGCAACATTTTGCGCAACTTTCGGAATGGCTACGAAAAAGGCGCGACTTTCCGCGCAAGTTTTAACGCTACGAAAAAATCGGCAGATTTTGCGCAACATTCGTAATGGCAACGAAAAAGTCGCGATAATTTTCAGAAAAATCGCCAAATACCGATCATTACGAAAAAAACGCAATCGGACGCATTCGGCCCGTTCGTGGGTAAGTAAATGTGCCCCTAAGTCTTACTGCTGGCTCTGTACTGCCAAGGGGCTGTGTATTCCAGTGCCAAATGTATATTGCATTATCTGTACATTATATACATAGTAGAGACAGGATGCTGGCATTTACAAAAACCAAAAAAAATATGCCTGGGTGCAGTCCATCAGGACAACAAACAAACAGCTTCAAAAAAAGGAACTGCTCACATAGGACATAAATAAATTTAAAAAAGTGATGGTTTTATTGGAACCAGAAAGTGATGTTTCGCCTGTAACACCAGCCTTTCTCAAAGTTACCAAACAAGAGTGCGGTAACCCATATATACAGTGTTTGGCGGGAAACGGAACAAGCAACGTAAAACTGTATACAACAGTGCAAGGTAAGCGACGTAACAATCCCCATATACACATGCCCCACTGTTTTTTGATTTATTTATGTCCTGTGTGAGCAGTTCCTTTTTTTGAAGCTATATATATTTATATTATATATATAGATATATATATATATATATATATATATATTTGTATTACTGATCTAGGTAAAACCTTGTTTCCACAATTTGGAAAATCGGGCATAACTCTCTGAGACTGACGTGGCCTATCAGCACGTCATAACCCCATGACATAGTTACATAGTTACATAGTTACATAGGGTTGAAAAAAGACCAGTGTCCATCAAGTTCAACCCATCCAAGCAAACCCAGCACACCTAACCCACACCCACCAATCTATACACTCACATACATAAACTATATATACAACCACTAGTACTAACTGTAGATATTAGTATCACAATAGCCTTGGATATTCTGATTGATTAAGAACTCACCCAGGCCCCTCTTAAAGGCATTAACAGAATCTGCCATTACAACATCACTAGGAAGGGCATTCCATAACCTCACTGCCCTCACCGTGAAAAACCCCCTACGCTGCTTCAAATGGAAGCTCCGTTCCTCTAATCTAAAGGGGTGACCTCTGGTGCGTTGATTGTTTTTATGGGAAAAAGTCCCAGTCCCGCCCATGTGACATCACAGTCCCACCAAGTGACGTCACGTCGCCTGCTCAGACAGAGACCGCAGAAGGTGACAGTGTGTTAGCATGCAGCATTCTTGTAAACAGAGTATCATGTAATGGTGCTGCACAAAATATCCACTTTGAATCCTGGCAGTTGCTTTAGCAAATCTAGCACATTTAAACATGTGCAAATGGCTCCTTCAACTAACATTCACAACAGCACTAATAAACCTATAGCTATTTAAATATGATCTTGAGAGTAATGTATAATAAAAAAAGCAAGGCAAGGAACTATACATAATGCATAAGACTAATGCTATTATATAGGCTTTAATAAGAATCCACATTTGAATGTCTTAGATGTGCTATGTTTTTTACTCATATAACTGAATGATTAGCCTATTGATCAATAAAGAAGAGGACTTCACTCAGATCTGGAAGATTAGAAGAAATCAGATGCTGTTAAGGGTATTCTTAAAATGGATTTTATACCTCATTAGCTTTACCAGCATCACATGCTCTAAAGGGGAACTCTGAGTTGTCATGTATTCTTTAAAGCCCCAAACCAATTTTATGGTTTAAGTGCAAACACAGGAAAAAATGTGATTGTATGATTAAAGTACAGTAAGCAGATCCTCAGATGTGGTCAAATGAATGTGGTTGGTATAATTTTGCATATGAAGTAGGGTTTTTTTGGGGGTTTATGTGAACAATGGTTTTACTAATAATATTTAAGGCAGCAATTTAATGTGATGTTTCACTGTCAGTTTTGGTGCACGTTACATAACCATATACTGACGAATCCATTTAGCATAATACTGATGATAACATTCAAAAAAAGGACCAAAACCATCATCTTGAACTCTACTTCATTTCAGGGCCTAGACATCTTAAGGCTCATGTACGTCCACAAATGCAGTTGTTGCAGCCCCGGAACTCTGCCCGCAGCAGTTGCATGTAAAACCTCTTAGGTAAAGCCACAAGTTACTTGCATCAAAATGTATTAATTACACCGCATAGTTCTTTCTGCCTTGAGTTTCCATTTCAGAAGTGCTGCACCTACTGACCAGACCAAGCAGCAGCTCCTTTTCAGATCTCTCACATCTTGGCATTAAAAAAGTCTCATCACATATGGACACACAATTGGCAGAATTATAACTTGGTCCCAAGAACAAGAATTATGAATAACAGTTGTTTTCCCTTTATGTCCTCCATAATGGGAGATGTAAGCTTTAAGGGAGATGTTACTAAACAAAGAATGCCTTCTCTGTTTAAAGGTTTTGCTGTCTAGTCCATGAAGCTATAGTGTTCTGAAAGGAACACGCAAACCAGGTGATCCATTCCACTAGTCCAGCTCACATACTGGAGCTCACTTTCCACAGGAAGGCTGTCCTGTGGAAAGGTATGTAATTGTAGTTAGAATGTTAGGAAGGTCAGAGCAGGAAGGCTGCCTGTCTGTGTTTGGAACTCCCAGTGGGGCTGGGGGTGCTGCATGCTACTGCAAGGAGCAGAGGGACCCATTGACAAAACATCTGAGAGACTGAGAGTTACTGGGGAACTGAGAGTAAAGCCAGGAGGCTAAGAATTTCCCCCAGAAGTATCTTGAGTACAGGGGTGACCCCAAACATTTGAGTTTTTGCTGGTAGTCCACAAGAGGCCCAGTTGAGTGAGGGAAGTCATCAAACGTGTAAGGTGTTTTGTATGCTGAATTGGTCACCCCTGTGTTAAATACACAGCCTTAAAGTTAAGAAAGTGTCTGTATATTCACCCAAAAAGATAAAGTATAGTTATTTCTATGGAACCATTTAACTTACGTTAAATGGGATTTCCACCCAAAGTGACTTTCAATTATACATGAAGTAGAGACTTTGTTATAACACTTTGAGCATTGTATTAGAAGTCAGTTCTTTTACAGCTGCCTTCTGCAACATTGTTTCTGGAGTCAGAACCAGCACAACAGAGAAGGTAAACAGCTATATAGATATTCTTAGCAAATATTTTTAAACTAAAGCAGGGTGTATGCCCACCAAATAAACAGCTATTTTTTGGTCTATAAAACACCTAACCATTCAGGCACAGGTATACAAGGTAATACCTGGCAGAAAAAGTAAATGAAAAACATAAATTCATGTAATTACTTGTAAGGTAGTTTAATGTAAATATCTCCACTAGCAGTGTGTGCGCTGTAATGTGGAGAAAAACAACCTGCAAACAGGAGGATCTTGTATGAATTAGAGCTGACTCTTGCAACTACAGTATATCTCTCTGACAATGTATTGTAATCACTCTGCTAACAAAACCGCAGCCTGCAAAGAAATGCTAAACAACAATTTTACAGCTTCAGGATGCCCTGAAGTGAGAAAAGGTTCATAACAAGAATACATTTTGTCTAAGAATTATATTCTGTGTAAAAAAAAAAATGAGTGTGTATATATTAATTTACTTACTTACACAGCATATATTTATGGCTCTGTTAGTACCTTGTGTTAAAGAATGAACAGCATAAAAACTGCAGCTCTAGTTTTAATATTAATAAAATATAATCTGAACGTGACTCATGTACACAAACAACACAGGTATATATATATCAAGATCTCCAAACAGACTGTAGTGGCTTTATAATACAGAAACTGATTTTTATTCACACAGAATAAAAATAAGCCTATCAATAAAGGGAGAAATAAGTATTTTTAAAGACTTATGGGAGCATTACAACGTATTTTACTGATAGTTCTAGTTTGATTAATAAGTAGGCCTTTAAGAATGGTATGTTAGATGTAAAATTTTAGTAGAAAAAGAGATAACAAGTGTACTGGGTGCAGGAGCTTCATATGCCTGGGAAATCAGTCTGGTAACTGGACTTAATGTTTCATCATCATATTTATATACAACATACTTATAGCTCTCTTCACATTTATTATGTATTATAGTATATCAATCTTTATGGAAAATTCCACAAAATGCAATAGGTCCGTCTTGATACATACAGGTGTGACTGAGATGAATGTTGGAATGTAAGGAAGTGAAAGAAATGACAAACTCATGCAATACAGAGATAATGTTGATTTAGATACAAGATAAGTAACATTACTCTTTACTTGGTGTCTAACTCTTACCTTTTTAACATCCCTGACCAAATGATACAAAGTGTTTGACGGTCCGTGTCTCTATAAGAAGATAAAAAAAAAGTAGGCATAAATATTTATGCATGCTGATACACCAGTCTGAAAACACTGTAAAACTAATTATAGCAGGATATGGTATGGACACTTTTTTCTATATTTACAATCAACATAATAACTCAGAAGTGAATCTGTCCCTACATTTGAATCTAGAGCCACTGTGTTGGCTCAGGTGGAGGCACACAGAGCGGATTTCAGCTTTGAAATGCATACTCACGTGTTTTGAAGCTGAAATCTGCTTCTTGTGCCTACACCTGGGCCAACATTCTGGGTGCAGACACAGAAGAGTGTTGATTTACGTGTAGGGCCACTTATGTGGGCCAAGAATACACATCTGGCATTAGCCTAAGGTTTTATTTACAGGATAACATATTTACAGTATAAGTTCAATATGTCAAAGATTTATTTTAGTGGAAAAAGGACTAAACTCAACATGAGATTTTGATCAGATTTTGTCATATTTTATCTGATTTTGTCATGCAACAGCACGAGATTTTGTAGGATCCTACAAAATCTGATCTCCAGAGCTGTAAAGCTGGACATACACGTTAAGATTTTTTAAAGATCTTTTGGTTATCGTAGGACCAAGATTATCCTGAAACAATTGTTTAAAAGTACAATTTGTCCATCAACGATTATAACCAATTTAAGTCATTTCGTCTAGTTAAAGCTAGAAAAACTACCTGCTTGGTCCTGCAAACAACTGGACAACGGGCAAATTTTCAAACCTGCCCCGATCAATTTTCTGACCGAAGTCGGAAGAAAAATCCCTAGATGTGTGATCGGTGCCCCCTAACCTTACGATAATATGATGGATTTGTGGGATTGCACTGAAATAGGTCATTAGGGAGAGAAAAATCTTAACGTGTATGCAGCTGGATGCAGTGTTTTGTTCCTGCATCTACATCTGAAAATCAATGTATTTCAATAACAAATAAGTCTATCTTGGATGAAGATGCAGCATGCTGTGTTCCTTCCCAACAGGAGCATCATGTCGGATGGCAGTCCTTTCAAGTTCACATCATATTTTTCATTCGTTCCCAATATATTTAATCTCATGCAACTACATCTGATTCGTAGCATGCATTCTGTTGATTTAACACTGTCCTACAAAATCTTCTGTTGAGTTGTTCCCAAAGGGGATAACACAGGTATTTGATCCTGAAAACTTGTTATCCAAAAACAGGAAGTCTGTGCCCTTTAGATTTTATTTTAAAGCAAATAATTCTAAGTGATTTTCTTTTTCTCTGCAATAATGAAGCAGTACCTTGTGCTTGATGGTAACCAATGCCGGATTTCTAACCAGGGCACAGGGATTTGTGTGGGCCATAGGCCCGGCCCTTTGTGGCCTCGCCTGATGGTAACTAAGCTGCATGAAACCATATTGGTGGCAAAACATTCCTATTGGGTTTATTTAAAATGTTAATTATTTTTAGCAGAATTAGGGCATTGAGATGTAAATTACAAAAAGATTCCTTATACAGAAAACACCAGGTCCAATCCGGATAAGAGATCACATACCTA
The DNA here is from genome assembly GCF_000004195.4 of Xenopus tropicalis. Lineage (NCBI taxonomy): Eukaryota > Metazoa > Chordata > Amphibia > Anura > Pipidae > Xenopus > Xenopus tropicalis. Next base: position 129,994,851 of record NC_030677.2, read on the forward strand.
TAATGATGTATTTAAATGAAGCCACATGGTGATCCAAATATTGCTTAATATTTCTCGATTCCCTTTTATCTCTGTAATTTATGATAGGATGTACAGAAATGATGTATCTCTTTTTTGTAAGAGATTTATTAGGAATCCCTGTTCTTAGCTATGGGATGCTTAGGGCGTTGGGTTTTTTTTTTTAACTATTCTGGTTGAAGACACTTTTTAACCTGCTTTTGCTCACCATCCATCCTAGCGCATAACAATGTTGCTAATATATCAGTCAGCCATAGTCTGAAAAAATCTAGCACCGCAAAATCTCCAAAATCTTATTATAATTCATCTTCAAAACAGGTCCAACCCTAACCTGCCATCAGGCTGCCCTTTCCCACCAACCTCTACTCTAGGGAGTACAAGCTCCATAGCTTGGACACCTTTGGTTTAAGAGGGGGGTATTTGCTACTGCCATATTTTGCTTCAGATCCCTGTATCTACCCAACACCACAGAGGAACTAAGGTTTTCAGATCACATCTATGACAATATCTTGTGTATCCTCAATCCACCACAGCATCCTAAATCCTACAGCATCAAACAATAACATACATTTTTTACAATAAAGCATATTGCTACATAAATATGTGCTGCTTTTGTCTGCTCACATTTTTACTTTTTCTTTTGCCTGAAATGCTCTATTTTTTTTTACTTTTGTAAGGGACATTCCTTTGAAAAGATTCTGTTTTAAAACTCTGCTGCCGTGCACATTAATGTACTCACTTCAACTGCAAGAAATTCATGGCAATCAAAGACTTCTCTGTGTTACTTTTCCCTGACAAACACACCAGCAAGCTTTAATATGCAGGAGCAGAACACGATTGATAGACTACAGAAGAGCAAATTCTGCACAGAGGGCACAGCAAATATGCAAGTTTCTATGCTAAGAAGTGATACTGACTTTACTAGACAGCTTGTTGCTTTCCAAAACAAAACTGATGTTTCTTAAAACATGAATATACTCTTTATAAAAAATGAACTAGACCTTTGGGAATAGCTGCTTCATAATTTAACCGAGTGTAGAACATTATGCGGTCTGGCAAAAACCTTTTTACTTTCCTCTGTGCTGGAGATTTAAAACTACCTAATACTATTTATATATCTTATTCTGACAGATGCTTTGTTTTTGCATTGCATTGTGGGACTACATGGGGGACTACATGAGTGAAGCTGTGAAATAACAGCAAAATGATGTAAATTTCATTTTACGTTCAAAGATTTAATAGACAGAATGCTACATGTTAGTTGCTTTAAGCATATTGCAGTGAAAAATGTACTTGTGTTGCATGCAGTTGGGAGGATTGTCTGCCTTCCATTTTCTGATCTTTATTATGGAGCAGCCTCAATTCATAGCACAATCCATAAGATTCTAATTTGTGACACATTCTCCTTTGTCAGTTGTGTTCAATGCAGGGTCAGTGCTTCAGCCCATACAATATGGAATGCAATACAATTTGGAATGATTCCACAGATTTGCATCTGTACACAGTGTATGCTGAGCAGATATTGATATTGTAGTTGGCAATAAAAATAGAAGTACAGCACTAAAATATACCCGGGAACAGCTGCTTCTAAAACAAAATTATTTTTAATGACTGTAATAATATGTGTCTGCGGAGGAGAAATAAAAACTCATCATTGAAGATAATGCAGTTACTGAAGAACACTGCAAACATTTCTAATAATGTGACCAAAATATTTTTTGCCTTACCGTATTGTACAGTTCCTCTAGCCTGGAGATAGTGAGGAAGCGATGCATGCTTACTCCATTTTCTATTAACAATTTCACAAAATCCACTCTGTCCAGCACCAAAGCATCCAACATTGCTTGTTCAAGGGAACCCACCTAAAAAAAAAAAAAAAGAAAGGCATGTCCAGTAATAAATACATGTCTTGCAATTGTTAAAAACACATACATAAAACTGTAATGTCTGGGAATATTTGCATACATTTCCCACACCATATCATTAGTGTGTTATTTTAGTTGAACACTTTTTGCACCCTATTTTAGAAATATTTTAGAAAAGTCACCCTTTATTAGTTACCAGCTCTGCCTGAAAACTCTGAAGGGGGCGGGTAAGGATTCATGAGTCATGGCAGAACTTGAAACTAAAGATAATCTAACCAATTTGCCATGTAGTCTGTAACATCAGGCTAAATGAGTAATGGTAGTTAAAACGATCTTTTGTGCACAAGAAGCTTGAACCGGTTGCCAAAGAACTCGGAAAGCAGCATTGTCTAAACACCCCATAAAGTGTGATAAAAAATGCACATTAGACATTTATGTTTAGTTATTAATTCACAGATGCCTAAAATACAGTTTATATCAAGAATCTGAATGGTTAGTAATCTGTTACACGGCATGACATGGCAACCATATGCAGCTGTTGTACAGATGTTATTTTTTGTATGTTTTATCCCATGTGTATTTGCACATCTCTGTAGCTTCTGTAAAAAAGTTGTTTATCATAGATCTTTAACCTGTGACTCTTTAGCTAGTACTGAATGAAAACCCTCAGTATGTTACATTCTATTAACAGAGTTAGAATTTGAATACTGGCAGCACACACAACATTCAACATGGGTTAACAAAAGAAATGTTATTTAATACTACCGAGATCACAATTCTTGTATCTTATTTTTGTTCCAGTACTGTAATCCAAATACAAATTCCTTAATACTTGTACTGTACTGTATGAGACATGTAGTGTATGTGTTTATCATACCGGCCACTGTTGTCCGTAAATAAAAATCTGGCTACGAGCGATATCCACCCGGTTCCAAGCTAAGGCAAGGCTCAGCTGATCTGGAGCAGAGGCATTGGCACCTGTGTAATGAAAATAATGAAAATATATATTTTTTTTAAATTGAACATTGGTTTAGTTATTTCCTAGGTTTTTAGTTTTTTTTTTATCAAGGGATAAAGAGTGCTGGGAGCTGTAGTCTGGTAACACTTAACTCCTATTGTTAAAGTTGTATTGCTTGAAGAAAGTTTTCCACAGCTCTTCAGGGTCAAAAATACCATTAAAAAATAATTCCTCCAATAAAAATCCCCAGACCTTTGTAAACTAATTAGCAGTTTGTTTATCCTCCTGATGGATTACTATGTGATAAGGATGAATTACATAGTAATAATAAGCAACATCCTCATTGTTTAATTCTCTTGCATTTTTAATTAAGTTTTGGTCACGAAAATTCTCTGCAAAAAAATTTGATGTGTGCATCACATTTTTTTTGATGAGCGTCATTTTTGCCATTTTCAAAGTTTCACAAATTTTGCCGCGAAGCGAAATGGGACAGATTCGCTCGTCCCTAGTTTGCACCCTAATTTGTGGTCAGTACGATTGTATCTGATACATTAGAGCATGTGTAAATGAGCTTGTGTGTTTTAAAGGGGTGGTTCACTTTTTAGTTAACTTTTAGCATGTTATAGAATGTCCTATTCCTAGCAACTTTGCAATTGGTCTTCATTATTTATTTCATCGTCTTCATCTTTCCAGCTTTCAAATGGGTCAGCAGCCAAAAATGATATTTCTGTAAGGCTACATTTTAAATATTATTGTTACTCTTTATTTGTTATCTTTCTATTCGCTCCCTCTCCTATTTGAATTCCAGTCTCTCATTCAAATCACTGCCCGATTGCTAAGGTAAACACAATCCTAGCAACCAGATGCTGAAATTTCCAAACTGGTGAGCGGCTGAACAAAAAGCTAAATAACTGAAAAACCACAAAAAATGAAAACGAATTGCAAATTGTCTCAGAATTTCTGATACTACAAATTTATTGAAAGGTGGACAAACCCTTTAAATGCAGTTGCACTCATAATTGACAGAGTAGGGATTGTATCTTACTGATACAGCCCACAGCAGGAATCCTGAAATAACTGCTACTTTCAAGTTGGGGCTAGCTCCAAGTTTCCCCTGCATCTTATGTATGATTACTCAAATGTGAGGTGTAATGATTGCATTCATTTTTACACTATGGCTCTGCATTTGTAAATGAGCCCTAATGAGTCTGTTGTGTGTAAGGGAGCTATTACTTTAATTACGAACTTGCAGTATTTTGCTAATAACCCGCCTGCCATATGGCACATTTATGTGCTCAATTTGAGTTTCCAAAAGCTACTCACAAAGTTTACAGAGCATACAGAAATTTACTGTAAATATACCTCTTCAGACCTATACACCAAAGAGCATTTACTGTAGTAAATCTCCTGAAACGGACCCTATTTATAAATTGTGTTTACATTTGGTCTTTCAGTTAAAATGCTGTACTTTGAGCACACAATCTACTTTGTGCACAAACCATTGGTTCTTGGCTGATTTGAGATTATTAGAGGGCAATATTATGTTGCTTGAGGCATTGTCCTACAAAAGCAATAAAAATGTAGATTTAAACAAGCAAGAGCCTATTCTGAAGTAAAGAGTAGGGGAACTGCAAGTCCTTTTCTAAATAACCACTTGGAGCACAAACGGTTTCCAGTTATTATAGTTGTCTTATCTATTTATTTCTCAGCAGATTCAAACAATATTCTGCATTTTTGAGTTTTCATGTCTAGAAGTGCAAAGCCCTGTGTTATTACAGGCTTACAAAGCAATTCTGAGAGAGGCCCAAGGCTGAACAGCATATTGTATGAATAAAATGCTTTCCATTTGCTTTCCGTTTAAACATCTATTTGAAACAATACATTGCCTTTGAGTATTAGAGATTTGTAAGCTATAGGGTTACATACAGAAGGCATATTATAAAATAAAATATTTAGGTGTTTTGAGTTGCTTTTTTGATAAATTGCCTTGTAATGGTTCCCATGATAACACAAATTCAGTGTAACAATGCTATGCAATGGGAGAGAATAGATGACCCTTTCTGAACTGCATGGTAATAAGCTGTAAGCACTACAGGGCAGGTTAAACGTAACATATGCTTGAAGGTGAAATGGATTACATGGCTCTGGGAATGTGAGTTGCTGCACATTTGCTCAACATGCAGACCTGAGGCAAATAATCAGTTTTGAAGCTTTACCTCTCAAGCTGCCTTGTCATAAAAATAGGGCACAATTTTGCACCTACAAAATTCTTATTCCCCAAAATGCACTTTGCCCCTGTTTGATCTGGGCGCATTGGAAATTTTCACATACGAAGGAATAAATAGACAGAAAAAATCCATTTAATTAGCGTGAATTTTAGTGCTATTAGGCACTGAATAAAGCTTTTGTAATCAGGTCACGTAGCTACCTTTGAGCAGAGCAGTCAGAATTGCTAAATCTATATCTTGGTGGCCTTCTGATCCCATTCTGAACACAGTGATCTAAAAGCCAGGACACAAAGAACAAACATGAGAATTTCTTTTGTTAACAATAGGATATAGATATCACTATGATACTTTGTAACTATTGAAGTTACATTGAAATTGAAGGATAAGTTTATCTCTGCATTGTGTATCTTCTGCTTCAAGTATATAAAATCATTCATTTCCTTCTTGCAGTGTAGCTGTTTTTGTCAGCAGGATAACATTTTCTTTATTTTCTAAAAAATATATCATGCATTGTAAATATGAATAGAAACAGTAAGTGAGTTCCTAGTACCTCTCTTGCTGGTCCTTACATTTGGAATGCCATTCCTGAATTTCTCTGAAAACACCTTGCATAAAATCTGAGTCCTGGCACATATGAAGCACTGACATTTACTGAAAACTGCAGCACGTAATACATTCATAGCACAGTCAGTGCTGTAATTTTGGGACAAGCAGCAGCCTAAATTGAGTGCAGAGAACTCCAGCAATACAAGAAAAGCAGAATGCTGTGCAAAGTGCAAACAATTGCTGACTGGGGGCAAAGGGCACAATTTCCTATGCTGCTGCTCTTGTATGCAGCACTGCCAGCCACAAGCAATGCTCCATAACACAACTCTTTGGATTTCTGGCTCAACCCAAGGGAGGTAGGTGCATTACAGGCAACAAATAGTGATGGGCGAAATGTTTCGCCAGGCATGGATTTGCGGCAAATTTCCGTGTTTCGCCATTGGCGGATTGTTTCGCTAAACAGATGAAAAAATTTGCTGCAGAAAAATTCTGCGTATGTCCAAAAATTGAATAGCCGCGCGACAAAATAATAGCTGCGGGTGACAAAATAATAGCCGTGCAATTAAATAATAGCCGCGGGCGACCAAAGAATAGCTGTGCGGCGAAATAATTGCCGCGGGCGACAAAATAATAGCTGCGCGATGAAATAATAGCCGCGGGCGACAAAATAATAGCTGCGGGCAACAAAAGAATAGCTGTTGCGGCAAAAGAAAAGCCGTGGGTGACAATTTTTTTTGCCGCACATTTTCCCGTTTCGCGAATTTTTCGGCGTTTCGCGGATCTTTTGAAAGATTCACAAATTTTTAGGCAAAGCGGAACGGAACAGATTCGCTCATCACTGGCAACAACACATGTCACTTTGCTTGTGATTTTGCACTTCAAGTTATGCTCCCTCATGTGAGATGAGCCATAAGTCTAGGCTCTTAATAAACCTAAAACCCTGAAGAACTGAGAGAAGATAAAGCAGCAAAGTCCTAGGAAACTATATGGTGCAGTTGACAAGAGGCACCGGCCAGTCCTATCCTGTGGTAAGAACAACATCTGTGCCACAGCTTTGCATAAAGGAAATGGAAATCATTTAATTTTTCTTTTAATACCTATATATTAAGGGAAAAGGAAAATGTTGGTCTAAAAATGCTCTCATTGCCTAAAAGGGATGCCTTAACACTGGGCCCAGGAAAAGATCTTGCTGGTGGGTTCCCACAGCTGCCCCAAGGACTACCCTCATATACAGTGGCTTGCAAAAGTATTCGGCCCCCTTGAACTTTTCCACATTTTGTCACATTACAGCCACAAACATGAATCAATTTTATTGGAATTCCACGTGAAAGACCAATACAAAGTGGTGTACACGTGAGAAGTGGAACGAAAATCATACATGATTCCAAACATTTTTTACAAATAAATAACTGCAAAGTGGGGTGTGCATAATTATTCAGCCCCCTGAGTCAATACTTTGTAGAACCACCTTTAGCTGCAATTACAGCTGCCAGGCTTTTAGGGTATGTCTCTACCAGCTTTGCACATCTAGAGACTGAAATCCTTGCCCATTCTTCTTTGCAAAACAGCTCCAGCTCAGTCAGATTAGATGGACAGTGTTTGTGAACAGCAGTTTTCAGATCTTGCCACAGATTCTCGATTAGATTTAGATCTGGACTTTGACTGGGCCATTCTAACACATGGATATGTTTTGTTTTAAACCATTCCATTGTTGCCCTGGCTTTATGTTTAGGGTCGTTGTCCTGCTGGAAGGTGAACCTCCGCCCCAGTCTCAAGTCTTTTGCAGACTCCAAGAGGTTTTCTTCCAAGATTGCCCTGTATTTGGCTCCATCCATCTTCCCATCAACTCTGACCAGCTTCCCTGTCCCTGCTGAAGAGAAGCACCCCCAGAGCATGATGCTGCCACCACCATATGTGACAGGGGGGATGGTGTGTTCAGAGTGATGTGCAGTGTTAGTTTTCCGCCACACATAGCGTTTTGCATTTTGGCCAAAAAGTTCCATTTTGGTCTCATCTGACCAGAGCACCTTCTTCCACATGTTTGCTGTGTCCCCCACATGGCTTGTGGCAAACTGCAAACGGGACTTCTTATGGTTTTCTGTTAACAATGGCTTTCTTCTTGCCACTCTTCCATAAAGGCCAACTTTGTGCAGTGCACGACTAATAGTTGTCCTATGGACAGATTCCCCCACCTGAGCTGTAGATCTCTGCAGCTCGTCCAGAGTCACCATGGGCCTCTTGGCTGCATTTCTGATCAGCGCTCTCCTTGTTCGGCCTGTGAGTTTAGGTGGACGGCCTTGTCTTGGTAGGCAGTTGTGCCATACGCCTTCCATTTCTGAATGATCGCTTGAACAGTGCTCCGTGGGACGTTCAAGGCTTTGGAAATCTTTTTGTAGCCTAAGCCTGCTTTAAATTTCTCAATAACTTTATCCCTGACCTGTCTAGTGTGTTCTTTGGACTTCATGGTGTTGTTGCTCCCAATATTCTCTTAGACAACCTCTGAGGCCGTCACAGAGCAGCTGTATTTGTACTGACATTAGATTACACACAGGTGCACTCTATTTAGTCATTAGCACTCATCAGGCAATGTCTATGGGCAACTGACTGCACTCAGACCAAAAAAGACTGGCAGCTGTAATTGCAGCAAAAGGTGGTTCTACAAAGTATTGACTCAGGGGGCTGAATAATTATGCACACCCCACTTTGCAGTTATTTATTTGTAAAAAATGTTTGGAATCATGTATGATTTTCATTTCCCTTCTCACGTGTACACCACTTTGTATTGGTGTTTAACGTGGAATTCCAATAAAATTGATTCATGTTTGTGGCTGTAATGTGACAAGATGTGGAAAAGTTCAAGGGGGCCGAATACTTTTGCAAGCCACTGTATATATATATATATATATACTTTATATAGGCAGCAAATAAAGAAATAACTTACACTTAGGGGCTGATTTACTAAGACACGAATTCGAATCCGAATTGGAAAAATTCCGATTGGAAAACGAACATTTTGCGACTTTTTCGTATTTTTTGCGATTTTTTCGGCGCCTTTACAACTTTTTGGAAATTGTCGCGACTTTTTCGTTACCAATACGATTTGCGCGAAAAAACGTGAGTTTTTCGTAGCCATTACGATTCGCTCGTATCTTGTTGCGACTTCGTATTGAGCGCTCGTAAGCGGCGGGTGAAACTTTCAGACTTAGCATGATTTTGGAAGCCTCCCATAGGACTCAATGGCACTCTGCAGCTCCAACCTGGCCCAAGAAAAGTCACCATACTGAAGCTTGAATGAATCCGAACGCTACGAAAAAATCGCAACATTTTGCGCAACTTTCGGAATGGCTATGAAAAAGGCGCAACTTTTCGCGCAAGTTTTAACGCTACGAAAAAATCGCCAGATTTTGCGCAACATTCGGAATGGCTACGAAAAAGTCACGTCAATTTTCCGAAAAATCGCAAAATACCGATCATTATGAAAAAAACGCAATCGGACGCATTCGGCCCGTTCGTGGGTTAGTAAATGTGCCCCTTAGTGAAGTAAACAAGTGATCCAGGCACACTACCCTGGTGCAATCAGAATCCCTAAGGAACATATGTGCTAACAGAATGTTAAATGTTGTGTAGAGCTCTTCCAGCTAATTAAAATGAGGGGTCTGTAATTTCTAGGGGATGCTTCAGTCAAATTATAGCAGGTTTAAAGATGTGCCTTGTACAGTTGCCCCAATGGCTCATTTATTAAAACAGCCCTGCTGCTTATAGCAACTTATACCTCTCCTTGGCCCTTTATTATAATTATATAGCAACAGTATAGGCTATTTTAAAGTCTGTTGTTACATTCTCCTCAAACCTGTACCACATTGATTTAATTGGATCAAACTTCTAAATGAGTACAATTATGCCCATCTAGTAATGATCTAAGAGCAATGGTCGGTGACATTTACTTATTTCCATTACAGTGACATCTATTAGGAAATTGATTTCAGCATCCTGTTATGGATTAGAGAAACTGATTGCTGTCTGACTGCAGTACCTACTAAAAGATTGTTGTGGGTGAGAAATGGACTGACATTCCAACAGCAGTGGCAAGATAAGAAAGACATAAACACAAAGGCTGATTTATAGGCTAAGTACAGAACTCCCAGAATAAGCATGTGACTAGGTCCATTGCATTAGTCCCATACAGTGCCCTGTTGCTCTGTTGGAAAATCTAACAGCTGCTGCAACACCAAGAATACAACTATTTTTTGGAAACGGTAACATAGGGGCGATAAGTATATACAATAAAACCATTCTTTCCAAATTTCTTTTTTAAAACTAAAATGTAAAAAGTGCATTTGTTATTCTATACAGGGCTTAATATTGTGTAGTTTCATGTTACATATGAGGACCTATTTATATATAATTTTTTAAAATTAAAAGTACTATGTGTTTAGTTTAAGGGCATTGTATTAGCATTTTGTCATACCTTTTTCACTAGTATAATTAATATTAAACCCCAAATTTGTGTTCCACAGGGCAACTTGTCATTAAAGGGAACAGTGTGCTTCCTGCTATGGCACGTGTCTGCCAGGGCCAGAAGTAGGGGTAGGCAGGAGAGGCAGGTGCCTAGGGTGTAATGGTGGGTGAGGCATAAGGCTCTGTCACCTACCCCTACTCTGGGCTCTTGCCCGCTCGTTGTTTGCCCCCACCGATTGTTTGTTCGCTGGCAAGCCCCTGGAACCACCCCTGTCATTCTCACTTTTGTGAATGTAGGCACCCACTGTGCTTGTGGAAATAAATGAGCCCTATAGTATCTAATTTTGATCTTAAAAGAAGATTTGGAACCATAACACATAATTTAAATGTTTGTTGTATTGGCTAATTATACTATTCCCTTACCAATCTAGTTGCTTCAAAGTGGTGAGCAGCTGCAACTCCCTCCCATGTAATCAGTCTAATTTAATCTTTATTGATCATTTATCTTTCCTACTCTGAATAATTTTTTTACCCACGAATACTTCTGTAAAGAATTGATCAGTATGTGTATGGTTTGCTTATCACTTTCAGATTGAGCTAAAAATTTCTGACTTCTCCTCTAACATTAAGCAGGAATGTTGTGACTGGAAGGAAAGGGCCATTCACCCTTGTAAGAACTACACTCCTACTTTGCAAGTTGAATAATTGGTTAAATTAAATGATTTTTCAACCCATTTAAAGATTAACTTTTAAATATTTGAACTGATTCCAATTCCATGTTTGAAGCATAACTCACATCTGAACAGACATCCATTGCAAAGGTTCACAGTAGGAAGATATGGGAATCAAGCTCTTTTTCTGTCCTACAGCTGCCTTGCAATGTGCTACAATACTGTTTCATATATAGTTTGCTACTGCCGCTCTTCATAAATTAGAAATGATGCCCCGAAGAAATGCTGAATTGCAAATAGGAACAAAAAAGAAACTTTGTTCTTCTTGCAAACAAGTTAGCAACCGCCAGTGTTCTCTTTGCTAGTGTATTACCCCCTGATGCCATGTATTGGTCAATTTAAAACTATAATGGATGTGGTTAACCTTTTCTATAATACTCTGTTCATTTACCTATGCTTATCTTGTGCCGGCACTTTAACCATTTGTGACAGACCCAGCTTCCATACTAATTGATTTTCTATTTCTGCTCTGTCAGTCCCGTCATTGATTAGCTTTACCCTTAAGCATTCAATACAAATCCTGGCTTTAATTTGCAGACATGAGTAATTTATCACTCTCAGTCCTTGTATGCCAACATTTTCTCAAACTGTCAAAAATAAGGGTGCAGCATATAATAAAGAACAAACAATGACAAAGTTTAGCGAGAAATATGTTATGCACGCATGCTGCATTAACAATTACAAGGGAAACAGTTAACGCTATATTAAAGATGCCAGCAACATAAATATAAGCTACATACCAGTTCCTTTTTCTTCATGCATTCCATAAGAATTATAAAAAGGTGCTGTGCTTGCGTTCTTGTATAGGTAAAAGTCTTCTGAATGGTAACTAGTAACTGGTCCCTTAAGGATTCATTGATAAGGCTGAAATAGATTTATACAGAATGTGATGAGCAGCTGAAATGAACGAATAGATATTAGAGACCATAATGTTTCTTTCACTGATTATTTTGAGAGTTGCCATCAAAGGCTTTGCAAGCTATCTGTGAGTCTGATCTGAGTCACTCACATTATACTTGGATTGGACTCCCTTGACTTGCCACATAATAACGGTATATGATACTTACACAGCCAGACCAAAGTTGTGGGATTAAAAGCAGCTCTGACTCACTCAGGCTGGAGTCATATGTAGCAGTTTATGATTCTGTATTAGTGGTGTAAGGCCAAAGTTGTATAAGACTAACTAGTATATTTAGTGCACCTAATAATGATAATTGCAGTTGTCCTCAACTTCATAAAACATCACAGAATGTAAGCCAAATGCTTATTCCTCACATTTAAGTTGACTACTTCTTGTTACTTCTTAACTGTGAAATGTAATCAACATAACATTTCTCTATTATATCTATTTCAAAGAGAAGTGACTTATGATGGTGAAAGCAATTTTCACTGCTGCTGTTGTCCTTGAGACAGTGGTTGCCAAACACTAGGCCTATGGGCCTTGCAACTTAAAGAAAACACAGGTACAGGTATGGGACTTGTTATTCAGAATGCTCAGGATCTGGGGTTTTCTAGATAAGGGATCTTTCTGTAATTTGTATCTCTATACCTTAAGTCTAGTAAAAATTAATCTAAATATTAGTATAACCCAATAGGACTGTCTTGCTTCCAATAAGGTTTAATTATATCTTAGTCAGGATCAGGTACAAGGTACTGTTTTATTATTACAGAGAAAAAGAAAAATGTGAATTATTTGATTAAAATGGAGTCTATGATACTGGATACTGGATACTGGGTTTCTGGATAGCAGATCCCATAACTGTACTAGAGGTTATCTTAGTGGATCTAGTACTAGACGACATACTCTTCTTGCCTATGTGCATGGTTTTTATCTTCAGTATGATTAACTATGGGAAATTAAAATCATCATTGAAGCTTGGTTTGGAAATCAAAAGCACACGGTTAATGAATTTTACTTGTAGGTTGATAGCCTGCACTGGCACAAACCTTGGTTGGCACTCTGTGCCATTGATGTAGATCACAGGCTGTGAAAATGTGTATGGCCTATATTTCTACCCTAGATATATTGGAATCTATAGAAGGAATATTTACCACTAATCTAACTTTCATGATCTCACAAGGTCCCAGTGGCGTAGCGAGGGGGGTGCCGAGGGGGCCATGGCCCCGGGCGGCGTATCAGAAGGGGCGGCGGCGGCTCCTTCTCTCTTACAGGCAACAGGCGCTTTTATAAGGTTGCGCCCGTGCGTATGACGTCACACATCAGCGACGAGGCACAACCTTATAGAAGCGCCTGTTGCCTGTAAGAGAGAAGGAGCCGTCGCTGATGGTCTGTTGGGGGTATGTACTATGGGGGAAATTGGGGGCACTGTGTGGGGGCTACTGTCTATGGGGAAATTGGGGCACTTTCCATGGGGGGGGCCAGGTCTTTGTGGGGTATTGTGTATGGGGGCACTTCCTATTGGGGGCACTGTGTATGGGGCAATTGGGGCTCTGTGTATGAGGGCACTTTCTATTGGGGGGCAAGGTCTTTGGGGGGTATTGTCTATGGGGACACTGTGTATGGGGAAATTGGGGCACTGTGTATGGGGGCACTTCCTATTGGGGGCACTTTGTATGGGGCAATTGGGGGCACTGTGTATGGGGGCACTTTCTATTGGGGGAACTGTGTATGGGGCAATTGGGGCACTGTGTATGGGGGCACTTTCTGTGGGGGGGCAAGGTCTTTGGGGGGTACTGTCTATGGGGGAACTGTGTATGGGGAAATTGGGGCACTGTGTATGGGGGCACTTCCTATTGGGGGCACTTCCTATTGGGGGCACTTCCTATTGGGGGCACTGTCTAAGGGCAATTGGGGGCACTGTGTGGAGGGGGCTGTCTATGGGGACACTGTGTATGGGGCAATTGGAGGCACTGTCTATGGGGAAATTGGGGCACTTTCTATGGGCAATTGGAGGCAATGTGTGTGGGGGGCACTGTGTATGGGGCAATTGGGGGCACTGTGTATGGGGGTACTGTCTATGGGGCAGTTGTATGGGGGGACCGTGGCCAGAATAGCGTTAGGGGGGCCTGGCCAGCATAGTGTTAGGGGGCACTGTGGTAGGGTGACCCTAATACTTTTTATGTCTGTGTGTCCTGTACTGATGGGAGGGGCCCCGTGATTTCTGATGGCGGCCCTGCCACCAAGGGCAGCCACGGACGCACAGCTGAATCCACTTTTGACAATTATGACATGCGCACCGCATTTCAAATTCAATTAAAAAAAAAAAAAAATTTAATGCTGCTTTTTTTATTTTGTCTATTTTTTTTAAGAATAACTAAATAGAGGGGCGGCAAATTTCCGGTCGGCCCCAGGCGACGAAAGCCCACGCTACGCCACTGCAAGGTCCTTTCATCTGTATCGTGGGTGGCCTCACTCCTAGGATTAAATGCTTGCAGATACATAAACAAGTATGACTATGTTCACAGTACATTATGCTCATGATTTATTTTATAGATAAAGGGATTAGTAAGCAACTTACTTACTAATATAACACACTGAGTTTGCTTAAGTGCAGTTGCCCATAGCAACCAACAAAATGTTTGCTTTTAAACAGGTGACCAGTAAATGTATCCTGCTAATTGGTTGGTATATTTGTGATTAGAATAATAGCAAACTTTGCACCTTTTATTACATCTCTCCTTTAATTTTGAATGTACAGTAAATTTATTTTTACATTTATTTAGATATTTAGATTTTATTAATATATTGCTCGATATCTATTCTATTACTGTATTGTTTAAACATACAGCATTGTGTAAACAAGTAGCAATATATAAATAATATATATATATACATACAACCAACGTTTCGGTCCCCCTTGAAAAAGGTCCCAAAAGGAACCGAAACGTCTGTTGTACATGCAATTGTAATACACAAGATATTTTTTGGAACCACTAAGACCCTTGGTGCTGGCTGTTTTATTTTGGTTTATCTATATATGTGTATATACACATACAAAGATACACACAACATTGATGCATTATAACCACAACTTTATGAATATAAGTTTGTGAATTGCTTATATATTTACATTTGAACACAGATACATATAAAACTTACCCTCCTTCTTCTGAGTATTTATGACCAAAGGCAAGAATATCAGATGCTCTCCCACTGCCATCACAGACCACAACAGGAACAGGTGGGTTGTCTCGCAGGTATTCCAACACAATTGATATCACATTAGGTCCCCCTTCAACAATGAGTGCCACGACAGGAACTCCTTGTCCAATTCCTATAGCAGCAAAGAAAAACATTTACACCTCAAAATGATAAAGCAAAATGAATAAACGTATAGCAAGTTCCCTGGTTTTCATAAAGTGCAACTTACTTCCATTTATTTGGAGTTACTTAAGGGGTGTCCAGTCTTTGGCCACAGGCTGGGTGTCTATGTACCATACAAAAGTCTAAAAATCATATTCATAAAATACCTCAGAGCGGCAAAATACAGGTATGAGATCCATTATCCAGAATGCTTGAGAGCTGGTGTTTTCTGGGTAAGGGTATTTTTTTGTACTATGGATCAGCATACATTAAGATTACTTAGAATAATTTACTTAAAATGGACTCTAAGGGAAATGATCTTCCTGCAATTCAGAGCTTTCTCTGTATCATACCGAGATCCTTTACCTGCACTATATACAGTATCTGTAAATAGAAGACGTTAGTTCATATGCAAGTGTTACTTCCTTCAGCATCTTTCCTCTAGAGCTAATACTAGCCATTTAATAGACCTATGTTTTATGGTGGGTAAAATTTTGCACCAGTGCTCCAACCTGTAGATACACATACTGTATGTATGGATTCAGTCTACACCAGACATATAAACACTAAATGATGAATACTAGAATACTGTGGTCTGGGGACCATTGAAATGTAGGTGTTTGCTCTGCCAGTGTATATTTCACCGGTGACACGTTTCCTGAGGTGTTGCTAGCTTGCAACAGCAAACTTTATTGAAACACACATGACAAGGGGACTCCTCAATTGCCCTTCGCTTTCAACCATCCCTCTGAACCCCACTGTTACATACCTTAATAAAACACCAGGAGCAAATATATAGGACCTTGCCAGCCTCACCCCAAGGCAATATTCAAAGCCAGAATTCCATAAGAGATCACTACTATGCTCTGCTGTTCCTTACTGAAGACTTGAGATCCGCACTATGTCATTATATCCACCACTGAGTATTAGGCTGCCTCTACCTACAGAGACGATGGCTCCAAACTCTGCTACCAGCAGGAGCTGCATTACCAACCATTAGAGAAATTCAGCAGCCCTGCTCTCGTCCTGGATCTGCAGTGTCTCGATGATAGGAAATCCAAGCAGATTGTCTCCTAGCACAAGCAGTAGTATCGTCTGTATCAATCAACCCACCGTACAGTTAAAATTCTAAAATTTCCTGTGCAGTACTCTGGCAAGGTCCTACCACTGCTGTGACAGATACAATTAAAATACATTACCATATAGCCACTGTTTTGATCCAAAGGAAGGCAAAATCCCCAGCCTGAAGCCTGTGCCAATTATGCCTCAAGAGGGAAAAAATTCCTTCCTGACCCCCCCTGGCGATCGGAAAATTCCCTGGATCAAGGATTTGACTTTCTTAACTTAAAGTAGCCATCTAAGTCTTTGGTAGGCATTTTTTTGTTGGCAGAGATACACCAGCAGAGTAAATGCATTGTTGTCAGAAGCAGAATCAGGAATGATTTACTATCATTAATGGTAAATAGCATAATATATAGTAGTCTATGGAATAATGGTCATATAGGGATTCTTGACTGAAAAAAAAACAGTGTTGTTGGGTTTTATTCTGCACAATTTCATTTTATAGGTCTATATTTGAACATTTGTGAAAAAGGCCTGGCCTGGCGAAAAAAATTAGCTCATCACTACTTACAATATACTGTAGAATGCTGGGAGTTGTAGTCCATGAACATTTGGCAGCAATGCTAGAGAAGTATTATGTCTCTATTAATATGCCACTATATCTTTTTTGCATTTTGCAAATTTTTTGCTGTTTTGTGATTTTTTCCGCGTTTGCACAAATTTTCGGTGAAGTGAAACAAGTTCTCTCATCACTACCATTATTTAGCTAGGGTTTCAGAATTAAACAGGAAAATTAGATGGTTCTGTGGGCTAGTCTTACCAAACCTAGCATTGTATTATGGTGGCTGGCCGTACTTTTCCTTCTCACTTAATTCCAATAAAAACATTTGAACATTAAATTAATAATAAGAATAAGAGGCCTATTTAGATCCACAAAGCTTAGTTACCATTTAGGTACTGTTTTGTTATTATAGAGACAATGGAAATATTCCAGTTAGTAATAGAAGGCATGCAAGTTATTACTCATCATTTTTTGTTATTTATAAAAGCATATTATGGGTACTTCTGCACATATGGTGAAGGTGACAGTATATGATCATCTTACACTAGTCCATTGCCCAGAAAGCTGCACCGCTGAGCTAATTAAATCAGTTGACTCATATTTATCAGCAGACTCATTTCCCTCAGGTGATTTAGCATTTTTATTGGCAAAGCGGGGGTCACAGTGACACTGTAGACATCGGTCAGACTTGTAAGCAAGTGATCTTATGTTGTTTTGCTGGACAAGAATGTACTGATGAGCAATTTATAAGCAGATAGTCAAATAACTAAATACAGAACAAGTCTTTCAGCAACATCTCATGATAAAAATGCAGATAAAAATGCAATGAATACTGTGCATGAATTCTTTGATCTGATTTGCCATATGTTAATTTGTTTTTTCCCCACCGCTGAACATATACTTCTGATAATATTTACAGAATGTGGAGACAAAAGCATTATGTACTGTCGGATTTAGTGATGAGAGAATCTGTCCCATTTTGCTTCGTCAAAAAAATTGCGAAACTGCTGAAAAACAGTGAAAAATGCAACTTTTTTTTTGACAACTTTTTTGACTTGACCGCAACTTTTTAATGCAACCATGAGTTTTTTTTTCTCACTTGGCAAATTTTTTGTTGTAGCGGCACCACAGCAGATCCGCAAAAAAATTCCAAAAGGCCAAAATGCCAAAATGTGGAATTTCACAGGGAATCCAAGCCTGGCGATAACTTTTGTTCATCAGATTATATTTATTTTACTGTCATATTATCTTTCATATATTTAAACAACTCATATATATATGCAGTGGTATATATATATATTTGTTTTTAATAGAAACAGAACAGCTAATGGCTTGCTCACAAAGAACAGACATATTACAGTGGCAGTTAAAGATGAGATCTCTTAACTCACACAGGGCCTCATTTATAACCATTTTCAAATTTGCCTCATAGTATTGTAACACTATTTTGACTTAGATTAGGCAAACCCAGGCTAGTAGCGTAGAGTAGAGCATGTGTTACTTGCGACCCTTATTTCTTAGGCATGGGCCTCCGCTATATGGGAGAAGCTGAATAGGAGCTGAGGGTGTAGCTGAACTACAACTTGCTGAGGTTGTGTGGTGCGGATGGTATAAATGGACGCCAGAGAGGTTCTTATGGTGAAACTATGATACAGGTTTATTGTCCAAGACAAGCAGTTGTGGTAATCATATACTCACAAGACAAGCAGTAAGATGGAACAATTGAGGAAATGCTCTTATGCAGAAGAGAGGATATGCACCTTTTTATCCCACCTCTTGGTAGAGTCTGGGCTGGGATACACACCATTCAACCAGTACTCCTTGGGAGGTAGTCCAGATAATAGGGACTCCTTCAGGTTGATAACCTCTAGTGGATGAGTCCTCCGGGGGAGTAGGATCAGGGGTTACCCTGCCTGTCTACTCCATGGCCCTGCACTGAGGCAACATTGCCGGAAAGGAGACTACTCCTTTGATGGGGCTAATGGCTGCCCTTTCTAGCTAGAGCTGACTATGCTCACTTCTCCTAGAGAGTGCTATTAAATAAATCTGCTGTGCTTGCTTATCCTTGTTCACAGGGCCCTGTCCCCGACTTTCACTAGAGGTATAGTATCCTCTAGGGTACAATGGCTTCTGGGGCCTACAGTCTGCTCCCAGGCTCAGATGCAGCTCTGCTTGGGAAACAGCGTGCAGCCAAAAGAGGAAGCCACTCCTCCTTGCTAGACACAATATCAGTTTCCAAGGGGAGTGGCCAACCTGTACTAACCTATAGGGAATAGAGTTAGAACTGTAACTCAAGTACAGGGGCTCTTACCCAATAACAATAATGTGTGAAGAGGTAGGGGATAAAGCCGTAGGGAGCTTAACCCTATGGGTCCCTATAGTATTAAGCAGTACAGATACAGCTTTTGGGAAAATCAGACCAGTGTTACTCAATGAGCCCACCCACTGCCTCGTTACACAAATGTAACTACCATAAAGATAAAAATGTGCATTATGGTTGACGTATTAATTGTATCCTTAGGAGATATTCTATTTTGTTTGATTCATAGCCATCATGAGTAGTTGTCACCTCAATTACAGTTCCATAACAAATCTGATTAATTAGTTATGGTTTAATCTAATTTTTTTTATCTTTCTAGATATCAAATCCACTAACCTAAGTATTGCTCATAGTCTGCTACTGGATTTGAAACCTCAGACCATTCTATTTTTTGGTGGGGGCTGATATATTACATCTCCATAGCCTATGGACAATGATTAATAACTATTGAACCAATCAAATTGGACAATGATTAATAACTATTGAACCAATCAAATTGGGTCGGTCTATTGATCAAATTCATAAGCTAATTTAAACGATTCACCAGCGACAACTCTTGCAGGTTTCCCTTCAGTATTTGATACATTTCCTCCATAGTGGCTTACTAGTGGACTTGTCTTAATGGCGGTTCGGTCATCTGTTTTGACTCGCATATTAAACCAATGAGTGTACATCACAGTTGAGAAGTAGCGGATTTTATTCACAGTTGCTTTTATTTCACGATATCTTTCCCTCAGAATTTAATTGCAAAATTACCTTAGCTACTTAGCTACTTTTCATCAGTGCCAAGTCAAATTGTCAAAATATACATAAAATATATAAATAATATATTTATAATCATACATAAATGTGCACACATTAATAATATATGATTAGTGATAATATATGACAGCATAACAATATTAATATAAATGCACATGGGTCTAAGAGATATATTTATCAAAGAGCTCACCACAGTCCTCTAAAGTGAAATTCTGCCACTCTCCATTCATCTCTATGTATCAATAAGTAAAAGTTCATCTTTAAAAATGCCATAGAAATGAATTTCACTTGGACTGCGGCGAGCTCTAAATTCACTCTTTGATAAATATACCCCAAAGTCTTAAATTGAGCTTATCCTGTTTGTTACGTTCCTGTCTGAAAAGCAGTGAACATAAAGTGGATGCTGAATAAACTGTTAATATGAACAGTACAGAAGAAAGTTTGGTGTTGCATGACCCTGATCAGATGCACAGGTTGATGAAGCGATGGCAGAGAAAGATGTTGGTGATGACAACTGAACGTCCCTTTGCCTTCCCAGCCCCCTTCATATATTCTCAGGCATAGGATGACAAAGGGAAGCCCACAGGTCACATGAAGAGGATCTGAACCCCCAGTAGCTACTATAAAATAAAATTTAATTCCTAAAAGAGGTTAAGCAAATTAAATGAAGACAGCGTAAATGTTAGATGAATACAATCTGCAAAGAATATATGGGTTTTTTGCCCTTTACCGTGCAGTAGGTCTAACTAAGCATGGAACATGGATCATGTTTACAGCTTATTACAGCCCATTAGAGCGAAATTCTGTTTCTTTCTGTGGGATTTTAAAGACCTTTTTATCAATGGGTAAAAATGAAAATTCATTCTTTGATCCCACAGAAAGGATAGAGAGCAGTGAAGTTTGACTCTGGCAGACTGTGGCACAAACTAATTTCACTCTTTGCCAGTGATATAAAAGGAAGTATTATTAGCATGTATTTATAAAATGGCTATTTATTCTGCAGCACTGTTCAATAGTAAATTACTTCCCTGTTGTCCATATAATGATAGCCAACAGCCATAATATTAATGTCAAATACTAATTACCATTATAAGTGGATTATAATTAAGGCTTTGAGTGGCTAGCTTCTATAAAACACAAGTAGTTTTAGTTATAATTCACTTCCAGCAGAAGCCTTTTAAGACTGATAAGTGTCTGATCTTAATATCTCTGCAATTATTTTTTTGACAATAAATACATTTGTATGGTGTGCATGTAGGGATCTTTTAAAGAAGGGTAATTCTGTGTTGTTTTTTTTAAATCATACATCATGGTGTCCATGTCTCTTTCTCTCTTTGAAAGTCTGCTGTTGGTCAAACTTGTTTCTTTCATTCTGACAAGGTATAGTTGAGGAAAACTTTATGGGGCAATTCACAAAAATGTTGGTTAAAAAAAATGTTGTTTGTGCATCAACTTATTCACAGACAAAAAGGGTGTGGCTATTGTGAACAAACTTTTTGAGAATAAGATGATACCCACACAACATTTTTATGGCAAAATATCTCCACCATAACAGAAATGTGTGGAAAAAAATGTTAATTTGGCTTAAGTCTGTATAAAGAAAATTATTTGGTGCAGAAACTCACATTTTCATAGTGCAAAACCGTCTGTGAATTTGTTGTGCTTATGACATTGCTGCCAATAATTAATGAACTGGATAGGAATAAGGATCAATTTTCTTTACAAAGAACTAGGAAATGAGAGATAGGTACAGGGGTAGATTAACTGATAGTAGTATCCTGGGTGTTTCCCGCCCCCTCCCCAGTCCCACCTCTGACCTATCCTGCTCCTCAGACATCTGGATATGATGTTTAACTGGGACAGGAGATTTATGACTCTGGGTTGTGCAATATTTGTATTTGAAACAAAAGGTAAGACTGGGTAAAACTACAAATGTATGTGTGAGAATTTAATATAGCTGCCTCAAGGGGAAGTCTTAGTATTTGACTGTTCCAGGAGTTTTTGTCTCTGGAATTGTTTTCATTGTACAGTATACCAACCCTTATGGCTGATGGCAGCCCCTTCTGCCTTCTATTCTCTTCCAATCTGAAAATTGTCTAGTGAGTATTGGGTTGAAAAGTACCAGTACTGGAGCTTTTTGGTATTTTTTGCCTGTCACGTGTGCCATCAGCTTAAAGCTTATGGAGTTATTAGTGCAATCTATTGCTTACTAAAAGAACTCTTTAGAACATAGTACAACTATAACCATCATTCTATTCTGGTATATTTTATATTATTTTAGCAAACTTCTTATAACAACCCTGACCTAGTGGCAAGCTATCTCTTGGTATTATATTTAAATGCTGGCAAGTGGCAACTAGGGCTTTTTGCACTGGAAGTGCTTTTTCTTGTTTGATATAAAGTAAGCACATTACTTTGCACTCAGGTGTGTAACAGTAAATACCAAGCATTCTATTTTTAAAGAACATTTGTATACTGACCAATTCCATCTACCTGCTAGGAAGTCTACTTACCTATATGTGGGAAATACATTTAATTAGCCTTCCCAAACAAAGTTACCATACCCCTTGATCACTATAGTGCTTATTCCCACAATTTTAAGAACTAATCAAACATATTGTGGTTTTGTTGTCTACTACAATTTTGAAATGAAAGTATAGCAATGCCTTGTTCTAGTCGCTTGCATACTGTTTCAAGCAGCCCTGTACAGCCTTTTTGCAATCTTCCACACACTTTTAAGGGGAAAGAGTCTTACCTTAAAATAATGCCATATTTACTTTTGTCAGTCTATCTGAATCAAATTGATTGAACAAAGCTAATTGCCAATTGCTTACTGGACTGAGGCAGACCTTTGACAACATTGCTGCATATAACTGAAAATGTTCTTCGTCATACATTATTCATATATTCTGTTTTAACAGAAAGGGTATAATATGCAATTAAATCACAATGAGAAGAGTTATAATAAAAGATTTTGCAGTCAGTGAGAAGACACTAGTTACTGAGAAACAACTAGGAATTATTAGACTTTAGTCTTATTAAAGAGAGAAATACTAAGATTCTTTTATTGTCATGTCCAATCATATTTTAATGCCAACAGTCAGGTCAATAAATGGATTGTAATTTGAAGGTCAGACCTTTTGGTGTTTATGTATTCCAATGAGTTTCTATTTTTTATAGAATTATACATTATATATTATAATATTTAATAATAGGATAACAGTTTATTAAACATTAATACTCCCCACCAATTCACATACTCATAATTTTGATTGACGTGTTTTATAATGTTTCCGTTTCTCAGTCTACACAAAGCTCAACCTAATCTGGACAGCATGGAAAACTGAGAAGTGTATTTGTGCACTTACAGTAGTAGAGAAAAATCATGTTCCAAAGGTTTATCATACTAAAACTCATTACAGTTATTGGATCTATTATGTAGAAAGCCAGGGGCTTGATAA
The DNA here is from genome assembly GCF_000004195.4 of Xenopus tropicalis. Lineage (NCBI taxonomy): Eukaryota > Metazoa > Chordata > Amphibia > Anura > Pipidae > Xenopus > Xenopus tropicalis. Next base: position 130,018,086 of record NC_030677.2, read on the forward strand.
GGGTCTTTATGTAAGGTGGAGCACCAGGCCTCAAGTCTACTAAAAAAACAGTTAAACATAAAAATGTATTGTCAACAACCATCCACATGGATTTAAGCAAATGTAGTTAACATCAAGTTATTGTCTTGTTAATGCACACAAAAAGCAACCAGATTAAAACACTCACCTGCTCTTCTCCCCCCCAAACAAACATTCAAATGTAAGTAGGACTTTATTCCAATCCCCACTGAACATATTTCTTAATTGGCAATATTCTGATATCTAACAGTATAGCATTTCCCATGTACTATTCCCCAGTGACACATTCTATACATAATTAACAATACACTTGAAAATTCCTATTTTGAAGGATTAATTAGCACAGGCAATAACACAGCAGTATAAATAACAGTATTTAGAGAAATTATGAGGATTATGGCCCTCATATTACATTATGAGGACACCATACACTGGCTGCTAGAGGGCTATTCATTGAACTAGCCTCCAAGAGAATACAACAGGCAAATAAGCAGATCTTAGCATTGCAAAGTAAAGCTTCTTCTCTGTAAACTTAGCCAAGATCTTCTTGAAATTTAAGTTTGATCCAAGTTGCCAGGCCAAAAACATTATACTGTAGGCAATAGGCCTAGAGTGATGTTGGCCCTAAAGCTTAACAAACCATCCTTCATGTCTGACCTCAGACAAAGGGGCACATTTACTAATCCACGAACGTCCGAAAAGCGCCCGGATGCGTTTTTTTCGTAATGATCGGTATTTTGCGACTTTTTCGCGAATTGTCGAAAATTTTTCGAGCGCTCAATACGAAAAAGTCGCGACAATTCGCAAAAGTCGTAATGGCTATGAAAAAGTTGCGACAATTCACGAAAGTAATAATGGCTATGAAAAAGTCGCGACAATTCACGAAATTTGTAATGGCTATGAAAAAGTCGCAACAATTCACGCAAGTCGTAGCGGTTATGAAAAAGTCGCGGCAATTTACGAAAAAGGTGTAACGGCGATGAAAAAATCGCAAAAAATACGAAAAAGTCTCATTCGGATTCGTGGATTAGTAAATCAGCCCCAAAGTGTGGTGAATCCTGCTGTTTATCTATCACATACATAAAAGTAAGACCCCAGTTAGACTTTTATTCTATTTTCAACCCAACTTAACTATGTAATCACCAATAGCAACCAATCAGCAGGTAGCATTTACAGGTCGCTTGTTTAAAACAGTTTATTGGTTGCTATAGGTTACTGTAACTGGGCAAACAATGGGCCTTTTATTACATATGGGATTATGTTTATCATGTATTTTGCCTATTTTCAGAACTGCAGAGATGCTGTAGAAATTGCAATATTATATGCCTGTCTCATGCGGATCCTTTGAAAACTCTATATATTGTTCAGAGATCTGTACACATCTGAATAAGATAAAATATCATAATCATTTAATGTTTTCACTCTCCATTTGTTGATTATTTTCTTCTGCAATATTTATACTAATCATATAGTCTGCTTTGTGTGAAAATTCAAATATTGATCATTATAGAATTCTTCATGGCCCTTTCAATGCCAAATCAAATTCATTTGAATTTATTTTGTAATACAGATGTGACAGCTTGAAATACATGTAAGGAAGGAAATCATTACTGACCAGGCTTTCTACCCTCTGTACTGCTTGAGTATATCATAACGCTTTCATAGTGGTAATAACTGTTCATTAAATATAAAGAGAATTAAAATTTGACTGAAATTTGCTCAGTTTTGATTTTAACAACTGACATATAGCACATATATGAATTCAACTGCATCTTTTACATTTTTAAAGCAGTATATTTTTAAGATGGACTTTGTATGTCCCCTACACTTATCCTTAATCTGGTAAATACAGTTTATTTTGCAAAATATGATGCCAATTGTTGCAACTAAAGGAGAGACAGGCTTATTTGTCACTAATTAACTGCTGTTACTGAATAAATTAAAGAGTTAATTTAGTTCTTCTCTGCCTTCTATTATGCTCCTATATAATGAATGACTCTTTTTTTGCCAGAGAGAATAGGCAGTATAAGAAAACAGTTGCTTATTATAGGTAGAACATATTTTTAAAGCAAAACATGTTTATTGAATTTATGTCAGCGATGCACAGCCTTTATTTCCTTTTAACTCACATTTCATTGTATAAGTCTGTTAAAGCAATTACATGTCAGAATTCTTTAATCAATAAACCGCCTCATTTTTATGGCCAATTTAATAGATGGATAAACTGTGTTATTACCCTTAAAGTAGCTGTGCTTTTTTTTTTTTTCCAATACTGATTTGGAATTTGGCTTATTTAGATAGGTATGTAGGAGATGCAAATTGCAAGAAGTAATCAGATAAAACTGGCAAATGGAAATTCTATAGTTCCTGTGTCATCATTATGTTAAAAAAATGTATATACTGTGTATATATATTATATTTGTTTATCTTTGGCAACACTTTTTTCTTAGTATTTTATGGTATGTTTTTCACTCTGTGGTTCTGTAAAGTGTCACGACTGCCAATTGACTATTGTTTAGGAGTTAATAAATCCCAACTGATAATTGTAAAAATTTGACATGGCCAGCATTTATAATTAGGCATGTCACACGCTATATTGACCACAATTTCCACTGAGATAAATTCGGTACTTAAGATATAACTCATGTAAATCCTGTTATGGATGGAAGGTGGAATGTTATAAAGTATCACAGTATTATCAGTTATTACTTTATTACAGTATCACAGTATTATCAAGTATCACAATGAAACGTTTGAACATGCCTTATGCTTGTTCAAACATGCAATGCTGCTCATTCACTAATGACATATTGATTATAGTGGTTCAACAGCCACTGAAGAACAACACTTTTGGAAGGACTCAAATAAAAGCAACGCTATAGATTGTTATGAAATGAAGATGTAGCGGTGGTGTCAAATGACAAGCATGACTAGCATAAGAAACCAGAATCCAGATTTCATGCTTGTTTTGGATTCCAGTTCGTTCTTATATGACCTTGTACTCATAAGACTCATAAATCATTTCTCATTGGAGACACAGTAGGGTAGACATCTTTTGATAGTTATTGATTTTCAATGTTTGCAGAAGTAAAATGCAATGTTTCTACATCAGTACAGAAAAAAAAAAACTACGAGCACTTACTTGTATTAATTTTTTGAAGGGAAATGTGTTTTTCCAATTGCCGGCGTAGTTTAACCTCTGCACCGTATTTACCAGTTGTCCCATTGTCAGCAAGAATGAAGTGTGAGTGCATACTGTTGAGTACCGTAAGCTTACTCATTGGATTGGACATTGTTTGATAGGGACGAACAACCTGTGAGGTTAAGAGAGACAAATAAAACCCTTGTGTGCCTTTATTTCTATATCACACGGTATAATGTTTTGAAGATGTTATTGATGTAAGTTCTTGTTTTGATGTAAGAAACTATGTTTCGGTACAATAATAACAACATAATTTTATTTTCTAAGATAAATTGGTAGAGCAAATATCAATGCATGCTCTATTGAATATACCCATAATATAAACTAATGTACTTTGAACTGGCCCATTGAATTTCTAAACTCTGTCCCCTTTCAGCTAATTGGAAAGAGTCTGTTAAGCTTGAGAGAATAATCATGGATACTTGTTATAGCAAGTCTGTGTACCAGAGTCATAACAGCTTCCAGAATCAGTTTCCTGTTTATTACCTTAATTAATAGCCATTATTAGTAGAGCATAACAACAAACTCAATAAACTGTTTAATCCTCCTATCCTCCTTTCTCAATAATATTCTGACTCACTTTTAGCTTAGAGGCAAATCATAAAACTGCTACAAAACTTTGGCAAATACTACTATTGTTTTTAGCCATGCAATCAATTATGTTTTTCTAGGTAGGCTGTTTGCCGAGATTTAAATAAAGCAGTATTGATAGAAAAAAATAGGAATTAAAAAGAACTGAATAAATGCAGCCCACAAATATTGTGGCTACAGCTAAAACCACAATTACCCTACAATTCCAATGTTATATACATAGCCAACGCTGAGCATTCATTGCTAATAATGGACATATTCATATAAACAGCTTGAGCACATGACTGGTCTAAAGGAGAAGAAAAGGCTAGTAAAGAGTTAATCTCAAGCTGCAGGCATACCTTCAGTTCTCTCAATAGTGCCCTTAAGTCTCCCCATATTTCACCTGTTCAGAAGATCAGAAGCCAAACAGGAAAAAAAAACGCTGAGCTGTGTAGAGAAGATTCCCATAATGCAACTCTCATGCACAGACACTACGACCAGATCCTTAGCTAGCACATGCGCACACAGCAGGAGCGTCTGGTTGCCATGGTGATGCAGAAGAGGACACAGCCGACAGGAGGAGAAGCGAGCTGGCAGGTGCGGGGAGCGGGGGCGGGTTTGGTTATGGCAGAAGGGGGTGACACATGCAGGCAAAAATGTGAAGGGAGATCAGGGTGCATTTTCGGAGCGGGGGGGTTGTGAGCCGGCAGGTGCGGAGATCGGGGGGGGGGGGGGGGGGGGGGGTTGTGAGCTGGCAGGTGCGGAGATCGGGGGGGGGACTGGCTTGTGCTTTTCAGCAATACCCCATACAGACATGCTGGACAAGATGGTGGCGCCGTTCACTGAAACAAGTATGTAGTTTCTAGTAAGTGTATCTCTGTAAATCTTTCATTAGGCAAACCAGGAACATAGTGTTTTTACACAGCAATAGTAGTATTATTTAATTTGTGCTTAATAGATTTTGACTTTCCTTGTCCTTTAAGCAGTGCATGCATTCAAATACAGTTTTCTCTTACTCTTTAGGGCAAAACCGCCATTTAAATGTGTTGCTCTGTTAAGAAATACACTGCCATTTAGCATTACTTCACTACATCAGCAATATACTGTTGGCATTCATACAGGTGCTCGAAAAAAACATATAAAGCAAAAATGTGAACTGTGTCGGTGTAGTGTAAACTGCCAAGCTGGAAAAAAGGGTGATAAGTGATCCTGCTGGCAAAAATGTGTAAACATAGAAGTTTTATCTTTACTTTCAAAAATTTGGCACCATTTCTAGAAAGCATAATATTTTTATTTGGAAAGATCTGTAGTTTTTCTTGTAGGTATTTTAGGCACAAATTTGTATTATGAGACTTCACCAAACACACAGGCCAGGTGGTAGACGGATAAAAGATGGTTAAATGATAAAGAAAACATGACTTCTACTTCAAAGGAAATATTTTCACAGGTATAGAGATACCTACAGGTAAATAAACCATAGAAAAATATTTATCTATATAGCACAATGACAATTTCACATACTATGCACAAATATATGCTTAATAAAAGTCTATGGTTTGGTCATCATGCTTCAATGTGTGTTTGGCCTTTTGGCTCAGATTACATTTTTTTTTTAAATATGAAATATAAGGCACTTTAGCTTTCTGGCTTTCAGCCAATTAGCATTCTTTAGCCATTTGGTTTAATAACCAATAAGCAAGGTCAATTAAGGCTATTATTCTGTCTACTGGGGAAGAATCAATCTGGTTTATGCCTTTACCTCCTTACTCTGCTCTGCTTTGCCAATTTAAAATGTGGTCTGACTTTATAATACATGAACTTAAAGGAGTAGTTCACCTTCAAGTTAACATATAATATGTTATCGAATTGCCAATTCTTAGCTCCTTTTGTGATGGGTCTTCATTTTTATTTATTTTTTTAATATTTGCTTTCTTCTGACTCTTTCCAGCTCTCAAATGGGGGTCACTGGCCCCAGCAACCAAAAACTATTGCTCTGTGAGGCTACAATTCTATTGTCATTATTACATTTTATTATTTATCTTCCTATTCAGGCCGTCTCCTATTTATATTCCAGTCTCTTATTCAAACTATTGCCTGGTTGCTACAGTAATTAGATCCTAGCAACCAGATAGCTGCTGAATTTCCAAACTGCAGAGCTGATAAACAAGAAACTAAATAATTAAAAAACAAAACAAAAACACAAATAATAAAAATTACTCTCTACATCATATTAAAAATGAATTTAAAGATGAACAACCCCTTTAATAGGAGTGCATTTAACTGCAACTACAAGAGGTAGTGTCATCCCTATCTAAAAGTTTGAAAATCTAAATACCTATCAAATAAACTTGTAACTGTTGAATAAGAAAATACTGTATTATCTTGAGTTAACATACAAAATCACACAACACATGCAAGGAAATGTAGTAATATATGTACTAATAACAATGCAACAAAATGAGTTTCTACTGGTAGCTGCATTAATTTGTTTTAGTGGTGCATGTTGGTAAATTGGCTACATGTTAATTACAGTTTAGACACACATTTGTAGACATGCCAATAAACATGAACCTGCACATTTTCTTTTACACAATGTATATAGATAAATATTACAGTTCTGTATTTGTTAGTGCCTTGAAATTTGTCTGCATAGTTGCTTGTAGTAGAATGCATACTACAGCTTTTACTTAATGGCAACCACTTGTAATCAACATTGACCTACATCTTTTCCAACCAGGTCTTCTTGATTCTCTACTATTCCCCATGGTGCAATACCGATAGTGCATATCTTCCCTCTTGATTTTGAAGCATGGTCTTTTAGAGAATCTCCAACATGTCGAATAACACCTTTATAAGAAAACATATAGGCAGTTGACGTTTGATCTAGACACCCAATGACTCTCTATACTTTACAAGCATTCTTTGGCAAAATGAACTGCACAGCGCAAATAGAAAGATGTCTATGTTCGTCTGCCACCTTTTGTAATGTGTCATGTTGACTTTCTCAACATCATGTATTTGAAGCCTGATCTGGGAGCAGATATACTGGAACAGGGCTTTAGAGAGAAAAGACAAGATATTTGGTGGCAGTACCAAAGAGCAGGTTTTGGGGTGCATAGTCGAATAATGACAATTACAGATTTAGGGCTTTCCCATAATAAGACCCCATTAGAAAAAAGACATAGTACTTGGTTTAAAAATTGTGTAGAACAATAATTCATATTACGTCATGTATAGTTTTACAACTCGGGGGCCTGCTGGGAAGAATTTAGTAGACTTTATGTTACAGTCAGTTATTATGTGCAGCATGTAACTACACTTTGGATTACAAATGATATGTCAAAAAGATTACCAAATGGCATTCATACATTTTTTTTATTTGAAATAAAATACAAGTAGGAAAAGAAGGGTGATAAAGGGGACCTTGTACAGACCATGTTATAGTGAAAGGGTTTGATATTGTTCTATTACTATTTGTACCTATTGCTCTTAGCTTACCCTTCCACTTTATAACACATGGGTTGTACAGGCATATGTTTTTATTGGTAATCATTATTATATATATATATAATCATTATCTTTTCATTATCAAGTATCAGCATAGCAAGGAAGGAGCCGGGAAAAGGGACCAAATGACCTTAAGAAGGTTGGTACAACAAATGTGCTTGCTACTTAGCTATACTAGATGTCATTTGCAATAAAACACTTTATAATAGTAAAAGGCAGTGCAGTAAAGATTAATGTGCTGTTACTGATCTGCTACAGACAACAATAAAGCTAGCAAAGTACTGTAAAGGAAGGTAAAAGTAGAGAAATAAATGGCCAAATTAAATCTTAATTTGTCATACATCAGATGTATGCATACATTTAGTCATATGAAGCCACACAGAGTCAGCTTTATACATTTTTAAGTTTTGGGGTGGAAACAAATTTGTAACAAAACTCACACAATTCTTTTTTTTTGCAGCCCATTTTTTTAATCAAACAAAAATCACTGTTCCATTCCTTTTCAATAAGGCAGAAAATCTCAACTATTTCAATAAACCAAAATAAATAAATAAATAAATATTTGCTGGAAATCTTCAAATACAATTTCCATTATATTCTATAGAAACATGGCAGCTTTTGCTTGCTGAGTTTTCTTTTTAATGTGAATTGCCACTTTTTATTTTTTTCCTTTATAAATTGTGACTATTCCTGTTTTCAAAAAGTATTCTTGAGCTTATTCCACATTTTTTTTTGAATGTGGAAAAAACAAATCTCTAATATCTATTTCTATTATCGATTAGCCCCATATTGTAAGCAGCACCTGATGTATAATATAATGAGTAATGAGGAGAATGAAAGACTACACATTAACTGAAGCAAACCTTATTTAGATTTTTGCAAGAGCAAGTATGAAAATGAAAGGTAATTGCATCAAAAATGATACTGCTGATAGCTTTACTTAAGGTTGTTCCAGTCAATGTGACTGTCATGGTTTTCCTAAAAATAAAATGTAGACAAAGTTAAAGCGTAAAAATAAATAGTTGTGTACTAAATTTCGAACTTTTTGCTTGATATAATTCTTACAAAAAGCAACCTGAAGTTGAAACAGTAGTTTTGATTCCCATGGCGGAGAATGTACCTTCCGCTCTGCTGCATATCTGCCGTTCAATAGCAGCCAGTTACTGCGCTGCTTTAAATGAGTCACCACATTCATGGCTTCCTTCTGGGCCTAACATTAACAATCTGAGGAGCAATGTGGGAACGGTTGATATCTTTCTGAACTGGAGACATCACAATAATTCCCTTTGTGCACAAAGTGTTATTAACTCAAGGTTGAAGCTCAGTTGTCCTCAAAATCGACATAACATTTGTTACAGGTCAAAATTAAAGAAATGGTCTTTTGTAAGAGTTGGTTTACATTTGGACAAATTTTAAACAGGCAGTAATTGTTTATTGCTTTCCCAGCCCTATATATAAATATTTATATAAACTCAGGAGCTGTTGTACTGCTGAATATTTCTGATGAGGCTTTCACCATAGGCATGAGCAGACTCTGTCTATCTGGTGGTTAAAATAGACAATGCTATTCAATTGAAAAAAAAAAACTGACAAGAAAACTACCACTCATATTTATAACCAGAATTATGCAAACAAATTATCCCAAATTATTTTATTTTAAGGGGCCACAAAGAACGGTTTCTTTTTATAGATACAGAAGGGCCAATATATACATGTAAATAATACATTATGTAAAAATCACTCTTTCTCCCACTCTTTAAAGGAACAGTAACACTAAAAATGAAAGTTTTTTAAATCAATTAAAATATAATGTACTATTGCCCTGCACTGGTAAAAGTTGTGTTTTTGCTACAGTAACGCTAATATAGTTTATATAAATAAGCTGGTGTGTAGCCATGGGGGCAGCCATTCAAGCTGGAAAAATGGAGAAAAGGCACAGGTTACATAGCAGATAACAGTTAACCTCTCTAGAATACAATAGTGTTGTATCTGTTATCTGCTATGTGCCTGTGCCTTTTCTCCTTTGAATGGCTGCCCCCGTTGCTACAGAGCAACTTTGTTTATATAAGTTTCTGGGGAAAACACCCCAGTTGTACCAGTGCAGGGCAGCAGTACATTATATTCTAATTACTTTCATACACTTTCATTTTTTGGTGTTACTGTTCCTTTAATACTTGGGGGTTGGGCACTTATCATGCAAACTTCTATGTCTTTTTTTTCTAGGCTGTTCAACTTTAAAAAGAAGGCCTAACTCAACCAGAAAACATTAATTAAGTGTGTTTATACTGCATGCTAAAAGAATATAAAACTATCATGCAACTATAAGTCCATATAATTACTTACCTGTGTTAACACCTCCAGTAAATATCCATGCCCCAGTCGTCATAGCAGCTTTGATCAGGCCTTTCCCAAAAACCTGCTTCAGTTTTGGCTGGAGCTCAAAATTTTGCAAGCCTCCATGGACTGATATGAGAAGTTTGGGAAGCTCTAACTGCCATTCTTTAGTCATAAGGTGCAGCAGAAGATCAGGTTTCGTGTCAAATGACAACCGTACATACTGTGGAATGACAACAAGATAACAATGTATTTACATATTTATATTTATACATATTTATACCATTGGAATTTCAGCTAAACCACCATATTTGTTTTGGCTTGTATAAGATATTATTCTGTTTTTTTAAGCAAAACTTGTTAGTAGCATTAACCGTGCGGGTTTAGGAAGTGTCTACTATTCTTTTATTTCTTTGAATTATTTCCCCAAAATGAAATTTTATGTAGAGTTGAGTACTGAAAATTTCCTTAACTACAACATCTGTATAGTTAATGACCACTTACCTCAGACATCTGTATATACTTGTATAAGTATACTGAGTTTTGATAAAACTTCACATCATCTCACATGGCATTTTGCACTTTAACATGTGGAATATTTGACTCTGCTAGTGAATGACCACTAATCCAATAATCCACAGTGAGAACTACCATGTAGAACTACTGCCATATTTATATATACCTTGTGTCTATTTTGGTAGACAAATGAGAGAAAAGGTGAGTTTTCATTCAAGTTCTCCATATTGGGAGATGTAATCTTTAAGGGAGAGGATGATAAACCGAGAAGATTTGCTCTGTTTAAAAGGTGGTGCTGTCTGGCCCTGGAAGCTATAGGGTTCTGGATAGAACAAGCAGATCAGGCGATCCATTCCAGTAGTCCAGCTGACCTATTGGAGCTTACTTTCCACAGGAAGGTGTGCAACAGTCTCTCAGAGCAGGGCACAGAGCAGGAAGGATACCTCTCTGTGTTAGGACTCCCAGAGGGTCTGGGGGTGTTTCCTGCCACTGCCAGAAGCAGAGGGAGCCCAGACTTGAGAAAGCTGCCAAGAGACTGAGGATCTAAAGAGTCGAAAGGAAAGCCAGGAGGCTGAGCTAATCCCCCAGAAGTGTTGTGAGTACAGGGGTGACCCCAACATTTGTGTTTTCCCACTGGTAGTCCACAAGGGACCCAGGTTAGTGAGGGAACTAATCTAATGTGTGAAGGTAGCACCCAGAGGGCAGGATTTATTTTTATGATTTGTTTTGTATGCTGCAATGGGCACCCCTGTACAAATAAACTAACCTTAAAGCCAAGAAAGTGTCTCTTCTGGATCCCGCTAGTTTACACTATATACTTAAAATGTTACCCTAGGACTTAATTGTCCATTTCTTAATCTAAGGTGGGGTGAGGGTTGGATGCGAGACAACTGTAAGTACATGGCGACATGAACTAGAATGGAGGAAAATTGTTTACACAAAATATGAAATGTACCTGAAAAAGAAATTCTGTCTGTCAAGGCCAAAATTTCATCTAGATGAGACTGAGAACATTAAAGAGTTATAAGTGAGTTAAAAGTAAGTTATATGTTTAAAAGTAAAATTGGTTTAATTTTACAAAATTTGCAAATGTATAAAACTTTAAAAATATCTTATTCTGACAATTTTTACAAGCTTATTTGCAGACTCTGAGGTGAGGTGCAAGTGCAAGAAACTCCCAGTACCCATTATGCACCCAGATGGGTTACCCCTCTCTCAGTAAGTGGCACAAATACCAGAGGGGCGGTACTATACCCAGACATGGGCGTCTCCTGAAACATTTCTACATTGTGTGTCATTCATATGTGTTTGTGCAAGGTACAAGAACTCTGTGTACTAAGCAAATGCTCTGTGCAGGTATTAAGTACAGTACAAGGACTGCCCTTGCTCTGTCACTGCTGCACTAATCCAGCACCTATTTCTAAAGAACTTTAAAAGTGGCCTCAGCCAAAATATCTGTCATACTTTCATGCCATACCACACAAGGGGACATCCCATTATTTCCACTAGGGAAATTAAGATATCCTTTTAAGCAAAGCAAGAGAAGAAATCATTGGTATTATACTAGCCACTGATCATTTTGTTGTTATTAAAACACTGTTGAAATAATGGGATTTTATTTAATCTACTAACTTAAACTATATTTCCAAAACAGAAACCCTCATCAATACTTACCAGAAGCACAGATTTACTTACCTTCGTGCACTCATGGTTGGGTAACCCATGATGAAAAAAGGTGTGAAATCCTGATCTCATTTTCCCGACTTGCTACAGAACTTACACCAAAGCTTACCAGGTTAAAGGTAAAAAAAGGTTAAAGTAAAAAATGTAATTTTGCAGCCTCACACCTTTTTTCATCACTTGGTTTCCTTACCATGGATGCTCAAAGGTAAGTAAATTTACCCCCAAATATTTTTGAAGCTTTATAAATAGGCATTTTCATCATACAGTATATAGTAATGTACTGAAGTGCAAACAATACTAGTTTGATAAAGTTCTATATAACATTGAGTTAGGAAGGAAGTAACTATAACAGTCCTTGTTGCTCCCTGTGTGCGAATGGGGCCTCACTGCTGATAAACTGATACGTCCAATGTAGAGTTTATCAGCCTTTTATAGATATATTTTTCCATATATGTTAATGTTCATTGTGTATAGTTATCAGGAAAAACTGAGGAAATGTAAAAAAGGAATACAAATTTGCAAATATATTTGTATCTATGTTGCACATTTTGTGGCCACATGAATACAAATTTATGTTGGGGGGAATTATTGGGGTGTAGGACTCGGGGTCTTGTACTCAGGCCCCTGCTTAATATAAACATCTTTTTTATTAATTAAAATTGTAACCAAGAGTATATTACATATATTAATATAAGGTAATGCAGAAAACAATCTTTTAGGCATCAATAATATTCCATACTTTCGCTGTTTATGGTTTGCTGCTGTATGATTCAGCTATAATCAATTTAATGAGCAATGTAACATGCTGAATTTCATATAGTGAGTAGTCAAACAGCCGGCCTGTGAAATAAAACTACCCCTCCCGTTTTTGATTATAAGCAGGATACGTTTTTGCCTTTCATTTGTGTATAAACATTTTATCATATATTTTTCAAGAACAGAATATACTTTTAAAGAATAAATGCTATACATTTTGTAACTGGTCTAATCACCTATAGCAATCAATCAGTAGAAAGACTATACTAGACAGGCCACCTAGACAATAGCACAGAAGCTATGTTGCCCTTATACTTTAGGTTAGATTCTGGCCTTTTTCGGCAGGGTTCGGATTCGGCTGAATCCACGGTCCTGGCTGAACCGAATCCAAATCCTAATTAGCTTAAAATAACATATGCTAATTAGGATTTGGAAGGGTTAAATGTTAGGGGAATTTTTTTTTTTTACCCCTTCCTGATCCTAATTAGCAAATGCTCATTAGGATTCAGATTCAGATTCGGTTCCGTAAGGGGGTTCGGCCAAACCCAAAAAACACACACACATATAAATGCAATCCTGAACATTATATCCCAAATACAAATAGTGAGAAAAAGAGAAATTCCTTTAGAAAACTAGTGAGGACAACAAGTGTAGGACATATGTATAAACTTTAAAAGTACCATGGCTTTATTGGAATGCCCTCCTCCTTGGAATTCAATTGTGCCAAAAGCATCAGTGGGACTGAGCTGTGTATGCTTTCCGATTGACCACTTTTCAGACTGGATGTCATTGCGATGCCTGCCTTCATTCTTCTCATTTTGTATGATGGAAATACTTGGAGTCAGCCCAACATGCTGTCCTATGAGACGCCCACAGCAACACCTACAACAGAAGCAAAACAATAAACTGCATGCTTCACTGTTACACACAGCTGGGATTCTAGCATCAGCGTCATGTCGAATATTATACAATATGCCAAGCTCAAACACAAAACAGTCTTCAGTTTCTCAAAATTTCACACATTAGATGTAATAAGTGGAAATATATTATTTTTAAACTTTTTTAGATATTTCAAATTTTTGTTGAAGCTGAATTCACTGCCCATAAAGGTACCAAAAATGACTGATTTGGCAGCTCAGCCGCTGGTCCTATTGCATCCCAGTTAACTTGCCAAAATAGAAAGCTGACCCTATTACATTAATCAGCGTACACATAGGGGGCCAGGTGGTAGAATGGTTGGCACTGTTGCCTTGTAGAGGAAGGTGTCCCAAGTGTGGTGAAATTGTCCTGATGCCATCATTATATTATCTATCTGTCTGGCTTGCCTCAAAAAGAGCTCTTTTGTTTGCTATGGAGGAAATGTCATTATAACTTTTCATTCCTATGAGATGTTACTATGGGGCCAGTTCACTAAAGGTCGATAACGATTATCGCATCATCGCTAAGCGTTATTTCTAACCCATTGCGTTAATTAGCGAATAGAAATAATACTAACGCATGATTCACAAACACATATGAAGCATTAAACGTGCAAAATATCGCATTAATCTGTGCAAATATTAACACCTAATTGGGGCATGCGGTAATGCGTACTGTATAATATCATTCGCTGAATATCGCACGCGGCAAAATATATTGCGTGCAATGGGACATAAGGCAAGAAAATCGCTCGTCGCGAGTTAACGCAAAGAACATTGCTTCTTAATTATGACACGTGTCCTTTTAGTGAATTGAGCGCTTGTTTTATCGACCTTTAGTGAATCACCCCCTATGTGCTTTATATACTGTATAATATTTTTGAAAGCTTGTTCTATAACAATGTACTTGGGTTACTGTTGCTCTTTGTGTCTTCATTTCAAATCTAATCGAACCTACCCCATACTACAGAACTGTTTGGTTCATAAATTGTCCTTTTAAAGCTTGTATTTATTTTTACTAGATTCAACTAGATTTATGATGAGACAGAGGTTTTAAAAATGTTTTTACACTATGTCCCTGCTCTAACACTGTAGAAGGGGGAGCATTTATGATTGGGAAACTCTATATTTATATGAAATGAGTTTGACCTACATACAAACATTCAGTAACAATATAGACAGAAACATTCATTTAGTCCATTGATTGATGTTACAGAAAGGTAATGGAATTACCTCCCTTCCTTTAAACCAAATACAAATAATCTATTATTTTTAAGAGCTGGCGATAATGAGAAAATATAGAAATGAGCTAGACTGCATGCTTGATTGATCTATCAGTTGAAATCTATCAATAGTCACCCTACAGGAAAGAAGGAATTGCTAATTAAAGAAAAAGGATAGAATGGAAATACTTAACTAAATATATTATAAATTCTGAATTATGACTGAACCATCAGACAGCTTAGAAAAATGTACTATATCTAGGGTAATCCGATCACTGAAAAACCAGAGAATCAAAATTAAAAATACACACAGCTGGGCTGTATATGATTCAGTGAAGTTGACATCTAAACAAATTTCAATCAATGCAACCTGGCTAATTTCATTTGTTTCCTTTGCTCAGATGATCTGGTAACCTTAACTGAATCAGATGTTTTGCTATTTATGAAAATAACATCTACATACTCTGTTTATCATCTCTACAATAAGGATTACTGACATTTTTTGTGTGTTGTATCTGGTAAATAGACCAGGCAGCACTCAATTATTTTATTGTTTCTTCTTCATTTTTTGCTGATATGTATTGCATTCATTAGAGGCAGCTGTAACTGCAACAAATTATACTGTGTGCTTGGATTGTGCACCTGCATGTACTTGTACATAATCATTTATCCTATGATGAAACAGCTCCAGTGAGTTTCTGTCGTGATTCCAGCAAACATTACATGAGAGGGTGAATCATTTGTTAAAAGCTTCATTACTGGGAATTCTCCTCATCTGGTTATTTCTATTTTTTATTGAGGTTATTTTCTTTACCTTTCCTTATCTATTATATATGCAAAACATAATATATATATATATATATATGGTGACAATCTCTATTATGTTAAAGGACATTAATTAATCACATATTTCTGCTGTACTTTTCCATGCATGTCACTGGCCGTTTATTGTGGAATATGAACAGGTGACCAGTAAATTCTACCAGCTGATTGGTTACTATGGGTTATTGCTCCTGGGTAGTGATAAGTGAATTTTTTTGCCTGGCATCAAGCAAGAAGCAGTCACTTCAAAAACACTTGTCAAAAATAGGTGCAGTCGCGTAAAAAAAAGTCGTGGTCACATAAAAATGTCTCATAATTTATAATAACAAATGTTTCACAGTTGTGTGACTTTTTTTGGCAAAGCAAAATGGGACAGCTTTGCTCATCACTACTCCTGGGCAATCAAAAAAACCCCACAAAAAATAAAAACATGGCAAAGGTATTATTGAAATACACTGTGTGACAAGCCACTCAACTTAACACTACAGGGCTCATTTACAGGATGGTGGGGCAGGATGCAAAGTGCAAAAAACAGGGACAAGCCACCACTGCCCCACTATCAGCAACTAGGGGTCTCCAAAATGGAGTGCAAAGACCTGTGCTTTCCCTTGAATACAGCTATGTCTGTGTTAAGTGTGTTAATTGCGTTCCAAAAGTCACAACATTTTTGTATGAAAATCTTTCTTGCTTTGATGCCTTCCATAGGACTCAATGGTACTCAACAGATCAACCCTGGCAAAAATATAGTCCTGATGAAAGTGTAACTAAAGTGTTAACGAATTCCCAAATGTTTGTATTCTTTGCACAAACTACGATTTTTTTTGTGGAAAAATATGAATATATCTCAAAATTGTTTAGTAAATGGGCCCTAATTATGTTCACATTCACATTTGCATTGCTTAACTGTTAGCAGCCAGACACAATTACTGGATCTATTAAGGAAATGTTTTTATGTTATTAAAATATTGTATTTTAAAGCTGCCTCAACTTTCCATTACCATATATTATAAAATACTCACCTATGGGGGTCTTTGGTGCTGGGTATGATGTGTACACATTCCCTTTTGTGAAACGCTCTTTCTATCCATGATTTCTGTGCCTAAAATACAAAGAGAAGTTTGATTTTTCTATGGAGTTAGTAGAGTTGAATGAAATAAAAATGAACAGTATGGGGCAGATTTATCAAGATGTGAGTTTAGAGTTTAATACATAAAAACTCACCCACATTCTACTAATTTTTATGGGATTTTATGGGATAAGTGTATTTATCAATAAGTAAAAGTTGGAAGTCACCATTTGATAAACACGCTTCTAAAAATCCCATAGGAATAAATAGAATGTGGGTTAGTTTTTATGTATTTAGCTCTAAACTCACATTTTGATAAATCTGCCCCTTAAAGGAACAGTAACGCCAAAAAAATAAAAGAGCTTTAAAGTAATACAAATATAATGCACTGTTGCCCTGCACTGGTAAAACTGGTGTGTTTGCTACAGTAACACTACTATAATTTATATAATAAGCTGCTGTGTAGCCACGGGGGCAGCCATTCAAGCTGGAAAAAAGGAGAAAAGGCACAGGTTACATAGCAGATAACAGATAAGTTCCGTAGAATACAATAGTGTTTTATCTGTTATCTGCTATGTGCCTGTGCCTTTTCTCCTTTGAATGGCTGCCCCCATGGCTACATAGCAGCTTATTTATATAAATTATAGTCTGATTTTTTTTACCTCCAATAATGAATAGTTATATATTAGTTGGGATCAAGTACAAGGTACTGTTTTATTATTACAAAGTAAAATGAATTCATTTTTAAAAATGTGAATTATTGGATTCAAATTTACTCTATGGGAAAAGGCCTTCCTGCATTTCTGAGCTTTTTTTTTAAACAGGTTTCCGGATAACGGATCCTATACCTGTATTACTTATAACAGATCAAAAACTTAACAGAGCAACATCTTTTTTGAACGTCCGGAATAATGTAATAACTGATTCAAACTATGATCCAGTTCTTGTAACCCATACCAACCAACAATCAGCAACCAACAATCAGTGGCTTTTACCATTTACTGTGACATTGTGACATGGGACACAATACTTGCTATATCCATAGGTGGCAGCTTTGGTCACTGCAAGGAAACAAATTCCTGTGTATATTTTCTATTTCTAAAATTTCATATTTCAAAATGAAGCTCCTTAGTGCTCATTTACCCAGCACAAGCATTTGGGGCACTTCTGTTTTCTGCAATTTGTGCCTTGCAGCCCTCTCTTTACAAGCTGCCATGGGGTGGTAAATGTCACAAGTGTCATAAGACTCTTTCCTGCAACCTGGACTGGAGGTGGCAACCTTTAAACAAATACGAACAGAGGTAAATAGAACTATAAAGAATTGACCTTGACATTGGTGGGGTGTTTATTATTTACTTGACAACATTTCTCTATCCATTGCTTGACTCCTCAGTATGTGTCTCAAACATTTTTTTTAATAACTTGAACAGTGTACTACAATACTTTATTTGGGCTAATAAATCTCCTAGGGTGGGGTGGCAAGCCCTTACAGCACCATACAATACAGGAGAACTAGCATTACTGAATATGTGCTTACATTTTCTGGCCAGTCAATTAACCTATGTACATAACTGGTTCTTTTGAAGCTTTACCTAATGGGCCATATAGGTCCAAAAAGAACACAGCCCACTTGCCTGAGGTACTGAGCACCCCAATCAATGCCTGGTCAAAAGCAGCAAAACAGAGAGCAGAGAAACAGTTTGCCAACATCTCCAATTTACTCCTTTATGGAGAAACAACCTGCAATAATTATTAAGATTAATAGCTTTTCATTATTGTCCATCCAATGGTGTAAATGGCAATCTGATGTGTTAGAAGGCAATACCTTTATTTCTTTTGAACCCAAGCTTACAACTGTATCGGTACATCCAATTACACGCCTTTAGGGTCCAGTTTGGTTCTTTAACATTAGAAACAGCATCTACATGATGGGAATTAGACTTTGGGACCATAAACCTAAGAAGTTACTCAAGTTGCTCAGAGTCATAGAAAGAAATACTTAAAGTATCCCCTTCCCACTTTGAGAGAACTAAAATAAATGGAAGGACATCCCCCCTTAATTGGATGATGAACAGTGGGAGGAAGTAACTGACCACTTATATGACTTCTTAATTGCCACAAGAGGCAGATTCTATCAAATTTAAGTTCCTTCACCCTTCTTACCCCCCCCCCCCACTGGTTTAGCTGACTGTCTGGCACTTGTTAATAAAATGCTCCCCCTAATTAAACTGACGTACCTTGCAAGATATGCACCATTAAAATTCCACTCTGTATGGACCGTTTGGTTAGATGCTAACCCGACATCTACAAGCGTATATCTACCAGCCAATACACCTCCCAGCAAAACACATCCAACTTAAAGCTTGGTGACCTTTTAATATGACCCGATAATCGCTGGATATTTAGGCATGATGATGATCTTATAATAATGCTTTAGTCTTCTCCCACTGTAATTTTTCTGCTTTATGCAGAACACTGTGTTATAAGGTTTATTTAATATCACCTGGACTGCCACTGTAAGTTTGGATATATATGTTCAATGTACTGTCCATGTTAAATGTATTTTTGAAACAAATAAACAACTTTATGAAAATATGACTCACAGCATTATTATTTTATATTTAAACACAACTGTACGTTATTTTTATAACCAAACACCCCACCTCCTTAACATCCACATTTATTTTCTGTGCTTATTATTTCTAGCTCTGTGCAGTTTTCTGTTACTTAGGGTGTCTTTCTAAGAAATTAAATAATGCAATACAAAATTTTGTTTGTAGCAGCCGCATGATAGATCGTTAACTATAAACAGATCTGTCTCAACCCTTTCTCCTTGTAGATTGTAAGCTCTTTAGGGCAGGGCTCTCTTCACCTCTTGTATCGGTTATTGATTGCTTTATATGTTACTCTGTATGTCCCATGTATGAAACCCACTTATTGTACAGCGCTGCGGAATATGTTGGCGCTTTATAAATGTTAATAATAATAATAATAATCTGTTACAGTATCCTGCGTGCTCCAGTTATACAGAATTTAAAAAAAAATGGCTACTCAAATGGCTAATCAACAACAATATAAAAACGGTTAGACATTTTCTATAGCACAGTTACATCACAATGAACCCGAGGTGGTGAATTTTGATAACTTCACTAAAACTAGTGCCACGCCAAAAGGCTTCTTTGTTTTTAAAATACCGTAAATTGATTTTGTCTTTCTTTACTTATCTTTGCTTTTTTATGCCACCCTGCCATCTTAGGGCTCCAGAGGCTTCTATGTACTTATATTGTAACATTAGCCTACTACATTAAGACAGTTAAACATAAAGTTGGTTTCACAGAGGTTCCTAGAACACTGTGAGGCTATTATACTAACACTAAATTTGCCCCAGTGGAGTTGCCTACAGAAACCAGTCAGCAGTTAGCTTTGATTATTCTGTTGCACAGCAAACACTGAAAGCAAAGTCTGATGATAGCTCTGCCTTTTAACGTGTTTTGAAATAACATATTAATTACAAATAAAACATTGCTGTCCCTAACAAATTAAGTCACATATAACTGACTATTCTACCAACTTGAAAAAAATCATATATATTGTTATGCAATCTTAATGCGTTGTGTTAGCCCACTGAACCTGAAGTGCAATAGCAAAGAGGAGCATTGAGTCCTTAGAATTGATTTTTTTAAGTCAATACAACTGAAGGAGAATATTTGTGATGTGATGTTATTTACTACTTTACTCCATTACGTGATGCATGTTCAATGCAATTACAATGGCTCTGGACAATAAAGCAACATTTATAAAATGTATCAATGTGCACAGAAGCAATCTACTGCCCTATCTATATGATTCCCAAGAAGCTCTAAGGGGCAGGGACCTCCATCCTCTTGTGTCTTTGACTCTTAACTTACTGCAACTGTACTTTGTATTTATTTGTATATATTGTTATACTTTGTATTTATCAATTATTATCTTAATAACCCCCTGTTTGTAGTAATCTA
Source organism: Xenopus tropicalis (assembly GCF_000004195.4). Lineage (NCBI taxonomy): Eukaryota > Metazoa > Chordata > Amphibia > Anura > Pipidae > Xenopus > Xenopus tropicalis. Next base: position 130,038,701 of record NC_030677.2, read on the forward strand.
TTCTACTGTACAGCGCAGCGTACATAAGTAATGCTTTATAAATAAAGATATACATACATACATACATGCATGAAGAAGTTAAAACAACATACTGTGTTATTTTTAATTATTCTCTGCACAATGACCATAATTGAATAGGTCCAAAACCCCAGTGCAAGATTGCTCTGTTGATAACATTTCTGCCACAGAAGTGAAATACATATATTTTGAAATAAATATTTAGTTTTGCTTTCCACACACAAGGTCTGGACTATTAAACTAGTAATCTATGCAGATATATGTATCATTTATTGCAGCCATTTCACCCATCACTATCTAATTAACATAAAGAAAGTTCATTAAATACACAGCAGAAGTATAACCCAACAGAATAAGAATCTTATGTAATATTAATGTGTCAGTCTGCCTCTTGAAATATTTTACCTGCGTTGCAGACAAGGCCGGCTCCTAGGGAAATCCAGGGATATGTGCCTGTTGCTCTGTTGCTGAATGTTATACTAATAACAAATTCATGAATCACAGCCGCATCCTGCGCTGGACACTCTCTCCATTCTTGTCCAACTAATGGTGAAATAGGCAATGATCCTGAGCCCATTAGCTAGTTGGAATGTTCTGTTGTAGGATTAGCCTCATTAAAAGTTACACAGACTTTCATGGCAGCTCACAAATGCAATGCATGATTTGAACATCTAATCTGACGCCAAAAGAAAAACAAATCCCCTGAGAGCTTGGATTTAACTGGCACAAGCCCTGACAGGCTGTTTTTCCCCCCTTCTCCAGCAAGAAACCATGTGAAAGTGTGATAAGGTGTACTGGCCTCTGAAAGCTTAGCTCTGAAAAAAAAGCAAATTCTTCAAAAGAAACAGTGTGCTAAAGCAGTGAGGAATCTGCACACACAAGGGATATTGTTAATCTCTAAAGAATGAGACCAGTGTGTTTACTGGCAATGTGAAACTGTATGCCATAGAACTTTATTTTGTATTTATCAATATTGAACCAAAAAGTTCAAAAGTTAAAAGAAAATATCTAGCATCTTTGCTGAATAGAGTAGCTTGACTAAAGTTTGTCAGTGGTACTTTATAAATGAAATTATGTGTATGTAAAAAAAATAACTTTAAACTAATGTTGTTCTCTGGTTGTTCTCTGAATTTATTTCATACTTGATAATGTAAAGTAGAACCACACTCCTTCACTTATGTTCATTCTTTTGCACTAGTATCAACTCCAGAATATGATTTTATACTAGTCCCGTATAAAATGCCACTTTTCTTTGTAACTTTTTTGTGGGTTTTTAGTTTTATAGCTGCAAGTTAGTTGTATAAGGCAGTAGGTCTCTAAGGAGAGCTCAAGTCTGCACCCTAAGGAATATTTATTAAAATAGAGGTGAAATGGCAAAAAAATGTACCTTGTGTAGCAAGTTAAAACACGAATGTCAGTTCAGAGAGATATAAGAGATCTGTAGATGTAACTTATGCTGGACAGACACAAACACAAACACATCTTGCAATGTTATGAAGCACATTTCTAATGTACAAGGTATACGTAAAAGTTTATCTTAATGTATTGATAACAGCACTAGCATTCTCATATGGTATTTATACAGATCACATAACTACAAGTGGTACATCTAATATTTTGTAATAGAACATGGGTGTTAGTACAGGTGTAGGATCCATTATCCAGAAACCCATTATCCAGAAAGCTCCAAATTATGGGAAGGCCATCTTCCATAGTCTTCATTTCAATCAAATAATTACATTTTTTAAAAATGATTTCCATTTTCTTTGTAATAATAAAACAGTACAGTATGCAATCCCCAGATATAATAAAACCTTGGCAACAAAATAATATAGAGATGCTAGTATTTTTTTTTTCAGAAAAAGTGACAGCCTTGTTTGTGCTTTGTGTGCTCATGTAAGCCCAAGTAGCCAGGTGAAGGTAGATAAAGGTATGGTATATAACATACTTTATAAACCCATTTTTGCACCTAGGGCTGTACCTACATTTGGTAAATAAGTCCATATATATGTATGTATGTATTTATAACTTTATTTATAAAGTGCGACAAGGATATGCAGCACTGTACAATATTACAACATACACAACTACACAGGGAGGACAAGTGTTATAATAAATTCTATAAATAAGCATAAATACACAGAGATTAAGTGCCATGTGGTATGAGACACAGTAGGAAGGAGGTCCCTACCCCATAGAGCTTACAGTCTAAGTCAGTCCTCAAACTTTTTAAACAGGGAGCCAGTTCATGGTCCCTCAAACTGCTCCCCGCTGCGGGGTCAAACTATGGCCCGCTCCTGCATCCTCCCTCTCCCTGCTCCACCGCTCCCTGCTGCATCCTCCCACTTCTCACTCCATCCTCCTTATTCCAGCTCCCCTGCTTCCTGCTGCGTCCTCCCGCTCCCCTCTCCCAGCTCCCCCGCTTCCCGCTGCATCCTCCAGCTCCCTGTTGTGTCCTCCCGCTCTCTCTCCCTGCTCCCCCACTCCCCGCTGCGTCCTCTAGCTCCCTGCTGTAAATTACCTTGGGGAGCAGGATCCGGGCCATGGGCCATAGTTTAGGATCCCTGGTCTAAGTGGTCGGGTAACATACAGGCACAAATTGGAAGGTAATAGTGCACAAGGTATGGGCATTTGCCTTCAAGCGCAGACCTAGACAAAATAATGTTTGTCAAATAGGAGATTGTAGGGCTCATGTACAAGTGTTAGTACTTTACACTATTTATAGGGGTACGTAGGTACATACATGCTCTTTGGCAATTTGTGGCCAGCACTAGTGTGCATGCTTAGCCTGCTCTGATGAATTAGATGCAAGGAAACACTTTAATTATTAGCAGTAACTTATAGGTTATCTTAGAAGCTTGCATCCAATGACATCCCGTGTGAATGAATCTGAATCGGACATTAATGCTGTAACTGATGCCTCACTAGGAAGAATGTTGGGTCCAAAATGAACACAAATTTGCAACCTTATTGGTGCACCTATGCAATGAGCTCTCCTTAGTGGGCACCTACAAGATGCTTGAATTCTTGGAACACAAGTTATATTGTGGGTAAAATGGTGATTTACATCCAAATATTGCCCTTTGCACTGCATTTCTATATGTGCCCCTGTGGTTCTTAAACACTATGGAATTTGATTACACAGTACATTCCCATGTCTGCACCACAGCGGGCTCTTGTAGAAAGGCTTGCTAATTATTATTTACACATTGTTTCCATGTGATTTATTGAAGGATTTCATTTATTACAGATTAGGGATTTTATTAAGCTTTGGATAATTGAAGCCCCACAGCTTCATTAGCTGCCGTTCCATGAAATGGATTCATATAGGTTTTAATCTGCTGGTCCTAGGCTGTTGAAAAGGTTTAGATTACTTACCATGAAAATCGTCTGGTATGTGAAGAAGAAACTGATATGGAAACATTGCTCTCTGTGTATGTTATAGATCTCCATTATTCTGGTCTCTCAAATTGACAATTTTCAGGGCAACAGAAACCTTTGTATTTATTTAATTCAGCCAGAAAAATTGGCCCCTAAACTATCCCTTGGATAAAAATGTTAAAACCTGATTGTACTGGATTTAGTATCAAACAGATCAGTGGAATTGATAACATAGTTAATAAATGATACTTTCTACCACCATTGAATGTATGATTTGTGCCGCACAAATGAAAAGTGCAAATATTGGGCAAATGCATGCATTAAACCAGGGGTCCCCAATCTTTCTTATTCGTGAGAGTGACACAAGCATCATAAAAGTTTATGGAGGTGCCAAATAAGGGCTAAGATTGGCTACTGACTTGCAAAGGTATTTTCACTATACATGTTCCTGGCTAATTACACCCTTGGTGATTCAGCCTGCTTACATGAATTGTACATAATAACAAACATGGTGCAAAGTACAGGGTGCATGGATAAAAGGAAATCTTGGAATTACCACTTGTCTTGTGGAGGTGTTTCCTGGTGTATGCAACAGACTAGAACCTAGCAAATACTCTGGGATTATATGCATAGACACTCCATAAACAATGGCTTTTGCACCTGCAAAATTTGACAACATGGACACCGGTAAAGCAAGTGCAAGATTCCCCAGATGTAACTATAGGGGCATCTGCTATTATATTGGATATATAGGAATAGCAATATAAATTTGCCCTTGCTGCTGTAAATGAGCCCTATATATCATCAGTAAACTGTTGTCAATAATAAGCTTTGAGAGTGCAAAGTTGCCATTTACACATTATTTATTCAGGTCTCTGGAGCCACTCCTCACACCTTTTTTCCTTTGAAGTGCTATTTTTGTATAACATGTTGTACCAAATGCTTAAATGGCATGATAATTTGCAATTTCCTTTCCAGCAGTGGCAATGGCAAACAAAAGTCTCAGATTGTTAGTAATATTCATAGGAATAAATGGCCCAGGGAAATCGATTTAATGATCAAATGCGCATTGTGACTATAAAAATATGATAGTAATTTTTAGCTGCTGGAACATATGAATTCCCCTCTTTAGCAGAAGCAGTTCATATCCCCCCATCAATAGATGATGTGTAACTCATTTCTTTGTGATATGAAGCATTGCAAGAAATATAATTTGTGGTTTTCTGATACCTTTAGAAATTCAGCAGGTAATCTTATAAAAACAGTGTAAAGAAAATTAAGATACAATTTGTTCCATTAGATTTCATTTTGTAGTTCGGAAACACATTTGCATTTTCTCTTGTAAAGTCCTAAAGTCAAGCTTAAACTTTCTGTTTCAAAAATGGTTTTAAAGATTTTACTCTTATTGACTTTTCATGTGTTTAAGCATAGGGCATCACCACTGGTACATCTGTAAAGTAGTGATGATTTGTGCTTTAGAAGGGTTCTTGTTGTATAACTGGCCTGCTATATTAACACTGTTGTTTCTTCTGCGCTCCAAGGGAGGGTTACAGATGTGGGAGTGGTTCCCAAAGCCATGCATGTGAGGCCACCTACTTACTTTCAAAATAGATCCTGGCATTTCATGTACACAGAGACCCAAACAGCCCCCCACCAGCCCAATAAATGGTGACTGTCTATGGCATCTTACAGCAGCCCCTCTGGCATTTGCCAGAATCCACAGATTGCCAGTCCCGGCCTGAACTCAGCACTATAAAGCAGAAGGCTAATATCAAGTCAGACTGCATTGTGCTAAACAGCTAAAAACATCAAACATCCAGCATCTATAGAGAACACTATGGGGCACATTTACTAATCCACGAACGTCCGAAAGCGTCTGAATGCGTTTTTTTTCGTAATGATCGGTATTTTTGCGATTTTTTCGTCGCCGCAATTTTTTCGTATTTTGTGTGACTTTTTCGGCGCCATTACGACTTTATCGTATTTTTTCTGTGAATTTTTTGGCGCCGGCGCGAAAAATTCGGATTGGTTTTTCCGGCGTTTACAATTGCTTAATACGAAAAAATCGAGATGGCGACGAAAAAAATTGCGCAAAATACGATAAAGTCGTGATGGGGCCAAAAAAGTTGTGCAAAATATGAAAAAAATCGCTACAATTGCTAAATTTTCGTTTCCAATACGATTTTTTCCCATTCGGGATTCAGATTCGAGGATTAGTAAATGTGCCCCAATGTCTCAATTTATGGGCATATAGACCCTTTGGATTGTACATACAGAGCACTCATCATAATTCCTCCAGTTATCCTCCTAATATGTTTGCAGTTTACTGCAGTGCACATAAGAAAAATTAAAAAATGTTACAAATAAACTAGAAAAAAAAGTCAACTTTTTTTTTTAACCTAACTCCTCAAGAGAAACTCCACTTGTGTAATGTTATCGCAATTGCTCAGCTACAACCTACCGACTACGCCGCCATAGTGATACAGCTTTTATGCTTCTCAGGAACAATTACATTTGAAAAAATAAAATGAAAGCCCCACTGCACTTAAAGAAAACTGACTTCATGTCTATTCTCAATAAGAACAAAGATACTATTAGCGACATCTTGCAATCCATCTGAAAACTAATTTATATGCTTATTTCAACTTAGTATACATGCAGTATTTCATTACTTTTCTGATGAGCCTGAATTGGGTTTAATTTGTTCTACCCCATGTGATATTCTGCCTTGCCTGGTGGCTTTGTAGAAAATGATTAGAGTGCTGTTTTTTTAACGTTCCACCTCTATAGAATATTTTTTAGAAGTAGAGAATGTATTTTGGCATTTTATTCAGAAAAATAAATGATTTCACCCTTATTCATCTTCACCCAGTGAGTGATTGCTGTTTTAGCCTTTACAGTTGAATCCCTTTTTGTTCAAGCGTGTATATTAGAAGATCTCACATGCTATAATGGAGCTCCCCTGTAGCCATTTAGGAGGAATACAGAAGTGCTACCGATTGTGCAATCATGGGATGACAAATGTGAATGCCAAATTGGTCTACTGGACCAGAAAGATGAGCTTGTTTAGTAATGTCACTTCTAATACATTACAGCAGTAAAGAACAAGCATGCAGCCCATTTCCCACAGATATCTTCAAAGCCCTATAGTCTGCCACTTGAACCATTGTTTAATTTCCTTTGGCATGGGCTTGAGCTATGTCCACACTGCCAAATGTGGGCATAATTACTGAATATTCTTCCATAAACACACTATCTTCTTTATGGTATATTTTTGGGGAGTTAATGCATAAATACTTTTATGCATGCCATGCTTAAATAGTTCACAAATATTTTAACCTATTTTAACAAAAATAAACAGCTATCACTCGGAAAATATGATTATTTTTTAGAATTATAAAGGCTCCCAAACAGCATTAGATATTCATTTTCTGCTACTTATTTTAATACAGTATATAGTCAACAATTCTCAACTCATCAGCTACTACAATGAGCACAAATGGCAACATGTCTGTAAAAGGGTTATTTACTTTTAAATTAACTTTTAGTATGATGTAGAGAGTGATATTCTGAGACAATTTGCATTTGGTCTTCAAATATTTTAAAAACTATCAGTTTAAAAAAAAAAACAGTACCAATTGAAAAGGTGCTATGAATCACCACAGTATAACATATTAATAATTTGAAACTTGAAGGTGAATTACCTCTTTAAAATTAAAGGGGCAGTATACCTCCTTGTTCAACAGGAGTTCACTGTACAGGACTTGTGTTGTTTAGCTCAAAAAATAGATTTTTTTGTGTGATTAAAACAAAAGGAAAAAAGTATGTTTAGACCAAGTCATTTTCATTGAACTCACGCTAACAAGCATTTTGGAAGTTTTATCTAAGCAATTTTCTTGCATATACAAGTCAAAGACATTAAAAAAACCTACAGTCAAAGACATCTGTACTACCATCAAGGTTTTAAATACCGGGGAATTCCCTACTAGTCATTTGAACAGAAGAAGCCACTTGGATGAGTGGTGAATCGTTTTCAAGAAAAACTCAGAAAAGTCCAGTTGTTTTAGACTTAATTCTACTAGATACTGTATATCATGAACTGGATGAATGAGAATCTTCATAGACATTGTAAACTAATAATTCTGCTGTCTATATCATACTAAAAGTTACATTTGAAGTGAAGTTATTGCAACACATGTAACACTGCTTGACCTGTAGTGTATATTGAAGATCAGAAATATTTAAGCAAACTTGCCATTATAGTATTGACCTTAAACAGCGTATTTCTATTTTAATATTCTATTAGATAATGACATGTTCAGAGATATCTTTTGTATCCTTTTTAAAAAATGCTGCAGTAACTCTTAGGATCCTGGAAAAACAAATTGCTAATCTGTGCATAATCAGGCATTCATTTTATACTGTAGTGTAATCTCCTTTTGAAAGATAAATATATACTAAAGCTTCTGAGTAAGAATAGGGCTATTATCCTGATATTATTCTGTTTGTCTAAATAGCTAAGTGTGAACCAAATATGAATGACTTAAAATGAATAATGTAGCATGTCTTAGTACCTATCTTGTTTGAAGATATAGTTTACACCACAAATGAAACGGCATACAGTAGACTTCAAATAATGTCTTATATGCCATTCAAACAGTGCAGCAAACATCACATCCAAAACGTATGTTATGAAGGATAATTAAGTCATCATTTTTTTTCTGACTCTTAAAGAATCTTAAAGAACAGAGGTCTATGGAAACAGAAACATTTTCACGCTTACTTAAAAGGTATTGGCTGGGATTGGTTTAAATTGTGATGAATAGTGATAAGCAAATCTGTCCCGTTTCGCTTTGGTGAAAAATTTGCAAATCTTTAAAAAGATTCAAGAAATGGCGAAAATGTTGCACGTGACAATTTTTGGACGCGTGAAGAAAAGAAATTGCTACGGGGGGCCTTTTTTGTTGCATGTGACAATTTTTTCATGGAGAATTTTGTTGCTCATTCCATGAAAAAATCCGCCAATGCCGAAACACAGAAATTTGCAGTGAATTCATGTCTGCCGAAAAATCACTAGTGATGAACTTTTTCCAAGCAGAAACATGAAACATAAAACTGTGTAACAGATAGCAAATCTACATATAGTTGGAATGGGACAGTTGATTTGATGATCTTTCTGGTAAGTCTAAAGTTAAAGAAGTTTCCATGTCCATTTCTGCAGTGATCTTACTGACAAGTCTGGGGTTAAGGGATTACTCATTGGCAATATTTGCAGTGATTTTACTGGCAAGCCTGGAGTTAATGGATTACCCATTGGCAATATTTGCAGTGATCTTACTGGCATGTCCGTAATGGTCATTTCCGTAATGATCTTACTGGCAAGTCTTGGGTTAACAGAGTGGTTATTTCTGCAGTGATTTCTGAGGTTAATGGAGAGCCATTTTGGCAGTGATCTTACTGGCATGAAATGCAAGGCCACAGTGTGTTGTGGAATGCTTTGGGCCACAATATATCATTAAATGGTGGGGGAGATTGTGTCTTTCTCCAGGTGCACTTTGTGTTTCTGATGCTACAATTCTAAACATGGAAAAGGGTGTGTTTTTGTAAAATGGGCATGGTATTTAGGTTTGTGGACACAACGTGGACATGGTTAAAAATTAACAAAGCATTAAACACAGCAGATCACTGTATCTTTCTTTTCGCATCTTTTAAAGTGGGGTCTGGTAAGTGGGTGTCCTAAAAGCACTACCTTGCCCGTGGCATACTTTAGTCTTTATGTGGCCATACAATGCAATATTTGGTGTGGAAACGAGACGACAGATATTGGCAAAGGCCTTGGATATAGCCAGTTTAATCGATCTTTGTGAGACCATTGGTAACAGTAAAGATCATTATTGTAACATGTATGATTCTGCAGATGAAGTCCATAACAACTTTTGCAGCAAATGGGAAGGCAGAATGGGCAATGCCATCAGCTACTGTACAGAGCATTGTGCACATTACCTGTCCCCAAAATATTGTAAAAAAAAGTGTTTAGTTGCCTTATAGATGAGAAATTTCTGAAATTTGAGGACACAAATTATTAGTGAAATGAAGGAGTCTCATCATGTCTCATCTTGCACTACAAATAAGTAGTGGAAGGTAACCATTTTTGGAACATATGGTATAAAAACAACATAACTGGTAGCAATGTTAACAAAACTTAATGGAATGATATTTAACAAAATTAAATTTAAAAATTCAGTGAATAACGACCACTACAAGTTCAGTTTATACAGTATGAACATTTTGTACTGCAGAATCCAATTTTCGGAAACTTGAATAAGCTACTTTGAATACCACTGCGATCTAAGTAATTAAATTCTACTCAGACTTGCCTTTTATTTGTTCATTTAAAGAAGCATGTGCCGAAGATTAAGATTTTTAATGGACAAGCTGTTCTTTATTGTGCTGGGCATATAAACCTCAGACAACAATATGGAGTAGAAAAATAACATTTAGCCCAACCTGATGTTTCTCAAGTCATAAGACATCTGCAAATGGTTTAAGGCTTCAGTGGACACCTTGCTTCCCATACATTTCAGAATACAACATGAAAGTATTGTTGACACAATAGAATGCATTGCCTTTCACTGACTAGCACCAACCTCTATTTACTGATTTAAACTCCTTGTGCGACTTGTGACACTTAATCAGTTTAGATTAACCACTCTTAATCAGTGAAAGACACAGGCAAAAGAGCAAAGGCTAGGATATGGAAAGAAGAGCTAAAAGGCAACGGTTAATAAAACAAGTGAGATATGTAATAAGTAATGCTGCTCCCAGAGAATGGGGCAAAAGCTGTAGGTTATTGAGCAAGATGTCAAAAGCTGAAGATATAAAGTCAGATATACAGTATGAAGAGATTCATGCACATGGGAGCGAGGCAAAGAGAGCAAGGGCTGATCAATTTGGGGAGGAAAGGTGGCCGTAGACATTGAGATCTGCGAGGTTGCCAAAGGAGCGGAACTTCTCCCAATATGCCCACCTAAGGGAGTAATTTGCCAATGGCGGGTATAAACGGGTATAAGCGCTGTCAGACCTAGAACTGCAGCCAACATGGGCCCTGATCCAACGGAAAACTCAATCTTTTCCGATCAACACCTGCCTGATTTGCAGCCAGATATCGATCTGTGAGGCCCATCGGGGGGGCCCTAGACATGGGCAGATAAGGTGCCAAATCGACTGATTTGGCACCTTATCTGCCCATGTCTAGGGCCCCCCGATGGGCCCTATACATGGGCAGATAAGCTGCCAAATTGGTCTGAAGGACTTGAATTGGCTGCTTAAATCTGCCCGTGTATGGCCACCTGTGTGGAGAATACAAACTGTGCTGCGTTTTTTTTACTTAGCTTGATTTTTCTTCAGGATTAAGTAATGCTAAAGGCAAGATGGAATAAAACAATTGAGAGTCTATAACAGTTGTATTTGTTTATATTTGTGTTTTATGATAAAAAAAACATTGTTATTTGCTTAGACCTGTCAATAAGTAGCTTAAATTGTATGGTTTTGGAGAGAAATTGTGAGAATACAAAACTATAGCACTTGCACTTTGTTGAATTGAATTGTTTTTTAGAAAAGGGCTTTTTTAAGTGACAATATTGAAAAAGCTAGTACTTTCAAATAATTGCACTTTTCTTATTTATTTAGCACAAATCACTTTATTGAATCAATTAATTAACTCCTGATTGGTATTTTGAGCTGAATCAAACAGTGGGAAGCTATTGTTAAAATTGTTTTCTATTTAAGGGGTTATCTTTCTCTTCTTTATCTAATGCTTCGAATTTTATACCCCCAAGAAAACACTAGTTTTGGAGAAAATTTATTGGATAAGAGAATTTCTTCTTTCCCCATTCCCCTTTTCCTGTAATAAGTTAGCTAAAATTGTATTAACCTCTGCTGGCACCTTTATTGGTAAGGGCTGGCTGATAATAGCGTTGTGAGGCATAAAAAAATTAGTTTGGGGATTGCGGAGGAAATGATAAGTGTTCTGGGTTGGACAAAGCATCCCAGACAAGAGCCCATTAAATTCCCAGTGTCAGCTTTCTGTGACCCTTGAAAGTGATTTATCCTTCAGGTGTAATCATCAATTCAATATGACTTCCTTCATTGCTATAAAGCACTCTTAGCCCTAAAAGTTAAAAATGGACATACTTCACTGTATCCCCTTGTCTACCAGTGCACTTTCTATCTGTGTGTGACCATATGAGATGTGTTATTTCATAGACCACAGATAAAGCTGGAAACGTAAATTCTATGGAGACAACATTCAGCTTCCTGCAGCTGCAGCCATAGAATGTAGGATCAATGGTCGGAAAATGAATTTAGCATTAACAATCAATCCCAACTTTAACACTTTTTAATAAAAGATCTGCTCAGAGCTGCTTTTAGAGACTCCACTGTCTCCTCCTTCTGCCTACTAACAATTTAAACTTAGAGGCTCCCCAGACCTGAAGCAAGGGGGGGACTCAGCAGTCATTGGTACAATTTCTGGGATGGGTGCGCACTCCAGACACCAAAGGGCGTGGGTTAAAAGACGCTTTATATCACAATCCTAGAATTGTGAAATAAAGCTTAATTTTACCGACGGCCATTGGTGTTCGGAGTGCACGTCCATTCAAGAAATTGAACAGTCAATCCCAGTCAGCAGTCAGTGTATTCTCAGATAGATCTTTCTGACATCCTTATCTGAGCACATTAATTCAACTGTGTTACTTTGTATATATTCAGGATATGCACAGTTAGTGAGGCCTTAGGGCCTACATTCTCTTGAACTCTTTGATACTTCTTTTATCCATGTTTATTGAACATTATGTCACTTGATGCAGGAACTGCTTGAATTTCACTGAAACGTATAAGATTTTCACCCCTGGACCTTTTTGACCATTTAACTGTTAGGATAAGTCAATAATTCTGTGTGATGTTACACCAAGAATTAAGCCTTTATTATACAGGTATATGATCCATTATCAAGAAACCCATTATTCAGAAAGCTCTGACTTTCATGAAGGCCAACTCCCATAGACTTAGGGGCTGATTTACTAAGACACGAATTCGAATCCGAATTGGAAAAATTCAGATTGGAAAACGAACATTTTGCGACTTTTTCGTATTTTTTGCGATTTTTTCGGCGCCTTTACGACTTTTCGGAAATTATCGCGACTTTTTCGTTACCAATACGATTTGCGCGAAAAAACTCGAGTTTTTCGTAGCCATTACGACTTGCGCGAAAAAACGTGAGTTTTTCGTAGCCATTTCGAAAGTTGCACAAAATCTGTCGATTTTTTTGTAGCGTTAAAACTTGCGCGAAAAGTCGTGCCTTTTTCGTAGCGTTAAAACTTAAAAGGCGCGACGTTTCGCGCAAGTTTTAACGCTACGAAAAAATTGCCAGATTTTGCGCAACTTTCGGAATGGCTACGAAAAACTCGCGTTTTTTCGCGCAAATCGTATTGGTACCGAAAAAGTCGCGATAATTTCCGAAAAAATCGCAAAATACCGATCATTACGAAAAAAAACGCAATCGGATGCATTCGGCCCGTTCGTGGGTTAGTAAATGTGCCCCTTAGTATCTTGTACTTCATCCTTAGATATAATTAATTCTTATTAGAAGCAAACAATCACATTGGGTTTATTTAATGTTTAAATTATATTTTAGGAGACTGAATTATTATGGAGGAAAACCACAGGTCCCATGCATTTTGAAAAACAGGTCCCATACCTGTATATGTTTACTAATAGCCAGGAGAAAATAATTACTTGGTAGTTGGTATATATTGTATTGTTCTCACACGCATGTGCCATGTTATCAGCCTTGTAACACTGTTGTGCAACAGAAATATTCCAGCTCTGGTGTTGGGCATAGGAAATGGCACACTCTAGGGGGCATATTTATTATAGTATGTAAGCCAACATCTCCAGTAATATTGTTCATAGCAACCAATCAGAAATTAGAATTTACAGTTACCTACAAGTTAGAAACAAAAGCAAAGGTTGCTATGAGTAACATCACCAGTGATGCTGGCTTACACACTATAATAAATATGCCCCTAGGGCTCATTTAATACAGCCCAGACAAAAGCACAACGTTACTAAGGGGCACAAACGTAAAACATGAAACATTTCTAACTTATAGTAGACTGTTTAAAATGAATTGTTGATTGCTTGCTATAGGCATCTGTGCTTTTGCAATTAACAGCTACGTTTGTTCATCAGCCCCTGGATGTTCACTATCGTCAATAGGTAGTTATTGGGCTGGCTGACCCTCTTATAACCTCTCTATTGCACATACCAGTGTTCCGCAGATCAAGTTTAGTTCCCTTTCTTTCTTTTGCACTCGTTATTGCTGAAATTAAAGATGTTTCATTGTGTGCCAGTATTCCAAATAATTATATTTAAGCCAGAACTAGTAAAACAACATCTATAAAATGTAAAATTATACATACTAAATGTTAATGTATTTTTCTTCTAAGTCCCTGAAACCTAGTTTTATTATAGATTTGAAGAAATCATATTATTAAACAATATGCTATCATTTCTGTTGTAAAATGTTTAGCTTGGTGAAACTCAAACATTAATACAAATTAATCTAATATACTACCACTTGGAAAGTATAATGCCATTGAATATACCGAATTTTCTAATCGTCTAATGCATATTCTCGGCCAAGGGTTTTCTGCACTAGTGGTCCAGGTAGGGTTGCCACATTTTTTGGTAAAACAATTCTCACCTTCATATATATTTATCTTTCTTCTCTATTAATAACATTGGTAACAAGAATCATTTTTACCATCCAAACCAGTAAAATATCAGCCAGCTGGTAACCCTAGATTCTGGTGTTCCCAAAGGAAGCCAGCAGGGGCAGGGTCATATGTGCTATTATTCTTAAGGGAGTTAATTTCATTAATCAGTTATAGAGTGAAACATTACATTAATGTATGCATTAGAATACATCACTGATATATGCATGTTCTCCTAGCATTTTGTACTTGTAGTATGCCTTTTTATTATACACCTAAGAGATGTGGGAACTTCTCCTTCCCCTTAGTAAAAAAAGAAAATATATGTACGCAAAATCGAACAAAGAATAAAAAACAAAGTTTTCAAACAGTGGCCAATCTAATGAATAGTTAGCACATCCCAGCCTTATGGACTGGCTGCTGTAATGTAGTAATCTAATAGCCATTTACTTGCACAATTAATGACTTCCATTAAAAAAAGATCTTTAGCTCCCTCATGTGGAATTGAGTTCATTTGAACACATTACTATATGCCTTAGCTAGAACATTACAATGATTTGTGCTTACTGTTGCAGAAAATTGTAGATTATAGGCTGACATATAAATTAACTCTATTTCAGTATGTATGGTGTTCTACCTTTGACTAGATTGAAAGTAATACAATATTGATCTTAACAGTACAATTACACAGTTATTGAGTCGCAGAGTTTGCAAAGAAACAATTTTACATATAGGTTTCTTATCATAGCCCCTGTTTTCTTATTAAAGGCCTAGTTTATAAGTAATAGTATTTATATATTGATAAGAAGATAAGGAAAAAAATTTACAAATCCCTCTTGGGTTTAAACTTAAAAAGTCAATTAACTTTTAAGGTTTCAAGGAATAATGAGACTAGACAGGTTTTAACAGAAACGTGTCACTATTCCTAGATAAACCCTAGTGCTGTTATTGTTATCTAACTGATATGCCCCTCTGCCACCTCATAGCTCACCCTATACCAACTTGTGTCGGTCTCTTGAAGTTAAACAGCTTCTTAAGTGATGGCACGCATGGGGGTAGGACATACCTTTTAATCCCTACATTGTTCACCCCCTGCAGTGTTCACACCTCAGGCTCAGACTGTAATCACCCACATTGTTCACCTACTCACACCTGTAGGAGCAGTAGAAACCCACAAATAAACCCTGCACACTATAAAAAGAACATATACTGAGGTGGTACTGCAAAGAAAAAGTTTTTTAATATATAGTTATTGTGCAGACTGTAGGAGCAGTGCCAGCATTGTGTCACTGTATGCTGCCTGTGTGTGCATACTCTGCCTGCCCTATGCTGCCTGTGTGTGCCATACTCTGCCTGCCCTACCCTGGCTGTGTGTGCCACACTCTGCCTGCCCTACCCTGACTGTGTGTGCCATACTCTATCTGCCCTACCCTGCCTGTGTGTGCCATACCATACCTCCCAACATTTGATTAAGAGAAAGAGGGACAAAAATATGTGACATGGGTAGTGCTGCAAATTTTTTTTGGCTACGCCTGCTTTGTGACCATGCCCCCACATGCCACTCCCACTTTACATGCCCCAGATGTGTCAGTATAATCACTAAATAATAAGAATAAAGGACCTATTAACTTCAAAGGTGCCAGTATGACTACCTTAAATTGATAAAGGGCATATTAACCCCAGACATCCCAGTAAAATTACTAAATTAAACTGATAAAGGACATTTCAACTTCAGACATGCCAACAGTTCTGTGCATTTGCCAAAGTTATAAACAGAGCCAATTCCAGTGGTACATAAATCTATGTTATTTCCTTCCATTCTTAATCAGTTGAAAGCAATACAATATTAATGTACCACTAGAATTTCTAGAAATATTAACAAGGCCAGCCTAAGGTTCCCAAACTTATAAGGGCCCCATTTAAATGTCTGCTATATTTTCTGAACTGATCAGCGATACCTCTGTCTTCTCCTGCATCCTGTGCTCTGCCAGAGATTCCCAGGAGTGAGAGATATATGTTAGGGGTGGAAAGGTGAAACTGTCCAGCACACAAATAAAGACAGCAGCCTCTTCTGCCTGATAAAAAATAGAGTGCACCCTCAGCTCCTGACCCCGTGAGCAGGAGCCAATGCCTGTCACAAATGCTCCTACTAGGACAATTAAACATCAAGTTAAACCTGTGAGCTTGAGGTAGCAGGGAAGATTCAAGAG
This sequence comes from Xenopus tropicalis, assembly GCF_000004195.4. NCBI lineage: Eukaryota > Metazoa > Chordata > Amphibia > Anura > Pipidae > Xenopus > Xenopus tropicalis. The sequence continues at coordinate 130,055,085 of NC_030677.2, forward strand.
TTAAGGGGGGGGGGGGCTTTATTCCCCGGAGCAGATGATTTTGGGTTAGTTTTGTCCCACCCTCCTATACAAGCAAATATTATGCAGTGCACTTGATATGGTTGACCCATACATAGAATAATGGTGGGGTTTTTATCAGCTGAATTTGCTGCAATAAAAATTGAGCTGCACAAATATCTGCTGACTAATCTAAACAACCTGGATCAAATTTGCCTGGAAGACAAAAACCACCCCCAAAAAGCATTAAAACCTGGGACACGCTAAGCCCAAAAGCTGTTATTGCTGTAAGAGGTGGGACTACCACATATCTGAGTTTGCACATTGGAAGTCTTTACATTTTTATTAGGAAATTTTCTAACATTGAACAGTCATATAAAAAAAACTGAGTTTTATTGCTTGGACCAAATATCAAAGATAAGGAAATGTCAGTGTATCATTTGCTATTCGGTAAAATAACAAGTTTCTTAAGAGAGTGAATACTTTTGAAAGGCATTGCAACAGCACTTCCCATGCTGCAAACTTGCTGAACTACTCCTTATAGTCCCAGTTAGAATTATGCCCCAGACTAAGTGATCCCTTGATATCACCATTTCAGGCTGCATTCATTTATCACTTTTCTAGTAGATCTCAGGGGGTGAGCATTTGGAGAATGAAAAGCTCTTACTTTACTGTTGTTCACAGTGTTTTATAAAAATACAAAACACATTTTTGTTCTTAAATAAACTTGGATACATTAATTAAATTGAAATAGAGGTAAATGATTACAGTAGACTGTTAAAGGTTTTGTGGGACATAGTGCTTAAATTTATACTCCATATAACTATATTGACAAATATCCTTCTGTGCTCTGCTTTACATTCTCCTCAAGTGAGAATAACTTCTCAATGTCAGTGTACTTTGATTAAATATACATTTGTATGACTTTATTGTAGACGTTTAACAAGATATTTTTATTTGTTTTAGTAAGTTTATGATTTTCCCTGGGTGGTTTTTCACTGTGAATTATAACTTAATCAGCAACCATATTGTAGCTTGATATACAAGGACCTTTAGCAGAGGACCAAGCTGCACCCATTTATCAATCTAATTTCAGTGATTAATTTAAAATTGTAAATTGCTTGAACTCATGATAATTCATGTGCATGAAATATGGAAATATGAAGCTTTTAGAAAAGCATTAAGGTAAGGCTGTTAAATTTGTTATGTAGCATACTCTCATCATGTTAAAAATAACATTCAGCCTAATGAATGTAGCTATTCTCAGCAGTGACATTTTGTTTTACCATCTAACAACTCAGATGAATATATTATATCTTATTTGAAATGTAGGGTCAGTATTTCTAGCTATCGAGCTCTTAATTCCTTCTTATTTTGGCAAAACAGAAACAAAAACAGTTTTCTGCTTTAAAGGGGTTGTTCGCTTTATATTTTCCAGTTAGTATGACAGCAGAAATCCACAAAAAGCTACAGCTGTTTTCGTTTTTGTATCTTTAGCAGTTTTTGATTTATTTACATGTAAACATATTTTGTTCTGCAGCTCTCAGGCTTGGAATGCAAAGTGTTATCTGCTTGCTAGGGGTTAATTACCCCAAGGGGCAGATTTGTTAGAGCTCACCACAGTAAAATTCCCCCCACTTTCTATCCATTCCTATGAGATTTTTGAGGCGTATTTATCAATGGGTTAAAGTTAAAGGTCACTATTTCATAAATACGGCTCTAAAAATCATAGGAATGAATAGAGTGGGGGAATTTAATTGTAGTGAGCTCTAATTTCACACATTGAAACATTTCTCCCTAAGAACCAATTAAAATATATGTATAGGTTTTATAATTTGTTGCACCAAACACTGAAGATCATTGAAACTGAAAATACTTCCATTTTGGATCTCCTTGGTTGTTTAAAGCAATTGTGTTGGAAAGAGATTGGAGTCAAACTTTCCTTCCCTAAAGAACCCCCTGTTTAATAAACTTCTCTTTTCAATTGATGTTAAACTTACAAATAAAAAAACACCCAAAATTGTGCATAAATGAATAAAAGAAATTCACCAGCAGCCTGGATCTGGCGGGAATTCCAGGGGTGCCTTAGCGGAACCACAAATATCAGAATATTAATAAATAAATAATACCAAAAAATATACTTTCTATCCTACAAGCGCAGCAATATTTTCAAAGCAAAATAAATGTTTATGTACCAGTGAAAACGTTATTGTTAAAATAACCATATGTATGTATTTAAACCAAATCTGTTTATGGTTTTTTTTTTTAATCAGCAGCCAAATGTTATCTACGGGGACTTACCTGCATTAGCCCCATCTACTCTAACGCACATATATATATATATAGCAAGCCATTTGACCCCCCTAGTTAAAATCTGATTTCTAATGCAAGGTTTTCTTACTTCAGTCACACTGATAGTAATCTGCTCAAAATTCATGTAGCTTCTAGAGAATATGGAATTCTCTGGCAGATGCAGAGATCCCAGTGGTCAACCTAAAAGTAATTCGACATTTTTATGAAGTGTAAAACATTCAAAGACTTTCATCGTTTGGCTGCTGTGAGCAGAATTTTAATTCATGTTGGTTTTCCAGGAGCTGAATGCTCAAATATATCATAAAAAGAGATTTCAAGTCTACTGTCATATTAAAGTAGAACAGGCAGTGACAAGAACTAGTGGAGGGCAGATTTTTGCTGTGAGAAAATTCATCGCACAACAAAAAATTTCGGCTGCATCAAAAAAAATTGTCGTTTTTTCCACACGCGCACAACAATTTCTTTTTTATACGTGTCATTTTTTTGACACACGCAACTATTTTTTTTGATGCACCCAACATTGCATTGCCATTTTGCACATTTTTTTCCATTTCGCGAATCTTTTAAAAGCATAACAAATTTTCGGCAAAGCGAATCAGGACAGATTCACTCATCACTTGCAAAACCAGATTGGTGTACTGAATAAAGTTATTGGATTATAAGCTGTAAGGTTAATTTTGGTTGAAAAAAGACAATAGTCAATCAGTTCAACCCATACAAATGCTCCCCTGTGCATGGATATAAAGATAAATGATCCATAGATAGAAATATATACACTCACATATATAAAATATTCATGATGAAATATATGTGATGAAAACTTTTTTCTATTGAGCTTACACTTAAATAAAGCCAAACATCACTATGTAATGTTTACCTCATACCCTAAGCATCAATCATAATATCACAAAAAAGCCTTGACAGTCAGCTGGTGCTGTCAAGGACAGAGGTTATGAAAAATTATTGAAGGGGCTCCTAGAATAAAGAAAGGAAGGGGCCTGGTATAATTCTAATGGGATTCTGAAAAATGTAGTCAGGAGACTGATTGGCTGGGGGTTGGGATCTGCTAGGTTCAGTCATGCAGGGATAAGAGGAAGGGTGTAATTTTTCCTGAAGAGCATCCAACCCCCCTTTCCTTTAACAAAATTATTTTCAAAGGGACATGTGGTGTGGTTGGTAAGAATAACAGTTATAGAGGCAACCATAGATATCTTGCAAGGTAGAAGGTGAGGCCTGATGCTGGGATTGGGATTTTAGACATGAGTGGATGAGAAGAAGGAGAGTCGTTGTTAGAAAAAGGGGGATGGCCAGCTTCAAGGATTCCATTTTATTCAAGCCTTTAGCATCTTACTTGTTTGCTACATGGCATTGTGTCATTTAATGCTCTTAAATAGTACTGTTAGTTAGAGATGTAGCGAACTGTTCGCCGGCGAACAAATTCGCGCGAACATCGGGTGTTCGCAAGTCCGCAAATTCGCGAACTTTTGGCGATGTTCGCCGCGTTTTTTCGCTTCGGTTTTTTCCGCCGCGTTTTTTCGCTTCGGTTTTTCGCCTTTGCGTATACATAGGAATAGTTTGCATTTTTTTTTTTTGGCGTTATTTTTTGGCGTTTTTTTTTTGGCGTTATTTTTTGGCATTTTTTTTACAAAGTATTTTTCAGAGACATTTTTGCCCTTGATCCCCCTCCTGCATGCCACTGTCCAGGTCGTGGCACCCTTTAAACAACTTTAAAATCAGTTTTCTGGCCAGAAATGGCTTTTCTAGGTTTTAAAGTTCGCCTTCCCATTGAAGTCTATGGGGTTTGCAAAATTCGCGAATATTCGCGAGTTTTGGCGAAAGTCCGCGAACGGGTTCGCGAACATTTTTGGCGATGTTCGCTACATCCCTACTGTTAGTATATATTGTACTCTGCTGTCAAAGTTAATTCATTGTTAATAAGTTGGACTGTGGCCTTTTCAACTCAAAATGTATACATGTATGTCTCAGTTATGAACAGAGTAAGGATATATAATGAGAATGGAGCAAAGTTAATGGATTCCATGTAAGGGTTATTCCAGCTAATGGTGAAATGTAATAAAAGCAGTAAAAGGGAAAAAGTAGCATAATTCAGAACATATATACTATGTAATACTATTAAATTGCAAATTTCAACTGTGTTTATCAATTAATTTGAAAACATGCGATAGCAAGTACACAAATATGCCCCATGTTGATGACTGGGCCTGTTATGGCAGGTGACAGATGATCATTATATAACATGTTTTATGTAAATTCCACCATATAATCACAGAGCTTATGCTACTCCATAATCCATACTGTTTTACCTCTTTTATAAATTCTGTTGCAACAACTTCCAAAAATCTGGCAAATTTTCACAAACTTTTTCAAACATTTTAAAAAACTGGAGCTTATGTTGGAAATGAAAAGCTGTATAAATTAAATGGCAAATTTTGCTGTCTGATATCCAGATTTTATGCAGTTATTTTACGTAAAGGTGGCCATTCGCATACAGATCGGCTCGCCTGGCGTGGTTGCCAAGCGAGCGGATCTTCTCCCGATTATAACGACTGTTAAGGGCGCAGTTGATCTGACTGAATTTTTTAACCTGCCCAATAGATATCTGCCTGATTTCAGGTCAGATGTCGTTGCTGCCCCTACATGGGCCGATAAGCTGCCGAATCAGTCCAATTGTAGCTATCGGCAGCTACAATTGGCCCGTGTATGGCCACCTTAAGTCCTGGTGGATGTGTGGAGAATGTTGTTGCCTTTTTTACTCAGCATAATAAATAGGCCCCTTATTAAATGTATTCTGCTTTATAGAGTACATGCATTTCCTTGGATATCTATTTTTTACTGTCTCTCATTCTAGGTTTTGTTTGTTGGGAAACTTATAAGCAGGACATCTAAGAAAAACCGTGCATGTGACATAACAATAACATGGACAGAAATGTGTAGAGTCTCTGTATGACTAAAAGGCAGGTAGTACAGGGGTGTTTATTTCAGGAAATCCTCATTTTAGAGTGAGATGTTTAAGTGGCCGGTCTTTACCAGCTTAGAATTTAGTGTCACATTTGATATTTCCATTTAAAACCATTTCACTAGACAAGGAAGCCCCTGGGACTGCTGACAGGCCCGCTGGAATTGGCTGTCAGATAAATGTAGTAATTTGGATTAACCTTCTTAGAAATACCTCTCTGTGACAGACTGAAACCAAATATTTTTGTTTAAATACAAGTTGACCTAATACAAGGTTTATCTAAGGTCAGTTCAGCAGGAATCAGAGTCCAGTAAACTAAACGGTCACATTTTTAGCATTTGTAATATTATTTTATCCCAAAGCTACTTCCATTTCACAATACATGTCACTGGGTATGTTATTTAAGGGCTTAATGCTGACTCCTTTGTTCTCTTATGCTCAGCTCCTTCTTTCTCTGATTTGTTCCCCTTTCCCTTTTAAAACGTACACCCATTCTCTTCCTTCCCCACATATTCTCTTCTGCTTAACGTGGAAGAGCAAAACTTAGACATAATCTTTCACCAAAAATGCTGAAAAATCAATATTCCAATGTCTGGAAGGTAACACAATAAATTCAGGTGCAAGTTTGCTACAAAGTTTGCTACAAAGCTGACTAGTTTGTTTTCAGTTTCATTAAAAATTAAAATAGCATCTGGTTGCCAGCCCCATGTGCACTATAGTTTCACAAGTTTGATTACATGCTAAAAAGGTTAATCTCCCCTTTGAAACCAAATGTATATTAACTTTAATTTCTATTTTATTATATTCCACATCTCTAAATATAACTACTATATAATACGTTAAATGACTAAAAAATCTCTTATTGCGCTACACACTTCTGTTGCTAAGGACAAATGGTATGTAGGGTGTTTACCTGTGTCAAGATAGAGCACACAAAACCACAGTTGCTTCCCCAATCCATACATTCACAAATAAATAAACTACCAGAAACAGCTCTGTACATGTTTAATTATAATTACCTATTAGTGATGAGCAAAATTTTTTCTGCAGGCATGAATTCGCAGCGAATTTCCGCATTTCGCCATTGGCGAATTGGTTCACAAAACTTCAGAGAAAAATTGAAGTGGCAAAATGTGTGGTAGTGTTAAAATAGGCGCGGTTGTGTCAAAATGGGCGTGGTCGAGTCAAAAATAGGTGTGGCTGTGTCAAAAATAGGCAAGACATGCATAAAAAAACGCGTGTGTCAAAAAAATTCATGCAACAAATGCATTCCGCGGATATTTCACAGTTCTGCAAATTTTTCAGCTAAGCGAAATGGGACAGATTCGCTCATCACTACTGCCTATGCCAGCCCTACTTTCCTCCTGAGTTCCTCGTGTGTGGGCTTCTTCTATAATGCACTGCCCTTGGGTTCAGGGAACATGAATATGCGCATTAAAAGAACACATGGCTTCAATTAATGGCTTAATCACAACATTCATATTATTTGTAAGCTGAACATGGAAAACAGGGACACCAAAGCTACTCCATGTTCGGTCCTCATGTGGTAGATAGATGACAAGAGCACAGATAAACAGAGGTCCATTATATAGGAGGAATATCTGTGATCTGGTTATATACGTTGCAAGGACCGAGCATGGTGTAGCTTCAGTTTCCCTATTTAACTCAAGAAATAACAAAAACAGCAATTAATAGAATTACGGTTATGGAGTGTGGGACCCATGTGAGCATTACCTAGCGATAGGAATTGTTTCACCAAGGCAGTGGTGGTGGCCATATACACTAAGATCGACTCATTGGGGCATTCTGGATAACAGACCCTATACCTGTATTCCAATAAGGCAACATCTATGGAGCTTCTTTATTGCACCTAGTTAAAGAGAAATAGGCACTGCAGCCTTCTGCCCATAGGACAACAGGTCTAGTCACTTGTAAGGCAGTGCGTGCATTTACATGTGTACTTGCTGATGCCTCTCCACCATGGAAAGTAAAGTCAGAGTACAAGAGGATAGATTTATGAAGTAACTGAATTATAAAGGCTGGACAGCCATTAGTTAGTTTGTTTAGTTGATACCCTCCTGAAAAATATAAAACAAAGGATTCTTGTTGAAACAGCATGAGTAAGAGCAAGGGGAGCACTGAGTTCTCTCAGGTACCTTACAAACACAGCATTTCTTCCTACGCATATCAGTGCATGCAAAGTGGGGCATGCAAACACACAGTGTTATATTTTCCTCCCACCATTGTCCTAGATGCATTAATTTCAACCATTCTTCTTATAATGTTAGGAGTATTTATACACTAAATGAGATATTATAACCAAAGCATAATTTTAGTTTAATTAATATACATATGCAAAACTCCTTTCCCAGGAATATTTAGTGCTGTCAAAGCTTCGAATGCTACAAAAAATCACATTAATTTGAAGGTTGCTTTTCTGCAAAAATACATGCCTTTGCCATTTCTAGTTTTACTAGAGGGTCATGCTTTCTCCACCCAGTATGCAAAAGGGCAAGGATGATAAAATTGGTTTCATGCCATTAACCTCTCCCCAATCCAATCTAATTCTGGGTCCTCTAAGAACTGTAGGGTGCTTAATTAGAGAGGTAAAAAACCTATGGGTTTTATTTGTTCCTACTGGAAACCCTCTCTTTGTAAACAGGCAAATGATTCAGAATAGCAATAGGAGGGAATATGGCAACTTACATAGCATTCTCCTATTACATACGTAGTGCCATCATTTTGCTGCTCACCATGATTATTAAATATTTACCTCACGGGACAAAATCCCACATTAAAAGGGCAAGAATTCCTAATTTTTCCATTTAGTACAAATCTAGTCCATAGTACATAATGTGTAACCTCTACATACATAAATACTGTATATAAAATCTGTTCAATACATATAAAATCTGTTGAATAAAAAACAGAACATATTGGACACAAACATATTGATGTATGTTTTATGATTTTAGGGCAAAAATTAGAAAATATTACATCCCTCCCCCAAAAATAAAAGATATTTGGCATACATACTCTATAGCCACATGTATTAAGGACAAACTGTAGCACTTAATGGCCAATACCTGTGACCAGAAATGTTGTGTTTTCATAAAAGTGTGTGCCAGAGAAAATACTATCCAGTTACACCCTCCTTATAACCTGATGTAAAACAGTATTCCAAATATATTTCTTAGGCAATGTAAAGCACTTAAATCAAGTGGGTTATACGGTGGGTTATACAGTAGAATGTGAATATAACAAATGTATATAATGAACAACGTATAACACATTCATTATATATACAGTAGAACCCCCAATTTACATCCCCGGATTTCAAGTTTTCCCGCTTTTTACACAGTTTTTTTTGTGGTCCCACCAATTTTAATGAATTCCTATGGGCTCTATTCCCGGATTTTACATATGAATTTCCCGCATTTTACACTGTTTCTATCATGCCTCTCCCTAGCAAATCGCTTAGTTTTAAGGTAAAAATACAGCTTACTTTAGGAATTAAAGTTTCCCCCATGTCTTGTGATCACAGGTGCCATCTTAGGAAGGTCAGCGTCACCACTATCGCCTCATATTTCATACTGCGCATGCATACCTATCCGGGAGCGTACAAAATACCACGAGAGTTGCACAAGTATGGGGAACGGCTGTACAAGGTGCAGATTTTTAAAAGAGTACAGATTTTTGTTTCAGTGCTGTACAGTATTCTTTTCCGCATCTTATTAATTTATAGTGATATTCAAACTTTTAGCAAACACATGCATTAAATGCAAAATGTTTTACTGTACTGTAAAAAGTTGTTTCAGTACTTCTGCTAAAACCTGTGAAATAACTCAGTAAAGGAACTGTGTTGCAGATAAAAAATTATTCCTGTACTTATTTCCTTTAAATCATTGACATGTATGTGTCCTTAACACATTTCCCTGATTTTACATTTTCCCTGATTTTACATCTTTTTTTCATGGTCCCCTGAAAAACGTAAAATGGGGGTTCTACTGTATACGTATATATATATATATATATATATATACGTTGTCTATATATACTGTATATACATCAGTTAAACATTGTATTATTATGAAGTCTATCTGGTAGGAGTTATGGATGAAAAAGAAAGTACCAGTGGCTAGTATTTGAGCTGTTTAGATGGATCCTCTGTGGTCAATGAGCCTTTTTTGTGTTTCTTGCAAAAAGATGTACTCATTTAAAATGTTATTCTTGAGCCAACAAATTTATTTTTTTTAGTTGTAATATTGATGTGTAGGTGCCATCAGCTTTCAAAAGAAGCCAGCGCTACACATTAGAACTGCTTTCAGATAACCTACTGTTTCTTTTACTCTGATGTAACTGGAGGAGATATCACTCCAATTTGCAGCTTAGCAGTAAAGTGTGACTGAAGTTTATCAGTGCACAGGTCACATAGCTGTGGGAAATGAAGAATATGGCTAGCCCCATGTAAAATTTCAAAATTAAATCTAAAAAAAAATCTGTGGTTTTTAAAAAACGGATTTCAATGCTGGATTCTGCTGGAGAAGCTCTATTAACTGATGTGTTTTGATGTTTTCCCACAACATTCCTTTAAATATAACAAGTAACATTACAAGCTTATATATGAAACAAGAATACAATGCTTATTTGTCCTTCCACTGAGCATAAATCATTAACACTCTGCCTACAATCCTACAGATAAATGTACACCTACTGTGATTGAATCAGTTATTAACCATACTGTGTGTTTATCTCAGGAGCACACAGCTCCACTGATAACTAGTTTAGTTGCCCAGAGTAAATCTGATGTCTTGAATCCGTCTGGGATCCCAACACTTCCCTACTATTGAGAAAAGAGAGATTCATATCTACTGTGACTTTACTGCTGCCCTTTTTGTGAAATAATGTCACATTGTTGTTCAATAATAGGGATGTAGCGAACCTCAAAAAAAAAGTTTGCGAACTTTGCGAACCCCATAGACTTCAATGGGAAGGCGAACTTTAAAACCTAGAAAAGCCATTTCTGGCCAGAAAACTGATTTTAAAGTTGTTTAAAGGGTGCCACGACCTGGACAGTGGCATGCAGGAGGGGGATCAAGGGCAAACATTTCTCTGAAAAATACTTTGTTGACACATCATTGCGTAAAACCGCAAAGGCAGCTGGCAGACCTAGCGGAAATACGCAGCGTTTTTTGCTATTTCGCACTATTAGCACCATGGAAACGGGATTTGCTGAAAAACGCCATGTGTGGCTTGTGCGGCGGTTTTAGGCCGAGAAAAAACGCAGCGGAAAAACGCCACGCGAACCCAAATTGCGAACATACACGAAAAGTTTGCGAACTTGCGAACTCGCGAACATCGGATTAGTTCGCCGGCGAACAGTTCGCTACATCTCTATTCAATAATCATTGACCTAATTATGGGGCTCTAGTCTCAGACTCCCTCACATAATGCAAATCCATTGAAGTCTGTTATCATCATTCAAAACAATCACTGGTTGTGTTATGAGGAAGCAATTATGTTATGTGCCAGGAACAATAGTGTGCCTTTATAACTGCAAGCCAACAGTTTATCTGGGTCTCAGAAAATACAAAAACATTAAAATTGTTAACCCTTTCTGAGAACTGAAAAAAAGAGAATTATCATGATATATACTGTACATAGAATTAAGTGAGCACCTATTTGCAGTGCTAGATAGTATTTTAATTATAGCTGAATGTTACAAGTTACTAGAGAGTACTGTGACTAGCAGTTCTTTGCTGACTGGTTTACTTCCCTGGGCATTTTGAGAGGGCATCACTACTGCACCCCCCTGTATTTATGACGGTTGGGCTGGGGAGGTACCTAATCCTCTATCCTGCCCCTACCTGCCTCTAACTTGGAGTGCTAAGTAAATGGGAACTATGGAGCACAATTTGCACTCTTTAGTGTGCTAGCACTTGTATCCATGGCCCTTGTAAATCAGTTATGACCCCTCATATGTTTTTGCATTCTTTACCAAACCAAGGCCACCTTTAAGCAGTGGAGAGCCATGCCTTCACATATAACCCTGTAGCCTCCTATCTTCTTTGCTTCTGATTCACAAGACATGCAGCAAGCTGATTGTATGGACAGAGCCACAACATACAGTATAGAATACAAAGTACACAGCTAAATGGAAGTTAACTTAGATTTACATTATGTGGCACTCTGCATCAGAACTGATCAACAATCAGCACTGTAGCAAAGGCTTCCATGACAGATGTAACCTTATTATTTTTTTTTTTTGCAAATGTTTTAATGATTTTGGAAGACCGTTTAGCTTAGTATTTCAACAGCAGCCCAGAACACACGAATCATGTGCAGTGTCATTGACACGCCAAAGCTGGCCTAACAAGAGCAGGAGATGGGATGCTGTGGTGGTCATATTTAAAGCTAAGTTCATATATAAAATACAGTTTTTTTTATGTCATATATGTTCTTAGGCTTTAGTGCTTCAGGAAAAGTTATGTTTTAGTGCCAGCCAGATCATTATATTAAAAAAAATCATCATCATTCTTATTTAATTGAGACAAATGATTTTTCTATCGCAAGGTTAGATTATAAAACATTGTCTGGGAGTACACATCTCCCAGTGTTTATCTACTTAATGGTCAGCGTTGCATTATGTATTGTTTTGAAACAGCACACAATGATCTCATGAGGAAATGTTGAAATACAGAAAACACACAGGGGGAAGTAAACAACCAAAGGTAATATTTTCATCTTGTGTCAGATTGTCCCAGAACTGTGCTATACATTTCATTTATGTCAGATTACTTCTCTGGCAAAAATAAACCCTAAAATAATATAGTGGTTTTTTTTTTGTTTTGTCCAGAAAATGTTGAACGATAAATGATAAACTTCAGACATTTATTAGATTTTTTTTTTTTGAAAGCCTGAGGCAGTGCTTTCAAGTCACCAAAGTGCAAAGTGAAAAATCACATATGCTCAGGTGCAGTCAAATAGAACCTCCCTGTAAAGGGGGAGGCTCTGTTCCAGAGTCCCATGGCCCAAAATGGCTCAGCAAAAACTTGAGTGTTTGGGCTCTCCTTGGTTGAAGCTAGAGTGAGCCCCTTTATCCCCAACCCACAAAAGGCACAGAAGGGACAAAGGTCTTCAAGTTCTCCTTTTCCTCATGGCTAGGGAGGCCCCCTTTATCCTGGGTTCATCTGAAGCTCGATTTCAACAGGGCTCTGCCTTGTTTCCAGGGATGAAAGGAGCTTGATGGCCAGCACAGTCCTCCCCTAAATCTGCAGGGAAGAGCCCTGTCTACAAAACCCTTGATATGCAAGTGATTTTTTTTTTTTAAAAAGCATAAAAGTGACATACAGGCAGTGCATAATATAATAATAAATAGTTAAATCAATAAAAATGCCATAAGTTACATAGCTGGAATTTTAAACATTTTCCTGGCATCAGCCAGATGGCCAGAGCAAAAGAATTGGGTGCAGCATTAAAATCAGAAAGTGTTATGTGTAAAGTGCAATTCCGGGCACCCTGGGGACACTAATCCCAAGGCGCTCCTAGGGTTTTCATGCTGCTGGCCCTTTGGCCAGAGGATCAAGTTCTTACATAGAAGAACAGCCAGAAAGTACACTTGATCTTAGTCATTACTATATATGTTTTATGTGGCTTGCTTTATCTAGGACAGTAAATAAGTGCCCCCACCAATATCCCTCTAACCGGCCTTGTTTTTGGAGCTTCTGCTGTACATTAGTAAGCCAAATATATGTACAAAAAAAAACATTTTTTTAATGAGAGTAGATGAATGGTTGTTTATTTAAATCCTGAATGCTGCTCCATCCTTCTTTTAAGATGAAATATATATAGCACAAGGCGAGCACGCTGAGAACAGAGCATCATGCAGATAGGAACAGGTGTTCTATTTATGGGCAATGGTCCAAAAATGTACTTACAGGTTCATTTAAATATTTATAACAGCATGGGCCAATTTATTTAACACAGGGGAGAATTGTGCACTTTACTGCAAATCCGAGGTGTATATTCTGGATAAGACTGTCAAAACATGCATGGCATATTACCAAGGAATTCTTTGTTTTTTACTCATAATCTTTCTTGTGCCATATCACGTACAGGGAATCCAGTAGCGTTTTACTCTATAAAGTACTGAAACGAGGTAATGAATAAATGGTGACTCCTGACAGCCAAAGCACACTTAACAAAGCTTACTATACTCACTGGCAGAAGCTTAAAACGTATATCTGACAGTGCCCTTGATGTTTGAAAATGCATTTGTAATCGCGGCACATTGTAACTAGGTCATGTTGAAAAGCGAAAGTTACCAGTGTGCCAGTGTGCAGAGAAAATAAAACCGATTTTCAGATTGTTCTGTGCTTGGAAATTTCCAAAACAAATGCATATTATGCATAATTAAAATCATTTAAAGTTCATTATTCATTCTGCTGCACTCAGACTACGTGTGGCTGCCAGAACAATATTTGGGTTTAAGTTTTCAACTGTAAAGTGTACTCAGAGAGTCATTTATCATTCTATCAGGTTTTCTCAGCTAATGGTATATTCCCAGTTGCTTAAGGAATTTTGATTTCTGTGACTTAACCTAACCTGCTAGAAAACCTGACTCTGGCACAAAATCAATGTTGTACCACATAAGCCTGCACTGTTTGACAAAATAGATCAATATTATGTTTTTGGGACTGTATGTGGTTATGTGGTCTATTTCATGGCAGAGAATATGAAATGAAAGTCGTGACACGATTAAACCATAGGTCACTAAATCATTAGACTGATATTAATTACAACTATAGAAGCTACAGAAGGTGCATTTTCCTCTTGGACAAATGTAAATGTTAGGTTTCATTTAATTTCAAAGACAATAAATAAATGACAGTAGGGTACGCTGACAATATAAATAGTATTATTAACATTTGCATGTTTCACAAAGGCAAAATCTTTGCTTCTGCTATGAAAAGATTATGAGAAGTAGATTATAAGAAGAAGAACAGACATCCCTTGCCTAGAGTGATTTTTATGCAAGCTGCTGACTCCACTAGCCCCTTAAGCAACTGGGAATATACCAATTGCTGAATGGGCCTGTGTATTGGGCCTATTCAGTTTACTGATATTTGGTTGACAACCGGCCAGACATCTATAGGGCAGATTAGAAAATCCCACCTGGAATTGACCACATCAGGCACTGCATAGGTCTACATAGGTCAACATTATTATCCAACAGATGGGCCTGGTACCAAATTATTGGAAAAGCCTGATACCCCATACCCCATGTATGGAGAAGTTGGGTAAAGTTTAGCTTGTTTGATTACCTCATCAGATGATCAGATCTTTATATGTATGCTCTAACAAAGAAGATCTTATTTGGTTTGAAAAAAGGGAAGGTCTGTAATAATACACATTTAAGTTTTATGTACATGGTTTTTAATTACTTAAAGGAGAAGGAAAGGTAAAAACTAAGTAAGCTTTATTAGAAAAGTCTATGTAAATACAGCCATAAGCACTGAGTCCTCTATCATGTAAACATGATGTTCCAGTGTCTGACTTCCTCTCTCAAAAACATCCTTAATTCCCCCGGCCAGAGTCTGAGTAGTTCTCTCCTCTCTCCCCTCTCCTGCTCCCCCTCCTACAAGAATGCCAAGAACACCCTCCCCCCTCCCTTAGGAATGTGTGATCTGTGCTATAATGCAAGACTGCAGGCAGGAAGCTACTTAAAATGGCAGCTGCTATCTTAAGCAAACAGAGAAAGCTTCTAAAACTATTAACTCAGGTATGGTAATGGTTTCTGCAGAATAAATATATTGTTCTAGGTAGCACTAATGTGGCAAATCTATTGGCAGTAAAATGCCAAAATTACTTTGCTTCTCCTTTAATACCTTGATTTATTTTAATATTTTTCTATGCAACTATATTTATTTATTTATATAATTTGTACATATGAATTTGTCTACACAAGATATAGAATCTCCCAGTGCGCCCCTGCCAAGGACAATTTGCATCAGCCCTTTTTTATTTCCACCATAGATACATAAGCACACTCCACAACCAAATCTTCTGAAAAAAAAAACAACGTCAAACTATTTTATGTTTTGCATTGTGCTTACGTTCTATACATTTTTGGATGATTAAGTGACTCGTTTTGCAAGAATTAACACCTTCTGTAGCTTTCAAGTTATTAGGCTCATTTACATCCACAAGTGCAGTGAGCAAAGTGCAATTTTGTGCACAATCACCATGGTTTTTTTTTCCTTACAATGCAATGTTTTTGTCCCAGAATTCCGATGTCACTGGGGACACAAATGTGCATGCACAATCAGTACAACTGCAGTGTATATTCCCGAAGTCTGTCTAGTGTAGAAAAGTAAAAATTGCCCACTGCCTTGAGGTCTCAAATGAGCCCTATCATGTCTAGATCCGCATTTAATTGTGATTAGAGTGGGTCCTTGATGTAAGGTTCTTGGTGAGTTCTAGGAGGCTCAGTCTGAAACTGCTAGATAGAAAAGTATGTTAAACAAAATTAAACAAAATAATTACAATAAAATCTGACTTCACTGTTACATCTGCTTCTGATTGCTGGAACTAAAGAGAATGACAAAATAAAGAGGCAAAAAACTGAAACTATAGATAAGGAACAACTGTATACTTAGATCACTTCCATCTACAAACCACAAAAAAACATCACCTGTAAAGGAAGATCTTTCAGCAGGGTTATGTTTCTTTTAAAATGTATTTGGACATCAGTATAACATACAGTGGCCCCTATGGAAAACAAATGTAACAACCCATAGACTAAAAAGCAACATTTACAAAAGCACATCAATAATGAAACCGAAGGGGGTTGCTTCCACAAACTACAATCTCTCAACATGTTATGGATTTTTGCTACATTACACAGTCTATTGCACTTCTCTCAGAGCAATCAAGTGTCTGATGCCCAGCTCTCACTTATCTGCTTCAGATAATGTCTCTGTAATAAAGTGCATGTAATGTATTACATTCTTCAAGCATCAGCTTGAAGTTTTCTAATTATTTTTATTTGTATAATATTACTGTTCCGGGATCTATTATCCAGAATGAATGGGGGGAGGGGAGACTGGGTTTTTCTGGATAAAGGGTATTTCAGTAATGTAGAGCACCAATGCCTTAAGGCTACCACAAATGAATGGTAGTGTGTTGGGGGTATCCTTAATGGAGAAGGATCTAGGGGTTTTTGTTGATAACAAGTTGTCTAATTCCAGGCAGTGTCATTCTGTGGCTACTACAGCAAATAAAGTGCTGTCTTGTATAAAAAAGGGCATTGACTCAAGGGATGAGAACATATTTTTGCCGCTTTATAGGTCCCTGGTAAGGCCTCACCTTGAGTATGCGGTGCAGTTTTGGGCTCCAGTCCTTAAGAAGGATATTAATGAGCTGGAGAGAGTGCAGAGACGTGCAACTAAACTGGTAAAGGGGATGGAAGATTTAAGCTATGAGGTTAGACTGTCGAGGTTGGGGTTGTTTTCTCTGGAAAAGAGGCGCTTGCGAGGGGACATGATTACTCTGTACAAGTACATTAGAGGGGATTATAGGCAGTTGGGGGATGTTCTTTTTTCCCATAAAAACAATCAGCGCACCAGAGGTCACCCCTATAGATTAGAGGAACAGAGCTTCCATTTGAAGCAGCGTAGGTGGTTTTTCACGGTGAGGGCAGTGAGGTTGTGGAATGCCCTTCCTAGTGATGTGGTAATGGCAGACTCTGTTAATGCCTTTAAGAGGGGCCTGGATGAGTTTTTGAACAAGCAGAATATCCAAGGCTATTGTGATACTAATATCTACAGTTAGTATTACTGGTTGTATATATATAGTTTATGTATGTGAGTGTATAGATTGGTTAGTATAGGTTGTGTGCTGGGTTTACTCGGATGGGTTGAACTTGATGGACAATGGTCTTTTTTCAACCCTATGTAACTATGTAACTATGTAACTATGTAACTAAAATCCCCATAATGCCATAATGTGGCTATATGCTAGTCTAGTTAACATAGCGTACAGGTATGGGACCTGTTATGCAGAATGATTGGGACCTGGGGTTTTCCGGATAAGGGGTCTTTCTGTAATTTGGATCTCTATAACTTAAGCCTGCTAAAAATCATTTAAATACTGAATAAACCCAATAGGCTTGTTTTGCCTCCAGTAAGGATTAATTATATCATAGTTGGGATTAAGTACAAAGTACTGTTTTATTATTACAGTGAAAAAGGAAATCATTTTTAAAAATTTGAATTATTTGCTTATAATGGAGTCTATGGGAGATGGCCTTTCCATAATTTGGAACTTTCTGGATAATGGGTTCCTGAATAAGGGATCCCATACCTGTATAGGGTATTATTATTAGACATGCCAACACAATAGATATTGACAGATAATCTGAGGTAATGTTGAATTACTCATTTGAATAGAATACTGCTAAAAATGTCATTGCAATATTGCAGAGCTAAATATATAATATGTTTCCAGATACCATACCTATATTATTATTGCTACTAATATCACCATCAAATGTGAAGGGTCTTAACTTTTTTTGTCTGCATATTTTTTATATATGGGTCTTCCCCGCTAATTACTGTCTGCACATCTGGGAAGAAAAGCTTTTATGCTAATGATGCTATTGGATGTAGGGAATTTATTCCTGTGCTAAGTCTGCTGAGAGATGAAAACTGCTCTTTTATCTCTGCAATGATACCTGACAAACAGCCACCCATGGGAGTGTCACCTGGTCTGTCTAGCTTAGTTTATATAGTTCAGTGATGCCATTATTATCATCAAAGTATCAAAAGTGGTTTTGAACGTCTGATGGTCCTTTAATTGAAGCTGGAATTTACAAATTAAAAAAGCTTTCAAAATATTTTAAAGGGTTTTCCTACTCATGAGGTATTTTCCTACTGGTATTAAGCACTTACACCTACATGTAAAATGACACTTACAAGGGCCTTATAGAGTATGGGTTGCAGGGATTATTTCCTCTGTACTTTGGTTTCTGGGATAGGGACCTGGTCAATAAGTGCTTCGTTCCAAGGGCTTAATATTTATCTTCTGTCTTACTAGTTGCTAAAAACATGTTCTTCAGTCTCCTCACTTTCTCGAGTATCAGTCTTAAGCAACTACACTTCTCTCATTTACTTCCCTCAGAAACAAAAATCTGAAAAACTTTACAATGGACCAAGGGACAAAGACATGAGGCAGCTATAAGGACTGAACCTGACACATACTGATAACAAAGAGTGACTTTCCTATTTATTTTGGTTCCTTACTATTTTATTCAATTCTCGGATACTTGCAATAGTTCTAAAAAGTATTTTTAAAATTACATTTACAGTTTCCCCCTATAAATTTCATTTAAATTGATTTGTGTGCATGTGATGAAATGGCTTCATAAAATGGGCTTAATGTGTAATATGTGCAAAAGTAATTTAGATTAACTACTTGAATACGCAATTTACGCATGTCCCCTCCCATATAGATTGTAAGCTCTACGGGGCAGGGACCTCCTTCATCTTGTGTTTCTGACTCTTATTGCAACTGTACCTTGTATTTATTTGTATTTATTGTTGTACTTTGTATTTATCCATTATCTTTAACCCCCTGTTTGTATTAATGTATTCTACTGTACAGCGCTGCGTACATAAGTAGCGCTTTATAAATAAAGATATACATATACATGTCACAAATGCTGAAATACTTATATACCTGAGCCCTAATCAACGCTTTCACAAATATGAATTGGAGCTGCCTTGTCACTTACCTGGGCATAAATTGTCTCTATAGATACACTATTATAATTGTTGTATAAAGATAATAGTGTTATTGTATGCGGCCCTAAAAAAATAGGTGAGTTTACATTCCTTGGGCTAGGTGCCCTAAAATAAACTACTTCACCTTTCTCTTGCCATTCAGGTGAGGGACAAAAAAAAAGGTTCCTATATCTTGGGGTAAGTATAAGCATTTTTTATTTTAGCATTTTTTGAAATATGTTGCAAAACACATATAATCCAGGACAGACAGATCAATACACAGCAACTCGGAGCAAACCTGGAGCATTGCCACTGTTCATTATGTATGTATATTTGTATTTATATAGCACCACTTGTGTATGCAGCACTGTACATCACAACTATAAATTGATGGAACAAACAGGGCTCAATACATAAATAACTACAATTAAATATAAAGTACATTAAAGATGAAATGCTAAGTGTTAAAGAGACAAGGGCAAGGAGGTCCCTGCCCCATAGAGCTTACAATATAAGGTGTGTTTATTTATCAGTATGAAAAATAAACACATTCTGACAACACCTACTTGGTAGGGTATTGTGCAAATAGCTGCAGACATCTGCGCTCCACTTCTGAATCGAGAGACCTGTGGGATACATCTTAAATCAGTGATCAGTGCAGAGCGCAGCAGACAGGGGGGTGCAAGTGCTGCTCAGCTGAGCACTAAGGTGCACACTCTTGTGCCACACATGCCCTCAGGGTCATAGATAACACCTCTTGTATTTTACTGTGTACCTGTATGTTTATGATACATTTTTTTAGGGCAATTTACATGCACTACAAGAAAACAGCTCTTCGATCTGTTTTCTTCTCACCTCAGGGGGGGAAACGTAATCAATAGCAATATACTGAAGTAGATAGTCTGTGCTCTTTCTTTAGGAAATGCTTAGAAATTAATTTTGGTAATGTCGTATTGTCCCTTAATGATGTCTATAATAGCGATGAGTCAATCTGTCCTGTTTCGCTTTGCCAAAAAATTTGTGAAATGCATTGAAGTTAATGGGTGTTTTGTCATAGCTACTGAGCAACTCTTTTTGCGCCCATTACCTGTATCATGCGCACTTAGACTTGGGGCCCATTTATGAAACCACTTTTCGTAATGACCACGATAATATTGTCCGTGATTTGCGTTAACTTCCACAAAAAGTCGTATTTTTTGTAAAGATTACGACCATTTCAGAATTCATTCAAGCTTTGGTATCGTGACAATCTTTTGGCCACATTGGAGCTGTAGAGCGCCACTAAAAGGCTTCCAAAATCATGCATTAAAGTTTCAAAGCCAGAAAGGTTTTTGCGCCGCTTACGACCATTCGGATCCGAAAATTTTGTGACTTTCAGATCGCAACCATGATATTGACCAATATATACGACCAAGAGAAGAATTTTCGCGCAATTTTCGCACATCAGAAATTATCGTGGTTACTCCGAATTTTTTCCAATCGTGCTTTTAACTAGCAAAATGTTGTGGTTTAATGAATGGGTCTTCCAAAGATTTATTTTTACATCATTTTATACTTTTCAGTCCCCTACAGGAACCTTTGTCAGGTGTCAAACAGTGCACTGGACAGAAATGTAGAGCAAAGTAACCTTTGGAAGACTAATGCAGCGAATCTTGTGAGTGACTTTCTCCTGCATTGTTTATGTTGGTTCTCAGCTTGGGCACCCAGGAAAAGGAACTATTTACGGTGTAAACAATACATATCTATATCCATATTATTTTCTTACTCACATTTTATTGTTTTGGGAGTAACAAATTCAGCTTTGATTAGAATTATTAACTGGGTTTTTAGCATAACAATCTTTCATGGACTGCATTTAATTGGAATTGATCAATTGTGTTAGAGCCATGCATTTATTTCCTCGGGAAATTGCAATCTGTAGCTTTGGTCATTTATATTCTGTTCAGTAAAGTACCTTTTGAAATCTCAATTAAGCTGTTTTTTCTTTTTCTGGTTACTTACGGTATTTATTTTACAGTCCTTTATTACGATTTTAAAGTGATATAGATGTACATCTACGTGCATCACTTACAACAGGATCTTAGGGCAATGACACACAGGCAGGGAACAAATCCCGTGTCATTGCCCTTAATGTTAATAAAGTTCTAATGGTGAATCCTAAGGATTGCGGATGTTTGCAGATTAATATCATGTGAGTCTTTATGAGAATAGTGCAGAGACAGAGTATAGTGCAAAGACAGAACATAACAATGGAGGGCCCCATTTCAGAACTAGGACCCTTCCTTCCAAAGGGACACCACTGTTAGATCCATAGGCCCCTAAAGTCTCAGGACCCGGTGCCAATTGTCCTTCTCCCCTCATAAAAGCAGTTGTGCAAAATATTTCTGCAGGTTTAATCTTGGCCTCAGTGTATATAGCTGTTAGACAGAAGTCAGGAGCATTTTTGGTGATCTCAATTTATTAACCTGATTTACCATTCTAGCTTTCTTAAAATAATCTCATATTTTATTTATATCTTGCAGCTATGCACTTCTACTTTGCTTGAATGACAGAACTTACTAAAGCCTTAGAACAAAGCAATATATTCAGCATATTATTATCTATTTTCTTTGGTTAAAAGAATAGGAACCCTCTGCAGGCCCAGATTAGTGGAAAGGCCACAAAGGCCCAGGCATAGGGTGGCATTAATTTTGAGGCAGAATGCCGCCCAATCACACTTAAATTTGCTCACATATGGAGCACTGGGGATGGGATGTGCAGATTATGCACCCTGTCCCCAGTGCTCCTTATGCGAGGTCTACGGATGCGCATGCTCACAATTCAGAGGGGGTGGAGAATGGGGGCAGTCCCTGGGCACCTGCTACTTGGTACATAAACACAAATAATTGCATTTGTATTTGTATATAGGCATTCTATTGTAATGCCAGGATAATGACAAAATATGCACAAATATCACTACTGGCACATATTTGGTTTTAGTATATTTGACCATATACATATGGACAGTCTGAAGGTCACAGATCAAACCTTTAGCCAAAAAATATGAACGCTCATTTCATGTTTCAAGTAAAGAATTACACATTTAGAACTTGTCTGTTTTCCTTATTCATTAGTTTAGGCTTGCCTTTGCTTTCTAGTTATTTCCGTTAGCTATTAGACTTCCTTTAAAAATAATGGAAAGGAGCCCCAATAAACAGTAACAAAAAAAATCCTTGCAATTTCTGCAATATTTTTCTAAATTTTTTTCAGATTTATTCATTGCGATGTTCAGTTACCATAAATAAAAGATCAAGCTGCCATTATAGACATTCATAGTTGACACTATAAAATGGATCTTACCATGGTTAATAACCTGGATTGCCAAAACTCATTTGATTTACGAAGAAAGCAAAATGATATAAGCCACATAAGGTTTAATTAGAAATGAGAAGTCTCTGGGGGACTGTGATTAATCTTTACAAATGCCCTTGCAGTCAGAAGGATTCCTCAAGGGCACTCTTTATTGGAATCATGCAAGTGACATAAGCCTAAAAACGTAGGAAGGAAAATTTAATTATCAGAGTAGGGTTTTTTTTGTTAATTATAGAAAGTTGGGGTATTTAGTAACATGAGAGACATAAACATTTTTAACCACTTTGGAACTGGAATGTAATACCTCCTGCTCCAGGTTTCATGATCATGATTCCATCTAGATACCTGTTTTAGGTTTAACTTGACTGGGTCCTCATTAATGCTGCCCATACACGGACCAATAAAATTGTACAAAACCTAGTTTCAAATGATTTTCAGACTGTGTTTGTGGGCTCAGAATTATTGTCCCAATAATCTGCGCATGTATTGGACGATATCCTTGGGGGACCTACAATGGAAGTCACTTTTGTACGATTGGTGTCTGCCAACCATTTCATGTTCAGAACATCCTCCAATTTGTTTTTTTAGGGCTACTATCCTACATTTTCAGTCTGAATGTTAAGGTGGCCATACACTGTAAGATCCATAAGATCAGTATGCATATCCCCAGCGGACATACAGTAGGCTCTGTTGGGACAAGGACCGCATCAGTGATCCAATGCAGTCCCCAATCTTATGGAAAATCAAGCCTGCCCGATCGAGATTTGGCCAATTTTAGGACAGATCTTGGTCAGGTAGGAGAGTCGTGGGTGCCCATACATGGGTAGATAAGCTGTTGAATCAGTCTAAAGAACTCAAATCGGCAGCTAAAATCTGCCTCTGTATGGCCACCTTTAGTTTTAGATTGTTGAATTTAAACGTATGACCAATATCCAAACGTTTGTCGAAAGACAACTAAAATCTGAATATGTATGGCCAGCTTTAAGGTTTAATAGTTGATATAATTTTATGCTGTTGAAGTGGAGCCTCCAAACATATCAGGTACAGATATAGAAAAGTAAAATTATAAGGGGCAATATCTCTGCTTCTTCAACAATAATACTATATGGTTCTAGCTGAAAAACTCAACTAATGGAACTCTGCTTGCTGTGGAAAGCTTACTTTTGCATTTCAAAATTCATACTTGTTTTCGATAACAAATTATATTTTTTTTGTGTTATCCCTGGAACAAAAACAGTTTCTCCGATCCACAAATGCACACAAAACTGAGATTTCAGTTTAGTCAATGAGTATATTCTGAAAACTAAAAATAACTATTTTAGTATTTGAATGAGCATGAATCTGGTTTCACATTGAACCTACATGTATACTGTAAACTGTATGGGCACAGATCATACACATTTGGAGAGCAGAATGTAGTAACTAATATAATATTAGGTCAGGTCAGTAGATGATTTGCAAACAGTGCTACTTTTATTGCACCCCCCCCCCCCCAGGAAGGGAATTGTTTTTGTTTACACTCACTTTCTTCATAGCTCTTGTCTTTGACAGATGAATCAGTTCCTAAAAATTCAGCTTGCCAAGTTAAACACTGTATTTTTCAAATCTCAAATGTACCACTCCAATGTAAACAGCAGTTTAAAAACACACCATCAATCAGTTAGTCTACTACTTTATTTACAATGGTTGAAGATGCTAAAAATACCCATTGGAAGATCGAGAAAAGAATTACCTACAGTGATATTTTCAAGTAGATTATTGTATACATCAGAGAGATCTTTAAAATTGTCTATAGGTTAAAAGGTATTTATCTTGTATCTTGATGGGCAAGTGAAATAGTAATTATGGAAAAAATTCCATAGGGTTGATTCGCTAAAGGTCGATAAGTTTTATCGCATGTTTTTTTGCGTTAAAATTGACGCGAAAAAAAACTGTATTAACGCATGCGTTAAGTTGCATATCACGTGCGTTAAATTTCGTGCTACCACCTGCGTTAATTTTAACACATGCGTTAATTTGCGCGCCGAAATAATACTAACGCATGATTCACAAACACCTACTTGAGGCAGGCGGTAATTATAGAAAAGTACAGTTAATGAGCTTTTGGCAACACAATATGGACTTTGCAGTGTGATTTATTCAAGTATGTGTTGGCCCTAGAGTGATGTAGCCTCCAGTTTGCAGGGAAATGGTAATTTTCATAAAAGTAGTTTTCCGAAAGTAATGGTGTGTATGGCGAATATGCGTTTTTTTTGGCACGCAGCGACTATTTGTGAGCGATTCGTTGATTAGCACGTGTTCCGTCAAATACTGCACGAAAATAGTCTTCGCGACTTAAATAACGCAAGCAGCATCGCGTCTAAATTAACGCAAGTACGCTTTTAGTGAATCGTGCGCAAAATTAGACGCGATAAAATTTTTAACGCATGCTATAAATAGTGCACATTTTAACGCACTTTAGTGAATCAGCCCTCGTGGCTTGTTCCTATTTTTTGGATTTCTACAATTGTATTTGGGTGCAGCACAGAGCAACAACTAGGAGCTAAAGCTTTTTTCACAAGTATTTTATACAAACTTCACCAATAATTTTAATTTTTGAAAGATAAAAAAGTAACCAGATAAAACCATAAAAAAAACCTTTAAATTTTGCTTCATTTTTATTGGGGTACAAAGCTTGAAAAAATTTGAAAAACAGAAAACTCATCTTA
This sequence comes from Xenopus tropicalis, assembly GCF_000004195.4. NCBI lineage: Eukaryota > Metazoa > Chordata > Amphibia > Anura > Pipidae > Xenopus > Xenopus tropicalis. The sequence goes on from NC_030677.2 coordinate 130,080,212, forward strand.
ACTAAATAGTTTACATTTTGCCAAGGACAGCTCCCACTGACTTCTCTATGACCACAGATGACAGAAGTTTTACATTTGAGATTTTTGTGTCTTTTTTGCTTAATTAATGTTTATTTCAAATAATATAAGGTCATAATTATTAGAACAAAAACCATTGAATCATGAACAAAAATAAGAATAATTATAAATAACCTTCCTATAGTTTGGTGACCATCACTTGAAATTACCCCTATGTCTCTCAAGTAGGGGAGAAATCCTGTCCTATATTCTGCTGGTCATATAATGGGGCAATTTCAACCGCTACTGAATTGCTAGACCATTATTAATGTATTCATCTTCTGTTTCCCCAAAGATGGAAGGTGGGAAATGCAACAGCCCAGAAGAACGAGTCAAAAAGGGTAATGTGGTTTCTGAAGCTAAAAGATGTAGGGTATCATCATTTCATTTCCTAGAACAAATTAAACATTCCTTGAGCAGCTAATAAATTTTCCACAAAGAGAATATTGTATTTATGTTATATAACCCCCATTTTATGCAAATCTAATTAATTCTCTTGATATAATCATGCATATCAAAAGACATGCTTTATTTTTAAGTGTTTATTTTTGGAACTTGTTACACTTAATCAGCTGAAGCATGAATTAATGAGTCTGCCCACACAGATATACATGCATTTGCTTTTTTAAGATACTACAGGGAGTTCTACTGTACAGTTACTGTATACTCTTCCCACAAACGACAACTCATAACATTTAGAATTATTTTTCCAATTGCTAAAATAATGGGCCATCGTACATATTGTGTGCATTTAGTTTGCCATTTACTTCACTGTGACAGGTGCATGTATATTTCATAAGCTCAGGCTTCCGTGACATGTGACATTTTTACTGCACCCAGCAACATCATCTATCTTTTTTTTTTTTATGGGCATTTTATGACATTTATAACATTACTTTTGAGGAATCTGTTTTTCTACAGAGCTATCATAGGTGAAGCAATAAAGAGTCAGATACATATACTGAGAAGCTACATAAATGAAAAAGCTTTATAATATTTAATAAATCTTTTCAAAGAATATGATACAAGGCAAGAACATCAAATAATAAAAGATCAGACACAAATCATTTCCCAATAAATCTAAACTGTCATCATTCTCTTTAACATTTAAAGCTGTCATCTTCTGATATCTGGAAACACTGAAAATATATTCTGAGGTTTAGGAAAAAACACAGGGTTTTGGAGAAAAAAACCTTGTTCCTTAACTTGTTTGGGGTTTCCTTTAAATCTGCCCTCCCCCATGTAATGGCTGAAACTTTCACTTATCCCTCCTGGTGGGTGCAGGTATCACAAAAAACAAAGCTCTACAAAGAAGAATAAAGATATAATATAGTATAGTAACCCTGATCTCTGCAATTTACTGTATAACCTTGTGCTCAGTGAGCCAATAACAGTCATATGCTATTCAACCACGCTGTGATCTAGTGCATTTTGTAAAGCGCCTTACAAATTAAAATGTGCGGCTTATCATCTGGGGAGCCAATCTATTCACCAGACCTAAAGGGTTATACTTAGGGGGACATTTATTAATGCACGAACGCTCCAAGCGTATTTTGCGCGACAAATTGCGAATACGAAATTGTATTGTCGCGCCGAGTACGAAAGTTTCGGATTCATTCAAGCTTTGTTATCGTGACTTTCCTTGGGCCAGGTTGGAGGTGCAGAGTGCCATTGAGTCCTATGGGAGGCTTTCCTTGGGCCAGGTTGGAGGTGCAGAGTGCCATTGAGTCCTATGGGAAGCTTCCGAAATCATGCACAGAAGGATCAAAGTCGGAAAGATTTTCCAGCTGTTTACAATCGTTCGGTACAAAAATTTCAGATCGCCTATACGATATTATCGTGACTAATACGATTTTTTTTCAAGCATTTTCGTGATATTTGCGATCTTCACAAATTATTGTATCCAATCTGAATTATTCCCATCTGGGATTCGAACTTGTGATTTGATGAATGTAGCCCTTAGTGATGAGCAAATCTGACCCGTGGAAATACTGATATGCGTTTAAATTCTGCATTTCACCATTGGCAAATTGTTTTGCAAAACTTCAGTGAAAATTCTCAGCGGTAAAATTTGCCACGCAGCAAAAAAAAAAAAAGTTGCGGCAAATGCTGCAGGATAGATTCGCTGATCACTAGTGAAATTTGTGATTTATATCCCAAATAAAAGTAACTGGAAAAAGAGAAATGCAAGATTGAGCAGAACTTATAAGCAACGTGCTATCAATTTTTAAAGCTTGGCAAAATATAAGAGAGTAGTATTGAGTATCTGGGTAGAATTATCACTTTTTTATCACATTTTTATTCATTTACAAAAAAAGTAAAATACATGAATTGTTATGAGTGATGAGTATATGAGTACATGTTTACATTAGTTCTAGAATGTATCATAGTTTGATCCTACTCTTTGTTTGAGGTCATAAGGCTGTATTATATAAATCTCATGTGAAAATTAGGGATTTGAGACTGGATGGATTTTATTCTGACAACAGATCAGAGATGTCTGCTAGTAAAGGGGGAATCAAAACAGAAACTGGAATGTAAATGAATTGTTTTAAGTATGTGTGCATGTGTGGTCTTTAAATAATGAACTGTAATGAAGCGTTTGCATTCTGTTGGTTGGTAGGCCTGCACTGGCAGCAAGGGATGTTATCAATTTATAAATATTTCAATTCATTTTACATTACATTTAGATTTTTTAAGTAAACATAATTCTACGCATTTATAAGTATTCTTACGTATTGTAGTAACTTCACCAAAGCTAATTACTCCTACCAATGCCACGTGGCTAATTGGCTTTGCCTAAATTATCTGGATGTAGGAATAGAGGGAGATTTATCAAAATGTGAGTTTAATGCATAAAAACTCACCCAGTCTATTAATTCCTAAAAGATTTTTAGGGATTGTTTCATAGTTCTGATACTTCTTTAAGCAAGCACTACAAAGGGGCTGATTTTCTAAGACACGAATTCGAATCGGAATTGGAAAAATTCCGATTGGAAAACAAACATTTTGCAACTTTTTCGTATTTTTTGCGATTTTTTCGGCGACTTTACGACTTTTCGGAAATTATCACGACTTTTTCCTTACCAATATGATTTGCGCGAAAAAACTCGACTTTTTCGTAGCCATTCCGAAAGTTGCGCAAAATCTGGCGATTTTTTCGTAGCGTTAAAACTTGCGCGAAAAGTCGTGCCTTTTTCCGTAGCGTTAACTTAAAAGGCGCGACTTTTCACGCAAGTATTAACGCTACGAAAAAATCGCCAGATTTTGCGCAACTTTCGGAATGGCTACGAAAAACTCGAGTTTTTTCGCGCAAATCGTATTGGTAATGAAAAAGTTGCGACAATTTTCCGAAAAAATCGCAAAATACCGATCATTACGAAAAAAACGCAATCGGACGCATTCGGCCCGTTCGTGGGTTAGTAAATGTGCCCCAAAGAGTTGTGCTGGATGGGAAAAACGTAAGGATTTATAAGAAAAACCATAGTTCAAGCATGGACAAAAGTTCTCCTTGACATGTCAATTACTATTCCCAAAAATGTATTCTGCCTAGCTGACACCAATAGCATTTCCCTTTGAAAGCAAATGTGTATTTGGTGCTTCAAAATAGCTTAGTGTAATGAAAAGATACATACCGGCACGGCGGGGACGCCCGCCGCGCCGTCCTGCTCCTTTGCCGGCAACTTCCTAGTGCACGCCGCACGCGCATCTCTGTAATTTATAGGCGCTTTCACGCTGGCGTGATCACGTCAGCGCGCAATGGTGCCAAGTTTAAATGTATTTAAAGGGACTTTGTTTACTTTTTTGTTGCCCGTGATAGGAATTGTTCCTGGTGCCTTTTCTGAGCCTTGTGCGTTTGTTTCCTGTATCCTGCTGGTGCTTTCCTGTGTTTTTGACCCGGCCTGTCCCCAACTATTCTGATATCCTTATTCTGACCTCGGCTTGTACTTTTGACTTCGATTTTGCCTAATCCCGCTATTTGATTATCTGGTTGACCCTTGCTTGTCTGACGATCCCTGATTTCTGCCTGCCTCGACCCAGCCTGCCTGACGACGAACTTGCCTAATCCTATTTGTACCGTGATCTTCGGCCTAACTGACTTTATCTACAGTCGTGCCCCTTTGCTTGCCAGAACTCCTCGCCTTGTTCCCCTCGTTAAGTCCAGGTGGCATCTGAGTAGCTGAGGGCTCCTCCCGAAGCCAAAGGCGGTCACAATACTGGTGAAGCCGAGCCGAGACCAGGGAACTTGGCATCAGTTCTGGTTTAGGGTGCCGACCATGACACTTAGATACATCAATATTGGGTGATACAGGGGAAATCCAGTTTAATTTCAGCACACCTAGGAACTCAAAGTAAAACACTAAAAAAATTTAAATGGTAAACAATTTCATCACTTGATATATAGCCCCTTTATGGTAGGATTTGGTATCCATGCAATGTTTGCTAAAGCTGACTTTTTTTTATCAGATTCTCGATATATAGAATTATGTTTCAGTACACTTTATAATATCGCCTCCCCCCACCCCACCTCACCACACACACGCACACTACATAGATGCCAGACTTGCTAGTCCAGGCTGAATTTATGCTTACTAAGCACAAGTATTCTCTTTTGTAAGTCAATGTACCTACATCAAACATGTGCATTTAAATTAAGACCGGCGTTCATCTTAAGCATTTTATAGGCCTGCCAGTTGACATTACACGAGGGAGCAGATAGTAGAACAAATCACACTGAAATACACACACTATTTACATTTTTATCCGACAGAGATTTTTTGAGGCAAACAGTTGCTGTTGCAGGAAATTCGTTAGGTTGATGCAGTGACATTCGGCACAAGAATCATAAAACACTTTTGTGGTTTCTCAAGAATTAAATTTTAGAAAGCATTTTGTCTTGTAAGCTGTGAAATTGATCTGTATAAAGAACTGCAGAAGGGAAAGAAGGTGATGCTTTAAATTGATGAATGAAAATGTTTTCGCCTTGCATGGATTAGTGCCAAAATCTACCAGTTAGGCCGTGTTTTTTTAAAAAATTTGCACTAGAATGTTGGCATTCATTTTGTTATGAGAAAAAAAAAAAAATAATTAAAAAAATGTTTAACATCAACAAAAAATCGCCAGAAAAACATTCAATGCTCCAATGCATTTAGTGTCAATAAAAATGCAAAAAGCACCAATTTGCATTTGCACCAAGTAAAATAAATTTACTCCATTGCATTTGGCACCAGAAAAAAACTTGGGAAAAATGCCCATGGACTGCTATACATTTGGCAGAAATGTTGGCGTTTTACAAATGTACCTGTGGTTTTGTGAATTTTTTCATAAAGCAAAATAAAGCATCGCTCATCACTAGCTATAAGCAAACTGAGATTTGTTCTTCAGGTCTGAGTACAGAAAGTTTGCATTACGCCCCTTTTCCTATAATTAGAAGGAAGTAGGAACAAAATTTGAAAGACAAAAATAAGTTTCAGCAATCAGCTGCAAACTAGACAATAACAACTTTGCCCAATCGCTGTAATGAGAGAAGATAACCCACAACAAGTTTATTTGCATTAACAGCCCTATCAAAACCTGAAAAAAGTGTTTTTCCGGATAGTGTATATAATATACTATTATTATATTAGTTATTGTTGGAAGAAACAATATTATTTTTCTAAGAAAAACTCCCTACTGTGCACTCTGGTCCCCATATCAGGTGGGCCATGTTGGGGTGCACACATGTGCATTATGACCGAGTGCTCCAGGTTTCTATATATATAAATTTCTATTTTCTATATATATAAATGTTACAGATAATATTTAACCAACCACATCAGCATATCAACACATTGGGGCACATTTACTAATCCACGAATCAGAATCCCGAATGGGAAAAAATCGGATTGGAAACGAACATTTTGCGACTTTTTCGCCGCCGTCGCATTTTTTTTCGTATTTTGTGTGATTTTTTCGTCGCCGTCACAACTTTATTGTATTTTGCGCGACTTTTTTGTCGCAATTTTTTCGTATTGAGCAATTGTAAACAGCGGAAAAACCAATCCGATTTTTTTCGTGACGGCGATGAAAAAGTCGCGGAAAATATACGATAAAGTCGTAACGGCGACGAAAAAATTGCGGGACATACGATAAAGTCGCGACGGCGACGTGCATTAGTAAATCTGCCCCATTGTCTAAGGATTCTTGAAAACCAACATCCACACTGTTCTATTTATCAGTCTGATCCATTTGCGATACTTATGGAGAAGTCAGTGAAGCTTCATATAGTAAGAAAGAGATGTCTTTGCTTTGAAAAGATTTATAAAGAAGATTTAATTTTATACTCCTCCCCTGTCAAAATAGTTTTGGCATGTGTAATTGCCATATTGTTCTAGTGAGCTTGAAAAGAAATAGGCCATAGACATGCCAACAGCTAGAAATAACTGCTCATAGCCAATAACAATTAACAGAGAGTAGATATAGATATTGCTTCAACACCTAGACCGCCTACACAGTTTATCTATTTAAAGCAAGTGGAAGTCTATATTTCTGCAGATAAGGAACAAAGTTCTGCTCCCCTGTCAGGAATTATCAGAGCTCCTGCAACAGAACTTCACCACTTCAGCATTATGTAATTACAGAGAACTAATTCAGTCAGTAGAGACATTTATCTGCAAAAAACACAACATGACATGTATCTTAGAGATGCAATTTGGCATTTCTTAGTCCAGGGGGTTGAAAATATGACTTGAAACAAATATTACATTTGAAGGGTTTGTCAGCACAGATATGTGTTCTAACCATCTTTTACTCAAGTCTGACTTTGCTGCTATTTGTTCTTAATTAAAACAGTAATGGTTTCACTAGCGAACAGTGCCATTGGGGAGGCAATTGGGAGCTGCTGTTCAAACAAAGATAACTCCTATTGACAGAGCTGTCAACCCGCCCTTCTTTTTGGGAGTAAACCAATTTTGCCTTTTCTTCCCCAGTTTCCCGTCACCCAGTAGTATTCTCACCATTTTTTGTCTATCCCCTGAAGTTCGCATCAAATTTCGCGCACTGATGGGATACAATCAGTGATAGCATCCAAAGCGTCTGAGCATGCAAGGATAACAATTTTTCAGCTTTAAAGGAGAAGGAAAGGTAAAAACTAAGTAAGCTTTATCAGAAAGGTCTATGTAAATACACCCATAAGCACTTACAGTAATACTGCACTGAGTCCTCTGTCAGAAGAAACACAGGATTTCTTGTCTCTTTTTTTGTAAACATGATGTTCCAGTGTCTGACTTCCTTTGTCAGAAACATCCCTAATTCCCTTGGCCAGAGTCTGCGCAGTTCTCTTCTCTCTCCCCTCTCCCGCTCCCCCTCCCATAAGAATGCTAAGAACTCTCTCCCCCCTCCCTTAGGAATCTTAAGCAAACAGAGAAAGCTTCCAAAGCTGTTTACTCAGGTATGGTAATGGTTTCTTCAGAATAAATACTGTATATTGTTCTAGGTGGCACTAATGTGGCGAATCTATTGGCAGTAAAATACCAAAATGACTTTCCTTCTCCTTTAACTGGGCATTCATGCATGCATGTGAAAACAGTTCCAGGTACCAGGAAAAATGTTCAGGTCCTCCGGCTTGCATTCACTTAAGGTTCACATCTCTGTATTGAGTTTTTACATTTCAAGTTTCTCCTTAATACCATACATTAGGAAGGGTTTAGGGGGATCACACACAATATTAGTCACCCTGTGATTAATTTCCTCTAGTGGCAGACACTGGCGAGGGGATATATGCAGTACAAATTATGTGGTTTGGGTGGGGGAGATGTGCCCAACTTATATACATGGTAAGAAAAATATATGGTTTACTGTACATGCCCTGGCCTGGTAGACACTGTCTTTAATCGAAAGATGTCTTTATAATCTTTATGATCTGAACATAAATTCAAGATAAAGGACCATGGAGAATTTTTTTTGCAGAAGAGGCCAGAGACCCATCCTAACATCAGAGAAATTCAAGAAAGAGTATAAAAAAATTGAATGACATCTCTCTGTTGCAAAGCAGCAGTTAAGTAGAGACATTATATTGTGTATAAAATGAATATCTGGTGATGTAGTAAAATAATACCTGGATCATATTTCATGTCAGTATGTAAAACTGGTGATTTAAACCATATTTGTTTTCAAGCCTCAGAGACAAAACAGCAGTGAAAATAATGTAGATCTGAGACCTTTATTGCCTAAGATGCATTATACCTTTCAAGAATATATATTGTATGCCTCTGCTTGAGGAAGAAAGGTATCGATAATAGAAAGAAAGAGATATGAGAAGCTTTTGTGATAATGTTAAATAATGACAGATTTATTACATATCTGTGAATCTACAGTGTGCTTTTTACTTTTTACAGATACTCAAATTTAGCCACAAATTTAGTATTGATTGATTCTGTAGTGCTTCTCTTACAACAGTAGTTTAATTGATTCTTGTTGAAGCTACACAGAAAATAAAATGCCTTTAGGTTTGCAGATTTGGAAAAACTGCGTTCTTTTTGAAGTTCTAACTGCATTCTCAAGGTGATGTTTAAAAAAAAAAAAAAAAAAAAAAGTATTTATATATTTTGGTAATACTAGAAAAATAAGTATGTGTGTGTATGCAAATAATATTAGATTGTAAGCTCTTGTGAGCAGGGACCTCTGATCCTCTTTTTATTCTGTAATCCTTGTTTATTACCGTATTTTTCGCCGTATAAGACACACTTTTTCTTCCCCCAAACTGGGGGGGAAAAGCCTGTGCGTCTTATACGGCGAATACTCACCCACCGCCAAGTCATCACCGGAGGCTCCTCTCTTATGCAGCGGCGTCAGGCCTTTTTATAAGGTTGCGCCCGTGCGTATGACGTCACACGTCAGCAACGAGGCGCAACCTTATAGAAGAGCCTGTTGCAGCGGCATAAGAGAGGAGCCTCCGGTACTTTTGGGTACTTTATATGGGGGCAATTGGGGGCTACTGTTTGTGGGGGCAATTGGGGCACTTTCTATTGGGGGCACTGTGTGTAGGGGCTATTGTCTATGGGGCAATTGGGGGCACTGTTTATGGGGGCAATTGAGGCACTGTGTATGGGGGCACTGATTATGGGGGCAATTGGGGTACTGTGTATGGGGGTACTGTGTATGGGGGCACTTTCTATTGGGGCCCTGTGTGTGGGGGCTACTGTCTATGGGGCAATTGGGGGCACTGTTTATGGGGGTAACTAGGGCACTGTGTATGTGGGCACTTTCTATTGGGGGCACTGTGTGTGGGGGCTACTGTCTATGGGGCAATTGGGGCACTGTGTATGGGGCACTTTCGTAATATTTGGGGGGATATTACCCCCCCCCGTGGACGTCCGTACCATGCGTCCTCTTGTCATGCAAAGCACACAGCAGGATGGCAAGTACTTGATAATTAGTATATTATATAGTTCAGAATCTTTTTTTTCTAGATTTTTCTCCTTTAAAATTGGGTGCGTCTTATATTCCGGAGCGTCTTATATGGCGAAAAATACGGTAAATGATTGCAAGACCCCTGTTGAAGCTCTGTGTAACTTGCTGGCACTATATAAATAAATGATAATGATGGTTCTGGGGTAATGTAATAAAGGCACCAAGTGCTATAAGTCTAGTAATCCATGGTGACAAATCAGCAGGTAATATTTACTCATTAGCTTTTTGACAGCAGACATCTGGTGCAAACTGTGAGGCTTTTATTACATTACCCCCTTTTTGATATATGGTTCATTGTTTGCCACTCTGTTTGGTCCCTTAGTTTGTAACATTGGAAATAATTCCATTTTGCAATCTGTTGTTTACAGTTATGTTTACCCCCAGCTGTAGTACATAATTGTTTCCCATTTACATCATTCCATTTTGACTTGAAAAATGACTAGTACAGTCAAGGAACAGGAAAGAAATGATCTGTGTATTTTTGACATCTATGCAGTAACGTTGTAGTATATAGTATTATATAGTCAAAAGACTGTTGACATTTAATGCCAAAACGTGATCTTCTAATCAATAAATATTTTGTCTTGTGTATAAAAATGACATTAATATTAGTACAGGTATAGGACCCATTATCCAGAGTGCTCGGGACCAAGGGTATTCCGGATAAGGGGTCTTTCCGTAATTTGGATCTCCATACCTTCAGTCTACTAAAGAATCAATAAAACATTAATTAAACCCTATGGAATTGTTTTGCATCCAATAAGGATTATTTATATCTTAGTTGGGATCAATTACAAGGTACTGTTTTATTACTACAAAGAAAAAGGAAATCAGTTTTAAAATTCTGAATTGTTTGATTAAAATGGAGTCTATGGGAGATGGGCATTCCGTAATTCGGAGCTTTCTGGATAACGGGTTTCCGGATAAGGGATCCCATACCTGTACAACATTCTGGTATGAATGATTCAATTGAATGAACCACAATTTGGGAATTATAGATTAACCCAGGCATACATTTCAATTGCACCCCCACAGAATAAAATAATAGGTCTATAAAATACCCAGTGTCTACAAAATGTCCAGTGTTTCCTAAAGACATGCACATATATACATATATACTACTAGCTAGAAGCTAAATCAGAGAATACATTCCTGTTGCAAAGGGAAAAAAAATCCATAAAAATACTGGGAAAATTGGCCTTTGTCTTTGGTGCCTAAATATTCTTCCTATGCTGTGGGATGGTTATGGTCCTATAGAAATAAAGTTCTCTATTAAGCCTGTTTATTACAAGCTATAGAAGTTGCTACATTTATAGGTGCTTGTAAGAGTTTCCAACGCATTCTGCCATTACATCAATGAATAAAGTATTATATTATGGGTGTACACCATGTGAGCATCAGCTCTCTCCAGTGTTTGACATCTAGATGTTATGGAGAAAGCTGTACTGATGTATATAGCTTTGGTTTGGGGGACTTCTAAAAACACTGTTTTATTTGCATAACTTTAAAAACATTGAGCCGGTCACTACACAAACATCCCACAAGACTACACACGTGATGCATTTCGTGCCGACTTGCTATTCCTCAGAAGCTTGGTGTGACATGGTGAATTGGAAGCCCTTAGAAATATATCTTTCATTGGATGGCTTCTGGGATTAAAGATAATAAAAGCATCTTTACAGTATCTTATAGTGATGAGCGAATTTTTTCACCAGGCATGGATTCGCATCGAATTTCTGCATTTAGCCTTATGCAAATTGTTTCGCGAAACTTCAGTGAAAATTCGCAGCAGGAAAATTTGTCGCACATAAATGTTTTTGTAGCGCGTGAAACTGGGCATGGTCGCGTGAAATTGGGCACGAGCACGCCAAATTTGGCGCTCTAGCGTAAAAAAAGGCACAGTCACATCAAATTTCGGCACGGTCGCGGGCCACAAAAAAATAGCCGCTGGTGACAAAAAAGACACGGGCAACAAAAAAATCACGTGACAAATGCGTTTCGCGAATTCGCTCATCACTAGTATGCTAGGTTGTGTATGAATCCTGTGTATTTTTGCCAATGTATAAAAAATTTATATTAATGTGCACTGGTATTCACTGTGTGTTGCCTTTGACAAAGTGGTAACTTCTCAGTCTAGTTATCTGTATATAAACCATATAAAGCAATCAGTATGTTCTGTGCTGATACAATCAGTATTCTATGTTGTGCCATGTAACCCAAGGGTTTCATTGGTAATAAATATAGTTTTAGGAGTGTGTACTAAAATATCTCTTTGAGCATAAATAAACTGTAGTAACTTCACATTCAGCTTGTGACCTGTCGGTAGTTCCTAAACTGTGTTTAAATATAGGAAATCTTTGGGTTTACTGCATTGCCAATGTTTTCTTAATGCTATGTATAAAGTCAAATACTGTACTGTTTATGAAACCAGCAAAAAGCATTTCGGGTTTAAATGTACTGAACTGAGCACAATTCATGTTTTTGTTTGAACTCTTTTGTAGAAAACCCTACAATATATCTTTCTGCAGGAATTTGAAATAATCTCACATTCGAAAAAGCTAATAACTTTCCTAATACACCAAATACTTCATCCATATAAAACTAGTTTTGCAGTTAATGACATTTAGTTCCATGAATAATAATCATTCCCTGTTATTAATAAGTTCATATGAATAAAATTTTCAAAATGTAATTTGACTTATACTTCTAGCAAAAAGGAGGGAGGTTTCTTAAATATTTGGTTTCACAAAAAGCCAGACTGAACAATGACATCATTTTATTCTTATAAATAAAACTGATGAAGAACATTGGGGTAATTTGCAGATCTGTGTGTGAGGTTAGGGTGCTGAACCATATCATTTGCACCTGACTGTTATATCAGTCCAGCTTATTATAAGACTACTTTACTTTAGGGCAGGTCTATTGATTATTTTTAATATATTTTTGTCATAAAATCAAAATCCCATTGGTTTTTCATAATACCCTTTTTATGTTTACATTTTGAAAAAAATTATTACCCTTGCCACCCTAGTGCATGTTTAAACCAAGGAGATGTTGTATAGTGTTATATATATATAGTTTATACATTCTTTATTATTTAGTATTTATTGTAACACGTTCATTTGTATATGTTGGTTGCTAGGCAACCATACGCTGGGCTCCAAAACCTCTTTTGAAGAGGTTATTTAAATGGTCATGGTGGTGGGTTGTTTGCACTGCTTCTCTTTTGCCTCCTGACGAAGGTCCCTGTGGGGGACTGAAACGTTGAGGTTTTTCATGTTCCTATGCATATGTCTTAATAAATATTGACTTTTTATTTCTACTATTTAAAGCCTGTGAGTGCTGACATTTCTTTTGCAATATTTGATTGCAACTGCTCTTGCACCCAGGTTCTGACTTTGTTAGTGGAGTGCACCATTATGTTTGTATAAATATATTATATATATATATATATATATATATATATATATATATATATTCATTCAAAATCAGGGTTTTTTAGTAAAATAAAAATATAAAATATATCAGTTAAAGAAGCAATGTTTTATTCAGGCCACAGCTTTTGATGCCAATACATTAAGGATAAAGAAAAAACCTCAAGATATGTTTGATTCCTGAAACACAGAGGAATTTTGTAAAAATGAATAGAAGAGTGTTCCAATTTGCAAACACTGTAAGTATGAGTTTTACTTGCATTACTTGAGGATGCAATGTCCATACCATTTCAAGATATTGCATATTCCCCCACCAAACAAGATATAAGAATATGTGCTATACACAGTACAGATGCTTTCTTACAAAAAAAATAAATCAGCTTCTTAAAACATTTGAAAAGCCTTCACATGTTAGAGATCACTAAAACCGTTCCTTTTCATGCAGCTGGTAATCAAAATAGCTCTTAGATCCAAACATCTATCAGCCACTCTAAGGAATTCAGTGGCATCTGGTTTGCCTGGATGAAGTCAAGGAATGTAATGACTTTTAGAAATATGTCCAAATGCCTACTGGACTGACATCAATAGCTAGACAGGGCACTTTAGTACACAGAGGCTACTGAAAATGACAATAAAACTCTAAAAATGTGCTTATTAACCTTTCTGCTGAAGCTTACACCCTCTTCACTTCATTTGTATGTTTTCTATTGATTCTGTATAGAGGGTGGTGGTAAGTGTTCAATAACTAACCTGTTGCTGGAAAGGGCTTTAAAAATTTTTGTAAACAGATACATGCATATGATTATTATTAGCTAAGGGGACAGTAAACATACAAATACATTGCAAACCATGTGTTCCAACTAAAGCTTATGCAATACTTTATGTTAGCTGTTATAAATAAATGTAAGGGGAAAAGAAATGTAAAAGCAATTATTTTATAGGAAGTTACCTTTTATAGCTACATGTTACCCTATATGTACTACTATAGTTATAGGTTATTTAATAAGCTGATATTATTATTATTATATATCAGTAAACTATTCTGTCATTGTTTAGCACTTGTAGCATCAGGTATACGTGCAAAAACTGGTTTGGCAATTTAAAAAGTGTTACTGATTTATTTAGTCCCCATGTGTCTGTAAAAAAGATTTTTTTTTTGTAACATAATTTTTATTGAGTTTTGTAAAAAAAAAAAAAAAAGGAAAAAAGAGGGGGGGAATAAAAAGGTGGATTAATACAAACATAATTTACAGAGTGTACAAGGCACATTCACTGCGTAAAAAACATTTCTATACCAAATCCTGCCATGCCTGATTTTTCCCTGAAGTTAGATTTTATTTTCTATTTATAAATAAAACGACGAATAGGTGCTGGAGTACGCACAGAATTAATGAAGATTTATGAGTTGTTTGCTTTCTGATATGTTCATCAGCAACCTTTTGCCTTATTTGCTGTTCGTTCATGATATCACAGAAGCACAACAGTTCTGACTGGTACAAAGTAAATGGCAAATGTACCTCGGAGAAAACACTCTACTTAGATTGTGTTCCCTCTGCTCACACTTACCCCCATATGTAAAAAAAAGGCACTAAGTTTGCCCATGAACAGTAACCCATAGCAACCAATAATATTTGTTTTTAAACAGGTGCACATTAAATGTGACTCACTGATTGGTTGATAAACTTAGTAAGCTTAGATAAACTTAGTAAACTTAATGCTTTTTATTACAATCCCCAAAGTCTCATGTTTGTTTGGTGGATGCCATGGTAGCTACAAGGAAATTCTTGGATCCTATAATCCCCCCACCACAAAACAAGGTAAGTCATACAGCCATAATCTCTATAAATATCAATAAAACAGAATTTGCAGGGACTACAGGGCTCATTTATAGGGATAAGCAAATTGTGTTGCTCTGGTGAATTTTGGCAGCACCAAAATGTCTGTTGCACCTCCCTCTTTCTATACCACTTGCTACCTAGGCATTGTATTTAAAAGAAATTGGGGTAACATGGGAGCCTGTTTTCCCATGGAGAACAGTTTTAGCACAGTGGAAAGGAGGTTCTTAAGGGAAAAGTAGGGCAATGTAATGTCACCTTTGAAGCAAAATGCAGCAACTTCACTTATCTGCTCATTTATGATTGCAGTCACAAAATGGACACAATTGTTTCATGTATTGTTGCTATTTAGTAAAACCATCATGCACTTCTGTATATTTGTGGCAGGGGCCACATTGATTTGTTCAGAGTTTAAACTCACATATTTATAAGGGTTTAGATTGGGTTCAGGAGAACTCTAACCATTCAGTTCACTAACCAAATTACTAAGAATATTTAATGTTTAACATGCCAAAAATACTTCCTGAGTTAAGCTGGGGTGAACCATATTCAGGATATGTTTCAGAATCTGCTCAAATCCCAGTCACTTATGCTGCATTAAGATTCGCCTAAATCCTGAACCAAATAATGGACCTTGTGCATCCCTAATTGAAATCATGAAATAGTTTTGCCTCCGTAATCTGAAGTAATTATACTTTACTGTCATTCTCCTTTACTGTAAACAGATGATCAAGGTTTTCATTTGTGGGATCCCTATCCCTACATCTTAGTTTAACTTAAACACAAAGCTCAGTAGACTACTGTCCCAAGTGTAATACAAAGTAGTCCAGAGCTTGAAGGATAAGCACCAATTATCTACATAAGGTCAGCTCACTAATTTAATTATTAAATGCTGCATATAGGTTTGCACTAAAACCTATACATTACTACTGTTTTATAAGCATTAGTAGCATAATGTAGGGCAACTAAAGCCCCCTAATTTTTTAACTGGTGAGCCCTGGTCAACTTTACTACTTTACAGGGCACATACTGTACATACATTCTCTTGAGAAATGCAGCTGGTGGAACACTTGAAGGTTGTGTCTAGCTGTCCATAGCTGCAAATAAGTTGTCCATGCAGTACAGCTAAATTTAACAGTCAGCCCCAGTCCTATTTGTCATAACAGAATCTGAGACATTTACCTTGCACTGATATTGGCTTGGCACTAATAGGATCTTTACTGGATTAGTGCCAAGCACTTTTGCTGAAAGTTCGTTCTAGCAGCTTCAGACTGTCATCCACTTTCAAAAACGCTCTCCAGAAGTTTATGTATTACCTTTGTTTTTTTTTTATCTAGTAAGCCACCTTTTCCATTCATTTCTAAATATACAGTTTACAAGGTTTTAAAATATTAACATAGTTAGAAAGGCAACAGTCCATAACTTTGAGCTCTTTCCTACATCTAACCTAATATGTTATCTAAATCACTTCTGTCAAACCTTTTTTAGTCATTTTTTTGAAAGTTTTTATTTTTGCATTTTCATTTGCAACAGTACAACTATGTGAGCATAAGAAAAAAAGGTGTGTCTTAAATCTGAGTTTGGGTAATCAAGATTTTATAGCAATTTACTATGCATATTGGGAAACATGTCATATGCCAGGTGATCGACTGGCGGAGTTATTATCTGGATCTTTTCCCTAGATCTTTTCCTTCTTTTCAGGCTCTAGCCACCAATGCGAGTATACTCTTTTGTAGTTGGGCATTGTTAGGTGGCCAAACCGATTCTGGGTCTTTTTTAGTATTTTATGCAGTTGATTTGTATGCTCATTAATACATCCTGGTTCTTATTGATACTATTATCTCATACCATTGTCTATTACATTATCAACCAGTCTTTTCAGCTCTTGGAGGAGATCCCTGATTCTTACTTATACAATTTTAGTAATAAATCTATTGGAGATGTATTTATCTATGAATATATTTTCATATGAAATTTATTCCATTGGTTTCATGACTATTAATATAAGGTTACCTCTGCAGATGTAAACAAACAAAAACTGCAGCTGATAAGCAACAGAGTACAGATTAACATATAATGTCTCCACATGTCCCTTCTTTGTTTTACTTCATTAAGCCCACCCAGGCATCAAGCCAATGATTCTATAGTTTAGTACCATGTTCACATACCATCCCTTTAATCGCAATTTCTATCTTTCCTTACCTAACCCAGCCAAACATGTATCCACACTCCATGTATTAATGGGCAGGGAACTTTCAGCAAAATATTTCTGCATTAATGGCTGTATTTTTACATTTTTATATGATATGCTTGGTTAATTAGTACAGGTATTGCATTCACAATTCTCTGATGGCTAGCTATTCTTGCTGAGGCATTTCAGAAATGAATACATTACTGCCAGAAATGCTGCTAGATTCTGCTGTCATGTCGCCTGTATATTTTATTTAATATATGGAAAACTTGACAAAATATGTCAGCAATTCTGATAAGTTAATTAAATTGCCATGTTGGAGGTAATGATGACTTATTTTCATAAGTGTTCTTCAAAGCAATCATTCAGTATTTAATCTTATAAAGGATGACAGTGTTGGTAATCATTTTTGTTATTTCTATTTAATGTAGTTTGAACAATATAGAATATACCTCCAGTGTGGTAATTGAAAACATATTTAACTAGTCAGAAACATTACTTGCTGAACTGTCTGATTATCCAAAGCAAGGCCAGACACTGGCAGAATCTATCAGTATCTACTTATCAAAACAAGCAGTAACCAGGCAATTACTTGCTAACCAATGCAGCTATAACTGCTTGCAAAGGCTGGACAACTTTGGAGTCTGCTATGTTTAATGTTGCTATACTGTATATATTATGATCAAACGAAGACTTAAGTCATTGTTGCTTAGTTGTCAACACTGATCAATATGACACCAGTTCAGTTACCCATAGAAAACAACAAGACATTTGCTTTACATTTCCAAATAGCAGTATACTGTTCAAAGCTGTTTGCTAATTGGATGCTATGGATTACTATACAGGTATGGGATCTGTTTTCCAGAAAGCTTGGGACCTGGAGTTTTCCGGATAAGGGATCTTTCCGTAATTTGGGTCTCCATACCCTAAGGGGCACATTCATGAAAACGCAAGTTCGAATCCCGAATGGGACAAATTCGGATTGGATACAAAAATTTCTGATGATCGCAAATATCATGAAAATGCTTACGAAAAAATCGTATTAGTCACAATAATATCGTATTGGCGATCCGAAAGTCACAAAATTTTCGTACCGAACGATTGTAAACACCAGGAAAACCTTCCAGATTTTTTCGTGCAAGCATACAAAAAAGTCACGCAAGCGCACAAAAAAGTCGTGCGGGCGCCACGATACATTCAGCAAAAATACGCTTGGAGGGTTCGAATGAACGATCTGAGCGTTCGTGTCTTAATAAATCTGCCCCTAAGTCTGCTAAAAATCATTTAAACATTAAATAAACCCAACAGGATTGTTTTGCCTCCAAAGGATTAATTCTATCTTAGTTGGGATCATGTACAAGGTACTGTTTTATTATTACAAAGAAAAGGAAATCATTTTAAAAAATTTGAATTATTTGTTTATAATGGAGTCTATGGGAGATGGTCTTCCCGTAATTCTGATCTTTCTGGATAATGGGTTTCTGGATAAAGGATCCCATACCTGTTTAACAATAAAACTGTACCATGTACTTGATCCCAACTAAGATGTAAAAACACCTCTATCGGGTTTAATTAACATTTATAACATTTTTTTAGTAGACTTAAGGTATGGAGATCCAAATTATAAAAATATCCCTTATCTGGACACCCCAGGTCCTAAGCATTCTGGATAACAGGTCCCATATCTGTATTTAAAGTTTAATGGTGTTTGCTGTGTCATAGCATACCTTCCTTATATACTTTACACTTACTATGCAAACACGTAATGTGACCATAACTCTTTCATTTTTTCTAAATCAATAAATAATATTGTCCTTTGTTTATATAGATTTGAGAATATGTACATCAAAACCAAATTCCTGTATATTTATCAGTTTTTGGAGGTGCAGCATTTACAGTATTCTATATTTTAAAAACTCTAAAAAGCAGAGTTAGTAAAATGTAAATGTGTCTTTTAGCAAGGGAGAATTGTGTATGTTATGGTTATGTTCTCCTGAAGAGTTAACAGAATTGCAATATAGAATGGTTGTTGGACTGGGGAAGCACAGAAGCTTCAGCTGCAGCTTGCAAATGAATTTGCCTCATTCTGACAGCAAAGGGAAAAAAACTCATTTTCTAGGGAGTTACATGAAATTCTGTGTTTATCAGTCTGGGCTAAACCATGGCTTTCTGATGCAATCACAGATGCCAAGTCCATGTCCCTGTTATATTCTTCCTTTATCAAGCAGCTGGACCAAGCACGGATTACCCAGGCTAATGAGTACACACCATATTGACAATGGTGTGTATTATGTATCCCCATCCAGCATTTACATTTAAAGAGACAGAATGGAATTGAGTCCTCTTGCAAAATGTTAATGTAATTTTAACACATAAAAAACCATTCTTAACTCTCACATTTTTACAGTATCTTTGTGAAATAATATTGCATAAAGTAGAGAATGCAATAGAGAAAGGCAAAGATCAAAATAAGAATGAATATAGGGATTTACTCATGTTCATTTGGCAATACTATGTTTTTCAAAGAATAGTAAACAAGTTGTAAGAAAACCAATATTGTGAAAAACAAAATTATAGAAAAAAATGGATTATGACAATGTTAATATCACTTAATATGTTTAACCCAGACTTGAAACATCCGCTCCTGCACAAAAAAGAAATTTCAGTAAGGCTAACCAGCGGACGCTCACCCAGCAATATTGTGCTTGGAAGAATGCAGGAGTCAAATCAGATTAGCAGAGATTACAGAAACATTTTTATACTTCCCTGCACAGACATCTCTGAGAATCTGGCACAGCTTCACATTAGTTACAGCAGAGAAGAAAACAGGTCAGCAGTTTCTGCATAGGAAATGCAGTTGACAATTACACAACTGCATAGCAAATGAATTTATTTTATGATAGATGATAGGATTTTCCAAAAAGCTTAGCTTTTGCTAAACTAATGACACCACTTCAGGGGAATTGTAACAACATTAAATGGTCTCAGTTTAATGGCAATTTATGTATATGCTCAAAAGAAAAAGCTAGTACATTTGCTAATTGTATTGTAATAGGGTTTTGCCACAATTGTTTTATTTTGCTTGGATTCAAAAGCCCTAATGGAGAGGAGAAAGTGCATGACTGTATAAAAGGATCTGGGTCAGTTGTTGTACTCCATCTATCCCTACATTTACTGTGACCTAGTTATAAGTGCCCACTGTAAAGATGCCATAGACTTTTTGTGTTGTATCATTGATATACATGTTGCTTCAAAGTACTAAAGGAGGCATATAATTATTTTTCCTGTTTTATTATAGGTCTAAAAATCCCCCAGTCACATGGACCCCAGAATCTATCTATCTATCTATCTATCTATCTATCTATCTATCTATCTATCTATCTATCATCTATCTATAAATGAATAAATGATTTTTTTAGCAACTGATAGTAATAGCTGTGTGAAAGGTTTCCTGTTCTGTGTTCCTCCCATTTGGTCTAATTGCTCATGGAGATTCAGCAGATGTATCTTATTTAAAAATTTCATTTCTGTCATGAAGAATAAGCTTTCTAATACATATATTTAAATGCAAGGCAATTATGGTATGTTTCAGGCTGAAATATTTTCAATGTCTATGTGCAATAAAGTATTTAAGTCATATTCAGTATATGAGTTAGGCTGTCAGTCCCAATCTAAGCAATTTAACTCATCATAGAAGGTGAAATAATTGGGCAATATATAATCTTTAGATAGTCTTACAATGCAGTAGAATAAGAAGAAGGATAGGCTGCAGACTTCTTGGTCACACTACGACTATCCATCACAAGAGATGAAATAGTTTGCAATGGTCCAGTGGATATAATAAAATTAATGGTATTCTCTAAAGAAAAATTACCATTTGATCAGAGACATTAGCATTGCCTTCAGAGTATAGCTTTATACAGATACAGCTACAAATATTCATCCGCTACATGCAATTACACAAGCCCACTCAAGATATAGAAACATTAGGGCTAATGGTCAATGAGTTATAAACCCTTATATAACCACGACTCTTGCTTAGAAACAGCGTTCAGATATTTTGCAGTCATTTTAAGAGCTGTTGCAATAGTTTTTCCAACTTAATGCATGCCACAGATACAGGTCCCAAAGGAGATATTATGTCATGCTTTATAAATTGAATGGGATTGCATTCTTGTTTGTATTTAATGGTTTGAAATATATTGGCAGTTCTTTTTAATATAAATCTCCCAGAGGCCATCAGCCTTTGATGAAATGGTATTTCAAAATAAATGCCCGTGGACTAGGTCCTAGATTCCCATAAGAATGTGTTTGATCGGACCATTCCACAAGATATAAATGAGGTTCATCTGAAATAGTAAGCTTCCCTTTATACCACATATTTGTTGGTTTAATATGGCCTTTTTGAATCCAATAATTTGTGAAATTTGTGAAATACAAATTTCACAGATTTGTATTTGTAAAAAGTTCATATTTTTTCTATTTTGAATGAAATGTGATTGAATAAAGCCGTGAAAACAATTGAATCCCTTGAATTCATATTTTACTTATTTTAATGGGTCTACAAGCTCGAAACATTTTTTTGAAACTCAAAAAACTAAATTTACTAAATTGTTAAAAATTTCCCTAGGACAGCTTTCATTGAATTGTAAATGACTTCACAAGCTTTTCACCCATACATTTTTGACACAAAAACATTGAACTTGCAGAAAAAATGTAAAATACAAACACTGATAAATCACCCCCTAAGTGGCCAGATCACATCTCATTCCAATGACACGGGTAGTCATATGAAGGACGCCCTCTGTAACTGCCTTTGCTCTTCTGGGATGGCATCTGAATGTTGAAACATTGTTGTTGGCATTTGCTTTCATTCAGCTTACTTTGTACATGGGAGCATTCTGTACTGTAATAGTAAAAAATATTCTGCAAACTATTGGCAAAACGTAGGCAGCACGGAATTGTAAACAATGCCATTGTATGCACTAGATTTGTGTTGTGTGACTGTTTGTATGGTAATGCAGAATATAGATTATAGAATCAACTGCAACCCAGAGGAAATTCAATAACACATTTAATCACACAGACTTCATTTGTTTTACGGATTATAGTAATATATTTACATTCACCAACAGATTAAGTATTTAAATTTCATTGCATCCCTTATTAAGTTACAGCGACCCATTCAGAAAGGTGGCAGGAGCTCCCATGAAATGACTCTAAGCTACCTTAAGACTTGAAGGTACAGGTATCAGACCCCTTACCCGGAAACTCATTATTCACAAAGTTCCGAATTAAGGAAAGGTCATCTCCCATAGACTCTGTTTAAATCAAATAATTCACATTTTTAAAAATGATTTCCTTTTTCTCTGTAATAATAAAACAGTGCCTTGTACTTGATCCGAACTAAGATATAATTAATCCTTATTGGAGTCAAAACAATCCTAGTGAGTTTAATTACTGCTGAAATAAGGTTTTTTTTTAGCAAACTTAAGGTAGGAGATGTGAATTACAGAAAGACCCCTTATCCGGAAAACCCAGGTCCCAAGCATCCTGTATAACAGATCCCATACCTGTACTCCTATTCTTTTTCCATATTTGGCTTCACAGTCCTTGGCCCAGGATTGTGTAGCAGTGCTCCATGTACAGTATGTAAGGATATAATAAACTGGAGCAGATCCACCCCTGATGTAATGACAAAATGTGTTGGGTACAGTTTTTAGAGATGATACTGTAGAAGCAACTGGGATAGGGGAATTTTTGCTTTGTACATGACTTCACTTATAAGTTCAATTTAAAATCTTATTATGTCAAAGTGATGTTATTCAAGGCTGTGAATGTTTTTATCACAGATGCTGATGTATATTGTAATGTATATTGAGGAACAGCTGAAAGTCACATCACATAACATTACATAATTGAGAGGCTGGTAATCAATTATGTATGACCTATCTTAATCTGTGATCTGGAGACTTTATGGGTCATTTAGTACAGTGCAGTGTACAAAGTGCAACATCGGATGCAAACCGGCATTTTTTGATTCATTCGCCATTTTTTTCTCATCATTTCAGTGTCATTGCAGCTGCAGTCCAAGCTCTGTCCACCACAATTGCCCCTGATGCTCAAAACAGATGTAATTGTGCTTGCAAGTACCCCTTGGTAAGGCTGAATGGGCCCATCCATGCAATATACAAGTTTTAAGGAGCATTTATGGGTGCAGAGTTCCTCTGTGAATAGGATTTAAGCAAGGATCCATTTTAGGACTGTGCAATTGAGTTTCTATATGGGCCCTAAAATATAGTAAAAGTATGGGATCCCTTATTCAGAAACCCATTATCCTGAATTACGGAAACCATTTCCCATAGACTTTATTATAAGCAAATAATTCTAATTTTTACAAATGATTCCCTTTTTCTCTGTAATAATAAAACTGTACCTTGTACTTGATCCCAATTAAGATATAATTAATCCTTATTGGAGGCAAAACAAGACTATTGGGTTTATTCAATATTTAAATAATTTTTAGCAGACTTAAGTTATGGAGATCCAAATTATGGAAAGACCCCTTATCCGGAAAACCCCAGGTCCCAAGCATTCTGGATAGCAGCTCCCATATCTGTATTTGAATAATAAAGAATAATACGCTCATGTACTTAGCAATGTGTTATGTTCCCGAAAGCACTCACTGTAAAGAATATCAGCTATATTGTGTTAGCAGCTGTATCAGTCTAAATAACTGTAGCTTCCTTTAGGCAAGGATACTGTTAATTTTGTAAAATAGACTCAGATAACCAATGATTGCCACAATCTGATTTTAAGGTTGAAACAATATTCATATCAAATTACATCAAAGTATAAAAAAATGTATTAGAAAAAGATCCATTCACACAAAAGCAAATGAAAAGGTTTCTACAGAGGTGCTCTAGTCTTCTTTTAACTAACTAATCTAGAATAATCTGAGGGTATTAAGAGTAACAAATAAACAACAATTATGACTGACTATGGTTAGCACAAAGAGCCCAATACATAGGGAGAAAAATATTACATGACCTGGTATTATTCCAGTTTTTGACCACAGCCATTTCTCAATTGAAAAGAAACTCAAGGCAATGCTTCAATGTATAAGCAGAGTGGACATTAAGCCAATAATCTAACGAACAGATGGCAAATAATTACCTGCAGAACTGAGAGTCCGCGCCTCTCTCTTAATGTCATGCTTTCATCGAATTCTTGGTTTATGTGGCTATAGCAGGGTATCTGACTAGTGCACATTATAAGCTTGCATTTCCTAAGAGGGACAGTCTTTATTTCCTGCTGTTGCTTAAGAAGGGAATGGATTGATAGAAGATTAAAAAAAAACTTAAAATGAATGAGCATTATAGCATGTTGTGTAGATACATTTAATTACAATGTGGGCTGTGACCAAACCTAAGGCCTATACCAATACAAAACTAGCTCCCATCCTCTTTCCATACATTCTCTTTTCACTGTTTAATTATTTTTAGTACCCAGTAAGGACATAGGGGCCCATTCACTAAAGATCGATTACGCTTATCGCATGTTTTTTTGTGTTAAAAAGCATGCGATAAATAAGTACTGATTCATCAAAGTCATTTTGCATGCATTAATCCGCATATTGCATGCACAAAAAACACATCATTGCAAAGCGATTGCGTTAATTAGAGAATAAAAATAGTACTAACACAAGATTCACAAACACTTATGAAGCGTTAAACACGTAAAATATCGATTTAATCTGTGCGAATATTAACACCTACTTGGGGCAGGCGGTACTTAAACAACATTGCGGTTTGTGAGCTTTTGGCAACACAACATGGACTTTGCAGTCGGATTTTTTAAAGTATGTGATCGTCCTAGGATGATGCATCCTCCAGTTTTCAGGGAAATAGTAATTTTCAGAACAGTAGTTTTCAGAAAGTAATGGTTATGTGCGTAATATCGTACACTAATATCGCAAGCGGCGGGAAATAATGCACACAGCAGAAAATAACGCAAGAAAATTGCTCATCGCGAGTTAAATAATGCAAAGAACATCGCTTCTTAATTATGACAAGTGTCCTTTTAGTGAATCGAGCGTTAAGTCGCAAAAAAGAAGAAGTGATAACATTTTTAACGTATGCTATAAATTGCGCTCGTTTTATCGACCTTTAGTGAATCGGCCCCATAGATACTTAACTTTACGATTAAAAATGTATGTCTAAATATAATCCAAATATACAAGATACTTTAAAATATGGATTATCTACAGTATGTTATATTTGCAAATAATTTAGATAACATAAAATTTGAATGTTAATAGATTTTCATACAGTAGAATTTATTCAAACAGGTAAGGAAACATTTCACCTATTTCCTGACACTATGGGCCCCTGTTAGAATCTCTGGTTGGCAAACTCATTGTTCACAATCTACAATCTCTAGCAGACAGACACAACCAAAAGTTTTGCAAAACTGACAAGAAAATAAGGTGTCAACACACCCAATGTATTTTGTGCAGAAAAAATTGTGGTGTAAAAAAACACCCCTAGACTTTAATGTGTTTCAGGAATATTGACAGTTTTGTGAATTTTTTTTAAAAACGGGACAATACTTAATACTAGAAACCATATATAGCTTTTTCCCACAAAGAGTATTCTTCTGTGGCATTTTTGATTGTCATACTTGCCTAGAAAAAACCAAGGGGGCATTCTATTATAGACAATTTTCAAAAAAATCACCAAAACAAATTTAAAGTTATGCAGCACTTTCTGGTAAACTTGACGGCTTAGTCAAACTGTCCATTGGGCAGACTCTTCCATGTGGTCCTGTCATTTTACTGGTGATCTTATGCCACATCTTATGCCACATGGGTGTGGACAAAAATGAATTACTAGCAAGATATGGCACCAGGCAATGTCCATCAATTTTGTCACCTTTTTTGTGTTTAACACTTTATGTATTACACATAAGTGTTGAATATATGGAAAAAACAGCAAATATACTAAATATATAACTTAACTTCTTCAGGAAACCAGTTATATCTCATTCCTAAACCCCTGTAATATGTATAAGGAGTCTCCCATGCATAATGCAGAGAACCTTAGTCCACCATAGACAGGCATTAAGTATAACGTTTCATGGTACCTTGCACTCCTACCACATTTTGAGTGACTGGGTGTTCAGGAAGGAACCCAGTTGCCACTTCCCACCCCTGCTGTATGCAGCACCTCTGAAGCCACACTTTGTTGCATACAAAGTAAATTGCAACTTTTTGCACTACATTCTAGGAGCACTAACAACTGTTCCTCATGGAGTAACATGCAAATTGAAAAAAAATCAGGTGTTTGGCATCTGTTGTACCTTGTGCCAGTATTTGTTCATGAGCCCTTTTAGCTTTTTGCCATGGCAGTTATTCAAACATATTACTCTAAGGGGCAGATTTACTAATGCACGAATGGATCGAAAGCGTCCGAACGCGTTTTTTTCGCAATGATCGGAATTTTTGCAACATTTTCATCGCCGTCGTGACTTTTTCGTGTGTCCAGCGATTTTTTCGTCTGCCGTCGCGAAAAAATTGGATTGGTTTTTCCGCCTTTTACAATTGCTCAATACGAAAAAATCGCGACGGTGCCGAAAAAGTTGCGCAAAATATGATAAAGTCGTGAAGGCGACGGAAAAATTGCGCAAAATACGAAAAAACATGACGGCAACAAAAAGTCGCAAAATTTTCGTTTCCAATCCGATTTTTTCCCATTCGGGATTCTGATTCGTGGATTAGTAAATGTGCCCCTAAGGCTCTGTAAATTCATGTTATACAGTTTTAGGGCAAAAAATTGTTTCTCCAATGTTTTATAAAAATATGTTCACTATTAGGTGAAATAACAAAATATGTATGAGTAATTAACACTAACGGGCAGATTCATCTAAGTACGAGTTCGAATACCGAATTGGGTAAAATTTGGATTAGATACGATAATTTCTGATGATCAGAAATGTCACGAAAATGCTTAAGAAAAAATCGTAATAGTCACAATAATATCGTATTGGCGATCCAAAAGTCAAGAAATTTTCGTATCGGTACGATCGTAAACGGCAGGAAAACCTGCAGCTCCAACCTGGCCCAAGGAAAGTCACAATACCGAAGCTTGAATGAATCCGAAACTTTCGTACTCGTTGCGACAATTGCGTAATATTTGTCGCAAAGTATGAAAAAGTTGCGCAAATTAACAAAAAAAAATGCAGATAATATGCACAGTTCTATAATTTAGAAAAAATACAAATTTAAGGGGAGATTCATCAGCATTCAGATTTTGGCCGTGGTTTTAAGAAAATATAAAATCACAACTAAGCTCATTTCCAAGAATTGCAGTCATTTATCATAAAATCTGAAAAATGAACAAAAGAATCACAGAAAACATGAGAAAACTGCAACTTTTTCATATTGTGGCCAGTGTAAAAAAAGACCAGAAAACCTTTAAAACCACAAAGCAAAGATCTTGCAGTTGTAAAAGGGACTCCTGCCAGTGACTTTTACATGATCTCAACTAGTTTTAGCTGGCGTATTTTTGCATTCAGAACAATTGTTTTGTCACATAATAGATCGCGAAAAATTCAGGGTTTTTTTCTCTCGACAAAATCAGGTTTCTGGTAACAAAGAACCCAAACTGAAAAGATCAAGCATTAGCAAATGCTCCCCTTATTGTATTAACAGGAAAGTGTTAAATGAATTCACAAATTTAGAAAAGCATTTTGGGTAGGGATGCAACAAATTGATAATTCGGTGTTGGACCGAATGCCATTCTGATTTGATATGATTTGAATCTATTTGCTTATTTAAAGAATTTAAAAAGTACATAATTTGTTACAAAAAATTGCCTCTTTTAGTTGTATGTTGTTTCAAAGATAAAGAAATGTGACAAATGTGCAATTTTGTTACCTCATGCAATGTGTGATACATATTTTTAAACCTATGAAGTTTTCACAGAACTCAGAAAAAGTCCTGCAAAACGTGATGGGATTTGGCCTGAACTGAACCTTGATTTATTTATTTATTATTTTAGTTTTTTCAATTATTTGCCTTTCTGTTCTGCCACTTTGCAGCTTTCAAATATTACTATTACTTTAAACTATTGCTCTGTGAGGCTACATTTTTATTAGAACTATTACTTTTTATGTCTTATCTTTCTTTGCAGGCCCTTTCCTATCAATGTTTCTATCTCTTGTTCAAATCATTGCCTGGTTCATGCCAAGGGTGTGCACTCTTTGCATTTACAAGGAACACTTTACCAAAAGTCCTAAATATTCTACCTCATTAAAAAGTAAATAAATTATAATCCCAATATTCCTAGAGCACTGTTACACTTATGGGCAATGGAAATGGGAGTTCTACAATACCACCCTGAGTTAGGAGAGTCAAAAATTCCCATTAACAAATGTTAAATAAATTGCTCTTAAGCACAAATAATGCATTACTTTTTAGGGCCTTGGGATCTGTGTAGTGTTCATCTTAGAATGTATGTCCTAGGGGGCTGCAATTTAATTAAATAATGCAATGTTGGCAAAATTTCTTTCTAGCCAGCCATGCATAGTAACTTAAGAGAAAGTGGCAGGCAGACTTAAGTAGGCTTTCATGTAATCTTTCTTGCTCAAGGGAAACACTGTCATTGGTGTCAATATCTCCATCACTTCATTCAAGGTAAAGGATGCAGGAAAGACTGAGCTGACAATAATGGTGGCATTAAAATTAGGTAGGGGTCTGCATCTAGGTAACAGTAGTGGCCTGTTACACTGTTTCTTGATTATTCTGTACCTTGTTTCTGTCAGACAAGTAAAATGTGCTAGTGACTTTTCTATCAAATTCTAAGCTATTAATTTACCAATTCATCTATCTAGCTTCTTCATTCCTTCATCACCCTCTTTCATTTCCCATAGTAGATAGTACTGAATTACTCCCTTTTCATATGCTTTTCAGTTTAACCCATGTAAGTCTTTATTTCTCCAATGATTTTCATGTTGATAACTCGTACATCTCATTTTTATCTTTCTTTTGTTGTCAACCCTGTCTTTATTATATCATAATAGTCCCTTCCTTATTTTATTACAATGTCTCAGCTTAGTATTTCTGTAAAGACTTGCCTTGTATTTCTCCTGTTATTTGTTTTACTTACTCTTTAAAAAAATGCATATGATCTGACAGTGCTGGTGAGATTTAAAAAACCGCATCTGACTACTTGCATCATGAAAGTGCACACAATTTTATTGACTCAATCAGATGCAGTTTCCAAATAAAAAAAAAAATCACATAAACAGTCTGTAATGGCTTCAGTCAGAGCTGACTAAGTGCAACAAAATCATGCATAACCAAATATCCATGCCACCTACAGAGGGAAATAAGCTTTTGATTGTCAGCCTGACTGAATGGGTTATACCGAAGCTGCAACAAGCTTGAATACCATTCAAATCCGGGATATAGATCACTGATGGCATACTGTGAATATTTTAACGTGAGAGAAACTATCTGGCAAGATTACAGCGCGTACGAATTCTGGCGCTGCAATGAAGGGGATTCCCAAATGCAGCTGGGCATTTTTCAGAATCATCTGTGAAATGTTTTGAAAGATGGTAAAAATATGTATTTATCATATGGTTTCAGATATCAATAAATAACCCTTTACAATTTGATAAGAATGACAGGAAAATTGGTATCACTCAGTTTGGGTCTTACCAGGGCCGCCCCTGCCATGAGGCAAAATGAGATGGTGTCATTCAGATGGGCATTCAGATGTGCACATTTTCAAGCTCTGGCAGGCACAGGTCACAACAAAGCCTTGTATTTGCTGCCTGCCCTATGCCAGGGCCAATAAGAACAGGGCTGCCTAGCACCTATCAACAATGGGGCTCATGTATAAACACTGGGCAGTAACCTATAGCAACCAATCCACAATTAGATTTTTCCAGCCAGCTGCAGGTAGAACAATGGAAGAAAACTTCTGATTGGTTGCCCAGGGTTATTGCTCAGGTTCAAATTTGTCCAGTGTCTATAAATTACCCCCACTGTGTTCTCCACCTAGTGCTGGATTTCCATTCTGGTTCTAGGTGCCGATGACCACCAGACTTATGATGTAAGTACTTTTTAAATCAGCACTAGAGGGACATGCTTTTGTTCTTCTCTTACACTTGTGTCTGAGAAAAAAGCCAATATTGTTATTACCTTGTGTCAAAAGAAGACACTTAAAGTGGTCATCCGTGCTTTAATGTCTGATAAGGTCATGCAGCATACAAATTAAATTCCATTTTTTCCCTCTTCTAGCTTGCTGACCTTAGGAGGGATTAATTATGTTTCTGCCAGGGGACACCGATATATGAGCAGCACATCTGGGCACTATTGCACAGCTAATGCAGTTTGCTCATTTATATCAAGTGGTTGTCCCATCACTTATTATCATCTCTGTTTAAAGTGGTAACTGACGCCTGCAAATGAATGGCAGTATTGGCTTTCTGACAAGAAACAGCTCATTTGTTTTACTTCACCAATGGGGAGGGGCAAAGTGCAAATGGCAAAAGCAAATGTTCAGGCCTGATTACATTAGCTCTTGTGCTTAGCTGTTTTTGAAATGGGCCCTATGCCTGCAGCCCATCTTCTTTTTGCTCTTTATAGTGTCATGACATCTCCTGTACTGCCCCATTCACTGTGCATAAATATAAAAACCATATTCCACACCACCTTGTGAGAATGCACTGCCCTCCAAAAAGTTTCTTGATAGGTCAGGAATCAATAAAAGTGCAACAAATTCTGCTCTTACATAAAAACTGGGAAATTCTGATTACTATTTCTGAACGTACCATGTCGGAACTCACCCTCTTGCATAAAGGCAGGGAAATTAGCACTTCTAAACTCACCCTCTGCATCTGAGGCTTATAATCTATGGAGTCAATTAGGGTGACACTGAGCACATTTTCTATCCTTGTTTGTTTTTATGAATATTCTGTTGCAGGGTGACTGATTCAGTGGTGTTTTCATATATCTGTGATATTGAGTGAAAGGGCTATAAGCAATTGTTGGAGGCATAAAAGAGAGATGAAAAAACCCATATTGCAGAAAGGCTCTGACCTCCATTCCCTTATTGGCCCTTTACCTAAATTAAATGAATTCCCCTTTGTACAAAAAACTTGGCATAATGCATGATAATTCTTCCAGGTGTACTTTATGGAAACCTCATTTGTTTGGTTTCATATAAGTGCCTTTCATTATTGTAAATTTCCATTAGCTTTTATCATTTCAAAAGACATTTTCAACAACACCAATACAACACCACAATAATGGCTTTGACTTTGCAGTCAGGTTCTACAGGCTTAAAAGGAGGTTTAGCAAGAATTTGATTTATTTCTTACACTGGGCTTTGGCAAAATGCTGTGAGTTATACTGAACAACAATAACACTGGTGTAAGTTTGATATCCTTTATGAACTGAGTGCATTAATGTGGTTTTCCAAGGAGGCAACTGATTGATCACTGCTAATCACTACAAGACTGTAAAGTGCTACACAGGCTTACGGAGATTCACAGTACATAAATATCTCAGAAGTTTAGTCTGAACAGCTGTGATGAAATGCATTGTGGTCTAGAATGAGTTAAAACATTTGCAGCATAGTACCACACAAAAAAAGTGTCAGAAAGGAGGTTTAATAGGCACCGTATCTTGGGAATATGAGTAATACTCATAAGATATTTTTCCATTCTCTGTAATGATTTGCTTCCCATAACCCTTCTCAATTTTCATCTCATAATGACCTTTTAACTAATATTGATTGGGTATTTTTTGCCTTTGTATTATTCAGTTTTAATATTTTAGTGAAATCATGTATGGTAATACTGGGTATTGCATATGTCACTGTATCTTCCCTTCATCATTTCTCAGCATGGCATGCATTCCCTCCCATGGCCTCTTGCCATTATAGTGCAGACAGCTGTCAGAGACCTCGTGCACACTCATTTCAGCCTGCTGTTCTTTAGACCTGTAGCTTATCTGAGGATGAGTCCTACGGTTTCTAGCTTTAAACAGAGTGCTTTTTATTTTTAAGTCATGGAAGGAGCTTGAAAAGCACCCTTAGTGAAGTTTATAAGGTACATATCCTTAAAACAAAGCTAATGGGGGGGTCAAAAACACATGGCTTCAGAAAAATGAAAGCATTTAAGAAGGAATATTAAACTAAGGAAATGCAAGAATGGTTACAAAGCAAACATAATAGGGGTCATATTGCAATACTATAAACCCCTTTAAAGCCGCTTTGCTTATCACAGGGGAATGGAGAATACAGTGCAGCTCTTACTGTGGAGGAGAATATGTGCCTCCTGTGTAGAGTGCAGAGGAATTCCAGCCCTGACATGCACTAGGTAGCAATGCATTCATCTGGCTCAACTTGTTACTCCATCAAATGTGTCCTTGACGAACACTGGCCAAAATATGTGTGTACAAGTCAAGATGCTGCAAGCCCTGGTAAGGTTTATAGGCTACAATCTGCATGAGCACCCAAAGGATAGACAGAAGAGAGAAAAATAGAGATGATGATAGATAGATAGATGATTGATAGATAGATAGATAGATATAGATAGATAGATAGATAGATAGATAGATGATAGATAGATAGAGAGATGATAGATAGATAGATAGATAGATAGATAGATAGATAGATAGATAGATAGATAGATGATAGATAGATAGAGAGATGATAGATAGATAGATAGATAGATAGATAGAGAGATGATAGATAGATAGATAGATAGATAGATAGATAGATGATAAATAGATAGATATATAGGATAGAGATTGATTGACTGTGGGCTACAATTTAAACAATTCACTACATTTGTAATATATAGAGATGCTTACAAAGTTTTTTTTTGGGATCCAGGATTTTTGTGTAATTTTAGAATTTAATTTGCCTAATAATAAAACGAGGTCAAGTCTGCTTTAAAGAAGTGGGTTTTATAGCATCTAGGTACATATTTGGCATGCACAGAGCAGGGTTTATACTTAAACATTTTGATAGTAAAATAAAAGCATCTTATTGAGAGAAAATAACAAAAATAAAGAAGATAAATGGCAAGCATTCAGAGTACTATCAGTTTTGACTTAAATCGACTTTGTTTCTGTGTAACACCATATGCTTCTCCTTTTGCATTATTTCCATGTCAAATGACAATTAACCCTTTCAGTGTGAGAATCCTCAATTCTTCTATTTGCTGCTGCCTCTGAGTTAAATGATGATCTAGTAAAAGGGCTTGTTATCAGCTGTGACAGTCTTTTGTTCTCTGTGAATGGATTTTCAAACTATCCCTATGTGACAAATGTCCCGCGGTAATGAAGAAACACTTATGGTTTTGAAGTCATTTCGCCACAGCTCTGGAAATGAATTTAATTCCAAGATCTGTACAGATTGGCTTCACAGTTCAGGGTGAGCAGTGAGCACTATGGAACACAAAACCATTGTTCTCTCTCTTTTACGCCAGTTTTAACCCTGCTTGCAAATGCAACAACTGAATGAAAGGCTAATATCTGGTGTCTGCCTATGTGTGGATTTTCTGCAATGCAGGATAGCAAAGTTAGGCAGCTCACTGTTGGCTTACAACAACATAGTCAGGCAACATGCTCAATGCATAAAATGATTCAGAACATCATGTTGCATTCATACCTTGAGTAGTCTGACAGAAGGGAGAAAGGCAGCGTGGCAGAGCTTTCGAATGGTCCAGTTTAGAGGCCGAGGAGCATCACTTTGACTCATGACCCTTTAGAATATTCCAGTGGAAAAAAATCAACCTCAAACCTTCTTGAGACCTCTAAAGAACCAAGCAGCCCTTGCGAATCTGGCATCCCATATTCATTAAACCCAAACCGGCTTTATAACAATTCCATACTGCTGAAGCCCACTGGAACTTAAAGGCTAGAAAAGTGGATTTGCTCTAGCTCCTGATCCTTCTTAAAAAAAAAAAATATCAGCATCCTCTCTTGAAGCAGCAGTGCTCATGCATACCAAATGTAGCTGAATGCAAGCAATCAGCCTGCTGCTCAGGGGAGGGTAGGACCATTTTAAAGGAAAGGGGCAGCCCTGCATGAACACATCTACCTCTCTCTCTCTGTTTCTCTGTCTTTCTCCTTCTCCCCCCTCCTCCTCTTCTTCCACTTACACATGCCGTGCTTTCTCAGTACCGCCACATGGTATGTCACTGGATGCCTGATGATACTCTCTGGATTGCTCTTTATTAGCTTTGCATGCTTGCAGTTGCTTTGAAGTTTGGGGAAGACCTAATTAAGATGCCCATTGCATTCCATTAACCCATATAATAGCAGGAAAAAAATATTATAGCTGTCATAAAATTTTCCGCAATGTGTAAGTATATTTTTAATGCAGATTAAAAGAGCATTATTCTCTATTTTGCAATGAAATAAATAACTGACAGTAACCGTGTCAATTGGTTCTACTTATGGCATATTAACAGACAAAAAGTCAAACATGGACATCAAGGCAATGGCACTTGATAAATTAAAAACATGAATATGTTTTAAGGGTAAAGAGAAAGTTATTATATAAATATATAATACTTCATAAACTAAGCAGAATACAAAAAAATGCCAGTGGGATCTTAGTTTAGTATTTCCATCCAGAAAGCTAGTGGCAGTATATGTTCTACTTAGTACCGTAAGAAAAGAGAGGATTAGAATCAAAGAGAGCCTGATGCTAGGGTCACCTTCTCTAATGCAGCAGAGACAGCATGGGCCTTTGGAACACTTGCTTCTCACAGTAAAGCTGCAACAGTAATTGCTGTATTACGTGTTGAGATAAAGGTACAGACTGGAGTGGTGAATCTAAAAAATAACTCTCTAGTTTGAAAGAAAATACTTATACTTTTACTCTTATTATTGGTACTATTATTAATATTTCATGATTATATATATACTTTATATACCATATCATATTCCATATACCATATTCTTGATTGCTCCTCCATATTGTACCACTGAGTACATAAAGACAACTGGATCAAATATTAAGAAAAAAAAATATTCTGGTGCAGGTTCCAATGTCTGACCCATTTTTTACAATAGCTCATTCAGCTGATTGCTTATATGTTCTTTAGAACTACCTTTACACCCTCATGATAAAACTAAAATGTTTACAACCTAAGGTGTAGATGATTAGCAGTTCTAAAAAAAAATTTGCTTTTCAGGTTGGTAAATAATCTACCCATTTCCATGCTAATTGATAAAACATCTGGATTAGTTGTTTCCAATTTTGTGCTCAGGATTCATGCCAATGGCCCTGGTGTAGTTAATTATGCTGCTTGCGTTATTTAAGTCGCGAAGACTATTTTCATGCGGTATTTGACGGAATGAGCGCTAATCAACGCACTGCATACAAATATTTGCCACATGCGAAAAAAAACGCATTCCATATTAGCCATACATGCCATTACTTTCGGAAAATTACTGTACTGAAAATGACCATTTCCCTGCAAACTGGAGGCTACATCACTCTAGGGCCAACACATATTGAATAAATCCCACTGCAAAGTCCATATTTTATTGTCAAAAGCTGTCAAAACTTTATTTATTTATTATTTATTATTATTATTTATTATTTATTTATTTATTGTCAAAACTGTACTTTTCTATAATTACCGCCTGCCTCAAGTAGGTGTTAATTTTCATACACAGACAAATGCGATATTTAGCGCTTCTAAGTGTTTGTGAATCATGCGTTAGTGTTATTTCGGCGCGCAAATTAACGCATGAGGTAGCGCGAAATTTAACTCATGCGATATGCGACTTAACGCGTGCCGTAATACTGTAGCGAATAGCACGTTCATTTTCGCATCAATTTTAACGCAAAAAAACGTGCGATAAAAATTTACTCACTTTAGTGAATCAGCCCTCATATGCATTAACTATGCAGTCCAGCACAGCAATTACTAATATCAAAAAACTGAAAAGTAATATT
This sequence comes from Xenopus tropicalis, assembly GCF_000004195.4. Classification (NCBI taxonomy): domain Eukaryota; kingdom Metazoa; phylum Chordata; class Amphibia; order Anura; family Pipidae; genus Xenopus; species Xenopus tropicalis. The sequence goes on from NC_030677.2 coordinate 130,116,174, forward strand.
TAATCCACTATATATATCCAGTATAAACTAACTGGGGTTTAAAATGTTAATGATGTATAATCTCAGTAAAGGGTTGCATACATTTGCCAGCACTATATAGTTAATAATAATTTAGAAAACAATATAATTAAAGATAATAATCCAACCAGTTTATTATAGTCATTTATTTTTGTTATGCTTAAATGTTCATATACTCCACACTATTCTGACCACTGATCAGTTTAATTTGTTTTCATATTTTATAACCTTAATAAGTTGTTGCTCAATAAGGTAGGATACTGAGTTTGTACAGTTTCTACAGATAAACATGGGTAATGTTGTCTCATGGACTACATGCTGCTACACTGGGCCTGATTCACTAAAGTGCGATTTAACGTGCGCTATTTATAGCGTGCGTTAAAAATTTTACCGCGTCTTAATTTTGGCGATTTTTCACACGATTCACTATAAGCATACTCGCGCTTTTTTACGCACGATATTGCATGCGTTATTTAACTCGCGAAGACTATTTCAATGCGGTATTTGCTGGTACATGTGCTAAATTACGCCCGCGAATAGTCACTGCATATGAATGGTAGCTTAGAAATAGTGTATAAAAATTGTCGCCGCATATAAATGGTGTATATAAATATTAGCTACATATAAATGGTAGCATATAAATGGTATCATATAAATAGTAGATGCTTATAAATAGTAGCCACTAGTGATGAGCAAATGTGTTCTGGTTATCTTTAGTGAAAATTAGCAGATCTTTCGAAAGATCCACGAAATGGCAAAAATGTTGTGCGGGCAAAAAAATTGTTGCTGTGACTATTATTTTTTGACGCTTGTATAAATTTTTGTATGTGCGGTGAATTTTTGCGTGGCAAATTTTTTCAGGCGTTTTGCCATTGGCGGATTGTTTTGCAAAACGCATGAAAAAATCCGCTGCAAAAAAATTCAACGCACGTCCAAAAATTCTCTGTGAATCCATGCCTGGCGAAACATTTCATCACTTGTAGCCAAATATAAATAGTCGCGCAAATGAACGCATGCCATGTTAGCCATACACGCCAATACTTGCAGAAAATTACTGTATTAAAAATGACCATTTCCCTGCAAACTGGCGGCTGCGTCACTCTAGGGGAAACACATACTTGAATAAATAACACTGTAAGTCCATATTTTATTGCAAAAAATCATTTACTGTACTTTTGTATAATTTTTCGCCTGCCTGTAGTAGATGTTAATTTTCGCATAGCCGAATGCGATATTTAGCGCGCAAAAGTTATAGTGAATCATGCGATCGTATTCTTTTCAGCACAGAAATAAACGTATGCGGTAAAACTAGCGCGAGAAATACTGCATGCGAAAATGCGACTTATCGCATGCGGTAATGCTGTAGTGAATCGCGCGCTAATTGTCGCGTCTTTTTTACCACAAAAAAGCGTGCGATAAACTTTAGTGAATCAGGCCCACTGTGTTTTATTGTTAATTATGAATTTTATCTAAAAGATGACAAAGTATCACAATGGGCATTATGGTTCTGTCATAGTAACATGATATTATGGACTTTATATGGTTAAGAATTGTCATGTAAATTATAAAGGTTGGACTAGATCATTTCTTTCACATGCTTATCTGGATTTTTATGCATTTATACCTCATGGGATGAATTGCATTACTACATAATTAGAATTTTGTGAACTTTCACCCTGCAGGGGATTACTTATATTACTGCACTTTCTGCTGGGGGTGGGATAATGGTGCTTATTTGGATGTGTCACGCTCAGTGTTTGTATATCTCCCCCCACTACCTCAGGGTCTGGCTGGATACTAGTAATCACTAATAAGGGAACTTAAGAAGCTGAGCATCATCTAAAGCCAGGCATGGAAAGTTACTGCCGTAATAAATCCTTTTTGGATACATTCCCTGATCAGCAAATATACAGGCACTTCTTTACACCTTTAACATGTTTGTGCAGAACAAATGATAATATCATTATCTCAAACCTCTCCTGCAATCCCTCTCATCTTGTCCCTCCTTATTAACAAGGACTACTTCTAACTTTTATGTTACCAATGTATTATGAAGTAAAACGTAAAATCAGGTGGAAATAACTATCCTAATTATCCCCCACTGTTTCCTGTTGGAAAGATTTCATTCCATTTACGTAGGAGGAAAAGGTTTAGTCCTATGGAACAGGCAAGACAGTTTCAGATGATGATAAGTACAATGAATAAAGAACTCTATTTAGCTTCAAAATGGCACCCCAAAATCCTAAAATCTTTGTAAGATTACCTAAAATCTCAAATAATCAAGCTTTACCAATTATTGCCAATTTGCATTTAATGGAGAACATTAAATGTGCCCTATATTATGGATCTAAGTCTTAGTGCTCAAAAGGTGTTTATCACAATTCAGATTTTGATTAGCTATGCCCAGGCATTAACAGTTGACTTGACAAGGTGTTACATCACTTGTGCCTACACATATGAATCATAAGATCATATGTTAATGCAACTACTGCAATTTGCACCTCCACTGATACAAACCACGTGCGCTTGATTTATTAGTATGGTGCCAAACTACCTCCCATATTGGTAAATCACAAGTTAGCTCAGTGCATGCTGCTTAGCAGTCATCTACAATTATGCTGAAATTCTGAAAAATAATACATTGTAGGCAAAAACATGGCAATTTGCATTCATTTTGTATTTAGCATTTTACACTTGCATTAGTAAATGATCCTTGCAGAGTACAAAAAAGATTGTTGTAATCTCTATAATGTGTATGCCCCCCTCCCCTTCCTTTTAATAAATCACGATTGCAAAGTATAATCCATAAGTGCAGTAATTAGTTTATATTCACAGGTCACCTCTTATCTTCTAATTCTAACATTTGATTAAAACTAGGATGGAACAGTAGAGAATACAGTACGATGTCTGGGAGAAGCGGATGATGAATTCCAAAAGGTAATTAAGGAAATAATGAAAAGGCCGGTATTGGAATTTTAATGCATAGATAATTTACCATGGATTTTTCACATTTAACCACATCATCACCGCAAGGTTTCATTGTAGGTGCTATGAACATTGCATAAAATGGCATACTGCTTGGTATTTGATAGCACTAGTTTGTAATCTGCTTCACTGTAATACAGTCACACAATACAAATTACATTTTCGAACTGGGACAACTCCATAACTTGTTAGGTTCATAACAAATTTATGATAACATTCTCAGCATGTTTGTATCCATGGCAACCTACATTTTCTGGGTTGTAGTCAGGACTGGAGTTTTACCATTGCTCTCTTCAGTTCCTTTCAAAAATATAGAACTGGATGATATAATTTGCCATCCTTTGGATCTTTATTTAGTACAATATGTTGTATATTCACAGCACTAAAGGAAAAGTCAGCAAACAGTGTGAAATAATGGAAACAAAGCCCTGTCAAGTGCCAGAGATTACTTCTTCTAGAAATGCTTGATGTCACCATGAACTGGGGGCTGTTTTACTAATAGTTAAAAAGTAAAGATTTGTTATAATTTATTTGTTTTTCTGGTCCTGATTCATTAACCTTTTTTAAGATGTAGCGACACATGGTCAGACCTCGTTATGTTCCTTAAGTAAGTGTTCCTTAAGTTCCTTAAATGTATAGAGTACTATATACTACATTCATTGGCTCACCAGTAACCATAATGCCTGTGTGCTAGCGACTATGGAGTGTGAGCGCCACTAGGGTAGGAACCAATTTGAACGATGTATAATTTCCAAAGCACTGCAGAAAACATTCTACTGTAAATATGGATAGACACATATAGCATATTATGAAGACATAGTTTGTGTGCCTATACTACTTCTTTGCATTCATACCTCCTGAGATACTTATGAAACGTAACAATTAACATTAACAATGGTTTTGTTGAAAAACACCTTAATCTGTCATGGAAAAAGTGGGCAGGTTGGAGTCCATATGCTGGATAATGCTGAGGTCATATACACTTTGCTAAAGTGGCAAGGATGGTAACCAGTTATGGTAATGAATGCAGATAGAAGAAGAGAAAGAACCCTGGCCAGAGGTCATGGAAGGCGGTAAGCTGAGGCAGTTGCAAAGCCAGAATTCAGAACCAGGAAATCCACAAGAATCAGGCAGGTAAAATGGACTGGAACACAGTATGACAAGCTGCCTGCCTATACACATAGTTGTGGAAATTAGCCATGGTAAGCAAGTTAGCAGAGGATCTGGAGCATAGAAGAGACAGGGACATCAAAAAATACAGAAAAAATAACATCATACAACATTAAAAATATATTTCTCTAACAACTGTGATTGTAGTCTTCCTAACTACCCCAGGGCCACTCCTGGACCACCACAAGGTTAGCATCCTGTTACTTAGAGTTCAAAGATAACTTCTCTCTATCAGCCAGGCCACACAGCCTATGTCACAGTCAGCTTCACTGCTGCACTTTCGCCAAATACTGCATTTCTCCAGGCTCAGTCACAGGCTCCTTGGCACACTCTTTCCAGCACAGGCTCAGGCACTCAGTCTCTCTTTGTCAGACACTCTCTGTGCCTTGGGCTCCATGGGCCCCATATTTCTCTCTTAGGCCTCCTCTCACACACTAGGAACAAGCAGGACCATGTCTCTCCTTCAGACACACAGAAGAACCCTGTCTCCTCTAGACTTCCAAAGAAAAGCCCATAGGTGTGGGAGCAAACTCCTTTTACTTCCACGGGCAGCTCCTTAATTACCTGAGGAGAGGGAAGATTAACCCTATCTGCACTAGGTATCCCCCGTTCAGCCCATATCACACAGCTTAAATGCACGCTTTCCTGTACATCTTTATGCCAGATAAATGTGTTCTGTAAACAAACTGTCACACCAGGAACAAAGAACCAGCACCACTACATTATTATGAAGTCCAAGATTTAAATTTGGACAGATCCTGACACAACCAGGCTAAAAAAAATGCGAAATCAAATGTAAATGTGATCATAAAATTAATTAGATCAATCCAAATATTAACTTTTTCCTGGTTCTTTGTTTGGTCACAGTTTTAACAGTTTTTTTGTGATCTACATAATAAAGGTGTATGCAGGTTTATAACCACATGGTGTCAACAGTTTTTGCTTTTTTGAGTTTTGGATCAATCCAATAATTCACATTTACCTACATTATGTCCCATGGGAATACAGTGTTGTGGTTTGCACAGGTAATCACATAAGTATCAAGGACACTGAAAAAATAACTACATAGGGTACATATACTGTAGCTTTTATCTGGTATAGCTTCACTAGGTAGCAAGTTTGATGCCTTTAAAGATCTCATCAACAAGTGCTGTCATGCGTATTCACAAATTGTTGTACATGAACAGAGAAGGAATATTCTATGCACCTAATATGCTATACCAGTATCTTTTATTTTTTATATGAGTTCATTGAGCATGAGTTCAATGAATCAATAACAAGCATAGATGAAAGGAGCAATTGTGGAGATACAACATTTTCTCACATTCCCCATTTGTGTGAAACCTAGAAGCTTTAGAAATATGCACAGGCTGTGTTATGCTTTCTCATGTCTCAGCACCCATGCAAATAATAGATTATAAATGTATGGTAAGCAAAAAATGGCTTCTGAAATAATAGGGGTGCAGTTAACCAGGTAAATTCTTGCCTGAATAGTGATAAGCAAATCTGTCCTGTTTCCCTAAAAAATTCTCAAAACGGCTAAAAAAAGTTTTGAAACGGTAGAAAATTCACAAATAGCACCTACCACGCAACTTATTTTATGTGTACAACTTTTTTCTCACTTGGCAAATGCGCCAACGTAAATGTCACAACAGAACAGAACTACGAAGGCAATTTTATCTGCCTAGTACTGCCTCAAAATGAATCACTTATGATGAAGTGCCCCTAGGGCACAAATAAGGTTTATGGATATGTCCCATGTTTTAATGTAGCTAATACCCTCACCTAAGTCATTAATTAAAAGCTAAGTAAAAGTGGAACCAATCCAGAACCCTGTGGGACCCCACTAAGAACCCTGCTCCAAGTTAATAATGTACTATCAACAACCACCCTCTGTACCGGAGCCTGTAGCCAGTTTTCTGTCCATGTACAAACAACAGTACTAATACCAACAGACCTTAGTCACCATTTTTGTTTTACCCACAATGCAATGTTTTCCCACAGTTCTAGCTAAGTGCATCTGCAAGAGGGAGATGTGCCTGATGCAGATGTGATGACAATTGTGTTTAATAAGAGTGTGTTTAATTCTTTCTGTGCTTGATCCTTCTTGTGCAGGAATATGCTAAGGATGGCCAAAATATTTAGTAAAAGGTACTTAAAGTTGATGACAGAAACAATATTGCTTAGTGGGCCATCATAGTGAAAGTTTAATCAAAGTTAAAAATCTCCCTTTTATTGTGGCTTAGCTGTTCATTAATTTTCTGGGCCAATTTAGCCAAATTCAATTCAATGAAAAAACAGTCTAAAAAAATAACAGAAAAACCTGCAAACTGGAAATGCTCTGAATTAAGACTTCAGTTTTAGAATTGGCTGAATCACAGCACCTTTTTTCGGCTGAACCAGCTCCAAAGCCTTAAATATATGTGACTGTACTGTACAGCTGGATTTCTTCCAGTGATGAAATTTTCCTTTGGATTTTTTTTTCAAATTTAAATATGCAATCAGATTTCTGTATAGGATTTGGTCAAATCTTTTGGGGAGAATTCATTATTTGGCCCAATACAGAAGTGATGTATTCATTGCATCCTTACCGCAAATGGAATACAAAGGTGGTCAATATTTCAAATCTCTTAGATACTGTAATATTTGTTCTCTGAATATTTGTCCTCAGTATTATGCAGATCACTCCTTGTTAAGCCTACATAGCTTGTCTTCAACAAACAAGGCGTTTTATAACTACAGATTTAGAGCATTCCAATTTGTCTCCTACCATCTGGTGTGGGGAATACCAGGCTAACAATAGTATCATGTATAAACCTATATTTTATTTATGGATTATGAAATATGTTTATCTCATTACCAAAACTGAATCCTTCACTATAAACATATAATACAGTCAAATGTACTTTAAATCTGCAGTTTTGAAGTAATAAATGCACATTAAAGAGTGTATCTTTTAAAAAGATGTACTATTCAGTGGATGTGCCCTGCCTAAGCCATACAGCTCTATAACAAAGTCACAGCTGGCATATAAAAACATAAACAGTTCAGGCCCTAACAACAGTGATGTATGACATATTTTGCCAGGCATGGACTCTCAGCAAGGTTCTGCATTTCACCACTGGCAATTTTTTTCACAAATGCACAACAAAATTTCACTGAAAAATGGTGTGAGAAAAAAACAAACGCAAAAAAAATGCCCATTGACTTCAATGTATTTTGTGTGAAAAAATTCTACACATAAATGTCCACTGGTATGACTGTATTTTGTGCGGGTTTCCCCACATTACTGTTTTGCTGATTCCCTCATCACTTACTAACAACAAAAGACTGACCTGAATTCAGCATAGAGAGGCTTAAAAGGGTCAGCAGAGGGTGCAAAGTGCCATGTTTTCTACAATTTGCGCCCTGCACTTTTAAAAAATTGCTAAGTTCAACAGCACTGTATTCGTGAGAGGTGGGTAGGAGGGGGCACTCAGACACGCTGGATTTTCTATCTGTTGCAAAGTGCAAAGCACAGCCAGGCCCCTGATGCAAGTACTCTTTAAATGAGCACTAAATGGCCTCTTTTTCACTGGAACCCTAGAGTAGACTAGAGAGTCTTTGTTACAAAATCCTGTTTATGAGAATACCTGATATATCCTCACTTGAAGCTTTAGAGAAAGTAAAAGGGATTTCTGTAAAATATCATCATCATGTGGTGAAGTGAAGGGATTTCCTTGGAATAACAGAGTACATATAAGAAGATCTCAATTGAAATAGAATAGTTTGGTTATAACAAAACTATGCATTATTTTACATTGTGTAAGCTTCTAGCATTGACTGAAATCATCAAAAACCTTGCATATACCTTTGTAACAAACAATGCTTATGATAAAATTCTTCTTAATACCAGGGGTTATATTTCTCAGAGTAAAATAGGAATTGATATGTCTTTATGAGTTGTTTTGATTATATTGATTTTCCCCAATAGGTTTCTTGACTGTCCACACAGTAGTGTCTGACTAAATAGGCTTCCATGTACAGGTAATATACTCTCAATTTTTTTTTTATAAAGGTTGAATAACAATATGATTACTTTTCAAATATTTGAATAATATCTAGACATCTTGACATGCACTATTACTTTGTGTGTTTTTTAACTTGTTCTTGTCTTTTCTATGGCTGTAACAGTCAGCCTGATAAAGCCTCAATAATAATAAAAACAGCAATAAGAAATGAACCTATATTTTGACGGCTAATTTAAACTATACTAAACAACTCAAAGTATACGTTTTGCAGAATTATTACTGTGTCAGCAGCCTTTTTTTCTCACTATAGGGGAACTCTGGCTTTAAGAGTTAGGTGTCAAACACTGTAGCAACAGATATGCAGATAATCTAGGCTTATGCAGACATTGGGATTTTAAAGCAGCAGCTTTTTTCAACGAAACGGTAGAGATTCGCTCATCACTACTTTAAAATTTTGAAGTAAAAGAAGGATGCTCCAGGGAAGGAACATCTGCCATTGACTTTTACATGATCTCCGCAAGTTTTAGCTGGCGAACTGTCAAATTTGGATTTTTAGCCTTTTTAGATGCATAGTAAATCTCTGAAAAGTCACTTTTTTCTGCTACTTTTAGTGCTAAAAATCCAAACCAGTTAATAAATGGCCCCTTAATGTCCAATGTTGGGTCCTTAAGGGTCATATTGACATTTTTATTATTTTAAAATCTGAATGAACTTGTTTCCACGAATGTCTGTCATTTACAAAACATCAGCAATGAAATAGCATGTGTAGGAAAAGTCACAGAAAAGTAAATTCCAATTTTTTGACTTGTCACATGAAAACTGTCTTTTTTTAATTGTCACACAAAAAAACAGCATCGAAAATTTGAAAACTCTAAAGTTTCGAAGCAAAAGAAGGATCCTCCAGGGAAGGGACATCTGCCATTGGCTTCTACATATTCTCAGCAAGTTATTTGGATTTTTAGCCATTTTGACACATAGTAAATCTCGGAAAAATCGTAACTTTTTTTTTCTGTGACTTTTAGCGCTAAAAATCTAGAAAAATAAAAGTATACGAGGATTAGTAAATGACCCCCTAAGATTCAAAGGGGCTTCAATACTGGTGAAACCGTAAATGGGTCCCAAAAGTGATTATTGGCAAAAATGAAGGGTGACTGGTTATGCAAAGCCACAAAGTCATCTATATGGGTCTCTAACTGAGAATGGCTGCTAGGGTAGTGTATTTAAATCTTTACTCTGAAACTATTAAATAGTAAATTCAAGAGATCTGGAGGATATTCAGACAAAACCATTATAAAGGTGAATAATCTCTTTAGCTAAACATACAAAGGTACCGTATATACTTGAGTATAAGCCGAGTTTTTCAGCACCAAAAATGTGCTGAAAAAGTCACCCTAGGATTATACTCGAGTATATGGATTTGAAGATGTAACTGTCTGGCATCCATTGTGCGCACACGTGTGCTTGCCTTTCTGCGTTGGGAGTGTACACAGTAGAAATAAGATTGGAAGGCAAACACAACAGAAATGCGATGGGAGCGCACACAGCGCAAATGATGTTGGTGGCTTCTCCATGGCTGCATAAGGCACTTGTGAACCTGCACAAACTGTAAGCTAAGATAAATTATCTTCTTCAACCATTATATGATTGGAGTGCACACAGCAGGATGGGAACACACAGCAGGATGGGAGTGCACACAGGGGAGCGCACAGAGCAGGATGGCAAGTACTTGATACTTAGGGGCTGATTTACTAATCCACGAATCCGAATGGGAAAAATTCGGATTGGAAACGAACATTTTGCGACTTTTTCGTATTTTTTGCAATTTTTTTCGTCGCCGTTACGACTTTTTCGTAAATTGTCGCCACTTTTTCATAGCTGTTACGACTAGCGCGAATTGTCGCGACTTTTTTGTAGCCGTTACGACTTGCTCGTATATTGTTGAGACTTTTTCGTATTGAGCGCTCGTAAATGGCGGGGAAACCTTTCAGACTTTGCATGAATTTGGAAGCTTACCCATAGGACTCAATGGCACTCTGCAGCTCCAACCTGGCCCAAGGAAAGTCACGATACTGAAGCTTGAATGAATCCGAAACTTTCGTACTCGGCGCGACGGCTACGCAAAAGTCGCGACAATTTGCGCAAGTTGTAACACTGCGAAAAAGTCATAACGGCTACGAAAAAGTCGCGATAATTTACGAAAAAATCGCAAAATACCGATCATTACGAAAAAACGCATTTTGACGCTTTTCGGACGTTCGTGGATTAGTAAATTTGCCCCTTAGTATGGCAGCTTCCTTAGCCTTCCCAAACTTGCCTGACAGTTAAAAAAATGAAAAAAACAACTTAGCAGTGGGAACTGCATTTCCCACCCTAGGCTTATACTCGGATCGGCTTATACTCGAGTATATACACGGTACTTATCATATACATATACACTGCCTGATGCAGCACTGTTCTGCTCATTGTCCCTCCCCATTTTTCTATGGCCTCGCTTTTAAGCAGTGCTCTGTCACCACCCAGTGCTTCCCCAAAAATGGACTTCCACTCTTCAAGAGTTCCCTCTTTGTTTTCTTTCATTAACATCACTTAGTTTCAGAGTTTATTAAGTGGTTCTAAATGCTTAGGCACAGACACCAGCTAAAATGATACTGATCTAATTATGTTTAGAGAGAATGAATATATGCGGTGACAGATACAATGATTTATGGCTTACAGAGATGATTGTATTACAGATAAGTTTCAGAGACCCAGGACCGATCCTAGATTAATTATGAGATTATATAATTAAGGATATTGTATGAGCCACTATAAGAATTCCTAATAAGTGATATCCGTCTTTTGGAACAAGTCATTGAGCTATTCATTTTAAAAAATAAGAAATGAAGCAATTGTAGCGCAAATAAAATATAATTGTAAGAACTGTTCACGTATAGTGATGGGGGGCAAAATTTGCCAGGCATGGATTCGCTGCCATTTTTTCGCATTTTGCCATTGCCAGATTTTTCGCGAAACGGCCCACAAAATTTGCCGTGGAAAAATTTGCCCACGTCAAAAGAATTGTCTCCCAGTCAAAAGAATTGTCTCAAGCCAAAAAGAATTGTCTCTCTAATCTAAAGAATTGTCTCGCGCAACACAAGAATTTTCATGTTCGCTGTTTCACGAATTTCTCACCGTTTCATTAATCTTTTGAAAGATTCGCAAATTTTTTGACGAAGCGAAATGGGACAGATTCGCTCATCACTATTCACATACTTTTGTCAATCTGCTTATAATTTGTCCCTGCTCATATTGCCCACAAAGCAATGAAAATTAAAAATATGAGACGATAAAGTGACATCTTTTATTGTTGTGTCACAAGCATTTGTATCATTTAAATGCGTCTGCTTGTAAATTTGGTACCTGGGGTTGTTACCTTTTCCCTCTGGGACCAGTGTAGGCCTTGGCAGAGAACAGTAGTTGCGACCACATGGAGTGCGTTGAACCAGAAATTACTTTATTGCTGGCTTCTCAGTATGCAGAGCAAGGAAGACTGGAGCAAAGCTGCAAGGAAACTTCCATATAAGATTCACAAGACTGAGTCCAACACTTCACACGGTGTATCTCCCCTAAAGCCTCCACGGCCTCTCCTACAGTATCCAAGCTTCATGACGTGCGCCTTCTCTGAAGCCTCCAGGACCCCTCTCTCCTTACAGTGTCCAAGCTTCACAGAGGTTTCTCATTACAGCTCCTCTTCAAGGTCATTAACCTAATCCTACACACTCACAATCCCTGGCTGGTATACAGTTACAACTGGGACTCTACCAAAATACTGACTCCTCGTTGGGACCCAAGCTGTCCTTACTAGCTAACCTGTCTAGCTCTCATTCCTAGAACAAGCTAGTTTCACCTTCTAACTCTCTATTTATCCTAGCAAGGTTTGGGTGGTCCACCCGGTTTAGCTCGTAGTTAGAACACCTAACTTTCAAGAAAGTATCTATCAAAAAACATAACATAAACACCTTGCTTAAAAGCAATTTTGCAGGCCAAACCTATCTTTTTTTCCTTGTTTCCCTTCTCATTTTTTCCCTTGTGTCCTTATACAGTCAGAACTTTTCCGTGTTAGTCCAACACATTTATTAATCTGTATAGTCATAACTTTTAGCTTTGGTATATAAAATGGAATTTTTTTTAATTTCAAAAATTGCTGAATTGTTTAACTCATGGTCTCTACTACAATGTAGCTGTTTCTATTTTCAAATTAGCAATTAACAGCTAAGGCCCCAGGTGAAGAATTTAATCATCTTAGTGCCGAACTATCACATGAAATTGCTGAATTTAATAAGTCACTTACTGCCATTATAATTAAATATACAACAGAGACACTCAGAAATACAGTCAAATATCCAAATAAAAGATGTAGAGTTGCACTCCATCACACCTATATCCACTTTGCCCCTCAATGATGGTGCAAAGTCATTAAAAAAAGATAAATCAAGGGCCAAGTCTAAGTTAGCAAAATTATTCAATTATGTAAAAATAAGGGCATAATAGAACCAAGCATCAAATTGATGTATCGTTGGTACCTAGTTCCTTTAAGAATATATAAAATCTATCCACAAACATAATATAAGGAATGTTGGAGAGGTTGTGGTCAGGAAGGCACTCATATCCATTTATGTTGGGATTGTCCAAAACTTGCCTCCTATTGGACTCAAGTGTTTGAACTAATAAATAAAGTTTTGGATGGCCGATTTCTATACACCATCCACTGCACTTTTAAATCTGGACCTTGACCTCCTAAAATTCTCTCAAAAATTGCTAATGGTCCACATCTTGGAAGTAGCCAGATTGTTAATTGCTCAATGATGGAAAACAGACTTAATCCCAAATATGACAGAAATTATAAACTTTCTGGACTTAATGGAAAAATTTGAATTTTTTGATGCTAGAAATAGAAACTCTTTGAGAAACCACCATAAGAAATGATCTCTTTGGAGAAGCTTCAACGTTACTTGAATGATAAGAGTATTCACGTCAGTGCTACAACACTCGGTCTACTGCCCTATTTGCCTTTACTTTATTTTCACCTCTATCTCCTTTTCCCTTTCCCCCTCCCTGTGTTTTTTCCCTTTTTCTCCTCCCTCCTTTCTCTCTTTTCTTTCCTGTTTACTGTTTCTTTCTTTAAAGAGTATAAGGAATAGTTATTATATAGCATTGACCTTGAGGATAACAATATGTCTAGAGGCTATATGATTATTGTTATGTTTATTGTTCTGATATTGAAATAAAAATTGTCAATTTAAAAAAAAAAAAAATGAGGGCATAATGCCCCAAGTAATGTTTTGGGCTAATCTAAGCCCTCTCTTAAAGGAACGGTTCAGTGTAAAAATGAAACTGGGTAAAATATACAGGCTGCTGAAAATATATTTTCAATATAGTTAGTTAGGCCAAAATGTAACATAATGGCCAGAACACTACTTCCTTCTTTACAGCACTCTAAGCTGTTAGCAGTCAATAACCAATCAGTGACTTTAGGGGGGGGGGGGCACATGGGACATAACTGTTCAGTTTGTTTGCTTTTGAATCTGACCTGTGTGCTCACAAACTAACTGAAAGTTATGTCCCATGTGCCCACCCCCTTAAGCCACTGACTAACTAAGGGTAGAGAGCTGTAAAGGAGGTTGAAGTGTTCTGGCTATTATGTTAGACACTCCAGCCTTTATAGTTTACATTTTTGCATAACTGTATTACAAACATTTTTTTTTATTTTGCACAGTCTATCTATTTTAACCAGTTTCATTTTTACACTGAACTGTTCCCTTAAGCATCCAAGACCATATTTACACATGGAACATCAGTGCATTACAAGCAAATGTGGCAAGTTGTGAACTTGCAGCCATAAGTAAACATGGAAACTGTAGGAAAATCTTTTAAAGGAACTAAGCAGTCCTTCCCTTGCTCTTTATTTAAATTTCCTTCAACAACCATTTCAAAAGATCCCAGTTACACAGGATATGGTAAAGGTACCTGCGCAAAGCCTCCAGTGACCCAGCTAATACCACAAGTATACACAGTGGGGGTCATTTAACAATGACAACATGCCGCCCCCACCCTGCCCCTTAGTTTCATTTTGGTCACCATAGTTTGTTAAAATCTTTGCATTTTGGGTATTATACTGTTCAATAGACCCCTGGCTTTCATATTTAGGACTTTTTTCTTGGTACGTAAAGATATGTGGGGCATATGATGGTGTGACATGCCAGCTTTTCAGAAATGTTATAGAAACCGCTATGCTTAGTATAGCTTTGCAGTTTACCATTTCGGAATACAAAACCATATTTATATATTTTGGATTCAGAAGAATGTGTGCCTTCCAGATATATGGCTTTCTGGGGTCCATATTACTGTACTTCTGTGCAGCTTTTACTACAAGTTTTTAAAGTAGAGAAGGATGCCATTCCACCACTCCTTCTTTTTCTTAAACCCCTTCCCTGCAGGCAGGATGCCAGTGATCAACATCCAAGATTTTCACATCGCTGAGCTTTTCTTGCTAAACCTCTTGTTCTAGGTGTTTCTATATACAGCACAGCACCAAATCCTCACGGCAGCGCCTCTGCTTGAAAACACGTACGTCCTCTCTATCATTAGGCAGAGCAGAACCTGTGATCAGATCAGGAATTTATGGTTTCGATCACACAATTTGCTCTATCCAATGACAGTGAAGGTGTGTGTACATCAGAGGCAGCAGATATTTGGTGCTGAGCTGCTGAAATATTGAGAAGGGGGAAGTGCAGGCATAGGAAAAGTGGTAAGTGTGCTGGGGCCATACAAGATCCTGAAATGCTGAAATGCACTGTGTTTGCCCTGGTGCAGTAACCTATAGTAACCCATAAGATTCTCGCTTTTAAACAGGTGACAAATAAATGGTACTTTTTGACTGGTTGCTATTTGTGGTTAGACCAGTAGCAAACTTTGCACTTTGTATTACATAGCCCTTAAGTTTCGGAATGCCTTGGGCTGATACTACCCTAGCTACATGCAACTTGATAAATATTCCAAAAGCCAACACACTCTGTGTTTAGGAAGAGATTCAATTCAGTAAACAGCATGAAAATAATCATACTAAAGTGGAAGATATACAAAAATATTAAAAACATAATTCAAATACAATTTAATATCTTTCTGTAGGATATTCACAGCAGTCAGTACTAGTGTATCTTTACATTCTAGGAAACTTGCTGGGATCCTCATACCCTCCTGCAAGAAGGGATTCAACACAATGATCTGTCTTCCTTGTACTCCTTGTATAAAACCATGAGTTATCTGATCCAATCTGTCATATGGGTCACATAGAACCATTAAGATGACAATGAAGTAAACATGTAATGCTAAGCTGACAGTGGAGTTATCATGGTGGTGTAAAGGGATATGTTCACTGATGTTAATGTAACTCTCAGTAGGGTCATACCTTGTCACTCATTTTGCTGCATGGATGAGTTGTGTACTTTACTAATACTGTCTCCTAACTGATGAATGTTGTTCGAAGATGGGTGTTTGCACCCATGAACAGTGTATAACTGAGTGTAGTTATACAGCACCAGTAGATGGGTTAATGATATTTTAATAACATCATTGTCACTAAATATATTTTTATATTTATATCTGACTAGAGTGAGAATCATTTAAAGGATTGCTTGCTCTATGGGGTTCTTTTCTTAGTGGTTATTTGTATTTCCAGCAGGGGTGCTAGGTTATTGGGGTGCTGTCCTATTTTGTTGTCCTCATGTAGAACCATTATTATTATTTTTGTTATCCTTAGAGAACCTACTGGCTAGGTAGATTCTTATCCCTTCTACTTATTATTTGTACTCATAGCTTAAGCTATTTTACCACATACCTGCCCTGAGCATATGCAGACATTTGTTATAGTAAGTGTTAGAGAGGAAAAACACAAAAAAATTGTTTGCAAACAAAGAAATATGACAATACGAGCATTTTTTTCTTGTGAAACTGATGCAAACATTTTGCAACACAAAAATTTGCAAAGTAAGGGAATAGACTTGGAATAAAGAAGGTTTGTTAGAGTAAACCTGAGTTGTTCTCAAGCAAAGAGAGAAGAATAAATACATATGGGAAGATGGAAAACAAGAACAGAATTTGATTTGGCAAGAAAGACCAGGTTGGAGAATGAGAGGGAAAGTGTGAATGATGAAAAAAGGGTGGAACGACCAGACAAATATCTTATGTTTAAATGTATCTTTTTAAAGCCCTTCAATTGGCTTTATGTTATCTTTTGGGTATTGCTTTTTTCACATATTGACCACAATTTCTATATTTGTTTTATATGAAAATTAGGAAAGCAGGTACAGGTATAGGATCCCTTATTTGGAAACCTGTTATCCAGAAAGTCCTGAATTACGGAAAGGCCATCTCCCATAGACTCCATTATAAGCTAATAATTTTAATTTTTAAAAATGATTTCCTTTTTCTCTGTACTAATAAAACAGAACCTTGTACTTGATCACAACTAAGATATAATTAAAATGATCCTATTGGGTTTAAATGATGTTTAAATGATTTTTTTAGTAGACTTAAGGTATGGAGATCTAAATTATGGAAAGATCCCTTATTCGGAAAGCCCCAGGTCCCGAGCATTCTTGATAACAGGTCCTATACCTGTATATCTTTTAGCAGAAAAATGAAAAGAAAAATGCCAAGCTATTCAAGCCAATGAAAACCACACATATAAAACACTATAGTGTCCTGAGGTTTTTACCTATGGTGTGTGCATTTTGTAAAGACAGAATGGTTAATAGAGGAGGAGCTGGCCTAGAGGTTAAGTAATCAGCCTTTGTTGTGTGATCTCATGCAAGAGACTCTGGTTTGGTTCCCTGTGGCAACTCCTTGTTATCCTGGGCAAGTCATATAAGCTCCCAGCATACTTAATGCACCTATAATGGCTGCCTTGACAGCTTTAAGTCCCAAGGGAGAAAAGTGCTATATAAATAATAGCCCTGTCCTAATGTACATTATATTTACAACAAAAAAGACAAAGCTTGATATGTGATATTAAAGCTATCTGCTATATGTTATTCTGTTCTTAATGAAAAATAATGTTATTGGATGTTTTTCTTTAGTTAAATGTTCTAAATGTAAAGTTTCACAATACTTTATTTTTGTTAAACTAAAAAACCTTCAGTAGAATTTTTTGTACATTTATAAAGTGGGATTTGTCATGCAATGAGATAAATGCCTACAGCACTATTCTAATTTTGCACTATATGCATTCATAGCTAGAAACAGACTCATTTCTATTACATGGATGCATGGCTGGGTTTTAACTAATATATAAAGTACACAATGCATTCATGTTCTCCCTAAAGCAAACTAACATAATATAATAAACTGCATTCTGTCATTTTTTTCTACTGTTACTCTAACAGCATCTATAAAGTGATGCAGAATTCTTTCATGATAAGCCTATGTTACAATGCTACATCAGTAGTCTTGGCATTTTACTAATATAGAATTATTACTGTCTGTAATCTGGTATTAGGAGGGCAGACATAGTGATATTTAGGTGTCTACAAAACTGTTCTTTATGCTTCCAGAACAAGCATGTTTCTCACTGAAAGATCATTTTGCATTTATTGGACTTTCAGTTCCTGCAAAGCATGGTATAAGTCTATCAAGCAGTATTGCTTAAAGGAAAAATATACCCCTAGAAAAAATACTTACCCAACAGGAATATATATATATACTGTATATCAGTAAATATTGCCCTTTTGCATCCTTTCCCTTGAGCCACCATTTTGTTATGGGCTGTGTGCTCCCTCAGTATTAATCAGTGAATCTTTTCACCAGGCATGGATTTGCAGTGAAATCCTGCCTTTTGCCATTGGTGGATTTTTTTGCAAAGCTACCTGAAAAATTTGACGCACAGAAATTCTGTCAGTGGGGAAAAAGTTGTGATCACGTTAATTAAGTCGCAGTCGCATCAAAAAAAGTTGTGCATGTCAAAAAAAATCATGCATTAGCCACATTTTGCAAATTTCTCGCTGTTTTGCAAATTTTTCAGGAGTTTTCGGAATTTTTCAGTGACGCAAATGGAATAGATTTGCTCATCACTATCCCTCAGAGATCACCTGACAGGAAATAATGCAGCGCTAACTGTAACAAGAAAAAGTGTGGGAGTAAAAGACAGCTCTGATTGATCTTCATTGGCTAATGTGACCTAAAGGTATCTGTCCATGTGGTTTGTTTTTGTGAACCGGGAATGGCCCTAAGTCTATTTTTATGAAAATGGCTTATTTAGATGAAGCAGGGTTTTACATATGTGCTGTTTTATGCAAGATATTTTTTATAGAGACCTACTGTATATTGTTCAGGTTATAGTTTTTCTTTAAGGAATACATCTCTGCTGAACTGCAACTCCTATATTGACCTTTGATATGTGTTAGGATATACTAGGTTTTTTAGTTTAGCAACATTTTAATGTTTTTGTGCCACCAGAAGTTCTCAAAAATAAACTATTAATTCATTATAAAAAGTACAGATTTTTTTGTAAGGGGATACACGGTGAGGGATGCCTGAAGTTATGTTAAGCCCCAGTCTAGGTTTAGAAAAAGTAAATGATAGATTGTACTCTGTTACGTTTTTCTGTAATTAGGCCACGAGGTGGCAGAAAGGGGAAGATTATGGGTTAATGGATGCAGTATAGTTTCCGGCCATTAGGGGCAATAGAGCTCAACCAACCCAGAGTCAGGGTTCGGGGATTTTGCAGCTTCAGCAGGAACATCGAGCTGGAGTTGGACCTGGTTAGGAGTTCTCTTGTGCAACTTTTCCGTACGCCCGCACGACTTTTTCATAAGCATGCGCGAAAAATTCGGAAAGGTTCTGCCGCTGTTTACAATCATTCGGTACAGAAATTTAGTGACTTTCAGATCGCCAATACGATATTATCGTGACTAATACTATTTTTTTGTAAGCATTTTTGTGATATTTGCGATCTTCAGAAATTATCGTATCTAATCCGAAATTTTCCCATTCGGTATCGAACTCGTGTTTTGATGAATCGGCCCCTAGGTGTATAAGTCAGGCAGGCCAGTAAGTACGGGTAGCCCGAACCCCATTAAGGAGTTTGCTTGGCTTAGAGCCGTGGCTATATCACAGTGAGGGTTACAGTGATAGGACCAGGGATAGAGGTAGAAGGCTTCCGGCCAGAGAAGTGCCACAGGAAAAGTCCTCTCTAGCAGAAGGGCAGAGAGGTGTCTGGGGTACACCAGACTGCCAGTAGACAGGTGGTGAAGATGGTTCCCATTGGGTGGCATGCTACAGGAAAAGACTGTGAATGTATATCAATCTATACCACAGAAATGAAATGAAAAATAATGCAGAATAAATCTATATTGGTTATTCTTTTTTCTGTGTGTTCCAAAGGGACTGGAGTAGGGGGCAGTGGAGGTGAATTTTTTGCCTGCATTGTGATTATTAGTGATTCTGTGTTCTACTCTGTTGAACTGCTTCTCTGTTTCATGTTTCTGAAGGGCCTGAGGCCTGCATGTTGGTGTGAAAGGCTAAAGGGCACGCCGTTGCGTAGAATCTAAAATCTTCTCTCTGGTTACAATGACTGCTTTTAACTGTTAAATGTCAGAACTCTTTGTTAGGGGAGAAAAGAGTTGACAGTGCTTTGTAAAAACAACTTTAAAACCCTTCTCATGATAAAACTACAAAGATTTGAGTTAGAAGCTACAAAGGTCTTGATAAAATATTCATGCAATAAATAAAGCTGCCACCTTTGAAACTGCTGCCTGCAGAGGCTCACTTCAGTATACAGTTAAGTAAATTCTTATTATGCTGTCTATGGAAGATTAAATCATATACTATAAATACACAAGGTTAAAAGGGCTTTTTTGCAGATGTGTGATAATATGATGACTAAATATATTTGCACAAACTGTCCTACAAAGTGCAAACAAGCAATAAATCTACTCACCTTCTTAAATACAACAGTTTAACATATTATAGATTACTTAACAAGTTATTTTATAGATTATATTTTATTTCCGGAGATGCTGGTTATGCACAGAGTATAGTATTGGTGGGACACAAATTTTATGTTAGTTGCTTGGAACACACACGATGAAAGTCATGCGTGAATGTGAAAAGTAGGAAAACAATTACACTGGACAATAAAGCCCAAAACCTTGCTATATGCTTCACCAATATTAGAGGATATTTACCCAGTACCACAGGTGGATCAGTTAGTCACAGACTATACACTTCTACTAAAGATCAATGTGTGCTGCTTAGTGCATATTGAGCTGAGGGCAGGTTTGGTTACATACTGTATGGCTTAGACAAAGCATTTAGCTAGAAAGAAACAACAGAACATAAATAATGGTGTTTACTTAGTTTTGCCTTCACTTAGTACAAGTCTGATAAGAGCAGCTATGTGGATACAAAGAGTAAAAGAGTGACGTTATGCTTTAGAATTCTTAGAGATAAGTTGATAGGTATGGGTTGGAAAATGCACAGGTAGTTGCAAAAATGACACTATCAACATTACATGTAGCATCTTTAATGTAACAAGAAGTGGTACCTTAAAGAATACATTAATTCATATGATTTTCTGGTTAGTCAGTGGAACCAAATACATAACAGAAAAAATGATTTCAGGAACAATTGCCTGAGGGCATTGATAGAATGGATTAGGGGATGGGTTCTTATCTATTATCAAATGCAATTTACTTTTTTATTTTTGATACTGCCTGAACTAACAATGATTGTGCTATTTCCCTGTGGCATGTCAATAAAATGCCTTTAATATAATCATCTACTGCAGTTATAAGTACATAGATTTATCCTACAGAACTTCCTATCAAAAAGCAGAAAAAATATATAATCTCATCCATTTTGTTGCCTATTTTCTGCTGATTTCACTGAACTTGTTAAACCAGGTTTGTCCCTGAGGAAGAGCACAGATTGTGCTCGAAACGTTGGAATTTTTTCAATAAAACCACTTTTTCTTTTGTATCAAGTCCCTATGTGTGCGGCACGCTTTCTATTATATTTTTGTTTTTTGACCTGCACCAAGGGCATTTGGACTTGTATAGGGTGTGCTCCTCCCTGTATACTATGTATATATATATATATATATATATATATATATACATTTTTCTGCATAGAACAAGCATTCTTCATCTCAGGTAAGATGGAACCTCTTGTTATTTACTCAGTTGTTGAGTTATTTATTAATACAGTGAAAAATAAAATAATAATATTATTTTTAGGGGTAAATAACATTTACAATATAATAATTAAACAATATAAAGGTGGAGCAGTCAGAGTAAGGGAAATATAGGAAGGCTCAATTACAAATGCATGATGCATGCTGAAATAGAATTACCCCCTTGGACATGGGGATAATTCCAGAGCTACACTCAATAGGTGCTATGGACTTGTACCAAGGTAATTGCATTCTGGTGCCATTATTAATGCCAAGCCATACTCATATTATGTGGAAATTTTATCCATCACAACTTAAGAATGATATTCAAACAGATGTTAATGAAGCCTCAGGCACAATTGCATGTGATAAAACTTGCGTGGCCATAATGACATTGCGATTTGGGAAAGCTGCATTGTGAAAAAAAACTAGCTAATCCAAAAATGGTTCACTTTCAAGATTCCTGGTCTGCTTGTTTCTTCTTTCCATTGTGCTCAGGCTAGAGGAAGGACTGACAAAGTTAAAAGGTAGCTAATAAAGAAGGTATTGCATTGTATACTGTTTTATTTTTGAGCATGCCATTGAATTTTATGAAACACAGTTAAGTGGAAGTAACCACTTCTGCCATTATTCCCCACTACCAAACAAGGGTGGAGGTGAAGGACACAAATTAGGAAGACATAATCATCATCAATTTTTAATACTTGAGCTTCTTTTAACATGGTGTCTAGACAAAGATCAGCTCAATTACACTAATACATTGCTAAAAAAATGTACCTGCAAAACCCTATAGGGCCAGTTGAGAAAAATGTTAAATAAAAATAATTTCTGCTATAAGAGAATTGACTGCCCTTTATCCCACATGCCCAGGGTGAAGACACAGGAAGCACAGGATTCATCTTGATAAGGATAAAATGGTGAAACACATTAAAGCAAGATGTTGCCTTGTTATGAAGGGAAATTTCAGGTCCGAGGTAACTGTATAATTTATGTATTTATTATCCTTTATTTATATAGTGCCGACACATTTATGCAATACTTTATAGAGATTGTCCATCATTCACATTCTGCCCCCCCCCCCCCCCGCCTCAGTGAGGCTTCTACCATGCACGCAAATAGGCACACACACATGGATAGGGGACAATTAAAGGAGTTATTGACATTAAAATATACTTTTTCTATTGTGTAAACAGCAGAATTCTAAGAGAGTTTGCAAGTAACCTTTATTTAAATTTTTTTAATTGTTTTGTTCTGCACCTTTCAGGTTTTCTATTTTCTTGCTACAGGCTAATTACTTTAGTAACCAGTGATGAGCTTTAAAGACAAAATGTTAGATGCATTCCAATCGGCCTGGAAAGAAAATAAACAATAATATAAAGAATAACAGGAAAATGAAAGCCTCACTGTCAATCTGTTTTTCTTGCAAGGTTCAGGTACACTGACACCCAGTGAGCATTTTCAGCTATAGACTGGGAAGACTACTAATTAAAAACAACAATCAATAATGAAAAGTGTCTTAGAAAGGGAACATCTAGAGAACATACAATATGTTAATGTAACTATGAAGTTCCCCTTTAATCTGCTATATTTATATAGGCAGGAATTAAGGTGGGTAAATTCTACACAGTTTCCAATAAACTCATCTGCATAGTAGTCAAAGACCTGTAAGCCTTAAAGGATAAGCAAGCCTTTTATTTCAACATACATTTATCCCTGCATGCAGATGTATTTTGTTTCTCTATTACAAGCAGTTGAACTGCAGCTCTTTTAGTTACTTCCTTGTTTAGCATGAAGCCCCTCCCCCAAGGCTCAATGCCTTTGTTCTAATTAAAATCAATCAGGCATACTCCGTAGGCACCTCTTTGAGGTCGGTCATCATAGTCAAAGAAGGCATGGTCAGAAAGCAAAATGGGGTGGAGTTTCAAGTTAAACAAGGAAGTCAGTAAAAGACCTGCAGATCAGCTGTTGAAATAGAGAAAAATAAATAAATCTGGATGCAGAAAGAAAGTTGTGCTATTCTGGGGGGTGTTAGAGTAAGTTCAGAGATTTATTTTTTTTTTAAAAAGAAGTTTACTTATTTTTTAAGCTATAAGAGAGTTGTATGTCCTCCTGGACAAAGTAACAGTTCATGACATCAGCATAACTTTGTGCAGTGGTAATTAAAAACAGTTACTTTTATACTGTCATTAACCTGCAGACAACCAAATGTTAGCCACTAGAATTGAGAGTTCACACATTCTGTGTATAGAAAATACTGCATGAAATACTGCATAGAATATAACATGCATAAATAGTGATGATCGAATCTGTTCCGTTTCGCTTTGCTTAAAATTTTGCAAAACTTCAGAAAAGTCGCGAAAAACGTTTTTTTTACGCACAAAACTTTTTTTAAAAGACCGCACCTATTTTGACGCAACCATTTTGCTGTGAGTGCACCCAATTTGACCTGATCACGCTGCAAATCCATTTAGCTCATCACTATTCATAGATTACAATATAATTTACAAAACTGAAATCTGAGAATTAAGTGAAGCTATCAGGGCTTACACAGACAGGATAAATATTACAAACAATTACATACAGGATCAAAATGCTTGTATTTGTAATCATTTCTCAAGTGATGCAAATTCTTTACATTGGTATGAGTGAATAGGAAGTGTCAAGTGGTGACATCATTTTGAAGAGTAACATCATTTGAACACATCCATTTTCTGATAAACATCACATTATCTTTGCAGCACTGAGCAATGATTGAAAGAAAGTCACATATTATGTGATAAGTCTCTACACATCCTATTGTAAAACAGGAAACCTCAATGGATGTACATGTCAGCAAATAAAAGCCAATATGCATAAAAATGATTGTGCTTGATAAATACACATACATATTGGTCTGGACTAATAATATGATAAGAGACAAGTAACTTTACATAGTAAACTTCATGCAAATCTGTGCATCTGATTCTAGTGAGGCTATTCAAATGTATAGTATAAAGCACCCTCTTAACTTTTCCACATTTCGATATAGGGTTTCTGGATAAGAGATCCCATACCTGTACTAAAAGATACAAATATGCAATGTAGGCCTGAGGAAATTTTTCCACTTATGCCTCAAATCAATACAAAGAAAGTAATAACTCTGGTAGTTTGTTTAACCTTTTTAATAATATCTCAGTGCACCAGTAAGCAACCCTGACCTATTTTATTATATGTGCCATGCCACTGTAAATATCTGGGTGTTTGAACTAGTGACCAACATTCCGGTCATATTGTAGTTCAATAAAGGCACCAGAATGGGCTGCAGCACACAGGCAAGGATAAATGTCCAAGTATACAAAGCTTAATTCAGGGTGGCATAATGTTCTCTTTGCTCATCATCACATTTGTGAAGTATAAAATTGATTTCAGATTCATCAAACCAAAATATAATTATATATATTATAAATATATACTTTTTTTTGCCAAAAATGTTTTTTCTTTCGCAAAAATGTATACATTCACCCAAACCATTACTATATAGAGCAGATAATAGCTGATAAAGAAGTATCATTTCATAGTATCCTAATGAAAAACAATAATGCATTACGTTTTGGTTATTCACCCTGCTTCTCTTTTCCCTACATTCTGTACAGCTGAAAAACCACTTTTTTTTTAACTATATCGAAGAAAACACAATTACTACTATTACTGGAAAGCTTTTGGGTTTACATTACAGCTATTCAGACACAGGAATAGAGATAAAATGAACTGTAAGCAAAAGTTATTCTTTTCCCATTTGCACTGCACTAATGGCCACTGTTTTAACCCAATTTTAGTAATGTACGGTGAATTTAATTCCCAACATTTCTGCATAAGTGGAAAATTACTCAAAACAGTTATTAAATATTGAAGTTGAATAAATAATTTAAAAAGCCAGCAGGAATTTAAGTAACTGTGCATGTCCTACTCATCCCATGTTTTGTTGTCGTGACTTACAGTAGCACCATCTAACTTTTTTAGGGAATGTCTAGGTATAACTGGATGTGGAATTAATTTTACAGCTACGATACAAGGCTGCATAACAGAAGGTATCTATAGCACATTGGAAACTTCAAATTCAGAGGACCTAGAGGAAAAAAAAGCATTACACTTTTCATATTTCACCACAAGGATACCTCACCACGTACATGGTCAAAGGTTACTCTTGTAAAAGCTTTGTATTAATGTGAATAAAAACCCATGCTGACTCTATGTCCTTCAGGGGTTTAGGTAATAGGATATCCAGAACTAGCAAGTTCTGGTTACTTAGGGGCTGATTTACTAATCCACGAATCAGAATCCTGAATGGGAAAAAATCGAATTGGAAACGAACATTTTGTGACTTTTTCGTATTTTTTTCGATTTGTTGTGGCACCGTCGCAACTTTTTCGTGAATTGTAGCAACTTTTTTGTAGCTGTTACGACTTGCGCGAATTGTCGCGAATTTTTCGTAGCCATTACGACTTGCACGAATTGTCGCGACTTTTTCGTATTGAGCGCTAGTAAACGACGGCCAAACCTTTCCGATTTTTTCGTGACAGCTATGAAAAAGTTGCGACAATTCGCGCAAGTCGTAACGGCTACGAAAAAGTCTCGACAATTTACGAAAAAGTCTTGACGGCGACGAAAAAAATCGCAAAATACCGATCATTACGAAAAAAACACATTCGGACACTTTCGATCCGTTCATGGATTAGCCCCTTAGAGTAACAAACTAATTTCCTCTATGTGCTTTAAAGGGCACCTAGCATAGCAAATTTATTTCTCACCCCTGAGGTGGTATCCAGGGTACATCCATGTTTGACTTAAGTGATCCCCCTTTTGTATGATGCACTGCCAGGCATAAAGTACCTCATACAGAGAGAGGTATAACTATTTGCTCTCCATTCTGTGAGGGCAAAGAGTCTTCAGGCCCTGAGGCACACATTTCACTGAGAAAGATGCAAAGTGCAAAATAAATAAAAAAATGCCATTTGGCCTCCATTTAGAAATGAGCAATATTTTTCCACTACAACTGTTGATACTGTCTTGTGTAGCTGATAGCTTCTGTGGGGAAAAATAATAATAATAATCACTGTAAACAGAATAACAATTTCCAAATTAGGAATTTAAGACGTAATACGTTTTGCAAAGTAATACAGTATGTTCACTATACAGTTATTCTGTTGTAGATTTTAAGCAAGCTTTCCTTTTTATAAAGGTCTGTCCGAATATCTTTTTTGTTGCAATATAAGGACTTTTCAGTAAGTTCATGCACTGGCACAAATTATAAAAGCTAACATTTTCTTTTTACTTGTACAGATATGGGACCTGTTATCTAGAATGCTCGGCACCTGGGGTTTTCCAGATAAGGGATCTTTCCCGGGATCTTCATAACTTAAGTCTGTTAAAAATTTAAATATTGAATAAACCCAATAGGCTTGTTTTTGCCTCCAATAAGGATTAATTATATCTTAGCTGGGATCAAGTACAAGATACTGTTTTATTATTACAGAGAAAATTAGAACTATTTGCTTATAATGGTCTCTATGGGAGATGGCCTTTCCGTAATTCGGAACTTTCTGGATAACAGGTTTATGGATAAGGGATCCCATACCTGTATAAGAAAATATGTTTGGAAATTTTCTCTGTTAAAGGAGAAAGAAAGGCTAAATCACTAGGGGGTGCAAAATGTGAGGCACCCCCCAAAGATTGTAATCGCTTACCTGATACCCTGGGCTGGTGCTCCTGTTAGGAAAAAACTGACCTGCGGTATATGCAAATGCACATTCCTCTTCTTTTTATGTCTTCCTTCTTCAGAATCTCGTTGCCAAAAAAGACAGCTTTTTTTTTGTTAAAGTCGGCTTTTCACTCACGTGCATGAAGATCAAAAAAGGAATGTTCGTCCTCATACACATAGCAGGAGCACCGTCCGGTTGTTTCAGGTAAGCAATTAAAGTCACTGGGGGTGACCAGTGATGTAGCCTTTCCTTCTCTTTTAACATTTACTACAATTCCTGATATATAATTTTTGACGAGGTTTAGTAAATTAGATTGAGTTTTGATTGTACTATTTTTGAAAATGTTTTATATTGTATAACTAATAGATCCCTTTACCATTTTATAGAACAGCCAGCACACTTGGATGTCTATTTATCAATTTTTTGAATCTGAGTTTTTATTGATTTTTTCCGATATCGCTAGAATATTTAATTCAGTAACAACAAGACTTGCATTGTACGATTCATTCTTACTTCTTAAAAAAACACTAAATAGCTTGAATTTTGAATATACGCCTCCCACTGATTTATAGAGGGTCTTGCCAGATTTTAGCTGGCAAACGGTTTAATTTTTATTTACATATTTGAAATTTTTTTTCAAAACATTCAAGATCATATTTTTTCCCACCATGATTCTTGAATTTAGATAAATAAGTCCCTTGGTCCCAAAAACAATGTATATTTTTAATTCCAGACACTACTAAAATGGCCTTGAATTCCCTATACAGAATTACCAATAAAAAATAATCTTGTTTCTCCTAATACCCCCCTTTGGGTAATACTAATTTCCTGCAACTTTAAAGATTCATGGACATACAATGGCCAATGAAGCATTCAATTGCCTTGACCACTTTTGTCAAATTCCCTCTCTGTCCGTCCTGTTAGAGTTTAAATTTCTTCAGCTTCTCCATGTGTTCTTGGCTCAATTCCCAAATCACTCAACATCTTTTCAGCATTCTGATTTAGAAGCATGAACTCTGCTAAGAAAGAGAGAATACAAGACTATAGAAGAATATAATTCATGAACCAGTTTGATCCCAGACCCGGGGGTTAAGTACTAATGGGAATTGAGTAGGGTTCTTGTGACCAAAAAGATTACTGTAAAGAATTTATAGATTGCCTGTATCAACCTCTCATTAGGACAAGAAAGAAAATTAACCAGTTTAAAATAATACACCACAGAAATTGTGCCATGGAAGAACAGAAACTTACGCCTGCTCTAGACGGAAAATAAGATTTCCATGTATAACAATATCTTTTTTTATTTATTTGTTAAATTGATTCACTCAGAGGACTGTGTATGGGGATGATTGGCAGTTATGGTCATTGCATTTTCTGTAGCTTGAATGTTTGTATACATTTCAATAATAAATGTATTGTAGGGATTTCATATTTTATTAATATTATTTTTTTCATTTTAGAATTCTAGGTAGATGAATTATATCTCTAGGCATTGGATTTAAAAGACCATGTCATTTAGTAAAGTAATTTTCTCAAAAGGAAACATCTGTCATATAGAACGATAATACATTTTTTATTTGTTTTCAATCATTACAAACAATTTATATTATTACGAGATTTGGTGTAACATGATATAATAATGAATAAATTGTATTCAATGTGTAATGCTCTGAAAAACTGCTTTTGGGATTGGTTATTCAATAAATCCTTGGCAAATCAATTACAGAGTGCATGGTAGTGGTACAATTAGCTAGTTAATTTAGCTTTGAAACCCTGTTTTGCTAAAAAATTTGCGAAAATGATGAAAAATCTGTGAAAAGCCAAAAAATTGTGAAATGCGTTGGTCATTAGCCAACTTTTTTTACCCCGTGATAAATTTCTACATGTGTGACATTTTTTCCGCTGCAAATATTTGGCTGCAGTTACGCAAAAAAAAAATTGCCAATGGTAAAATGTGGAATTTTGCTGCAAATCATGTCTGCCGAAAAAATTGCTCATCACTACCTGTGGACATTAGATCATGAGGGCAAAGATTATAAGACATACTAATTGCACTCATTTTTGACCATTTAGGCAATAAAATGGGAAATTCTTAAAACCACTGCCAATGTTTGCCCCATATTGCTCAATTGTTATATTTCTACCTATTTGTGTTAGTGCTTACTATTCAAGTCCTCAAGTTTATATTTATCACACATCACACCTTAGTATATTAGAGCTGAGATTCTCTAAGACAGCTTGTTAGTTCAGTATATATCAGCATATGCTGTATATGCAGTATGCCAAAACAATCAGTCATTTAATACATCAGAAGCCACTAATTAGACAGGAGAAAACTATGCTTCCAACAAACCACATACATGACATTCTATTACCTTTAGCCTTCACTTAATTTAGCATGGAGTCCTACTTCGAAACTCTGTTAATTAATATGCAATGATCAAAGTCTCTGTTCAAGTGTCAAAGACTCGTTTTATACTCATTAATATCAGGTTTTATGTTTTCTATCTTGATTGTTCTCATTTCTTACATTATTAAAGTAAGTAATTAGTTTGGAGAAGTTATGTGAATTAAATCAAGATGTGGTGCTAAGATGTGCAGGAAGTCTATTTCTGCTGGACTGACCATGCTTGGTTCAATTTATAAAATAAACCATGACTAAATGTGATATAAAATATGTGCCAAACCATATTTTTGTTCATTAAAAGAACAAATATTTACATAATACAGTATCTACTAAGGATATTCAACAAAGCACTTCCAGCGGATACTGACCGTACACTCTTATCTACTCTATCCCCCATATGTAATAAAAGGCACAAAGTTTGCCCAGGTGCAGTAACAAATAGCAACCAATAAGATGAGTGCTTTTAAACAGGTGACCAATAAATGCTCCTGCTGATTGTTGCTATGGGTTACTGCTTTTGGTGCCAGTGATGAGAATTAATAAGAACATCCTTATATACTAAAAATACAAAGACCTCATTCACTTACAAAAAGATATTTTATGTTGGACAAGCTCAAAGACTGTCACATGAAACCTAATGAATTGCTTCATACAGTTTAAATTTAAAAAAAATAAAAGAAGATTTTAGCTTTACAATATTTTCCCTTTCATTAGTAAAGCATGATGCCAGCAGTCCTATACAGGTGGCAGACAAAACAATTTTAAACACCCCATATTAACGACTCTGACCTGTTTATGTCTGAATAAAGCATTATAAAATTCTATTTAATGTTTATTTTTGTATTTTTGTGAATTTTTAAAACATATCACGAAGAACTAGAATCAGTGCTACTATTGTATCTGTAAAGTGCATTATACAGTATCTCGAAACAAGAAAATGTCAGACTTGCTTGAATGCCAAAGAGGTTAGAATATTATATGATGAAAAGAACTCCTTTAGTGTACACAGTGGGACTGCACTATTGTCCAATAATACTAGCTAAAATTGCTAGCAGAAAAAAGCTGATGTATAATTATTTAAAATATTAAGTGGTCAGCATCATGCGGTGTATGGATTTTTATCTAATTAAAGTCACTGAGGAGGCTTTGTTATGGTCACTCCTATAAGTATTTTGGTGCGGTGCCACTCTAGGCACTGGACCTCGGCACACCCCACTGGGTGCATGCGCAGCACAGAAGTGACATAATTTAATATATTTTCCAACCGCAATTGAGATGAGAATTGACCTGCCTGTGTTTGGAGAGTGGAAGAAAGCAAGAATACCCTGAAAAAACAGAGACAAAGGGAGAACATAAAACCTCCTTATGGATAGTGAGCAGCTTGGAATAAACCCCTAATGCTTAAAGTCATTATACCTTTCATTTAATTAAAAAATACAATTTTCAGAGGAACATCAAACATAACTGTTTGTACTGTGTCTTGTTTAAAAGGCACATTTCCCTGTCCCATTTCTAATTTATAGAGCTTTGGATTTGGTCTGTGCTGGCACGAAGGTTACTGTTGCATGGCTGAATTCATTCCAGGGAGACTTCATGACACGCATTTAACACGGTTCTCTCCCTATCTGCATTTTAATAAACAATCTCTTAATGTATCCAGCAACTATATTTCCACTCAAAATATATATTACCCTTGAGCACTTGCTTTAAAACCTAAAAATAAATGTTACTATAGCAAATATTTGTTGCTATATATGGATATGCCATGAAATTCAACAAGAACATAATTCATCTGTATATAAAGTTTTCATAATGTAATTAATATTTCATTTTGCTTCCCAGTTCAGCTTGTAGATACCTCCAGGGACACCTGCTGGTGAATAATGTAGAAGCAGAACTGCCAAAAGCATTATCATAACAGAAGTGGAAGAAAATCTGATACTAAATATATAAAAAGTAAATGCAGTCATTAGTTCAGTATATATATATATATATGATATTTTCGTGTAGATAACATTGTTGCTCATTTACTAAGGGCCTGCAGTTTTATTATTAACACAATGGGAGGAATTCATACGAGTGGGGATAATAACCCACAATAAAACTGGTGATACATTTGTTTCCTGACATATTTACTAACAGTTGACCCCACTTTAGTGGCAGTTTTTAAAGTCTGTCTTTTGTACATTAAAGAAAAAAAAGCAACCCAATTGAAAACCCCCCAAAAAAGGTAAAAAAAATAGATCTTTCTATCCACAGACTGAAACTAACAAAATTATGCATATGTCAGTTAAAAAACTGTTTTAATCACCATTTTAATTTGCTAACAAGCTATTTGTTAAAGCAGTCATATTGGATAAATGGAAAAAAAACCTAATTTTGTAGGCAATTATGAATAATATATGGTGCTGGTTTCACTATAGATCCCTGTAGATCCTATCCGTTCTCTGTCCACATTTCAAATGAAGTGTAGGCGTGTCCTAAAAGTCCCTGCCAGAAGCACAGCCGTGAACTCACACAAGCAAAGACAGGCTTCAGTTCCCTATCAGGTCAGCCTAGCTGCTGATTGGTTCCTATCCTACAGTGCAGTGTACTGAGAGCCAGTGGCTCCCCTGCACATCCAGAGAATTCAGCTAGCAGGAAGTAGAACACATGGGCGGGACTAGAAGGGTTTTGGTGGAATTTCTCAATAAATTAGTCCGAAACACAACTTTTTTAAGCACAATCCTTTTATATTTAGAGAAGTATAATTCACTGGTACATTCTTAATTTTTATATGATGTGTCTTCTTTAATAAGGCTTTCACATCTTCTATTATTTTAGGGGCTCAAACCTCTCGTTTGTACTTTGACAATAGACTGCTAATGCCCATTAATATGCTAATAAATCCCTGATAGTGCAGCTGAAAGAAGTGTGAAATGGAGATTGTGTAAAGCAATGCAGAGCAGAAAAACTGAGAAAGGAATTGACATAGCCAGATTTAATTCATTTAGAAAAAGTTGGAATGAAAATGAAAACTGTCTGTAATTGCAGACAAGCCAGTCCACCTGTATTTTTTTGGTAGTCATTCTGATTTAATCCCCTTTACCTGGTTACCTGCAGTACCCTCTGTCAGTAATTTGGACTCAAAGCCTAACTTACTGCTCTATTAAAAAGCATAGAATATTCCCCAGAAGTCTTCTCACACCTTTCCAAAGCACTGGAGCAGAGAGCATTACAAGGAGTCGGGGCCAGGGCACAGCAGGGCTGGTCCAGAGTCAGACTGGGACCCCAGGAGCCCACCAGAAAACCTTAGACCATAGGCCCACTCTCCAAACTATTTTTCCTCATTTCCTCACCCACCCTCTTTATTCTTCTAGTCTCTTTTATTTACATGCTAACATCCATTCCTCCATCTATTTCTCTTTTCATTCAGAAATAAAGAATGACCATGAATTAGGCTAAATGGTAAGGAGCAATAGGGCCCACTGACCCCTGGGCCCACAAGGAGTTTTCCAATAACTTGGAATTGTGGCAGATTTATGATGCAAATGTGGAGAAAGTATTTATGCCTGTTTTAATACAATCATTCCAAAAATGCTTAGTCTGTCTTCACAAATTTCCCCCGTTGCTCTAAAATTATTCCTTTAATGCAGCCTAGGTAAGGATCTCAGGTTCCCACATGTCATAAAATCAGACATCTGGCTGTACAAATGGGAGAGACAAAAAATCTGCATTTTATCACCCACACTCATACAATAAGAAAGTGATGTCTGTTTTTTTTGAGGGGCTAATATTGATCAGAGGTGTCACCAGTTGCTGAGTTTAATTGTGCACTGGTATTTGCCTGAGGGAAGATGTAGCTGCTTAGTAATCAGAATCAATTAATGATAATGTTTTTTTAAACAATAAATACAATATTAAATATTTGCATGTATGATTGATTATATTTTATTTGTGAGTGCCTGTTAGTTTGAACTATAAGAGGAATGTTGAAAAGGTCACAGGTCATTAAATAGTTTGGAAGGAAAACAATCAAGCATAGTGATTAAACTTCTGATTGGCAGTTTTAGCCTTTAAGATGTAACCAAAGTGGGCATAACAACTTTCCTTGTGACAGTTATAGCGTACAGTGTCAGTGTGCCTGCAAGGCATGAAAGGACACAAGCAGATATTTTTAGTATTGCCACTATGTATAATTTGCAATGGCTTAAAACCTGAAGAATTAAATATATTTGCTCAAATGCTTTCAAACCATAGGTAGGGACATATTTTTCATACAGGTGCCTGAGGGCTGATGCCTAGGGTGACAGCTTTACAGGGGCTGCCCTCAGGAGCTTATATGGAAAATTAAAATGTCCTGGAATAAAATACCCCCCATAACTGCTGGATACTTCCCAGCTAAATCTGCAAGTGGGGTGGAGGGTTTGGGGGTACCTTAAACTCTGGGATTGGCTCTGAAATGCTGCGATTGGTGCATATGCAGTATACACGGTCTTTCTGCACAATGAGGGCAGTGGGAGGTGGCTGGGGTTCCTGGGGCCATTTACCCCCATGGTCGCTGGTTACTTCCTCGCTAAATCCAGTAGAGGAGTGGAGGGTTTGGGGTACCTTAAACTGTTGGATTGGTTCATGCCCAGTATATGAGGTATACACGGTCTTTCTGCACAATGAGGGCAGTGGGAGGTGGCTGGGGTTCCTGGGGCCATTTACCCCCATGGTCGCTGGTTACTTCCTCGCTAAATCCAGTAGAGGAGTGGAGGGTTTGGGGTACCTTAAACTGTTGGATTGGTTCATGCCCAGTATATGAGGTCTTTCTACGCATTCTGACTTGCCACCGCCCAACCCCCCCCCCCCCCTGCAGCTGTCCTCTGTAGAGAGAAGGCCCTGAGCCTGTGTCTTTCTATGGGAGCCCCTTGTCTGTTGTCAGTAGCTGCATAGCAACCAACTAAGCAGCAATCTCAGGGCTGCAGGACATTGTGAAGCAAACTGGGAGCCACCAAAAGGAAATGGAAGCTGGGAAGCCTGGCCCAAGAAGCCGGGAGGAGGAGAAGGAAAGTTTCAGGGTTGAGGAAGTTGCATGTGGGCTCAGAGAGCTGAAAAGCCCCACAAGAAGCTGTCTTCTAGAACAGATTGGTACAGACAGAGAAAGAGAGATCCTGAGAGAAATCCTGGCTGGACCACCTGCAGGGAAATCCCCATCTGAATGTCTAAAGGATCCCACTAGGTGGAGGCACTGCATTAACAAATACCAGGTACCCAGTCTCTCCCAATACCACTGCAGAGTGATTCAGGTTTGTCCGCCACAGGTAAGCGCCACAAGTGGTGTGTAACAGTGTTAGAAGTGCCAGAAGCGGTGTGGATAGGGTTACACTTGTTATCTAGTTTCAACATCTAGACATAGAGGGTCAACAAAGTCAGAAGCAAACTGATCCTAAATATATCACTGTACTGGTATATTCTTTTGACACTTTTCAATACCAGCTAGGCTGGCCAGATAGGGAACTGAAGCCTGTCTTTGCTTGTGTGACTGCGGGGCTATGATTGGCTATCCCCCTCCTACTGTGAAAGACGGAAAGGGAGCTCCATTTTTATAGACAGTAAAAAATTTTAGACCAATGTGAAACTAGCACCATATATTATTTATAATTCCCTGCAAGATTAGATTTTTTTTTTCATTTATTCTATACACCTATTCTGACCCCTACCATGTATCCCCCACATTCTCCATGGTATATATTTTTTGTGCCCCTTCATGATTTCATTGTTAATGACCAATTACCACATTCCCTCAGGACCATCTGGTTCTGCCTGTCCATTGTAGGCAGGCCATATTAAGTTGCCAATATTTTCAGATTTACAGTATAACTTGGCCCTGATTTTTCTTTTCCCTGATTTTACACCATTTTTTCTGATCCCCTGAAAAATGTAAAATGGGGATTCTACTGTATAAAAGAGTGTTTTGTGAGTGTTAAAGACATGAGAGTAACAGAGACTCCAGTGTACATGACCTGCTATGTTTTTCTATCTGGATTCCCATTACAGAGGAATATGTCCAATTTCACTGTTTTATTGAGAACAACAAACAATACAGAATAACCAATATCGAGGGTAATAACAGTAAAGAAGAGATTAGCAGAGAGAACCAAAGGCAGTGTATTGTACCCAATAAATGAGTGGCAGAGACATGAATCTACGGAGTAAAAGCTTGTGGAAAAAATGAAGTGAAATCTGTAGGTACTAAAGATATCTTAGTTTAGCAAAACATGTTGTTGTATCTGTATACAGTTTCACACAGAAGAAATTCAATAGTGTTTACAGCAGCAGCTACTGTAGTCTAGATTATACATTTATACACATGCATGGATTATTCATTTCAGGTTTTTAAGTCTGAACAATTTGAATTTCATCATGAGGCAAAGAATAGGAAATGTTTATGCCGAGTCCAATCCTGCATTGCCCAGAACTGAAACACATAAGGGCTCATTTTCCAAGCCCCTAGGGGCATGTGTAAAAGCACTAAGGGGAGCAAGAACGTGCCCAGGGGTGTGCTGCTCTTTGTAATGAGCACTGAAACTATAATCCGACTCTCCCTGCAAAGAGCAGTGTAATAAGGTGAACTCCAAGGACCTGGCCTGCATCTATTGCACAAAGCCCTATGCAGTAGGAAAAATGCAATAAATGCTCATTTGTTTTTGCTATTTGCATTATGTGGGGCATTATGAATGCACCCTATAGTCAAGTCCTTTCTGCACTTATGGATTTGTCAAAGTGATAAATCTGCATATCTGTACAACCCTATATGATGACATTGTTCAAATCCTGTATTTGAGCAACATTAATGGCAACATCTCATACTGCTATTCTTATTGCAATATTTGGCAGTTGACAATAGTAAAATGACAAACTTTGGATACCATAGACTTTATCTGTCTTCTTAGTGGGAACCTAATTATTCCTAATTATTTCCAGTGA
The DNA here is from genome assembly GCF_000004195.4 of Xenopus tropicalis. Classification (NCBI taxonomy): domain Eukaryota; kingdom Metazoa; phylum Chordata; class Amphibia; order Anura; family Pipidae; genus Xenopus; species Xenopus tropicalis. The sequence continues at coordinate 130,152,663 of NC_030677.2, forward strand.
ACAGGGAAATGCATACAGTGTAAATCTTACATAATTGGATTTGCCCACTATTACACTTTATTTGAGATACCACCCTCTATTTCCCTTCACAGGCGCTTGTAGGTGGCACCAGGTGGGGTTGGGCAAGTTTGTAAATTCCTCATCCATTCCACATTCCATATATTTTGTACAGGTAGGATTAACATGGGTGATTTCCAAACCCTAGACTACTTCTAGACATACTACTACATATAAGACTACTACTTATATATGTTTCCATTCCAAATGCCATAATTTAGTAAAGGCATCTAGTTTTTATGTATTTTGTGGGGGGCTGCCTGGCACCATATGAAGATCTTTCACACTAGGCCCAGGCCATTGTGTATTTTTTCACAGAGCAAACCCTAACACCTTTACTATTTATATGAATAAATATAACTTCAATTATCCTGCTGCTTGATGAACCCATGGTACTGGAATTTACTGTTATTAATGCATAGCCAATGAGCTAATTTATGTTTTACAGTACATTAATTATTTATGTTCTTACATTTTATAAACATTTTCCATATGAATATAACAAATGGTACAAATGGCCTTTCCTGTGAACTGAGTGGAAATGCTGAGGAGTGCAAGGTATTGCAGAAAAGTTGCTTCTTCCAAAATGTGCAGAAATTACAGAATGGAATGTCCCACCACCATTTGTCTTTCACATTTTGTCAATCTACAGTTTTCAACACTTTTACTAGCTTTTTGTGGAATGCTGGAAGCTTTGTTTTAACAAAAGTTTAAAGGTACATGGTGTTATCCATATTATAAATAATAAAAATATCTAATAACCATAACACTTTATTTTTTTATTATGGAACCAAGGGGCCCATTCTTGGCTGGGGCCATATTCTTCCGCTGCCCTGCTTTAAAACTGCCTATAGTATTACACAAATGAGTGTGACACAGCAGTATTTATTATTTATTGTGACATATCAACCATCAAATATCCCAAATTAATCGTGTTCAAAAACAAGGCAGGATAAATACAGCATAGGGATCAGCAGGCATAGTGTAATCAAATAAAATGATAGACTAGGCTTATAAGGCTTCTTAATAACTTCTTAATAACCGTATTGCTGGCACCTGGCATTGACAAGGATTGAGGTTGAACAAGTTGATAGAGGAAGCATATAAAGATTGCTGGTAAAGTTGAACTAAAAAAAAAGCTCCAATGGCTTAACAGGAAATGAGCCAGCAAACCACCACCCATTTCAGGGTTCTAATGCACACAGGTCCAGGGCTCCAGATGAACACTTTAGGTAATGTGCATCTTACTTTGCTTCAGTATCTTGATGCTGTGCAGGCATTTACACTGCAATTATATGAAGTGATGTTGCATTGTGGGTAAAAAAAATGAGACATGCTTTTCTTTTTTGCGCTTTGTAATCCTTGAGTCTAACAGTGTTATTTGCATTAAAACCAGTTGATCTGGAGGCTAATAGTCGTTCTGTTTAAGCTAATAAAAATTAATTGGCCTTTCCTTTTGGTAACATTTGTGTAGTTGTGAAACTATATTGTTTGGAAACCTGTTATCCAGAAAGCTCCAAATTACAGGAAGGCTTGTACTTGGTCCCAGCTAACATATATTTAATCATTATTGAAGGCAAAACAATCCCATTGGGTTTATTTAATGTTTACATTATTTTTAGTAGAATTAAAGTATGGTGAACCAAAATGAAGGGTTGACCCCTTATCCAAAAACCCAGTTACCCAGAATTCTGGGTAACCGGTGTAAATATTAGTATTCAGCATATTATTTCTACGGGTCACAAGGTTTAAGGTCATTAAATACTCATTAAGGGTGTCCTGTACTATTCTGTTTTATATACTGTTATACTTCACTGTGTATGTCTGCCATGAAGTCCCTCTCATCTCTGTCTACACTGCATCTTTCTGGAAACCTAATTATATTCAAAAGTATTTAATTCATCATTATATCATACGTCTATGTAAATTACCTTTTGCCTGCCTTTTATGTATTGTATCAAGCTGTCTTTCTGCCATTAAGAAGTACTAAAGCTAGTAATATCTCTGCGTATCAAAAAAACAATTACCAGTGTTGATTGTGTGCCAAGTATGCAATTTAAAGCAAGGAGACTGTTTTGAGCACTTATGCTTACTAGCATATAGCTGCCTTTGCCCACAAGTTATACAAGATAGTTATAATAGGGCCTATATATTATTATTAGTGCTATAAATTATTTTATAAAATTATCCTAGGTTAGTACATCTACCTAGGGTTACCAGAACACTTCACAATTCTTTGACACTGAATTGTAATCGTTGCCCTTCTAGCCTGGTTTTCTATGTCCCCGAATTTTCTAGTGATCTGGTAACCATAAGTTACAATGAAGTTCAACAGATGGGGCATTTTAATCAAACACTGCACGATCACAAAAAAAAAACCTGTGAATGCAAAATAAAAAAAAAAAACATGCACAATAAAAACCGATTGGGTTTTTAAAAAAGAAATTATTTTATAAAAGAAATTATGCTATAATACTTTTACTTTGACCTATTTATTTCTGTAAAATGTTAATACCAGTGTGCTTTTTAAATTAAATGCAAAATTACAAAGAAAGATGCTCCATTAGCTGTTCTTATGAAAAACATATTTGGGCTTGGTAATAGAAAATGCAGAAAAGGTAGAAGTGAGAAGTCTTACTTTGGGTTCTAGTAATTTCAATCTCTACAACAGATAAAGTTCCAAAAATAATGTTTATTTTACCTGAAGCCACTAGAGGCCAGTAGCTGCATTTATTACTGTACCTATGCCCTGTACATTCACTCCTTCAAAATATTTTCTAACAGGCGAACTAAGTCGTCCAAATCATATACCCACAAAGAGAAAGAATGTCATTGTTTTGCAAATTATTTGTTTTACTTATTTAGAATCTAAATTAATTGCTTTGTGGTAATTGTGTTCTTTATGAAGTAAATATAATCCTACATTTCTGTTGCAGATATACTACCAGGAAATCTATAGGTGAATCAAGGGCATAATATGTAAAACATTGTTCCTCTATCACACTGCTCACACACACACATACATGTATATTGTACTCTAAAGACATTAAACCTGTTTGTCTTATGGACAAATCTATGGCTGTGACTACTGTAGTTTCATACATTTTCTGTTTTAATTGTAATTATTTGAAAACTACAATACCTCCAGGTAGTCCACTGTGAATAGTGTCCTGTTATCAGTTATGACCTGTGTTCTAGTCTTTTAACTGATAACTTTCAATATATCAGTTATCCTCTACAGATAACTACATGTGAAACTATATTTATGACTGTGTAGCATACGTGTAAAATATGAATTATTATAAAAAAATAATTAATAATCATATACAGGTATGGGATCCCTTATCCGGAAACCCCTTATCCAGAAAGCTCTGAATTACGGAAAGGCCATCTCCCATAGACTCCATTATAAGCAAATAATTGTAATCTTTAAAAATGATCTCCTTTTTCTCTGTAATAATAAAACAGTACCTTGTACTTGATCCCAACTAAGATACAATTAATCCTTATTGGAGGAAATACAAGTCTATTGTGTTTATTCAATATTTAAATGATTTTTAGCAGACTTAAGTTATGGAGATCCAAATTACGGAAAGATCCCTTATCCGGAAAACCCCAGGTCCCGAGCATTCTGGATAACAGGTCCCATACCTGTATTATTTTTACTGGATGATTGATGAAGGGAGGGTACTCTCTGGGAACCCTCAAAATCCACAAGTAAACATGAGTATTAACACAGGAAGAGTCTTTTAATTTTTTAGGCATCAGTGGAATATAACAAACAAAGTACAGTTCTTAATTGGCACATAAAATAAGTTATTATAAGGTTTCTGGCCTATTATCTTACATGACCCGATGTTGAAGGGTTCAGAGGTCTTGATGTTCCTTCTGGGAGTGTCTTCTCTCCCACCCTCTCTCCTCACTAATACAAGTTAGGCTTCATTTTATACAGGTTTAGCATAGAACATATTCCACTTACACCCACCCTTATGCACACATAAGGGTTGATATACTAAAGTGCGATAATGCTTATCGCATGGTTTATTGCGTTAAAATAGACGTGGAAAAAAACGCGCAATTCACTAAAGTATTATCGCACGTGTTAAGTCACATATCGCGTGTGTTAATTAGCGCGCAACAACATGCGTTAATTTTACCGCATTGCGTTAATTAGAGCGCAGAAATAATACTAACGCATGATTCACAAACACTTAGACGCACTAAATATCGCATTAGTCTGTGCGAAAATGAATACTTACTTGGAGCAGGTGGTAAGAAAAGAACAGTTCATGAGCTTTTGGCAATACAATATGGACATTGCAGTGGGATTTATTCAAGTCTGTGTTGGCCCTAGAGTGATGTAGCCTGCAGTTTGCAGGGAAATGGTCATTTAAAAAAAAAAAGTAGTTTTACGAGCGTAATGGTGTCTATGGCTAATATGGCGTGCATGCGAAAAGTAGCATGCTGCGTTAATTAGCTTGCGTTGCATCAAATACCGCACGAAAATAGTCTTCGCGACTTAAATTAACGCAAATATCCTTTTAGTGAATCGTGCATTAAGACGCAAAAAATAAGACGCGATAAAATTTTTAACGCATGCTATAAATAGCGCTCGTTTTAACACACCTTAGTGAATCAGCCCTATAGACTTACTACTTGTTGTGTAGCAAAGTGTAACAATCAGCGCCGGATTTCTTATCCAGGCGCCTTTGTGGCCTCCCAACAAATCTTGGCTTGCTTACATTAGCCTACAAGGATGCTGATTCCCCTTTTCTATTTCTGTTATAGAAGGCAAATTCCTATGACAGGCAAATATACTGAACTCAAAAGACCCAATCCTGTGTTTTATATAAAATGACATAGACAATATATCTAATATAGAATTTCACATACGAAACCTAATACTAATAACATACATATAAATATTCATATTCATAGGATGATTTCAAACTCTATCCTGCAAGGATACCAAAATCATCTGTCTTCCCCAAATGCCAACCGTCACTCCACATTCATTCAGGGTTAAAATTAACTTGTCTTTAGCTGTTAGTAGCTAGAGGTTATATGGTTAATCATGGTTAATGGTTATATAAAGTTATCTTGAGCTCTATGAATTCGAACAATATGGAACAGAAAAATATTGTCATTTGAAAATGCCTAGGCAAAAGTGGTGGGGCACAAAACCATTCCACTTAATGTTCATTTACTAAGCATCTTGCTGGTCTCTGCACCTAGTTCCAGAATGACATGCAAGTTATGGGGCAGAATGGGGACATGCCACCCCCAGCCTGCCCCTCACGAATACTATAGTGCAAACTGCCAAAAGCCCTCTATATCATGGGGTCTTTGTGCTTCATTTTGGTGGTGAAAAATGTTTCTCTTATGTGACAGTGATTCTTCAAATATATACAATCATTTGACATCCAGGGTATCCATTTTGACAGTACAGCTAAAGCTTCATTTTACATCTTCTGGTTTTAAGTTTTCCCACTTGATTTAGAATTTTCACTAATTTTACACATTTTAGTTCTGGTTCCCTTAAAAACTTAAAATGGGGCTTCTACTGTATTTTACTTTCATGGTTGCTAATGGCCCTTACTGTCATATAATTCTGGCTTACGCAATAACTGTGCACACAATTTGGCTCACTGATATAGATGTTAAAAATATTTCTAAATTATAGACTTCTATAAGGGATTAAACAGCTTCTTAATATGTATTAAAAAACAATGAAGTTATTAACTTTCATTTGGACCACAACACCCAATAAATCTGTGAGCTGAAGGAACAGCTGAAGGGATTCTATACATTCCAGATAAACATCATCTATAAACCCTCAGCTTGCACATCCCTGCATTGATCTACATTGATCACTCAGGCCAAAAGTGTATACAATTACATTATCACTTAAACTGGAGAAGAGCATCAATGTAATATAAACAATTAAATTATCTGATACACTACAAAATTGCTTTCATTCCAACACTAATGCATAAACGGAAATCTGCTCCATTTGGAATATCTAAGAAAGCTTTAGTGGGTATTTTATTCATTCCACACTACAATATATAGTAATCTTCATTCTGTGACTTAAGTTTTTGTTTTAAGTTAACATAACAAATGGTAGTGGGTCTAATTTTTAATCATTGCCCACTTTTTTCTTTTTACAAAACAGGCTTTGATGCCATAGATTCTGCCCACAACTATTTTGTGGCATCATATAGCATGTCCATACATATGGTGCCTGTAATGTTTAAAACACTTGGAATCAGGAATCAGTCTTGTTTAGCAGCAAAATACCATACTATTGGAAACTGGTTATGCCATCAAAGGTAATAGTGTCTGAATGGCAGCAATTTAAATTTCACTATTTAAAGTCAATGAGTGACATTTGATGGTTGGTGGCTCCGCCCACTATTTCTAACTTTCAACTGCAAATACGCAGTGACTAACTTTGCAAAGTTTAACAACATTAGAATTAATACTTAAATTATGGCATCAGTTTAAATATAAACCAATGAAATTTAAGGGGTGGAAATGGATTAGCTGTTGGTGACTCTGCCTACTTTTCCTAACCTTTAACCTTTGTCCCCCAGTGGCCAGCTGTGAAAAGTTTGGGGACACTGGCATTAAACGTGTGAAAATGGCAGCAGTTAAAATTTCCCCACTGAAATCATTTAAAGAAATGTGTGTCCCCTAGTGAACTTGGTGTTAATACTGTGAGAATGGCAGCAGGTTGAATTTCCCCATTGAAAGTCAATAGATAAAATCTGATTGGCTGTTGGTGGCTCCACTCACTACTTAAAAAAACTTGAATATGTAGTCACCCAGTGCAAAGTTTGGGAACCCTGGCATCAAACCAATGAAATTCAATAGGTGATATCCGATTGGCTGTTGGTGGCTCCACCCACCAACTGTAAAAAGTGTGGGGACCCAGGCGTTATTACTGCGAGAATGACAGCAGGTTGAATTTCCCCCATTGAAAGTCAATAGGTAAAATCTGATTGGCTGTTAGTGACTCTGCCCACTTTCTCTAAACTTGAACCACAGTTACCGGGTGACTAACTCTGCAAAGTTTGGAGACCTTAGTATTAATATTTAAAGAATAGCAGCAGTTTAAATTTAAACCAATGAAAGTCTATAGATGAAATCTGATTGGCTGGTGTTGCCTCCGCCCACTTTTCTAAACTTGGAACATAGTCACCCAGTGACAAACTGTGCAAAGTTTGGGAACCCTGGCATTAAACCAGTAAAACTGCAGTCCCCTAGTGACCAACTGTGAAGTGTTTGGGGACCCAAACTCTAACGGTATTGGCTGTTGGTGGCTCCGCCCAATGTTTCTGACCTTGAACCACAGATACCTGGTGCCAACTCTACAAGGTTTGGGGACCTTGGCGTTATTACTGTGAATTTCAAATTCAAGTTTCAAGTTTTATTGTCATATACAAATAACAATGAAGCATCATTACCGTAATGAATTTTTTTTGACCCGTGTTCCTCCCAACTTTACATAGACAAAAAAAACAAATATTAAATATAATAAAAGCATGGCAGCAGGTTAAATTTCCTCCACTGAAAGACAAAAGGGTAAAATCTGATTGGCTTTTCATACCGCCACCCACTTTTGGGCATCCATTTTCTTTTAGGTTGACCCCATGACTATGTGATTCAAGTTTGGTGAGTGTAACCTCAAAGCTGTATGATTGGAAGAAATTTCAATTTCCCCATTGGTAAAAATTTCCTAATTGGTGAAATTTGATTGGCTGTTGTTGACCCCTCCCACTTTGGGTCATCCAACAAATGTTGCAGTTTCATTCGGGGTGACCCATTATTATGTTATTCAAGTTTGGGGGGTGTAGCTTTAAAGCTGTAAGTGTGGCAGTCAATGGAACAATTGGGGGGTTCGGAGCGGCGCCACAAAAAGACGGGGGCGGGATCTCTTAGAAAAGCACAAGCAACCTGCTCCGCTGTAGGATGTGTGGAGAGTTTAAGCGTTGTACCCCTAAAACTGTAGGAGGAGTAGCGTTTAGAAAATGGGGGGCGCTAAGAAGAAGAAGAAAAATAAGAAGCGGAAGAATAAGCTGAAGTGCAAGAACAGTATGTTGGGTTTTTCAAACCAACATAATAAGAGTTTATCTCTTTCCCTTACTATATTAGCTTAGAATCAAATCAGATGTGACAAAAATTTAATTTTTAGGCAAAGGGCATGAACACTATGTTCTTCACACTTACTAATAGGTTCTATTTCTACAGTGTTCCTTTTACCTTCATGTAAATGACTAAAATCACGTTGTTTTGCTTTTCAATAATTAGATGCAAACTTTTGTTATTGGAATTTTCTTACACAAACTAAAATGCATTTATCAGATGTGATTTGCATTCATTGACATCTCTCTAGAAGATTAAAGTATTTGCTGAGATTAATGGACATCTGTTGTCAAATAATTATGAATAGGGCATAGTGTTCCAGTCTTTTCCAGGAAGGAGCTGGTCGAGTTTTTGGTTGAATCTTCATCACAAAATAACATTTTCTTGCAAACAGAAGCAGCAGCTTTTCCCATAAAAGAAATATACATATGTGTGTGGCATAGATAGCCTGCACCAATATGTATTATACTGTACAGTAACCCTGCTATTAAAAGCCAGACAAAAAGGGAATAGACCGAGTTTTAATTTGGATTAATAAAGCAGAAATAATAAGGTATATCTGAAACCTGCTTTATAGTTTTATAACTTTACAGTTACCAAGAGAGATTCTTTTCCATGATATGATTTTGTTATTGAAATCATTTCATTTCATATTATTGTTATAACTATAAATTAAATCTTTTTTATCTTTGAATCCTCGAATTAAATCTTTTTCAAGCAAAGTAATTCCTGTACTGTAATTACATTTTCTAACATTATAAAATATATTATGTAACTGCTGAAAATGTATAAGACTAGGATTTTGACCATGGGGCATATTTATCAAGCCTGTAATTCCCTACATACTAAATGTTTATTGCTCAGTCTTTTCTCTGCATTCTGCTTTAATTTGTTTCCATATATAAAATACACATATTAGTGGGATAGTTTGATAAGTTTATTAGTCTGTTTAAGAAACTTATCATTTTTTCCCATTTCAACATGTGTACACAAGAGAAGACCTAGATTTTGAATACAATATAAAACAACATTGAATTTGTTATGTGTCAGACAGGAAATCTCTGGGTAAGGTGCGAGACAATGATGGTGGCTGCTGCTCAGCCAAGGATCAGATCTGAGGATCAGTTAAATTGTGAAATGGTGTAAGGGGCAAAATATTTACATAATGGAGAAAAAACTTGTAGAAGGAAGGACTTTCGTATAGAAAACCAATAGACAAACAAGCACTACAGTGTGTGTGAGTGTGGGTATGGGGACACTGGAAGGAGAACAGAGACTTGGATCGTGATGCAAGGTGTAAAAGTAGTGATCTGGCAATAGGAAATGGATGAGGTACTAAAATTAGCCATGTGACTCGGTGAAGAACCAACACACTACGAGTGGTCCTGTATTACAGATAACAAATGCTAAGGGGCACATTTACTAATCCACGAACGTCCGAAAAGCGTCCGAATGCATTTTTTTCGTAATGATCGGTATTTCGCGATTTTTTCATAAATTGTTGTGACTTTTTCGTAGCCATTGCAACTTTTTCGTAAATTGTCGCAACTTTTTCATAGCGTTACGACTTGTGCGAATTGTTGCAACTTTTTCGTAGCCATCGCGCCGAGTACGAAAGTTTGGATTCATTCAAGCTTCAGTATCGTGACTTTCCTTGGGCCAGGTTGGAGCTGCAGAGTGCCATTGAGTCCTATGGGAGGCTTCCAAAATCATGCAAAGTCTGAAAGGTTTGCCCGCCGTTTGCGAGCGCTCAATACGAAAAAGTTGCGACAATATACGAGCAAATTGTAACGGCTACGAAAAAGTTGCGACAATTCGCGCAAGTCGTAACGGCTACGAAAAAGTCGTGACAAATTCCGAAAAAGTCGTAACGGCGACGAAAAAAAATCGCAAAAAATATGAAAAGGTCGCAAAATGTTTGTTTCCAATCCAAATTTTTCCCATTTGGATTCAGATTCGTGGATTAGTTTATGTGCCCCTAAATGTAGGAATGTGGAGGTGTCTCAGTTATGGGGAAAACCTTTATGAAATGTGAGTGAACATAACATTTTCCAAGGGCAATAAACAAAAAATTTGTTTACACAAAAAAATGCTAATCATTGAACAGACTATAGCTTAGGTAATTTATTTCTGCCATAAGCATTACATCTAACTTTGCTATTTCTACAAGGCATTATTATTAAGTGTAATTTGTTGTATATGGATAAGTGGTTTGCGACATGCTGTTTATAATGTCATTCTAACAATATGTATGTATTCTTATTTGAGGAGGTGTGAGCAGAATATAAGTGTACAAAAGTGTACTATAACACAAAATAGGGTTGATTCAGTGCGCTAAAATGAGCGCTATTTCTAGCATGCGCTAAAAATGTTATTGCGTCTTATTTTTCGCGTCAACGCACAATTCACTAAAAGGATACTTACGTTAAATTTTTTTTTGCTTCAATTTTAACGCAAAAAAGCAGGCGCTAGTGCTTATCAACCTTTAGTGAATCAACCCTAATGTGTTATCTTGCACTTAGGGGCCCGCTGCCATGAGGAAGGGGCAGCAAAAAAGATGACTTTTAAATTGGAAGTTTGACCATTCTAGTGCAGAGAGTGCTATTGCACTAGTGATGCACCCCTGGCCCCTTTTGATGCAAAAAAAATACAGATGGAAGAGGGGTGCGGTATCCCATAGGCCACCTCAGGGCTGCACTATGTGTGCCTTAGCTTGTTTGTGCGCACTGTGAATCTTATGATGCCAGGAAGTGGCCCTTACTTCTTAAAATGGCAATGTTCTATTTAGGAGTACTCAATAGCACATACTACTAAAAAGTATATTTTTATGAAAATGGTTTATTTAGATGAAGCAGGGGTTTACATATGCGTTAATTTGTGCAATATTTTTTTTAAAGAGACTTACATTGTTTAGGGGTATAGTTTTTCTTTTCGCTAGGCATAGATTCGCAGCAAACTTCAGCAAAAATCCACAGCGAAAAAATATGTTGCATATTAAAAGAAGTTGCAAAAAAAAAAAAAAGACACGTGCAACAAAAAAAAACCTCACGTGTGTCTTTTTTGCTGTTTTCACTGTTTCGGCGAAGCGAAATGGGACAGATTCTAACTATGGGGTATATTTATCAAATATAGAAAATATAGAGCTCACAACAGTATCTGAAAAGGAAAACTGTACAGCTATCTATTTACTTGTATAGAATTTTAAAGATATAAAGTATAACAACACAGCAAACTCTATTTGTACCCTTTAACAAATATACTCCTAAAGTCTTATCCAATTAAATATAGTGCTAGGAAGTTCACCTCTGATGAACCATAATGACCTGTAATATCACTCTGTAAAAAATATGCATCTAGGCAAGAGCTCTGGCAAGGGCTTATACCGTATTTGTTTCATTACAGACCAGATGACAGATGAGATTGCCTATTGTCCTGCTAAGTGAGCTTCAGATATTTCTCTAGCAAGGGATTAAACAGACACCTGCCTGATCATCTTTTCTCGGCAAGAACTGCATGGCAAGATGGAAATTTTAAACCTTTTTGCTGAGGACATGGCTGGAATTCAAAATCCCTCTTCTGAGTGACCAAATTGGCAGACTAAATGCCATTTGTTAAGAAAAACTAACGGTTGTCTCCAAGTCCTGTAAAGAAATTGCAAAAACTGCATGGCTGGTTCATTTCAAATCAGCATTTGCTTACTTTGTGCCACACTTGGGAAGAGGCTGAGCAAGAATAATGTATCAGCTTGAACGGCAGTTGTGTGTTTCAGATTTTAATTCACACGTTAGCTAATGCCTCTCCGTTCAGAGAAAGTTAAATGCAACTTGCTGTTTTGATTTATTAGCTTGCAGATTAGTGTGAAATAAGCATGATAAGTGGGATCAACAGTCATTTCTTGCTTCCTTGGGGAAATTATGATACTCAAACACACAAAATAAGGATGCATTTTCCAGTGAGATACGTTCATGTATTTAGGGATAAAGCAGATGAAATGGCAGATGAATGGCCCAAATAAAAGAGTGTTCGTAAACCCAAATGTCCCACCAATATTTTGACCCCTTTCGTCGCTGTGAACTACAACAGGTCCCGACAGTCAAATAAATAACATATACATTTTGGTTTATAAAAACAAAGGATAACAAGTAGCTGCTTATTGTGTCCATATACTGTACATAAAAAGCTAGAGCACACCAACATAGTCTGGTCAAATCTAGAGCTGAAATGTATACATTTTTCAGTTTAACCCTTGGAACAGGGTTGCTGTATGTGCCCATACGTAAAATAACTTTATTGCTGCTTCTTCAAAATTCTTGTGCCTATGGTTTGGCCACTCTCCTTTGCCAATTACCTTGAATAGACTATTTGCTCTGAATTAATGTTTGAGCATAAAGGTGGGGGCAGGATTATGGTTTTCCCAATTATCAGGAAAATGTAGGAGTATTCTGTGGGCCACGCCACACAAAATCGGAAGTGTTTCCCACTGTGCAGTCGGTTGCTAAGCCAAAGTTCTTCCCCAGTAGACAATAAGAAGCAGCCCACACAAACTGTAGGTGAGTTGATCATGACTCTAGTTAGCTCCTGATCTACGGCAAGGCCACAAAGGCCTGGGTCTAGGGTGATCCCATGGGAAGAGAGGGTGTGGGCAGGGGTGATGTAGGACACTGGCCTATGAGCGCCCACAGAAGAAATTTGGACCTGACTCTAGTTGCAGAAATAAAAATTCTAAGTGTCAACTCCAGATCCTTATAAAATCTTATCCAAGCTTAATTACTTTTGGTGGTCAGCCCTAACAGTTTTCTAGCCAACCTAGAGTGCACAAAGCTAAAGGCGTACAGGGCTTCTAAAACAGGGAGAAGATTAGCCAAAGCATTGTGTAGGGTGTTTTAGCAGCAGAGCATTCTGTCTTTAGTGTAACCGTGCTGCTGTACTTCTGAGAACATACAGTACAACAATGGCAAAGGTGAAACTTATTGGTAAGGTTTTTTTTTTAAAAGGCTTTCATTTCCATGTAATAGAATATAAAACATTTCAACCTAACAAAGATATGCTGATTATTTTGGCACATTTATGCCTATGTAAGCTAGAGTTGAACTGTATATGGAACTACTAAACACCAAAAGGCTACTGAATATAGCACATGAGCAATGGTCAAACACCATATGTAATTAAAGACACCAAGTTTGCTCAGCAGCAGTAACCCATAGCAACCAATAAGATGTTTGCTTTTAAACAGGTGACCAGTAAATCCTACCTGCTGATAGGTTGCTATGAGTTACTGCTCCTGGGCAAACTTAGCGCCTTTTATTGCATAACTCCATTTTTTTTTCTGACCCTAACTAGCTAGATCTTATAAACCCATTATGGGGTTATGTAATGGTTTGCCCAGGATCAGTAACCCATAGCTACCAATCAGCAGGTAGAATTGACTGGTCAGCTGTTTTAAAGAAAACATCTTATTGGTTGCTATGGGTTACTGTTTCCGGGCAAACTTAGTACCTTTTTATTACATAACCTCCATTAGCTTTAAACCACATTAACTTTAGTGGATCTCGTCAGCAAAGTGCATGTCATTGAGACAAATGAAGAATTACTTTTTCATCTTGTGTCATATGCATGGCCAAATCATCAAGCACCTTCATTTTTAGGTCCACCTCCTGTTCATATTAATAAAATACAAAATATAATTAAGTGACCATCTTAAAATATATATCATACATTGGTGACATTTTAATACCACAATCCAGCTAGTGACTTGGATGCCATTGCCCCACGTTGTCCATCAGGTAATCAAATGACTTGTTGCAGGTCATGGCCAATGTGCCGGAAGCCCCAGGCTATTTGCGTAAGGAGGAGAGCAGAACACCAAATTACCAAAAAGTAATAATATCTAGTTTTAAGAGCTGGATCATTAAAAGAAATAGATAAGATGTAACAAACATGCCTAATGCATTTCATGCTCAGGCAACTTAATAATAGGTAACTACTTTTAAAACCATCATCATGCCTAATGCATCATGCCCTAAGCCATAGACCCACCTCCTGCCCATCTGTGTTTGAACAACTATAAATATTGCAGAAATCCCTCCATTACAAATAGAAAAGGACTGTAGAAAATTTTGAATAACAATTCAATTACAGAAAAATATCTTTATATGTTTCTTGTGTTTTTAAAGTTATAGATCTTTCTGCAGAAAATACTGTTTGAACTGTAGCATTTGTCAGTGAGAATATAGCTACAGCAGGGGGTTCTGGAATGCTGCAAAACTATCTCAGGATTAACCTTTTCATCTGACATTCGATCAGATAACCAGAAAAGCGCAGGCTGGCAGGTCTGTGGGTGGAAGGTATTGATTGCCATGTCCAAATAATTATTGTGTTATAACAACTTTGTTCAAAACTTTGCCATCAGAAAAAAAGCCGACAACTTGGGTCTATTATTTTCGATCTATAATTTTTGTAGTTTTTGGCAAAAATCTTCTATGAAATCTTGCTAGAGTCAAAGTTGTATCATTAAAGTGGCATCTCCTTTCCATAGAAGGGTATTACATACCAAAGAATCACTGTAATGATAGCAGAACAGACGTGTGTGGATGGAATTAATCTAAAATTTTACTAACATAAGGCTAATAATGAAATCTTGTAGGTGACAGTTATATTAATATATGCATACGGTTACTTTCCTTACAGTCAGTTGTAGTAAATGAACAGATTGCTTATTGTTGTATACAGAGTATATATGCACTGTATATTTGAATGTTTTATGAAAAATCTAGAGGTGCATTCACTTACTGAGATGCAGTGAGCAGAGTGGAATTTCGAGAGCAATAGCTGTTTTTGTTTCCACAATGAACCATTTTTTCACAGAATTCCAGTGTCATGGTGGATGCAAACTGGCATTTTCTAATAACTGTGCTGTGCCTACTACAGTTGCATCCCATTTGCCAAAACAGATGCAACTGTCCTCCCTCTTTGCCACCGATTGGGCAGAATTGCACCAAATCTATTACTGGTGTTTGCTGGTGTTACTTCCAGTGTTTGGCATAAGAGTTACATGTGAACCCTATTCTCTCAGTAAAACTGAACTCTGGCAATTGACACAGGGCATTGAGGGAACCCTGGAGCTACCATCTGGTCAAGAGTTGTCAGTAGCTCCAGGGTTTCCCTGCATCAATAGGCGTATCAGGGCCTGATTTGGAAAGGCAGGAAGGACTAATACAAGTACCTTTAATGAAAATGGTTTTATGTACAATTTACTGCGGGGAAAAGCACAAGTTGCCCAGTCTGCTTGCAGACATAAATGAGCCTTTATATCTGTGCAAGTATAATAAAGATAAATCAAAATTAAGCACTTTCTAGCACAAAGAGACATACACATTTTGGTCTGATTTCCATGTACAAATTGGTCTGATTTAAAATTGGGATTTAGGAAGGATATGCATTACTCTTTTAAGGCAAATCAGCTGTTTTTGTGTATTTGAATCAATATGTTCACAGGAAGGGTCGAACTGTTCTGAATAAAATAGATTAAATTCAGCGGTCCGTGTCACTGACAGTGAAAGTTGTACCCAGACATAAAATATGTTATTTAAAAAAATAGAAAAGGTTAAAGAACACAAACTTTTCCAGCTGAATGATCCCCCTGTTAAAAATAGAGAGTTATAGGATCAAACATGCTTTAAGTAACTGGGCCATAAAGGTGCTACTGCTGCTTGCTTGATGAATATTGCTAATGGCAGAGTTGGATACAGTGTAAAAACCACTGTCACTATCTAGGTACGTTAACATTTCAGTAGAGCTGAAGTTCAGGGTTAATTAGCTAATTAAGGGTCAAACATTACTTTCAGCTGTATATAGTTGTTCCTAATTCTTTTGTTACACTGGAAGCTTTTCATGTAAATAAGGTTGAAAATATAGACGTGTCTTTGTAGAGAAATAATAAAGCAGGTATTAATAGCATCAAACTGTGTCTACACATAAAGTACCTATACATATTCCTTTCCAGTATAGGGCAGGAATAATATAACTGGGTCCCTGGATGGAAGTTAATGTTCTTAGTCAATTTAAAAACCTTATTTGCATGGAATAGCTAAGATTTCTATTGAGTTATAAATATATTTGAAACTGATAATAACCAACAAACAATACAACGTTATGTTTACCTTGTTTTGCCGATAGAAATGTGTTTACAAAAACTGTTGCTGTAAATTTTCTGAAATGGTAGTACAGTACTCTTCTGACCCTTTAGATCTACTCAGGGTGAAACTTTGTATCTTCCTCAATCATAGAATGAACAGAACAGAATAGAACTGGCTGGCTATATGATCCATGCAAATGGGCAATGTACACAGTACACAGCTGATCTCTGCAAGGAAGAAGTAGATGAGGGGGTCTGCGATTTCCTCTTCCTCTGGGACAGAACAAGAAAGTAAAACATCACCTAAGTGCTAACGTCTTTAGGCAATTTAAAGGAACCAGCATTTTCTGTTAAATGCTGTAAAATGCTTATTTTGCCAACATGGATTTATGGGATCCATGCTAGAAATAAGGTGGACATTCCCTTCAACTTAAGGAATAGAGTAAGAAATTTCAAAGCTCATAGATATTAATTAAAAGAAAAGATGTGCACATCTATTTGCACTCCATTCTGAGTGAAGAAAGAATTGTGCACATGGCCACTTACTGATGTTTATGCCCTACTTGATGTCATGAATACACAGAGAACCCTACAGCACACCTTTTAGAACCCCAGTAGAATAAGAGAATAAACAGACACGAGGGATCATTTCTGAACCAAAATGCAGTGTGCCAAGTGCAAGAAGTGTCTGCACTTGGGTTTGGGTTGCATTTGGGTGTGCACAAACAGCTGCAGGCCTCTGTGTTAGTCAGTGCAGTATTAGCTAAGTATAGGCAGAGAGAAAAACTAACTTTTGAAATCTATAACCCATACTTGTATATAAATATATAATATAGGATTAGGACTGTTCTTTAACTAGTGCTGCAACATTTGCAATTATCATTTTGTTTGGTTTATAAAGCATAGATAGAGGAAGGGGGAAAAGGTAAAATCCAAATATCTATGAAGATCGTTATTTATCAAGGTCATGATATTCAGTAGTAATAGTGTAAAGCAAAGTTTTCCTTTAAAGCAAATATTTTCCATGTACAGGGTATAAATACATTGTATGTCAAGTCAAATTAAGACTTTTCATTTTGTTGTTATTGCGCCATTAATATTTTAAGCAAGACAATAGAAGTTATTCTAATAAAGTAACACTATTACATCTTCTACTGGGTAAAAAAAAAAATTGGTAGTGCTGTTTGCTTTTAGAAAATAGTTAGATGTGCATGTAGTTCGAATCCTTGTTAAATAAATAAGATGTGGATAAAAGCCCCTAGCTGGCACAAAACAACTGAATGCTGATTAATACATAACCCAAGTTGGACACGAGATGCACAGAAGGAATGCTATACAGCCAAACATCATCAATATTCATTTTTGTTGTTTCCACAAGATGAATCAGTAACCAGGCAGAGCTAGAGCAATACATATTGTTATTGCCACTGGCTTAGTATAAGCATATCAACAAACAGATTCAAATATCATAAATGGGACACTGAGGGGCACATTTACTAATCCACGAACGTCCGAAAAGCGCCCGAATGCGTTTTTTTCGTAATGATCGGTATTTTGCGCTTTTTTCGTAAATTGTTGCGACTTTTCCGTAGCCATTACAACTTGCTCGTAAATTGTCGTGACTTTTTCGTAGCCATTACGACTTGCTCGTAAATTTCGCGACTTTTTCGTAGCTGTCGCGCCGAGTACGAAAGTTTCGGATTCATTCAAGCTTCAGTATCGTGACTTTCTTTGGGCCAGGTTGGAGCTGCAGAGTGCCATTGAGTCCTATGGGAGGCTTCCAAAATCATGCAAAGTCGCAAAGGTTTGCCTGCCGTTTACGAGCGCTCAATGCGAATACGAGCAAATCGTAACGGCTATGAAAAAGTCGGGACAATTTACGAGCAAATTGTAATGGCTACGAAAAAGTCACGACAATTTACGAGCAAGATATAATGGCAATAACTGCAATCAAGCGTTTGCGATAACTTGCAACGAGTCTTTTACAGCACTCTGGAGGAATTTTGGCCCACTCATCTTTGCAGAATTGTTGTAATTCAGCTTTATTTGAGGGTTTTCTAGCATGACCCGCCTTTTTAAGGTCATGCCACAACATCTCAATAGGATTCAGGTCAGGACTTTGACTAGGCCACTCCAAAGTCTTCATTTTGTTTTTCTTCAGCCATTCAGAGGTGGATTTGCTGGTTTGTTTTGGGTCATTGTCCTGCTGCAGCACCCAAGATCGCTTCAGCTTGAGTTGACGAACAGATGGCCGGACATTCTCCTTCAGGATTTTTTGGTAGACAGTAGAATTCATGGTTCCATCTATCACAGCAAGCCTTCCAGGTCCTGAAGCAGCAAAACAACCCCAGACCATCACACTACCACCGCCATATTTTACTGTTGGTATGATGTTCTTTTTCTGAAATGCTGTGTTACTTTTACGCCAGATGTAACGGGACACGCACCTTCCAAAAAGTTAAACTTTTGTCTCGTCGGTCCACAAGATATTTTCCCAAAAGTCTTGGCAATCATTGAGATGTTTTTTAGCAGAATTGAGACGAGCCATAATGTTCTTTTTGCTTAAAAGTGGTTTGCGCCTTGGAAATCTGCCATGCAGGCGTTTTTGCCCAGTCTCTTTCTTATGGTGGAGTCGTGAACACTGACCTTAATTGAGGCAAGTGAGGCCTGCAGTTCTTTAGATGTTGTCCTGGGGTCTTTTGTGCCCTCTCGGATGAGTTGTCTCTGCGCTCTTGGGGTAATTTTGGTCGGCCGGCCACTCCTGGGAAGGTTCACCACTGTTCCATGTTTTTGCCATTTGTGGATAATGGCTCTCACTGTGGTTCGCTGGAGTCCAAAAGCTTTAGAAATGGCTTTATAACCTTTACCAGACTGATAGATCTCAATTACTTTTGTTCTCATTTGTTCCTGAATTTCTTTGGATCTTGGCATGATGTCTAGCTTTTGAGGTGCTTTTGGTCTACTTCTCTGTGTCAGGTAGCTCCTATTTAAGTGATTTCTTGATTGAAACAGGTGTGGCAGTAATCAGGCCTGGGGGTGACTACAGAAATTCATATTGAAATTGAAAATTGAAATTGATAAACCACAGTTAAGTTATTTTTTAACAAGGGGGGCAATCACTTTTTCACACAGGGCCATGTAGATTTGGAGTTTTTTTTCTCCCTTAATAACGTAAACCTTCATTTAAAAACTGCATTTTGTGTTCAATTATGTTATCTTTGACTAATAGTTAACAGTTTTTGATGAGCAGAAACATTTAAGTGTGACAAACATGCAAAAGAATAAGAAATCAGGAAGGGGGCAAATAGTTTTTCACACCACTGTATGTTTCCAATCCGATTTTTTCCCATTCGGGATTCAGATTCGTGGATTAGTAAATCAGCCCCTGAGTGTTTGTATCTAAATATACATATTTTTTGATCATGGGCCCACTCTCTAATCATCATTCATAACTGACCAAAGAGAAAATATGTCATAATGTATAAATCTGAAAATTAGCTATTGCAGTAGTGGAGATAATGATTGTTTTATTTGCATTTCTAGAAAGTACTCGAGTGCTACATGTGTTCAGACTAAGGAAGATCTGACAAACCCACTTTTAACATGGAGAATTATAAAATATAAAGACATCATGTAGATTTAGGTGTGACCGTTGTGAGACATAACAGATGTGGAAATGTTTGGGTCAATTAATTTGGGTGTCCAAACTGTAACGCGCAACTGAAAGCCAAAGGAGGTGTTAGAGTTTCCTAGAAAATTCAATTTACATTGTAGCAATTTTTAATTTATAATTTATAGCAACCCCCCAAGTACTGTGTGCAAGCAATTTGTTTGTTGAAAAAACTCAACATTATACTTTTGCCTAATATTTCTTGGCCGCTTTAATATTTCTTTTTCACATAAGAACAATTTGTTTTTACAATCTGCACAGGAAAGATGTAAGCACTAAAAACATATGTTGTTTGGTTATTTTAGACATATTATGGAGAGCTGAAATGCAAATTATAGTAATCAGACACTCTGGCAAATCCTAATCCATTTGAGAAGAAAAGCAGTAATTAATTTACAATCTCAAAACGAAATGAAATACATATGTTCTAGTTTCTTTCAGTGCTGCACAGAGAGCCATCTGTATCTCACTCACAGTAATGGCTCTCTGCACTGAAATGAGCAGAAAGAGAAATGGTTTCTCAAGGCTGCTAACACACTTGAGTTTGTATCCAAATAGTGATGTAAATATTATAACTTTCTGTAAAAAATACCAAATGTTCACATATAATGCACTATGTAGTTAACTTTACCATTCTGGTCAGCATACTGAAGAAAAAAAGTAAATACAAATCAGGTAGGGTATTGAATCCATTATCTGGAAACCTATTATTCATAAAGCTCAGAATTACAGGAAGGCCGTCTTTCATAGACACCATTTTCATCACATAATTCAAATTTTTTAAAATTATTTCCTTTTTTTTCTGTAATAATAAAACAGTACACTGTATTTGATCCCAGCTAAGATATAATTAATCCTTATTGGAGGTAAAACAACCCTATTAATTGTTTAATGTTTACATGATTTTTTAGCAGTAGTGATGAGCAAATCTGTCCCATTTCGGTTCGCTGGAAAAATTGGCAAAACGGCGAAAAATTCATTAAACTCGCTTTTCACATTAATTCGCAACTTTTTTTACGCAACCGCACCCATTTTGACGCAATCACTCAAAATTTTGATGCACCCGCAACTTTTTTTGACACGTGACAAACTTTTTTTGCGCCGAATTTTCACAGAAGTTTTGCAAAACACTTCACCAATGGTGAAATGCGGGAATTCGCTCCGAATCCATGTCTGGTGAAAAAATTTGCTCATCACTTTTTTTCACGATTGAAATTTTGTTCACTAAAAAACTATTTATGTTTAAAAAACTGGAATGTCTGGTATTTATTAAGTATAAAAAAACCACACATCTCAAATTTTAAAAAAATGCAATCTAAAAACGTGTTTCTATAGAAGTCAATGGGAGTTGTCCTAGGCAAAGTCAAGCCATACATTCAAGACGTTTTTTGAGCTTGTAAACTCAAAAAATTTGAGTATTTGAGTTTTTTTATTCAAACGACTTTTCCTTATTAATAAATAAGTGACCATTTGATATGCAAATTTTTTCGATTTAGAAAGACAAACTCAAATTCACAAACTTGAAAACTGATAAATAAGCCCAATAAAGTATGGCGATCCATATTATGCATAGACCCCTTTATCTGGAAAGCCCCAGATCCAAAGCATTCTGGATAATGGGCCCTGTACCTGAATAAGAGAATAAAGACAGCCCATCCTTGGGGATAAGGCAAACAGCATGTGCCTTAAAGAGATACTGACACCAGAAATAAAACTATTTTTTAAATATATCATATCATTGTCTTTGCAAGAGCTTTATAAATTTGCATTAAACATATTTGCCCAATGCTTTCACATTACCCATCTGATCCCCCATGTTCCTCTATGAGGGGGCTGCCATATCTGTGCAGCAGGGGTCCTTTAGCATTAGAAGCTATAACTGACAGGCTAACAACAGGCCAGTCAGGTTGGCAAAACAGTCAGCTTTAGGAACTTTATGTAACAATTACTTACAGAACCAGTCAAACATGATCAGCACAACCTACATGTAACTTTTTATGTACATTAATATTTTGAAAAGTAATGTTAGTATCATTGTAACTGTGCATACTTTTTGGCAGGCAGTAATAAAGTTCCTATCTGAAAAGCGGTCATCATAGATCTGTGCTTGCATATAATAAATAGTGTGCAAGCGAAACAAATGTTGATGTGCCTAGAGGCAGCCAGGATATGCCCAAAGGGTACAACTCTAAGGGGCTGATTTACTAACCCACGAATCCGACCCGAATTGGAAAAGTTCCGACTTGAAAACGAATATTTTGCGACTTTTTCGTATGTTTTGCGATTTTTTCGGATTCTGTACGAATTTTTCGGATCCAATACGATTTTTGCGTAAAAACGCGAGTTTTTCGTATCCATTACGAAAGTTGCGTAAAAAGTTGCGCATTTTGCGTAGCGTTAAAACTTACGCGAAAAGTTGCGCATTTTTCGCGTAAGTTTTAACGCTACGCAAAATGCGCAACTTTTTACGCAACTTTCGTAATGGATAGGAAAACTCGCGTTTTTACGCAAAAATCGTATTGGATCCGAAAAATTCGTAAAGAATCCGAAAAAATCGCAAAACATACGAAAAAATCGCAAAGTACCGATCATTACGAAAAAAACGCAATCGGACTCCATTCGACCCGTTCGTGGGTAAGTAAATCAGCCCCTATGACTGCATTCGCCCACACATTAATGCATTGATCCAGAATCCCAGATAAAGTAATGCACACTCAGATCAGGCAATATTAATATTTATGTCATATTTCAATTCCTTTGTTGGTTATCATATCCTAAAATGAAATGGAATCAGATTAAAAAATGTTTAATATAAGGTAGTGAAATCTTTAACCCCCATGACACACTTGGCTCAATTAAATTTGTATTTTAAAGGTGTTTTATTATAGCATGCTAATATGATTAGAAGTTATTCATGAAAAAACTAAATAATATGTTTTAACTGATTAATTATGTATTGTTATATTATATATTAGGCAAATAAAGGTTTTTTTATTTAGTTGTGACCCTTTTTTCATGAAAGCGGGAAAAACAAAAATAGAAAACCCTAAATAAGTTCTAGATCTAACAGCAGAAAAATATCTTGTTACTTTTATACATGAACCTTAATTAAATTTTGTTCTCTGCTAAAGTCATGTATTTAACTGAACTCAAGATTGTATAGACACAATGGGTACGGAACAAGGAGATGTCTGTGTTATTCTTTTAAAAGCTATCCTATCCTTTGCATCCCTGCTCTCTCATGACTTGGACTCTTTCAAACAAATCCTGTTCATTTTTGTAAAGCCTTTAGTATTCACCTCTGGACCCTGCGTCTGAAACAACTCGGTAGAAAGTACTAAGAGTATTTATTTATTTTATTAGAACTTTTAGGTTTTTGAGAATATCCCAAGTTTCTCCCTTAATACTGTTTAGTTGGGTTTCCCATTTCTTGTTAAAACACATTGCAAAGGGTTGATTTAAATGAGTGAGCAACTGAGTTTAATTTAATATCCAACTATTTAATGCACTCATGTTGGAAAAAAAAGCAACCTTGATATTTGTAAATATTTACAGATCATTTTAAACAGGAAACTATTTACAGACATTAGTGCTGCTCCCTATTCAATAAAATCAGTATTAAATAAAGACGTTGTTTAGTGTAGAATGCCTTTTCTATGTGGGTCACATAGCACAAAGTGTTTTTAAAACAAGAAAAACCTTTGTTTATTAAACCTTACCCATATAAGATGCAGGTTCTCAGAAAATCCACATTTTAAATAATTCTCAAAGTGGGATGGTAACACAGGCGTGAGTAAGCCAATGTGCAAACAAAAAGCAGAAAACAGACATTATGAACAATATACTGAGGGCACTCTGTATTTATATGGGGATGGCATTATTGAATAGGTATGTACAATTGAGCCCATACAGCAATTATTAAAATGGTGGGGGGACTGTAGATGACCAATGCCCAGAGGGCATCAGGTTAGACATTTCAACATATAGCCACCATCACAAGAACAAAGCATGTTCCCACTCTGGATCAATATGTGCTTCTTGTGTATGAATACAGGTATGGGATCCCTTATCCGGAAACCTGCTATCCAGAAAGTTCCAGAAAATTACGGAAAGGCCATCACCCATCGACTCCATTATAAGAAAATAATTCTAATTTTAAAAAAATGATTTCCTTTTTCTCTGTAATAATAAAACAGTACCTTGTACTTGATCCCAACTAAGATATAATTAATCCTTATTGGAGGCAAAACAAGCCTATTGGGTTTATTTAATATTTAAATGATGTTTAGCAGACTTAAGTTATGGAGATCCAAATCACAGAAAGATCCCTTATCTGGAAATCCCCAGGTCCCGAGCATTCTGGATAACAGGTCCCATACCCGTACTAATCAGGCACATCATGGCGCTATTAAAACAAAGTTTGTATATTGCAAGTATTTACTGTGCTTATTATTCCCTTGAGTATTAGCTGTCTTTTATCCTTCCAACCTTTTTTCCCCTTCTCTTTTAACTTGACCTTTTGCTTGTTTTCACATAACTTTATGTTCCTTTTTCTTTTTCAGATCATTTATCACTTAGACCCTGAGCAGAAAAATATTGAGACAGGCAGAGGTGTTTTACAGTAAAGAAGTTTAGGATTCTGTATAAATCCTTATTCAAAATGAAGGTCTTCCAGCAGCCACACTGTGCAGCAAGCTGAGTGTGTAAAAATATAAGCAGTATATTATGATCACATCTGAGATAAGATTTCAGCACATATAGCTTCTGAAATATCAAACCACAACAGGCATAGCATTTTAGTGCTTAGCTTCTTACAATAATTAGGACCTAGTGGGAAAATAAGATTAGATATTTAATGCCAGAAATAAACTTTGTGTAAAAGTTTTGCAGCCAGAAGGTAGGTTAAAGGCACGGGTTGTTTTCTCATTAGCACTAAAAGCATCTGTTGAAATGATGGAAACTGACTTATGATGCACGATTAATTTGCATTAGCTTGGATGCCATTAGAGATGAAAATTAAAGAACCAGTAAATGCATACCATAAACATTTACACATAATGGTATTTGTATTAGAGAATACCTGTAGTCTTTTTGGTAGGACTTTTGTGGGCTGTTTATGAATAACTGTTACTTCACACAATGGACTGTTGAGACTTTGTTTAGATAAAAGATGGCTGAACTTGGCATAGTAATGTAGGGATCTCCAAAATTGGGGCCCCTAGGATGGTTACCCCCAGGTTAGACCCCCAAGGGAGGGTAGTACTCGGTAATGGGACACCTTGGGTTGGTTTGGTACTTAAACAGTTAATTGGGAGTTAGCTTCCCTGCAGTTCGGGTATGGCCACAGGGTGGTGCATAGACTATATAAGGGAATGCAGCCATGTGCTGCCAGGTCTTCCTGCCTGGGACCCCTCTGGCTAGAGGATAATAACAGGCCGGTGTTAGACAGAGAGAGATATAAGTTAATCCACTCTAGGAGTGGAAGACAGGCAAGCTAGTCGGGCAGCTTGGCCTCAACAGGAGAATTACTGGATTAAAATCCACCAGCACTCATAGCTGGAGTCAGGGCACAAAGTGCTAAGTATAGGAGATTTGCCTAATCCAGGGGTATCTGAGTGAAAGTACCGGAGTGAATTCTCAAGAGGGGTGTCCGCTT
Source organism: Xenopus tropicalis (assembly GCF_000004195.4). NCBI lineage: Eukaryota > Metazoa > Chordata > Amphibia > Anura > Pipidae > Xenopus > Xenopus tropicalis. Next base: position 130,178,328 of record NC_030677.2, read on the forward strand.
GGCGAGAAGTCCTAGAGAGGGTCTTCTGGCGAGAAGTACCGGAGGGAACCCCTAAAGAGAATCATTTGGCGGGAGTACTGCTAATATCTTGAGGAGAGAGGGTCTCTTAAGGAAGAGGGAGTGTAACCTGACTGTAACATTGCTCCTGTGTGTGATCTGCCTGTCTAATACATCTGTGCTAATAAACAAGTTCCACTGGTTAAACATCCATCCAGTGTCTTGGTCTCTGCATACACTGAGGATCCACTCTGCCTGGTAAGAATCTACCCCAAAGGGAGGGGGCAAGGTGCCAGGAGTGCTGGGAGTCCCCAAGTATAAGTACAATATCACGTTCTCAGGAGGGGAGTTACAGTTCAGTCTGTCCCTAACCTGGGTGGAGGCACACCAAATAGTACAGCAACATCTGTTCCCCATAGTAAGCGGGGCTCAGGATCCTGTTAGCGCCATAAGATCTCAGCAGGTAGCAGCACAATCTGCAAAAGTGGGCTACAGTAACATGAATCAAACTGTTACAGATGTTCGGGGGATGCTCCCCAGGAAAGCACCTAAGGAAGGGGCAGGATCCCCCGAAATATTGTGTGCAGAGATCTCAAAAAAAAAGAAAGTGATAGGAGTGCCATCAGTTACAGTTTGATAGGCACTGGGCTCCAGAGCAACAAAGTGTACAGATTTGAGGTATCTAAGTGATTTATTTTCCTTTTTAATTACCTGGTACCTGAAATAAAAAATGACTGTGTGACTGAGTGATAGAAGCTAGAATTGGACATTTTTATTCTGATGAGTCGCCAGTAGAAAAATAGTGTTCTATTTTCAACCTTGTTAGGCAAATATGTTTATGTGTTATAATTAATATAAATGTGAAGTGGCCTTTAAAGTTTTATTGAGACTAATAAAGGGATGTATTTTCCTTCTAGTGTAGGAGAGCACAGCAATACTTACTGCACTATCAATCCAATCCCACTCCTCAATCCCCAGAGTCAGGATGAAGCAATTGATAGAATATAGAGGTTTGTTGTTATGGCCTCTGCCATTATAAGCCATATTGTAAATATACATATATTTAAATACAAATATGAAGTGATGGAATGGCTTGTATACATTTAAGCTATGCATTTAGATAAATAGACAGATAGATTGATAGATAGATATAGATAGATAGATAGATAGATAGATAGATAGATAGATGATAGATAGATAGATAGATAGATAGATAAATGATAGATAGATAGATGATAGATAGATAGATAGATAGATAGATAGATAGATAGAAGAGAACAAGTACAATTTTCTTTTAGTTGTCTTTAAAAGAAAATGAAGAAATGCCAAAAGTCAATAGAAAACATTTCACACCTAAAATATAGGTCAGAAGTGGGTCATAGTAATAGTTCTGGCCCACAGTTTGAAGCATTTGAAGAAATAAAAATGAGGTGAACCTAGAGCAGGGAATAGTAAATGGCTTCTCTGCTGTAACTATAATACATTGCACTGAGTAACTCAGCCAAGCGTACTACAGAAGCTTTGGGATTCAAGCGAACACTTGCAATATTTAAAACAGGGCTCAGCAGCATTCAATGGTCTTTGCTAATGCTTACGCCCTACAGGATCAGCATCACATTCTCCTAACAGGATTAACAATAACAAGTTTCCCTTAAGGCAAACATAGCACATTTCAGAGCTGCGCTGGAAAAGGAAACTTTTAAACACTGAATGTAAGTTGTTCATCAGACATCGCCCTAGGATACTTGTTAGACCTTTATTACTATATATTACTATACTATATAAATGTATGTATGTATGAGAAAATTATTTAACTGAAAAGAAGTATCCAAGCCTACTGTTACAGTTTTAAATGTAGAGGTATAAATAAATCATTCTGAAGTATTACCAGTAAGGTTATTTGAAAACAGAACCATGCCTATCTTATGCATAAAAAGCTTGCTATGTCCCATTTAATTATCCACTTGCATGCTATAGCTAAACATCTAAACAAATAGCTAGATAAAATATGCACATATTCAGGGTGTTTTTATTAACATTGGAGACAAACATCACCAGAGATGTTGCCCATAGTAACCAATCAGATCTTTTGTTTTGTAACTTGTAGGTGATGGTTAAAATCACTAATTGCTGACTGGTTGCTATGGGTGACATCAATGGTGATGTTTGTCTCCAGTGTTAATAAACATGCCCCATACTGTAGTACAATGATAAGCAGAGCAGCCTGAGAGAATGGACAATATACATCCCTGCAGAACCCATGGGTAGAACCATGTATAGCTTGCATTCTATGAGCACCTGACATATACAACTAGACTTCCCAAGTGAATAAAATCCAGGTTTAAGCAATGTGGAAGACACATTAAAAAAAAAAAAAAAATTCACTTAAAAGGGTTACATTTCTTGCAGTTTAATGAAAAAATATGTATTTTGTTTCCTATGAACAGATATACTGTACATGACTTTCATTTAGACATAACCTATTTTTGGGTTTATTTCAAAGTTTTGCACTTGAAATATAGGTCAATTCTAGCAAAGTAAAAATTCTTAACATTGGGATCTAAATTCATACTGAATGCTTCGGGCAGATTTACAAATAGTTGAACTGGGCTAAAAATACTCTACAGGTATGGGACCCAGTATCCAGAATGCTAGGGACCTGGGGTTTTCCAGATTAGGGATCTAATGAGATATGGCCTTCCCATAATTCAGAGCTTTCTGGATAATGAGATAACATGGATAAAAGATCCAAAACCTGCACAAGATATTATTTGCCTAAGAACCAGAATATTTTTTTTTATATCTATTACTCAATGATAAATGTATGACTGTCTTAAAAACTAATGTCTGATTCATCTCAGGAGTAGGCAGATGGCTTATTAATAGCAATGTATACAGCTAGTACACATCTTATTGTTTCCTACACAATTTTTATTTAGTTAGTTGCATAGCCTTGGGTTTTTCATGTATTCTTGCATTTGTGCATTTTCTATTTAAATAAAGACATTTAGAATCCTAGCTAATTCTAGCCAAGGCCCACATTTATCGATGTATTTATGTTTCTCCAACACAAAAGAAACATTAAATTGCCCATCCAGAAAACACTTGCAAATGGTGAATTCTGTACCTTGCGTGACAGAGTGCTACATTGGTAGACACAAGGCAACCCTGTCCTTACAACCTGCCCTATGGTTCTTTGAACCCACTATGTTTAGGGTGAGTAGGGGTGGAATGGTTAATGCCACAGATCTCATACCAGCACATTTATGTGTGTGTGTGTGTGTGTAATAGATTACACAGCCAGCCGCCTCCATGCCATTCCATGGTTACTGCTGCTGTTCAGGGACAGTTGTAGGAAACATATCTAGCATGGGAAATGTAGAATATTATGCATCACACATACTCACACCCACACCCCCAGTGAGATAGAAATGGGTGCATATTGGTTTCTTACAATCATATGCTATAAATGAGAGCTGTTTAAAACTCTGTATTGTCAATTACCAACAATTATTAATAAGTAGTTACTATTGCTCATTAAGTTCTCTGCAGGCTGCATATTGCAAATGATTCTGGCCAGTATTATATGATGGAATTACTGGTAATGATATCATAATGGTGTTGAGAGTCATTTCCCTTTTGTATTCTGCATTCTAAAAAGCTGCTGCTCTTTCTGAAATACTCCCCTCCCTTAAGACACCATTTATTGAGCACATTTGGATATGTGATGTTCGAAGCAAAATATGCTCTGCATCAAAACGTGTGTCTTTGTTGGTACACCTGGTGCCAGGTGCAAAGGGCAGTGCAAGGTAGCCCTGTACTTAATGCCTACTTTGAGCTGGACTTAATTTCAGGGCTTTGGATCAGCTTTGCATTTACAGACACTCTTTTGTGAATGACTTGCAAGCACAGGGTGTCGAAAGCGATCCACTAGTCTCATCCAGAAGTGTGTCCAGGATTGTGTGCCCACCAGGATTGTTGTAGCATTAAAATTATACTGGCACATCCTATTTATAAGAATACATTATTCATTTTTTTAGAATCCTTTCTTTCCAGTCCCAGCTCAGTGTGGTTCTATTCAGCAGCCCTTACAGAACCTGCTTTGATGGCCACAATGTAACCAAATGGGTTCTTTGCTTAAAGATTTAACCATATTTGGGTGTTGGAGCCCTCTGTTTATCCTGGGTTGTGTTGGGGGTTTCTAAAAGCAAGATAATTGTGAGGGTCTCCTTTGCAATCCAGCCTACAGAAGGACTGCTATGACCCCAGCTCTGCATGTCTGACTTAATGGACTTCCCATGCACTGCTAAATAAAGCCATGATGCAGCAATGGAACCTTCCAGTAAAGCTGGGCTGGGAAAGAGTTGGAAGGAACTAGAGAAACATGCCCATTGTTCCTATATATAAAATTATTATCTTGCAGATTATTTGTCTGGGGTAAAGGAAGACAAAGGTATGATATGGATGTAAAGGAAAAGGGATGTTTATTTCCAATATAATACAATATAAACCCTCTGCTGTCCAACCAAAGCCATATCTGTATGCTTCCTAAGAATATCCTTCTTGATCCAAGCCTGTACCATCAAGTCAAATCTCCCTTGTTCAAATTCATTTACTGAATATGTGTGTTTCCATGCTTATTACTTTACTTTAGTCCTGCATGAGAAGGACCAATGCATATTAGATTTGTCAGCTATCAACATTTCTCCATAATATGATTACAAATGCAATTAATATATTACAAAATCCAAATATGCATCAATTTCCCAGATGTCTGAGCTTCTCTAAGCTCAGTATAACGAAAACCATAATGACTAGAAACAATACAAATAGCAATTGGCATTGCTAATACATTTATATAAAGAGAATCAAAATAGTTGTCCTTACCCTCCTATATCCTCTGTTTTCTTATTTAGTTCTATATTAGTTAATTAAGATATTATAATGAGTAAGAGAGAAAAAACTGTTAACTTAATCATGAATATTAGCAACAACATTCTTCATGCTTCCCACCTAGAGAGCACTTGGCCAAGATGCCAGTTTAGGTATCAAATTAATTGTATTCTCTTGCCACCTATTGCTAAAGTTTTATTTTCAGTTTAAATAATTTTGTCTTGGAATGAATGCAACTAATGCCACTGGAATAGTACACAATAATAAAATAGGGAAAGAAGACCCAAGGGGGGTTGTTGATTGATAGTAAGTGTAATGAAACATAGCTACTATGTTTTAAGAGTTAAGACATCATGCAGTGTTTTCCCATAGTAATCATCAAAGAAAAGGTCCTAAGCAGTTCTTGCTTCTAGTGTGCAGTAAACATCGTTTATTTTCCAAAAATGCTCACACAGTTTCCTAGACTTGGTTTAAATATCACTGGAAAAAAAAACTATATTAAAATGTATTATTTCACAGCACTTGCTCTCTCTTCCTCTCTCTTAATACCTATGCTCTGCTGGGTTTTTTTTTTACATAGTTTATTCTGTATCGAGCAAAAGGTTTTTCTTTTTTGCTCCAACATAGATGCAATGGTAAGAATGATTTGTCTATTTCAAAAAGACCCTACTTCTAAGAGACCTTACTACTTAAATGAAAAATATCTATATATGGAACATTTATTAATATAATGAATCATAATGACAGAGGGATACTTTCTATACTCTATGATAATACGAATATAACTAAAAGTATTCAACATTTGTAATACTCCTATATATTATCTGTCCTATATTTTGTTATAGAATTAGTTACATTATCCTATACAAACCATAATAATAATATATAAATAATAATTTCTAGAATTCAGTATTATTTTCCACCCTAGGGATACATTTCTGGTTACTTTCTTCAGAGCTAGTGCTAATAAATTTATTCTATCTGGTTATTTGTATAATAATATACACACCCCAAAGAAACACCACAGAACAATCATATTATATTTAAAAAATATATTACGGCACATGAAAACAACATGGCATTGGCAAACAGCAGTTTGCATTTTTAAGTTCTATTAAGCAGTATGATCTCTTTATGCTAATAGCCCTTTGATTCATACTGCTAAATTATGAATATTTAAGGGCAATATACTTATTATTACAATCTGAATACATTTTTTTATTAAAGTATTCAATATAGTAGGTCAGTTAACACTTTAGTAAAACATTCTTTTCATTACAGCATTTAATATAGTGAGTTAATAAACACTTTAGCTATACATTTTTCTTACAGTGTTCATATAGTAATGTAAAGCAAATCCTTTTGAGTGTACTTTGTAATGTTATATAGACATCCAGGAGGCATGTATATATAATATTATAGACCTATAGACATTAAAATCCATTCTCTTCCAATAATACCAATTCAAAAATAAAGGTGTAGGTTCAGAAGAACATGTAGCAAATGATGACTAGACATACATTTAGGATATATTTTATTTGTCAAAAGTATGTGTTAAGAAGGTAACAAATTCTGCATATCATCTTTAAAAGAAAGCTTAAATAAAGTGGAAACAATAGGTGTTACTGTCTTTTTACCTTCATCTTAACTTTTGCAAAGACTTGTATTTTATTTCAATATTTACACAGATAAATGTTTTCTGTAATAAGCAATTAATATAGAAAAAAAGACAAATGCTGACTTCTAAACAGATGAAGAATCAAGAACGAAGAATGGAATGATATAGAAAGTTATCAGTTCTTACCTGATGAAGATTGTTTTGAAAAGAAGAAGAATATTTAAGATTCAGAGGAGTTATACTTTCTACTGAAATTGGCATGAAGCATGGACAGTAAGTCTACTCGAGTGTATCGACATCTCTTTCTGTCTGCCTTCTATCAACAAGTTGGAAAACTGTCTAATCAGCCAAGCAAAGAAGGTAAAAAAAAAAAAAAAAATCGAAACCTGGTCCAATAGCACCACCCTGCAAAATGTTCATCTAACAGATTCTGTTGATCTGATTATCGTACAATGACATGCAATAAAATAATGTATCCTTGGTTCCCATGTCATGTGGAAGCATGGTGAAGGAAAATTGTTGTCTCTATAGACAGTCAATACAAGCTTCAAACATTTGGGACTGACACTGCTGCTATGGAAGATGTGTTAAATATAACCGAGATGGAGGTAATGTGCGTAACAAAATTAGCACAGAGGAATTCTTTTTTTCCCCACTAGGGAATTAAGCACTAAATCACGCAATTTCAATGCTTCTACGGAGTTAGAGGCTGCAACACCTTACACACAATCCAGAACAACTTTAGGCACTAGCCAACAACAAAATCTTCAGTATATGTATATGGTTTATAGATTTGTACTCTCTTAAAAAGCTTCCCTGTAATGAACTGATATGAAGTCTTTCTCAATTCTCTTACAAAAACCTCTGAAAAATACTTAAAAAAGTAAATACTAGTAAAAAAGTGAACCACTGGTCATTAAATATGTAACTAATAAGTAAATATGCTTGAAACAAATTCTAAACGTTTTTCCTTCAGAAAGGAAGGGACAATTATCTCTCCAGTAGTATCCAATTAATGGAAGGCAAAGCTAAATAAAACCAAGTGAATTGATTATTAAGTGTAATATAATTTAGTGACAAATTAAATTTGGTGATGAAGATAGACATGCAGGCAGTGAGAACGGACATAGTTGTTTGTAAATGCTGCGTAATAAATGTGGTACCCTATAATAAATTTAGGAGGTTCATAATCATTATTTTTATAAGTTGCTGGCTACATCTTTTTTTAACTGGTGGCACGGTTTTTGATCTGCAACAGTTGGACAACCACAGGTTTGAGACTTTCTTTACTAGGCCAAATGTCTTGCATTCTTAAGTACCATAGCTAAATCGGTTCCATAGACATTTGAAAGTATTGTAAAAAACTTTGTTTCTTATAAGTTTAACATCTAATGCAAATAGCTTGCACTGATACTGGATTTGCGCACAAAAAGACATAGTCGGCAATTTATTATATTATAAGTGGTAATGATATTTATGGCTTGACAAATCATTACTGATAGATCGAACTAAAATAGATCAAAGTCTTGTAATGACTGATTACAGTAAGTGGATATATATACTATTTATCCTTTGTACTTATTTGCCTCTTGCTATGCTTTATTTAGCACCTCTGAAGATGTAACTGCACTGACTGGTGTGTATCAGTTTCAGCCTTTTAAATGTGTTACTATCACCACACCAGTGGACTTGCAAAGCTACAAACACCTTTATGAGAGGTAACACAATGCAAGTAATAAATGTCATTCATTCATAAAAATTAATATGGCCAATTCTATGCAACTTTTCAATTAGTTTTCATTATTTATCATTTTTGCCTTCTTCTTCTTCTTCTTCTCACTGACCCCAGCAGCCAAAAACTATTGTTTTGTGAAGCTACAATTGTATTGTTTTTGTTACTTTTTATACCTTATTTTTCAACTTAGGTGTTCTCCTGTTCATTTATCAGTCTTTCATTCATTTATCAGTCTTTCATTCAAACCACTCACTGTTTGCTAAGGTAATTTGGTTCCTAGCAACCAGATAGCTGCTAAAACTCCAAACTGGAGAGATGCTGAACAAAAGTAAGATAAGCAATAAAAAAAGGGTAGTACCCTACTTTTATTATCCCATCAGTGCATCTTTCTCTGTTTTTGGGCATTTTTATCTTTGAATAGGAGCTGCCACAGCTAAGCCATATTTTATGACTAAAATATTGTACCATTCAAAGCTGCCATAAATATACATTGCCTTCTGTGAGGCAAGCAGCAAGCCAGCACCTATTTATAACTATCTGTATAACATCAAATAAGAAAGGTAATATTCCATGTACACAGTGAGTTACTGCATGCGCTCATGCTTTGTACTTAGCTTGAATAAAAGGACATGACTTCTTCTTATAATCACAGCATATTAATGTTAATTTGCTATCATGTTAATGTGATGCAATTTCACAAATGTGTCTTCCTCTATATTTATTTTTCATTTTTTGCAATAAATCTAGGATACAGTTTTAGAATACTAAATTCCACTGTGGTGTAACTTTTTGTCTAAGTAGGATTTCTATTTGAGATAGAGGGGAAAAAAAATCTAATTATGTGACAGAAGAGCATTATTTTACCTTAGGGCTTTCTGTAGAGATTTTCTTCTCAAAGGATAAATGTCTACAATCACAGGCAGTAAAGTAATATGTACAGGGATCACTTCGGTCATCTTTTAAACTACACGGAATAAATCAAATGTACAATATTCACAGGTGGATGCTAACTTATCTATTGAGAAGCTGAATGTGAAAATGAATTGAACCCGCTGAGATACAATTGGATAGCTTGCTGCTCATAGCCAATTCTAAAATAAATGTTATGTCAGAAATGTACCAACTACAGTTCTGAATCTAAACTGTACTCTATTAATCTGCAGATATATATGTACTTGCCCATTCCTTTCTATAGTATATGAGGGAGTGGTTATGTTGTGTGCTTTTTTTTTTTTGTTATATTATTTTTTATTATTTTTTCATGCTTAACAACCAAATAGTTGAGTACATTCTAATTTAAAATAATATATTATTTGTAACCTAGATGCTGGTACTCATAATCAAGATGGGGATAAAGAAAAAAAAAGGAAAGGAATATGAACAGAAAAGCATCGTCTGTTTATGATTGTATTACAAGGTTTCTTTAATTAAAGGGTATTTTCCACCAGGACAAGGGACCCTTAGTTAGCCTTTTTTATTGTAATAGCTTTTGAATTATATTATTACAATATGAACAGTAAATTACACTTGACAGCCCCTTCTGCTTTAGTCAGTTTGTCAAAGAGCATCTCTACAATCCAGATGGGTTAGGGGCGTATGTCATTCCCACAGCCATCCAAAACTCCCTACCTATTCTTTAGATTTTATTAGAGTTATTAGGTCAGCACTCACCAAACTTATCAAGTTCAAATATGAGGTGCATGTCACACTTAGTTCACTGCAACCAGCTCCGTAAATCAAAATGCAAAGTGCAGCACCATCAAAGGCATATATTTTTAAAGGCCTTAGCATTACATGGCTTAGATCTGCAATACTGAGTTATTGACATATATCAGTGTGTTTTGTTTTTTGGGTTCCGGTTACAGCACTAGTAAAGCTTTCAGCTGATTTCAGTGCTTTTGAGACATGGGTATGAATAAAATACTCATCAATACTTATATCTCAAAAGCACTGCAATAAAGTATATGCACATTGTTATATCTAAAGGTACTAGGGTTACAACATGGCATGAATAAGCTCAGGAAAGGTGAAAATAGATATGACAGTTAGACAGTTACCTAAACAGCTACTCCTTCCAAGAAAGAAATACACAACCCTCATAACCAGAATCATAGGGATCTTAGTACATTTGCATATATTTTGTTAACTTACAGCAGTTATATATAACATGATAGCATATCTTTAATGGAAAATAAAGTTTTGTTCTTCAATTTCTGCAGTGTAAAACAACAAAGCAAACAAAAAAATTGAGAGATTCACCAAGGTGTTATGTACTGTATATATCTATAATGCACAAGAGCCATGAATATTATATAAATTATATCCTTATAAACAGTGCTTAGAGATGTAATTTCTGTCACATGACTCACTGAAACTTGTGTATTATAATAAATAATGTACCCCCTGTTGTAAAATATAAGGATATTAGAAATCGCCTGAAAGTTCTATGACCTGAAGCTCCTCAATGACATAGAAACACATTATACGTGGTAAAGGCAGCTCAGGACATATCCAATAAAATATTTTAGGAGCGCAGAGTATGGCGACCATGGAGCACTTGGAAGCACTTGTTTGTCGTTTGGTATAGTATGATTTGCCTTTTGAGTTTTTGTTAACAATTTGAGCCAATAAATGGTTGTTTGTTTCACTGTTAAACTTGTTGATTATTTATATTTGTATTCAGGACTTATCAGTGAGATAACTATTAGATGGTCTCTTTTTCTGTCTATGACCTGTATATAGCCATGAAACTCCTAAATGACATAGAAATACATAATACATGTTAAAGGCAGCTCAGATTAAATGGACATATCCAATAAGATATCAATATATCTATAGCAGAAGACTGCAAAAAAATTAGTGTAAATGGGTGGTCAGTGATGAATAGTGATGAAAAAGAGAAGGTGCTGTTATACTGTAGATTGTTATCTTTTCCACACACTAGGGTTCATTTATGAACACATTCAGTAATTATGTGTGTACTATTATACTAACTCTAATAAGGTGAACAAACACACCTTTAATGATCCCTTTCTAGCCCACGTACTTTACTTAGATATCTTTTTTTTTTTAATTGCCTTCAAAGGCAAAGGCTATAATGGTTCTAACACTGCTTTTGAGACTTGGATAGAATAAATTAGGTCAATGGATCAGTAAATGGTAGGTGAGATGAAACCTAGAGAGTTGTAAAGGTATGAGATACTTACAGTTCGCTGCTTACAATACATTAGGTTCTGTTTACAGAGCTATACATTCAAAGAAATTATATAATTGCAGGCAGGAGTCTTGCTGGAACCATGACATAAACGTTTTGAAAAACATTTGAATATCATTCTAGCTCACACTGGTGAACAATGTAACCACTATTAAATTATTTTGTGCAGAATATGATCCACTGAGAAACCATTATACTGTAAAGTACCCCACTCCAAGGTTTATCTGCCTTCTGTAGTATCTACAGGATATTACTGTACGTTTATTTGACTTTTATGTGGATATGTTACCTTTTTTAATTTTGTGAACTGATAATAGTATGGATGTAAATGCTCATGAGAAAGTCTGGATTATATACTGGCTAATATCTTCATAATCTCAGCTGCAAGCAAACCTTCACAAATTTGATCAACTGCTGATATCAGAAACTAAAAGAATTTATGTGTTTAAGATGTAAACCTTAAAAATTTGCTACACAGCTAAACGAGCAGCACATTGTAATAAATGATCTTAACGAAATGAATTAGAATGATCTTAAAGAAATTACTTTTGCTAGAAATTTATATTTTGAATTTACTGATGCTACAGGGCTGTTTTTATTGTTATTATTTATAGTAATAGTTAATTCTTTGAGAAGTAGTACTGAAGGAATCATTGATTAGGCAAAGTGCATAACACACTCTAAGGAATAACTACCCCAATTAGAAATTGGTCGGATTTGCATGTTGCTTTGTCCCAGGTAGTTTTGCTCTATTTTCCCCCAATCTGGAGTATATAAGAATAAAGTCTATTCTTTAGCAACCATAAGGAACAACACACCATAAAGTCAACAATGGTCTTTACCTTTTGCTTATAGCTGCAATTATTGTGTTGACCAGGATGAAATTAAATGATTTTATTTCCAGGGGGAAATCTAGGGCTTTCAAAATGTTTTTAACATGACAAAAATAGCTGGTTAGGGCATTATTATGGAAAAGGGCAGATATTGCAGAAGATATTGGGAGATATTGGGAGAAGAAAGGTAGAGAAGGTAAATGAAATCATAAAGAAAGAATAGGGAATATACTGTTAACAGTGACATGACAAAGGGCAAACTGTGGGAACCATGATAAAAAGAAGATGAAATTGTAATAAGACACCATCAGTCATGTTTTTACAAAACAAAAAAAGAAATGTAGTAAAACAGGGAAAAGAGAAAAAAAGGAGAAAAAAAACTGATTAAATGAAGGGAAATAAATAAATAAAGGAAAAGACATAGAACAGAAGGGCATGTCATAGAAAAATGTTATAGTAACAGCTAACAAGACAGAAATAAATTAAGGCAAAATAAATAGTATAAATAGCCTTTGAACAGATGTGGTGGGTATTTATTCAGTAAATGAATTCACCCATCATATAGATAAAAATAATTGAAGGGTCTTAAAGAAATAATGCACTTAACGGTTTAAAGGACAAACAAGATGGGTCCATTTTTTCCTTTCTGCTATCAAATTCTATGTTTCTATAAGAACATCAGAACTTAATTTGGCAAGAGGACCCCCTGAGTATCCCTAGTCTGATACTATGCTTTATGTGACAAAGAAGGGTGAAGCAATATAATTCACCATGAATCTGCAAATATTTTATTTCCTGGAACAAATGATAATAAAAATGCTGAGAGCAACTTTTCACAGCAATTATTTATAAAGCTCCAGTAATGCCTCTCTATGAACTATTACATAGCTCCATCTGTCATTTATTAGGGTTTCAAAAACCAAAGAAGCAGTGTATGTTATTTATAGTGATTTCAGGATAGTCTATAGTCTATGTTCTTGTTACCACTGTCACAGACTAATTATTTTCCACTAAGTGAGCCTTCATCTGGAAGGTTCTATAGCACATGTCAGTTGCCTCTAACAATTTTTAACACATTCAAACTGACAGCAATTGGGCCATAAACACATAATCACACTAAATGTTATGTCTTTCACTGATCATTTACCTTTATATCAAACAATTACATTGACAGCTGTAAAATGCAGGATTCCCTTTCCTTGGTATTTTTCAAATGTACAAGAAAATATCCAGACAAGAGAGCTGCTGCAATGCACAGATTAATATCTGTATATACTGCAGTGACCAATATTCATTACCCCACCAACAGATACTTTGGGTTCATCAGGGCCTTATGTGCAATTGCCATTTTGTCTCCCATCAGTTTACCATAAATCCCAGCTTTGCCCCAACTAATCAAATTGCACCCTATCATAATATCACAGAAATGCTCAGCAGAACATTGTTGAAAAGCAGTTTTTATGGGTTTTGGTTGGTTATGCATCCCATTTTCCTGCTAACTTTATTAGTGATGTAGGGCCACCTACCTACCTGACCAATGACACTGGAGCATTCCATAGCATCACATAACTTCTCAGCAGTGCAACTGTTTTGCAACTGGTTCCCTTACCCGGAAACTTAGTATCCAGGAAGCTTGGAATAAGGAGAAGACCATCTCCCAATTATTCCATTTTTATCAAGTATTCCAAATTTTAAAAAATGATTTGCTTTTTCTCTGTAATAATAAAACTGCACCTTGTACTTGATCCCAACTAAGCTGTATGAATCCATATTGGTGTGGTCCTAGGTATTTTTAGCATCATCTGTGAACTTTAATTTGCCTTATTTGCAGGGCCGGATTTCTGTTTTGGGCGCCCCGAGGCCGCCCCTGTCGGTCGCCCCCTCCCCACCCATGCGCATGCGCGAAAGCGCCCCCAGTGCGCATGCGCGAAAGCGCGGCCCCCAGTGCGCATGCGCAAAAGCGCGCCCCCCCCGTGCGCATGCGCGAAAGCGACCCCATCAGTGCGCATGCGTTCCTTAAAACGCCCATACGGAGCAGTGGGGAGAGGTCCCGACTGCTCCGTATGGGAGCCAAATTTAAATTTTTTTTTGCGGCGGGGCGGCATGCCGCCCCTAAACTTCTGCCGCCCTAGGCCCGGGCCTTTGTGGCCTCTCCACAAATCCGGGCCTGCTTATTTGTAACAATAAAGAATTTCAGTAATTGCCCCAATCAACCTGCACCTTAAAGAGAGTCAATGTCTGGGGACAGAGTAAAATGCTGCACACAACTGATGGGAATTGAGGGCACAGAAGGGGGGGGGGGGATACTTGCGACAGGCGATTGCTTTTCTTACATCCAAAACCAAAATCAATTAAATGATTATTCATGCATTACGTAAGAGCTCATTTATGAATATATGCATGTAATTACTATGTAGATTTTAATTTAGCTTCCTATTAATTTTTTTTTTTTCACCATGGCCCTTTGAAGTAGGTGTCTACGTGTCATTTTGGCTTTTGTGATACTGTATATATTGTATTAGAAAACTGCTTAGAAGGCACAGATGCACCGTATTTGTATTCATCAGTTCATCTATGAATATATAATAATAATAAAAAAGTTTGCCTTTAGTACAAAGTCAAAAAGTCAAATGCCAAAATGGCAGATAATAAAGAGATACATGGGTATTTAAAAAAAAAAAAATAATATCAGTGGAAGAGGGGTAATTCCTGGGCATCTAGAGGTCAACAGCTTATTCTTCCCAGCAGGTTAAACGTATTTATGGTTTGTGCATTCTTATCATTTGCATTGATTCTTTCAGGCTCGTGTCAGACATTTCCGACACAGATTTATCAAAGTGTAAGATCTAACCACAGAAAAATTCACACACTTTCTATTTATTTCTATGGGATTTTTAATAGAAAATGGGTGAATTTTTCTGTGGTGAGCTAATCTCACAATTCATAAATCTGCCCCTTACTCTGAAATCTAAGCATGTGGCGCTGTTTCCATTGTAAATATGCTAAGAAAACTTTTTTACTGATTGTTTGCTTGGTCTTTCTAACCCTTATTGTATCTACTCACTGATAAAATTTATGGCAGATAAATTGAGTGCAAGTGCCGCTAAGGATCCAGCTGTTCTAAAATGCATAAGAGGCATACCTAATAAGTTGCAGATCCTTTGTAGGAAGACACTGCACAGTTTGCTGAATTTATACATATTTCTGCATTGTCCAGCCTTAATAAATGCTACTTTATGATGCATCTAGGCCTAGTGGTAATTCCACATCAGACTTCTTATGGGTCAGATTGAAAGATCCAATTTTTTTAGGCTTTTTTGCTATGATAATAGGGAAGAATGATTACTGGCAGATTTAAATAAGATGTCTATCCATACTGTATATATAGTTTTTACATGAATTAAAAATGTTTAGTGATTTTACATTTATATGTAAATGCAACTTACACTGAAAGCAGTATCTGTCTGGATAAAGAAATCAGTTCTTCTCCAGCCTTGCATGCTCTGTTAGTCCCCTTTAAAGGTCTGTTAATCACAGAACATGCAAATATATTTAAGCTCTTCATTGTGTTTAAATGTATGATATTGTCAAATAATTCTCAATTAAGGATGCAGCTTTCCAGTTTCATTTTCAGATCTAGTTTTTATGATGTCTTTAATCAAACTAACATTTATAGTTTATATTGTAGGAAACTAGGAAGTCTGAAAACTTGTCTCTTAGTCTTATTGACTGTACCACTTAGGGTCATGGCACACAGGAGATTTTGGGACACTTTGATGGCCATATTTTTAAGAAGTCTCAAAAAATGTATCATCAAAGCACCCAAAAGTGTCTCCATTGACTTGACAAGAAATCATCTGCTTGTCAAGAAATAGTCACCTGAAAAAGTGTAGTGATGCGTTACTGGCATATTTGACAGTAACATCACAACAATAATTATAAAACTTGATAAAAAGAATTCCTTTGTGAGTTTTATATGCTTTAGAAGCACTGTCTGAATGCATGAATACAGTCTACTGTTTGATTGAACTGAAAGACATATAAATCCACACCGTTGGCTTGTGTAGTAATGTGCTTTTGAACAGTACTACAAGGCTGACACTCTTATTTACTCATTCTTATTCTGACATAAGAAAGTGCATGACAAGCAAGCTTTTAGCCTTTCATTCTAAATGCCATATTTAATCACATCCTAAATGTGTAAAAAGAAAAGGTGGCAGAAATGTGGATAATGAGAGGATCTTGTTAGAAGCATATCAAGTTTGCACTCTTTAGCTAGGTTTTGGTAATTGTGCTAGGAAGTCAATGCCTACATTATTTCAGTTTATTCCAGTGCCGGTTTAGCCACAAGGCAAGGTGAGAAGCTTACCTTAGGTGCCATTTTACCAAGGGTGGCGAGTGACAATTAATGTGTTCGACCAGTGCAGAGAGTGCAAATTTTACTTAGAAGTCATGAGAACTTATCCGGATGCCTTGCTCCAGAGACTTTGCATGTGGAGATGCTTTCTTAGATAAACTTATGCCAATAGGCCACTCACCACACCACCCTAATGACCCAGGTGCAGTGCCCCGGACCCTTAGCTAAGGGAAACGCAGTGAAACCCAGCTACCCAGGGAAACCCAGTGGCAATTTTGAGGCTGCTGCCACCTGAGGCCTTAGCCCCCGATGCTGTCCCATCTCTCCCGCTCTGCTCTTACAGAGAGGGCTGCATCACTAGTGCAGACAGCGCTAATGCAAAGCCGAATTTTCATCTTAAAAAATGAAAATTCGGCTCTTAAAGTCACTAGAGGGGACTTTTTGCCACCCCTGGTAACTGCCCACTCACTGCTGCCTTAGGTAGTGCCTCATGGCAAGAGTGGCGGACACTGGGCGGACCAGTAGAACTGCAACAGCAGACGGACACGCACTCCGGAACCTAGTAGAAGAGGTTAAAATAGAAGCTTTATTTTCACATTAATCCTCCATGTCTCCATGTTTCATGTCTTACGACACATAATCATAAGCATGATATCTTAAAACAAGAAACACATTAGGAGGATTAATGTAAACAACGCTTCAATTTTTTCTGTTTGCTGTTGAAGTTCTACTGGTCAACCCAATCTATAGTAAAAGTTTATATAGAAAACAATGTGTGCTTCCCATAAGAAAATCATTCTATTAGAGTCTCTCAAGTTCCTTGAGGAGTTGGTAATCTGTATCTCCACTCAAACATGCCTCCACTGCATCTCTACTCTACTCCAGACACCTCCAAGAGCAAGCAGACAATTCTGTGGCACCTTAAGCATTTGGTTAAAATTGTTTAGAATCAGAATTTACTGGTAGGCACTTACGTATCAAATCCACTTCCCCAAGGCAATCGGGAGCAACCTGTTACCTCCTGTTTCTTTGCCGCTCAACCAAGTTTGACGCATGCAGTCTCCTCTCTACAGGATCTCACTGTGTTCAAACTGCATTTTCAGAACAGTTCTTTTGGAAAACTATCTGAGCAACAAAAATATTTTTACAGAGAAATTTTATTTTATATCTCATATCTCTTGTGTCTGCACACAGAGCCACTGCAGATTTTGGTGACAAAATGCGAGTACACTGCAGTGGAAGCCAGTTTTGACCACTCCACTTATTTTTAACCACAATCACTTCAAGCCACACCCATGTTATCACAAGCTTTTAATATCATACCCGCATTAATGTGGTAGCACAGCAAAAACCCAAATGGTTGGTGCTCACTGAAGGGATATCACTCTTCATTCATATATAAAAAAAATTATATTATGTCATTTTAAGACCCACCCTTAAATTCATATGCCTACTCCTCCCCTGTGGATAGCACAGCAACCCCTAGCATATAATTACACACCTTAGGGACCATATAATGACTACTTCCAAATGCTAACAAACTTCCAGAACAAACCCCTGCCAGATTCACCGTCCACAGGCAGCATAGGGCAGGCAAAGTATGGCACACACAGGCAGGGTAGGGCAGGCAGAGTATGGCACACAAACACAGCATAGGGCAGGCAGGATATGGCACACACAGGTAGCAGAGGGCAGGCAGGGTATGGCACACAGGCAGCATAGGGCAGGCAGAGTATGGCACACACAGGCAGTATAGGGCAGGCAGAGTATGGCACACACAGGCAGTATGGGGGGGGAGCGGGCCGCCAGTTGGACCGCACTGGCCTAAATGATTGCCAATATTTTAAAATGTATTCATTAATAATAAATTGCCCCACATTGCCATCACAATATCAGACAAGGTGAAAACTTGAATGTTAAAATTTAAAAATGCTTTAGCTAATGGAGCAAAATATTTGTTTAGAAAAAAGGGGGAAAAAAACCCAAGTAGGGGAAAAATACAACTTTTTATAAAAGAACAAGATCTGTCCCTAATGTATAATAACTTTCCCTGTGTAATAAAATAGTTTCCTTATGATATATCAATATGAATGCAATGTGGATATGGATATGTACTTTGTTATGTACTATTGTTTAGAGCAGCACTGATGTATACATGGGAGGGCTGAATTGGCTTTATAGATGATCAAATGTCTCCCATATTAATGCCAATGAATGCCCCTGTTGCTAATTCCTCCTGCTAGTCTGTAGCATAATGCTAATCATCTTGTATGTTGCATTTATAGCTTTCTTTCCTGATGTTCTACTGCTGATTATTAGTAATTCTGTGCAATATATTCTTGACCCTTTCAGGACCTTTGTATCTATGGTAACTGCCTTTCCTTCAGGATACTGTTTTACAGCGGTATTACTAAAAATTAACCCTTGTTTGCAAAAAAAAAAAAGATTAACAACTAGTTGCATTAATTTTGCTTAGAAACAGTACTGCTGCAATTAAATACAATTGCAAATGGGACACCACTAATGGCTAACTGAATTATCATAGAAAGATATTACAGAACTGAAATACCTTTTAAAGACACTGGTGCAGACAAAGCAGAGATAGCATGCCATAGAGATAGACAGAGATAGACAAGGATAAAAGAATGAGGGAGAAATTACTTTGTAGTATAAATAACTATATCATATTTATTGTTGAGTGTGTGACATATTGATAGGCCTCTTCCCAGCAACACCATCTATATGGTTATTCAGAAATATGAAGGGTTAAACTTATGAAGGTAGTGAAAATAGTTTTTTTTTTTTTTTGGTGATCCAAATAAGAGAAACATCCCTTATCCAGAAAAACCCAGGTCCCAAGCATTCGATACAATAGATCCAATACCTACAGTATATCTAGGGTTGCCACATGCCCGGTTTTGACCTGGACATCCTGGTTTTCGGAAGGGCTACCCGGGTCAAAACCCCATGCCCGGTTTTCTAAATTAGGGAAACTGGGCAGGACTCTCTTAGATTGACAGTGCGATCACTGATTGCCATGTCATAACCCTGCCCCTGTCATCATTGTCACTATACTGAAGGCATATGGCCACTCAGAGGTGGATCAAAAAGCCCCACAGGTTTAAATACATGTGCTCATATACTCTCTCTATCTATATGACATACGGTAAAAATTTTGCTTCTACAGTTTCTGAAGAGGGTACCTCAGCATCTTAACTACCTGTACCTGTTGTACAGGTAGTCATTAAAGATTCTGCACTACTTCAAGCCTCCTGGCAGATATAAAGTGTGGCTTTCTATAAATCTAATCCTAGGACTAACAAGTTAAAGTCTAAAATGAAAAAAAAAACATAAAAAACTTTTGATTATTCATTTGCGATTGTGTATCTGAATGTATAGTCCCCTTGTTATTTTGTGTTTTAGCAAATTGATGATAATTTGTCTGCCGCACAACAAGGAAGGCTTTGCACTTATGTATTACAGTGTATATCATTTATGTAGGTGCTTGGTAGGGGCCTCTGCCTATTTTGTATGTCTGTACAACTCACCATTATGTGCTTAATGGGCTTAATGGTACATAGCAGGGTTGGCTCAAAGGCTCAAACCATTAGCAAACACATTTTTTATCCATAAAACAATGATACACTATGGCCACAAACACTTTCTACTCCTGTTCATCTTATGCAGGCAACAATGTATAACTTAAAAAGCTCCTGGGCTAAATGAGGCGTGTTTTTTTAATCTGGGATCTGTGAATTCCAGTTTTCAAACAAATCTTATCTTCTAATATGGTGCTCGCGAATATTATAGGCACAATAAATAGGCCCTGAGGCCATTCCTCTGTACTGATGTGTACGATGAATAGACCTCCACAGTCTTAAGTTCATTGTATCATGAAGTTTTAATAGTTAAGGTAGCAGTTTTCTGTAACCCAGGTGAAATATGTATAACTCCATGAATTATTTTATTACTTCAAGGTTCTTGTCAAACTACTTAACTGAATCGATTGACAATTGCTCTAATGGTTCTCCTTCTCAGCCTGAAAACTACTGGCCAGCTAGTTTGACATCTGTAGTAGGAAAGATTTTGGAGGGTGCAATATACAATACAATAAATTCAAATCTTAATAATACTAGTCATTTACTAGTATTGTGTGCAAACTGAAACTTTTGGCACAAATCAACCTGTTTTTTTATACATAATGCAACATTGTCCTCCCCCTGGAATTCCAGCAAAAATATAACTGAGCTTTGAGCCGCATCTGCCACAGTTGCACCAAATGTATCAAAACAGAAGCAACTGCATTTCTATTTTAACAATTTGGTGCAAGTTGCATCACTTCCGCTCACTTTTAAAGTGAAGTTTGCAAATGATTTGCTAGACAAAAGTCTGGTTCAACTACTGATGCAAGGCCACAGTATTTCCAGGGTTCCATGGCATTACTAGACACAGTTCTGCACCAGACACCATGGAAGTGTACCTAAATGAATTGTGTTACTATGCACTCTCCATTGAAGGTCTTGGCAGGAAATCTGTGGATTCTGGCAAATGCCAGAGGGGCTGCTGTAAGATGCCATAGACAATCACTATTTATATGGTGGGGGCTGTTTATGCCTATGCCAGGGCCTATTTTGAATTCCAGTCCAGGCCTGCACAATTGCATCTATTTTGGGGCACCCATACTTGCAGATGTGTTCTTAAATGACTGCGTATCAGTGTGTGCCAGAATGAGTTTATACACAATGAAGCTTGTCAGGAAAATGTAATTGATTTCTGTGAGGAGGTCATCAGATAAGAGTATGCTACCACTACCAAAATAAAACACTGTGCAAGTCAGTATTAACAAGATCTTAGTGACAGTGGATAAATGTCGATAGGTACTGCACCAAAGATGCCAAAGGAACAACCATTGCAAGCTGACACCACTCCAGCAAGTATCGCCCTGTGAAAGGTCATTGTAACTGAAATATATAAAAAAGACACAATTGCTTTTTACTCTGAACCCTTCAGGTCAAAAGATGTACCTTTGATGCTGGGGGCCAGTACACTATAAAGGGCATATTTATTAAAGTGCTTAAGCCAACATCACCAGTGATGGCTTACACAATATAATAAATATGCCCCTAAATGAGGTAGAACCACAGTTTTATAACCTAGTGATGGTACAAAATTGAAATGACAAGTAATGTCACAACAGGAACATATGTGCCTCTGTATAGCTATGCATGGCTAAGACATTGAGCATTATGTGTATCAGAAATGCACTGCTTATGAAATAATACATATACACATGTTATTTAAATAGTAAGTTAATTAAAACAATACATTTCATATGGCAGAAATTCAACACCGTGTCTATTGAAACTAATTAGTGCATTTCAGTATACACTGAAAAGAAAGGTTTTTAGCAGAAAGACAATGTATGTTCCAACCCTCCCATCATCAGGACCAGGAGTTTCTTATGGTTCATTAGGAAAGAACTATTTTTGCAAGTATCGTTGTCACGAATTCAGAGGTTAAGGTCTTAATTAAAGAAAAAGGTGCATTTTCTTTGGTATAATATTATACCTGTCAAGTTGAGCTGGGTTTTTTTTTTAAATTTAAGATCAGTTGCAGTCTGGTGGACACAAAAAAGATTGTGTAATGGTGTGTTACAACAATGAGAATATGACTTTTTCAATGAAAGATATCTCATACAATTGCTCCGTGTAAAAAACACAGACTATACCATCCTATTTTGAACAAAATTAAACATGGGTGTGCATATAACAGTCACATTTGAGATATTTCAATTTAGACTCTTGTTTGTTATGTTCCCTTTGGCTGGACCATCTCTGCAGGTTCCAGAGGCCTGGATAGGCTATTGGATGTTTGAATATATATTTTTTAAACTGAAATGGTAATTCTAAATACTCTTATTAAAACTCTTATGATTTACTGTTTATATGATAGATTACTTTGCAGTATATATAGTAGGTGTGCAGGAGTATGTTAATTAAGTTAATGCATATGAGGGGAGAAAGAGTAAAGTACTCATTAATTAATTAAATATGCCTATCTTTCATTTTTAACAGTAAAGTAAGTATTACAGCAGAGCAGGGAATGGTGGTGGCTGGGAACGGCTAGCTTGCCCCCAACAGGGTCAGGGCCCACTGGGATTATTCCCAGTAATCTTGTGATCTCTTTGTAGATAGACCTATTTACCACTTAGATTTTACATCAATCTCTCACAATACAGAGTACAGAGTACAAAATCCCTTTGCACAACAGTAATGGCCTGATAACCTTTTACTCAGAACTGCACCCTTCTGATAGGTAGCAGTGAAGTGCAAGCCTTCTCCTAACGTGCATGTAAGGGAACCAAGGGGTTATTTTCCTCGCACTAGTTTAGGAAACCTTGGTAGGTGTAACTAGTGATGAGAGAATTTTTTGGCAGGTATTCAGTATTTTTCTTTTGGCGAATATTTTTGCAAAACCTCACAAAATTTGCATGAAAAAAGTCATTGTGTGCTCACAGACTCCAATGTATTTTGTGCAGAAAAGTAACTGTGACAAAGTCACTGAGGAAAAAGTTGCAGCAGAAAAACTTCCAAGGCCTTCAATGCTGTTTTGCAAACTTAGTTTCACTCAGCATTAGTTGTCACTTCAGGAGAGGATGGATATGTTGGGACGTCATAAGGCCCCAATTTATAAACCACATAAAGACCTTGTACACTAAAAAGAGCCATACAACAGTGGTATTCCAGTTAAAAAAGTTTTATATAAGATTATTCTGTAACAACAATTCAACATTCATCATAAGATTTGTACACAATATCCACCAAAAGATTAAATATATACATACCACCCAGCAATAAACAGCAAAAAAGGTGATGGCAGATACTCTAGATGAGAGAATTTGAGAGAATGTTTTGGCATAAACACCTTTGTCAAGGGAAGTCATAGGGCCCCAGTAAGAAGCGTGGTGCTCTAACTGAACGAGTTGTAGACAGTGAATTGTAAATCTTGGAACAGAGCAGTTGTGTGCTCCACTGAGGAGACCTAGGGGCACATTTACTAATCCACGAATCCGAATCACGAATGGGAAAAAATTGTATTGGAAACAAAAATTTCGTAAGATCACAAATATCACGAAAATGTTTATGAAAAAATCGTATTAGTCACGATAATATCGTATTGGCGATCCGAAAGTCACGAAATTTTCGTACCAAACAATTGTAAACAGCGGTAAAACCTTTCCGATTTTTTCGTGCAAACGTCCGAAAAAGTCGTGCGCCGTACGAAAAAGTCGTGCGGGTGCCCGAAAAAATCGGCGAAAATACGCTTGGAGCGTTTGTGCTTTTGTAAATGTGCCCCCTAGTGTGAGGTAATTTCCCAGGTGGTACTCACCAAGTGTAGGGATTCATGTGGGTAGGGACAAAATTCTGTGTGTAATCCCTTGAAGCACCCTTGAAACAGCCTAAATCACTGGGAGACAATAACTGTGGTGTGTGAGTAACCCTCAAGAAATGTGTGTGCCACTGTACCTAAAATATTCAGTCTTATCTCAAATAATGGTTAATATACACCTGACATCAATTAAAGTGGCTCTGATTGGGCGAAGATAAAGGATGGCTGCTCCTGTAGGATTATTCTTCTGTGTCTCATACGCCAAAAGCTATGTTCTACAAAGAACTTTGTATCAATCAGAACAGGGGTACAAAAAAAGTATCCAAATAATTTAATATTCCATGGAGCATGTCCCTACAACATTGATGAGGAGACAAGGAGAAAACTGGTCAGGGAGTCCAACAAGAGACCTACAGTAACATTAAAGGAGCTGCTGATTGTACATGTGACAACAGTTGTATTCTTTATATGTCTGGGTTTTGGGGTAGGGTAGCAAGACAAACCCCGTACTCATAAAGAAAAACATCCAACCCCGTTAAACTATACAAAAAAATGTAGACCTAGTCTTCCATAACCATGTGGAAAAATGATTTATGGTCAGATGAGACCAGGGTTGTACTATTTGACCATAATTCCAAAAGGTATGTTTGGTGCAAAAATCATCACAAGACAACACATCATCACAACAACAAAAACATCACAAGAACAACATAGCCAGAGTGCAGCATTGTGGAAGCAGCATCATGTTTTGGGGCTGCTTTTTATCAACTGGAACTGGTATATAGAATCATAAATAAAGTTTCAGTCTATTTTGTCACAAAAACTTTAATTATCTAGGAAGCTGAAGCTGAAGAGGAACTTCACCCTTCAACATGACAACAACTCAAAGCATACATTTAAATCAACAAAGCAATGGTTTCACCAAAAAAAGGATCAATGTTCTGGAATGGCCCAGCCAGAGCCCAGACCTGAAGAGAGCTGTGCACAGGAGATGACTTCACAGTTTGACAGATCTGGAAAGTTTTTGCAAGGAGTGGGCAAAAATTGTCAAGGTCAGATATGCCAAACTGAGAGAATCTTACCCAAAAAGACTGAGTGCTGTAATAAAAGCAAGAGGTGTTTTAACTATGCATTAGTTAGGTTGAGGTGAGCACACTAATGCAACCAGGTTTTTGTATGATTTCCTTTCTCCTTTTTTTCCTACTAAACTGTTTCTGATTTGTTTGTATAGATGGCAGATACTCAAATACAGGAGACTTCAGAAGAGATTGCACTTCCTGCTACTCCCTAACTTGTACATATAAAAATGGGTAGAGGGTGAGAGAGGCCATGACTATGTGCCTCCAACCTTCCACTCCACATGATTCAGAGCTGCAAACGCCAGCAGTACTGTATTGACTGGGGCAGTCACAAATCCAAAATGGAGGCCAGAGACTGCAGCAAATGGCATCCATATACTAAGAATATTGGTAACTGGGACTCTGTTGATGCTGCTAGGATAGGGTACATCAACAGATGAGGAAGGGAAGAGGAGCTGCAGCTCTTCTTCACTTCCTACGATTCCAATCATTTTGGCAGACAGCAATAGAAAAATAGAAGGGTGACTATAGCATGTATGGCTGCTTGTATGCTATCCAACCCTTCAACCCATGAGCCAATCAATTGGATAGTGCATCTTAGTAAGTAAACATTGTCTTTGTAGTCAATGTTCTTCTCAAGATCTACTGATTGACAGCTCAAGATCCACTGGTAGATGCCAGTCTACATTTTGAATACCACTGGAATCAACAATTATTAGTTCTCTGGTTATTACTAGGGGTATAACTACATACACAATGTGCATTAATCACGTAAATAATAAATGAATGATGTAAATAATAAAATATATCTTAGAATAGATGTATGAATGAATGAATGAACTCTTTCATGTTATCATGATATTTGCTAGAAGCACACTATATCTGTTTAGGTTTGCATGGCATCACTCCCTGAAGGAGATGTTATTCATGAATAACTATACCCTTCCCTGTATTGCTTTTGAAGCATCAGAACAACCTAAAAAGACAGCTGACGTTTTTAAGATCTAACAAAATTTTGTAATGAAAATGAGACACTTCAAAAAAATATATTGCTTTTCATCTACTGTAAAACTGTAGGCTACTGTAGACCAAATGGTTCAAGAGAAACATTTGTCTTTATTATATTTGCATAACATTTGATGGAAATACATTTGGATTATACATTTTGAGAGAAAGATTGTTGAGTAAATGATTATATGAGATAAAAGAGATAACATGATCACAGAGATTCAATTGGCAGTTTGATCAAATGCTCAACACAGGGACTGTGTAAGGGTTGCATATTCCTGCATTAATATGCAAGTTGCTATAGAAAATTATTGAAGGCATAGATTCACGATGGGCTATTTTACACAAGTGACTTCCATGCTACAGATGTGTCATTTGAAAGAATTCTATGTACCCAATGAGTAAATGTATTTGACTGGTCAAGGGAGAAGAGAAACATTTTCTAGGGATATTCAAGCTGATATAAAAAACACTTAACTGCCTGCTTTCAGCCTATCTACAACCTACAGAAGGGTGTACAGGGCAACTTACAGGTTCAGTGTTTCTGGTTACAATGTGGTTATTTAATTTGACTGTTACACATTTAAGACTTTTACATTATATGTGCAAATGTTGTGTTATTTACTATTGGTTTGGAAAATAAGGATCAGAACAACCTATATTTTTAGCAGTATCACCTAGAAACCAAACTATCACCTAGAGCCTTTTGGGACAAGAACCACCTACCTTCTCTTGCTATTTACACCTAACACTAACATGTCTCTCCACAGTGTAGGGGGTAATATAATGAAATGTGCTACTGATCTAGTCATACCTCATGCCTTACTCATATTAACTATTAAGAAGGTTCTATTTACTGACCTTTTTTTTTAAAAGAAATCTTTGATTTATACTATGGTTTACTAGACCTAGAAGTTGTTGTAGCAAACATTCCTACAGTTCATACAGCATTTAGCAAAATGAAAATTGTTGGGGAGTTTATTTTATTGTGTTGTTCCCTGGAAAGTTTGTGCATGCAACCCATTCTGTGTAATTAACTTACAGCCCACAGATATGCGATCCTTTGTGTTCAATTAGCATTAATCTGATTAAACAGTCATGCAGATTCTGAATGTTGCTTGCTTGACTAGCAATATTTGGAGCCTGTAGCTGGACCTGCTGGATGTGCCATATAGTGAGCTAGTTTTTATTGCACAAATACATCTCTAAAACCTGAAAAAATGAGCATCCAAGTAATTCAGTGACATAGGAAAGTTTACCGCAGCCAGTAACCTACAGCAATCAGCTGCTTACTCTTAGTAATCCATGCCAGACCTGTACAAATTAACCTCTGCTTGGTTACTAAGGATTGCTGTACCATGACAATCATTGCCAGTATTATTACATATCTCCATATAAATGAGATTTGTGATTATTAATTGGCCATTAATCATTAGATTATATTTTAAACACAAAATGGGTCATTTTTTATAAATTAAAGTAAGTGACATATCAATTAGTTGTTTTTTCCCATCCTGGCAAAGCATAGCACCCTGGACCCTATAAAGCTGGCCATACACACACTGATAGTTTTGTACAATTTTCGGACTGTGTGTCATCTCAGTAATTTTTGTACCATGGTGATTGTTTAGTCAATCAGACAGGTTAGAAAATTTGGGACGGATGACATGAAGTCTAGAATCCTAGAATGTTTTTCCAGGATGATCATTATCTGCCACTTATTTTATGTTCAATCTGAATGTTAGTTTTAGATCATTGCATTCATACATACAATTGACATCAAAATGTTCCTTGGAAGAAGACTAAAATGGCCACCCTAAGTCAAAATAGATCCACTGAAATGTATATATCAGTTTTAACTGTATGTATGCAATATTTCTGCTATTGGAGGGAAGATGCCCAGAAGCCAGAAAATAAACTTTTCATCAAACTGCACTTGTAAAGAGGTAGGTGGCAGCCACAATGGAGGCAACATGCACTAACTGCAAAATTGCACATGTAACAGGACAGATTCATCAAAATGTGCGATTAGAGCTCACCACAAAAAATCACCCACTTTCTATTCATTCCTAGGGGATTTCTAGAAGCATATTTATGAATGGGTGAAAGTTAAACACTTGATAAATATGCTTCTAAATATCCCATAGGAATCAATAGAAAGTGGGTGATTTTTTTTTCAAGGAGAGCTCCAATCTCACATTTTGATAAATCTGCCCCTAAGAAGCAAAAATCTAGTTTCAATACAGAGGTTTAGCATTACTGACATTGTAGGTCTCGTGTTGCAACTTCCAGTTAATGTCCTGCTGGAGGGTTTGCATGAGTTCCTGAGGAAGCAGAAAATGGCAGCACAGAAAGCTTAAGAAAATTGAAAGGGTAAGATGTTCAATGCAAAGGGTGTTAATATGGACACAGGGGTTCAACATGACTAGTTATCTGTCAATGGAAACAAAGAGAAAGAAGTGGGAAAAGTAGGCAGCCTTACTCATTGTAGGCATACTGTATGTACCGGACCTGGGAACTACAAGTTTTATTTTAATTTACTTTAGAACATTAGATAGCAGAAGTTATCTTAGACATTTGTTTTTTATACATTATTCTCTTTGAACATGACAAAAGTTGGATGCTAAATCAGTATACATTTTGAATGGTTTCACATTTCCTTTATACACATACTGTATAGAAACTTACTTTGCACATTAAAAGGGTGAATGGTTGACTGACAGATTAGGGCTGAAAATTCCAAAATATTCAATACCACCACCAAGGGTAGGCACACAGTAATAGGCAGTTGGCAATTCTGAATGTTATTCAGATTGAAATATGAAGTGTTATTCCGAATTACTAACAGGAATAGCTGAAGACACAGTATATAGCAGGGAGAATGGTTGATTTTGGCTGTCATAAATAACACCTATTTTGAGCCAGGGAGAGCTTAAATGTTGGACAGCAAAACTGTGCTTCATGCATTAAATGACAGATGCAGTAAACTTAGCTCAATATCAAACGTGTATATACAAATGACCACAACAAAATATAGGGCTATTACTGCCACCATTCACTTAAGGATAGAAATACATTTCTCGTTTGATACTTTAAATGCGGTACCTGTGTGCTCTATAAGTTATACCTACAGAAACATACATATCTCACACCCTGCCCTGCTTCAACAAAACAAACAGTACAACACACAATTTCAAATCTAAAATGTTTTGTACAAATTCAGTAACTCTTGTAACTCTGCCAATAAGCCAAAACATCTCTATTAGTGCAACTATAAACTATGTAAATATGTATTGCATCCTTAGCAGAAAATCAGGCTAAATGGATATTGCTGTTTACAGCCAGCCAATAAAAATGAGCACAGATTAGTAATAGACTATTACTATTCAATCTGTTACTGTTAAGAATCTCTATAAAATATGTATGAAGAGAGTTCATAGTCTTGTTCCATGCTTTGTTATTTAAGTCATATTCAAAAAATGATTTGGTTTTTGTAGGGAAATATATTAAGCCAATCAATGCTTATGCCCATCGCTATATAAATCACATGAGTACTGATCAAATAAAAGTTTCCAGTTGTAAATATGCAACAAGCAACAGGGTAACTCTAACCTTTTTACTGAAACACTATGATATATTACTAGTTAAGTACTAGTTATTCTCGTTAATAGTAATTTCAACATACAATTAGCTCAAAATACATACCAAAGACAAGTTCCTTAAATACTACAAATACTTTCCTGTGTAATAATGTATTTAAACAAGTATGGGGGATTAAACAGTATGCACAAAGTTTCCATCTTTGAATCAATATGGCATCATGCTAATTACCTGTCAAATGAAATGCAGCCTTATGTCACATGGTAAGATGTAATGTGATCTTCTAAACATCATACCCTCGAGATTAGCCAACTAAAATTAAACAACATCATTATGCATGGAATATGCTCCTAGTAAATGAGCTTTGTACAAACCATTAAAACCTATTGGTATATACAAACTCACACACATACACACACACACACACACATATATATATATATATATATATATATATATATATATATATATATATATAGGCTCTGGGCACTCATTTTTAAGGGAGAGTAGCTTTCACTTTATTTATATATATATATATACAAATAGATGATTTCAAACATGCAAGTACTCTAAAGACCTTCAGTAAATGTGTTATTGATCAGTTACATATCATTGATATCATTGCTTAAACCAAGTGATAGGCAATAGTCTGATCTGCTGCAGCGCTTTACACCCAAGAACAGAAACTTGCGTAAAGAAAAAAAATGTTATTCTAGAAAAAAAGACTTTCTAACAAAAATGAGATATGCTCAGTGGTTTTAATGTTATTAGTAAGTGTTAGCAAATTGAAAGCAGTATATGTGGTCCCTTTCTGCACTGCTGGTTCTGCCTTTTAGTATAGCTGAATTCAGCTATAGTTCTGCAGAGGTCTGTTATCAACTGGCTGCTGCTGCATTGTTTCAAAATTCTGAACCATTAGTGCTGAGAATAGCAAAGGGTGGGCAGATACTGATTTCAGCAGCAATTGACATTTAGGAAAAACTTTAAAACCATTGACCACGTTTAATAAATGTGTCTCGGAAAGTTGCTTAGAATTGCGTCTTTCTATAGGCAAAGTTTTATGTTTGGATTTATATCCCCTTTAAACCTAGACAATAGCGATCTTTAAAGCACCAGCAACATTAATATACTGCAGCACTTAACGTATTAACTCATTCCCTCCAAGTGACTGCCAAGAGAAGCGATCATTCACAGGTGGGGACGCAGACGCCAAACCACCAGAGGAATCTACAGAGCTAAGCGACACAGAAGCCGGTGTAGCCTCAATGGCACAGTTCGGCATTCAGCACCTCGGACAGCACAAGTGAGCGGGTCGGATTGAGCGTTTAACGCCCGGGGGCTGTGCCTTACCGTGGGCTGCTGGGCCGCCCCGGAGCGCTTGGTGGATCCCTGCCTTGAACTTATCCTCTTCCAGGACTCGGAAAACCTTCCACGGCTGGCGCTCCTCTTCCTCCCAGTTTCGCCTCCTTCTTCTCTAGTCGATAAACCTCTCTCCAGTTCGCCAGGGCTTCTCCACTTTTTCACCATGTTAACAAGAGTACTCTGTTCAATCTGCAAGGTGTTAAATACAGTATTTTCCTTGTGTGCAGGGCTCAGGCTGGTGTGTTGCTGTACCTGTTACACGTTAGTAACAACTTGCTGTACACTCCTCCCAAGGTGTGCTCCGTACTTCTCCTTGGGGAACTGGCAGCTAAGGGGTGTCGCCACCAAATCGCTTAGCGACTAAGCACGCCCAGTCTGTGCCTGGCACAATGTCAGGAATGGCTGGGTAAGGAAAGGGCTCAGGTCGCCTCACAAACAGGTGAGAAGCACAGAAACAAGAGAAGCAAGAAGCAGAAAAGTAGAGAGGGAAAAGCACAGACACCATGACAAACTTCTGACGAGAAATACGGATCAGTGAGAGACAAAGATAGAAAGAGAGAAAGAGATGCGCTGAGCTTTACTGCCTGCTCATCTGTAACAGGGACCCACTTTACTGCTCGCCTTGCTTATATTAGGCTTTTTCACCTTCCTTATTCCAGTTTCTAGTCCTCAGTCGGCATTTGGTCTTTAGAAGCCATATTCAATATACAGAGCTAGCCCATTATCAGATATATATAGGAGCCCTCAATGAGAAAACTGTGCAGCTGAGGGAAGAGGAGGGGGTGGAGAAACAAAGCAGGGTGGGGAGTCACATCGCTCATAACTGGACCAGAGATACAGGGAAACCTCTTTAGCTGAGCCTGAGCCACATCTCTGTATTATAAATGTAGCTATGTACATGGGCATGGAGATCTGTTCTCTGCCTGGTACCTGTGCTAACAATAAGGGCTCTGTAGGAGCAGAAGCATTGCATGTACTTGTTTGTACTTTTATTAAGTATGCCTCAAAAAAGGAATGGCTGGATTTTTGTTTGCTAGTCCATATTACTATATTCTATGTCTGCCTGCTTTCACAGCAAAGGAGTGTACCTGTTAAGCTTAATTTATATTAAGAAATGAAGAAAAGACATGACTTCTGTGTGGTGCACCGAACTTCTGTGTGAATGCTGATGAGAATTAAAAGGGCTCATTTATAAGAACAATGTTTTTTACCCACAGTGTGGCATTTTTTTCCACAAAAAATTCCAGCAAAATTCCAGCCACAAGGTGGCAGTGTGACTAATTTGATTGTGGCAGATGTGTTCAATTGTGAGCAACTGTACATGCGCTTCAATTCAAATCTGACACAGTTGCACTGAAAATCTTTGGTGTTAGAATGGTGTAATATTCTGGTGCTTGGCATGTAAATTATGTCTGCACCCGTTTGTTAGGCACAAGTACACCGTGGGGCATATTAATTATACTGTGTAACCCAACCAATCAACAATTATAACTGTCACCTACAATTATAAAACAAAAGCAAAGCTCTAATTGGTTGCTATAGGCAACATCCCCGGTGATGTTGGCTCACACACTACAATAAATATGTCCCTATCTCAGTTGATGCAGACCACTTCTGAAATCGTGGAGCTACCACCACCTAGGGTTATGTTATATATAGGGCTATGCTTGTGCTTCATATATGGAGCTACTGCCACCTATAGTTCTGCTTAGTATAGGGCTCATAGTATGCTTAGTAATTGAGCACTATATTATGTTGTAGTAGTGTGACTAGCGAATCTGTCCCGTTTCGCTTCGGTAAAAAATTTGCAAAATGAAGTTCACAAAATGGTGAAAAATCTGTGAAACGCATTTGTTGCGCGATTTTTTGACCTGCGTGTCTTTTTTTGTCACATGCATCTTTTTTTTAGCCGCAACCGCATCTATTTTGACGCAACCACAACTTTTTTTTGACACATGACAAATTTTTCTGTGGCGAATTGTCATTGAAGGTTCACGAAAAAGTTCGGCAATATCGGAATGTGAAAATTAGCTGTGAATTCATGCCTGGCGAAAAAATTCGCTCATCTAAGTGTAACCCTCTTTTTGCTTGTAAAACAGACAATGACCAGCTAGAATGACTATAGAGCATCAATATGTGAAAGGATCAAGGAGGAGCTAATGCAACTACAACTCACTTGTGCAGAGTGCAAAAATAATAAAGAAACGATGCCAGAAGGTTTTTGCAGCAAACTCTGAGAGAACTTAAACAATTGTCCAAGACAACTGATCCACAGGGATATGTAGTAAATACTTGCAATGCAGATGTAAAGCAAATGATTCAATGCAGATTCAATGCAAAGCAAGTGAAATGAAGTTGCACCAATATGGAGAGTAGCGGGTAGTAAAAGAATGTCCTTAGGGTTTCGACTTTAAGTTGTCTGGATCCCATACAGCCCAATACACTTGTCACTACTGCGGTCCCTTCACTAAGGCACCTGCTGCTATCTCTCCTGGTTGGAGCAAAGAATCTGCTCTTGGTAACCATTTCTGATCTGACTCCTAGAAAGTACTATAACATATATCTATTCTGCACTAATTAATCCTCATGGTCCCTGTCTTCTCCAGAGGTAAAGGTCTCTATGGGGCAGAACAGCTTTACTGGGGTCTTGCTGAACCCAGACTCATTGAACATCCACCAGGTTCAAAAGATGCAGGCCAAAGAGAAAGATCTGCCCCTCCTAAACACTCTATTACAGTGTGCAGGAAATGGTCATAGGACTTATAGGCCAAGGATACAGAATATATAAAGGACTGAAGGAGTCATTATGGTAGGTGCAGCAGGTAAGTGCAAAATAGTGGGGGAATGGTAAACGTGGCCTAAATAAGCTGTCTTATAACCAAGACTACAATTCATATAATGTCTTGCACAGTCCCCCCCACCCCCAGGACATGTGTGCACTAAGCCAAATCTTGCTTGCCTTCCCCCACCTAGTAGTTATTCCCATGGTAGTCAAGGAAAGCAGAAGAGAAAATTGTAAGAGATAGACTCGAATTGCTTTCAATAGAAATTACATTTACAAATAAGTTTTTAATCACTGAAAAATATTAATTACGGTATATTGGAAAGTTTCTTAGAATTATATTTAATTATTTTGGATTTTGGATTTGTTGTAAACTGTCTTCTCTCATTATTAGTCATTTTACCTATTTTCATATTTTTTTCTTTTCCGCAAATCAAACTTTTAGCGCATTTAATGACTAATTACTCTACATGAGATCATGCAGAAGCCAATAGGAGCTGTCCTGCAAATTTATATTTTTGATTTAGTTGTGGTAGAAAAAACAATGAAAATTACACAAATACAACTTGTAATAAATTGGCTCCGATATATTCATTTTAGTCAGCCATGTACTGAGATTATTATTCATATTCATCAGCATTCGTATAGGGTGATGCATTATTCAGTCCTCTCCAAGTCCAGCTAGCAAGTCATTTTTCTACCCAGCATTTAAAGGGGTTGTACTGTACACTCTCTTTGAGCTGCAGGGAAGAAAACTAAAACTTATACAAACCTTACCATAAGGAGATGAAGGAAGGGTTTTGGACTTTCTAATGCATTCCCTGGTGTATGTAAAGCAATGCTAATTCATTGGCAGTATTGTGAGCTACAGCAGCATTGTGTGGAATATGTAATGTGCATCACTGTAGAATCATGTGCCATAATGATTCTGAGTACGCTTTGAGTCATTTTGGTCTGTGTAAAGTCTTTTTGGATGTTGCTGTCGGGTAATATTGTGGTATCTGGGGGACATTGTAGGCAGTTTAATGCTTTTTACTCCCTCCTTCCTTTTCTGCACTTTGGCTAAGGTTTGAAATGCTTTATCCAATATCATGTAGTGAGGATTTTCATGTACTATGACTGTGGCTTGTCCATTCCATTTCAATGGTTATACCTTAGTGGTCAAGCATCATTCATTTCAAAAATCAATCCTTGGGAATGGGTTTCTGATGAATCATCTCTGTGATAAGCAGGAGAAAAGCCTGCACTTATACCAGAGACAAGAGTTGTTTTCATTTAGTAGGAATAATTTACTACATCAAAAAATGGGCACAATGTTTCATGTTGTTTTGCTCCCTGCCTTGTACAAAAATATTGCTGAAGGTGTATGCGCTCAATAATAGAGCCATAGCCCTATAAATACAGCACTGCCTGCTTTTAACAGCAAAGTAAACATTCATGAGTAGCGAGTGTGGAAGGCAATTGTGTAACACCCCTACCTCCTCTCTACCTCTCCCTTAACATTAGATGCACATTTGGGCATCATTGAGATGCACAGGTTAGGGAATGCTGGCAGGTGCAGTCTGCAGCAGAGCCCTAAATTTGCTATGTACCATAGGACAAGGCTGTCTTGTACTCCTGCCAGTTATGCGCTCTGCAACAATGCCAGATTTTTTATACGGA
Organism: Xenopus tropicalis; assembly: GCF_000004195.4. NCBI lineage: Eukaryota > Metazoa > Chordata > Amphibia > Anura > Pipidae > Xenopus > Xenopus tropicalis. The sequence continues at coordinate 130,213,857 of NC_030677.2, forward strand.
GCAATAAGCAGAGTGCTACTGAAATTAGCTTTTTGTGATCTAGTACTTGCATCCAGAGTGTTTGTAAATGATGAAACCTGCTGATAGAGGGCACATGATTAGCCATGCAAGTATGATCAGGTTTTTTTTTTCTTTGTGGGGAGATGGGAGTAACCCTGGCAGTTGGTAGGCACAAATAGCATACACATAATGCAAAGGGAAAATACATAATTTCTTTTGAGTTATGGCTAATAGAGTTAGTCACTCTAAAGGGATGTACAGTTTTAAAAACACTGAATTACAAAGATTACTCTTGGGGACAGATTTATCAAAGTGTGAATTTAGAAATGAATACATAAAAAAACGTACCCAGGTTCTATTCATTTCTAGATTTTTAGAAGCATTATTAAATGGTGAGTTCTAACTTTTACCCACTGATAAATCAACTTCTAAAAATGTCATAGGAATGAATAGAATGTGGGTGAGTTTTTTTATGTATTAAGCTGTAAACTTACATTTTGATAAATCTGCCCCTTGATGTATAAGTGTAAGGCCTACAGGAACTAAAAAGGCACACAAATGGAACTTAGTTCAAGAAATTTTCCAGGAATATCCTGTGAATAGCTACATACATACCTCAGAAACAGGGTGGAGGGCCAAGGCGCACTGCCCTAGGTAGGTGATTAAAAAGTATCAGCATAGGTGGCAGTCACTCAAAGGGAGACACTCCAGTCCAGTTTTTATTATAAAACAGCCATAAACTCAGTATGAGGCTGTGTTTTTGCCCATATTTTAGTAAAAAGAACTTTTGGTTTACAAGGATGGACTAAAATGTCTCCCTTCGAGTGTCTTCCACCTATGCTGATACTCAAATGATACTGGCATGGAGCACCCAGGCCTCCAGCTATAATGCTGCTGCCTGTATGTATCACAAAATGTTAGCAAACAAAATTGGTTGCTTAGTTTGTTCTTTAGGCTAGTAGCATTGCAGCCTCCCTATCTCCATACCAGCACAGTTCTCATAGAAAGGGCTTATGCATATAGTTTTATATACTTGGTCGATACAACTATAAGTATTTGAAGTTACTGGCTCTTTAATTTTCACTGATACTTTTTACTCTTTAAATGCCTATTACAGTATCGCTTTTATTGTTAACGGTTATAGTGTATACTGTATGTCAAAACAAAGATTATGTTCATTACGTTTTTTAATAATGGACTAATATTTAATTGAAATGTGTGATTATAAATGAAAAAATGATGATTTTAGTATATTTCTGTTATTACACTTTCAGTGTTGTGTGTCTGAACAGCATTATCTATATTAAAGTATATAAGTGAAAGCAAAAAGATCTTTCCATTTCATGTTGGCTTAAATTGGGGTTGCCACCTGTCCATTACTTTACTGGCTTAGCCTGTAAAACATCTGCCAAGGCTGGGGCCAGTATTACAAATTTACTAGCAATATAGTTGCTGGTAAATTTGTAACAACCTTAAGTTCAGCAACTGACCTGCACCCGATACGTCCAGAAACATACCTTTTCTCTGCCTTTTCCCAATCCTTCACTGGACATCAGTGATATCATGGCCCCGCCACCTTTCTTCATCACCCCGCCCCGTTCACACCACAGACTGCCCACGGCTGGTAAGTTAGTTTTAAAAAAGTGGCAACCCTAGTTTAAATAAAGGTTGATTTGTTTGACAGAATGGTGAATTGAATGAGTCAGAAGCTGATTCTCGTATTTCTAGGACTACACGTTATGGGTAAACTTATTATTTTATGATTCTCAATTTTCTTAGGATTTACTAGTCATTTTAATAAATATTATATGTGACAGGGGCACATAAAACTGTCAATAAATTACAGTGCAGATGTATTGTATTTATCCAGCAATACAGTATAAAGCTATTAAAATCTGCCTGTGTTTGGGTAGATAATATCCTCTCTCAGAGCAATGGTATATAATCGTCTCTAAAACATTGCATATATTCATAATTTTATTTGGGCAAGTGCCTAAATTTAATTTTGCATGAAACTATGATTGAAGGGAAACTAAATGCTGTGCTTTAATATGCATTTCAAAGATTCTGCTGAAGGCAAGAACTCATGTTTCTTTTTCTATATCCCTGAATACATTACTGCACAAACTACAGTACCAAGTGGCTTCCACACTAGACAATAAAAATAAGCCTTTAAATCCAAAGCAGTCAATGTATTAGTGCACAGTAAAAAGGAAAAGTAAACATGTTTTAACAATGCAGCAGCCGTTGATGCTAGACATACTGAGACTGAATAAAATATATAAAACCAGCAAAAATGCATGAGAAAAATTATCTTGAATAGCATATGTTTTTATGTTTTCTACATAATGGAAATCCAGAAAAATCCTATAGGCTCATGTTAAAAGGACCTGCAACAGGCACAAAATACACATCTGTGGTGATAAACTTATATAGTTTTAGAAATCCTACTTTGTCAGAGATTTGATATGAGTCATTTTCCAGTGGGGGCAAAGTGATCAAGCAAAAATAACCTGTTATTCTAGACTACGCCTAGATTGCCAATTGGCCGACTGTCACTTTAATCTTGGAGAATCCTGCCTGGTTTTCTAAACTGGAAAACCGGGCAGGCAGTTTTGACCCGGACAGCCCTCAGTGGGGATTGGACAAGCTGTAGGTTGAAGTTTGAACTTACCTTCCAGTCTATCTAATCCCCACACAGCTATACCAGGACTTAAACTTTATGAGAAATGGGGGGTGTAGCATGCTGTGTAAGTGGGGAAAAGGATGCAGGCACTGCAGCTCTGCCCTTCCAACTCTATTCTATAAGGCATGCAAAATTCCAGGGGGAGACACTTGCCCCCCCCCCTTGCCCATTTTTGCGGACGCCCATGACCTAGAATCTAAGGGTAAGGCCACACAGGGCAGATTGTCAGCCTGCGGATAAGTGCTGGCTGACAATCAGCAACTACGCTTCAAAAATGTTCTAGTTGCATCTGCACCCAGAAGCGCTAAATCCACCCGGGTGCAGGCACATGCAGCTGATATCTGCCAACAAACATGAGATTTGACGGATATTGGCTGAGTGTGCCTGCACCCAGGCAGATTCAGTGCTTCTGGGTGCAGGTGCAACTAGAAGTATTTTTTAACATAGGGGCAGATTGTCAGTCCACCCCATGTGACCTTGCCCTAAGGTCTAAGTATCTAATAAAGGAGTATAGTGCTCATTTACACATGCAAGCACAAGTGCAAAGAGCAATATAGCTAAAACACTATTCACAAAGTACAGTTATGGGACCTGTTATCCAGAATGCTCGGGCCCCTGGGTTTTCCAGATAAGGGATCTTTCCATAATTTAGATCTCTATACCTCAGGTCTACTAAAAAGTCATTTAAACATTAATTAAATGTTTTACCTCCAATAAGGATTCATTTATATTGGGATCAAGTACAAGGTACTGTTTTAATATTACTAGAAAAAGGAAATCTTTTTTAAAAATTAGAATTATTTGATTAAAATGGAGTCTATGGGGAATGGCAGTCCCGTAATTCAAAGGTTTCTGGATAACATATCCCACACTTGTACTTGCTCCTTTACATGCTCTTTGACACAAGTGCCAATGTGCTCTGTGAGCCTGCTTGAATGAATTCCTCTTTGAGGCGGTGGTACTTGCAGGGTTCCTTCTGTGTTACACCTACATACAAAACGGACTTATGCCTAGTGAATCACATGCTAACACAGTATTTGAATAGAACACAGAAGAGGCACTATTCACACATATAATTAATATAATTAATTTATTATAATTTATCTTATGACATTAGTAATATGCACAAATATGGCTGCCTCTGTCACTGAACAGGTTTGTTAGCCTGCAAGCCCAAGGGAAAACTTTTTAATGTATGTCCCTTATTTATATTATTAAGAGAATATAGTCAAGCCTTTATGAGGGATGGTTTATGACATCAATCTGTACAATCTATTTCTATAAATGTTGTTATATACATTGCTATAGAAGAGCACAGTGTGATTAATTTTTATTGCACATAATTTACAGAAATTTCATATCAGCACTAGCGATTCTCTTCAACCTTGTGTTAAAAGAGTTATCCAGCACAGAATGCTCTACTATAATATTTGGTTATTTCACCCAAACAGAAGATGTTTGCATTTGAAGAGAGAATCCCAAGTAATTTACTTTGATATGGATCCTTTGCCTTATATAAAGTTGAAAAGTTAAAATGGCTGTTCCAGTGAGTTTGAGTAGAAATAGAAACCTGACCCACAGAAACTGTTTTAATTCTAGCTGGTTAAACATCAAGCCTACACTTCTAATTGGCACGAGTCATGAATTCACATTTATGAAGCGTGTTTTGTATTCTGGATCTTATTTTCCATCCAAAATCTTTGCACGGTGGGGGTAGACAACTGTTTTCTTGATCACTTTACTATGATAGCGGGCAGTAAGGCAACAGAGACAGCAAATAGATTCACAGAGCTTGCACAGAGAAAAAACACTTAATCCTCCTTAGCAAGCCCCACTGTAATTAATCCTAAGAATGAAGGGGGGCGAGTTACTGGATTTACAGAACAAAACTGTTCTAGAGCATTGATATAAGCCTGTGAATTCATTACATGTTACTTGCTGTTATTGTAAAAAAGCAATACTGTAGCTGCAGGGTCTGAAATTAGAGCAAAGTGAGCTGCTACAGGCAGGTTTCTTCCCTGCCAAAGGAAAACTATATCCCCACAAAATGTAGGTCTCTATAAAAATATATTGCACAAAGCAGTTCATATGTAAAACCCTGCTTCATCTCAATAAGCTATTTTTTATAAAAATATACTTTTTTTTAGTAGTATGTTTCACTGGGTAATCCTATATAGAACATTTTAAGTAGTAAGGGTTGCCCCGGGATCAAAGGATTCATTGTGCACACAAACAAACCATTTGCCCCATATAAAGGAGTTTTGAGCTTAATACATAAAGTGGGTGAGTCTTTGGGGTATATTTATCATGCTGTTTAAAAAGTGGAGTGAAGCATTACCGGTGATATTGCCCCGGGCAACCAATCAGCAATTAGATTTTAATGGTTATAAAACCAAAGCAAAACATCTGATTGGCTGCTATGAGCAACATCACCAGTAATGCTTCACTCCACTTTTTACACAGCATGATAAATATACCCCTAAATGTATTAAGCTCTAAACTCACATTTTAATAAATCTGCCTCATATATGTTAGGTCACATTCGCCAGTCAATGGAGAAAGTTCTGTGTTTTACTCTCACACTACCGGTTACAGTTAGAGCTGCATTATTTCCTGTCAGGTGATCTCTGAGGGAGAACACACCCATCATTAAATGGTGGCTCAAGACAAAAGATGTAAAAGGGCAATATTTACTGTTATATACAGTATATATTCCAGTTTGGTAAGATTCTTTAATAGGCTATTTAATATGATATAAGCTATCTGTTGGTTATGTATTTATTCCGGGGGTATAGGTTTCCTTTAATGATGACAGAGATAGAGGTCAGTGACAACAAGCATGCACTTGTATAGGTGCCAGCTGGGTGGCATATTTGTATGACTACTGTAGCTTCAGAAATGGAGATCAAGGTGTTCATGTCCCAGACCTTAATTTTCCAGCAGCTGAGTACCAGACCATATAAATGGTTTGGCATACATGACAGCCACTTTTGGAGAAAAAAAAAATGCGTGGCTGGCTCTAAAACCTGGAGTACAAAAGTTCAGTAAAAACAGTTTTTATTTAGGGAAAAATAGTCCTAAGCATATCAAAAAGAAAGCCTTACTTGTTTTGTGCATCATTGGGGCACTTAGTTATAGGCTAATTAATCACAACATACTTTACACAATTTTACAGGTTTGCTGGGCACTGCTATCATCAATTTGATAATGCCCTATGTTCCAGGGATAGCTCAGTAATATAGAAAGATGTATTTTATATAATGACATTCTGTGGAAAATAGACAGAGAGTGAGCAATTACTTTATGGCCAAGTGATTAGTAATGTTCCTTAGACCAGGTATTCAGCTAAAGCTTTAAAAAGCACTGGGTTTTATCCAGTTTCCTTTGTAGTGTCCCTGCAGTCTTTCAACAAACACAGGCAGGCAATCTGTTAGTTTGGGGATTTTCAGAAATAATCATTACCATGGCTTTGATGGTATTAATTCACACATAAATTCCCATTTGTTGACATGTTGGGGTTTCCCAATATCATTGGATGGATAACATTAATTACACCTGCTGTGTTTAATTTTTCTCCTGCAATATTTGGCAAGAGAAAAAGCCAAACAGAATGTTAAAATAATATTTGTTAATATTTTGAATTATGCCTGCCTCTACTAAATAAATTGTGCCAGTGCATGTCAGGGATATTTTTTTTTAATTAGAATTGAGTTTAACTGGATATTCACATTAAACTTCTACACAGCCGTTAGTGAAATTTTCTGAAATTTCAGAAAAATGTTATTATAATAATTGAAAATCCTCATTAGAAGGGTAAAAAGGTAACACAATTTGAGTTTTTTTACACAATTCAAGTTTTTTTTTTAGTGCTAAAACCCAAAAAATTGAATTAGGGTTTACGAAATTTAAATGTCCAAGATTTAATAAGTGCAAATAACTTGAATGTAAAAAATCAGCATATAAAAGCTGGCAAGTTCATGTAGAAGCCAATGGGAGGTGTCCTAGCAAAAACTGAAGTGATTTTTACATGTTGAGGTTTTTTTAAAATGGGTAACTCGTTAAAAATGATGCAATTGCAACTCCATATGGTTACCATTCCACCTTCAGCTTCACATTAAGAGTCATTAAAATAATCTACCATCACAACATTCACCAGATGAAAACCATATGAGTTACTTCAAGTTAAAATGCTGGGAGGCATTTCCCATTATACTGTATGGCAGTTGCTCCATCACGGGCATAAGGGATCAAGTAATGCAAGAAACCCCAACATCAAATTGTGCCTGGTGTTTTGATCACTGCAGTTTCCTGCAAAGGCTTTCACAATAAAAAATGGTGTGTCAGTCATGCCCTTAGAGATTTTATAGCTATGGATAAGTAATCAATATGTGAAAACAAATGTTTGTTCTGCTAACCTGCTTTCAAATGCTAATCCCCAATTTCTGGCAAGCTGTTTTCATGAATAAAATAATCTCTACATTTAACTTTCACAAAAAGCAAGCCATTGCCAATCTGCTCACAAGTGATTATCACATATATTTTCAACACATCCAAAACTTTATATTGGGTCATTACGTGATTAATCAGGTTATTATTGGTTGTTCCTTGATTTGTATTAATTAAGGTGATATGAAGATCTATGAAAAGTAAAATGCACACATTTTTTATAGGAGGTTTCTAAAGTAATATGTCAATTTATATTGAGTAATCTAAATATTTATATAGAGTTGCTTCATATGCAGTTATGTACCCTATTTTTCAGGCACAGTTATCCACTGTCCCAAATAACTTCTTCAACTAGAAACAGGAGCCTGCAGCAATAGAAATACTATATTTTTATATAGTGAACAAGCCTAACAGTTCAGCATCTCTCTAGTGGTAATGAGTTGTCACTGGGAGTCAGCGACACTTACATGCTCAGTGGGCTCTGGGCATCTATTGAGAAGCTAAGCTTAAGGTTCGTTGACCAGAAAATTAGATGTGTCTGTCATAGAAGCTGGTGCCACAGTGTTGATTATTATATTTTGATGCTAATTACACTGGTTTCAGAGCTGCCATGTAATATGAATCTGAATTAATTACTATTCAGCCTTGTATCATGACATTTACTGTATATTATATATATATATATATATATACATACATACAATATATTGTGTGTCAGTCCCTAAGCTCAGGTAAGTGATAGCAGCACAGAGCAGTGAATCAGCAGAAAAGAAGATGGGGAGCTACTGGGGCATCTGTGGGGGCACAAATCTTTGCTGCTAAAGGGCTGTGGTTGCCTAGGGCTGGTACAGAAGCCCAAAACCTAATGTATAACATTTCTACCCTACTTCTTTCTTAAGCATTAGTTCTTCTTTAAGCTGTTGTTCTAATAATGTAACACAGTAACATCAATTAAGGAACTGATTTCATTCCTATTATGCTGCAATTTGTCAAACTGTAACATCTAGAACAATGGTTCTCAACCTGTGGGTCAGGACCCCTTTGGGGGTTGAACAACCCATTCACAGGGGTCGCCTAAGACCATCGGAAAACACATATTTCCAATGGTCTTAGGAATAATTTTATGGTTGGGGGTCACCACAACATGAGGAACTGTATTAAAGGGTCGCGGCATTAGGAAGGTTGAGAAGCACTGATCTAGAACATGTACAGTCACAGAAGAACATGTAATGAGTAGTGATGAGAGAATCTGTCCTGTTTCGCTTCGCCATAAAATTTTGCGAAATGGCAAGAAAATTTGTGAAACGCATTTGTTGCGAGATTTTTTTGTCGCCCGCGTTTCTTTGGCGAGCCGCATATATTTTTTGTCGCCCACGTCTATATTTTTGTCAACCGCACCCTTTTTGACGCGACCGCTCCCTTTTTTTATGCTTCCGCGACCAATTTGATGTGTGACAAAAAAATTCCTGAGCGCCAAAGCGCTCATGGAGCTTATTTCTGCCATTTTTTGGGACACTCTTATGTGAATGAATTAAACCACTACTGTTACTTACTATCCTTTATTTATATAGCACCAACATGTTTATGCAATTCTTTGCTTAGATTGGCCACTTTTCACATCAGTCCCTGCCCCAATAGAAATTACAGTTTGCATTCTTATTTACATATTACAGTCACACACACATTCATTTTATTAGGAGCCAATGAACCTTTCAGAATGTTTTTGGAGTGTGTGTGGAAGATTTATCTACCGTCAAGTTTGATTTTTTTTCTCGATTCAAGTTTTTCAGCTTAAAAAGATCTTGAATTTGAGTTATGGTTTCGAAAATTTGAATGTCTGGGATTTATTAAGCAGAAAAAACCCAAAAACTCAAATGTAAAAATTGGGCATCTGAAAGCTTGCAAGTTTTTACAGTCAATGGGAGTTGTCACAGGCAAAGTCAAGCCATATTCTCAAACTAAAATTTTTCAAGTTTTTAGAGCTTGTAAAGTTCATAAAGAGTTTCTTATTCAAACGAGTTTTCCTTATTTATAAATGATCATTCACTATGTGAGTTCATTCGATTTAGAAAAACAAACTCAAATTCACAAACTAAAAAATGATAAATAAGCCCATTAATAACAACCAGCGAAGTCTCATTGCAGATAATGTCGAGGTCAGAATCAACCTCAGGACCCTTTGCTGCAAGGTAATAACCACTGAGCCACCATGCTGGCTATTGTTGATGGATATAAATGTAGGCTTTTACTTTGATTTTCCCTGTATACTTTAGCCCCGTACTGTATATCAATGAGTGTAGCAAATTAAATAAGAAGTAAAACTACAAACACTCTGTTTAACAGTCATATATAGAAGTTATTTTTAAATATATGTGGGCTCAGATTAACTGTGATAATTGCTTTGAGAAAATACAGCTGGCATTATCATAATTCTTTGTTTAAATAGATCAAAATACAGCTCTTTTTTCTTCTTTTTACACAGACCTTTGGAAGGCAAAACACTACATATTTAAATGCAGTGTGGAGTGTATACATTTGTGTAAGGGCCGGTTTAGTATTGTAAATCTACACTGAAACCCCCTGAGTAGCATTAACATTATTTAAGATACAGTATGTAAGTTCTTGCACGGCTTAATGGCTTTAACACCCTAAAGTATACTTTATACTTTAAAGGAAGTCATATTTAACTTGCAAATCTTCATACACACTTATATATATACCTGTACGACTTGCACAGCTTTGCACATTAATCCCCATATGTAATAAAAGGACTCATAACAATAGCAACCAATAAGATGTTTGACCAGTAAATGCTACCTGCTGATTGGTTGCTATGGGTTACTGCTCCTGAGCAAACTTGACCAATTCTCTCACTTTTATGAATAACTTAAAGGTGGACCACCCCTTTAAAATATCTGCCATGTTTTCTGGATAAAGAACTCGTGGTTAAGGGCTTATCATTGAGGTTGTAAATCTAAATGACAGCTTTGAAAATAAAAACTAACAGCATTTCAAGGAAATCTGAAATTATTTAATATAAATGCATAAATTAGTAATCAAACACCTGTATTAGTCTGTGTAAAACTTAAAGTTTGGGTTATTATCTTTCAGCAGGACAATGATCCCAAACACAAAGCCAAGTAATACTGGAAAGTAGTGATGTGCGAAGCTGTCCCGTTTCGCCAAAAAATTCACGAAACAACAGGAAAATGTGCGAAATGGCGAAAAATCTGTGAAACGTGTGGCAAATTTTCGCAAATGTGGAAATTCGCTGCACATCCAGCCCTGGTGAAAATCGCTTATCACTACTGGAAAGGTTTATGAGCAAAAAGTTGAATATCAGAAAATCTCAAGGTGCACAAGTGTTACCTAACTAACCTGAATTACCTAGAGCAGGTCTGCCTAGAATATTGAACCAATATAACTCCTGGAAAGTGTGCAAACCTTGTAAATACTTACCTTTTAAAATTTAAATCTCCTATAGGTGCAAAAGGTGGCTTTACAAAATATTAAATTGTAGGGATTAAAAAACCTATCCAAACAGCATATATGTATTATGTTTCTTAAAAATTTTGTAGCATAAAATAAGGTGATCTAAAAAACTAATTGAGTTTTAGTGCTTTGAAATAAAAATATCACTGAAAACCAAATTTAATTGTAGGTTTGTTCTTCAGTGAAATGAGAGAAAAGTCAAGTGTGTAAAACATATTTGCAAGTACAGAAAATATCTGGAGCATTTCTGATGAAAAGAAAACACAATAACAATAAAATGATATTCAAAATGTGAGTTGGTTGCTAGACTGACCATCCCAATAGGCATCCATAAAATAAACATGTCGCACAAGTAGATATATAATTCAATATTTTCAACAAGGAGGTAACACTGAATGTTTTTGTGAATTATATTATTACTCTGTGAAAATGAGGTCCTAGATATTTTGCTATCCATCTTCATGATTTGATGTTGGACCAAGGGACAAATAACCTGATCAGGTGCTGTTTTGTACCATTTGTAATAATCTATTTGTCTGGACCTTGGGTAAAACAACTTGTTCCACTGAGTATATGGGTGTTAGTGATGTGTAGGCCGGTCCAATACCCGTGGGACCCGCAGGTCGACCTTGGGACATCACTTGCTGGTCGCGGACGGGTTTGGGTTCAGCTCTTCTGCTCGCCAACCCCGCCCATGACCCAACACTGTGGCTTCCTCTTCCGGCTTGTGAATTTATAGACGTACGCCTGATACTCCCTGCCCCTTTTGTGACATCATTGCGGGCCAGGCGGGGGTCTATAAATAGAGGGGAGAAGCTGAGTCGGGTAGGGTTCGGATTGGGAGCGGCCGGGTTAGGGTCAGGTGCCGGTCGAGTTTTTCTCGACCCGCGCATCACTAGTGGGTGTGGGGCAGCCCTAGCCTCTAATTTTAATTTCTCTATATCAGTCGTCAGTTCTAATTAAATGCAATGTTATAAATATTTAAAGCTACTAAGAAATAGCTATTTAGTTCATTAAAAACAAACTAAATTGTTGACCACCACGTGCGAACAGCTTAAGAACTTGATTAGAAAGAGAAAGTGATAAGTGGGAGACGAGCAGAGAAGGATGAACCCAAGAAAGGATTTGATCGAAAAGAAGGTAAGAATATTATTAAGATGCTATAAATTTTACAGTTAATGCCAAATGTCAATAATAAAGTAATAATGAAATAAATAGAAATTGAGAAATGAAGATCCCTCAGGAAAGTTGGATGAAGTGCTTCCATTCTATAAAAGCTATCTACATATCATTTTGAGGTATACAATAACTGCTTAGCTATACACAGATTCATAACAAAAAACTATATTTCTTTGAGAATCTGGACATTCGGCTAAGGGCAAATTAGTTGCAATGAGATGTGGCTAAAATACAGTTTACAGTAGTCACAGTCACTTTACAACTTCTCTCATTAAATTCTAAATCTCTACACTAGTACAAAGAAGCAATTAGCTGCCAGACTTGTCTTTTCATGCAAATCGTGGCCCTGTTAAGCTTTTTGTTTTTGCTGGATTATTGAAGGCACAATAAAAAAAAAAAAAATACCACAGGAACCTATATGTTTGGTCTTCTGTTCAAAGACAAGTTTATTTAGAAATAATAAGCATTCAAGATACTTTTTAAGTTAATGAACTTTTTTGCTTGGCCTGAAAGCAGTCACATAAAGAACCTAGATTGAGAAGGCTGCTGTTGATGGCTCTATCTATCTATCTATCTATCTATCTATCTATCTATCTATCTATCTATTATCATCTATCATCTATCTATCTATCTATCATCTATCTATCTATCTATCTATCTATCTATCTATCTATCTATCTATTATCATCTATCATCTATCTATCTATCTATCTATCATCTATCTATCATCTATCTATCTATCTATCTATCTATCTATCTAGTGCCCAACGTTTCCCAGCCACTGAAGGAAATCTGCAAGAAATTCTCCTTATATTTCATATTTCTTAGACTAGTAAAAGCAAAAGATTCAAAACGGATTTATGCATTTATGCAAATGTTACTTGTGACAAAACTCGCTTTTCATATTTATTAATTTAACGGATTCTAAAACTATAGACCTTGAATAGCAATAATTCTAATATAAATATAATATTAAATCCATTGCACCTTTGCACATAGAAGCTGCCTATATGTAGTTGAGTGACTTTTCCACACTAACAAGAAAAACAAAATAACAGTTTGAATAATTCACAGTACCTTCTATATCAGTTTAGGCCTTTACACTTGCTGCTTTGGACCAGAAGTAATTAGATACTCCCAATACACCAGTTTGAAAATACAGTTGAGGTGCATCCTGCTTAATCCAATAGTTGAGGTGGATGTTGCGCAGTTTGCTACATGGAATGGAACCAACGCTTTCCATTTGTTCCATACCCCAAGACCCTACACATGGGAGATAAGTAATACATCTCAAGGAGCAGATAACTACTGGGCCCTCATACAGGGTTTGTCTGTGGTATGTGCACATCAGCACTTCCTAAAATGCATGTCAGAAAGGTTCAGGTTAGGGGATAGGGCAGGAACAGGAAATATATGTGCCTTCCCCGCCCCCATTGTGAATACAACTCTGTCCAATACAGACAGAGCTGAATTCATTGGGGAAGTGAAGTAGGACTAGAATCTGAGTGTGCAATCTGTGGTGTAGAGCATGAATAACATAGCAGCATGAGCCATTTTTTTGCACTTTGCCACCTCTCCTGCCAGTGTAAGTCACAACTTACTTACATAGACGCAAGTTTAATATTCCACTATTACATGGCTCCTGTGCCATGAATGAATATTGTTGGAATATTGTTTGGTAATATTTAAGAACCACCATGGGCATCTGTGCAAGGACAAGGAGTTTTCTCACCATTCCCGCTTCCTGCCAGTAGGGTTGCAACCTGGCCGGTATTTTACTGGCCTGGCCGATAAAAATTCTGCTTGAAACAAATGTTATTAGTAGGGAAAAAGGGCAAAAATATAAGGCGGCCAGAAAAAGTAGCACCCCCCGCCCTCCTACTGCACAGCCCGGACAGCACAGCACTGGATCAGTACAAGTTGCCCTGATGCAAACCCCTCCCCCTGTTATCGCACACCAAAACCGGGAGTCGAGTCTACTAGGATAAGCGCCAAAGCCCTGCCTCCACCAGTCCGACCTTGAGTAACAACTCAACTAAAGAGGACATAAATATATCATTACATCCTCTGACATAAAGCTCAAATATACTAGAAATGAAAATACTGTAGTTTGGCAAGCTAATAGGTGAAGTTAACTTATGATTTCAGAAGAAAATAGGGCCTAATGTATTTATTCCCGGGTGCAGTGCAAAAGCACCATCCCTCATGAATACAGCACCGCTGTGTCTTTGAAATCATTAAGATGTTGACTGTTCTAATCTTGCTAATGATGTCTTTCTAGTCCTCCCTGCCTGTGTGCATGTGTGTGGATATCTGGTTTGCAAGCAAGGAGTTTTACAATTCTCACGGTTTTAGCCATGCTAACTTTTAAAAATGCAATAGTGGGTTTCCATCTTTATTAAGTACATGTTAATGCATTCATTAAATGTCAATTACATAAATCAATGTGCAAGCTAGTTATAAAGTGCAAGTTGGGGGTGACTGTGTAGCACCAATTTGTTCAAGAGCTCAGTCCGTAATATCTATTGAATGCAATGTATTGGCACCATATTATGGGATGGATTATCATGCTAGTGAATAGTACTGTATTAGACATATTGGTCTACATATTTTTCACTATATTAATTGCATGCATTTGGCATGCTGTTACTGACCTAGTTTCACATTCATATACAGTTATATCTAGTTCTGTGCTTAACGTACAGAATATTGCTGGCAATGTGGGAATTTATTCTTCTGCTAATATTAGTGATTTCCCCATTTTCCCTCACATATATTTCTGTTGCCTGCTGCTTGTTGGGCTTTAATATTTATCAAAGGTCTCACCTGCTATTAACCTTTCCACCTTTCCAGTTAATGCCTCAACCATAAAAGATTGCAAATCCTTATTCTAGGATAACACGGCAGCATCCCTTATGTAACAGAAAATAGGATTTTTCTTTGTTGCAGTAGCCCTATGCAAGCAAAATAAAAAGTAATGATGTGGTAAAGAAGAGAGAAAACACTTATAGGAAAACACAAGGCTATTTAATTGAAAAGGAGGAAGTGATTTAGTGTGTTCGTTATAAAACATTCATATGGCATTTTGTCCCTTTCTACTGGACTAACTAAAAGGAATGTCATTTGGTTCCCCAGTTGGGTGCTCACTGAATGCTTCTGCATTATTTAGCATTCGAAGGGAGAAGCATTTAATCTTTCATATGATTAATCAACATTTCCATGACTTGTTAAAATAGCTTACACCCTTACACATTATCCTAATGTTTGCATATCTCATGGATGACAGTAATTATGTCTAATCACATGTTAAAACAGTTACAGTTTCACATTAGTTATAGAGGGTGAAGCGGGCAAGATGTTCGTTATATGTATAATATAAGTAAAATGTCTTTTTGTAGAGCAGTCTCCTACTGTGGGCTTTGTGTGTTTTCATTGCTTTAAAGCAAAGAGGGAACATTGTTGGTAAACCTTATGCTTTTTCACCAATTACAGTTGGCGCTTAACCTATAGGGGGTAAAAAGCATCTAGCACATGAAAACCTAATGAAATGTCACTTTTGCCTACCTTGGCTCAGCCTTATGTCTATTAAACACTGCCGATAAATGATACAGTTGAATAAAGCCCTTGCTACATTTTACATGTATAACATTTTTTCTTTACTTCAGACTGAAATTAAAGGGGAACTTCAACCAAGCTTTTGAAAAAGTAAACATAATTTTAAGCAACTTTGCAATGTACAACAATTAATCAAAATGTAGCCTTTTCATGATTTATAAGGTAATAATATGGTTTGGAACAGTTACCTAAGCCTGGCTCCCTGTTCTCCTGCTCATCTGGCTGACTACTTTGAGACTAAATTTTGGTTTGGAAGCCAGAGTTCCCCTTTAAGGGCGTTTTACAGTAGGGATGGCATTACTTGCTGGGTGCCAATGTGTGCTTTGTCAATAAGTCACAGAAAAGACATTAGTGTCTGATTCAATTCAAGTCAGTTGTGGGTATGGATACAAACCACCAATGGATCTTGGAATTACCACCAGGCTCAAGCACTAGTTGAATGTATCTAGATTTATTTATCAATTTGAAGACATCTCTTGATTTTCTGTGTTGTCATCTATTCTTTTTCCAGTTTCACGATACTATACCACAACAACAATGAGCTAACTGAAATCAAAGTTGTAAATATTTATATGTAGTTTTTGAATGAGCCTTATGGGGTCCATCAGAAAACCTGATATACAAGGCCCACTCTCACAGCAATTAGATGTAGACAATGCCTATTGTTATAGGGCATATATGCCAATTGCAGAATATATAAAAGTATATGGTAGTATATGAAAAAGCCACTGAGAAGACCTTTATATAAAAAAAACCCTCCCTTTTTTCCAGCAACAGTCTGTTCTAGATAAAAAGTAGCTCATTATACAGAGACTTCTCAGTGGACTGATCTGTTGTATTATGCTCATTGGGAAAAGGAAGGAATGTGACTTTACTTTCAGTTTCAGATTATGTCCTGTTTAGTTAAACAATAACAGAAACCATAATTAAAACATCAAGCAAAAAGTATGTATAGCACAAACCCTAAGCAAAGAGTTACTGATACAATGACTTTGAAATTACATAAACCAAAATGAGTGTTTTAGTAAATTATAACATATTAAATCCTAGAATAAAACTTTTGGTTTATCTATCTGTGTGATCTTTTCTCAGAATGTTCTTTAAACAAACAAAAAATGAACTTTGCTTTAAAGCTTACAGGCAGAAAAATATCTGTGCTGTCATAAGGATGCTGATAAGTAAACATGCCCTGTCTTCCCAGTATTAGATACCGATCGATCACACAGGCAAATATTTCCATTAAACCTCTGACAACTTTTGCTTCAGTTCAGCTGATCCCCTAATTCCTTCAGTTGAAATGGCAATATACTGTACCAAAAGCCATATTAGTCTTTTTTTCAGCAAATCTGATGAGGAAAACTTAGATTTGATTATTTATTCTTAAAAGAAAATTGTAGCCTTAGATGTGGAATATGGTTTGTTAGAATTACATCTCCACTAGTCCTGCATTGTGCTAAAGGCCTTTATTACAGAAATAACATGAGATGTGACTGGTGTTCTGGAACTGACATTACAACGGCCATTCATTCCCTCCTCAAAATCCATTGGTTTTCTGTAGCTCATTTTTGCAGCCCTGTGTCAACAATGGTCCCACTTTTGTACATTAAAGGAAAACTATACACCTGTTCTATATTAATAGGCCTCTATAAAAATATATCATATCAAACAGCCCATATATAAAACCCTGCTTCATCTTAATAAACCATGTTTATAGAATTAAACTTGTTTAGTAGTATGTGCCATTTGTCATTCTAAATAGCCAATTGCCATTTTTTAAAGAGATACTGACACTAGAAATTAAACCCTTTTTTTACAACTGTCATAACACTGTCTTTGCATGCTCTTTATAACTTTTTTTCAAATTACCTATCTGATGTGGGGGGCTGCCATATTTGTGCAGCAGGAGTCTGTTAGCATTAGAAGCTATAACAGTCAGGTTGGCAAAACAGTCAGGTTTACGAACTTCACTTAACAATCAAGTGTGACATCACTTCCGCTTGCTGGCACTCAGGATGCACCCCCCCCTCCCCAGCCCCGCCACCAGATTTAGAAGGCAAGGCTCTGGCGGTTGGGGAGGGGTTTTTTTTTAATTAATTTTTTTAATTAATCTATTGTATAGGCAGCTGAGGGATGTCCCCCTAAAGCTGCCACCCTAGGCACAGGCCCTTGGGTGGCTATATATACATTCGACCCTGAGCACAGATCTAACATGGTAGATGTTAACCAGCAGACCTGCAATCTGGGCCTGCATTTCTACCTGCTTTTATGCACTAACTGATCAGACCTGCAACTGCAGCTGAGCCCCTTACCTGTACTCCACTATAAAACCAGAAGTAATATCAGCAAATACCAGAAGTAACTTCTTCATATACTGGAAGTGCTGCCATTTAGGCATGAGGTGTAGTAAAAAAGAAGTGAGAAATAGAAGCTTATACAGTGACTTACCCCTGTAAGTCTTAGCAACCAGGGACATACACAGAATGACTTACATCATATATAGGGTTTAAAAAATATAATCTTCCCAATGCTTTCCCACTTATAACTATAGTTGGAGAAATAAGCAGGTTTTCTGATCTGAAAGGTTTATGTGTGTTTTGTATATTTTGGAATATTTATTAAAGTGCACTTACTTCAGAACCACAAAAAGCTGTATTAATTAAATATTTTTAAGATATTTTTGTATTACTTTCTTTGCTTTTAAACCCCTCCTTTATTTCATTTTATGATTATTACATTTAATTTACTGCCTGGTTGTTATGGTCAGAGATATTAACCTAAATGCAATACTGGAACCCTCATTAGAAAGTGAAAAGGGATTTAAAACTAACACAAATTCAATTTAAGACTAACTATAAATTGTCTTAGATGCCTACTGTCTACCAAGGGCACATACCCAGAAGCTTTTCTAACTAAGGTTGCCATTTGGTGCTTTTCAGTGCCATATAACACTGATTTAAGTGCACCCCATCACAGGGAGTAATTAGCCCTGTTTAGCCCATGACACTATTCCCACACAATTATGACACTAATATAATATATACATATTTACAAAATTCACTTTAATCTTGTATAAATGAGAAACAAATCACAGAAGTTGTTATGCACAAGGAACCTTCTTCCTTGCTATAGTTATGTTTGCTCAAATGCTTGGTTAGTTGCAAAATTTCTCAAAATGCTAATGACTCAGAACCCTCTAATAAGTGATTAATCCTGAAAAATTCTAAACTGCTTCCTTGTTATTACCGGGTAATAGCACTAGACCCAAAATATATGTGAACTTTAATTTACTTAGGAAGAAAAAAAAGATTCAAAATATATATATATGTACATATATTTTTTTTAAAATATTTAACTTCACAGTTCCTTATTTTTATGTTGACACCCGGTATTCTTTGCTTACTTGCTAATACTTCCTATTTAAATAACAGTATATTCTGGGCAAACCCTTGATCCAACCAGGCCCTATTTACATCTGTCCCTTTTTCAAAAGCAAAACTCTATTTGCACTGCAGAAGTCTGAGCATTTAGCAGGTAATGCTTCACCAGCAAACATCTTTTAAGGGATATTGGGAGATGTAGTTTTAGAACAATGAAGAAGAGATGTAAGAAATATTTACTACAGATCTAACATATAGATTGTAAGCTCCACGGGGCAGGGACCTCCATCCTCTTGTGTCTTTGACTCTTAACTTATTACAATTGTATCTTTTATTTATTTGTGCTTATTGTAATACTTTGTATTTATCTATTTTAATACCCCTGTTTATATCAATGTATTCTACTGTACAGTGCTGCGTACATAAGTAGTGCTTTATCAATAAAGTTATACATACATACATACAATAAGTAAAAATGCTATTCTTTTTTAGTAAAAGTAGACTTAGAGAACTGAATGAGAAATGAGAAAATCCAGGAAAAAGCTATACTTTACATCCAATGCCCAAACAGTTATTAGAGACCAAATAATTCTCCAAACTTTGTACACTACACACATTCTGCAGGTTAATTGTGATACAAATATACCCATGCAACATTTCTAAGAAGTGATCTGGGAAATTAAATTTAGAATGAGGAGAGTTGCTCTACAACATATGTCAATAAGAAATGAACAATATTATAGTCATTTTTTGCAGTTTAACTTCCCATATCCATTTCTGACCATGGGTTATCTTGTTTTCGAATAAACTTTTGTCTTTGTTCATAAGTTGACCACAGGTTACTGGACAGAAGAGGGAGACCAGCCAAACTGCTTTCTTTGTACAGTAGCTGCCAACTGCTCACTTTTAACTAAAAAAAACCAAGGCTGCAGAACTGTGAAAAAATGAGGGTGTTTGTTTTGGAAAGGAAATCCAAGTTTTCCCTAAGATAACAGATGCATGGAAGCTTTCAGATTGTTTGGTACATCTGCTGCACATTTTTCAATCAGCTGCAAAGCTGGGATGTTTAAACTAACTGAACACATTCCCAAAAACTGGATCAGCATACTGTTTGTTCCAAATGTCATATTCATGTGAATCTAAGACCTTTGCTGCAAATTTGCCAAAGTCTAGTGAAAAGAAATGTATAAAGCCTTGCTGCTGACATAGAAGAAATGTTATACAGTGTAATTACACTTGTTCTATTACTGTACAACAGGACTTTTTCTTTGGAACACATGAGTATCTTTTTGCAAAGCAATGCCAATTTACACTGTAATTAGCTAAAAAAAAAAAAACTGGGGCACTCACCAGACTTGCTTGTTTATTTTTCATTTCTAAAGACCTCCAAATGATCAATTATCTGGAATCCAACAGGCTCCCGTTCTAACAATCCTCTCAGGTGCTGCTGTAGTGATACAGAAGGTTTTGAAGTCTGTTCTAATGGGTTTGCTTAGCAAGTGCCTCACAAGCAATACGATGCTCTTTGCCTCTTCCACAAATAGCAGGGATTGGCTTTGAGTGGTGTTCTCTTCACATTGCTCCCTGTCAAGCTGTGATTGTGCAAATGAAGACTAACCACTGTTTGCTTAACCTGCATGCCGTACTAGATCCTCATGGTATGCTGCTTGCTACTGAGATAATCAGTCCCTGGAGATAAAGCATTATGCCATCATTTAACAAAGGTCAAATTATCATTTTATTTTCCACTTCTTTGGTACTATTTAATTCTGCCTACTGATTATCTGATCATAAAAGGCAAGCTGCAGGCCAAAGTTTTATTTCTGATAGGGTCACCAATCCATTTCATTCATAGGGTACCTACAATGGTAGCTGTATATATTTTAGAACTCACCCAAACAGAAAATGCCTGTCAACTGCAAAAGTGCTAAGAGAGGCACTCTGAGTACACTTACATAAATTCATTTTTTGAGGAAGAATATAAAACTACCCAATAACACTGTTTCTGAACTAGGCATAATTAGGCAAATAAATAGATTGAGGTTAGAATATCTTAAACACATTTCTGCAGCATGAATAACCCACTCATTGGTATGAGAAACTGATCTCTTTGTTTACACTTTAGATCACTGGGGTGAGAAATTAAATCATCATTGAGGTATAAATAATAGCATTCAGATTGGTTTGGCATGTTCCCTAGCTCTCGTCAACAGTCTTTAATAACACAGGAGTGGTCAATAAGGTTTGTAAAGGTAAATATTTGGAGGAAAAAACGCAAAATGTGAACACACATACTCGCTTCATTTTACAGTCTAACTGTAAATTAGATGGCACAGTGTTTAAAGCAAGAAATAAAGAACTTTGTAGAAAAATACATAAGTAAGTGCAAGGTAATATCACTTAATATGCATTGTAGCCAAAAAGAGCTAGAAATTAAAAAATTGCTGATACTTAAAGTAAGACCGGATGTACTCTAACTGGACCGTATGTACATTTACAAGGCTTTCAAGTATCTATCTATCTATCTACTGTATCTATCTATCTATCTATCTATCTATCACTATCCATTTATTTATCTACTATCAACTGATATTGATAAACGATCCTATTAAAGGCATAAAGATGCAGGTTCTTAAATTTAAGCCCACAAAACTCCAAGACTTAGGTTAAATGCTTCTCCAAAATTCTGCCACAATCAGTGGCTGCTTTCCAGCTTTCGGGTGCCAGGTTTGATTTTGACAAGGGCACAAGGTTCATGGAGTTTGTATGTTCTCCCTGAGCTATGTATGTGGACTTTGCTTTCGGTAATTTAGTCTCCTCTCATGTTCCAAACAGATACAGGCATGATAATAATTGTCTACTCATGAAATTGACTATAGTGTGCACATTGTAGACACCTTCAATTTGAAGCTCCACTGGGAGAAGGGACCAATGTGAGCAATAAACAAGTTAAAGGAGAAGGAAAGGTAAAAACTAAGTAAGCTTTATCAGAAAGGTATATGTAAATACAGCCATAAGCACTTACAGCAATGCTGCACTGAGTCCTCTATCAAAAGAAACACATGATTTCTTGTCTCTTTTTTTGTAAACATGATGTTCTAGTGTTCCTCTCTCGGAAACATCCTTAATTCCTGTGGCCAGAGTCTGCGCAGTTCTCTCCTCTCTCCCCTCTCCTGCTCCCCCTCCCGCAAGAATGCTAAGAACTCCCTCCCCCCTCTCTTAGGGAATGTGCAATCTCAACTATAACAGCTAGAGCTGCAGGCAGGAAGCTACTTAAAATGGCAGCTGCTATCTTAAGCAAACAGAGAAAGCTTCTAAAGCTGTTTACTCAGGTATGGTAATAGTTTCTGCAGAATAAATATATTGTTCTAGGTGGCAGTAATGTGGCTAATCTATAGGCAGTAAAATGCCAAAATGACTTTCTTTTTCTTCTCCTTTAATTTATTGTCAATTGGCAGGCAACGGGGTGCACAATTGTGCTCAAGAGGCTTGTACCCAGTATAGAACTTTTCTGTGCACCTTGTGCTGGTTGCATCTCTGATAGTTCATTATTTGTATGGCAGGGGAGTCATTAACACTGGGCATATTTGCACCTGGGCAATATCCATGGCAACCAATTAGATGATTTCTTTCAATGTTCAACCTGCAGCTGGCTATAAAACCTAATGACGGATGGGTTGACATGGGTTATTGTCCAGGTGCAGATTTGCCCAGTGTATATACATTAGACCCAGTAAGGCAAGGATTAAGTACAGTATTCTGGGTTTTTTTTGTGTTCAGTTCTTTGGACTGCATTGTGAATCCAATGTACCTTCCAGCATCCTATTTACAATCAGGCCCAGTCTCTGTAAAGTGCTGTGTTACATGTTATTGCCAGGGCTGCTCTTGAGGTGAGAACCTTGCCTCAGGCAGCAGAGACCGGCCAGTTACCAAAAATCCGCCTCTGGTAACTTTCTTTTTTACTTTTTCACTTTTTAAAATTAAAATTCAGCAGGAGGGAAAGGGCTGCATGTGGGCTGCTGCCCTAGGATCGCCGCTAGCTATTGCTATATAATTACATAAAATAAATAACATGTGTGTTTTTCATTTTAACAATTTGTACTTCTGTGGCAGCCAGTCATATTACTGTATGCTTTATAATCAGGTGACACGTATCCACTGCATTGACCTTTGGTGTTATTACACTTAAATAAATAGCAAATTGCTTATTCAAGTGTAGTTTTGACCAAACTCCTGGTCTTTGATAAGGAGATTTTCTTCAGCTGAAAGCTGCCTCATTATTTTGCTGTTCTCTGAAATGAAATATTTGAAAATTCTTTTTATGGCACATAAACATGTTCTTTAAGCAGACTGCAGATGATTGTTTTTGTTTATGTCTAGCTGCTGCTAGTTAAATACAAACTCAAATTTGTCAGTTTTTTTTTTTTTATGAAACTCAAGGCTTCTGATCACATATAAAACTTTCCACATTTTACAATGCTCCGTTTCTGTGTTTCCAACAAGAAAAGAAAAAATAACAACCGTTAGCATATTCAGCAGCTACAAGGCATTAAAGGGCCGGTTTGCTTTATTTTTTTACATTTACCCGATGAAAAAAAGTTATACATGCATACAGTTATAGTAGAATTTCATTAAACCATAGAAACCAATCAATGACTAGCCTTGCTTTGTAGTCAAAATAGTTAAAACAAACATCTCCTGCTTGGATTACAGGTATGGGATCCCTTATCCGGAAACCCGATATCCAGAAAGCTCCGAATTACGAAAAGCCTGTCTCCCATAGACTCCATTATAAGCAAATAATTCAGATTTTAAAAATTTCCTGTTTCTCTGTAAAAATAAAACAGTGCTTTGTATTTGATCCAAACTAAGATATAATTAATCCTTACTGGATGCAAAATATTGAGTTTACTCAATTATTGAGTTTAATTAATGTTGTATTGATTTTTTATTAGACTTAAGGTATGAAGATCCAAATTACGGAAAGATTCCTTATCCAGAATACCCTTGGTCCTGCGCATTCTTGATAACGGGTCCTATACCTGTACTTCAATTTTTCACTTTTAAACCCCAAGTTAGTAAATGCAGTCCAGAGTTTTTAAATAAAGACTTTATGGTGGGATAAACTCTGCTTGGCAACATAGTAAGGGAGGAATCCAAAAGAGAAATGTATGGACATACTTCTTCCATGCAATAAATAAAATATTTCATACACAGGGGCTGACTAAATACAATACAATAAGATTGTCAGTGCAGTTATGTTTGGTTGTACGATCCTATATTCCATCATCACTTAAAGGACATGTAAAGCCTACATTTGCCTACAATGTAAATCAGTTGGGCACGTCTCCCTTACCCTAATGGCATCATTTGTACCGTATATATCCCCTCCATTTGCTAGCACCATCACATTTTCCTAAAGCAAATAGCAGCTTTCACCTGGTGGCCATAATTGTATACATTTAAATCTGCAAACAGCATACACACACAGACCCTTATTCAGCATACATTTCATCAACAATACAGGCTCACACAGGCACAACTGTCTGATAAAAGTTCTACTTTGTTTGAGCTGAGCTCAGGAGAGGAGGTTGGGAGAAACAAAATTGAAGCAGACAGCTAGAGCTGAGTTTCTATGGGAACCAGCAATGCCATCTCTTCACTGGCTGCTAGACTGTGGGGCCTGTTTAGTAATCTGAGCTTAGAACAATTGAGCATGCCCACAAGCCAACAGCCAAAGCAAATTCCTGAGGGAGGGGCCGAGTGGGTTACAAGAGAAGAAGCAAATATAAGTAATTAAGGGGATACTGCAGCCTTACTATTAACCTCTGGGCAACCAGTGTGGCAGGTATTGAAAGATTTCAGAGAGTCTGTTCACTGATTTCATTTTTGTGTGGGGTTTACATGTCCTTTAGTGCCACTCAGTTTAGGGCCTTTGCAATCCATACTGTAGCAGGCATCTCAATTACTTTCAATTTATTTGTTAAAGACATGAAAATGGTGGCACTAACATGGAGGATGAATGTGTTGTGTTCATCCCTTTTGTGTTCATGCTGTCAGCAACTATTAGTCAGAAATTAGTTGTTCCTATTTCCCAGGGGAAAAAAATTAAAGCCACAAAAAATGCATTCAGTCCTTAAAATTGTAAAAGTTCTAATCAGTAATTTTGGTAATTGTATTTGTGCTGAGGATCTGACCAGCACCTTGTCCTGTTGCACCTTTGATAGTTCGTCTCATGCATGGTAAGGGAGCCATTAACACTGGGCAACTTTGCACCTGGGCAGTATCCATGGCAACCAATTGGATTATTTCTTTCCATGTTCAACCTGAGAATTGCCTCTGCTAACACACACATAGAGAAAGTTATCAGTAAATTATCAGCATTGTCTATCTTAGTAGCCATGACAAGTAGCTGCTACTAGTAACTCCGTGTGTCTTCATCCTAAGGGCTCTGGCAGACGGGGAGACTAGTCGCCTGCGACAAATTTCCTCTCAAGGCAACTTCCGCGATTTCACTGAAATTGTGCCACCGCGTATGCCATTCCACCCGCGATTTACATTTTCGCCAGTGGGATGGCATTTCGGGGAGATTAATCACCCACGAACAGGGAGATATTTCGCGGGCGACTAATCTCCCCGTGTGCCATAGCCCTAAAGGTAAAGAGTGCAGTGCCTCTTTATTTTCATACAAACATAAGCAGTTTAATCTCACAGAACAAACAAGCATTTTAGCACTGCTAATAAAATTATCTTTGAACCTAGAGAAGAGTCGAGAGACTGTGAATTTGCCCCAGAGTGCTATTGTTTGGATGTTCAGATATCAGTGATGTGTATAACACAGTGCATAATACCCAGCATTTTTTCTATGAAGTTTTTCTATATTTGTACATATTCAGGTATTTTCCATGGCAACTGAAGTCTCAGGACACTATTGTAGCAACCAAGGGCTTTATGTCAATGTGAAAATATGTAACTTTCTTGTACATACTCGTGCACTCTGGGTAGGATACCTTGGGAGCACCACTATAACAGGTATGAAAGAAACAGCAGTTTTGGAACTTTACTTTTTTTTTGGTGATGGGAAAGTCAGCTAGAGATCTTATGAGTATATGACAGGTATTTCTCAAAACTTACAGTCGGAATAAAGGGATTTTTTTCAGTGGCAGATTTGAATAAATCCTCCTTTCCATCAGCTCAGTTAGCATTATTCAGTAGGAAACAGCAGTGGCTGCTGCTTGGGGCAAAACACAGAAGCAAAGTGAAGATTGCCAAAATTAATATTTCAGCAAAATGAAGCCTGAGCAATTGGTTTATTCTTATCAGCGCAGTATAATGTATAGCAGCATGTCAACCTGTGAAATGTTTAATGAATCCAGAAATACAGAGTAGCTTTGCTTTAAAAAAAAAATCTCCCACACAGGAAAAAAAATGTTCTACTTTTATTCTCTTTTCAGTGAGATAAAAATGGAATAAAAATTAGATAGGCCATTTAGTAATGCTGGTGCCATGACTATAAGCACTGATGGGCACAAACCTGGGCTGATCAGTGGGCAATTCACATTTCACATATGCTTGCAGTTGACATTGCATTTGCTCCAATCACTCTTCAGAGAAGTTGAACTCTGCACCCTGCATCGTTAGGGATAAACTATACAAGAGATTTTGATCAGATTTTCTGGGTCAGATTTTATCCCAAAATTTTGTAAAGCAATAGCACAAAACAGCAGTAGACTTGGTAGGATCCTACAAAATCTGATCCCCACTGCTGTCATATCAGATAAAGTCAGATGGCGTCTTTTGTGGATGCATCTACATCCAGCAGGTGCGTCATGCAGGACGACAAATGTCCCATGTAGTTTATACTGGAGATTAGTCCCATTATATTTTGACCCATGTGACTACATCCGACTTGTGGGTGAGTTCTGTCGATCCAATGCCACCCTACAAAACCTCCTGTGTAGTTTAGCTATTATGCTACACTTTTAATAGCGTTTCTGACACAAGGTGCAGCACCTTCCTGTGCTACATTTACAGGGGGTGCCAACCATTTAGACACCCATAATAAATTCAGCTGCCAGTCTGGTTTTTTTCCCACAATAAAGTTTTCTACGAAAATCAAAATCTTCCCATCTGTAACCTGTTGAAAGCTTTTTCAAAAAGCTTAAACGCAAACATTTTGTCACAATTGCAGGGGGTGAAATGCAATTGCAGAAAAAAAATGTTATCAAAAATCAAATATGCTATTAAGATCTTGCAACAATCTACACAAAAATGTAAAAATGTATACCACCTGTCCATGTAAGCTCTGCAGTATCTCCATTTGTACCCACCAGTAAAAATCCTCTTCCATGGGGCATTTAAGACTCTCCAATGTCCCCATAAACTTGTATTGTATAATGTAAGAAAAGTAGGGTGTAATGTCCTAAAGAACACTGAAGAAACAACATTGTCTTGTTGGATGAGATTTTTTTTTTAGAGAACTAGTTATACTATAGTATGGTTTATTAATAATGTGGATTTTACTACTGGAATAAGATTCCAGAATAAAAACACAAGCTTCACTTTGCTCTTCAGTTTCTCTGAATAACTGAAAATGTACACAAATGTACCCAGTTCTTAGGGCAATGGTACAGGGGAAGATAAATCTCACCTAAATGCTTTCTCACTGGTGATAAAGTGAATCCCTGGTGGCAAAACATTGCAAGGAAGTGTCAGAAAATTAAGCACCACTTATGTTTTGCCCTTGGCAACTCACTTTATCGCAGGGAGATTTGTCGCCTGCGGCAGCTGCTAGTGACGTGTGTCATTACCCTTAGACAGATCTTTGCTTAAATAAAAATGTCTCTCTTAGAAGATCAGTTTTAAGTAGAAGGCACCTAGCAAAATAATCCAGAAGTCAGAGTAAGATTTGTTTTAGGTTTACTGCAGATATCAATTAACTCTTATTAACACAGATGTTGCTAAACTATAATAAGCCACAATTTCATTAACTCTGATAGCGCTGAGTGAGCTACAATGAAAGAGTGCCAGCCTGTTTAAAGTGTAATGTTATTTTATGTATGTACTTATACACTGCGCACTACACATATGTCTACTCATTATCTGTATTACTCTATTAGTGCAGTGGATCACTGACCATAGTAACAGTTCTGGTCTCTTTGATCTATGCAGCTGATATGTTTACATTGGAATGACTGGAGCAGCAGCCATCAGCACAAGGTTAAATACCATTTGATCTATACTCTGTACTCATGTTTAGTACCAGGACTCCATTAAGTGGAAGAACTTCATTCATATTAGTATACTAAGTTATCTAGTTTCTTATTTAACCAAAATGGAGGTTTCTCAGGTAAGTTCCTGCTAAGGGGGATGAGTGTAATTCTAAAGTTAAGTATTGTGCCAACAAAGGGCTGCATCTGTTTTTCAGTTGGTCCAGCCTCAGTTTTCATTTAAATTATTGGGACAAGCCTTTATAAGATTGTGTGACCATAAGCCTGATACTTTAGAGTTGGTCGCTGTCCCAGGAATGTCTCTTTTTTGAAGCTTTCTTCACCACTGTCAAGGGAGCCAACTTCCTGTGATGCTCTCATTAAGTCATTTTTAATTCATGTTCTATAATCTATTAGTTACAACAGCAAGCACTTTTCTTCACTCCCTTCTGTGTTCAAATGCAACCAAGGAAATTTGATTTAGAACATTTATAAAAAACAAAGATTAAAATAAAGTGCGCAGACTGTCTTTTAGTCAGTTGTTTGCTTTGTTACCATTAATTTAGTCTACTTCTGTGCAGCATACATTAGCATGCTGTGAGTATACACAGCAGTTGGTAGAACAGCCTATGGAAACACTCATCAGGTAGCTTGGGAGCTTCTTTAATTATTGAAAGGCAAAATATTAATTGTAAAGTGTTTCATGTTAAGCCTCACTAATAGAATACTATCACTGATACAGAGGTACTAACAGAAAAACCTGCTCATGATGCCATGGGCAGATTGCAATCCATACCACTTGGCTGCAGTTCTGTTGTTTTTCCTAATGAACATTCATTTGCACTTTAGCTCTGATTCTGAAAGAAAATACTGATATAGAGATTCTTTGAA
This sequence comes from Xenopus tropicalis, assembly GCF_000004195.4. Classification (NCBI taxonomy): domain Eukaryota; kingdom Metazoa; phylum Chordata; class Amphibia; order Anura; family Pipidae; genus Xenopus; species Xenopus tropicalis. The sequence goes on from NC_030677.2 coordinate 130,242,752, forward strand.
ATTAAAGTGTGACATTTGTCCCTAATATTACATGGTTTCAGTGGCATAACAAGGGGGGGAAGCAGACCCCACGGTTAGTGAAGGCCCAGACCGTGGGTTCTGCATCCTCTATAGTTTCTAGATATCCCCCCTCCCAAGGAGATGGTGAATGGGGATGCAAGTGGGCAGGCTGGTGGAGGCAAGGCTGGGTCGGGATCCCCTCCAAAGATGTTTTTGCAGGGGGCCCCAGTAAGCTATTGTTACACCACTGAATGGTTTTGAATCATATCCAAGTACAAAAAATTCTGTTGCATGGTTTCATAAAAGATGTTATGACTTACAGGTATGTGATCTGTTAAGCAGAATGCTCGGAATCTAGGGTTTTTTGGATAAGGGATCTTTCTGAATTTAAGGTACTGTTTTATTACTATGAAGATTTTTTTTTTTAATTAGAATTATTTGATTAAAAGGGAGTCTATGGGAGATGGCCTTCCAGTTATTAGGAGACTTTTGGATAATGGATTTCTAGATTCTATACCTTATTATAGCCACCAAGGGGTTAGCACCTGGCACTAATTTTTGCCAGGTCCTAATCTACAAAAAACAGATTTTTTTGGTGTGTATACTCTCCATCAGCTGAGCTACATTAGTATGGGAAGAGTACCATAGATATAGTCCAAGACTTAGTGCTGCATTTGAACGGACAGCAAATCAAATTGTAGCTATTGTAACCTCAATTTTGGTTTAATAACTGCCTTCCCAGACTAGTACAGGTATCGGACCCCTTATCCGGAAACCCGTTATCCAGAAAGCTCCGAATTACGGAATGCCCGTCTCCCATAGACTCCATTTTAATCAAATAATTCAGAATTTTAAAACTGATTTCCTTTTTCTATGTAGAAATAAAACAGAACCTTGTAATTGATTCCAACTAAGGTATAATTAATCCTTATTGGATGCAAAACAATCCTATTGGGTTTAATTAATGTTTTATTGATTTTTTAGTAGACTTAAGGTATTGAGATGCAAATTACGGAAAGACCCCTTATCCGGAATACCCTTGGTCCCGAGCATTCTGGATAATGGGTCCTATACCTGTACCAGTAGAACGTGGGTTACACACAACTCACTCTCACACAGAATAGGTCTTCGCTGGAAGAGGAAGGTGAGGGTGCTGTGCAACTACGCCCCTCTGACTGCTAAACAGAAAAATAAAAACAGAGGGTGTCAGAGGTTATTGCAAACAGCAAAATTGCAAACAAGGGTTATGCAGAGTGTAATACAGGCTGACAATGCCCCAAGGACAGATTGGCAGGGACCACACTTCACCTCTGCAACACCCCATAGTGGCTTGGATCACCTCAGGGAATTCTCTCTCCTGATTCCCTATCCACTGGGATCCCTACACTACAGGCAATATGGTCTGGGAGAGATACCTCCAAATCTACCAGTCCTATACTAAAGCTCTTTCTAGCTCAACCCTAACTGCCCTACACTTCTAGAGTGGTACTGGTACTGGCGCTTCACTTGCCACTATCTAATGCCTCATTCACAGGCCACTGTTCCCTGACTTTAAGTGGGCCTGTGCCCAGGCACCCAGCAACATCTACTCTGTTACTCAGGTGGAAGCACAGAGGAAGTGCCACTCCTTTCCCAGCACTATATCAAAGTGAGGCAGGAAGTGGTAACCCTACCTCCTAGGCAATAGCATAGATACATAAATTAACTTACTTAGATACATTCCCTTCTGCCCAGCAACTAAGGGAACTGAACCTGTCAGGATTTAAAGCCATATGGGCCATTTAACCCTATGGGTTCCTATACTATCATTAAGGGAATTGGGAAAAGCATCACAATTATTTAGAAGCATACAATATGTGCAAGTGGTTTAAAATCAAGGTGTTAAATACCTTTCAAACTAAAATCCAGTGATGTAATTAGAAAAAAAATTAGGGACTGTAACACTTTCTCTAAATATCACTCTGTTGCTAACATTAGTAGGTCAATATAACATAATGCCACAAGATGGCACTAATTAACATTCTTTTACATCCATAGGCCATATTTATTAATGGGGCTCTAGTTATGTAAAACTCAACACTCACTTGTGCTATATTTGGCTAAATCTTTCTGTCACGGGAGGTCCCGTGATCTAATTAATGACTGCTCACCAGCAACCACAATTGCAAGAGAAATAACTTCTTTATTATATCTTAGAAAACTCCTACCAAAAAACTTTAACTGGCAAGTCCCCAGTCATCTGCTTTTTCTCTTGAGCTCCTTTGATGGGCCAGTGAATACAGTTGGCCTCCATTGGCTGTTGGATCTCTCAGACCCTTTCACTGTGAGGATAGGCACCAGGACACAATGTCAGATCTATTTATAAATACCTTGTGCTGACTGCAACCAAAGCAAAACTATATACATAAACAGTCAGTCCCACAACTGGCATAGGGGCCCCCGTCACATCGCTCCCCCTCCCTCAGAATTGGTGTTACCAGGCTCCCACTTTATTGGGTGAAGCTCTGGAACACCAGAACTGGGCAGAACTCAATCTTTCTGTCTAGACAAGCCATCTGCATTATCATGTTGTTTGCCGCTGCGGTGCTGGATGGAGAAGGAATACTGCTGTAGTATCAAACTCCAGCGAAGCAGCTTCCCATTTTCCTCCAATATAATAACCTTCTCTGAGACTGACAGTATGTTGGGTTCCACTAGGGTAATGTAGGCCCCAGAATCCAGAAAACCTTCAGCCGGTTTTCCATTGTGCATCACTGAGATGATATGCTTGGGACGGGGAAATGTAATCATTCCAATGGACTACCAGAAGGACATACTCCTTTTGCCTGAGAGCAGTTACTGGATGCACTACTGGGTTAATGGAAGTTCTGGGTGGTTTTGGACACTGTGCTATAAGATGAGTATTAGAACCACAGTGGAACACTTTCTGTTTACTGCAGTAGGTTGTTGTGGTGCTGGCCAGACAGGGCATGGAGTTGAGGAACCTGCCTGTGGTTTTGTTCCAGGACGGGCCCCAACAGATGGTAGAGTCAAATTCAAATCAAATCAAATTTCAAATTCAAATTTTATTTGTCACATACACAGTCATACGCAGTACAATATGTAGTGAAAAGCTTATATGACCGCCATTGACCTTAGAAAGAGAATTACAGCTTGTATAAGAAATAAATATGAATAAGAGATACGATAGAAAATTAAATTCAACTAGGATACAATAGAAATAAAAATAGAAATATACAATAAAGTAGAAATATACTTGTACACAAGAATATACAATAAAAATAGAAATATACTGTACAATAGATACAATAGGAATTTAGAAATTTGGTGAAAGAAAGATGGTGTGCAAATATACATAAAAAGTGTCTAAAAAAGTGTCTAATTAAGGTGCCTTTTTTAAGTGACTTTGTGCAATGGTCCAGAATGTAAACATAAACATGTAAGTGAAGATATGAGTGTAGATGTGCGTGAATGTGTCCATATTGTCCATGGCTGTTTAAGAATTGTATTAATTCTGCGTGTGGGTGTGGTTGAGAGACCTTATTGCCTGCGGGAAGAAGCTCATCCTCATTCTCTCTGTGTTGGCCTTCAGGGAGCGGAATCGCTTCCCAGACCGCAACAGAGTGAACAATCCATTACGGGGATGGCTGAGGTCCTTCACGATCTTCCTGGCCTTGGACCAGCACCGCTTGGTGTAGATTGAGTGCAGGTCATGGAGCTCGGTGCGGATGATTCGCTCAGCTGATCGCACCACCCTCTGTAGAGTTCGTCTGTCTTGTATGGTGCTGTTCCCGAACCAGGTTGTGATGTTTCCCATCAGGATGCTCTCTATGGTGCAGGAGTAGAAATTCCTGAGCACCTTGGAGGGCAGTCTGAAGTCTCTCAAGCGTCTCAGGTGATACAAACGCTGTTGTGCCTTTTTTACTAGTGTTGATGTGACAGGACCATGCCAGGTCCTGCGTGATGTGAACACCGAGGTATCTGAAGCTGTCCACTCTCTCCACTGGGCTCCTGTTGATGACGGGGGTCTGGTAGTTCCTCTCCTGCTTTTTACTGAAGTCCACTATCAACTCCTTTGTCTTGCTGACGTTCAGGAGGAGATTGTTCCTCTGGCACCAGTTCTCCAGATTTCCAATCTCCTCCAGGTAGGCCGTCTCGTCGTTGTTCGTGATCAGGCCGACTACTACAGTGTCATCAGCAAACTTGATGACAGAGGTGGAGTTGGTAGTGGCCACGCAGTCATAAGTGTACAAAGAGTACAGCAGTAGAGTTGTGGAAGACATATTACCTCTGCCCCAGCAGCCTGTCCTTCTAAGCACTTGTCAGGCAGCCGATCCGCTTCCTCCAGTGTTTTCAGGGAACGATACCATATCTATCCCCTGGTTTTTGGCAAGCACTTTTCCATAAACTGCTCTATTAGGCGCAATTGACGCAGATCCTGTATTGTCTGAACTTGGCTTGTGTTAACCCATTGGTCGAAGGCTCTCCACAATCAATTCCCAAAACCCCAGTAGGTATCAGAGGCTAGTATATTTAGAGTGTAGAATGACTGCCGATATGTTTCTGAAGAGATAGCATCATGATTCAATAATACTCATTTTAATTCCTCTTAATCAGCATGCTGGGGATATGGGATTTCTCTATAGATATCACTTGCTTTCCCCCCCAGTTTACCAGCAAGTATCTTGGTCCATTAGGCACAGCGTAATCCTCACACATAATCTCAAAGATGTGCCGGTATGTGTTGATTCCTTCCCGGTAGTTATCAAAAGAGGGAAAGGCTGCATGGGTGAGCTTGACCACAGGTTTGAAATGCCCAGTATTGGGGTAATGCTGTTGTTCTGTGCTCATAGTGGAAGGTGGAACTCTCCTCATCTGTTATTCCTGGTCAATTCCAGCAGTTTAATATGTTGTGAACCAGTGAGGTCCAATTCCAGAGCTGTAAGCCTTGACTGATACTTCACCATAGTGGGGTCATCCTCCCCCTGACACACTGCAGCCCTGTGTATTGGCTGTTCAGTCTCAGCATCAATTTCACTTGCACGTGTCATCTGGGTTGAGGACGGACCTGCCTGCTCCTTTTCCTGCTCCACTAATAAACTTGCCATATCTGTCAGCCCTGGCTGAGTAGCCTTTGTGTGTTGGGCAATAAGAGCTGCATACAGTGGCCTTAGTTCTTCATGAATGGCCATCTGCTACCAAATTTGGTGCTTCAATAATTGTGCTTCAGCTATGTACTGGTGAGGGGTGCTGCTTTATAAGAAGAAGGTTGTGACTTATGAGGGTTGTTATAATATTTCAGTATAATGCATTGGCAAACCAGCCATATCAGTACAACTAATGTCTTTGTATAATGGTGTCATATTGTATCCTCTATTCATGACTTAGATAGCAGTACCTAATTCACATTTTACATCTTTTGATAATGCAAAATAAATTGAGAAAGTCCCCTGTATTTAAACATGTAAATAAACCCAATTGATCTCAAGTAATCTTAGTAATGCAAATAAGTAATAATCTTGCAGCTCAAAAATGCAATACAAAAGATTTATTTTAATAAATCATATAAAAAGCATTCTAACAACCCAAATGAAATTCGAAGATTTTACTCTACAGTGCATGATCAAGTAAGGCTGAGGGGCAACTTTATTTTTTCCCCACAGACTGGTACATTTTTTTTCCTAAATAAAGAACCAGCCCAGGAAAAAAAACTTATTGGCACTCCCAGTTGATGCAGTTTTCCTTTTTAAAGAAATAAGACTTTATCTTATGATGTTATTTTCTGCCACAATATGGAATCCAGATGCCTTACACCACTACCCTGGTTACCATTAGTGTTACTATAGCATCCAAAAACACATGCTTATTTTAAATCATTTCCTATAGCAACATGATACCAGCTGTCTAAGAAGCCTTTACAAGCACTTCAGCAATAATTCAGTGTTTACCTCATCTGAGCTATTAAGGAAGTGTGTTTACACAGTTTTCGGGGGGAGTCTGTCTCTTATAACAATTTTGTATGTTTCTGGGGAGTTACTCTGAAAGAGCCAACATTGTTCAAGACCACATGTAGCTGTGGGTTGCATAAGGGTGTAGGTTGCATGACTCTTTCTGCATGGCTTTTCAACAGAAAGCCTTTTTGAAAGGGAGACATCCGTATTGTACTACACGCTTATTGTATTTAACAGCCAAAATGATCATCCTGAGGATACTTTTTTATGTTAAACCTACTTTTTTTTAAAGACAGAAGTACAATATTAAATTGCCAGACCCAGTTCACTGCAGTGCTTTCTGTAGAAATATTGAAGTCACACTACCTGTACCTACCTGGTTCCTACTGACTAGCACTGCGGAACGAGAATATTAGAAGTCACTGATTATTTTTATGGCTGCTTTGCTTGTTTCTGTCTGACTCACGATTAGGCCTCGATGTGGTTAACATAATAAAAAATACAATTTCTGGGCATTAGAGTTCTGTGTATAACATCTTCCTCTATAATTTTCTCTCCTAACAAGTTGCAAAAATGCAAAAAAGTTATAACCTTTATTCCTCCATAACTGCTATCAACCATCTTCTATTGAATGATCATCTGAGCATGGCAGTGAATCTGTTTTGCCTTGATTCCTGTCCCTGCTATTAATCAGGTTTTCTTTAGAGGAGTTAGCTCTGTGTAATGTACTGTACATTTTCTATATTCACCAGTGCATTTAGCATTGTATAGATTTACAAGGTGATGACCAAGTCAAGAGCCAGGATGTTCAGCCATCCAGACACAAATGCTAGCACGTGTTCACCACCACTTTAAAAAATAGATCCTGGACAATTTGTAACATGGTAAAACCACAGGTGCTAACTTTTGTAGTAATGGCTGAATTAAGCTTTTAAAGAACATACTAACGTTACAGGGAATCAATGACCTGTAGTTGAACGGAATAAACTGGAAGGTCCACGTGTCTTGCCACGGTCTTGCAGCTAAACACAATAACAATCACTCAGTCACTAGCACAATTTTTCCAGTTTCTGATTCATTCAGTTCCCAAATAAATTTTCAATAGTAATATTTCCAGGACAAGTCTAGTATTTAGGGGTTCCCTCTTTCTTATCCAACTCCCTATACACTTCCTTCTCGTTGGCCTGCTCAACTAGCTGGCCTACCTCTATCTCTCACCAACCTACAGGGAGCTCCAGAGAACTGATTATCTCAAGCTAACTTAAAGTTACTATATGGCTTACCTTAGTACCTCCCCTAGGTAGCTTACCTCAGGCTATCTGGCATCATTCACCCTTTATTTTCTTTAAATCAGCTAAAAACAAAGTTCACTGCTCTCCCCGCTTAAATAGATTACCTTAGGAAAATCCCTTCTGAACAACACAGTGCAGAACCTGCTCTAAAACCTCCTCAAGGAGATCCCTGAATAACAGCGCCATCTGGTGACTGGAGTAACAATAACAACTAAAACATACTATGAATTATATCTAAGCCTTTCACTTACCACCTGTACTGTATAACATAGTAGTGTCCTCATCGCTAACAATAAAACATAATCACACATAATTACACTGCTTATAAGTTTTTTTCATCGCTTTGATTTTAATTTTAACACAAAACTGCATTTATATAGCTATTGTCCCCAGGAGCTAGTAGAAGAAGTAAATTTTTTCTCCAACTGTCAGGACATGTATGGACACCTTTGGGTTTCATTTTTTACAGTTTACCTTGCGATCAGATTCAATTCACCCTGTTGGACTTTGTCCAAGTAAAACAAGGGAGATTTTGCACAACAATTTGGGGTAACTATGTAGGCTAATGCACAATAAGTGAAGTCGAGCATTCTATATAATATTGTGATATTTTTTTCTTCATCCAAATATGAATTATTCTATGTAATGGCCAGACTGCTAGATGTAATAGTCTTCATCTGTGTGTTTTTGCTTGCTACAAACACATTGTCATTTATGATTAAATGGTCATATATTTAAAGCTGTGTAAAAAATGACACCAAACATTGCCACATTTAAGACACCCTGTAAAACCTTGCATGTGAATATTATGACTATGTGTAGCTAAAGGGAAAAATTAGGTGTTAAATTAAAATAAGCTGTGTAAAAACTGCCCAGTGATATGTTTTAAAACATTTAAACACCACTTATGAAAATTATGCAAGATTTTTTTTACCGTTTGCTAAGGTGGTGTAAAATAATTGTGTTATATATAAATACTGCTATCAGCTTCTTACAATGGATAATTTCTGCAACTGCAATGCGTAAGGACAATTAAGCTTTATTAAAAAAAAAAAAAAGAAACAAATAGCCCTTTACTTTACATTTCCATTTATAAGGAATGCTTCATTTTGCATAGCTTTATATATATATATATATATATACAAATACAAAATGTCGGCACTCACAGGATTCTCACGATAGTATTCATGGACGAAAAGTCGTAGTTAGATGCAATAAAGTGAGGTTTTATTGGTCCAACGTTTCGGTTCTTTACAAGAACCTTCGTCAGGGAGGTAGGGTTCGAAGGTTCTAGTAAAGAACCGAAACGTTGGACCAATAAAACCTCACTTTATTGCATGTAACTACGACTTTTCGTCCATGAATACTATCGTGAGAATCCTGTGAGTGCCGACACTTTGTATTTGTATTCCAATTTTGCTGCTCGGGCACCCAGGTATCGCAATTTAATTTCGGTGTGCTCTTCACTCTGTATTTTGTATATATATATATAAAATAGTCCATAGGGTGCACACCATTTGCAGCAACAAACCTGGGTGCTAGTACAAAAAAATGCACTGGAACAAGGACAGCACTCCTAGGATTGTGAGCAAAATGTAAATGCAAAAATAGAAAGGTTTATTACTCAACGTTTCGGTCTCACACAGAAACCTTCATCTGGAGTGAAAAACTAAACTTTGTTTAACAGCAAAGGAAGGTTGAATCTACACTTTACAATATTTTGTCTTTGCAGCAAAAGTAGATTTGTTTCACCTACAACTTACTTGCCTGGTGAAACATATCTAAAATTCATACTATGTTATATTGCGTAAATGGATCAGCGGGACTTGGATGGTCCATCATGTGTGAAGCCAAATGTAAGTAAAATGGAAAGAATGGCTTTGCAGACTTTAACAGAAGATTCCAGGATCACAAACAAACCCTCTTATATACATTAAAGATAATGTCAGTCCAGTACATGTGAGTTTATTTTAAGTATAAATAGAGAAAGGGAGAAAGAACAAAACTATAATATATATTTAACCTGTTACATAATTATCCAGCCTCAGGTTCTTATTTTAATTTTTTTTATGCAACCATTAAATAAAATTCTCTTTAATAAAGTCAAGCTGTTCTATTCAGTTACCAGTTCTTTTTTAATGAGCAAATTATATAATCAGTTCATGCACCCACTGTGTAAATAAAAGTGTTCTTTTTACAGTTTCCTTGTCTGTAAATGTCAGACTGAAAACTCTGTTTATTCACAGAAATTCCAGGTTAGCTAGGATTACAGATTGTGTATCCTTTGCTTCTATGAATTTAAATAAATGTGCCAAATGTACCAAGAGTATATTATACAATACAAAAAATCGTTTAAAAGAACTTTGACACTAGTCTAGTCAGATAGTATATGTTTGGAGAATAGGGTTGTTACATGGCCTGAATTTACCTGGAGCAAGCTATAATATATAAACCCAAAAAACAATCACTTTTTAATCTGGATCATTTGTGATCAGGGCTTTATCTATAATAGTTAACCCTACAAAAAAAGCAATTAAAGATGTTTATTTGGTAATTGTGTGGGGGAAACAAACTTCTTCTTCTGCTCGGAGTGTTGTCTACTAGTGAGACAGAAGGTCCCCACGTATCCCCAGTTCAGAATTATTAGATGTTAGATGCCCATGTGTTAGATGCCCATTCTTTTTTTTATATAAAGTTTATATTTGTTGCTAATGTTATTAATCAAATATGCCCCATAGTACCTACTACAATAAGATTAGCTTTGTGATTGCCAAACCTCTTCACTTAATTTTGCAGAATTCACTGGCCAGAGGCCAAAGGTCTGGCTTGGTGCCAAGAGACTGATGAATTGCTAATGTGGTTTCATTATTCAAAAAGGGATTACGTTCTCAGCCTGAGAACTATAGGCATGTTAGTCTGACATCAGTAGTAGGCAAGCTTTTGGAAGGGGTAATAAGGGATAGGGTACTTGAATACATTACAACTCACAGTTTGGTTTTATGCATTACAGATCTTGGTTTGCAGTGCCGGGCCAAGCCGGCTGGGCACCCTAGGTAACCTGGTCGGCTTGGTTGCCCCTCATGTGTGCATGCACGCATGCGCAAGCGAGTGCACAAAGTGCGTGCACAGGGAGGCTGGGTTGCCAGGGCCGATGGTTGGGGGTACTGCAGTGGGGGGAGAGGGCCCAGAACTAGTGGTAGGTGAAAGAAGAGGTACCTGCCTGGCGCCCCCCCCCCCCCAATGTTGCGCCCTAGGCTCTTCTGCCTACCCCTAGTTACGGCCCTGTTGGTTTGTGTGTGAACACACAAGCCCCAGGGCTGACTTGAGAACTTAAAATGGTATTGTTTCTATATAGGATTATCAAATGGCACAGACTAAATTGAAATATTGAAGACTTAAAATAGTGTTTTATATATGGATCGTATCATGTGACAAATTCTTAATCATGCTTAGGTAGCCCCTAATATTTTATATTAGTCTTGTGTATTAGTCTTGGGTAGCCCATAATATGGTCCATGCTGTCAAAAAGAAAACATACTGCAATCTTTTAGTCTTTCATACTACATAGATTTATTTGCACATAAAGACTAGACCTTTAGTATACAATAGTAGTTAAGCACAAAAATACAATAAGTTAAGCACAATGTTTTATTTCATTTGGTGCATATTTGACACTGAAAGCAAGGAAGCACACTGCTAGGGCTGTGGCGTTGTTTGGTCAAATGTAAAAATACTTGGAGAGCAACACAAGCACCATAAAAGTTCATGGAGGAGCCAAATAAGGGCTAAGATTGGCTATTAGGGGCCTCTATGCACACTATCAGCTTAAAGGAGGCTTTATTTGGTAGTAAATCTTGTTTTTATTCAACCAAAACTTGCCCCCAAGTCAGGAATTCAAAAATAACTACCTGGTTTGGGGGCACTGAGAGCAACATCCAAGGGGTTGAAAAAGTTAGGGCAGTTTGGGATCACTACCATAACTTTTTCATTATCTCCGGGGGGAAGAAATAAGAATTTCTTCAATCCTAATTATTATATTTTAACATTTAAACTTGTTATTGAAATTTGAAGAACCATTAAAATCAGGAATAATTTGATGTCCTCTCCACAAGAATAAAATTAGTTATGTTTCTATAAAAATAACCATTTAAGTGGCTACAAAACATCTCTTTGGTAAACAGAACAGTTGCAAAAGCTCTGATGGTTTATATTTCTAATTGTTGAACAACAGAATTGGACAAAAACGGGGCTAACCAAGCCATAGAAGCAAATACTTATGGTAGTTTCCTTACAAACAGTTTGAAGATGTAAGAGACCCAAAATATTGTATTGCTTTATTCCATCCAACACCCCATAAATAGAATCTCAAGTAATTGCTAGATTTTCCCATTCCTATAGTGCTCAAATGTACAGAATAATTTCTAGATATATTGCTATTGTACAAGGAGATTTTTTTCCCTTAAGAAGTCAATCCAGAACTAGCCATAAAGACAAAGGGGTTGATTCACTAAAGTGCAATAAATTTTATCACACGTTTTTTTGCGTTAAAATAGATGCGAAAATTATCGCGTGATTCACTACAGTTTTACCGCGTGGGTTAAGTCTTGCATCGCATGTGTTAAATAGTGCGCTGAAAAGAATACTAACGCATGATTCACAATCACTTAGGCGTGCTAAATATCGCATTAGGCTATGCGAAAAATAACCCCTACTTTGGGCAGGCGGTAATTATAGAAAAGTACAGTAAATGAGCTTTTGGCTCAATATGGACTTTGCAGTGTGAGCTTTTGGCTCAATATGGACTTTGCAGTGTGATTTATTCAAGTATGTGTTGGCCCTAGAGTGACGCAGTCGCCAGTTTGCAGGGAAATGGTCATTTTTAATACAGTAATTTTACGAAAGTATTGGCATGTATGGCTAACATGGCGTGCGTTTATTAGCGCGACTATTTATATGCGGCTACAATTGATGAAATGTTTCGCCAGGCATGGATTCGCAGCAAATTTTTTGACGTGCGGCAAATTTTTTTTTTGATGTGTTTCGCAAAACAATCCGCCAATGGCAAAATGCATGAAAAAATTTGCCGTGGAAAAATTCACCGCACATCCAAAAATTTGCCGCAGATCCATGCCTGGCGAAACATTTCATCAATTGTAGCCGCATATAAATAGTCGCGGGCAACAATTTTTTTGGCCGCACGACATTGCGAATTTTTCGCTAAAGATAAACGGAACAGATTCGCTCATCACTAGCAGTTACTATTTATAAGCAGCTACTAATTATATATATGTGGAGACAATTCATATGCGGCTACTATCTATTTGCGGCGACTATACGCGGGCGTTAATTAGCGCATGTACCGTCAAATACCGAACGAAAATAGTCTTCACGAGTTAAATAACGCATGCAATATCGCGCGTAAATTAGCGCAAGTATGCTTATAGTGAATCGTGCGATAAGTCGCGAAAATTTAGACGCGATAACATTTTTAAATAGCGCACGTTTTATCGCACTTTAGTGAATCAATCCTAAAGTATCTAAAGTAATAACATGAAGGGTATCAGAGAACCCGTCTCCCAGTTCTGTCTGTGACATAATCCAGCCCAGTTACAGCCTGGAGAGCAAATTGGCTGGGAGCCCCAGTGTACATCTGGAACAAGAGAAGGACACAGTGGCACCGGTCACCTCCGTAACAGAATCGTATTAGTCACGATAATATCGTATTGGCGATCTGAAAGTCACAAAATTTTCATATTGAATGATCGTAAACGGCGGGAAAACCTTTCCAACTTTGATCCTTCTGTGCATGATTTTGGAAACCTCCCATGGGACTCAATTGCACTCTGCAGCTCCATCCTGGCCCAAGGAAAGTCACGATACTGAAGCTTGAATGAATTCAAAACTTTCGTACTCGGCGTGACAATAGGATTTTGTCACACAAATTTTGTCACAAAGTACGAAAAAGTCGCGCAAAGGTACGAAAAAGTTGCGCAAGGTACGAAATTGTAGCAGAAAATATGCTCAGTACAAAAAAGATGCATTCAGAGCGTCCGTTAAAAAATGTGCCCATATAAGTGTGTGAAACTATGAGTTCCATGCAGGATCACTTTGCAGAGTGATTTAAAAAAATTTGGAAAACTGGGCAGCAAAAAAGAAAATAGCTTATATGTTAAAAAAGCGCAAAGTTATGCACTTTGGTAGAAATACCAATACTTTTTGAAGATACAGATTACAGTGATATGTATATTAGGGGTTTCTACATTGTGTGGGGCTCTTTAACAAAATTTTGCTTGGAAGACAGAGTTTCCTTTTAATAATATGTGTTGTTGTGTATTTGTTTGCTTTTATAATGCTCTTCTTCCTCAACAATGTATTTAATGAAAACAAAATAATGACATATATATGACATACACAGACATGCAGAAATTGAGCATACAGACATAGATTTAAATGGATTTACAGATATCACATTTAAGTCTTAAAGAACATATAATTTATGTCAGGGATTTTTCAGGAACCCTAATAACAGCATTTATTTTTGAGTTATTAACGTATTCACTCATACTATGTAAGTACTTTACAGAGAGAACGCATGGAGTGTTTATCTTTTTGTGTTGAGCAATTTATACCAAACTGATTTAATTAGAAAATGAATGCCAGATGAACTTAGCTCTTAAACTGACAAACCGTAAACACTTCCAGATGTCCTAAAAAGTAATAGCAAGGCAAAGAGTGAGACTATCGTGGTTAAATATCTGCACATCAAAACCCCATACTCTGTATGCAAAGTACAGTACTTACATAGGAGCAACATAATAACTGAATTACTCTGCTTGCCTGAACACGTAAAAGAGGTTGAGTCAAGAATTGATCCATGAAGTGCAAAGAGCAAGAAAGGAAAACATACAACGCATGTAGTGCCTTCATATGGACAACACATGTATAGCAACATGATAAAATTGCTCTTATTTTCTTCAAAGTTTATTCTGCAAACAGTATAAATCTAACTGATTTATAGCTCTTGTTGTTTAAAGAAAAGCAGATATATTTCTATAAACATATACTGTAACTGGTTTATTCCAAAAAACACCATATTAACTCTGAATTACTGAAAGACCTACAATGGCTCATACACAAATGAGTGTTTTCTTTCTCTGTGCAAGTTACACCAATAAACTGGACACTTCATAATAAACGCCTTCAGACCAATCACCAAATTCCTGGGCTGTACATGGAAGCCGGCCTACAATACATGCTGTGGGGACTAAGAGATCTTAAAAGACACATCTGGTTTCCATAAATTGTAGTTAACACTAATGCAAGTTATTACAGAATGACTGACATGAAATTAAAAGTAAAATGTATCAGTGATCAAATGGATTTGGCAGTGTTTATAAATTCTGTATATCGACTCTGCTTAATTTGTCAGTTCTCCAAGATCAAGTTGATTGTGATACATAGTAGTCTTCTGTTTTAAGATTTCTATTTATCAGACTAGTGTTACAACTTCCTAGTAGTAGTCTGGCTTGTGACCAGATTGTAATGGAAGACGTTCAAGACGGCACATCTTCTATGATTATTTCCATATCAGGAATCCAGGGTACTGCCTTAATCTCCAAATCATCACTTATGACACACAAGTGAGTATGTCTTCCAATAAAGTGGTCTCTAAGCATTCTTACATTTATGGCTTATTCCCAATTGCAAAAAAACTATCAAGGTTGCCAAGAACTGAATTACATGTGAGTTGATAGATCAGCTCAATACAAAAAAAGAAAAAGATAGTTAGTGAGTACATTAAAGACAAAAAAGGATAGTAAAATTAAAATAGGGCCTTAATGAATTACTAGTCCTCTTGTCATCACAGCTCTACAGGGAAAGGATCTCCTTCTGTGTCTCTTGCTACATGGCACATCACCAAATATTTATTTTTATTTATTACTCCATGTGTGCACTTCTCTATATCATAAAATGGTACAGCTCTGTAACAAAATTATACATACACACTCAGTGGTGAGCGTATGTTCAGTCCCAGACCTTTCCCTTGTTTGGAATCTATGTGGTAGGTGAGTTAAGGTCATATGGGCTCATTAACTAACCCTATACTGTGCCGATATTTCCTGTTATACTTGATACTGTTATACTTGATACTGTCAGATTAGTACCAATGAACAGTAAATTATGCTACATTTTCATCACTATTGTGATAATTTCTATGTAATTTGTGGACCAAAACATGAGGCACCAATTAAACTCTATGGAATAGGATTCTAATTAACCTCTTATAACATGTGCATGGAAAAAGAAATGGAATTTAGATATTTGTATTTACATTAAAGTAGCAATATACTCTTCAATTAACATAGCGGTAGTGCACCCACATTTTCTCCTACATCCTTAATATACACAACTGAGCCAACAGTTGGAGTGCAGTGGTATTACTAAAGGGCTCATTTACGTCTATAAGCGAAGTGAGTAAAGTGCACTGTTGAGTGCCAAATTTTTTCCTCACAGTGCAGCACTTCCAAATAGGAGATTCTCTTGACCCAATTGTACTAGGCCTACTGCAACTGTGCCCGATTTGCGCGTGTGCTTTGCCACAATTGAGTGCAATTGCGCTGAATATTTCTGCTTGGTGTTTACTGTTTCTTGTGGTCGGCATGCAAGTGACATGTTCACGCTATTCTTTCAGCCAACTCAACTGCAGTGATTGTCACAGACTGCTGAAGGAACCCCAGAGCTACAACCTGGTCTTGATGTGGCAGAGTTAGTAGGTGCAGCAACGCCCAATATGGAACAGAAATACGACTATAGGGAAGTGCAAGAATGCATTTTGACACAAGTACCTTTAATGAAAGTGGTTTTATGTGCAACTGACTGCGGGGAAATTGTAGGGTCCTCAACTGTATTTGGGACGTAAATGAGCCCCTCAGTGCTACTACGGCCTCACAGAAAAATTATTATAGGCCTTCCAAACCTTGTTCAAGATGATATATATTTACATTATCAGTCATGGCCCAGTGTGCACTTGTTCGATACTTATGCCCATTCAGCAATATTCTCTGTTCTCTTATGGACAGAAGCTCAAGCTTCTGTCCATAAGTAGATTGGTACTGACAGCAACAGCACTGCCTTTATAGTTTCTCTATGATGATGTATTTCTTGGAGGTAGGCAAAATTGCAGTGACAGCCAGAGGCGGGTAAATGCCAACCTTCTCAATGTATAGACGTCAATTAAATGAAAACAATTACTGCTATTCTTTAAACATTTCAGCTTGTCCACTTGTTTCAACCTATCACTCCAATGAAAATAACAGAAAAAAACCTTCATGCATTTAGGCCAAATTCCAGTAATGTTTTTTTAATGATGTGGGAATCAGCGCACATTACCAGATATACTGTATACTGTAACCTTTATATGACAAGAATCCTAGACAGGCAAATATACTCTGTAAAACAGTCAATACCTATTGAATAAGAGCTAACATGAGAGAAATATAAAGCACAAATAATGATTTATATAACATCATAAAGTACCTATAGGATTATTGTAATTTTGCTTATTGACATATTATATGAGTTTGAGGAAAGATAAATATGATGTTATGATTCACCCAGTCAATAAATATAAATGTGTAGTACTTAAAAGGGAATTATCAATGTGATATTTTAACAAATAACCTTTCTTTAGCGTTATTTAATTCTTAAAGGTATGGTTCACCTTTAAATTAACTTTTAGCGTGATGGAGACAATTTGCAATTGATTTACATTTTTGAATTTTTGTTGTTTTTGAGTTATTTTAGCTTTTTGTTTAGTAGCTCTCCAGTTTGGAATTTCAGAAGCTATCTGGTTGCGGGGCCCAGTTTACCATAGTAACCAGGCAGTGGTTTGAATAAGAGACTGGAAGATGAATAGAAGAGGGCCTGAATAGAAAGAGAAGTAAAAAATAGCAATAACAATAAAATAGTAGCCTCTCAGAGCAAACGTTTTTGGCTACCAGTGCTGCTACTTTCAATCTTCAAACTTTATAACAGCTAAAAATCATTTATACATTAAATAAACCCAAAATAATTGTTTTGACTTCAATAAGGATAAATAATATGTTCGTTAGGATCATATACAAGGTACTGTTTTATTATTATGACGAAAAAAGGGAATTTGTTGATTAAATGGAGTCTATGGGAAATGACCTTCCAGTTATCTGGTGCTTTCTGGATAATGGGTTTCCAGATAACAGATCAGACACTTCTATCTGCAATTCATTTATCATCACCCAATTTTTAGAACGGACACTGAAAGAAAGTTGTTCTTCCTTCTGCCTAGAAACTCCTTTCTGGGGTTGCAGTTCTAATACGATATAGCTGTTCTTCGTGTCAATGAATATTTAGCAATATTTTCCATCCTACACAGTTTACTAGGGACAGAAAACACCTGCCTTAACACTGTAGGTTCTTGGAAGCATAACCACTTGATCATATTCTGCATACAAAATACAGATTATTACTCCTCTATGTCTGATGCTAGAAGATATCCCAGCTGGTATTATTGATGAAACCACAAGACTCAATTTGTGCCAACAACAAAATGCAAGCCAGTACAGAGCAATGATATAGATCACCTGTTTAAAATCTGCTGATGCAAAGTTCACATTAAATGGTAATTACAGCATAAAGCATGGTGGAACGAAAGTGGAACGAGGACAATTTGATATTAGAACACTGGTTCAAACAGTTCAAGTAATACTAGTTGTTAGTTGGATTATTTTGAAATAAATACATGGTTATGTTGAAAATAAATCATTCAAATATATTTTATACCTACACAATTTAATAGTGACCTTGGTAAACAACATTCTCTAAAGCTAACCATTCAGTTTGATATTAGAAGGAATATGTACTGTAGCTCATACACAGGCTTTGCTTTTTCCTGTTACAGACTGGTTCAGTCTCTGTTAATTAGAGAGCAAAGAATCACACATCAGGCCACTTTTATTGCAAGCTTTCCAAATGATAAAGCTCTTTAGCCCTGATGTTCACACCTAATTACCTGCAAATGCCAACCGAGGAAATGACACATTTGGTAATTGCAGTCTGCAAGTCACCGTTATTAATTCCAAACAAATAATTTTGAGACTGAATTTAGGAAGACACTAATATTATGTGTAATATGAGGATAAGCAGCTTTCATGTGAGTCTTTAATACTCAATGTAGATCCATTCTGTAATTTCCTCATTAGCACAGATCATTTCCACAAGATACATGCAGAAATCTTGCACCATATAAAGCATTAGGCCTTTTTTTTTAAATTATATTGACTGGAATGGATGAAGTGCTCTTATTTGGCTGTCCCAATAAACTAGGATATAAGGGGTTTACCAAAGCAGAATTGAGATCCAGATACACCTCCATAAACAGCCATAGCGGTTAGTAAACTATTTACAAAGGAAAGGGGGGTTGAGTATAAAAATTCTCTATTTTATAGTGGTTGTATAACTGCTGTGCCCCCCCCTTTGCCCATTTAGTAAAATGGCCCTGTCATTATGGTTCAAAAATTGACCTACGGTACCATTTATACAAGCACTTTACTAATGCCTATATGAGTTGTGGGGGGGTGGGGGGGGTAGGCATGCAGCCTTTGAATCTATGCTAAAAGAATTATAATTGTAAAAGATCATTTTAATTTTAGTTTCTGTGTGCAAATCATGAATTAAATTAGGTTTAATACAGAAACCTCAAAATTAGCAGAAATCCATCTCCCATAGACTCCATGTTAATCAAATAATTCACATTTTTCTCTGTAGTCATAAAACAGTACATTCTACTTGATCCCAACTGAGATATAATTAATCCTTATTGGAGGCTGAACAATCACATTGGGTTTATGTAATGCTTGAATGATACATATATTTTAGTAGACTATAGTAAACTATAATGATCCAGTAGACTATAGTAAACTATAATGATCCAAATTACAGAAAGACCCTTTATGTGGAGCATTGTGGATAATCGGTCCTGTACCAATGCTCCAAGCCTATCTTTTGCTGTGCAAACAATTTTGTGCAGCCTATTACCCTCCTATTACCTATTGTTAAATTATACCTCTGAGCTTAAAGGGTATTATATATTTGCATAGGGCAAAAGGTGCATTTCCTCACAAAATTTGATCAAAGGTTCAAGGTATTAATTCTGACTCAAATTCTTCTAAAATGTAACTAATTGGGCACAATTGCTCAATAGTTAATGATGTGTACTAAAATAATAGAATAACAGTTCTTATTTTGATAATGTATAAGCTCTTTTCTAAACGGCACAATATTTGAAGAGAGAAAAGGCAGTGCAGTTTTGGGATAATTGTGTTTAAAGTTTAATGTTTAGGACACAATTTCCTAAATAAAATATCATGAATAACATTAACCTAATGTTAATAATAGGGTAATAATGATTTGATTCAGTGCAAACATCAAGCCCTTAATGTTTATGTGTTTAGTGCGAGAATTGTTACTTTCATTCTATCATTAAACTAAAATGTATTCATTTCAGATATGAAAGCGTTTGTCATTAACCTTTTCTTGTCATGTTGGGTTTATATTTAGCAAATTACAGCATGGATAACTTGGGGAGGTGGGATTTACTAATGCTCAATATTTTCTTTCATGATTCAAGTTTTTTTGCACCAAAATATAATTTTGTCCCAGAAAAAAGCAATTTTTCACAATTTATTATGCACCAATACCGCAATAAATCCAAAAGCAAAAATGCACATCTAAAAACGTTCAAGATCATGTAGAAGTCAATATCAGATGTCCCTTTTACAAGATCTTCTTTGCTTTGTGGTTTTAGAGGTTTTCAGGGTTTTTTGATGCTGACTTTTGTGTGACAATAAAAAAGATGCAGTTATTGCATTTTTTACGCATATTTTTAATTTGTTCTTTTTAAATTCGGATCTTTTGATAAATGACTGACATTCATGGAAATGGGTTTATTTGTGGTTTCAAAACGCTCTAAAACCACAAAAATCTGAATGTTGATAAATGGGCCTTGAAGTAAATAGTAAAATATAAAAAAATATTTTCTAAACAAGAGTAAGTGTATTAGCATTAGTGAAATCAAGTTTTGATTTGATGAAATCCTGCTAGGGACACGGCTTTTCCTGTCCAAAGCAATGTTCTCCCTCGTCACAAGTATAACAGCATTATGATTATTTTAATAATAAAGCTATTTTTCAATTTCAGTTTGTAAGACTGATTTGGATTTTGGTACACTCCTTGAAAATGAATGCTAGAATGTGAGTTTGAGTTGTTCTTTTACGTTTTTATATTACAAAGGCACTGGTTCTGCTCTGCTGCTTTATTTAATTAATATAAACTAAACCACACTCAACAGGCTTACTGGAGTAACTGATTTTAATAAACAAAAGAAGTTCCACATTGTGTCCCTGGGAAATGGCTTAACTACTTTCTTGTCTGTCACAATTGTGTGGAACAAATTTCATCAATTTCTCTCAACTCCTCAAATTCTGTCTGAATGCAGAACAGAGCCAGATCAGAATAATCTCTATCAACATTTATTGACATATATGCATATGACACATGACAGATGTTGGAAACAATAAATATAAAAAAACTGTTTTATAACAATCCCAACAAGGGTAGTGCTTCAGGTCAAGGTAAACCAGTTCATGTTTGTTTTCCATTACTCTGTCCTGTAAAACCACCACAAGAGTTTGAACATGACAGGTCTCCTTTCATTACTGCCAAGATATAAAGTTATGGAACATTTATGGATTAGAATGTTCTCCAAGTAAACCTCTGCATCGTGTAATGATGTGCACCACATACCTTTTAACTGAATTAAGCGTTTAGGGTGAGCACCAATGTCACATACAGAGGGCACTTGGGTATAGAGGATAATAAAGCGGAGAGCCACACAGTCTTGCAAATTAATTACAGGAACAACTTTATTCAATCACCAGTATCGTTTTTCTAATAATAATTATAGTGCATGTCCCACAGTTATTAAACCAGAACCTGAGTCTCCAGATGACTGGGCACACCTGTTGCTACCTCCCTGCCCCTCTCTCTGCTATATAGGCACAGGGGTTAACCTTGTGTTGATGTACTAGGCCCCATATGACCTTACTCCCACTGGATCCCTGTCTGGTGAGGTACCACTGGGGCACTGGCCCTTTAGGGTAAGTAACCTTGCCAACCAAGCCGATCTAGAAGTGTATGACCAACTTAAAGTAAGTAAGCATATTTATCTGGGCAAATTAAAAAAAAATTAGGGGCCAATTTATTATGCTGTGTAAAATTACATTTGCCTAAAAAACAGTGTAAAAAGCTGCGTAAGTAAGTTCCAGTGGAAGAAAAAACACGTAAAAAAAAATTTTATGCGACGAAGCCTGGCGATGTGTTGCGAATATTACAATCTATAATAAATCTGCCACTTAGTGCAGGGGTCGGGAACCTTTTTGACTGAGTGAGCCATAAACACCACATATTTTAAAATGTAATTCTGTGAGAGCCATACAATGGCCGACAGGAGCTAGGGCGAAGCCGGGCCTCAATTTGCGGCTACCTGTGGAGGACGATGCGGCTTCAGGTCCGTTCCCCCATTGTATGCACAGTTGGCGTCTCTTTGTAGCCCCAACAGAGACCTATTTGCCACATTTTTTTTTTAATTCAAGCGTGAACTGTCACAGTTTTCTGCTCCAATGTCCCTCTCAGTTCCCTGGGCCCTGGTTCAAGTGCAACCCAGTAAGGATGCCGGATGCGGAGGAGGGCGAGGCCTGTGCTTGGCGGACAGAAGACCTGTTCTAAGGCTTAGAAGGCGTCTTCTATCCGCCAAGCACAGGCCACGCCCCCCATTTTTTTTTGTATTAAAAATTTGGAAGTGAGCCAGATGCAGCCATCAAAAGAGCCACATCTGGCTCCCGAGCCATAGGTTCCCTACCCCTGACTTAGTGTATTGTGATCCTTTAAGTTAAAAAGAATTTCTTTATCATTACTGGAAAGTGTGTGTTTTTTTTCATTTTTGATCAGCATCAGGTAATAATAGACTATTGTGGCTGACACAAGGAATTATAACTAAGACAAAAGTACGTTTTATTTTTTGTAATTTTTGTCCAGATGTACAGCACTGCAGGACTTTCCAGAAGCTATATAATTAAACATAACTAATAAGGCTCAGCAAGAAGCACCAATAAACTGACATGATCTCAGGGTACTAACAGTCAAACACGCACATTATGGCCATGGGATACAGACTGACAAGCACACACATTGTTTCTAGCTCAGCACATTCTTTTGTTGTTGACTTGCCCTCTTCCTCGTAGTGTTTAGATTAGAGGACCCGCATAGGAGGTGTGTCAAAGGCTATGTTATTCACTATCTCTATGGAAATGCTGTGTCTCATAGCCCGCCAAGCTATTTTTGTTGGAAAAGATTTCTGGCAGCTAATTATATAACCTCTGCTTCTTATTCATATTCTAATATACATTGCACATTGGCCATAATAGACTCTTTATTTGGTTAAAATAATACATTTCAGAACAATGCAGCTCAGATTGTTCCAGCAAAGTACATTATTATGGGAACTATATATATATATATAAAATAGGGCTGGGATTATAAAATTATTAATCTATTGGGATTGAGTATGAAAGCTATAATCTAATACCTGAATTATAGAATAGTGATGAGCGAATCTGTCCCATTTTGCTTCGCCGAAAATGTGAAAACCTTTGAAAAGATTCACGAAACGGAAAAAGTTGCTTGCATCATTCTTTTGATGCATGCAACAATTTTTTGACACGCGTGTCAAAAAACAGACTTGCACAACTTTTTTTTATTGACGCACATCATTTTGTTTTACATGCGCATCAAGTTTTTTTGATGTGGGCGACAATTATTTGTTGCTGGGCGAATTTCTCCGCTGCTAATTTTGTCGCCCTTTCGCGAAAAGATTCGCCAATGGTTAAACGCGCCTATTTATTTTGCCCATCACTATTAGAGAATCATTATTGTCATTCTTTGTAAAATTAATAATAATGTTACTATTTGCATGTACTGGAAGGCTATAAAATTCTGGAATTTTGGATGATGTACATAAAAGAACAGATAAAAGGGAAACCTTTTTGACACACTCTCTGTTAGCCTGACATGTGCCTTGATTCTGTGGATATATCTGTTGCTTTTGGAAGCTACAGTGGTTAACTTGCCTTCTTAGGGTAATGGCACACTTGGCTGTTACAGGTGTTTTAAGTGGCCCATTGCTTGTTTGATAAAACAAGGGAAATGGGATTTTTTTCTGGCAACTATCACCTGACCAGTACTGGCAGGAGTACTTGTCAGTTGTCAGGTGATTTTAAAACAAGTCTATCAGGCTATTTTGGGCACTTTAGTGGCATGTTTTGGTGCTATTCAAAAATAAAGACAGCTCCTTGTGCCATTAACCTTAAACAGCATATATGATATATGCCATATACTATATATATATATATACCCCCAAGTGACTTAGCCTTTCCTTATACTTTAATGTCTGTTTGTGTAGCCATATTTTCTTCAAGAGTCAGCCTTGTTCCTTCCTGATTCCTGCTTTGCCTAAAGCCAGTTTTACTTGCCTGCATGCTTTACCTCTTCCACTTCTTCCTCTGTTCTTGTCTTTACTTTATCTTTGGCTTATCACTGTTCATGACCTGTTCAAGTTGTGCCTCTCATCTTCACCTCTTTCTGTCATACTCATGCCTTAGTTTTTTTGCCTTTGGCCTTGTTTTCCCATCTGTCTCCTGCTCTTCTTGCCCTCTGGTCTTACCTGTATTCCTTGCTTGTATTCTTATCTGGTTTCTACGCTCATTCCTTACTTTGCCCACATTTTTGCCACTGTACACTGCTCTCTCATTACAATGATTTCCCTTTTATAGCACCAACCTTACATATGATAAAAATGTCACTATTAGGACATCTATGCTTAGTTAAGGCTAAAACTGCAAGCTGACTCGTATTAGAAACTCTGTAAAATTAATATTTGCATTAGACAAAGTCAGGAGTGGAAAAGGAAAGAAGTAGTGATTTCCTGGCAACTGGACACTCCCCAGGAGACTGGATGGGTCACATTTCCAACATCTTTATTCTGGCAAATGAAGGTAAAACACACACACATATGCTAACACATTCACTTACAGTATAAAGAAGATAATCAGGCAATATTTATTCAGTTGTCCTTAGTAATAAAATATGAACCTGAACTAATTCACCATTTTCTTTTTGTTTTTAATGTTTGTATTTTTTTTACAAGGCTGCAACTCAGACTACCTTTAGTGAGGTTATTTACCAACAAATGCTTGGAATTTGTCTAGCAGTTGCTTTGGTAAATTCTGCTGGAAGTTATGAAAAGCCTTATTGTTATTTAATAATGTCCAGTATAGAATCTTACTCTTTGATATCAGGACACGTTAGATTGTCTCCCAGCAGCTGATGTACTGTATTACTCCCTTTTTTGAGAAATATGTCTTCTCTTAACCACAGAGACTAAAAAAATAATAATGGCAGAAAGTTTGATTTGGTTGCCATGGGTTACTGCTCAGGTGCAAATCTGGCCAGTGTTTATAAATGAGCCCCTTTCTTAGGGTGATTATCCCGTCATTGTTTGAATGGTGGGGTAGGGGGTCAAATTAAGCAGTATTTGCCAAGAAACTTTTCCAACCTTATTTCCTTCACCTTTGCAGTGAAGGAAAACAAAATTTTAATATACCTCCTATTACTACATTATTGAATAAGGATGTATGTCTATATGTATGTATGTATAATTTATTATTAGTACAGAAAGCTAAAGGATATACATTTTTGTGCCTTTTGAACTTTCCCTCTTCGCCAGGGTCTAATAATAAAGGCCAGTTAGACTATGGTGCAATTAGCCCTGCACTTTCCAACTGCAAAATATTTAAATGATGCTTATTGCAAGGAATCTCCTTATTAGGCTCTCTAGGGGGAAATGATAATTTTGCCACAAATTTTAATTGAAAATTGGATTGGCTCACCAAGACCTGGTAAGTTCTACCCACTGGCCTTGAATAAAATTTATACCTAGATTTTTTTCTAAAGGACACATTGCCTCGTGGCTTTATTTAACATCACAATCATTGCTACAGCTGATATGTTTTTTGCTATTGTAAAAAAAAATGGCCAGATTTTCGTTATGGTTAGACTGGTGAATAGAAAAGGGCTGAATCATATATCACAAGTAATGAAAAAGCAATGTAGTAAATAATAAAACTTGCTCAGTTTGCAGCACCTTTTCGGATTGCTTGCCTGTTTGGTGTTTTCTATTAAAGACTAATGATTTCCCACCTCTGACACTTCCTGCCAGTTTCTGAAGATGTAAGCCCTGTGCTTTCACATTTGTTCTTGGCAACAGAACAAAAATGCTAGGCTGTTTGATCCATTGAAAGGATGGGCTCCTTTTGTACATTAAGTATTAAATCGAAAAGCAACATCTGGTTTTCTTAAATAAATGAAATATACACTTTATGACAGAATGTGTTTTATTCATAATATTTAAAACAAATACATTTTTGATTAATTCTTCAGTATATTTTATATTAATGATTAGTATTGTACTATATACAGGTATGGAATTTAATATCCAGAATGCTTGGAACCTGAGATTTTCAGGATAAAGGGTCTTTCCATAATTCTGATTACCATCATTTAAGTCTACTAAAAACCATTTAAATATTAAATAAACCCACCAGGACTGCTTAGGCACCAATATGGATTCATGAAGCATGGTTACCATCAAGTACACGGTACTGTTTTATTATTACACAGAACAGGGAAGTCACTTTTAAAAACTGAACAACTTTATTTAAATGGAGTCTAAACAAGGTGGGCTTCCCATAATTCTGGAGCTTTCTAGATAATGGATTTCCGGATTAAGGATCAAATATATGTACTACACTGTAGAACAGGGATCCCCAACATTTTGTACCTGTGAGCCACATTCAAATGTCAGACTTGGGGAGCAACACAGGCATACAACATGTCCCTGGGGGTACCAAATAAGGACTGGTATTGGTTATTTGGTAGCCCCTATATGAACTGACAGCCTACAGGAGGCTCTAATTGTCAGTACATCTGGTTTTTAATGCAACCAAAACTTGCCTCGAATTTAAGAATTAAAAAATAATTACCTGCTTTATGGCCACTGGGAGCAACATCCAATGGGTTGGAGAGCAACATGTTGCTCACGAGCCACTGGTTGGGGATCACTGCTGTAAAACATTATACAACTGCAAGAAGTAAAAACATTTGCAGAATATGCCAGCCCTAGAGCCATTAGGCCATTTGGGCAAAGTATAAAAAACTTGCCCATAAAACCTAACCTATGTAGCTACGTGTATACTAGGTGTACTAGGTGTATAATAGGGTCAGATCTACTAATCCACGAATCCGAATCCCGAAAGGGAAAAAATCGTATTGGAAACGAAAATTTTGCAACTTTTTCGTCGCCGTCGCAATTTTTCATTTTTGTCGCAACTTTTTTGTCGCCGTCGCAACTTTATCGTATTTTGCGCGACTATTTTGTCGTCGTCACGATTTTTTCGGATTGAGCTATAGTAAACGACGGTGACAAAAAAGTCACGGAAAATATACGAAAAAGTTGCAAAAATACTGATCATTACGAAAAACCGCCTTCGGACCGTTCGTGGATTAGTAAATCTCCCCCTTAGCATATTGAGCTACAATATTGCTCTTTTATATCACTTATTGTATTTCCTTTAGTTAGCCACATAGTATCTACCACAGACACTTAAAAAGGCTCATTTTAAAAATCAACTGCAGTTGCGCAAAAATATATGTAGCTGTATTGATGCCGTTCATGAAAGTACTTGCCACTCCTTACATCTCTTCTTCATAGTTGCGGTTGGTGTTTGAGAGCCCTCCCATCACCTTTTGCTAATCATGTTCTTCTTCTCCTGCCAAAGCTGGAGAATCCCGGAGCCACCTCGATGGTGGTGGTAGCTATAGGATTCCCACTGTGGCCAGCATTGTGTAATTTAAATAAACATAAATGCAAGTTTTATACGTGGACTATAGGGGGAACAAATAGTGCCTATATTTACTCCCCTAATTTTAGGTATCTAACTCAGATGCCTAAAATTAGAATCAGGTGCAACAAATCAGGTGCAAATGATAAGAATATTGTTTAAGAGGGTCTTAAAGGGACCTCTGATATTTAGTTTGGTTTGCTATTTTTCGTTGAAGTGGGTGATACTTAGTCATGAGCGAATCTGTCCCATTTCGCTTCGCCATAAAATTTGCGATACGGCAAGAAAATTTGCAAAAGGCAAAAAATTTGCGAAGCGCATTTGTTTTTTTTTGTCGCCCGTGTCATTTTTGACGTGACCACATCCTTTTTGTTCCGCATCCAATTTTACGTGACCAAGCTCAATTTGACATGCGGCAACATTTTTAACGTGCGCCAAATTTTCACGGAAGTGAAATGCGGAAATTCACTGCGAATCCATGCCTGGCGAAAAATTTGCTCATCACTAGTGATACTGAAAGAGCTCTCTAATGCATCTAGAAAAAATGTTATACATGCCCATGTGGGAAGGGAGCTAAAAAGATGGCCAAACAAACATAAATCATTTCACTGTCACTGGAAAATCATCTGGAGAAGATTGCAAACAACTGCCAAATTGCCCAAGCCAGTCTGGGCATAATTTAAGTGTTTTTTTAATTCCAATCTTTCAAGTTTTTTTTTAAAGATATTGAAAATGATGAGTTGAATGTGATTTTGCTGCATTCAGGGGTTAATTTTCAGGATTTTAATCGACTGGGTTTTCAAAATTCTAGTTTTTAATTAAATAAATACACATTAGTGAGTTTTCGAATTTACAAGCTCAATTTTTTTTAATAAATATGTCTCTAAAGTTTGCCCATTAAAACCTAGACAAAGACCAGGATTTCTGGAACATTGTGCTTCGGACAAACAAGGCAAACCTATTAGCTACTTGGCCTCAGTACATAAAAACATGTTAGTTAAAACCAAACAACCTGATACCAACTACAAAGCATTGTGGTGGAAACTCCACTCTTCAAGAGGGTGATTGAGGATAATGTTATCAGACTGAAGCTCAACCAAAAGTGAACCCTGCAATAAAACAATAACCATAAACATTCCAGTAAATCCACCAAGTAATGGCTGAAAAATGAAGAGTGTTCTGCAATGGTGAAGTCACGCCCAGATCTAAATGCCATTAAGATGCTGAAGGGGATTTGAAACGGGCTGTGCATGCAAGACATCCCTTAATTACTCAGCTGAAAAAATTCTGCACGGAGGAGTGGGGAAAAAATTCTTCCAGTGAATGTCAGAGACTGATACACAGTTATAAGAAACACCTACTTGAGGGTGCCAAAGTGAGCAATACTAAATATTAGAACCAAATGTGTACTTTCTTTTTCCATAGAAGTAGATGGTATACCTGTGAATTGTTTGTTAAAAATGTCACTCTTTCCTTGCTTTATGATCAATTACATTTTTATATATATTTATATATTGTTTAAATGAAGATCAAATATTGATACTTTCACATGTTAAAAAAGAAAAAATGTTACATTGGTTTTAATTAATTCACGTGTATTCAGACTTGTTTGTTAAGAATATGACAAAAAATAAAAACATATAAACCTAAAACATACAAAAAAACATTTGGTAGTCGCCTATGGCCCTAAAAATGTTGTACAGCAGAAGAAACCATTTCAAGATAAATGCATTTCTCAGAAGGCATAGAAAAGGCAACCAGCCAAAGAAATCAGAGAGCTTCAGGGATAAATACAATAATAACTTTACAATGTCCCTGGTTAACCCCATTACAGTTAATTTAGTATTTTTTCCATGACAGAAGCCATATTGCATTGTGCACCATAAAGAAATATGACGTGCACAGAGGTAAGGTCACCTTAAAAGTAATTATATTGCCAGTCCCTTTTGGAATACATTGTATGGCTAACAAAGGCCAGAACTAGTGAATCATAATATATTTGTTAAATAAGATGAAAATTAAAATTAAAAACTGGAAAATACTAGAAAGAGATCCACATGAATAGATCAGATGGAGAATCGCTAAATTCTCAAGTGACTCATAATACCTGCTTCTCTGACGTTTGGGATGAGCAAATATTTTTACCTGATACCGATTCACAATAAAATTCATGTTACTGTTTGTGTTTTGCTAATTTTCACTCTAATCATCACAATATAGGACTTATACAAATTTGTGAAGGAAAGGACACAGTGCAATACATAGATGGTATACACTTTCTCTATGCAGATAATAAACTGCCAACTAGAAGGCAGATTGTATAGGGTCCTCTAAAATATATTGTAAGTTTACAACACAGAAATCTTCTTAACATGTAAATCAAAATCCTTAAAAGCCCTATACATATCTGTGATGCAATTGGCTGCCAAGATTCAGCCAATTGGATCAATGAAATGCAAATGAATCTGGAGAGGGAGGGCATGCACAGTAACCAGTTCAGTGTCAGCTTCCTGTTTGGGCAGAAAGCCAGCAGGGGTCGCCAATCCCTTCAGAAGAAGTGAGCAGAGGAGAGTTTTAACAGTGCTGATCCTGCATTTTAAATAATTCAAAACATTTTAATTATGATGAATTACAGGGGCTCTTTATATTCAGACTACTGTCTGAAGGTGAACACTATGGGGCTGATTTACTAAGACATGAATTCGAATCCGAATTGGAAAAATTCCGATTGGAAAACGAACATTTTGCGACTTTTTCGTATTTTTTGCGATTTTTTACGGCGCCTTTACGACTTTTCGGAAATTATCGCAACTTTTTCGTTACCAATACGATTTGCGCGAAAAAACGCAAATTTTTCGTAGCCATTCCGAAAGTTGCGCAAAATCTGGCGATTTTTTCGTAGCATTAAAACTTGCGCGAAAAGTCGCGCCTTTTTCGTAGCGTTAAAACTTAAAAGGCGTGACGTTTCGCACAAGTTTTAACGCTACGAAAAAATTGCCAGATTTTGCGCAACTTTTGGAATGGCTACGAAAAACTCGTGTTTTTTCGCGCAAATCGTATTGGTAACGAAAAAGTCGCGATAATTTCCAAAAAAATCGCAAAATACCGATCATTACGAAAAAAACGCAATCGGACCCATTCGGCCCGTTCGTGGGTTAGTAAATGTGCCCCTATATATTTTTTTTTCTTTATTTCTTTTCTTTTCCTCATAAGACCTCATCGCTAAGTCTAAAGCAGAAGAGGGCACTTTGGAGCATTTTATTGAACCTGGGACACGAGGTATCTGAAGTGAGGAGCATACACTAAAAATTGCACTTATTTACATTTGTAAAGGTGAACATTGCCTTTAAAAGTAGCCATACTCTTTACAAATAAAATAACTAAATGCATATTGTGGACTGCATATCCTAAAGCTTAAATCACAGAGGTTAGCACCTATTCCTTGGAGCTTCTTGGGAACAGATTGTATTTCTTGTTATCAGGCCTTGTTATCATGAACTGGGGCCAGATACAATTCACATTTGTTACATGTATGTTTACCGGTTTGTTATTACTTGTGTGGCTATAAAAGTAATTTGTGTGAGGGGTGCTACTGGCGTCTAAGAAAATGGCTAGTGTTTTCAACGAAACGCGTTAAGCCAGACTGTCCCTTGCCCTTAATTGAACTGTTTTTAATGCTTTCTAATAAAGTTGACTTGACCAGCACCTGGGTATTTGCCTTATGTTTTTGGAGTGGTTCTCTCTATTATTCATTGTGTTTCCATTATCTTGACTGCTAAGTGCTAACTTGTATGTAATATGTAGAGAAATGCCAGGACAAATGCCATAACATAACTTAAAAAATAAGAAAGGTGTCTGTATATATAAACAATTGTTTCCTAAGGTATCATCAGATCTGGTTATGCTGCATATGATTTACCAACAAAATAATGTTTTTATATAATAATTTAAGATCAAAAATAAATTTGCATTGAAGGTACAGTAAAATCTGCAATGTAAAGGAGTTTATCCTGCTTCATTTGGCTTTATATGATTATAAACAGATATAAGACCATAGTGCCCTCTACTGAATCATGAAAATATACAAAAAAATCAAGCTCTTTTCACACAGAAGACATAACTAACCAGGAACACCAAACGGGTCATTTACAGAGGCAGTGTAGCTGGAAATGTGTGAAAAAAATGCATTTTGCGTAAAAACATGGAGATCTGCATCTACACACCTCTAGCCTCAGAGTTTACATTATCTGAAAAACAGGACATTTAAGCTATGAAATCAATTTGCAAAGTTTGATTAGGCTCCATTGCATGCTGCCAGAAAGAATTTCATTTCCTTGGAGATGAATACCAGTGGCAATCATGAGCTGTCACTTGAATTAGAAAGTTTGTCTTTCTTAAAGCAGTTATACCTTACATACTCATTTACTAAACTAGTTTTGAGTGGATAAGTCTCAATTCCTTTGTTTAGTTCTATTTTCTCTACTCAAAATTTCAATGGAAACCAAAGGCTGGTACCTCAAACTTTAGATAGGAACCATAGGCTGGTAACTTAAAATGTAAATAGGAACTAAAGATTGGTAACTCAAAATTTAGATGGGTTCGGGGTTTGCATAAATTCTGGATTGCTGGAGCAAAAAGAAAGGCAAGCTGACTGATGATCCTTCATGCATTTATGGATCATTGGCCAACCAGTATAGCACAGCTCTGCATGTTAATTTGTGCAATTTACTCTGTGGTAAAGTTAATAGATTTAATCTCCCCTTATAAAATGACAATGATGTAGAGCCCATTTAGGTGAAAGACCTGGGAGGTTGCAGTGTTAAACCTCAAAATCAATAAAAGATTCCATTCTGGTACATATATAATAAAAAAGAAGAGAAAAGCATCTACAAGCATCTAAAGTATTAAGTTGTTTTTCCTGATACCAACAGACTGGTATGCTCACTATTTCCTCAGTTTAATCAGGTTTGACAGCTTGAAACTCTTTAGTTGATTAAAATCTGAGCGGCAGTTAACATGAATGGCACTTAATTGTGACCACAGATTGCATAAGTGACATTACCTCCAGTAGAAAATTTGCTAAAACTGGTACAGAATTTGCATTCATAGAAACCCAGAGGTTTGCTCAGTCTAGTGCTGAAAGATTAATGTTTGATTGGTTTCTGTGGCTTACAATATTTGTACATTTTATACCAAAGAGAATATCATTGATCAACTTAAGGGTTAGAATTGGTAGGATTATATATATGGCTGTCTCTAAGAAATCCTGCAAATAAACTAATTCAATAGAAGGTACCCCAATATGGCCAAAGAATCACGAAATCTGTTTGGACAGCATCTGCGTCTCAATATTACAAGAAGTTTGCTCTCCCTGTGCTGCTATAACAGTCTTTAACCTTCTGGGATGGCTTTCCACTAGATGTTGGGACAGTGTTGGTGGGATTTACCTCCATTCTGCCACAGGAGCATTAGTGAGGTTGGGTACTGATGCTGGGACTCAGGCCTGGCTAGATGTTGGGACAGTGTTGGTGAGATTTACCTCCATTCTGCCACAGGAGCATTAGTGAGGTTGGGTACTGATGCTGAGACTCAGGCCTGGCTAGATGTTGGGACAGTGTTGGTGAGATTTACCTCCATTCTGCCACAGGAGCATTAGTGAGGTTGGGTACTGATGCTGGGACTCAGGCCTGGCTAGATGTTGGGACAGTTTTGGTGAGATTTACCTCCATTCTTCCACAGGAGCATTAGTGAGGTTGGGTACTGATGCTGGGACTCAGGCCTGGCTAGAAGTCAACTTTCCAGTTATCCCACAGATGTTTAGTTGTGTTGATATTAGGTTACTGTGTGGGACAGTTAGGTCCTTCAACTTTATGCTAAGCAAAGCCATTCTGTACACAACTTACTTTGTACATGAAGGTATTATTATGCTGAATTAGCATTCTCTAAACAGTTGCCACAAATTAGGAAATATCATTTTTTCATAATTGACATTGTGGGAATTATGTTTTGCTTTCAGTGTAAAAAGGGGCCTTAGCCCAAACCATAGAAAACAGTCCCAGACCATTGTATATCTGTTTGTCTGTATGTGGCTTACATGGTATGACTAAATGTAATGATATTTATCAAGGACCCTCCACGCATCCAGGAGGAGTCTGAAAGATACTTTTTTGGCAAAAACCATCAGATATGCCCTGCATATCGTTTTGTTGAAAAACACTGGAAACTCCATCTTCCAATCAACTGTATCTCTTCAGTCAAATTCAGGGTTAAGAGGCAAGAAAACATATACGTAGGAGTTTTCACTGTTGTAATTTATTCTGCCATCTGTTTACTTTAAAATTACATACCTTCCATCTGATCAATGAGATTGTTCCATAGTATGTAGTACTACTTAGCAAACCATTGTGGCAAAGTATAAAATATATAACTAGGGGTTTTTAAGGGTGCTGATCTTAGTTATGCTGTCTATTGGTCTATTTGCCTGCAAACCTGACTAGTGTCCCAGGAAATGCTCAATACAGGCCCATTTAGCAATCTGACCAGGAAAATAGTGACATTCCATAGTATTAGAGAACGGAGATATTATTACCTACCTCAGCTATTATTATAATATTTGTAAAACAACTGAAGAATAAACATTATTTTAAGTAAGTGTTATTTATGAATAGCCCATAGTGTCCTAGGTGCTCTGGGCCATTGTGGAAATTACAATCTCAGATGTTGCAGTGAGCCATACAGAAGCCATGAGAAATGCACAATGCAAGCTATGTTTTGCATTTTTTTGCATAGGAGGGGAATTCTAGGGCCTCTAAAGGTAAGACAAACACTGATTTTGACCAGGAGCTAGGTTACAATTATCAGAGAGCCACCTTGGGGAGAAATGTTAGAGATGTACTGAACCTATTATTAGGTTTGGGATTTGTAAGATTCTGATTTGGATGATTCCGTAGTGATTAGCTGAACGAGTAAGCTTTATTACACTGAATTTAATGATGCAGAACACAGTTCCGAGCAAATGATACTGATTAACAAAGGAACATTATATTGTTTCATTTTAAGGGGGTCTAACTGTGAAGGCCAATCCGGGTGATAGTCGAGAGTGGAAGCTTTTTTAGTGTCTATTATTTCCATTAACAGAAGCTAATGGGGCCCTATAGTACCCATGGAAATACAAAAAGCAAAATGGCACTCAGGGCTACAGGGAATTAATCCCTTTAAAAAATCTTTATTTGCGAAAAATGCAACGTTTCGAGGCAAAATAGCCCCTTTATCAAGCCCTATGGTACCCAACATTTTGGATGGGCAAGGAGGACCCTTTTACAGCAGCCCACATAGGTTATCGTACTTAACATTCCATAAATACTAAACTACCCCGGAATTTTATAATGAGGTTTTGACAACTGACTACAAATTAACACCTACATTCAAACCTCATCTCTGTCTACAAAACCATGTGATGGTCCCTGATTATATGTGGAACTGCTGCTCCCAGCTCTTGTTATGCTCTTGTTATACCGCAATTCTCAGCATTCCACTCTCAGCTAAAGGCTGGCTAGGAATGCCAGGAGTTGTAGTTGAACAACAGCTGAAAGGCCACATGTTGGATATAAGTAATTTATGTCATTTCCTCAGCTTACTAAATCAGAGCCCCTGCATTGCTGGGAAGCCTGGGCTCTTTTCTTCTTAAATTTAGCTCTGAAATTGAACTGATGTTGTATAGACACTGATGATTATAAGGAGTTACAACTGTATATTGGTTTCTAGAGACAAGACTAATTATTCGAATCCTTGCAGCTGCTTGCAACAAAAGCATCGGTTTGTGATGTGCGCTAACATTAATGGCTTTGTTGCAATACAGGTGCTTAATTGAAAGAAGTATTACGCTATACAGCTGCTAGAAACATCTGGAATATAATTATCTGACTGCATAAGAGGCCAGATACTAGGAAAGGTTTCTATCCAAAGGAAAAAGTAATTTGCAAAGCCAAACTCATTACATCCCCCCCCTCTCTCAGACATTCGGATTCCCTTTACTTGTACCCATGGCAACAGGGCTATCCATATCTGTAGGGTGAGCTGCGCACTAGATGAGCTATTAACTCAGTTCAACTAACAAAGGTTATTTTAATTCACTTATTCCAAGTTTTAATTTAGGACTTCACACCAGCTCTGTAATTAAAGTGACCTATTCCACTGGGCAACCTTAGACTTCATTTCTTCATATGTAATATCAGGGTTGGATTTTGTAATTTTCTGTTTCATTTCTGATTTGTTAAGGCAGCTCACAGACAAACCTGTGCTATAGAGCAGACTGTGAGAGTCCCAATTTATGTTCACAAAATCCTTAACAATTGTATCGAAAAGCTTAATGGCTTCCCCTCATGAATCCTGTGGTGGAATTTTGCCTTTTCCGATCTCTCAGCTTAAGGTGTTTCTAATTAACAAATTCAATCCAGATAGCATAATGCAGTGCCCTGTAAGAAATCTGAAATCTCATATGAGCTAGTATAATACAATTATTCTCATTGAAAAGAAACATTCAGATGCTTTCAGTATGTCGGAATAAAAGTATTCCTTTGGATACAGGTGTGTTCCTTGCTGTCTACATGATATTAGCTTGTATACTTTTGGGAGCTTGAAATAGCATTACAGTGTATTCTGTAGTTGTTTAGTCTATAGTGACATGAAAATAATATTACTTCATGTGTGTGCAGTCTGCTTAGTAACATAAAATAGGTTAAGGAGGTCAAAAAATGACTTACAAATTCTAACTGAATGCAGAAACTTATCTCTTGAGTCATGTGGCTTATTTTGTTTTCATCTTAAAAGTGAAGTGCCTTAAGGGGTTACTTCACCTTCAAGTTAACTTTTACTATTTTATAGAATGTCCTATTCCCAGCATTTCCCAGTTTACAATTGGTCTTCATTATCAATGTTTTATAGTTTTTGGATTGAATTGCCTTTTTTATCTGCCTTCAAATGGGCATTGCCACCAGCAGCTAAAAAAGTATTGTTCTGAGAGTCTGCAATTTTATTGTTATTGTTACTTTTTATCTTGCTATTCAGGCCCTCTCCTATTAACGTTCTAGTTTCTCATTCAATCCACTGCCTGGTGTTAATAAAGACCATAGCAACTAGATAGCTGCTAAAATACCAAACTGGAGAGCTTCTGAATAAGAATCTAAATAACTGAAATACCATAAAAAATAAAAAATGAAGACCAATTGTAATTTGTTTGAGAATATTAATGTGAACATTAGATTAAAAGTTAATGTAAAGGTGAACTACCCCATTAAGGCTATGATCACCAGGATGCTATTACTATTTTGGCCATCTAAGAGGCCATTGTAAGAGGCAGCATTTTTATATAATACATTACCAATTTATTGGCAAGTTGAATATCTGTGTCATGCCCATTTACAATTCTCTTCTTCCTCAAGCCAAACGCTATATGGTAAACCATTTATTTGTAAAGCATTTATTTATCATTAATTTATATTTACATTTTATAGTGAATGGAATCTACCCATGAGAAGTGCATTTTTCTAGGGTCAGAAAATGGAAATACTAAGACAGCTCCAGTATACACTAGGGCATAAGCCACCATTCTCTTAAAAAGAAGGAGAATGTAGTCAGAACCTGGGGTGCAGTATAGGCACTAGAAGCAGTAGATAGCAAGGTTATCTGCTTCAGCTCTACAGATGAGCTTTAGTGGGTTAGTGCATATAAGTGGGTACAGCATAGAAGCTACAGCATAGATAGCCCTAATGCATAGGCTTAGGGTACAGGTATTGGTATAACACTAAGGTATTGTACTGTCTTTGTTGGTTACTGTAAACCAAGAGCAACTTATTTTATAACTGCAGCAAATTGGTCTACTGTGGCACTTGATTTTAGCATGGGAGTACACAACATATTCAAGAATTTAGCAAAGGTCATATCTCAGTGTAAGTGGTGAGGAGTGTAACCTATGGTCTACATAGAGTAAGCCATACAAGGCTGTCAAAGATCAGTGAATTCCTACTTTTAAGCTGACTGGTAGGATAGTACAATCCCAAATTGGAAAAGACTCTTAAGCACATGTCGAAACACTTAAAGAAGGATGAAACTAAAGCCAGACAGGTTGAGGAAATGAAGTTGGTGAAGGTAAGACAGACAGACAGAAGTTGTCTGTATGCTAGGGTAGGCTGATGGTCATAAAAATGTCTTGAAGGACCACAGCTGACAATCAGGTCTTTGGCATACTAATTGCAACGCTTAAGTTGTCAAACCTTAAAGAGTCTCTCTAGCACATGTAGGGTAAACAAAAATGACAAGAAGACCTGCCATGTGGAAGTGAAGTTATGTGTTGTGGAACAAGGCAAAGTATACAGCTACACTAGAAGTCTATATTGCGTCTTATAAATAAAAAGTTGAAGAACTTTAAAATGGCCTTAAACTGTATGTTAGGCTCTGTATTTCTAGTTCATTTAGTGGCTTTGTCTATGTCATACTCTGTAATTAATATCTTGAAGGAGACTATTCATCAGGCCTTTATTGTGTGGAGACAATTCACACCACTGTTACACAATAACATAACAGATATCTCATGATGGTCTAGAACCAAGGCTGAGGCTGAGCTTCTTAAAGGAGAAGGAAAGGCAAAGTCACTTGGGGGTGCCAAAATGTTAGGCACCCCCAAGTGACTTGAATCGCCTACCTTTTACCCTGGGCTGGTGCCCCTGTTAGGAGAGAACAGCATCAGCCCGGGGTAGCTGCAGCGCTTCCTCCTTCCTGTATCACTCGCGCGCGCAATAGAGTGAAAAGCCGAACTTTAACAGAGAAGTCGGCTTTTCACTCTACTGCACATGCGCATATTGTGTTAGTCGCAGCGAAACGAAGCCGGAAGGAGGGAGCGCATCGCTCCAGCTACCCCGGGCTGGTGCTGTTTTCTCCTAACAGGGGCACCAGCCGGGGTACAAGGTAAGCGATTAAAGTCACTTGGGGGTGCTTAACATTTTAGCACCCCCAAGTGACTTAGCCTTTCCTTCTCCTTTAATGTTATGGCTTTGTTAGTCCTGTTAACATTTTAACGTTTTAGTTAGTATTCATTTTATATTACTTTTAATCAGCATTTGTTATTTCAAAATTATGTAAGTACTTTCATTATGAAAACATTATTGTTGAAGGTTTTTAAATGGGCATACTCAGAACAAGCAGATGTGGCAAATGGAGGGTGAGCTCAGTCCAGAGATGGTGCTGGGTGCTAATATGGATTACTTCAGTAAGTATTATATTGCTCATATTGATGCACAACAAAACTCAGACCAAATGAGACCAGTCAACAAAGGAACATTATATTGTTTCATGCCTGGTATGACATAGCCTCACATTTCATTTGTATAAAAACAACTGCATTTGTTATCATTGTTATTGAGGATAAATGCAGTAATTTAAACATCAATAATGAACAGAAAACTTTTGTAACATCAGCTACAATAAAGTAGTGTTTTTTTTTACAATAAAAATATTATCTTTTTAGTTTTTTAATTGTACTTGTCTAACAGAAACATAAAAGCACCATTAACATTAACTAATTCTTGGTTTTCAGTCTCCATATTCAGTATTTTTTATCTCCCAGTTTAGCTCAAAACTTTAACTTTTTCTTTAATGAAGAGGCAAAAAGTTTGTTCCACACAAGTACTATTAAGTGAATTCATGTTGAAGAAAAGGATATACTGGCTCATTATGTGAAGTGTTTACAAGAAGTTAGGAACTTTAATGTTTAGTATCAGCTATAATGATGACCTACAACTGACCCTTTTCACCAGAAAATTTGCTGTGGAAAATTGTGGAAAAATTTGTGAAATGTAAAATTTTGGAGTAAATGGCAATTTTTTCACTGTGCCAAATGCATTGGAGTCAATAGGTATTTTTTCTCAAGTATTTTCTCACACCAAGTGCCTTGGTCAATGCACGTTTTTTTCCTCGCATTTTTTCCCACATGGCAAACAAAACACATGGTGAAATTCTAGAGCAGATTCAAAAAAATTTGCTCCACTCCCAAAAACATAAATATGAATTTATGCCAGGGAAAAAAAATCACCCATCCCTAGTCAGACACTAGAAACCAGACTTCTTTTTTTACTCAAACACTGAGTGAAGTGCTGCGTTTTGTGTGAATAGGACTGTGCACAATGCTTAGGCATGAGTTTCTTTAGCAAGTGATGTTTGATGGAGAGACCATTACATGGGCCTGGTAATAAAGCAAATACTATACTGTTTTGACTGTCGACAGCAGCCTCTGCCACATTATGACAGACTGATTTATTTTCTCCCTTGAAAAATCCTGTAGTAAAACATGTTGAATTGTGTAAACAAAATGGAGGCTTTTAAAAAGCAATATGTTAAGCTTTCCAGAACAGCAATCCATGCACATTTAAACTACCTCTGTTCTTTGTGCATAGCGCTTGCAGTCTGCAAACATTGTTACTGTCTTTCAAACGTCTGAGACCCACCTCATTTCTTTTCCATTTTATTCACTATATACAGGAAAGTCTCATCTTTATCTTAATGATTATATTCCCTTTGCATACTCTGCTGGGGG
Organism: Xenopus tropicalis; assembly: GCF_000004195.4. NCBI lineage: Eukaryota > Metazoa > Chordata > Amphibia > Anura > Pipidae > Xenopus > Xenopus tropicalis. The sequence continues at coordinate 130,282,629 of NC_030677.2, forward strand.
GATTTTTTCTATGAAAAAGCACTTCCTTGCATTTCCCCTGACAATAGGAACGCTATTTGTTGGCAGTAAACCTGAACTATTGTGAAAGGTTTGGCTGAACATTAGAGGATACATTTGTCCGTGCTCTGCCTTAAAACTGAAAAATTATACTGTACACAAAACCCACACAAAAATAAGTAATTAGAACAACATGCTGATGACAGACCAGACTTTTTTTTTTTTTGCTTGAACTGCCTATACCTGGCACAAGTTTCTGCTTTAAGACTTCATTTAAAATGAATTTCTACACTTCTCAAATAAAGTGAAATTACTAAATGAAGCAGCACACTTGCAAAGGCACTCACTTAAATGAAGACAGCTTAAAAGAAACCTATATCCTCCCAAAAATACATGCAAACCCTGCAGAGCTATTTCATCACTGTGGCTCTGCGTGTGGTGAGAACTTGCCTATGTCCCTGGGGAGAAACAAATCAGCTGGATTTAAGATCTGCTTTTCACATAAACTCTAAAATTCAGTGGAATCAGTCTAGGGTTTTCCTTTTAGGAATTCATTCCATGATTTTGAAAAATAAAATAAACAGATTCATTCTTTTGTTTTGTTGGCAGTGTTGTGTGCACAAAGCAAATCTTGGAAACCATTTAGTAGGGCTATATTTATTCTGAAAACTATGTTGGGGCTATTATAATGCCATATGTTTAGAACTGGTAAAGCAACAACTTTATATAAAGAGTGGGAGGATTACAGTATACAGGAAAAATACTGGAAAAAGAAGGGGGTTGGGGCACAAACCAGTTGTTATGAGATATTTGTCTTATTTCTCCCTTACAATGACAACAAATAGAGGCCACAAGGAATGTAAATCAATACAATACAAGTATAGGATCCCTTATCTGGAAACCCATTATCCAGAAAGCTCCGAATTATGGAAAGGCCATCTCCCATAGACTCTCTATTATAAGCAAATAATTCTAATTTTTAAAAGTGATTTCCTTTTTCTCTGTAATAATAAAACAGTACCTCGTATTTGATCCCAACTAAGATATAATTAATCCTTATTGAAGGCAAAACAATCCTATTGGGTTTACTCAATATTTAAATGATTTTTAGCACACTTCAGTTATGGAGATCCAAATTAAGGAAAGATCCCTTATCCGGAAAAACCCAGGTCCCGAGCATTCTGGATAACAGGTCTCATACCTGTATTAGGTTCCCAATATAACTAGAGCATCAGCTGTACATACTGATATATAGTATCCATGCCCCTATTTCAAGTGGCATGTTACATGCCCAGCAAAGACTGAACAAAAAATGAGTCATTAACAGGTGATAAGATATATTATTTGCACTTAATAAGAATCAGCTGCACACAAATTATATGAGGTGCAAGGCAGACAAAAAGAAAAACCAGAAGCTGGAAACAGGTTATGACTTTAAGGCAAGGGCAGTAGGAATGATAACACTAGAGCTTAGAAATCAAAGACTATAAACTGAAGGGGTTTTGGTTTACAAGGCAGAGAAACTGGCAGTTGGTTACAGGCAGGTAGAATTCATAGACACGTATTAGATAATATAGACAAACTAAGAAATGCCCTAAGCAGGGAACCAAGAGCCCCAGTTGTAAAGATAGGTGGGCAAAAAAATTATCATCAACCTCACTAGTAGTTCTGACACTGTATATATAATGAATTTTGCATGAGGCAAAAATGGAAGGAGCAGTTACAGAGGAGACTTCCAGCTACTGCCAACTACAAATTCTAGATTACTCCATATTTACTTTCTCCCCAAAATATATAAAATAGTTGAGCAGCCTCCTGGACAAAGCAGTGTCCAATACTGGGTTTTTATTGCTGCCATTAATAGATCAGGTTTTGGTGTACCGGTAAGAAATTTTGTTTGAAGCCATGTATAAAAGATTTTACTGATTTCTCTAGTACCACCCAAAGATGAATTTTCATTGTGCTCACTATAGATATGTGATCTTTATTCTGAAAAGGCATTATCTCTGCAGATTTTGAACGAGGGTGAGTAACATACAGTAAAACTAATACAACATGAATATTGCTTTTGCAAACATCCTCGACCTTTCAATTTTCCATTTTCAACATTCAATTTTCATGTATATGTTACTGAGTGTGTGACATATAGTTGTTTTTATCTTTCGCGGACATTAGGTCAGATCAAAATCAAATCCATAAAAAAAATTACCTTATTCAATCCTCAATTTCCCCATAGAGTTCTATTGATTTTTCCTGTGATAAACCATGGAATTGAGTGTGGCCCATTACCACTAGACAATGAAGAAATCTTGTATATGTTGAAGTAAATCTTTGCCCTAGATTTTTCGAAAAGATTATTGCTGTCTGTAATTCCTATAAGCTGTTGTTTTCCCTTAGTACAGAACTTGGATCTATTCAACGTCTTGGGTTTAGCTGCTGCCAGAGAGATAAAGTAGGAAATAAAATAAACTTTTCTCTATGTCCTTTAAAAGTTATTTCTAGGGGAAAAGGCAGCTGTCTCCCCTTTAAGGAGTTTGATTGCCAAAGTCCAGCACTTATTTGAATCAGGACTGAAGAGTCCTTGCTTCCAGAGTCTATGGAGCCTTTATAACAAGACAGGATCATAATGAAATTTCCTATAGATATTTGGATTCTTTGGCCTACTTCTAGGGGCCTGTTTATTATGTATTATGTATGATCGGCCCCGAATATAAAAAAATCATATTTTTTTCTAAGTTTTCATACCTTGCGTATTTTCACAGATTTTTTCGTTATTTTGCGCTACTTTTTCATACTGTGCATCAAAAATTACGCAACAAAATCGTATTGTCACAACGAGTATGAAGGTTTCGGATTCATTCAAGCTTCGGTATTGTGACTTTCCTTGGGCCAGGTTGGAGCTGCAGAGTGCCATTGAGTGCTATGGGAGGCTTCCAAATTCATGCACTGAAGGTTCAAAGTCAGAAAGGTTTTCCCGCCATTTACGATCATTCGGATACGAAAATGTTGTGAGTTTTGCATCGCCAATACGATATTATCATGACTAATACGATTTTTTCATAAGCATTTTTAAGCGATATTTACAGTCATCAGAAATTATCGTATTTAATCCGAATTTTTCACATTTCGGGATTCGAACTCGTACTTTGATGAATAGGCCCCCATTGTTTGAATCTTGTTTATTTATTTTTGTTTTGTTCTGATCCGTATGTTTTAGCCCCGTCCCATATTAGTACATTACATACTAATGATGTGAGGACAAAAGGTAGAATTGCTTCCTGCGTCCCATTGATCCAATACAATCACATTGGGCAGCCAGTGTCACAGAATGCTTTCTCATTTATAGGTAATTTTGCCATTTAGTAAGTATCATACATGGAACAAACTATATCTACTTCAAAAAGCAATTATACCAAACAGTATTTAGAAATCATCACAGCAAAACACTCAGCTTATTCCACACCTGTTTTTTTGAATGTGAAATACACTCAGTATATTTTTTCATAAACAACATCTTTCAGGGTTCCTCAGAGCTGTGCTTTCATTCTTTCTACAGTAACATCAGCTGTTCCCTTTAGACTATGAGCACATTCCATTATTGCCGCTTGTTTGCTTTCTCACACCCGACAAGTTGTGTAATTGTGTTAAACTAAAGGCAGACCTTCTAGCTGGCATCTGATGGAATTGCTGCCACTTACTGTAAAAGGCAGTGAGAGAACTGGCATTACATATTCATGTGCAGCTTAGTAACTGCTGCTCTGTATTTATAGAATGATTACATAAATTACACTAATCCACTCTTAATTAATGAAAACATGTAAAGAAAAATAAAAAAGTGCCTAGACTTCACAAAGAATAAAATTGAAGAACATAAAGGCTCATGAACAGAACAGCAGGGCAGTAGGAAGCCATGTATATGGAGGGGACAAAGCTTTTTTAAAATCCCAAGAGATTCCCTGTGGCCGTTGGCACTCCCTAGCATGTGCATCTGAATAGGATACAGGTAGAGGGTGGGAAGCCTATTTTCCACCCCTGGCAATGCAGGTCCTTGGCCAGGGGCACTAATGGCAGAGTGCACTAATGGCAAAGTGCAAAAACATGGTGGCTAAGAGAGACATCATATGTTTTTGTGAGTTGAACTACTCCTTATGTAGTAGTTTTCCATTGGAGATTAAGAGACAGTTAATATTTAAATCCTTTGCTTGAACGTGATTTATTTTAAGACCTGATTTAACTCTAGATTTATTGATTATACTGTATAAATTAGATTAGTGTGATAATGGTTGAGATATGAGTAGAGTAACATCATTGGCAAACATGCTAAGTTTATGTTGATGAAAACCTACATTAAGACCCTAGATATCTGGATCATGTCATTGTATAGGTATAGCCAGAGGCTCCATCTCCAGATCAAAGAGTAGGGCAACAAGCAGCAACCATGGTATGTACCCTTTCTATTGGAAATATAGGAGAAGAGTAAGGCCTATATGAATTGCTCTCCACTGGTTCTCTCCAATAGGAGGGGAGAAAATGCCAATCTGCTTCCTTCTTCCCTAAAACCACTGTGCATTGACATACATTTGCCTGGAAATCTGCCCTGTCTGTGCAATGTTGTGCCTCTCAATGCATAGTGTTTTTGGGGGCAGAAGGAAGAAGATCATTGTTTTCTCCAGCGTAGGTACACCGGTGGAGAAAACATTTTGTGTGACATGGCCCTTATAGGTAGGAGCCAAGTCTAACTCAGTTCTTGCACATTGAATCTGACCTTATAGATTTATATTATGGTTAGCAGCCTGAAATGATAGTAAATCACTGAGCTGCGAAGTAAGCCAAGTGGTTTCAATTTTAGCATGTTTCTGTTGTGTGGCTAGTTGAATAAGACTTCCTCTAATAATAGCTTTCTGAGCCTCTTATTTAGATCCTGCAATATCCTAACAATTATATATTTAGAAGAAAAAAGTTTTTACTTTTCTGAGTAAAAGAAATGTTTTTCCATATCTGATAGATACTTTATTCATAACATATTTAGCCACAGGAAATTGAGTTTCATCTGCGTATAAGGATACTTTGTCAATCATGTTCACTTCTGCAGAGTAAATTGTCCCTTTAATGAGAGACTTGCGCCAATGATTCTATACTAAGAGAGCTTTAAGTGGTTTAACATTGAATTAATCTGTCAAGTTTCACTGACACTGTTCTACGTGTATAAAAGTACAATTTCATTTGCTGCTGAAAAGATACTGTATATGATTCTTTAATAATTCCTGGTGTTTAAGTTTACAAAACCAGATTTTTTACATCTGAGCTTTTCAGAAATATTGGTGGCAGAAAATGAAATACAGTATTCTTTTTCTGTGGAAGGTGCATATCACTGACTTTTCTTTGGAAAAACTGACTTCCAGTTTGAGTCTGTAACAGTTTGCAGATGGAAATGCTTATCAGACAGTCAACAGCAGTGTTTCCTGCCCTTTAGCACAGCAGCTCTCTTATATGTACTATCCCTCAAATGTTAAATGTAGATGCTGGCAATTTATTCTTGCAAAATGTAAAAGACAAGAGCTTGCCTGTGTGCACAGTTTCTACAGAGATTTTATAATAATAACTTCTACAACATGCGTGTAAATTGATAATAATATATCTAAACATACAAGGACTGCTAGATTGGGAACCTGACACAGCATCTAAGAGTTACAAGGACAAATGGGTTCACAGAGTGGGGGAGCTATTTCAAGGGTGATCCACCAAAGAATTTAAGTGAAGAAGCTGATAGAGAAAACGCAAAGCAGGCAGATGGTAAAGCAATCAGATAGATGTTTCCTCTTGCGAAATTCTTCTGGATCTATTTGTAATGTACATCTGTATGCTTTGAAGACTGAATTCAATTTATTCAACTTAACTTACTGAGCTGCTCAGTTAATGGCTACCTATATAGGCCAGTCTGTTGTGCTTTGCATTAGTGCCTGTTGATAGGGTTTGGCACATTGGCATGTAGAAGAAAAAGTAGAAAGAATATTGGGAAAGGTTATTGATGATCTTAGTTTTGGGTCTCATTGGTACCAGGGACTAAGTTAAAGAACCTAGAAGGGCATTAAGAAAGGTTATAGGAAGAAGCTTTAACTAAGTCAAAATGACACAGTGGCAATATACTGTAATTACTGATCATATTTGTTTACAAACCTCATATAATACAGTGATTAGAAATTCACCTATTGATGAAAAAAAAGAACACATTACAAGTCACTTTTGGGGATGTAGTCAAATGTGGGGTATGAAGGAAAGTTCTGTGGCTCAAAGTAATTGTGTTGATGATATCTCCTTTTCTGCTGCATTTCACCATCTGTTCCACATGAGCAGAAGTGATGTCAACAACTATTACCAGCAGCTGCCATCTCCCTACCCATCTAGCGTTGCACTTACTTGATTAGCAGGGCCCCCTGCTGTCAGTGAGCTGCAGACCTGGGAAGGAAGGGGTGGGAAGGAGCTCCTGTGCCTACATGTTCTTTCTCTTACACAGCTTTCCCTACTGCTCCTTTTATCAATAAAGTCCAAGTCCCAGTAGAACCACACACGGATTGGATGGGTGAAGCTTGAATTTCCTCTCCAGCTAATCCAATCTCCATGTGGCTTTGCCAGGACTTAACCTTTCTTCCTGTTATAAGAAAGAACATTCAAGTACCCAAGTTCCCGCCCTCATTTCTGAACTATGCAGTTCATTGACAGCTGGGGGTTGGCTAACCAAGTAAAAAAAACCCACCAGGCCCAGGACTGTGTCCCCCACTGGCATCCCTGGGAGCAGGATTGGGTGGGCAGTGGCCCACTGGGTTTTTTCCTGGAGTCCTGCTGTCCTGGGCCAACACTGCACATAGGCTAGATGTATGTTCCTCCAGATCCAGTGTACCAAGTTTACTTGTCTCAGTTCTGTACCTAACTTGTTAATTCATTCTTTCTTAAGTGAGCAGCTTAAAACATAACAAAAGATCGCAAATTAAATAATAATATATTTGGATTTAATATGGTCCATTGGCCTGTTTTGTAAACACATGTTTTTTCTAGTTTGATGCTCAAGTTAACATTTAAATAACAGCGTATCCTACCTGCCATTTTGGTTTTTATTCATAGCATTTTTCGTGAGCACAGATCAAGTTGCATGTAGCCATGGTAACTAGACAGATTAGTGCTTGCTTTTGCTTTGACAGGACAAGAGGAAGGAAATCTGTTCATCTGGCTCAGAGAAAGTTGTTTTTACAACAACAGCCGTGTTTTAGTAAAGTTGCTCTTATGCGTTATAAGCAATCAGTCCCTTTCCTGGACAATGAGTCAGTTCCCTTTCAGAGCAAGACTCTTGTCAATTCTCCTTCCCTTTCTCAAATAGGAAATCAGGGGGGCCCATCCCAGACACCAACCTTACATACATCGTATAATAATAATCTTATCACAATATAATCTGTTTGATCATGCAAACTTGCAATAAATATGCTTTCCTTTACAGGATGTTCTGGGGCTTTGTGACGTTGTGTTCCCGTTTCCACTGGACAAATCTGTGGAAGCAAATTTAAATGACTCATCTGCTTTTGTTTTTAAACATTTTGCCTCAATGGAACGGCGAGAGCAGATCTGATGTAGAAAAGAGCAGCTCCTTTCAGGCAGTACAGTGTGCTGGTTCCTTTCTGATTCCAAGAACCTGCAGTGACAGACAATCATACTCTAATTCATTTGGTATAGGGAAAAAAACATTATGGTCTATGACTTACATGGACTGCAAGCCTGTTTTACGAAAATGTCCACAATTATGCTAGAATTCTGGGAAAAAAAGTGCTTGAAAAGACGGCAATTAGCTTTCAAAGATTATACTTTGCACTGCTTTAACACTTAAAATAAACATTACAACCCAACAGGATTGGTTTGTCGTCACTATGGATTCATGCAGCTTAGTTTCCATAAAGTACCTGGTACTGTAAAAAAAAAAAATGTTAGAAGTGAAGAATTATTGGTTTAAAAAGGATGGGAAAAGACAATGCTGTATTTTGGAGCTTTTTGTATATATCTGGTTTCTGGGTAATAAATTCCATGTTTATATGTTTAGTTTGGAAAGCTTTAGTGTGCATCTCACAGCACAAGAAATGTTGCTGCCTGAATATCAGGTTTTTACCTTGATTACATTTATACTGAACATTGCATAAATGGGGTTCCAAAGAATAGATTAGAGCAGAACGGAACAGAATGAATTACTATTTCTTCCTAACTTAAATCAAGCTATGAAAGTAGCTATAAGTACATTCTAAATTAAATAAATTGGAAACATTTCCATAAATTCATTCTGGGTTTTGTTTAACAGACAGCCCCCAGGTTTTGTTTAACTAATGGCATGCATATGGATTTTAAACATACATACTACTACTATGGGCTGATTAAATAATTTAATCAACTTAAACTTAAATTTGAATATGGCATAAAATTCATGTGGTCTTTGCATATTCATGTTATCAAGTATGCAAAATTGGTTTTATTCCTGTATAAGTCTCCATAGAAATGTTTCTACGTCTTGAAAGAAGAAGGAAAGGTACAATCACTGGGGGATGCCAAATGTTAGGCAACACTCATTGATACCCCGGGCTGGTGCCCCTGTCAGCAGAAAATTGCACCGGCTCGGGGTACCTGCGCACAAGTGATCCTATTCTCCTACCTTCTTTCTTTGTGATCCCGGAGCCGGCACATATGCAGTAGAGTGGCTTTTTTGTTAAACTTCAGCATTCTTTAAGAGTCTGTTTGATATACATTATGCTGCTTCATGGTGTTAGCCATAATAATCCCTCAAGTGAAACTCAAATACATATAATCCTCATTCTGTATTAACAGATGGCTAGATAGGTAACTAGATAGACATGGATCTAACCAGTTCTAATATCTTGTAATTAAAGGATTCTGATTAACTTCACGTTAGGAAGGAATTCCCTAATAAGGAAGCTTTTATAGGTTTAGGAACAGTTTGAGAACAAAGGTGAAACATAGGAAGTATAGCAATGCAATAATAGAGGAAGCAATAAAATCAGCTGAAAAACTACAGCCTCTTATTATAAGCAGGAACATATGAAAACAATGGGCACTTTGGGATAACAGGCATTTGTTAGGGTCTTTGAAGGACTTGCTGTGTGCAACTAATACTTTTCATTTTTTGGTTAATGAAAAGTATCACATGCCTAATGGAGAGATCTAAAGATGTATAATACTTTTCATAATATTATCATATACCTTTGGCAATAAACACTATTAGCAGAATGCAGGAAACCATCTAATGCTCTGCAAGCAAACTATTGTTCAACTTCCTAAGTGAAAATCATTGGCTAGTTTAGTAAGACTTTCTATGCCCCTTTACGATATATGACATGATACGATATTACAATATATAAAAATCTTTTTTTAATATAAAATAACTGATTTACTTTTTACAGACAAAAAAAAAATGTAAGCCTGGAACATTGATAACCACCAATACAATAAGGGGATGAACCTGTTAAGAATATGAAATACTCACGGTTTTTATGCAGCATAACAAGCTCCCACCTTTTAAAACTGCACCACAGTTGCTGCAGGGTGCTCTGATCAAGTGTTATACTATGTTTGAGGAGCAACCTGGCTGCCTCATAGGCATAAGTTTTTTTCTCATTTTAAAAATATATAAATAGAAAATGTCATAGACATGAGCATGTATACTAAATTCTATTCTAAATTCTAAATGAGCATGTATACTAAATTCTATTCTAAATTCTATTCTAAATGAGCATGTATACTAAATTCTATTCTATACTGCTCCATCTGGAGACATTACATAATTTGTAAAATGTGCTCTAACTCTCCTTCCCCCTGTGGGACCTCTAACAGGGGCCCAATTAACATCAGGAATTTCATCAGCTAGAGAGTGTTGTAAATGGTATCCATCACAAACACAAACAAAGTTGCGTAGAACACAACAAGCTTTTATTATAGTGTCCACAAAATCAGGTTCCAAATTTATAGCTGAATATAATATGCACCATTTTTTGAGAGAAAGCCAAATGCTCACCCATGTGCCGTGCTCTTGATTTGCTCTTGTAATTAAATAATCTTCTCTCAATGCTCCTTTGTGAACCTGGATAAGGCCACATAACATTTTCAGTAAGGCTGATGCCACGCTGAAAAACGCTTGCTGAAAATACCACCATACGCCTCCTACCTGTGCCTGCACCCAAATGAATGGAATATGCTCACGTGCAGGCACATGTAGATGATATCCGCATAAAAACGCGAGAGAATGCTAAGCATCGTGTTTTTATGCTTATTTCGGCTACATGTGCCTGCACCCAAGCGTATACCATTCATTCGGCTGCAGGCACATGAAGGAGGCGTATGGCGGTATTTTCGGCAAACGTTTTTCAGCTTGACGAAAATATACACCATACGCCTGGTCTGTAAGACTAAATGCTTCATCCTCCACAAAAACAAAAGGCGCCCCCCTGCCTCTCTGCCCAGATTTACCAGAAACCCCTGATATACTTATCACTGTAATATGTTCCAATAGAAAGTATAAATAAATACCATTTTTATATGCTGAAATCCAGCTGCAAAAGAGTTCTACTCTTTCTGCACAATTTAAAGGGGTTGTTCACCTTTCTTTGCTTAACTATATGTTTGTCCTTTGTGCTTAATTAAAAGTTCTCCCATCAAAAAAAGTAACTTTAAAAGTCCAAAACTGCATGTTTTATATTACCTTATATAACTTCTTTTACTGGCTACCTTCTCCGGAGCAAGCTGAGAGGGACATAGTGGGGACATTGTGAGCTGTCAAATGCTCTAGATATACCATAGTATACTCCATTTGTATGCTTCCCTAGAGAAAATCAAATAAGCTATGGCCTTACTTATAGAATTCTAGTTTAACCCAAAGTCTTGAGACATTTTTGCTTTCCTTTATTATGGAAACTTACATATGGCGCATTATAAATCCAGTGTTCCATAAAACATAGCAAACCTAATAAGTTCCGTTCCCAGTATTATTACCATAATACATTGTCAACAGTAATGTTGGATATCCTACCGTGCGATAACTTTATTGCTGTTTAGTCATAGCAATTTCAACAAAACATTAATTGGAACAAAGTAATAAAATAGCAATGCAATGTTCATGCGTATCAGAATGTTACAGGAAATCTGATTCACAAAACTGCGTGAATCCAACATTTTATAGTTTTATTTTCCAGTTTAAAAATGTTGCATCCTGTGTCCAATCCTGGGAAAATAGTAGTTTCAGTGGAGATGTCCATGCAGAATCATATTCCTGTGTCAGGAACTGATGCAATAGGACATGCAATTCTAAGCCAACACTATTGGCACCATTAAGGACTATTAATTAAATACAACCTGTAAACAGGAAAGGCTGGAGTGGGTAGAAGCAAAATGTTATTGCTGGGCAATTTCCATTCATAGTCAACTGGGGATGATTTCAAAACATTTTGTCCCATAAGTGTGTTACTTTTCTCTAAGACTAATTCTGCAGATCTTTTTCCTTAGAGAAGTTGCCAAAAACAAAAACATCAGAAACAAAAACTCATGTCAGATTCAACCAGTAGATTTCTCCTCAACCAAAACACTATAGCCACTATGTCCCACCTGAACAATCATTAGTGCTTAGAAGTTGCCTGCTGGATAGATCAGGTAAACCATGTTTCAATAAATCTTTACTGGCCTCTGGTCCTTTCTCCAGAGGTGGTTGTGCTCTTCATCTCTCAGAACTACTGAAATGTTATAAGTATTAGAGGCATTTTTGCCCCATCATCTCCCTTTAATAACCAGGCATGAAAATCCTTAAGCTAGAAAATTGCCTTTAGGCCTATCCTCCTACAAAGCCTACTGGACTTGATCCCATGCGCTTATGTAAGAATATTTTACATTGACATACTTGAACTAGTTTGATAACACTTGGATGTAGAAACTCATGGGCAGAGACCTCCTTCCTCTTGTCTCTTTAATTATACGTACTTAAAGTAGACATATTATGTGATAATTAAGAACCTACCGGTGCATAATACTCCTCTAAATATAGGATTGTACTTAAAAAAAGTTGTGTTTTGAACTGATGTATTGAGCAATTTCTCCAAAACCCCACTAATCCCGCCCATCTGTTCCACTCCCTGCTGGATGTGAAGGGGAGCCAGGGGCACTCCGTACCTGGCCCTGTAGGATAGGAACCAATCTGCAGCTAGACCGACCTGATAGGGGACTGCAGCCTGTCTTTGCTTGTGAGACTGCACGACTGTCATTGGCTGTTCTCCTCCTACTGTGCTTCTGGCAGGGACCATTAGGACACCAACCCTCATTTGAAACACATACAGGGGCCTGATAGGATCTATAGGGAGCTCATTTTTACAGATAGTATTAATTTTTAGTTCAAAGTAAAACCAGCATTTTATATTATTTACAATTACAAGAATAGGGTTTTTCATTTATCCAATATGTCTACTTTAATATTAAATATAGCTGCAGTTTGTTTTTAGTCATATTTTATTTTGTACTTACCCCGTTTCTTGTATGAATGTATGTAATGTATTGAGCTGCATGCACAGGTGGCGCTATATAAGTAAGATATGCATACACATGCATACACACAGTACTGTAAATCAGTATATGGCAATTATTACTACGACCTGAACTTTATTACTTGCAGGTCCACATTCACAGACTAATTGAGTCCATTCAGATTTAGTAGTTATTTTTAATAGCTTCTTTATTCAAACCTACAACATTAGCCCTAGTGGCAATCAGTTTGTCTCTATCATAACTTGTTCATCTGAGCCGTCTGCAATTATCTGAAGCAATATATCTCATAAGTAAACACTGACCTTTGGTATCCCTCTGATAGTAGCAAAGGTATGGAAACTATTATAACATAATACATTCCATTCCAGGGGTTTTGTAAATGGACCTGTTTCCAATTTACCAGCATTATTACACACATTTACATCAGATAATTAATACTGTGATGACTACATTCAGCAGTATACTTAAACGTGGATCTTAATCCAAAAAAAAAAATATCAATTGGTGTAAACTCAGAACAGTCCTCTGAGAACTTGCAGTTCATTTTCTATTAAAAAGGACATGTAAACCCCCTACAAAAATATAATCAGTAAACTGCCTCCTTGAAATGTTGTTGTTTAAAGGTTAATAGTAAGGCTGCAGCATCTCCTTAATCACTTAGGATTCCTTCTCCTTCTCCTTCTCTAACCCACTTGGCCCCTCCTTTAGGAAGTGACTTTGGCTCTCGGCTTACTGAGCAGTCTTAGCTCTTCTCAACTTGTTACCAAACACACCCTCCAGTCTAGCAGCCAATGAAGATGGAGATGGCACTGCTGGCGTTTCCATAGAAACATTGTTCTAGCCGTGTAGCCGTGTTGCAGAAACATGTTTTTTTTTCTCCCAACCTCCTCTCCTGAGGTAATTTTAACGGTTACAGGGCTCAAGTCAAGTAGAACTTTTTATCAAATTAAATTCTGCCTGTCCCTATTTGTAAACCTGACATATAGATGCAGAGTAGTGCACTGGATTTACAGGCGCCAACTTCTGTATCTTGGGATCTCCTTATCTGTCACTCCACTGAGAGAGCTTTGTGCAGTTGGAGCTGATCCCAGACTAGCTCTAACTGCGAATCTGTCCAGGGCCAGATTTGAGAATAGGATGTCACTAGGCCACAACCCCCCCCCACCACACATGTGTGTATGCATGCCACTTAACTCACATACGGAGCAGTGGGGAGAGGATGTGCTAAAGTTTCTGCGAGTCTGGTCCCCATTGCTCCGTACGGGAGCAAAATTTCAGTGCGGTTGGGTGGCATGCCGCCCTAGGGCCGAGCCACTGTGGCAGCGGTTCTCATTGGGGGGTAGAGCGACCATTTCACAGGGGTCGCCCAAGAGACTCGGAAAACACATATTTCCAATCGTCTTAGGAATAATTTTATGGTTGGGGTCACCACAACATGAGGAACTGTATTATAGGGTCACGGCATTAGGAAGGTTGAGAACCACTGCTCTGTGGCCTTGCCACAAATCTGGGCCTGCATCTGTCAGTCAGTCAACTGATAAAAGAAGGTTCAAAGATATAGAAGATGGCACCTATGAACTTCACTGCACTACTCTGCATCTATATGTCGTTTTATTTTCACTTCCAGGTGATGCAGTCTCTTTTAAACATGTTCTAGAAACAACCAGTCACCTTAAAACATAAACTTACTGAACTGTTTCTACTGAAAAGAAATCTTTCATTAACGGTTTCATAATAAGCAAAAGAGAAGAACCTCTTCCACATGCAGGGAATATTTTTGCATTGCATTGTAGGGGGTAAAAAGGTTTGTGAGTGATACTCAGCGCTATAGGTGTCCTCGTGCTTAATTGCTTTCAGCCTTCAATGTAGACAATAAGCGTGGTGCTCAAATCTCCTGCTGCTTCCTCCAAAGAAAATACCCCTCTTGGATGGGTATTAAAACATGTGCAGACCCAGTGTGTTGGAAGCGCATGAAAAATAAAAAATAAAAATACAAAATAGTGCAATATGTTTCAAAAGTTAATGAAACTGAAAAGAAAGAGTTATGCCTATAACTCTAAATAATGTCAAAGTGCAAAAAAAATATACAAATGACAGAGTGGTGTAGTTGCACACTCACCAGATGGTAGTTAAGATATGCAGAGGTAAGTAAAATCCACTGTTGATAGAGGTAGGTACGCGTTTCACGTGTCCGCCACGCTTCATCAGGAGCAATAAAAATATAATGTAAAAACAACATCTTATACTGGCAAATCACATGCATAAAATGGTAATTAAGATGAGATATAGCTGACCCACAGAACATAGGTGCACATTAAGTATAAACCAATGGGGAAAGGAGGAGGGAGTAGTGACATAATCAATGTGGTTGTGATCCGCCCACCATACAAATCCCATGAGTCCCCCCCTGACCAGATTTTTTTTTTTCTTTCTCCCTTTTTCTCTATTTCCCTCCCTTATTCACTTTACCATTAATTCCTTTAACCTCCTCCTTTCCCCATTGGTTTATACCTAATGTGCACCTATGTTCTGCATATCTTAACTACCATCTGGTGAGTGTGCAACTACACCACTCTGTCATTTGTATATTTTTTTTGCACTTTGCCATTATTTAGAGTTATAGGCATAACTCTTTCTTTTCAGTTTCATTAACTTTTGAAACATATTGCACTATTTTGTATTGTAGGGGGTGCTGTCTCTGTACATATACCTTTAATGAAAAAGATATATGTACAGGAAGATGTAGGATGAGACATACATCATACTTTATTTTTTAGAGAGTTCACCACCCACAAGTTCAAGGTGTGGATATCTAAAGGAATACAGTAAGACTGCATGTTGTTATTACATATGGTATGCATTTACTATAAAGCCAGCTTGTTTAAAATATACAAGGTCTCCTCTGCAGTTTATAGCTGCCAGTAACTTATGTTTAATGCATGCCCATGTATTTTCTTTTTTGTCCATCTACTCAACAACGTTGTATTTATTTCATGTTAACACCAACATTAAGGCTACATTTACTACCGCTTTGAAAATATTTATTACCGGGTATTAAAAATATGGCTTAAAGGAATACTGTCATGGGAAAAACATGATTATTGATTTTTAAATGTTTTAAACATCAGTTCATATTGCTTCACCAGCAGAATCCTGCATTGAAATCCATTTTTCAAAAACAATGTTTTTAATATTTAATTTTGAAATTTCACATGGATCTAGCCATATTCTTCATTTCCCAGGGTGCTACAGCCATGTGACTTGTGCTCTGATAAACTTCAGTCACACTTTACTGCTATGCTGCAAGTTGGAGTGATATCACCCCCCTCCCAGCAGCGGATCAGCAGAACAATGGAAAAGGTATGTTTGTGAAGATTCTCATTCATCCAGGTCATGATATATCTGTAGTAATAAGTCAACAATGTTTAAACAATACAGGGCGATTACAGCCTGAATCTGAGGTGTGAGCAATGCAGGGGGCCAGTAAATCTCATTACTGATACCATTTAAAGCTTACACAAAGGGTAAGCAGTCACAGCAGCCAGACAGGTGGGGGGCACACAGAGGGGAGCCGCAGGCCACCAGTTGTACAGCCCTGCTCAAGGGCAAAGATTTGAGTTTTCTAACACATCACAGGTAAAAACTAAGAAAACTTTATCAGAAAGGTCTATGTAAACACAGCCGTAAGCACTCACTGAAACGCTGCACTGAGGGACCTCAAAGAAAGAACTATTTGTAAAGGCAAACCCTTTTTAAAATGATAATATAGTAGCTAACATTAAGATGGCCAGTGAATTCTAATTCAAATTGCAGGCATGCTTTTCTGTATACCTTAAATCTGCTAAAAATAATTTAAACATAAAATAAACCCAGTAGAATTGTTTTTCCACCAATATAGATGCATGCAGCTTAGTCAGGATCAAGCACAAGTACAGGTTGTTTTATTATTACATAGAAAAATGATTTTTAAACAATAGAATGAATTGCTTACATTATTACAGCTGTGCAATAGTCTAATGACATTTCCAATATTTCAATATTATCATTAGCACATGGCAGCAGGCAGCCATGAGGGACTATTGGGAAGTCGCTAAATATAGTGACATGGCGCTCACAGGAACATACCCTGGGTTGGTGCAAGTTTAGTGATTGTATTCACTGGGGGATGCCTAAAAAAGTGGCACCCTTTCAGTGAATAACTTTCCTTTTCCTTGTCCAATAGCTTCAGTTACTTAATCATACGGTTCATGTAGAATCTTCCAGGGATCTTATAAATTGATGGATTTTTCACGTGAACTGGTTTATTTATGTGAAATAAACAGAATGCACACTCCTTTTTCTACATAGAAAGATTTTAATGATAAATATCTTTCAAGTAAACCACGGTGAAACAAAACACGTTAAAATTATTTTCCAGTCTGATCCAAAAACAATAAAAAAGAACCTTACAATAATCAATAATACAAAAGTACAAAAACAATCTGTTTGCAACACGTACAAAACTCCATCACAACAATAAATCAGCATAATCTAGCTTTACAAAAAAAAAAAAAAAAAGTATATTCATTCATGATTTTATACAACTAGAAGGTGCATTGGCATGTGGGCGTAGATTTTAGGCATAATTCTGTTTTAGCCATTAACAGAACTTACGCTGGATAACAGTGTAATTGCCATAAATAAAAATAAGTTAGTTCACATTTTTTGTTTTCCCCACCATTGAAGGCATATATTAATCTAATGCATCTTTAAAGCTTTATTCAAGAGATCAATATCTTTTCTTTTCTTAGGACTGATTCTGCTGCACTCATATGTTTCCATTTGTATAGGGATATATCTCTCTAGCAGCCCCAGGCCCTGCCCAGCAGGACTCGTGAACAGCTTGGCCCATGATGGTTTGAAGTTTCCCTTGAATCCAGAGAAAGCAATACACCCTAGGAGAACAAAAAGAGGAAAGTAAGGCTTGTGCCCTCCAGAATAAAGAAGACAAGGTTAGCTGGAAATTCCCTGGTTTCCAGGAATGGAATCTAAAACAGACACATGCCCCATAGAATGAAGGAAGAGAAATAATCAAGTGTTCTAAGACTCACTGAAAATTGCAATATCCCTTCCCATAATCCAGTCCTAGATAACATTACAGACTCTTATCAGCATTTGCAGTTTATGTACTTGTTGAATATTCCCATTGAACCCAGAGCCAGATTTATCATCTACCTCAGATGTTGCTCCAACACAGCAAACTTGTCAATACAGTCTTGGCTGTAGGCAGCACAGTCTGAGTAGTAGCATTATTGAACCAGAGCATAAACAAATACATAAATATTCACACAATGAGAAGCTGTTGCATGCTAGTAGCCTATGGGGTTCTAGCCAAGAATCAATTACATCACTGATCTGGCACCCAATGCCAAGGAACCTTTTCCATGCTTGTATTATTAGAGTGGCTCACCAGTACTTTTACAAATACATTTTGGGACCACTACTACAGACAATTTCTTTTGAAACACAACTGAAGCCCTGTAAATAAGATTTCCAGTAGAACCTGTACTGAATATGTAATTTAAAGTCCCTTCACCATATGCATGACTTGAAGACATTTAAGCTCTGCTCTCACTCACCCTTGTTTTGGAGATATGCTGCTTTGGCTGTACCAAAGGACTGTAATTCTTCAGAAAGGTTACCATAGTCTGTGATGTTCCCTCTTGATGCTAGTAAAATGATTGAACTGATAAATGGAGAAAATACTTTAATTAATGCTGCTTCTTCAGTGCAAATCTTTGAACAATCTGTTTAGTACAAAGTATGAACTCAGGGTTTAAAAGCACATACATTCTTAATATGTTCCCAACATGTTTTATGCATGTAAAATAAATGTATAAACTCTGAGATTAAAGGAGAACTAAATGGTTTAGGCCTTTCTTAGTAGTGTCAATGACACTCTCATGCTCAGTGTGCTCTGGGCAGCTGTTGAGAAGCTGAGCTTAGGGGGTTGCCACAAATATAGTTTGCTGTGCCCCGTGTGTGCACTTGTGCAAGCGAGTGCACAATGCGAACACAAAGGGTGGCAGGGTTGCCAGACCCCCTGCAGGGGGGGAAAGGGTCCGGAACTAGCGGTAAGTAAAAGAAGAGGTACCTGTCTGGCACCCCCCACCGTTGTGCTCTAGGCAGGAGCCTCTTCTGCCTACCCCTAGTTCTGGCCCTGACTGGGGGTATCTTTGGAGGCACAGATCTTCCCTGCTAAAGGGCTGTGGTTGCTTTGGGCTGGTACAGAAGCCTAACATATAATGTACAATATTGCTGCCCTACTTAAGTTAAGTTTAAGTTAAGTTTTAGTTCTCTTTTAAAGCAAAAGTAAAAAAAAAATCCTGTAAAATAAAAATTGTTGAAGATACTGTATTCAAATCTTTACATTCTCTGGAAAAATCTCTGAAAATCTTATTTCACTGCTGGTAACAGAGGACTTCTCCTTTTAAACTTAACATCTATTGCAGGTTATAAAAATGTTTACAATATAGAGCACATAGCAGCAACGAGGAGTTCATTTGTATTCACTGAGGGACTTAATTACCTTTGAGGAACTTTATTTCTTAAATATGTTTCCAGTTGCTGAAGTTCACCTTGTGGAAAGTGCATGTTTTCCCTCACGGTGCCAGTGCAAGCATCGATGACAACAATGAATAAACCGTCCTTTTGGAATGAAAACTTGGTGCCATTAACCTGCAAACATATGAGAGAAAAATAAAGGGCTGCCAAATGCAATAGAGCTTTGGACAATTTCACAGGCATTTGCTTTTCAAAACTTGGCACAAGCGAGTAAATACTCTCTGAGGTCACTTTTTCTGCAGAAAAATTATATTTTACTACTAATTGGATAGAAATGATGTGAACTGATGGGTACGAAATTTATACAGACTTTTTAAAAACAGGAAGTACCATTGGACTGTGCTACAGACAGGGATAGTTAAGTCAACAAATAGCAGGTCAGCAAATATTCCTTTGGCTGCTTGTCTTCCGAAGTACTGTACAAATTCTTCCTGCTTTGCTTCAATTCCAAATGAATGCATTTTCAGCAATGCTTCCAAACATGTGCCACATTAATTTTATTAGGGTACATTTATCAGTACAGCACAAAGAGAACATTTATTCTGAAATATGGGGGAGATACTGGAAATACATACAACAAAATAGCTGCTGTTTTTAAAAGTGTTTCATTAAAACACTGTATATTTTCCCTTTATTCTATTGATTTATATGCAGTTAGAAATTGTGCATTTATACTCTTAAAACTATAAATATGTGCAAGCTGCCATACTGTTTGGCTCTGGTAGACAGGGCCCTTTTTTTAAATGTTTACATTTTTTTTGGATGGAAGGATTCTATAAGTGAAAAAAACCCCAATCACATTTTATTTTCCAGTTAGGCTAACAGTACAGCAAGAACTTAAATAGGGTTGATCTGTTCCAGTAGTTAAGGAAAACAGAGCATTTGCTACCCACCATTCCCACACCACACACACACTGCTGGTTATTTAAATACACAAATTATACTAAAGCCCACTATAAACTATAACTGGACATCAGCTGACAAAACTGGAAGGGAGCAATACCCATTATACAGTATTACAAACCAAAATAAGTTTACTGGATGTAAATGGCCCACTACTTACAGATATAAATGATTCTGTGGCACCTTGCTGAATTTCTTCTTTGCTAAGAGACTGCAGCTGCACTGGGAGGTAGACATTATGAGGGTCACTGGTGAATACCATCTAATGCCAAAGCAGAAAATCAGAATTATAAAATGTACACAATGTTATGTATTAAAACATTTATAAGACATTTTCGCTGTGTTTGACTTCAGATCATATACAATATATACAGAATACTTTTCATAAAAGAAAAGGGATTAAAAAAAGCCTTAGTAATAATTTCTCTTTGTTGCCATGGCTAAAATTACTACAGTTCAGTTCTGTCGTGGCTGTAAACACACTTTCTCACTTTCTTGGTGCCATCATCCCCTTTACAGCCAAAGAGCAACAACATACTTGCTCACCTTTTATACTAACCAGTCTCTATCCTTTGTACATGATATTCTTCTCCTATACCTCTTAAGGTGGCATATTGTGTAAAAAATAAAAATAGGCCAGTGCATTATACTCTTTTAAATATATCTATCTATCTATCTATCTATATATATATCTATATATATATCTATCTATCTATATCTATCTATCTATATCTATCTATCTATATCTATATCTATATATATCTATATATATATATATATATATATATATATATATATATGTGTTTAAATGCGTGTATTTTGGGCTTATTTATTGAAAATTTGTCCCAGGCTGTGCAGGGGTGCCGCAGCACTCAGCACACTGCACTGTAGAAAAAAAATCAATCAGCAGCTAGAAAGACCTGATTGGGAACTGAAGCCCGTCTTTGCCTGTGTTACTGTAGGGGTGTGATTGGATATCCCCCTTCCACTATGCTTTAGGCAGGGACCATTAACATACACCCTCCCCCTATCTGAAACTCAGACAGGGACAGTAGCATATCTATGGGGAGCTCCAATAAAGGGACCATTTTTGAAGATAATAAACCTTTTTAGCCTAGAGTGAAAGCTGACACAAATATTATTCATTATACAAATGCATCAACCCATAAAAACAATATTGCAAATAGTAATCGATATATAGGCCTTTTATAAGGGTATATGCTAAAAGTACTAAGAATAGTTTAAGGTTCTCCCCCACAGGCCTACAGTAACCCATTCAAAACATGGCAGGGATTCCAAGAGCAGAAAATAAGATTGTACTGTACTGCCAAGTTACACAGTCTTCTGGACTTGGAAAAAAGGAAATAAACAACACATGTATTAGACAAAAAAAATGGCATCCAAAAGCTTGATGACATTATATTTGGCTCTACAAGTAAGTCTACTCTCCCAAACCCAGCTATGTTTGAAAAGAAAAATAGATAAAAGCTACAGAGGCAATAAAGACTAGTGTAAACTTTTTCTTATCTGAGATTTATTTTGTCTAAGTGGTTGAAAACAAAGATTGCCATTGTTTCACAGGCCAAAAATGAAATGAATATATATATGGGATAATGTAATTGGAAGTCAGCATGAAGTTCCACAACTATGTAATGGTAGAATAGTGTATGACAAGGTCTTGGTGTTCCAGGGTGAATATGTGGTATATAATAATGCTTCATTGCCAACTCTGAAAGACAGAAAAACATGCCAGCAAGCTGCCTAAAAGTGGCCATCAGCAAAACAGTGACAACATAAAAATCTGTAAGAAAGGGTCACCATGGCAAAGAAAAAATACAACTAGCACACTTTCACCTGATGTATGCTCCTGCAGTTTCACAAGCACAACAGTATATTTGGAAGAGATAAAAAGCCAAGTTATACCATTGATTCCTGTTTGCATTTCCTACCGGTGTTTTATATGGTGCAAACAGGAACCAATGGCATACCTTGACTACCTTTTTAAATATATAGATACACTTTTGTACCCTAAATTATGCACATGTATCTATGCAGGTATGTATTTATACACACCGCATATACATACACATGTTCTACCAAGTCTTGCAGATTTATGCCATAATCTGTAAGCTGGATAACAAAATATGGCATTAGTTTGTATGAGTGCCTTGGTTTAAGAACTACTCAGGCAAAATATGTAAATGCCGGCTTTCCTTAAGGGAAGATAGCTAACAGAGCATTTGTATCAATACAAATAGTTTTCACAGGGAAAAAAAGTATTCTTAGAAGGATTCCAAAGATATATTTCTCTTAATTTGAGGTAATGCATCATCATTATGCCGATTGTTCAACTACCTGAGAAGCTCCACAATTAGAGCAAGGGGCAGTTGTTTTCGCTGGCATTGGCTTGGTTGCTGTTGGCGCTTTGGTATACTTTGGATATGCTTTGGCCATACAGTTGCTGGTGGCTTTGGATCGCATAGTAGCCTGAATCTTAACTCTTTCACATCCCTGAGTTGAGCAGTAGCTGTGACCATCCCGACTGTGTTTTGCTTGGAGAAAGAGGAAAAGCAGTCTGCATAAAATTAAAGAAAAAGGCTTTAATAATAGTAATACTGATTACAGAGTCAATAACAATAAAAAGTTCATTACAATTCAGCATTAAAATAAAAATTACAAAGTTAAGAACTAATTTAACATATATAAGCATAGTTTTGAGAAGATGACAGATAGTAATCCAAAAATATACCCTGTGCTGTTGTCAAAATAAAATCCCTTTGAGCGCTTATTCTGCAATTCCTCCATGGAAGACACAGGCAGGTATTCCTCTCCAGTGGGGACAGTAGCAGTTTGTCTTTGAACAACCTGTGAAGTTATCTGGAAGCTTGTGTCTACTGGATAACAGAGACCAACCCTGATCCAATTGTCCCTTTAGAGAGAAAAAAAAAAAAAGATTCACAAAATAGTGTAAATAATTTGAAACATAAACCCAATCAATTCTGAACAATCAGAATATCCAAGGCTATTGTGATACTAATATCTACAGTTAGTACTAGTGGTTGTATTTATAGTTTATGTATGTGAGTGTATAGATTGGTAGGTGTGGGTTAGGTGTGCTGGGTTTACTTGGATGGGTTGAACTTGATGGACACTGGTCTTTTTTCAACCCTATGTAACTATGTAACCCTATAGCAGATTATGAAAAAGTAACATATATTGCCTCAATGTACCTCAGACCTAAAAGCACACAATAAGAATATTAAGATTGCTTTTGCTCACTGGCCTACTGCATCTTTCATAATTGTAATTCTTGGACACAGACTCGGTTTAAGGTAAGCAGCTGTTATGCTAGGTTTTGTTATCATTCAGGATATTCAGTGCTCTAAAGAGGTAGTTCACTTTCACAAAACATATATTTTAAATGTAGTACAGTATGCATAATCATTTTTTAACTTGCTTATGCAAAAAAACACAACCCTCAAAGCAGTAGCAGCACATTTTTGGTTTACTATTTGAAAGCATTATGTTTTGTGAAGGTAAGCTATCACCGGAAAGCCACTATATGAAAGAAGGAGCTTACTTATCAAAGTTTATGGGGTACAAGTAGGTGATTTGTGGTGCCTGTGCATTCCAGTGGATGGTATATCCTTTCTGCAGCATCACCACCGGCTGGTATTGTTGATACAGAGCTTTCTGAGTAATTCCTCTGAGTGTCATGGGTCTGGATGGGTATTCATCCCTCACAATGCTTACAGTGAGATTACTAGGATACCAAGTTTGAATATAGACCTAGGAAACAGAAAAAAGGAGGAGTTTGTCAGCAGCAGCAGCAGCAGCACATTAATGTAAATGCATGTATGGGTGACTCAAACACGCTTTGTTAAGGTTATAATATTAGCTATAAAGTTTCAGTACAAGACCTATGCAGATCTAGAGCTCCAATTTCAATATTCATTTCATTAAATTGTAAAAAAAAAAATGCTTATATCATCTTAACATTACAACAGTTTTAAGAGCTGTGAGCCAAATATGTTGCAAAATCACCACTGGGGGTAAGGGAACAGTCTAAAGGAAATAACAGAACTTGTAAAGTGTAATAACTGCATAGGAGAACATAAACCTTCAGTTTTAGGTTAAAAATGGAGAACATCACTTAATGTGAGAATATTTAAAAGTCTGAAATGTTTCCATTTCAGCAGTTTCAGTTCCACTGGTATAGATGACAAAATTTACACACTATGTCACCTTAGTGGTTTATATACAAATGTATACATTCTTTGGAAATTTTAGGAAATATGCTATCATGTACTGCATTAATTTAAATTGTGCTACAAAGGTTTGCTTTCACACAGGTATTTGCACCTATTTATTTACAGTATGATCACCTGTTTGTTTAAAAGCTCACTTATACAGTCACTGACAGAAGTTGGTAGTTTCTTATAAAGCCAGAGAGTCAGGCCATGAATGAGTGTCCCAAGGACATAGTAACTTACATAGTAGATAAGGGTGAAGAAAAAAGAAGAAACAGGTCCATCAATTTCTACCTTTTTGCCTAAGTGACACCTACCTGCTAGTTGATCAAGAGGAAGGCAAAAGCCCCATCTGAAGCCTCTCTAATTTGCCTTGGGGGTGGGTAACTACTTCCCTAGAGCGCAATTAGACCAGTCCCTGGATTAACTTTTTACTAAAGTGAACTTGTTTGGTCCCTTTTTAAGCAACTCCAACTTAGCCAACCTTTCCCCATAACTTTTATTCCCTTTATCAGTTTGGAGCTCTTATTTGGACTTTCTATTTCTTATTAGCAAATACAGATACATTGCTTAAAAGCCCTCCATAAGTCATTAATGAAATTATTTAATAAAAACAGGCCTAAAACAAAACTCTGCAGCACTCCACTTTGAACCCATTTCCAATAAGCAAATCTACCACTGGCAACCACCCTTTGTATACAATCCTTAAGTCAGTTCCTATCCAAGTTACTAATAACAACATTCCATGTCATAAAAAGCAAACGTCTATATATGCAACGTACTAAAATCAAATTTGTCTGACATGATCTGTCCTTCATAGAGCCAAGCTGATTATTACCTCACATTATTGCTCACAACAGGTGTCAGACTTACAGGTCCCTAAGTGCCAGGCTGAAATCAAAATACCTTTTTAAAGTATTGGAAATACATCCGCTTTCCTCCAATCTATAGATACCAAACCTGAAGAAATTGAGTCTGAGAAAACCTGAAAAAGTGGCCTGGCTAAAGCTAAACTAATTTTCTAGGGTTTATCACATCAGGACCAAAGACCTTGTTCACATTAATCTTGCTTAAGAAATTAAAGTATGATATGTTGCGTCAGTCACTGACAAATTGTTTGCAGTTTGGTGAAAAACTGCTAAACAAAGAGGTCTTTTGCTGCAAACGGACTCTTACGGTTATGAGACATGCAATCTAACCTGTGCATAGGTGCCACTGCATATGACCCCGTTCCATTCTGTAACATTAATACATTGTGGATGTCTGACCAAGTAGTTGTCTATTCGAGCCACATAAATATCTTTAAAATTTGTCACAGATCCATCTTTGTCATAGAAAATTGAATTTTTGTCACCATCCAAATCACTGTCTTCGAACCAAGGTCCCGGCTGACCAAAAAATGCTCTCAATGATACCTAGGTGGGGGAGAAAAAGTAAGAAAAGTAAACAATACATATGTATTCAAAAAGATCAGTGTAAACAGAAAAGGACCAAGACCAATACCACTAGGGAAAAAATGTCCTGCAAACATCAATTGCCAGATTTTGGCTAGTGTGAATAAGATGAGGACTAGACTGATTCCCAAAATATATTATGTAGCCCTATGAAGCATCAAGAATAAGAATGCTGCATAGAAAATTATGAACATTGCAGGATGAAATCACTATAACTGGAACGATACAGGCAGCTATAGAATACTAAATTGTAAGGTGAGGAGCCTCAGGCTGCTTGAGAGTGTTGGCAAGTAGCCAGTCCCAGTAAGTCTGCTTAGGTCACTAGGTCCAAAGCCCCAAGGCTTATGGCTCAGCCTACCAATAACCCCAATAGAGGTCAAAACTGCTACTACAGATGCAGCTAATAACGTCACACTGGACAAAAAGTCCTCAGGCCAGTTCTGATCCACTGAGGCATATCAATAAAAAGGAAAGTTTAAGAATAAATTACTGAAGTCTGTTAATATCTACTTCATCGAGAGTACATATTTCAACAGATAAATGGGTTTTGCTGTAAGTGACAAAAGACCTCCATAGTCTTTTGTGTGTGAAAAAAGTTGCCCTGATTGGTACTTTAATACACAAGGGACACATTATTGTAATCAAAAGAACTATTGTCTGCTTTGCTGCAGATTTTGACAAGCTAAGATTCTGGATCATGTCCAAGTCTTTAAAAAAAAGAAAAAGAAACAGATGCCATGTTTTCACTGAAAGATATTTTTCTTTATTATTATTATTAATCAGCGGTTTTGATTTGCTCACTTCATTCTCAGCTCCAAATCATTAGTGGTTAGGACCTTCTATCCTGTTACAGAGTTGGGTTTTGATGACCAGTGAAATTACTGTCTACTTGTATATTTTTACCATACAATGTTTTTTTTTCTATTGCTAGAAAGTTCCCACATGATGGATGTGCCCTTCTAAATACTATTTGTACATCCACTTAAGGAATGTCATCATCATGGGCTAAAACATGTTATTCTTTGAATTATAATGCATAACTTCAAGGATAATTGTTTTTACAGTTGTAGGTGAAGCAAATCTCCTCTACAGGTAATTCTGCACAGCCAGCCTTATGTATCGAAATATTTGCACACGTTTCTGCATGATTTTATTGA
The DNA here is from genome assembly GCF_000004195.4 of Xenopus tropicalis. NCBI lineage: Eukaryota > Metazoa > Chordata > Amphibia > Anura > Pipidae > Xenopus > Xenopus tropicalis. The sequence goes on from NC_030677.2 coordinate 130,309,563, forward strand.
GGAGTTACATATGAAGACACATGCCTAGGTTCCAAAGAACCTACAAGTTTACAAGTGTGTGTTTACAAATTTCATATCATCAAGTGAATGATAGAAAATTAAGAAAGCATACCTGTTTCATTTGACAATTTAATATTAAGTGCACTAATTTAAAGCAGGGATCCCCAACCTTTCTTACTTTTGAGCCACTGTCAAATGTAAAAGGACTTGGAGAGCAACACAAGCATCAAAAGTTCATGGAGGTGCCAAATAAGAGCTAAGATTGGCGATTAGGTAGCCTCTATGCACACAGCTTACAAGAGGCTTTATTTAGTAGTAAATATTGTTTTTATTCAACCTAAACTTGCCACCAAGTCAAGAATTCAAAAATAACTACCTTCTTTGGGGACACTAAAAGCAACATCCAAGGGGCTGGTGAGCAACACGTTGCTCACTAGCCACTGGTTGGGGATCACTGATTTACAGGATAAGCTTAATAAAGAAATAGATAGAAATGCTATGTCTTATTTCCTGTGCCTCTATACCACCCCAATGCTACCACATCCTTTAGGCTAATAACACACAGGGCTGAGGTTTGGCTCCTATCTACTCTTTCCCATACCTGCATGACGCCTGTGTGTTAACACATGGAGTAGATTTCAGCATGAAAATGCAACAGTATGCAATTTTAAACTGAAATCCGCTCCATGTGCCTGAACACGGGTTGACACCAAAAACATAGGCAGTGGAAACCTGAGCCTTAGCCCCATGTGCCTTAACCTTGCATACAGAAACTTCTCTGAATTCTTTGAATCCTTTAATGGTATTATATCTACTGTAGATGATAAAATCTCCAAATTCTTTGCAGTTTTCCATTAAGGAATGTTATTCTAAAATTCCAAAATATTTGCCTGTGCAGTATTTCGCAGAGTGGGGTACCCCTCCTCATCTCACCTCTCTGGGATGCTCTTTTTAGCATTAAAAAACATTTACAGTCTTTTGTTGCCACTGCCCCAATTTTTTTTAAACACTTTGCTGGCATCAATTTTCAAAATAAGCATATATTTTTCAGAAATAACATTTCTCAATATCAACATGTGACATGTTATCTTTGTACTGTATGCAATTAAATAAAGGGTTTAAATAATTTGCAAAGCATCCCATTCTCTTTTTATTTACATTTTACCCAAAACTTTTTTGAAACTTAGGTTGTAGTTTGATTAAACAGAACTGCAAAACCTCACCACACTGGCAAGCAGCTTAAGAAAATTAACATTAAAGATTAATTTGCTGGTGTGAACAATTTAAGCACATCCAGATGAGGCGTGAACCTTACAGTAGAATTCAGCAAATTAACCACAGCCCTCAACAAGTATGACAAAAATTCAAGTGTGCACAAATACAGACATAACATAGCTGAAGGTTTTAGCATTAATCTCATTGCCTTTAAAAACTAGTATATAGTTGTTAAGAGCTAAGAATGCTTTTCTTCTAGGTTTGAAGCAAGATTTGGAGCCTAAGAACATTTGAAGTTTATGGGAATAATTACTGGAAGATTGCTGGGATGGCTCCCTCTTAGGCTGATAAACTAAACCTTGTGTTTCTCAAAAGAAAAAACACGATGCCTCACCAAATGAGTACCGATGAGATCAAAGAGTAGATGAAGTTTAAATAAGATGATACACTTGATATAAGAAAATTGACTACAATCTCTCAAATTACTTTCCATTGTCATAGCTGAATTATAGAATAAAATAGCTGGAATTTTTAAACAATAATGTATTCATAGCACACTCAAACGATCGTATGATTATACAGCACTGCGTATTCTTATAGCACTTTAGAAATACAGTTATAATACCTAAAAACATATTAACATATAATACACCTGATTAATTTTAATTGTAAATACAAAGTTCTAAAGTTTACATAGACACGGGTATGAGGCAGTTCAGCAATCGTGTGTATGTATTATTAAAGGTGAACATGTTAGTAATCATACTGTTTAATTCTTGTTTGGTTGCATATATTAAGCAACTATAGCCTTTCCTTACACAACTGCATATTACAGGCTTTGCAATCTGACTGAAAAGGTCTTCTGCTGGCTGTGGAAATTAGTTATGCATAAACACAGGCAAAGTTTGCCCAAGCCACCATCTACAGTGGCTTGCAAAAGTATTCGGCCCCCTTGAACTTTTCCACATTTTGTCACATTACAGCCACAAACATGAATCAATTTTATTGGAATTCCACGTGAAAGACCAATACAAAGTGGTGTACACGTTAGAAGTGGAATGAAAATCATACATGATTCCAAACATTTTTTACAAATAAATAACTGCGAAGTGGGGTGTGCGTAATTATTCAGCCCCCTGAGTCAATACTTTGTAGAACCACCTTTTGCTGCAATTACAGCTGCCAGGCTTTTAGGGTATGTCTCTACCAGCTTTGCACATCTAGAGACTGAAATCCTTGCCCATTCTTTTTTGCAAAACAGCTCCAGCTCAGTCAGATTAGATGGACAGTGTTTGTGAACAGCAGTTTTCAGATCTTGCCACAGATTCTCCATTGGATTTAGATCTGGACTTTGACTGGGCCATTCTAACACATGGATATGTTTTGTTTTAAACCATTCCATTGTTGCCCTGGCTTTATGTTTAGGGTCGTTGTCCTGCTGGAAGGTGAACCTCCGCCCCAGTCTCAAGTCTTTTGCAGACTCCAAGAGGTTTTCTTCCAAGATTGCCCTGTATTTGGCTCCATCCATCTTCCCATCAACTCTGACCAGCTTCCCTGTCCCTGCTGAAGAGAAGCACCCCCAGAGCATGATGCTGCCACCACCATATTTGACTTTGGGGATGGTGTGTTCAAGTGATGTGCAGTGTTAGTTTTCTGCCAGACATAGCGTTTTGCATTTTGGCCAAAAAGTTCCATTTTGGTCTCATCTGACCAGAGCACCTTCTTCCACATGTTTGCTGTGTCCCCCACATGGCTTGTGGCAAACTGCAAACGGGACTTCTTGTGGTTTTCTGTTAACAATGGCTTTCTTCTTGCCACTCTTCCATAAAGGCCAACTTTGTGCAGTGCACGACTAATAGTTGTCCTATGGACAGATTCCCCCACCTGAGCTGTAGATCTCTGCAGCTCGTCCAGAGTCACCACAGGCCTCTTGGCTGCATTTCTGATCAGCGCTCTCCTTGTTCGGCCTGTGAGTTTAGGTGGACGGCCTTGTCTTGGTAGGTTTACAGTTGTGCCATACTCCTTCCATTTCTGAATGATCGCTTGAACAGTGCTCCGTGGGATGTTCAAGGCTTTGGAAATCTTTTTGTAGCCTAAGCCTGCTTTAAATTTCTCAATAACTTTATCCCTGACCTGTCTGGTGTGTTCTTTGGACTTCATGGTGTTGTTGCTCCCAATATTCTCTTAGACAACCTCTGAGGCCGTCACAGAGCAGCTGTATTTGTACTGACATTAGATTACACACAGGTGCACTCTATTTAGTCATTAGCACTCATCAGGCAATGTCTATGGGCAACTGACTGCACTCAGACCAAAGGGGGCTGAATAATTACGCACACCCCACTTTGCAGTTATTTATTTGTAAAAAATGTTTGGAATCATGTATGATTTTCGTTCCACTTCTCACGTGTACACCACTTTGTATTGGTCTTTCACGTGGAATCCCAATGAAATTGATTCATGTTTATGGCTGTAATGTGACAAAATGTGGAAAAGTTCAAGGGGGCCGAATACTTTTGCAAGCCACTGTAAGTATATGAACCTGTCAGCTATCATCAGAAAGGTTAATATGCCTAGTTTAAACCTTACCTATATCTGGGTATAACTTTGAGAGTCTACTATTGAACTTTTTGACTTTGGTATCATGATTAAAGGAGAAAAAAACCTCCCTTTATGACACAAATTTGCCCAGGGTCTATGTAAAAATGTGCATAAACACTGCCTAAGCTATAAATATATTTATTTTTGGAAGTTCAGATAGTGTTTATGCATCTTTTCTACATAAGACATACTGAATGAGCTCATGTCAAAAAGTGGGAGTTTTTTCTCTTTAAAGTGGACAAACACAGTTGAAAATCCTTTCATTTGACAAGGTCGAGATCTTTCACCGATATGCCCATGTTGAGGTGCGCAATATCAGGCTGACTAAATTGTTTGGCCCTCTGGCCATTGATCATACGGGAAAATCAAAGCTGCCTGATCGACATCTGCACGAATTTCAGCCAGATATCAGTTGGCTAGGCCACTGAAGGGACCCTTACACAGGCATATAAGTTGCTAAATTGGTCTGAAAGACCCAAAATGGTAAAGGACAAAAGAAAATACAAGGAAAGACACAATCCCTGGGGGTGCCGATGTTTGGGAAAACCCCACCCCGTGACCCTAGTTGTTGAGTTGAGTATGCTGGGGCACCAGAAACCTATGGAAGTATGGTGCGGAGAAAAGAAGCAGCACCGGCCAGTGCATTTTTGGAAGAAGTGGAGCCTTGGCCCAGGAATTGAAATAACAAAACAACACTTTAGAGTCACTATTTATGATTTAGTGTCCATCTTTTTTTTTTTTTTTGGTTAAAGTGTATTTTTCTAAAGGTTTTCTTTCAACAATACCTTTGCATATTCATATGTACTGGAATGTGAAACTTTGGAGAAGCACAGATAAGGTTTTACTGGTTGAAGGAAGAAGTGCAAACTGTATAGACTACATGAAAGACACGGTCAGGTCCTGGAAGTGTGCCAATGTACACAGACATAAATCTACTCTAATATCATCTCTGCTGGTTACGTGTCGGTATAGTGCATTACAACTCTGCAGCTGCATGTCATCAGTATTCCCAAATTCCACCTTTATGTAAACCTGTGACTTTTATCAGAAATGTGAATCAATCATCATCTGTGCAAGTTACATTTAATAGTTGGTCATCATCTATGGCTTTATTATATGTACTACATATTGGATTTATGAGACAATAAGAAATGCATTGACCAGGTAATGGCTCCATTTATCCATATATTGTTTATATTTATTACACCATAACACATGATTGTATATTTATACTGTATTGAAGAGGTTGACCAATACCAAATTATTTTTTGTATGACAGTATAATCAGCACACAAAAAACAAATATAAAGTTACAGTGCATGTGGAAACACTATTCACTCTACCTCACCCCTCAAGTATCTTATCACCTACTTGTGCACCATTATTTTAGGGGGAACCATCATGAAAACAATTTATTTCAAGCTTCTTGTGGAAATAGGAAACTTTCTAAATAATGATGATGCACCATTTCAGAAATAATCAAGTCATTACCTTCTTCTTAGCAACCTGTCTCTCTACATGCAGACATGTTTTTACAGGCAGTTGGCCAAAAGGGTGCAGACCAAAGAGCTAACTGTTTATCAGAAAAATACTACAACACAAAGCTTACATGTATAGATAGACTGCAGAGAGGGAGACAGTTAAGAGTAACTTGATTCTTGCAGAAACAGTACTACATTTTCTGATTATATGTAGTAAGTTTATTTCCATTAAGCTCATAATAATTTTTTGTTTTCATAAATAGTTCCCCTTTATATCACAACTGCCATTCATATTACTTCTGTAGCAGAACCTGCATGCATGCAGTTTCATACATGTCAACATATACTTACATTGGCTCCAAATTTTAGAAATGAAACATTGTTCTTTGGAGTAAGCTGCCAGGGGTTTTTCAAGAGAAAACCAATAGCACTGGTAAATCTATCAGGTGTTGGCACAAAGTTTGCAAAAGTGCTTTTTGTTAGACGAACTGGTCCATCATAAATCTGAAATCCTCTTATAGGGAAGGTTCTGTTGGATAAGATGCAATTAAGATACAATACATAAATTGTGCTAATGATTTAAAAAAAACCAAACAAAAAAAAAAAAAAAAAAACATCCCCTCATACCTTTCATACAGAAGCATTTGCCATTTGTCTAATTTTAATACCCCTTTTGTGCTACCCAAACATCATATCCCTGAACTTATTGTAGCTTTCACAACAGCAGGGATGCACATGTATTCACACCCATATCATGCACTGACCCTCACCATTTATTTAAATTCCAGGTCAGTCTAAAATAAAGAAAAAGGATACTGTCTTATTAGAGTGTCTAATCCGAAGAAGGCTGCTTTAGCTGAAATTTGTCATGCCAGAGTCTGGATATTAGCGCATTTGCACTTATGTTAAAAGTCCACTATATTTGTTACCTGTTTCTAGGCAGTGTGCGAGTTTTATTGTCTACTCCTCCACTACCCCAGTATTTATTTTGGCCTCCTAAAAATCCATAATTCTTGCTTTCTCCAATGAAGAGAGATTCTGAGACTTCCTGGCTAGATCCTTCATCTTTAGGGAAGCTTCCATCACTACAGAAAATAAGAAAAATAAACAACTTTGTCCCAATTATATACTTGATGAATGAATTGATGATTTAATTTTTAGCATAAAAGTAAGATCCTACTCATTCTTTATTACAAGAACTCTCAACTTTTCATTCAAGTAACAGATACACTAAAATACATTTTATAGGTTTCAATTTTATAAACATATGGTCGATTTTTATGCCTATGTAGACTTGGAATCCAAAATTGTAACAATGAACCCATTGTTGGATGGACCAGAGACAGTTATAGGGATATATACACAGTCTCAAGAAGAAACTCTAGGAAAATGTAAAGTATACCTATTAAAATTTGAATCTAATAAAAAAAAAACCATACAGCTCAAAACATCACTTCTGCTGCCTAATTTGTTTTGGGTGTTCTCGGAGTAAAGCACCCCCCTTTTAAATGCTAAGCAATACTTTTAAATGCTAAACGATAATTTTCTCTGATGAGAAGAGTAAGCAGTAGGCTTGAGTTTAAACCTTTCCATAAATTTAAAGGGAGTAACACACAATTCCATATGGTACAGTCTGCTTGTTTTTTTTTGCAGGCTGGAAAAAACATTTACTGCACAGTCCTCTAATGCTGTTTCAATGCCTGCAATCTATTTAACATCTATAAAATATTTGAATACATGAAAAGGCAAATCCACAGTATATATTGTAAATAAATGTTTTAAACACAGGGCCAACATTCCAAAAAGGGTTTACCATAATTTAGAGTGCCTCTAAAATCTGCTTAAATACATTGAAAAGTGTAGTTCACCTGCGGGTTAACTGCCTCCCACTTCTGCCTCTTTGCAGCTTTCAAATGGGGGTCCCTGACCCAGGCATCGAGAAAATTATTGCTCTGTGAAGTTACCATTTCATTACTTTTGATTACTTATCCGTCTGTTCAGAACCTCTCCTATTTATCTTCCAGTCTCAAATTCAAATCACTGCATGGTTTATCTGTAGTAATAAGTCAAATCAACTGGACTTGCTGTATTTTTTTTTTCTTCTTGAAGACGGTTCGCCAGTCATCCAACTTGCTTTCTCCATTCTGAATTGAGAAAGCCGGTTGGATGACTGGCGAAATGTCTTCAAGAAATAAAGAAACACAGCAAGTCCAGTTGATTTGACTTATTACTACAGATATGACATGGACCTGGATGAATGAGAATCTTTACAAACACACTGCATGGTTGCTAAGGTAAACTGGACCCTAGCAACCAGATAGCTTCCGAAATTCCAAACTGGAAAACTGCTAAACAAAAAGCAAATAAAAAAAAAAAAACAAAACACCACAGTTTAAAAATGAAGACCAAATGCAAACTGTCTAATTTCACTGTCTGGATCATACTAAAATATATTTTAAAAGGTGAAAAACCCTTTTAAAACAGTAAAATGCAAAACTCTACATATTTTTTTTTGCAGTTAATTTTGCATTTCTCTAAGGAGGCACCAAATCCAAGGACACTGTCTGGAATCCACCCAGGAATCTTTAATTAGATTGCGACATCTATTAAGGAAAATTCAATCCAAACCCTTTTTTTCCACATGACTGCATTGATTCACAAAGATAACATTTTTCCACTGAAGCTGATTGTCTGTACAACTTCACTCAGATAAGGATTTGGATTGGTAAGGGGCTGCATTTCCTTAGATGTGGTACAGCCATTAATAATTTCTATGCATATAAACATAAAATTAAAATTAACATTACCCAAATGTACTAACCTAGCAAATGTTAATCCAACACCATTGTCAGAAAACCTGTGCAGAAAGAAAAAAAAAATAGGGTTATTTAGAAATATGAGATAAACTCGTAACACAAACATTAGAAACAAAGTGTCACACTAAATTATGAGGGACCAATGGGATGGACTAAATCTGTAATGCATATTCTTTGCCGATAACCTGTGACAGTCACTCCCTTCAGGAAGAGCTGCTAGCCTAGACATAAAATAATTTGACTTTGGACAAGCCATGCAATTTCCTGGTTTCCAGCATACATAGTAAGCCAAAAGACATGCTATCATTTTTTCTCTTGTCTTTTCTCTGGCAATAGGCACCTACATAAAAAATATATTTGTGAGATTTAAAATAGTTTTCTGTAGTACTGTTGCTTTGTTTAAATACTCAGATTTTACATTTTTTGCCACAGGAAGAGATACATTTTACAGCTGCTTCGTGTAAAGGTGATCACCATGCACATGCAACTGAATACTCTCCAGCTGTTCAGCAACGACCCCCACAGCCAAGAGATTACTAGGGCGAAGGTTCCACAAATATAGCACAAAATGCATATATTGAAAATGGATAAGCGGCAGAGAAATCTGTTCATTAGTACTATGCATGACACTGATTGTAAAACAGATACCAATTCATATTTACCCAGAGTTCTGTATAATAATGTCTCCTCCACGAACCCAAGCACCATGATCATTATTTTTAAAGGCAACAAGGCGGTCAATTACTGCTGCTACTCGAGGTTTATCTGGATCAGCATCCGCATGCGGTCGAAACCTTCATCAGGAAAATGAGAGGAATGCATTATACAAGCTAGTTCTTATCCTATATAATAACATATTACTAACCACTTTAAGAATATTTTCATTCACTCCTTTCAGTCTCTGCCCAATTATCAAGCATTCCCATGCACTGTTGAGCAACAGTACATTTAAAATAAGATGAACAAAAAGAGTGTACTAGCGTAAGCGTAAACATCAAGCACCAAGTTATAAGACTATCTATAAGACCCTAAGGTATACGCGAAAAATGCTACATATTCTGATTGGTCATGTGGGTATAGTGTGTAATGTTATAACAGCACTGACAATATGGTTTTGTGCCACTTAACGGTATGACTGCATGCATGCACTGATGTATGTATGGGTGTCTCAGTATGGACAAACATTTAGGGTCTTATTAAATGCAACAGAATATTATCAGGTGTTTTTTTTCAAACACAAGTGAGCATCTTGTTCTTTTATTCATTTTCAATGAAGGTGAATAACTCATATGTTTATTATAAACAGCAATAGTAAATAAACTAAAAAAGTTGTTGGAGAATATTCCCCTAAGTCACTTGGGTGTGCCAAAATGTTTGGCACCCCTAAGTGACTTTAATCGCTTACCTTGTACCCTTTGCTGGTGCCCCTGTTAAGAGAGAACAGCACCAGCCTGGGGTAGCTGCAAGCACATCCTTCTTCCATGTTGGCGCGCTTGCGCATTAAAGTGAAGAGCCAAACTTTAACAACAAAGTCAGCTTTTCACTCTAATGCGCATGCACTGGCCCAGGGATTTTGCTGCAGAAGAAAGAAAGCGCTCGATACAGGTACCCTGGGCTGGTGCAATTTTCTCCTAACAGGGGCACCAGCCCCTTATTGTCATTTGTTTCTCTTCTGTGTCCTAGAATGGGACATAGCCAGATCCAGATTCTGGCTCAGCTGCGGCCTCTCACATTCATTTAAATCTGCTTGTTTAGCTGATGGTTAGCCACATGGACGGCCAAAATCAGAGCATATACATGCAGTCACTTAATATTGCTTCTATCCATGTGATGAGCAATAAGTATGACAGAAAAGGAGTATACATTGTTCTATAATCTGTATCTGATACATAGGGGCAGATTTATTAAAGTGTGAAATTAGAGCTCACTGCCCACTTTCTATTCATTCCTACGGGATTTTTAGAAGTGTGTTAAAAATGATTCTAAAAATCCCACTGAAATGAATAGAAAGTGGTTAATTTTTCTCTCTTTGCCTAATTTCACACTTTGATTGATGTGCCCCACATAAAAGTCACTACAGATGTCATTATCCACATAAACCTGTTGGTTGGATCATATATAATTTGCACTGTGGTTACTGAATATAACAGAGGTATATACTGTATTATTGCTACCTATTCTGCACTTCTAGGTTTATATTGTGCATAAGAGTTTGTTCAAAGTTTTGCATTTTTATTGTACAACCAATCGGAAAGCTAAAGTTTGGACTGATGGCTTTGAATGGTAAAGGTGTATCCATGATATAAATCCAGCATTTGCGATGGTATAGAAAGTAACAGATATATAATATGAGATATTCAAACATTTCTGGTTAAAGGAGGCTTTCCTGGCTGGCCCATTGTCTTTTTTTATCTTGACTGGCTTTTTTTCTTCCGTAAAATTGCTCTTAATAAATGTATATTTAATATGCTCTTCTGTTTCCTGCCTTTGAAGCATTAATGATTCAATTCATGCAGCAATGGTTCAGTGCACATGGCAGACTTGTCAGAAAGAGACAATTCTTTACACATATTTACTAGAAGAAGAAGATCCTTAGTAAAATCCAAGTACAAAACCATTGTTTTCAAATACACACACTAATATTTGTTGTGAAAAAAAAAAGTATACTTTACTTCCCCCCTTATTTTATTATATATATTTTATATATATATATATATAAAAAAGACCATGATGTAGCTGATGTTTTTTTCTCACCAGTTGAGCTCAGTTTTCTTACATTTAACAGCATACAATGTTGCGCTTTCCTGAGACACAAGTGCTTCAGAATCTCCTGTATATAGTTGTTATATGCCGTATTTTCTGTGTATTTATTCCCTTTTATTTTTACTTTTTTGCAAATTCTTTTGTTTATTCACAACTTTGGTGTTTTCCCCTAATGATTGACTTGTGTTGATGATGTCATTCCCCACTTTTCCCACCCCTGAATGTTAATTAGGCACTGGTTTAGCTGTGTGATTCTCTTTGAAAAAGGCTACTGAGGTAGCCGAAACATTAGTCTTCTCAATAAACACCAGAGTAATTCTATAAGTCCTGTGAGTGCAGATCTCTTCACTGCTGTATCTAATGATTCACTTGGACCTGCACCCAGGCTATTGTGAATGCACTGGTAACAATTGTAGATTCTGTTAGGGCTCTGGCACACAAGGAGATTTGTCGCCGGCGATTTTTAAAAGAGCGATTTGGCGACAAGACGAGCGACAAGACGCCAATGCTAAATCAATGGAAATCGCCAGCGTCAAAACATACGAGGCTACTTCAAATGGCCTGCTGTTTCAAATCGCACACAGACCCTTTTCTGAGCGACTTGAGTAAACATGAGGGGGGGTTAACTGTTGAGTGGTACCATGGGTAGCAGATCGCCTGGAGCTCAACTCGCATGAAATCTCTTCATGGGTATTGTCGTGGCGACTAGTCGCCAAAGCGCCAGGAGGGAAAAAACGCAGGCGACAAATGTCCTCATGTGCCAGAACCCTTAGCAGCCTGCGCAATTTCAATACACAATTACTTAACAGATAAACCCAGAATACAATGGTTTTAGTCAACTTAAATGATTACTGGTCATTTAAATAGAAATTTGTTCTAGTGATCAAAATGGAGTAGAATTTGAAAAGTGTCATGTCTGCCAGTGTTTGGGTTACTTATATAAAATGCTGTGCTTTTTCAGCCAGAGCAGATTCTAACTATTCTCTAAAAAAAAAAAAGTGTAGAGCTGAACAGATGACAGACTCAGCATTGCAAGCAGCACACTAGCGTTTTGGCAGCAATTTTTTCTCTTAATTCCATCCAGTCATGACAGTTATCTTTATATGCATTTATTACAGAGTCCAGGAGGCTGCAGGAGAATACATTTTACACAGGATCATATTAGTCAGGTCATATAGTCATAAATCTGACAAGTTTCACATCCTCTGGTCAGAGTAATTAATGGGAAATTACACAAGTGTCAACTTTTAATTTCATGTAAACATTAAGACTCAAAGATAAATTAATTGAAAGAAAACTAGTTGAATTGTAACGGTTGCCTTTCTATTCTGTCCCTTCTAACTTCAATTTAAGCAAGGTAGTATAGTATGGTTTTTATTTTAAAATATTATGATACATGGCCCACACCTTATTCATGTTTTAGTCTGCCATGCTGTGTTTAGTGGGACCCTCTACAACTAGATGAAAAACTCCAAACTAGAGAGCCATGCAACAAAAATCTTATTTAAAACCTGGAAATATTGAAAAAAATCCATAATTGTCGCAGAATACCACTCTCTATAAGGCAAAGATATCTTAATTGTTTAGGATCAGATAATCATTAAGAACAATGATTTTGGCCTGATAATTTGCAATCGCCTGCAAGATTATAGGAAAACTAAAGCTTAACTAAAGAAGTAGAACCGAAATGTTGTACATTCTGTGCTTTTGTTCCAACCCAAGGCTAGGCTCTGAAGATGCCCCAGTAGCTCCCCATCTTCTTTTTTGCCGATTCCCAGCACATGCTCTGTGCTGCTGTCAGTACTGAGCTTAGGGACCCACTCACAATATACTGTATATATACAATATAATAAAAAATACAGATTATTATTAAATGGCAGCTTTGAAACCAGTGCAATTTGCATCAAAATGTAATAATCAGCCCTGTAGCACCAGTTTCTATGACAAAGTAGCTTATGACTTTCCCCTCAGGTTCACCTGAGGAAGGCTGGTCATACCAGAACATGTAGTGCTGAGAATGCTGCAACAGCAGTCACTATAGGAAAATCATAAGCTACTCATCTGCACTCTGGGTTATCTTTTTCAAAGTACTTTGAAGTTTTGCAACCAGCACAGGGTTGCTGCCTGCCGAGAAGCACGTATACAATTGACACAAGGACTGATCAATGTGTGAGTAATATCTAGGACAGACAAACTTCATTTTCTGTTTGATAATTTGCTAGGATCCCTAAGCTTAGCTTTTTAACAGCTGCACACTGAGCATGAGAGTCACTGAAACTTCTGACAAATTCCAAGATGGGGAGCTCCTGTGATTTAAAGGCCTGGATCATTGCTGCTATTGAGATGTTGGACCTTAAGACTGGTGGAATAAGTTCAGTATTTAAAAACTGGCATTTCTAGTCATAATTATTTAAGGGTATATAATTTTAAACTAATTGCATAAAGCTGCCTATGCATGACACCAGCAATGCTGAATATACTTGCTAAGTTTATAAATAAAAATTTTACATTAATATAACAATAACACATTGTTAAGGTTGTGACATTCTTCAAAAATGTCCGTGCCAGGTCCAAGCTACACCATTTATGAATAAGCTGTATGGGCAGAAACCAGGTGGTTCAGAAGACTATGCCTTTGTGACAAGGCTTCTAACACCCCTATTTTATTACAATTAAGTTGTCTATTTAAGTAATAAAATTGCCTATGTTACCGTTGCCACCTATTGCAGAAGCATTGAATATTGTAAAAGTAGCATTGTGCCAACTTAGGCAAAAGGTCCCTTATTTAAAACAATATCAAATTGATTCAGATATGATTGCTCACCTTGCACTGTTGTCCAAACATAAGTACTCTCTTGGATCTTCAGAGCTGGCATTTACAGTCTTAACACCTTTATCGATGAATAACCCTGCCTGAAGAATATAATTTACATATTTTCATCAATTATTATACTGCTTATTTTTTAATACGCATGGTTACACGTTTAATTATGTATTCAATGACTAAAGGAAACCCAGTTTTAAATGTGTATCAAGAAATTTAGTGAGTGCTCCACTAACTCTTTCTCACTTTAAAATAAAGAGCTAACATGGGTAAACACAACTGTGAACTGGCGCACAAAGAATACAATTGGCAATTGTTCTTGTTATTACAATTTTGCTTAGAAATGTGTTACCTTAAAATTTGAATGCACTCTGTTGTTATAAAACATGCCCAGAGGAGTGAGTTCTGCTTTGGTTTCTGGATAAATTCCATGGGAATCACCTGTTGACATCTTGTGGAAGACATACCATATCCCAGCATCCTTGAGTTTAAAAAAATAAATAAATAAATAAAATTCATAATGCTTTTAGGTGTTATTTGGTAAGGACCTAATGCTAGGAAGAGGTATTACTTCTAAAAGAATGTAGGTTGCTTGATCCTTAGTATCAGTTGGTATTTGCAAAAATCATCTTTATAGGATTAAAAATATTTTTTATCTGTCACAAACAGCATCAAACAAGTCAGGGGTTTCAGAGCTCTGAAATATCTTAGAGAGGTTATAATCTTTAATAATGTAACTGAGAGATCTGGTCAAGGGAATTCATGCATCTTTCTGCAAGAGACAAGTTTCAACAAATGACAGAGCTATTATATAGTATTTTTTTATTGTTATTAATAGCTGTGCGTTGAAAGCAAGAATTCACTTTCTGGCCTTTGTGAAATGACACTTGCTCAGAAATATCAATCATCTCATCCCAAAGTGAGGGAGAGTAGCCATGACACATAAAACACCACTAGTGGCTATCTCTCAACAATAGCATCCTTATGATTTTGCCATGTAATAGAAGATCTTAGCTGTTTTATAGAGGAGGATAAAAGCATGTAGGATCATAGGTCATAACAGAATGCAGGACACAGGAAGCAATACAGTGAGATCTCTGTTCTATTAACACTTCAACTGTATATTAAAGCCATAGAAAAAAAAACAGTGAATAGTCAAATCTCAGATTCTTAACAATGTGTTACTATCTGGAAAGCATCTGAGAAAGATACATTACTGGGTCTAAAACAGCATGAATTCCACATGGCTGGTAAAAAGAAAAGAATTGCACAGATGTTTGGAGAAATGGAGGGGAAACAGTACAATATGGAAATTAAGAAATTTCAGTTTGTATGAATGAAACAGCACTAAATTTCTAAATCATCCTATTTAAGACAGAAAATAGAACAAAGCACAGAAGATGTAAATGGCATTAATGAGAAGCTGCAGCATGCTGACCCCTATGCACATGTGGCAGAGCTATAACTGAGCATTTAAGACAAACGCAGTAGAAAATTCAGAGAAAACCTGCCCTTCTTATTTCACTTTCTGACCAACTAACAAATTCATTGTTGCCCCACTGCTCTACCAACCTACCACCTCTGCAGTGAGTCGCTGCCACAAAAAAAAAAAAAAAAACACTTGTTATAAAGAGAAGAACAAACTTTTGCCAACAAACTGGAAATATTCTGATATTTTGGTAGTTTTCCCCACTGCCTTCATTGTTTGTCCTTAAAAGAGAAATTTGTTTGAAAATTTCAGTGGCTAACATTTTCAAACAACACTTAATGCCAAAAGAAATTTGTGGGGGGGATTTAGTCTGTTCTGAGGCCAGTAAAACACTTGATAGTCACTATGTGTACCATTGGTCTAAAATGTTGTAATTCAATGCATATGGAATATGGAAGAGAATATACAGAGAAAAGCAAACACTTTACCTGAGACCCAGCAGCTGCATTATTTATTAGGTTGTTTTTAGGATTAGCAATCCAAAAGGTGGAAACAGCCCTGAAATCAGGAAAGATTAAAATTAAGTTTATATTAAAAAAAACAGCGCCAGTTATAAACTGGGTTAACACTTCAGAAAATCAGAAAAAAATGCCTTATTTTTGCACACAAAAAAAAAACAACCCCAACCCACGCATAGCGTCCATTCTGGCACTAGGAGCTTTTCTAATTAAGATAGTATTACTGTCATAACAGATCCCTTTTCTATGTTTATTGGCATGAGCTGTGTTGTATTGGGTCACAAGATAAATGGCACAAAAGTACCACTGGATTTTAAAACCATTTAAAGGTACTTTAAACCTCTGTTCATTGATTATGTTATACACGCTTTCATCTTTTCCCTGGAATTCTGAAGGTTAAACTCTGCTCTTGCCATTTATAAAATTACATTTGTGCTTATATAGATAATTGGAAATGTGATTTTACATGTGATGTTTTTAGCAAGCTGGTGGAGGCAAACTTTCCACTGCATGACTCACTGTTTGCAGTGTTATCACAGGAGCATTAATGAATACGGTTAAAGGCCTGTCTCTGCCAGTCTTGCTGCATATACAGCTAAAGGCTAGGATTCACTAAAGATGGCACATTGCTACTTATCACTTATATGTAACAGATAAAAAAGTCCAGTAATACAGATTTTAAAGGGACAACATATTCCTATGAGTTTAGTGAATAAGGTTTGAGCTGAACAAACTATGATTTCAGTCACAAAATAATCTATGGGATATTTCGAGGAAGACAATTAGATTACCAAAGCACAGATAATCCCCCTGCATTCTGTACTTCAGTTATCTGTGCCCTGGTAATCTAATAATTGACACCACAAGGATCCAGCATGGAGTAGCTTCAGTCTTCCAGTTTCCCTTGTTTAGTTCAAGATATAACAGAAAAGGTGGATAGTGCAGTGTCATATTGCACAACAAATATAACCTAAGCAAAACTGTGCTCGTCCTGCTAAAAAAAAAAAAAATAAACCAAATTTTATTTTTAGGCATGGAAGCACTCCAGTATCACTTTTATTTTTCCAATACAGTTATTGCCTAAGTACAGCATTAAAGGCTTTGCCCCAGGCAGATCAAAATCATGTGCTTCCTGCATGCAGATTTCTAGGGAAATGGAGAATTTAGATGGAAAATACAGGAAACGGGATAGGGGGAAAAAATAAGTCAATTTGAAAAGAAAAATACTGCCTAGCTTTGGGAACTCTAACTTTCCAACAGTACTAAATGTTCAGAGGACTGGAAAGAAATGTGATCCTTAGAAAATGCTGAATTAACCTGGAAAGAAATTTAAGGCCAAAAAAACTTTTCTTGGAAGACTATCAAAAGGTCGGAACCAACGCACCAGGCAAAGCTTGGTTCTGCAGATTTCTAAGAAACATGAATAATATGTTTTGAAAGGTTCTTATATGCTGCATGTGCAAACTGTCCAACAAATGATTAATATGCCTACATCTGGCTTGTGCACTTCAGCTGTTGTGGAACTACAACTTTTACTAAAACAGGTGGCACAATGCTGAAAATTATAAAGTTCATATGCTTGCCTCTTTTTGACATAAAATAAAAGTTCTTATACTCTACTTAAAAGTAAATTCTAGACTGCACATTTTTTTTTAAAAAAGCCTAAAGGTCAAGTTAAGAAATAAATCATAATTTGTACTTGTGCAATGTAGAGAGATATCTGAACAACTTCTCACTAATTCAGAATGGGAGAATATTCTCTATACTGCAACCCCAGTAAAGGTAGAAGTTTTGAGTGATACTCTTACATGCAGTCAGTTGCTGGGTTAGGAATGTAGTTCCCATAGACTTTGTCCCGAATGCTCACACACATGCTGTTATTTCGGTCTGTCGGTAATAAAGTGCCTGGTTTGGTAACCAGTCCAAGGTTGTGAAACAGAGTGTTTCTTTGTTCAATGCCATCTTCCAAGAAGAAACAGTGCCCTAGGGTGTCATAGCCAATGGTGTCTTTAATCTGCAAGAACAGAGGTTGATTAAGGCAAATAAGGATATTAATGTTGCAGAAAGTAAAAATGAGAATTTGCTTTTTAATTATTCAACCAATTCATTTTTTTTTGCACTTTATTTGTGCTATCCCTATTATGCGATCCACCATTAGAGTGCAGATGCATACAGTTGGATCTGGGGCAGGACAAATATGGTATCTGCTCTGTCTCCTTTCATTTTAATTGCTTTAGCTTCTCTTTATTCCTTTAACAGCTCTCTTTTTTCCTCCTGTTGTATCACAGCCAATTCTTACCATAAGCCTATATTTTGCTTTTCATCACTTCCCACTCACCCATCTCTATGTTTCCTGCCTCTCCTTTCTTGCCATTCTGTCTCTACTGCTGACAACCTTTTAAGCTCATACTCTGGTGATTTAGAGTTCCTGCAGATGCCCTAAGCTTTATACCCCATTTAACAACTGGCCTAGATTTCAGGAAATCAACTGTTACTGGAATTTCTTCCAAAACTATTTCACGCTCTTGAATATTTTTTCAAGCGTTTGTGGAACAATCTCAACAGAAAACTTTGATGATCAAAGGATGCTGTCATTGGCAGGAATTTCTTAAGTAAACAATGTTGTTTTTAGTAATAATTTAATATACTCACAAGCAAACCATTGGTAGCATGGACAGTAATACATCTGGAAAAGCAGTGATGGATAGAGAGTCCACCTACATAGGTATCTGAGCTGTACCCTCCTAGTTCATCAACATCTCCACAAAGGTGAAAGTGAAGAGGGTAATGTCCCATTAACTGCTGACCCATTTTCTTTATTTCCACATTAGACAGATGAACAGATGTGAAATTTCTTAGAATCTGCAAATATGGAATTTACATATGAACTAAATGACTGCAAAAGGATTAATAAAAAAAGTCAAAGTATGTTGTTTATAGACTAAAACTGGGGAGAAAATGCAAGTTTTCTAAAATTTGCTGTGTGTTTCAGATTCTCTAGTTCAAGTCTGTAATAAAGCATAATTGCTTGAAAGATTTTGCTGTTTTTATTATTGAATAGAATACCCAAATTGCCCTTCCGTTTGCCTGACAAATAAAGAATGAATTGTACAGTTTTATGACTCATTTTCCAGAAGGCATGAGTGAGAAAAGAAGAATGACACGTAGGATGCACGGAAAAGCAGCCCAGTGCAGAAAAACACTTCAAAGGTCAATAAAATCTATTTCATATCGTTCACAATTGCTTATTTATTATTACTGTAAACAAGAGGCTGAACAAACTAGTAGCTGTTAACTAGGGAAAAGAGTGACAGCATGGGGGATACAACATCTGAAATTAAATTGAAAACAAAGGGGAAATTAAACTCTCAAAAAGGGAACATTTTTGTTAAAGGAGAACTAAAGTTTAACTAAAGAAGAAGCCTAGAAATGTTGCACATTATGTTTTGGGCTTCTGTACCAGCCCAAAGCAATCACGGCCCTTTAGCAGGGAAGATCTGTGCCTCCAAAGATGCCCCAGTAGCTCCCCATCTTCTTTTCTGCTGATTCACTGCACATGCTCTGTGCTGCTGTCACTTACTGTATATACACAATATAAGGCTGATTAGAAATTAATACAGATAATAACTACATGGCAGCCAGAAACCAGTGAAATTAGCATAATTTAATAATCAGCCCTGTAGCATCAGCTTATATGACAGGCAAACCTCATTTTCTGCTTGATGATTTGTGACAACCCCTAAGCTCAGCTTCTCAACAGCTGCTCAGAGAACACCAAGCATGTGAATGTCACTGACACATCCAACAGAATGCAAAATAGGGAGCTCTTATAACAGCTGTTAAGACCAGGACCATTATTACTATAAAAATGCTGAAACCTTAGGCTGGTTCAGTATATAAAAATATTCATTTTTAGGGTTTTAGTTCTCCTTTGATAAAATTAGTTCTCTGTTAATAAATTTGGATCTTCTTAAATTCTAAGGATATGACCAGCATGTAGACTGAGCAGAAGCAGGGTTTATAGTCTATCATTCTACCCCTGTTAAAAAGAACTGTGCTGTATCTTTTATATAGGATGGAAAATAAATGTAGAATAAAACTGTAACCAATTACTCAGATTATTATTAATATTCAGATACAGAAGTGCAGAAAGGGGTTGTAAATAGATTTAAAAGAAAAAAAGAACTTTAAAACTACTGTAACAAATATTTAGGCACCTTTCCAATATATATTGCAATCTTAAGGCTAAACTCAAAGAGTGCTTTTGTCGGATGGCATTGGATTCATAAAACGCATCTAACAAGTCAACAAGTATTGTGGGTCACAATATAATGGAACTGATACAAAAATACACTTTTGCAGGGCTGTGTCGGAGTCGGAGGCAATTTTGGGTACCTGGAGTCGGAAAAAAATGAACCGACTCCGACTCCTACTAAATTTAAATGGGAATAAAAAAAAATAAATTTAAAGCAAGTTTAAATGTCCCAATTCACAAACAGTCATAATTAATTACTTCTCTGCTATAAGAATAAAGCCCAGTGCACACAGTGCATAAATGAACACGTTGAGTGACCATGAAGCATGCTTTTCATTGACTGTATGAATGTATAAAATACATTAGCATATTAAAAACAGAGGAGTCGTGGAGTCGGAAGTATCAGAAACTGAGGAGTCGAAGAATTTATCTGCCGACTCCACAGCCCTGCACTTTTGCCATCTGACATGACGCGGCTGTCGGCAGGAAACGCTGCATGCTTCGCCTGCATCCAACAAGATAAAAACCGATTGTGGTGTTTTTGTCATTGAAATACACTGACTGTTGGATGTAGACGCATGACTTTATATGATCAGATATTACATTAAAGCCTATCAGATTCCATCGGATCCTATAAAATCTTGTACAGGTATAGGACCCGTTATCCAGAATGCTCAGGACCAAGGGTATTCCGGATAAGGGGTCTTTCCTTAAGTCTACTAAAAAATCATTAAAACATTAATTTAACCCAATAGGAGTGTTTTGCATCTAATAAGGATTATTTATGTATTAGTTGGGGTCAGTTACAAGGTACTGTTTAATTGCTACAGAGAAAAAGGAATTCAGTTTTCAAATTCTGAGTTATTTGATTAAAATGGAGTCTATGGGAGATATCCGTAATTTGGAGCTTTCTGGATAATGGGTTTCCGGATAAGGGATCCCATACCTGTACTGTTGCCTGTTGCGTGGTGCTGCATGGTGGTCAGATAAGATTGAAACCCACACAATTTGATGAAAAGCACTCATGGAGTTTAGCCCTTAAATTCATGAAAAATCAAGTCATAAGAATTTAGAGATTACATTTTTTAAAAATGATTTCATAATGCAGGAAAAATGCAGTTATCAACATTACTCACCAGCAACCCACATTATTTTAGATAAAAACTATCAGCACAGGGTGTTTTGACTGCCACAGTGCTCCCAGGGAGAATCATGGTGGACAACACGCCCACTCCCATCTGCAGCCACTTCCCATTTGTACAGATAGGAAATGTACTACTTGTGCCAGAAGCAGGCAATATAAAGCAGAGATGGCTTGGGAACTCTTATTTACTGGTGAGCTATTTGAAAACAACACATGCTGATTGGCTGCCATAGCTATTAAAACTGGTGCAGGGGATTATTATGCAAGCTCTTATAATGATGTTTATGGACCTTCTAGAATAAAACAAGATTATGAAAATTTTAGCTATACAATGATAGGGCATTTGTGACCAGTTTAACATGTCTTATTTTTGTATGAAGACATGTATCTCCAAATACATTACAAAAGACAGGAAAGTGATAGCAAGGTATTTACTTGAGATACTTCTTAGTCTGCCCAGTTGGCAACAGACCAGCACGCATGAGACAAAATGCCTGCACATAGGTGTTCAGGTCTTTGCCCAGGGACAGTAGCTATTATTGAATTTAGCAAGCATAAAATTGCCATAGCCCATTAAGGTAAATGATGTTAAGCATGAACTTAAGTTATCCATTATACTGTGCAAGTAAAATCTAGTCACCAGGGAAGCCTTTGACCTATGGCACACAGGGAGATTTTTATGCTTATAAACTAGTGCTACTAGTGCTGTGGGAGACAAATCTCATGAAAATACCTTTGCATTGGCGTCACTGGAAATCTCCATCCCGAAAACATATGAATTGGGTAATGAATTGCCTACTGCTGCTTTTTTCAGAATTACAGGTATGGGACCCATTATCCATCCCCGGGACCCCGGATAAAGGGTCTTTCCGTAATTTGGATCTCCTACTTTAAGTCTGCTAATAAAATTATTTAAACAGTAATTAAACCCAACAGGATTGTTTAGGATCCAGTAAGAATTAATTATATCTTAGTTGGGATCAAGTACAAGGTACTGTTTTATTATTACAGAGAAAAAGGAAACCATTTTTAAAAATGTGAATTATTTGATTACAATGGAGTCTATGGGAGATGGGCTTTCCGTAATTTGGAACTTTCTGGATAACAGGTTTCCGGATAAGGGGTCCAATACCTGTACAGGATTCATATATTTTAAGAAAGATTCTCTTTTGCACCAGTGCAAAAGTATTTTCCAGAGATTAGTTGCCCACTAGCAGTGCAAATCGTTTCGTTTCCTAAAATGCCATAACCCCAAAATATTGGCGCTTTATAAATAAATGTTAATAAAGTAATAATAGAGATGCTAAAACCTGCAGTTCGGGCTTTAGAAGCAAATATCATAACATGTACAAACGTGTTTCTTGTGAGGCACAGAGAAGCTACATTATCAAACCTAAAATAAAATCTTCCCTTTTAAATTCCATGTTATTCCAAGCAACTTTCCAACACACATTAAATCTCTTTCAACACTGGTGATTCTAACTAAAGAAACTTATCAGCAGTCAGCACTCCTCCATCAATACGACATTCCATTGCCTTTCATGCTTCTTCTTAGGACTGTTAATAAGTTGGCTTCTGTTACATAGTTTCAAAAATCAGAACCAGAAATGTAGAGGATGGCAAGAGACGGATGGCAAAGAGATATTGTTTTCAGTGGCAATTATACTTACAAATAACTGTAGAACCACTTGAAATACATTTATTGGATGTTAAAATTATAATTTATTTTATTTAGGCAAAATGTTATTGTTGAGTTTACTATCCATTTCAGTCTATTCCAGCTAAAGCATATGTTTAAAATACAAAACTGCAATATCCAAGAAAGCACTAATAACTTTTATATTTGCAAAATAAAAAATGAAAATAAAAAACAGCGAAAAAGAAATGTGTCAGATACCTTAATGTGCCCCCCAAAAGTGTCATAGCTGAAGAACTGGCACTGGTTATCTCCATAGCAGGTGCTCTCAGTTTCCCCTTGTATTACAATATTCCTTGTAAGGTCTCCAACCTCAGCCCTCATGTCCAAACCATCTGTGATCTCTCCCATGTGGAAATAAAGAGGCTTTTCTAATGACAGAAAACAGAGAAACTATATTAGGGGTTTCAAAGACATAGATTGTGGTCTACCAGTAGATCACTTTAAAGTTTCTAATAGAATCCGAGGCTGGTTGGGAGGGGGTGGCATTTTATTTATGTGTGCAATCTACAAAGTGGGCTGTGTACAAGAAGGGAATTAAAATGTACTGCAATGCTTTTCACATTACACTTGAAGTTGGTACTGCATTTATATACGGGTATGTTGGCACATATATTGCTATATGTATTTGGGTATTAAACATCCAAGTCTATTAGAGATAACTTTCCTGTAATGCTGAGCTTTCTGCATAAGGAATCCCATCTGGATAACGGATCCCATACTTGCAAAAATATAGTTTTGGAACCCTTACTCTGGCTAATTTTTAGTGCCCCTTGCACATGCATAAAGGCCAAGCCTATCACTCAGCATTAATGCAGCTGTAGAAATGCATGCAGGCCTGAGGCCAGCTAAGGAAAGGATACCTACCTTCAGAATCAAAAAGCCCACCTATGTTTTTTTAATTGCTCATATTTGTAGACATGAGCACTTTACAACCCATCTTTTAGACATAAAAAGAATGTCCAATGGCTGGGGTTAGTAAGCCTAGCTTACTATTCATCAAAATTTAAAGAATTGTCAATATATATTGTAAAATTCATTGAGACAAGAACTGTCGTGAATGATGTATAAAAAATCTGAGGAGTATCACAGTGCTATATAAAGAAAAATAATGCTGGTACTACTAATAATAACAATACATTATACAGAACCCACTATAAAAGCAATTTTTCTTGCCATGTAATTTTTATAATTCCCTTTCTAAACCTTTTAGAACAATCAGTAAATTTAAAAATGCAATAAAAAAAACAGGTTTCAGCAAGACTTAGTAAAGAATGATGTACCTTTTACTTTAACTTGGTACTTGCTGCACTCCGGGCATGGAAGGAGAGTAAATTCCTCAGCCTGGTACATTGAGTAGTCAGTACTTGAAACAACAATCTGGTCTCCTGGTTGCCAGGAGCTAACATCGTCCAAGAGATCCAATACAACACCACCCACAGCCTCAACTTGGAAACCAAAAATTGGTTTGCCTGAACAAAAAGATTGGGACAAACGATCAGTAAGACTGGCCAAGTTAAAAGAGTCATAAAATGAAAAAAATGAGCTACAGATGACACATGCAAAGAAACAGAAATCCTCATTTATTGCCAGTTAAAGTATTTATTGGATTAAAGGCAGAAACAAGAGGAAGGTTTTAGAAATGTTAGGCATCCCCCAGTGATTGTAATTGCTTAACTGAAACCCCCGGCTGGAGAAAACTGAACCAGCCCCGGGTAAATGCACGGAAAAAATTTTGAGACCTGGACCTGCAGCCCACAACCTGCAACCCAAACCAGAAACCTGCAGTTTTACCTGCTTGTACCCACTACCCAACCTGACCCAGGACACACTGACCACCATTAAAGAGGAAGTGCTGTTGCTGCAAACTGGAAGTGACATCATCAGAAGTGGGCAGGGGTAAAAAAAAAAAAAAAAAAAACACATTTACAAAATGTTTAAAGGAGTAAAATATAGATAATATAAGATATAGACAAGATCCACTTCTATAACCACATTTGAAAATCCTACCTGCAACCCACAGGTTACCCACTTCTTTTGCAGGTAACCTGTGGGTACCTGACCCCCTGCAGGATTTTATCTTGTGGCAGTATTTAATATAAATTCATTAGTCCTAAAAATGGCTACATGGGACCAACCCTGCATCACAGTGCAAAGTTACATGAAATTATACTGGTTTAGAGGAAATAACTGCATCAAATCAAAATTCCTACCTTCTTTCCATTCACTGTATGCTTTCACAGCAAATTTCTGACCATCCACTGTAGTGAATTCTTTCACAGCTAATGCTTTCCCCCCAGAGCTATGATTTTCATAATCTTTAACGGATTCACTGTAGGAATCGTTTCCTCCGCCAAGCACTCCAACAAAAGCCCAAGCTTGCCTGAAATAAAATTCATTAAAGACATTAATACAGTGTGTACAGTCTATCACCATCATAATAAGCAAGAAAAAACATTTAAAAGGTCTGAAAACTGTTATATAATTTACATACATGCACAAATATGAACACATATGAAATTGGTCTATATCCTACATACTGTAGCTATAGACTTCCATGAGGATACAAACGCACTACAGGAGTATTACTTCTACTGTGTATGGACATATTTCTATGTAGATCTGAGTGTCAAATTTAAAAAGAACTTAATTTGCTTAATTTTTCATACAAGCAGTAAATATGAGACAAGGGAGCACATGGCAAAGGCCAAGTCAACAGAAATCAAACTTGATTTCAATTAAACATAAAAACAAATATAAAAATGTTGATGTTATTTACCTATAGCTTAATCCTCTGACAAGCTTACTTCCAAGAAGATTTTGAATCGTCAGCCGTGTTTCGTCCAACAAGTTTTTTTCAACAGAGTCGCCAACAGCAATAGCAACAATTCGACCAGGCTTTATTGCTTTAAGATATTCCTGGAACTTCTTGCTCTCATTTTGATGTACATAAGTATCAAATCTTTCTGATTCTAGTACTTGTGCAGTATCTTGATCAATAACTCTCACATTCATACCTCTGACGAAAGAACGTTCAAAACTATAAGATCCAGATATAAGACCTAATGAATGTAAGGACTTTGTTAACAATGTCCAAGATAATTTGCTTGATCCATGCAATTCCAGTGTTCCACCTGCTGATACACCAATGAACTTCTTGCCAAAAACTGGCACATGATCTCCTTCATCTGATTTACCATATAAGATAATATTTGCTTTGGATTTATAACGGCATTTCTCTGCTCCAATATGAAGCGCACCACCATCCTTTATCAGGATAAAACGAGTTCTTAAAGTAATATTTTTGGAGCCATTGTCTTCAAAAACTAGCTGCCCTGCAAAAAGAGAGATCTATAAGTAAATAAAGTAGAATATGTCTGACTACAGACAGAAATAAAACTAAACTTTTTCTCTCATTTTTCTAAAGTGCTCACAATTTGGTTTAAAGAAAATTACACAAAAAAAACCATAAAAATTCTGACCTGTACAGGAAAACTCAATTTTAAAGAATTAAATCTTTTACAACCTTTTATGAATACAATTTTTTTGAAACCATTTTGGAAATAAAAGCATTTTTTGCACGTCTTTACATTTTTTTTTTTTTTTTTTTTTTTTTTTTTTGCAGTATTCTCACACCTTCCTTTAATGGCACTTTTCCTTTAAAAACTGGACTTTTGGACTGGGAAACCTCTCCTCTATTAAAGCTACAGTGGGTAGAGGATCAGCCTGTGAGATCAATGCTTTCATTAGAACACACTTTTCCCAGGAAATGCAACCATGAAAGAAGATTGCAGTCTATAAAAAAAAAAAAATAATGTTATTTAGGCCCATCATATGGGGCTAGCCTTGAAGTGGTAGACAGCCTGCCAATGTTATGACCATAACCTTGTAAATAAAATGTAAATGTTTGCAATTCTACATATACTAAATTAATAATAAAACATTGTATCAGGTAATGTGCATTAATGATACGATATTTAATTGTTTTCTAGCAACTTGGACATCAAATCACAAGTTGATGAATAAAACAAAGATGCCTAGGTCTAGTAACCCTTGCTTCTGCACAGCAGTCTGACAGATGCAATCTGCTAATTGGCTGCTATGGGTTTCAAAAAATGAAGAAAACTCTGTAAAGGCATCACCTTACAAGTGTCTAATTGGTTGTTATGATTACAGCCATCTTTTATAACATTTATCATATGTTTTTCAAATACACATTCAATTACTGTATCTAAAGCTATTCCTAGACAAATGACAATAAACACCCACCCCCGTCTTGTATAGTTATAGAGTGCACTGTTGCATCTGATTGCAAGCGAAAAAGGTCTCCTTTCTTAATGATCACTTTCTTTGTTGCATCGTGTCCAGGATTCCAGTTGGTAAGAATATAATTCTGATCCGGACAGTTTTCTAAAATAAAGACAAACATAAACATTATTATACTTTATAAACTCAATGTAAAACTCGTCAGTTTTTTAGAGAGTATTTTAAAATCCTATGCACTTCATTTTCTGATTTTATGACACCTAAGAAACAGGCCTTTTCATTGTATAATAACTTGGTTTCATGAATAAGAAAAAAGACAGTCTTAAACAGATGGTTAAGAAAAGCAAGAACTACCAACATTCCTAGCCAGTATACCCTTTCTGCAAATTCAAGTTGTAAGTAACACAACTGTTAGTGCCCCCTTAACCAATATTTCAATATTTAAACAATATTTCATGTTCCAATGCATTTTGTCAGTGAATGCAGGATGCTATAGCAGCTGAGGAAGTGACATGGATAACAGTTCCTACTGACTTCTTTTCATATCCCTCTGTGTTGTGAATCATACCCCTATTCAGCCAATGGGCTAACAGATCGGATATCCTAAAGTGCTGGACAAAGTATGGCCTCCTTTAGACATTAAATAGCATATTGGTTTAGAGCTGGAGATAAAAATTACTTGTTTATGACAACAAGATTGAAAGTGGAATGACATATTACATCCTAATGTTTAATGGTCTTTCTCCCAACAAACACCAACCAACCCAAAGAGTTTACTCTCATTATCTGCTCAGTGTCACACATTAGGACAACAGAACTTTTTGGGTATTTTGCCTGTTAAATAAACACAGCATTAAAATGTTTAGGTATAGTTCTAAAAGCCAGTAGGAACAATTATGATGCAATATTTGTCTGAAAACATCCAGCAATGGGAGGGGGGGGCTATTTCTGAAGTTATAATGCCACATCTCCTGGCAAAAAGCTGTAAAATCCCCATGTGCCACATTAAAAAAAAGTTAATTTTTTTTCTTCACTGGAGGCGTTAAATAAATAAGTATATTAAAAAGATGCACACAGTATTTGATATTTTAAAATAAACCATGATTATCATTTATATACATAGCAAAAAATGGACAATGTAAAAAAGGATTAACAGTAACAGAAAAAAAGGAGGCAGAAAGGATTTGAGATCTTTGCAGGCTTTGCAGCCAAACCCAGAGTTCCACAACTAGTGGCAAGTTAACAAACTGATGGACAATATAAGGCAGCTGGGAATTACTACATATAATTGATTATGTATGTTGCTGTAGGAGTTGGGTTGGAAATGTTAAGATTTATTATGCAAAATAACACAAATGGCTTTATTCATAATGAAGTCTTACATTTATGAGTTTAAACTTATCTCTGCTTAACTCTACATTAGGTTGTTCCATTAACATCTGTATTTTATACAGTACAACAAAACTCTGCATATGGACTTTACAATACTACAATGGGAATCAAACTGTTGATTAAAAGAGACCTAGAGTCTACCTAAACGTAGGGCATAAATGTTGAACATTATGTATTATGGTTCTGTACCAGCCCAAGGCAACCACAGCCCTTTATCAGTAAAGATCTGTGCCTGCAAAGATGCACCCCATAGCTCCACATCTTCTTTTCTGCCAATTCACTGCACATGCTCTGTGCTGCTGTTTGTTACTGAGCTTAGGGACCCACTCACAATATACTGTATACCGTATATAGAATATAAATGTCACACTATAAGGCCGATTAGTACTTAACACAGATATGTAGCTCTCATGCATATGGTGCAAATGGGAGGTGCGTGGATCTATTGGGAATAGGGCGGATTCCACCTAGTTAATTTTGAGGCCTAAGTAATGGGTATGGGTATTTATAATTTGGGCTGCCTCAAGTTCTGACTAACAGGCTAGGGGGTCTCTGGCTATAGCGAACAACATAAAGGATAGTGGGCATCTCTGCCTGGTGCCCCAGGTTAGAGAAAAGTCTGTGATAGAGTGAAATTAGTTTTGACACAGGCTTTTGTTGCGCCATATAGAACTTTAGTCCACTTTATAAAATTGGCCCTGAAGCCTAGGTGTTCAATGGTGACCCAGATATGCCCACTCACCCGAGTCAGAGGCCTTCTCGTTGTCAAGAGCCACTATGAATCTGTATATATCTGTTGACCTGCCCGGGACAAACCTGGACTGATCGGAGCAATAATGGAGGGGAGAACTCGAGAGAGGTGCCTGGCCAGTACTTTAGCAAATATTTTGGCATCACAATTTATAAATAGCTTGGCCAGACAGGGAGCTAAAAGAGGGTTATATTTTTGGCACCACTTCATTGGAAGACCATCCAAACCTGGTCTTCCCAGATGGGTAGGAATTTATGGCATCCGCCACTTCTTGAGCTGAAAAGGGGGAGCCCAGTTCCTAACTTACGGTTTTTTGAGACATGGCATAGGTATATTGTGAACATAGTCCTGCACTGCTTCTACGTCTAAGGTAAGTTTTGTGTGATACAGTTCAGAGTAAAATTTATAGAAAGCTTCACTGTTTTGCCCTGGATGTGTTAAGATATCATCTGCACCATCCTGGAGTTCTGGTATCATAGTGGTCTGCGAGGGGTCTCTGGCCAGCAAATCTAATAATTTGCCTGATTTACGCCCTATGATAAAGTAGTGATTTGTTGACCAGTTCAGTTTGCGCTGTTGAAAGCTTGGTTTGGGCGGTCAGTCAGACAGTATGGTTGTCCTCATAGGATTTATAATGTATTGACTTTCACTATGGGACACTACTCGGACGAGAGTGGTTACCTTCCCTGCATATTGGGTATTGAGGCGCTTGATGTAGGAGACGTATTCTCCTCTGATAAATGTTTTAAAGCATCCCATAATACAGGGTACTCAACTGACTGGTCATTGATACAAATGAATTCAGATATTCAATTTTTTTTAGGGGGGCGGTAAACTCATTGTGATTGATCCAGTATTGGCTTAGCTTACATACTTGAAGGGGTCATTATTTAGGTGGATTCCAACCAGGATCGAGGAGTGGTCAGATATACCCCTCGTTAGGTGTTGTACATTCATTGTTCTGCTGTTCAGCTGCTATCACTCCAACTTGCAGCTCAGCATGAAAGTGTGACTGAAGTTTATTAGAGCACAGGTCACAAGGCTGTAGCACGCTGGGGAATGAAGAATATTGATAGCACCATGTGCAATTTCAAAATTAGAAAAAAAACTGTTTGCTCTTTAAAAAAATAGAAGATAAAAAAGAGAAGATAAATAAAGTATTGGAGGCATATTCTCAACACTAACATATTCCTGCAGCACTTCTTTACACAAAATACACACCCTCCAAACTAACTTGCATCATTACTAAAGTGTACTAACAAACCCCCTAAATTAGGTATTATTAAAGAATGACTGCTGTTAGAGGGCATTCAAAAGGATATTGTCAAGAATAACTGGATCCCTCCCCTACATATTAACTGGTCTTTAAATAATTCACATGAGATCAGTTCCATGAGAATGAGAGCAACTATTAAAGGAACTCTATAAACAATAAGTGACAACAACAGATCATTTATTGGCTGGTGATTATTTCAAAGAATATATGGTGCTTATTTCTAAGACTCTCTAAGCAAGCCTGCTGCCAACATAGTATATTAAGCGATCAACTCCATCAATTTTAGACACATTTATCCATAGGATTCTGAAAAAGAGCAAGCGTTAATGTAAATTTAATTACCCATGCCTTTTCCCTGGAAATTTCTCTTTTTCAAATTCTGCTTAAAATTTCTCTGCTTAGGCCTTCTAACCTCAGATAATGGCATAACAGAAAAACATTCAGTGCTCACATTTCCTTTATAATAGTTCAAGAAGTTCATGCAGTCTTACAAATGAAGCAAATACCACAAACACATCTACAAGAAAATGCATTAGTAAAGAAAATACATTGGCAGAAGACCACAAGTACTGGAGCCTTCACTTAAAAATGGAGCACTAACAATTAAAATAATCATATAATTTTCTTCTGCATATTTCAATACCCAAAAGCGATTGCAGTTGGCTTTTCATAAATGTTTGCATGTGATTAAGCTGCTGAAACCTGCAGCCCTCCAACTGCTGTCAAACTACAATTCCCTTCACCCTGGAATGGAATGCCATTGCTCAACAGCTGGGGAATTGCTGTATGAACATCTACAACTACAGCAAGCAAAAAATATTGTTGTTTCCTTTCCCATCAAGCAACAAAATGGATTGATCCCAGAGCATGTCTTTGGTTTATGGCAGTGTTGTCCAAGTGGTGTGACCCCTGTGTGGCCCCTACCTGTCTGGTTGCTGTGACTGCTGATTAACCGCCCCCGTACCTTGTTCACACCTCAGTTTAAGGCTGTAAACCCCTGTATTATTCACAACTCAAGCTCAGACTGTAAAGCGCCCACATTTTTTACCTGTTTACACCTGTATACTGTAGAAGCAGTGCCAGCATTGTGTCACTGTATGTACTGCCTGCCCTATTCTGCCTGTGTGTGCCATAATATGCCTGCCTATGCTACCTGTGTGTGAAGGGTGACATACCTGCAGTGATCCCCAACCATTTGGGTTTTTGCTGCGCTACCACCATTAATATGGGTATGGTCATAAAAGCTCTTGTGATAACATGGATGTGGTTTTAAAACTGGCTCCCATTATCGGCCCTCCACCATATAGGCCAGAAAAATTCCGGACCTCGGTACCACAGAAGTTGGACAGCACTGGTTTATGGTATGCAGAGCAAAAACATTTGCTAGGATGGGATTCTGCATGTTCCTGTCATGGTAGTTGGTCGGGTGGGGTGCAGATGAACCAGGAATTTACATATAGGTTTCAATACATAAACAAATGCATTTAGAGTTTCAAAGAATTTGTTATGTGCCGTTTTGAAAGGTCTTCTGAACAAAGTGCTCCCAGGAATAAGATCCTCAATACTACTTAACATGCATGCACATGCATGAAGAACTTACCATCAGGTGCATACTTTGATGATATTCCTAAAACAATGGCAAGGATAATGAAAAGGGTAGCACTAGAAACTGCAAAACAGATAAGTGTGTTTTTGTGCCTTCTCCTGCGGATAACATGTGCATGATGGAGCTGGTCGCCTGCAGAGAACCCAAAGGTTGTGTGTGGTTCTTGACCAGCAGAGTTGAATTTGGCTGCTGCTTGAGTCTTTGGAGGTGGGGGTGGACGTAATGGAACTATTCTTCCAGGAACATAGCCTGGCGATCTGAGGTTGTTGCCATTGTGCGGTGGAAGGAAAAGGGGAGATCCCCCTCTGTAGTCACTTGATTGCATGACAGCGTGTCACTAAAAATACAAAAAAAAAACCACAGAGACAACAAAGTTAGATTATTTGGAAAAATAAGCCTTATTGTCACTAATATTAGATTTCTTAACCACAACTAAAAAGCAAGAAAGGAAGATCAGTTCTGTCAGCCTGTACTTTCATAGTGAAACTTCCTTCTGTGTAATCCACCCTCCCCCCAATTACAGATGGAACATCCAGCAGGCTCACATAGATGAGTGATTTAGAATACCACGGGAGCCATGGGTTCTTTTAAAGCACAAAGAAACATGTCCAGGCACAGACAGACATTCATTCTTAAAGCTTGGATTGTACCAGACATAACATTTTGCAGGAATAAGGAATTCAGCATTTGTCACAAGATGAAAAGGGCAAATTAATGCATTCCACTTCAT
Source organism: Xenopus tropicalis (assembly GCF_000004195.4). NCBI lineage: Eukaryota > Metazoa > Chordata > Amphibia > Anura > Pipidae > Xenopus > Xenopus tropicalis. Next base: position 130,342,326 of record NC_030677.2, read on the forward strand.
ACTACAATACTTGCATAGAACAGAAACAGCTTACACTAAATATACAAGAGGTTTAATGCACCAAGAAGCAACTTGCAAGTGAAAATATAATATTTGCACATATATGTATGCCATTTACAGACTAGTTTGTACTAGCCTTCATTTAGTTGACATATAGGCTAATAAAGAAATCTGCACCAGTAATTTCACTAATCCTTTCTTAAACACATCTGTTTCCCCTAGTGGCCACTCATTGGACTTGCTCTGCTCTTTGATAAGGGGCAGGGCAACAAGTCAGAAATGCTAAACCGGTTTTATAATGCTGGCTTAGTGCTTCAGAATCCAGAAGTGCCTCAGACTGTATATTTTACAATATGCCGCAAACACCTGTCTCTGCAGATGACAGTCAAACATTTAAAAGGGCTTAAAGTCACAATTATATATATGTTATAAGTTCAATTGCAGTAATAAAAAGAACAAGTAGCATTCATAATTATAAGTACGTTTCTCTAAACAAAGTACACAAAGCATTTATGAGTCAATGTGCCAAACGCCTTAATACTGTATAATGTTTAATGCATGATGTCATAGCATATTATTATCCTTTATTTATAGAGAACCAACGTATTAAAAAGGTATAGGATCTATTGTCTAAATGCTTTAGGGCTCTGTGGCACACAGGGAGATAAGTGGCCTGCGACAAAATCTCCCTTGTCACGGGCGACTAATCTCCCCGAACTACCATCCCACTGGCGAAAATGTAAGTCGCTGGTGGGATGGCACATGCTGCACAGGCGATTTCGGCAAATCGCCAAAAATGCCTCGCGAGGCAACTTTGGCGATTTGCCGAAATCGCCTGCTCAGCGTGTAATACCAAAAAATGAAAATGTATCAAAAGTAATTAAAATATAATGTACTGTTGGCCAGCACTGGTAAAACTGGTTGTGTAACAGATTAAGGGCTCTGGCACACGGGGAGATTAGTCGCCCGCGGCAAAACTCCCTGTTCGCGGGCGACTAATCTCCCCGAGTTGCCTACCCCTGCCATCCCGCCGGCGACTTACATGTTCGCCGGTGGGATGGCAGGGGTAGGCAACTCGGGGAGATTAGTCGCCCGCGAACAGGGAGTTTTGCCGCGGGCGACTAATCTCCCCGTGTGCCAGAGCCCTAATGACCACTCTATTCTACAGAGCTTATCTGTTATCTGCTATGTAACCTGTACCTTTTATCTTTTTTCCCCAACTTGAATGGCTGCCCCCATGGCTACACTGCAGGGTATTTATATAAAATAAAGTCTTTTTGAAGCAAACACACCAGTGTTACCAGTGCAGGGCAACATACATTATATTTTTATTACTTTGATACATTTTAATTTTTTGGCATTACTGTTCCTTTAAGTTAACTAAAAAATGTTTTGTTTTTTTAAAAATCAGATTGTTTTGCCACCAACATGGATTAGTGCAACTTATTTACCAAGGTAACTACAAGATAAGGTTTTATTATTACACAGATAAAAGGAAATGTTTAAAATAAATAGGAATTATTTGCTTAAAATGCACTCTGTGGGAAATTAACTTCTCATATCTAAATAACAGTGTTCCAGATAATAGCTCCCATACACCTGTACACAGTGCTTTTTAGTGACTGTTCATCATTCACATCAGTCCCTGCCACAGTAGAGCTTTCAGGGTAAAGTCCCTAATCAGAAACTAGGGTCAGTTTCCTCACAGGCCAGTAATAACCTGCCTGCATATTTTTGGAGTGTGATAGGAAACCAGAGTACCTGGAGGGAACCCAAGTAGACACAAGAAGATCATATAAACTTTGTGCAGAGAGTGTCCAAGTTAAACCCAGGACAAAAAGTGCTGCAAGGTAGCAATGCTAACCACTATGTCACCATGTACTGAGAACAAAATGCATACTCACATTGCAAGTTTCCATTCCCTACCCATGCTAAAGATTTAATAGCATGCAGCACCACATACAGAATGACATTAATTACATTTTAATTTGTGTTTGAGGTAGATAAGCAAACATTTCATAATGGGAAAAACTACATGTACCTGCAACTTGTGTTAACATGGGGACTTGAAAACCATCTCTATCCACTTAGTGAAACCTGGCAAAAAATTTTGCTCATCACTACTAAGAAAAACACCCACAGATTCCAATGTATTGTGTGCTGAAAAAGCATAAATATATTGTACTGTTGCAGCTAAAAAAAACACCCACTGCATTGCAAATTTTCCCGCAAAGCGGAACAGGACAGATTCATTCATCCCTATTGCTTAAGAAGTTTAAAAGTTATATGCAAAAGCACATAAAGAATAAAAGCCAGTTTGATCACGAAAAGCAGAATTTCAGTTTACTAATGGGAAGGAGAGCATGTGTAAAAACAGTTACAATGTGCATTTCCTTCCTTTAACAGTCTAAGAAGGACAGTGTGAGAAGACGAGACATTCAATTTGGATATTCAAAACATATAGTACATACAAGTGAACACTATAATGAAAGAAATTATACCATACATATACAGATTATGTATATAAAAATTGACCTAATAACAAAAAAAAAAAAATCTGCTTACAGGATGTAGTTTTATATATTCTGACAACCTCATCTGGTTATATTTACAAAAGTTTATTTTCCTGTGTAATCTTTGGAGCATCCTGTCCTCAGATATTTGCTGAGCAAGCATTTAGGGCAGATCAGTTTTCCTGAACCGTATGAAAAAGATTTCAGTATTCTTAAAAATCACGTGCAATGAGTTCAGATGGTTAAACCCATTTGTGATGCCATTTAAACAACATACATCAATTAAAACAGTCATCCTCTGCAGCAGAATTAGCAGCACATGGCTACTAACAGTAATAAGTATTAACAGTAATAAGTAGGAACACCCATTAGCAACTTCCAGATTATTTTGGGATCGCTCTATATACCAAAGATTCAATCAAGCACAAGGAAACTACTTTACAAAGAATGAAGGCTGGAAGTCTATGCTGATTGGACAAATCCCTTCCTAAAATGAACTCAGACAATTACTACCAATACTGACTTTAGTATAAACACCATCAGGGATGCACCACAAGGAACAGGTATAGAATCCAGACATATAAAAACCCTACATCCTAAAATTCATTAAAGTGAATACATCATATTAAAAAAATATCACAGAGTAAACAATACTTAGGAACCTCCATTCAAAAAGCCCAATCCTATCCCTAATAGGAAGTCCCAACAACCAGTTTTACCACTTCTGCTATATGCTCTGTGGAGGCAAGAGCAATAATTAAGCCCAAAATGATTTACAAGGTAGCCAAAATCTTCAAGAACCATTGCCCCAGTAGTCCTGTATATATTGAGCCATATTTATAACTACAACCGGCCCATTGGGGTCGTATGCTGTGCTGTACAAACATCTTCCCCCCTGGAGCCTTTAAATATTAACAGTACCTTAACAGTTCCTTAACTAAATAGTTAAAGGAACAGTAACGCCAAAAATGAAAGTGTATTAAAGTATTTAAACTATAATGTACTGTTACCCTGCACAGGTAAAGTTGTGTATTTGCTAAAGTAACGGTACTATAGCTTATATAAATAAGCTGCTGTGTAGTCATGGGGGCAGCCATTCAACCTGGAAAAAAGGAGAAAAGGCACAGGTTACATAGCAGATAACAGATAAGCTCTGTAGAATATAATGGGGCTTTATCTGTTATCTGCTGTGTGCCTGTGCCTTTTCTCCTTTGAATGGCTGCCCCCATGGCTACACAGCAGCTTTGTTTATATAAACTATAGTAGTCTTTCTGAGGCAAACACACCAGCTGTACCAGCACAGGGCAACAGTACATAATATTGTAATTATTTTTATACACTTTCATTTTTTGGTGTTACTGTTCCTTTAAGCAAGGACTAATCTTCCCATGCATACTTTACAAATGATGCACTTCATTAGGTTAGTCTTATTATGTTGTTTCTATAAATCACTAAACAACAAACAGTTATACAAGGACAAATTTACATCTATTCAAATGTATGCAACACTGCATTTTTAAACTTGTGGACACTGCTAAACTATGCTGAGTCAATGATCCAAAGCTTATATGTTGCTGCAAATGCTGCAGGTCCCATCCCACCTTCAACACTGAGCTACAAAGCTCTATTAGTAGTTACAGGCCAAAGATGAAGGTTAAGCCACAGGGTAATGCACAACACCACAGTAGTCCAGATGTAGTTAGCCTATCACTCGCCCCCAAAAAACAAACTGTTTACTGTTTTAGAGTATACATTTTATGCAAAACCCAATTTACCAAGAATGCATGATTTAAATTGAAAAGGAACTGCATGTGATCAATTAGGCAAGAAAGACAAACTCATTGGTGGCTTGCCACCTAAACCATGGAAGTTAAGGAGTGGCAGATGGCACAGGCTGCAAGCAGGCCCTGTCCTTACAGCCTGCTCTATGGCACGTGATAAGAACAGGGATGGCCTGCACCCCCTGAAGATAATTCCTATCCAATCTGGGGCTCGGGGCAGAGTGCTGCATTCCCTGGGACTTGATAAGTGTGCACATGGTGGTTGAGGAATTCTAAAACTTATAGTTGCCTTAAATTGGCAAAGATTTGACACAGCTGAGTCTGAGTTATAGAATCAGATTAAACAAAAAAAGAAATAAATAAACCAGGCAGGGTTAAAGAATGCACACTGTCAGAATTTAAAGAAAAAAATATACTATAATTACTAAACAGCTACTTCCTGTGTTGCTTAGGTCTTGACAATGAAAATGTTGCTTCCTGTTAAAAGATTCTTGATAGCTTTATAAACCAGTATATGCCGGCAATTGCTACATAGTCCAGAGTTAGGAAGTTGAGAAATCCGAACATGTTCGTAAAAGAAAGGAAAGCAATTCTCTTATGCACCACATTTTAACTGCAGCAAGCAACATGAGAACATGTGCAAGATACACATTTATTAGCCTGAGTAGGGCTTGCTAGAAAGCAGGACCCTGAGTGGATATTACTTTTCACGGATAATGTCCAACTTAAAACATTATGTCAAAGTTGGTGCAAAAATTAAATAAACTCCCTAGTTTGTTATAAAATGGTACTGTGTCAAGACATGTACTAAGCAATCCTTACTTAATTCAGTTGTCCTGGTTGTGACTCAGAAATGGGGTGTTGTAATATTAGCTAATGACTGTGTACACTGAATATCAAGTATGCACAGCTATGCAGCTTGGATAAAAACAAAGTACAAAACCCCTGTGATTTTTTTATATACAGTAGAACTCCCATTTTTTGTTTTTTCAAGTGATCGCAAAACCATGGTGTAAAATCTGGGAAAATCTATTATGTGTTATATATTGGTGGGACCACAAAAAACAATGTAAAATGTTGAAAATAATTCAAATTAGGGGATTTAAAATTGAGGTTTAACTGTATTAAAATGCAGTTTACTGTCCATCCCCTCTAATACTCATTACTGAACAGAGTTCAAGGTACGTTTCACCTTCCACTGCCCAACCAACGACTGATGTGCAGGATGCATGTAATAATTTCACGCAGATAAATAGCTGTCTGGGAAACCCATAGCACAGGCAAAATTTCTGCTCCACTTTTTTCCATGCCCTTTCCTATGAAAAAAGAAGGGGTCATTTACAAAGACCCTGTGCAAAAGTGCAATGGCACTATGGGGCGCAAGAGCAAGTCAGTGCTCATACAGCAATCACTTCATTCTACCCAGGGTCTGGCTGTGCTCTGTACATTGTACTGGACAAAAAAATTCCAGTTAGGTGGAAAGTGCAGCATTTGTCGGCACAGGTCAGCCCTGTACTTAGTGCCTGCAGGCATTAGTACAGGACCCCAATGCGAACTGAACTTGCGTGCCATGGTAATTATTACAGTCATTCAAACTCTAGTACCACTATCTGCAAATTGTACAGAATTTCCTTTGCTTTCTCCTTACAGTTAATATTACATTTGTATTATATAGTATATTTTTCTAACAGCATAAATTCCAAAGTAGTAGTAAAAAAAAAAAAAACCAAAAAAAACCTATGTTTTACAGTAAAGGATTGTATAAAGAAAAAAAATTAAAAGTTTGGGCTTTTAGCAAAACTAATGGGATGTTGCAATAAATCACTGGAACACAAACAGTTCCAGATGATTAGAAAACTGTAGATCGCATGGAAGAAATGGATCATACCAAGCCTAAGAAAAATACATTTATTACTCCATAATTACCAAAGGCAATGTTGCATACCTCTGGTCCAGCATTTTCCAGTCCTGATGAAAGCCAGTGTGGTTATTTATGGAAAGTGATTTATACCTTGTGTCTCAATCCTTTCTCCTTGTAGAATGTAAGCTCTTTTGGGCAGGGCTCTCTTCACCTCTTGTATCAGTTATTATTATTATTATTATTATTAACATTTATTTATAAAGCACCAACATATTCCGCAGCACTGTACAATAGGTGGGTTTCATACATTGGACATACAGAGTAACATATACAGCAATCAATAACTGATACAAGAGGTGAAGAGAGCCCTCCCCAAAAGAGCTTACAATCTACAAGGAGAAAGGGTTGAGACACAAGGTGTGGGAATCTCCTAAAGGGGTATTTCACCTTTAAGTTAACTTTTACTATGTTATAGAATGGCTAATTCCAAGCAACTTTGCAACTGGCCTTTGTTTTTTTCTTTGTTATAGTTTTTGAATTATTTGCTTTCTTCCTCTCTCTCCAGCTTTTAAATAGGGGTCACTGACTGCACTATAAGGCTACAGTTGTATTGTTATTGCTACTATTGCTTTATATCTTTATATTAAAGCCCTCCCCTATTCACAATCCAGCCTCCCGTTTAAATCAATGCCTGGTTGCTAGGATAATTTGGATCCTAGCAACCAGTCAACAGCCAACTGTGCCACTGCATTACTGAGCCCATCACTCACAGACTCTATTGGGGGAATTCACAAAAGGGGTGATACTGAGACAGAACAAAATTAGAGACAGATTTGTTGGATTTTCCACCGTATTCACCAAACAAACAGTTTTTGTGAATTTTCACTTTTGTGAATTTGTCTTTTAAACAGAGGGGGCACTGCTGCCAAAACTAAAATTTTGCCTGGGAGGTTTAACTTTTCCTTTAAATAAAAATGTATACAATATATTCACTCAAAATATTATTATTGCCTCATTTATTAAGCTAAAACTCCCATAACAATGCAAATGTGAAGTAAAAAGGTTTTATATACAAGATATCAATTCAACTTTTTGTTTAATCAGTGTTTTACGTGTTTATAAAATGTTAATGAGGCTTTTTCAGGGGCGCTTCTGCCATTAGGCAAGTTGAGAAACTCTCCCCAGTTACCAGGGGCGGCAAAATGCCGCTCCTGGTAACTTTAAGAGCCGAATTTCCGGTTTTGAAACCGGAAATTCGGCTCTTCTAGTGCAGAGAGCGATCTCACCGCATCCAGGAGCCGCCTCAGGCGGCGATATGTCTAGAATCGCCCCTGGACTTTTTGCCCCTATTGTTCTAGGGTTAGACAGAGACTTGCGCCCTAACAATGAGTCTGCTAATCCCTGTTAACCTGTTAATGATCCCTCAATGGGGCCCCCACCAGAGGTGTGAATTGGAGACTTTGTGAAACCAATCAAAACAGCAGAGCTTACAATTGATCTGACAGTTACACTGAGCTTCACTCCAGGTAAGTGACCTTTCTTTACACTATTATACACACTTACACTCACATATTAGAACAGGGTTTTTTTTGTTTTTAATTTTGCACGTTGGCGCACTTTTATACACTCATATACAATGGGGGGGGGGGGCGGGAATTCACACAAGTGATGATATTGAGACAAAATAAAAGTGACAGAGATAGATTTGTCGGATTTTCTACCGTATTCACCAAACCGCTATCTCCACTTTTGTGAATTTGTCTTTTAAACAGACAGTTTTCAGATTGTCATTTTACCAACAATTTTTTGTATGAATTTGGACTCCTGGATTCAGGGCATCCCTAATTACTATGTCCCCAACGATGTGGGGCAGCTGATGTCTCTGTAGCCACACGGAAGGGAAAGAAAGCTAAAGCTAAATGCCACCTATTGGGCACCAAGGTCTCAATACTGATGAGCTTACGTAAAGGGTTAACTGCCCTTAGAAATCCCTGTCCCGTCTGTGCACCAGTTCCCCATCTCCCCCCAGCTGCCACCTACAGACTGACTGGCAGCTCCTGCCCTGATGCCCCATGTGCCCCAAGTACCCTCAGTGCCTGCTGCAGCTCTGGGCACCCATGGGAAGGCACAGCACACCCTGAGGGGTTATTGATTGCTTTATTTGTTACTCTGTATGTCCAATGTATGAAACCCACTTAATGTACAGCGTTGCGGAATATGTTGGCTCTTTATAAATAAATGTTAATAATAAATAATAATATAATATACATATGTTTCCTAATCGGCACCTGTACCGTATATAAGCAATATGTGCAACATCAACCTTTAAAATACTTCTACTCATCACTTCTGGATCAGACTTTCATAAAGCCATTGAAATAAATAAAATGTGTACATGTTACACTGTTATACACCTGTGTGTTTCTGTGTGAGTGGTTTCTCTGTGTTTCTTTGATCAAGCCCCACTGACTGACATGTGCGCCACTTTTAACAAACTCACATGACATTTGACAGTGGGGTTCTTTATGTAGACCCCAAGCAGAAGTTCATACACTGACAAGTGCTTATCAGGGCCAGAACTAGGGGTAGGCAGAACCATAGGAAGTGCTATGCACATACCTCTTCTGTCTGCCTGCTCTGCCTAAGCTAGTCCAGAACCCTGATAAGAAGAAAAAAAAGAGGTCTGGTGCCTGTTGCTGGTAGCTGCCAATGTGCTTGTGTGTACTGGGAAAGCTGAAGAACTGTCAAGATTATTATTATCAGGATATTGTAATAGCATGATACCCCCATCATGAAAGGGCACAATAATTGTTGCTATGTAAGGAGGACAAATTTTAAAATAAACCAAAAATTCCAGAATTAGAATAAAAATGTTCAACCTAAGACTAGAGCAACATTCAAATTAGGATGCTGAATGATAAACACCAATTAGCTTTTTAATAGTTAGGTAAAAAAAATGTGATTCTTGTATAAGCTCCCGCGCTGTAATAACCTGTGCAGAACTAGTCTTCCCCATTAAAACACAAATGCATTTGAAACTCATGTTTCCAACAAGCTGTTGCTGAAAGGCCACCTCCCAGATGAACAGAGCTAACCATAATGCCAACTGCAATGTTTGGTGGAGAAGGAATTATGGTTTGGGGCTGTATTTTGTTTTAGTTTAGGTTAGGGCCCAAGGTTGTAGTGAAAAGTTTACATTGTTGACAATTCTGTATTTCCTACTTTGCAACAACAGATTGGGGATGGCCCTTTGCATGTATTATAATGGCCCCATGCACATGAGGTTTGTACAGAACTGGTTTGCTGAAACTGAGAAACTGGCTGGCCTATACAGAACCTTGACTCTGTATGAACACCAGTGGTATGAACTGGAACTTCAAGCCAAGCCTGACCACCCAAGATCAGTGTTCAATCTTACTCTTGTGGCTGAATGGAACAAATGAAACTATCCTTGTTGCACCATAACATGTAAAACCTTTCTAGGTTACAGCACAATCAACTTCATATTTGCTTTGTTTCAGAATAGCTTACTGGACAGGAAGGTGAATGCTACTGTAGGGTTACCAGATCACTTCAAAATTCAGTGACATGTCTAGAAAATCCAGCCAGAAAGGCTGCACTAATTGCATTTAAATGTAAATCAGTACAGCTCTGCAACATGCATTCATTAGAAGTGAATTTTCAAGTGATCTGGTGACCCTATGCTATTGGCCATATAATGTATGTGGTTGTAAAAAAAATGTGCAATGGAAACAGCATTTTTAATGTAATTAAACCATCCTGTTTTGGGAGTATAGTTTTCCTTTACAGGAAACTCATGTGCACTAGCACAGTTTTCTATGATAAGCATCACCCCTTTGTTATCCTATAGGTGTGTCTCAGACAAACCCAAAGGTGGGTCAACTGCATCCTGTTCAGAATATTGTTTTGAGACTAAGCCTCATAATGATGTGTGACCTGTATCATAAAGGTCTGCAATGAATCTGCTCTAAAATGTAAATCTGCAATGTGGAAGAAAAATGAGGAAATAGAATTTCACAGAAAAATGTAAACACTCATGTTCAAAACTAGATTGTTAAAAACCTTATTTGGCAATATGTACAGCAGCCCAAAAATGGATTTACATACTGCATGCAAAAGTAAGAAAAATCAGACAAAATCAATGGCTATTCTGGCCTTAAGAAATTGCATTATGCCATAAAAAGCCAGGGGACTATTTATGTAGTTGGGGGAGGGAAATGCCATGAGTAATCTTTCAGAGAGAAAAAAAAGCATGTGCGCCTTTGTTCTCTATAATGCAAAAGCAGATACTTATTCACCTCTGGGGAAAACAAGGGAAAATATCATTTGAAAATGTATTTAGGCTCAGCTGCACACAATAGCATTTCCACTCAGCATTTCCATTATTTGCTTTTTCTTTAATGAGTTCAACACTACGGTTTGGTTATTTTAACTAATTTTTAATCATATTAAAACATTTAGGCTCATATAAAACCTATGACATATGTAAGGTATTCTGTGCTATAGAAATAGCTAGAATGTCAACCATAATGCATTACAGAATTCCTTAATTCAGAGAGAAAGCAGAACCACCAGCCACACTTGCCTTGGGAACAAAGTATGGTACTGACACATTTCATAATTAAAAGGTAAATCCAATGACAGGTTCCAGAAATATCCTATGAATTTGTAAAGCATATTACATGCTCTATTGGGTACAATAGAGTTCACTTACTAATGAAAGTGCAATACAAAGCACACAATTGCATCCATAATTTAAAATGCAGCACAAATACTATTCACAAAGTTACTTCTGTCAGTACACGCTCCTCTATACTGCTCGCGTGAAAATAGTATTTGTGTCCGATTTGCTACATAAGGTGCAGAGTACATACGCAACTATTTGCACCTAGTCAGCTGCATTACGATGTATCCTTTTATGACCCCTTTCCAGTCTATTTGTTCAATATAGGTTAACTCGCAAGAATCAATTCAGAAGATCTTTTCCACTGGAACTAAATTAGGGAAAAGGTTGATCAATTTGAAGTCAATATGACCCAATGTGATATAACCAAGATAAAATGATATTATACTTTACATAACAAAGTAGTCCCTTTCTGGGGGCCAAGCAATTCTCAAGCCACATACATCATATCCTTGTATCAACTGCATACAATAGTTTTGTACATCTGACAGGAATGATCTGCACATATACATATTGCATAGCTGTCAATGCAGGTGTAACAGATCAAGCTAGGAACTCTTGATGGTTGCCAATATGTTCTATGCTCCATCTGTGTTGCAGGGTAACAAAGATAGGGAACTCCCAGGAGCTCACCCCACAAGGTTCAGCATCAAGGATAACTATTTTTATGTACAGGTATGGGATCCCTTATCTGGAAACCCATTATCCAGAAAGCTCCGAATTACGGAAAGCCTGTCTCCCATAGACTCCATTTTAATCAAATAATTCAGAATTTTTAAACTGATTTCCTTTTTCTCTGTAGTAATAAACCAGTACCTTGTAATTGATGCTAACTAAGATATAATTAATCCTTATTGGTGGCAAAACAATGCTATTGGGTTTAATTAATGGTTTATTGATTTTTTAGTACACTTATGGTATTGAGATCCAAATTACGGAAAGACCCGTTATCCGGAATACCCTTGGTCCCAAGCATTCTGGATAATGGGTCCTATACCTGTACTACTATTCCTACATGCCGACATGAGAATCCCTGTAACCCTGCTGCCGATATGCTACTACAACTTTAAAATAACTTGCCTATTGTGCAACACCTTTTTGCTAGTAAAGTATAGTTTGCTATCTTCCTGGTGCCAGGGTTCAGAATGTGGTTGATCGGGTTGACAAATTATTGGGTGGGGCTGGGCATGACCCAGCTGTCTTGGTACATATTCGTACGAATGACTCTCTGGTTAGGCCTCACCTTGAGTATGCAAAGCAGTTTTGGGCTCCAGTCCTCAAAAAGGATATTAATTAGCTGGAGTGCATAGATGTGCAACTAAACTGGTAAAGGGGATGGAAGATTTAAAATATGAGGTCAGACTGTCATGGTTAGAGTGGTTTTCTCTGGTAGGTGGTTTTTCACGGTTAGGGCAGTGAGGTTGGGGAATTCCCTTCCTAGTGATATTGTGATGGCGGATTCTGTTAATGCCTTTAAGAGGGGCCTGGATGAACAAGCATAGTATGCAAGACTATTGTTATACCAATATCTACAGCTAGTATTAATGTTTGTATATATAGCTTATGTATGTGAGTGTATAGATAGGTCAGTATAGGTTTGTGTGTGCTGGGTTAACTTGGAAGGGTTTAACTTGATGGACTCTGGTCTTTTTTCAACCTTATGTAACTAACTATGTAACTAGGTCGCAATGACTGTGCCGCTTTTACCTAGGGCTGAATCTACTAGTGCCAGTGTTTGAGTCATTTCATTTTCATTGCCTTTATATAGGAAAGCTGATATAATAAAAGAATCATATTGGTAAACAAGCAGCATTTACACTAAATTAAAAGCTATAGCATGGGAATTCTATGCCCCTTAACTCCACCACAAGTTCATCAGTTTCAAAGGGCAGGACTTCCAATCACAATTAGTAGGTAAGTAACCTTTGAAGCTACCAGAATGTTATGATTCTAGGTTTCTGTCTCCTGTTTTAAATTTAATAGTGACTTTTTAGGAGAAATATCGGTGCAACAGAATGCCTGCAACTGCACATTCTAGTCACAGTACATTTATGCTGATGAGAACATGTGAAGAAGGCTTTACTTTCTTTGTATTTAGCTACCTTTAAAAAGAAGAAGTTGCATTTGGCTTCCATGCTTTCCATTTCAAGCCATATCATGAGCCAGAGCTCAGTAACCAAATCCCACCTCTTCTCCACATTCACAACCAAAATATATTAGGCCCCCCTAAGATCATAGGTTGTGATTATGATCAGAAATAGTGTGCTATACCAATAAGAACCAACAAATAAAAACTACTAGCCTGTAGCTGTGATTTGCTGTACTTTAAAACACAGTGGGGCTCATTTACCAAGATTTGGTAAATTTGCACTTGCATGCCTCTCTAGATTCTGCTAGTAAGCAATCCTATGCTTCTATCACTTACTAACCTTTGGGAATTATAATGTATGCCCATGTGACACATGACTGCACTTTTTTCCATGTTCTGGTTTTTCTTAGATAATATATAGAAGCAGTGTGGATACACTATAACTGTATTCACATATCTGTAACTTCAGTTGGGTACCCCTATTTATTTGGTAACTTAAATGTCATGGATCTCGTGGTAAGTGCTTCTATATAATGTATAAACTAAAGCTTTACAAGGAAATTTATAGAATTCAGTGACCAAATCCTTGGAAATTAATATAATACATTGCTGCTTCAAGTTACCATAAAATAGAATAATTTTGTGGCTTCTATTGTAGTGTTTTATTTAACCACTCCATTTCTCTGACTTCATATAAACCAAATTTGCCACAAGAATGTGCAATGGAAATTAAGAGAGCATTCTGCTTGTATTAAGTATGTCCAGTGGAATTTACGCTTGCAAGCACCTACATTAAACAGTCTGCTCACTTGTCCTTCTGTCTGGTTCTAGTATAAATGATAGTGTTGATGCATATTACAGGAATTGATCATTACAGACATCAGGCATGTGGAGAAAGTTAGCATGAGGAATGAATCAACAAGGCAAGAATGTGTTCTGTGGTTGTAACCAACACCATCATTGGCCCTCAAAGTAATAACTAATATTTCCATCATTTGAAGCATACTTGCAAACTCCTATCAAAGTGGTTCAGGTTAGGTCACAATAGCGGTTTTATCTAATATTTCACTATAATAACATTCTGATTGCCTAAGGCTCCAGAGGCATTATGCATCAAGTCAACTGAAAAAGGTTCTGCTGCTTCCATTTCAGCCATTTGTGACAATATAGACACATGCAGCAGTGCCAAATGTAAACAAACCAGGATTTCAAACTTAAAAGTGGCCAGATGTCCTGGTAATAAATAGGGCAGAACAGCTGTTTCACTTTCAGTAATAAGAAGAAGCCCATCAAACAAGGTCTAGCATAGGGCATACTCTAACTTTTTTTAAAAATATTTTTCAAACACCTTGATAGAGAAACGGACATATTTCCTGTTATTCACTTGGCAGACAGACACTATTTTCCTTGATCTCTACCGCATTCTCTAACTGGCCTTCACTAAAGTATACCTTCAGTAACAGATATGTTCACACCCAAGCCTACGTCAAAACAAATGAAAACAGCACATCCTGTACCCATATGGGAGGTGCCTTTGCAATACACATTCACCACGCGTAACCAACCACTCAGATGATGATGGCAATTGGTTAAGAGAGTTTTGCATGACTGCTTTCGATCAGATTAGATCAAATCAGATTAGAATAGGGCACATATTGAACAACCCCCACAAAACATATTGCTTAAACTAAACTACTTACTACTTCTAGTGCATACTGTCAGCACATTACAATACACTTACAGACTATTTTCCCCATAATTCCCTGACATATTGGAATCTATACTCTAAGGTCCCTACAATGCACATATATGCCAAACACACACACAGGTCAGTTTTATTAACTATTTTTGTGGCAGTTACATATTAAGATATAAAATGATTTTAACCCTATATTTGAGATGTGGAGACTCTCTGGTCAAAAGTAGATAAACTTACTTGAGGAAAGCCTTCATACACACAGGGGAAGATTTATAAAAGAGTCACCACAGTAAAATTCCACCACTTCTATTTCTATGGGATTTTGGCATATTAATGACAAAGTGAACTGTAACGTTCGCCTATTGAAAAATACACCTCTAAAAATACCATAGAAATTGAGAGTGGTGGAATTTTACTTTGGTGTGCTTTAATTTCAGTCTTTAATAAATCTGCCCCATTGAGCCATAAAGCGTTAACCAAATTCAGCAAAACTGTGTAGAGTTTTATTTATTAATTTCTATTGGACACAATTGTTACTACAAAAAAAAAAAAAAAATTCTTTCAATCAAAAGCACTTGCGTGCTCAAAATCTCATGAGGCACTCCAATCATATGCTTCATGTCTTGTCACCACTTTACTAAAGATAGTAAAAGCCAAGCTTATTATATTTCCCTTTTCTATCTCTACAGATACCAGATATCCCTAACTCCTGACAAAACTGGAATTACAGCACATTGCACTTGCTGTCTAAGGACCATCTCTGATAATGAACTTGCCTTGCCTTCCCATTGTTTTTCAGCCTCTGTGCACCCTTTAGTTAACACACTCTATAATGGAACCCAAGCATATTTCGTACCTTCTTTTTATAATTTTTCCTATGTGTTTTCCAAATGGAAATATTAAAAGCTGAACACACAAACACATACATATATTATCCATTTTCTTTCAGTTAGGTTGGCCACATCTCTTCATCACCATCCAAAGGGCTTTTTTTTTTTTTTTTTTTGCTAATCACCATTCAAAAAAGATGGATGTAATACGGCATTACTGGGGACAACTGAGAGATACTAAATTTATGCTGGATTGTGCATACTCCTGATATTAGTTCAATTCAGATTCTTTCCGTTTTTCTTTAATGGCATCAGAATAATTCTTGGACCATCTTTTGCTCACTGGAGGGCTTTCTGCTAGCACTGACCTATATCCTCTTACTCAAAAACCTCTCCCTGGTTTAATGCTTTCTTGGAATGTGTGACCATGATCTCATGGATCCTCATCTAACTTTTCAGCATTCCAACATTTACTTATAAAATTCATATAAGCTTCTACCCCTCAAAAGTTACTGCACTTTGGATCAGCTTTCATCTGTCATGGACCTTTGGTTATTTCCCACTACAACTAGAAGTTCTTGCAGTCTAGGCCCTCTCTTCCAACTAATTATACATCAACTTAAAATACATTCAACTTAGGGGCATGTTATTAGAGTGTGTAAGCCAACATCACTGGTGATGTTGCCCATAGCAACCAATCAGATCTTCACTTCTGATTGCTGTTGTTAGGTATATGTTGGGTTAAAATCTAATTGCTTGCTATAGGCAACATTACAGACAATGTTGGCTTACACACTATATTAAATGTGCCCCTTTAATTCTAATATGAAGCAGGACTTCTTTTTAGCTCTGCACATTTCCCATAAGCTTACTTTGTGGTTTACTCTTGATGCTAGTTCATAAAATTCATAAGATATAAGCAGGTTTACAGGTTCTCTCCAATTATGCAGCTTGGATCACCTAAGGAGAAACAGTGGTTTATAATATAGAATGCTATCAAAAACTGATAAAATTATTATCTTTTACTAATTGAGCACATGCATGCCAGGCAGTGATTTACATCATTGCGTTAGGTTTCTGCCCTAGTGCAGCTTAAAAGTATATCACACACACTAGGGTTAATTTCTTCAGAAGCCAGTCAACCTCCAAAAAAACCACAAAATAATACTGTCACAGGAGGTTTCCTACACTAAAATCTTACAATATCATAAACTATGTTCTTCATACTACCCAGACGCAGTCAACATAAAGTAAAAATAACAATACAAATAAATTGTCCATCTTGAGCTCAACTGGCACAAATACATGCACATAGGCAAAGTTTTACCCCTACTGGCTCTTACCTTGAGGAGAACAGATTTTCCAGAAGAATATCAGTAATTACTTCCCCCAGTGCAAAGATATACTTGCTACCAAATGTGAGTTTTTACAGCTATCGCTTTACATTGAGCTTTACACGTTTTACAGGAAATTGCTCATAGAAGTTCTGCAGCTTTTAAAAGCAAAACTGTTTGCAAAGACATTTATACACATGGTGTTCTTGCTCTGTGTGCAGGCCAAAAAAATAAACATACATGGCACATCATTCTCCTCTGGGCATTTAAGTTTCCTCATATACTCTAACTTCTTTTATGTTTTTGAACTGGCTGCTGATACAATAGCCTATGTCATTTATCAAATTGATAGAGGCCATACACTGTAATTGCCACTGGGGTAGGAGCCGATAGACAGCACTGAGGACATCGGTAGTACATATATATTGGTTGGGGTCAGTGGGCCGCCATACAAGCACAGATAATCGTATGTTCTGTGGGTCCATCAATTCCAGTTGATCACACACTCAATGGTGTCATCTCTAACTTCTTCTTGGCTTCCTCCTTACAAAGTTATCACCTATATTAAGGTATAGGAGGACACAAGACTTATCTTAATAAGGCTAAACCTACAAGAGGACTCAAACATATTCATAGAATGTTAGAAGTAACCAACTCCTTTGTCTGAGTAGCCAAAAGATTTATCTGTTGCACAAAACCTTCAAAAGGAAAAAATTACATAAAAACACTATGCAATATGTTACAACCATATTTATATTGTCCAGAAATGCCTTAACTGAAATAGAGAAACGTGACTACTCAAAGTAAGCTGATACCTTACTAAGCACAGGCAATTATACATGCTGTACAAGACATAAATCTATGTATGTTTTCATGCATAACACCATGTAAAGCCTTACAGTTCATGGCTCCATAATTTAAATAAACTAGCAGTCGATCCCATGAAACCACATGGGGGAAAACCATGAAATCACAATATGATTTTGAATATGATTTTCAGAAGTAACTGCACTTGTACCAGCTAAAGCATATCCACATTACTATATTTTAGTTAAACTTTTAGTATGACGTACAGAGTAATATTCCAAGACAATTTGCAATTGGTCTTAATTTTTTTATTATTTGTAGTTGTTTATTTATTTGAATTTTTGTTCTGCAGCTCTTCAGTTTGGATTTTCAGCAGCTATCTGGTTGCTAGGGCTCAAATTACTTTAACAACCAGGGAGTGGTTTGATTGAGAGAATGGCATTTGAATAGTAGAGGAACTGAATTGAAACACAGATTATAAAAGGTAACAACAACAATAAAGCTGTAGCCTCACAGAGCTTTTATTTTGACCCATATTTGAAAGCTGCAAAGCCTTAGAAGAAGGTGACAAATAATTCCAAAACCATAAAAAAGGAAATAATGAAGACCAGTTGAAAAGTCGCTAAGAATTAGACATTCTATAAAATATTTAGAGTTAACTTAGAGCAAAGACACACGCGCCGATTAGTTGCTGCGACTCTTTTACAAAGCTGGTCAAGGCAACGAACCGTGGCGACTGTCCCGCCAAGGTAAACCACCCTTTTAAAGCAAACTAGATGGAGCACTGTAAATTCTATTTTATGATATGGTTTCTAACTATAAGTGGCATATTATTCGCCTATGTAAAAATGCAGGCATCAGCATTCTTCCTTGCCTGCACCCGAACTATTGCTTCAGTGCAGGTACACGCAGTGGATATCAGCATTGAAACACAAAAATTTGCATTTCAGAGCCAAAATCCAAAGCCATAAATCAGAAGACTTCAGCTGAAGATTGTATCCAAGCAATTAAAGGGTTACACCACTTTAATATTAACTTAAGAATTACAAGAATACTTGCAATTGGTTTTTTGATTGGTAGGAGGTTTATTACCCTTGAACCAGGAAACTATAGGGATAGAAACTCTACTCATTCAGAAATCATACAAAAGAACTTATCAAGAACAATTGAATAGTTGCTTAGGTAAAGGTAAACTTGCCCTTTAACTTTCTACAATCAGGTTCCTTTGGAGCAGACTATAGGCAACTAATTTATCCTACTGGCTGATGAGAGATGTGAATGAATGCAAGACTGCAAAGAAATTGCACAATAAAGATGGAACACAAACTGCTTTTTTTTTTACTCACTTTGCAGTGCTATTTCCAAAAATTCCAATGTAAAGTATTTACACCATGACCTTTATTGCAGAAATAAGTTTGCTTTTAGACATGCCAAATACAGTAGAACTGCTAAAAGCAAAATGGTGATTGCTTGCTGAGTCAATACCCAACAGTAAATATTACACGGTAGTGGGTTACAGGAAGAGACGATTATCAGTTCCAATCAATTCACAGTTAAGTATAACGTCTAGCAAACAGGCAGGGGATACATCCTAATTCCAGAATCGAGAAATAGAATAACTCCAGTGACTATGGAAAACATGGTACAGCAAATGCTTGTGGGTTTCTAGAGCATACCGTACTAGGCAGGAGACAGGAATATCTTCTTACTGAAACCTTAGCCCTAGCTTTTATGGATGTCTGTTGCAGAGGAAAGTAGTCACTAGGGAAATCTTACATCAGTACTATATCTCCCAACAATACAAAAGGCCGGGTCAACAAAACAATTCATGACAGGGTGAATGTGTTGCAGAATCAGAAGAAAGAAGAAGATGCAAAAAAAGCATTGGTAGTGGTAAATTAAACAAAAACTCTTTAACTCTTTTGTCCTGCATAGGTAAACATGCACGTTTGCAACAGGCAAAAGTGGCTAATTTACAATATGGGAGTACCCATGTACTTACCTTTAATGGAGCACCAACAATTGTGCCTATCTGTTTAAGGAATTGCTTGCTGTGGCTGCTGGTGCTGAACCAAAGAGAGGTGGGATGTGGGTATCGCCCTTACTGTAACAATGTGCAAGGCAGGAGCACCAAGGGACAAAAGGCACTCTGAAGCTGTCTGGTCAGAGCAGATCCTAAATACTTGGGTCCCTTGCACATTTGGGTGATGTACGCTGTCAATTACATTGGATTGAATAAGCACAAAGTACAGCCTGAACTTGAACTATGGGTAAGGGTTGGAAGACCTATTGTGTCCTCATTTGCACAGTAGCATTTGCTTCAATGTCCATAGTAAATAAGACATGAATACTAGGCATATTTTCTAGCTTGGAATCCACATTTAACCAGCGCAAACCTAGTACAGTACTAAACTTAAAGGAATCTACTGCAACAAGTGGGCAACATCTTGGAAAACTAAAACTTTATGCAAACATATATAATTCATGCAATTTGACTTGGGCATATGTGATACATTGAGAGAGATGTGCCCATGTATTGTAAACAGCAAATAACAGATGTCTCCAAATAACACAAGCCCCATGTAGCTACTGTAATCGTGTGCAGAGACCACAACTCTATCAGCATTACTTAGAACAACTTATTCCAATCAGCAATTAAATCTACTGGAGTCACTCCAGTATGGATGCTAAATCTGGCAGTAGGCGGCGCTGATGGTAAAAGACTGGATGGGCGAGAGGCAGGTGAGTGTATATCCTTGGCATACCAGGGATCCACAGGCCGGCAGCTATTCTTCCAAGTGGACAGTACTGGGTAGATCTAAGATAGCACACAAACTAAAGGGGTACGGTCACCTTACTAGGAGGGGATTAGGTTCCATGTACGCCAGTAGTTAATGTGCTTACAAGCTGATCCTTTTGCTAGGCACTCACAATTAAAACGTCATTTTACTCATATGTAACATGCTGCATCTGAAGTCCATCACGCCCTCCTTTCAGCCTGCTGGCGCACTCAGAGATGACTGTGCGCCAAAAGTGACATCTTCCCATAAACTGCTGAGTTCTCTACTGTAAAACTCTAAAGGGAAATCTTCACTTCTGAATTGGTGGCTATTACTCCACAAAGCAGGGGATTCTTCTGTACAGTCACAGGCCTGCAAAGCCGTTATACTGTTACAAAGTCCCCATCTATGCCAACTTAATTACAAGGGGCTTAATGAAAAAGAAATACGCATATAAATTAACTTATATCAATGAATCAGCAACTAGGTCTAGCGCAAGTTAGATTCAAGCTAGACATAGAGTGATTTTTCTGCAATCCAATGACTGCAGAACAATCAAAAATAGTAGATTGCCATATTGTTTGTGGGTTATAGAGATACTGGAAGTGCATCAGTCCATCAAAATGTTATTTTCAGCAATAAATCAGCACACAATTTTTAAACATTTGTTTGAGAGCCACCCTCCAACATAAACATACAGGTCAGTATGCTCATTATGTTCCCTCCTATGCACCCTATTTTAGCATGCAAGAACAATCCAATAACAGCCCCTGAATAGCAAATAATATATAGTTATTTGTTTGGAATGTCCACATAATGCAATGAGTTTCCTAGAATAGTTGCACTGTGGTTCTATGCCTTCCCATATACTGATTTGTCACACACTGCAGCAGGTGACAGTGAATGGTGTGGTTTAAACCATTGGCTTACATGGGTTAAAGACAGAAGTGGTGACACTGCATTTGATAAATGGATGCCGAGTGCTACTCTTGAGGCACATTAATATTTACCACTTAGGGCGCCCAATCTATCGACTACAACTCCCAGCATTCTCTGAAAGCTTAAGAATGCACTCCTGTAACAGCTGGAGTGAAATAAAACAACAAGTTAACTATCCTAGTGCAATAGTCCACTTATAACTCGTGACAGTCACTAGCTGGGCACTTAAAGAGAGTGCTGACAGACTATTATAAAGGAGAACAAACACAAGACATACCAGCAGAGATGAAAGAGAAGCCTGTGCCATAAGAAGGCAGAAGCAGGCAGCCGTACCACGTGATGTGCCTAATGCCCGTACCCCACCATACACGCACCGACCGCGGAGAAGCAGAGCCCTTACCTTGCGCGGCGCAGCCAGTAGTACAGTAGTGCGCTCACATGTGCAAGAAGCCGGCTGTTACTGCTGCTGCGGGTCTCCCTCCAGCCATGGCACAGTGGCACTCGCCCAGGCCAACTCTCCGCTCTCTGCGCTGGGCACAGCTCCTTCAGTAGGTACCACAAGTTTTTTTCCTCCCAGAAATGACGTCTCTTGTACCTTCCCCGCCCCGACCTGGGGCTTGTTATACACGAACAACAAAAGGAGGTGCTGCTGAGCTCCCAGCCGCTTATGATTTCGCTTTAGCTGCTCTGTGATTTAGTTTATTGTTTTCTCTTTGGGACTCCACGATATGACTCCCCCCCCGCCTCCCTCGGCTGCTCTCACTGACTGAAAAGAAAAGCGCCGACACCAAAGGGAGAGAGGTGCAGGCTCAGCTCGGGTGGCTTCGGAGAAAATCCCTTGTCTCCGCTCCAGAGCAGCACTTTTGTGGGACTTGCCATATATATGTGTGTGTGTATGGAGCACGAAAGGAGGGGCCTCGACGCTGCCGTCCCCTGACCCATATCCTGTGCGCCCCCTACAGTCACATTGGGGGCTGACTCATATCCCCCAGCTGAGAGGATTTCCATCTCGCAAATGCCTTTTATGGTCCAAATTCAAATTACACATATATATATTAATATATCGCCAAATGTTAATGTATTTAAATTATTATAATTATAAAAATATCTAGATGAAACGTCAAATAAAACTGCTCAGGCTTGCAAGCAAAACAGCAACAGGTAAATATTAATTGGGCAAAAGAAGGTTCAACTAATGTGAGAAACTCAACACACAATGGCTAAGTAAACCTGAGGCTACAAGGCTAAGGGTGAAGACACACGGAAGCTACTTAGTAGCAGCTACTTGTCACAGCTACTAAACGCCAGAAAATCCCCTGCCATAGACAATACTGAGAATTGTTTCTGCTAAAACACATGTAGAGACAATTATCAGTAAATGATCGGCATAGCATAGTAGCAACACCAAGTAGCTGCTACTAGTAGCTCTGTATGTCTTCACCCTAAGTGCTCTGGCACACGGGGAGATTAGTCGCCCGCGACAAATCTCCTGTGTCTCAGGCGACTAATCTCCCCGAAATGCCATCCCACCGGTGAAAATATAAATCGCCGGTGGGATGGCATCCCACCAGCGATTTACATTTTCGCCGGTGGGATGGCAGTCTGGGGAGATTAGTCGCCCGCGAACAGGGAGTTTTGTCGCGGGCGACTAATCTCCCTGTGCGTCAGAGCCCTAAAGTTGGCCATACATGGCAGCTTCAAGCTGCCTATTCAAGTTCTTCAGACTGATTCTGCAGCTTATCGGCGAGTGTATAAGGACCCCTGATGGAAACACTGACCAATACCTGGCCTAAACTTGGCTTATTGATCTGATCCTTGCTCCTATGCCTGTTGTCTGGATAACAGGTCCCTACCTGTACTATTACAGACCCAGAGGGCAGAATGGAATACATAAAATTGGCAAGGCAAACCCATGTTTAGCTAGCCGTAAATAAAGAACCAACTGTGAATGCAGAGAGAATGGGGGGGGAAGCATTTACATGATTTTTTTCGTCATTTATTATGGGTCAAAACCGCAACAAATCCGAAAGAAAACAATTTGCCATCTAAAAGCTGTCGAGATTGTGTAGAAGTCAATGGCAGGTGACCTTTTTACAACTGGGGGTTCTTTCTTTGCTTTGAGGTTTTTTGACCCTTGCATTTGTGCATCAAAACGAAAAAGTTGCGGTTTTCACATTTTTTTCTGTGTCTTTTTTTGTCCATCCTTTTTTAATTCAGATCTTTTATTAAATGACTAGATTTTTGTGGAAATGAGTTTCAAAAATGCGGTTTCACAAAATTCTAAAATCATGAAAATCCGAATGTTAATAAATCTGCAAGAAATGTAAGAATTTATTGAACATTTTGCCTTGTTGTGAAGTGAAATGTCTAAGGGCTCTGGCACATGGGGAGATTAGTCGCCCGCGACAAATCTCCCTGTTCGCGGGCGACTAATCTCCCCGGATTGCCATCCCATTGGCGAAAATGTAAATTCGCCGGTGGGATGGCATACGCGGCGGTGCGATTTCATTTTCACCGGTGGGATGGCAATCCGGGTAGATTAGTCGCCCGCAAACAGGGATATTTGACGCGGGCGACTAATCTCCCCATGTGCCAGAGCCCTAAAGCTGTGCTACATAATAAACAAATGCTCAAACAGCTGTGGGTACAGAGCAAAAGGAAACTATAGGTGTAGCAATAAGTTTCCAACTTAATTAGGTGTGTCGGGAATGGCTGATATCTGGGAAAACAGACTTTGTTGGAATTGAGCACATACTTCTAAATCTGTACAGATAAAGCTTACTGCGTGATTATATAATGCAACAGATGTGCAGCACCCATTATCTCCTGTGTCTCTGTGCCAGAGATGACAGTTGGAAAGGCCAACCCTTTTCCATTTTTCACCTATCCTCCCTTTGTACTCAAAGTTCACAGTAGTTAATCATTCACCTGCTGAATGCAATAAAATGTACAGGGCAGATAAAGATAATTTCTGTCTACACCCTGCTCTGATGACAATGTTAAAACACACTTGTCTGTACAGTGAGAGTTTTATACTTTGGACTAAAATAGAGGTTGAGAGGCAGGGCCTGCCCTACATTACAGAAAATGACTAACAAATTATTAAGTAGAATGATATACCGGTACTCACCTATATTCTGTAATTACAAAGTAATGTGATGCTGTATGATTTTTCAAGGATTTTTATTAAAGGACAGATGTTTTGCTATCATTTGGGGTATTGTTAAATTTATTAAAAAAATATGTCTAAAATACGCAATTTTCTTTCCTATGTTTGCAAGTTTTATTACATTCCCCCAAAGAGACAACAAATGTAGTGTAGTAAATAGTGCAAACTTTACTACAGGATTAGTAGCAATTTTTAAATATAAGTTAAATAAAATAATAATAGCTCTAATGCTTATAGGTAGCATTTTCTGGTCACCTGTTTAAAAGTAAAGCCTTTTAAATACAATCCTAATTGTATCCTCCAAATTATTATGTGGGCTCTTGTTCCCCTTCAGAGGGCATAAGCCAGGGGACAGAGAGACTTTTTCCTGTCTGCTGTTTCACAAATGGAGCAGCAAGATATACAAGCACCGTTTCAATTGTGAAAAAGCTCAGTCCCAGGGGCATTAGCAGGGCATGTCCCTGCCTTAGATTCACACCTAAATCACTGTTTTAAACATTTTAGATAATTTGAAGAAAATAAGGATTGAATTTATTTCTTACAGTCCCCACAAGAAATACTAGAGAATACTTCCTTTTGCTAATGAAAACATGATTTGTGGACAGAAATAATTTACTAGCGGCGTGCTGAGATTCCTGGGAGTTGTAGCTCAACATCTGTAGAGTCACAGGTTAGCTAATACCAATTCCAAGAATGTGTTTTGCCAGCAGCACAACACTCTATTTAATTAAGTTCAATGGGACAACTCTACCATAAAAGGAACTGTTGATTCTGCCCCCTATATTTTAAAGCCATCTGGTCCTTTCGATGACTCATGTTCTTGGAGCAATGTATTTGCTGATGTCTCGGAAAACCAAGTATTTATTGTAAGAAGTATAATAATATTATTTAATACAAATCTAGTGTTTACAGGATTTTCTGTACACATAGGGGCTCATTTCTAACTTTGGTGCCAAAGTACAATGTTAAAGTGAACCAAACATTTGTTGTTAGTCCAGATGCATACAGTGTATATAACTAAACCACTAATTAATTGCTATTGGTGATTGAACTTGTGCTGACCATGCCCTCCATTTGAGCCAGCACTGATAACATGGATGGCTACCTATCTGTGTGTGCCCACACATAAATGCTATGGGAAATTGCCAACTCTGCCAAGTTGGCTATGACCTTTGTAATGAGTGGTCATCAGCAGTTTTGGGTTGATAGTAAATTTTACCTGTACACAGTCATAGCAGCCAGGAGATGGGGGCCATACATGGAGGCCATGGGCTGGATGCGGGCTGCCAGTTGGACAACACTAGTCTAGATGGACCTGATAGGGAACTGAAGCCTATCTTCATTCCTTCCTTCTTGTTTGTGTGACTGAAGGGCTGTGTGATTGCCTATCCCCTACTATTGTTTTTCTGGCAGGGACTGTTCCCCTCATTTGAAACAGACAGGGACCATAGCAAATTTATGGGGACCTCCAAAGACTTTTTAAACAATGTTCAAAAAAGTCTCCTCCTCCGTGTTACATTGTTTCAAAAGTCAGAGCCACCAGAGCAGAAAATAGAAAGAGACAGACAAACTCTGCTTTCAGTAGAGATTACATATAAAGAACTTGAGTTCTTGAACAAGCATAGTATCCAAGGCTATTGTGATTCTAATATCTACAGTTACTATTAGTGGTTGTATATATAGTTTATGTATGTGAGTGTATAAATTGGTAAGTATAGGTTGTGTGTGCTGGGTTTACTTGGAAGGGTTGAACTTGATGGACTCAAGTTCTTCTCATGGTCTTTTTTCAACCATATGTAACTATGTAACTATGTAAAATTGTAATGAATGTGAACTGCAAAGTTCCTTAGAATTATGTTTTTTTATTAGGCAAAGTGTTCTTGTGCTGATTTGCCCTTCAAACTATCAACCTTCTCTTCACCTACCCATGCTCTAGGGTAGATTGTTAGACAGGCAAGCAAGTACTCTTTATTTCAGCTTGTATGCCTGGTGATGTTTTTGTGCAAATTAGTTTTCAGAGAACCTTTATTATGACAGATGGAATTATTGGTGCTAAACTGTGACGTTAATGCCTTTAATGTTCACTTTAATAGATACATTTTTTGCAGTAACTCAGCATGGTCTTGGTGCCTTATTACTTTAGAATCCCTTTAAAGATCAGGGACACACAGCTGTATACCATTACCTGGATTGAATCTATAATGATTTTCTCCTGTTTTATAGATCCCATAAAAATACTCAACTTCAAAAAAGCCAACATTTGCCAGATGTTTAAGGGTGCATATTTATTTCTACTGTATCCTAAAGGGTCACTACAGCAAACTAAGCCTGATTGTAAGCTCTAATGAACAAACCCCTTCCTCTGATCATTTATTGTTTTTGCTAGTATGCAAAGAGCTAGTGATGTGGTGCCTTGTGGATAATTCACTGTAAAAATTATCTGACACTATTAAAAATGATATGAACCAAATAATTTCAAGTTCTTTACTTTCCACAGAAAAACAGTAAAGTAATGATGAGGGGATGCAGTAATCATGGTGCACAATCTAGCATGCCATAACATCTAAGTTGCAAGGTAATTAACCTAGAAATTAACTTCAAGTATGACATAGACAACATTATTCTTTTAATTTAATCAATTTGAAGTTAATCACCAATGTTTAATATTTTGTGTATTTTGAATATGAATTTCAACTGCCATCTGGTTGCTTGCACTTAATTTTATTTTTTGCCTATTGTTTACGTTATAAAAAGTCTTTGTACTTTTTATTTCTTGAGCTAAACAGGGCAAAAAATGGGAACTGAAGGTGCTTAATTGGTGGCCCTTACAACATAGATAATTAGATTACACATGCATAAATAATCTCCATGGATAGTAGACTTCTGCTTGTCTGCATTAGTGGAAACACTTTACATTGGCATTTGGCATTGGCATTAATTGAAATTAATCTAGGCCAGTGCTGTCCAAGTGGTGGCCTGCAGCCCCCCTGTGTGCCCCCCCCATCTGTCTGGCTGCTGTGACTGCTTATCTCTGTGTAAAATGTAAATCTGTACTGATATTTACTGGTCCCTGCATGGTTAACACCTCAGATTCTGGCTGTAAGTCCCTGTATTGTTCACACCTTAGATCTGATACTTGTATAGTCATGATAGATTTCCCTGTCTCCTTTCCTACTCTGCCTGCCTTGCTCTACCCTGCCCGTGTGTGCCATTCTCTGACAGCCCTATACTCCCTGTGTGCCATACTCTGCCTGTCCTGTGTTGCCAATATGTGCCATACTCTGCCTGTCCTATGCTGCCTGTGTGCCCTGCTCTGCCTCTTTACCATGCCTGTGTGTACCATAATCTGCCTGCCCTATTCTGCCTGGGTGCCCTGTTCTGCCTGCCCTGCTCTACCCTGCCTGTGTGTGCCATACTTTGCCTTCACTACACTGCCTGTGTTTGCCATTCTCTGCCTGCCCTTTGCTCCCACTATGTGCCATATTCTGCCTGCCCTATGCTGCCTGTGGGGGGTGAACCTAGCAGGGCTTTGTTATCATTTGGAAATAGTTGTTAGGGGGTCCCTAAGGTGTAATTATGTGCTACAGGTTGCTGTGCTATCCATGGTTAAGGAGAAGGCATGTGTATATAAGGGTGTGGCTTAACATGACTTAAACTTTTTTCACATATAAGTGATGGGTGATATCTCTGTGGTGAGCACCAACTATTTGTCTTATTGTTGTGCTACCACCATTAATGTAGGTGTGGCATTAAAAATGTTTGTGTTATTATGGGTGTAAATTTAAAAAAGGGAGTGGTCAAAACTGACTTCCATTATCAGCCCTCCACCATGCAAGCCAGAAAAATTCCGGCCCTTGGTACCACAGAAGTTGAACAGCACTGATCTAGAAATTAGGCGTAAGGGGAAAATAAATCTTTAAACAGTATGGATTGTAAGGGGTAACACAGTCAAAAGTACAAAGTGTGCTTCAGGTTTATTAACATATAGCAACCATCAGATATTTTCTGTCAAACAGCAGACTGTATATGATATCTAATGATTGTTTGCTGTGGGTTACTGGAACTTTGACTCTATTATATAACCCTTTTATGTCATCTGTCACAGAACTTTACATTGGCAACAGAGAGTTATTTAAACTCTCGAGTGCCTATATTTTAGCAGGAGGACTAAGATTTTGATTTCAAATAATAGGGAACATTCCCACTGGCCCTTTCTTTAATTTGGCACTGTTTCCATCTAATTGTTGTGGGGATGGGACCTGGTGGTCAGTTCTATGGTGGCCCTAGGAAACCCAGTGTGACACTTAGGGGGAGATTTACTAATCCATGAACGCTCCGAGCGTATTTTCCGCAACTTTTTCGTACCTTGTGCGACTTTTTGGTAATTTGCGACAAATTTGTGCAACAAAATCGTATTTTCGCACCGAGTACGAAGGTTTTGGATTCATTCAAGCTTCGTTATCGTGACTTTCCTTGGGCCAGGTTGGAGCTGCACAGTGCCATTGATTCCTATGGGAAGCTTCCAAAATCATGCAAAGAAGGATCAAAGTCGGAAAGGTTTTCCTGCATTTTACGATCGTTCGGTACGAAAATTTCTTGACTTTCGGATCGCCAATACGATATTATCGCGACTAATACGATTTTTTCGTAAGCATATTCGAGATATTTGCGATCTTAAGAAATTATCGTATTATCCTATCCGAATTTATCCCATTTGGGATTCGACTCTTGTTTTCATGAATGTGCCCCTAAGTCTATTCAGGTTTACATGAGCAAGTCTTCCTCTTATTCATGCAACTGTGTCTTCATTATTTCTCTCAGAAAATAGAAGTGCTGTTGTGTTTTATGGACTAGATTCTAGTCTAGTTTATAATAAAGCATCAAATAAAGTAACAGATTTAATTTAAAAACATTGTTTCGAAGGATGTGTACAAAAAAGTTGATGGACTACTACAGTTTTATTTTTTAAGGGTTCCAAAGGCTGCCTCCTTCGAAACAATATATTGTTCAGAGGGTGAGGAACACCCAAAATACTCAGCGCTTCTTGGTGAAAATCAGTGTATGTATTGCCCTCAATACAATATAGCCAATTGTGAAGATATGCTGCCTCCTCTTGATATCAGCTCCCCTTTTAGATGAGCCTCGAAATATGTGTACAAAAAAGTTGATGGAAGCGCATGGAAAACAAAACAAAAAAAAATATATGGTGCAGATCAATAAGAAAAAGAATATATATAATGGCCGCTGCCGTGAATACTTTAATTAAACACCACAGTAGTGTGTAACCAGGACTATGTATATATTATAACTGCTCACCAGAACGATTCATAATGGAACAAGTAGGCAAACCCAGCTGAACATTGATTGGAGCAGGGATCTGTTCAACAATGTATACAAGATAAAAAATATAAAGCAGATATAGTGTGAATCTGTTTATTGAGAATAAAAACCCTGCACAATGCAGGCTACTTACAATGTAGTAGTATTGTAAAATCAGAAAACATTCAAGAAATCAATCGTGGCTCAACGCGTTTCGCGTGCCTCCTGCACGATTCCTCAGGAGCAAATGAAGTAAAGTGTGTAAACAGCGTTACTATAAGTGATATTTATAGCCCTACAATCAGGGTATAAAAAGTTTTCTGCTTTTACAATACTACTACACTGTAAGTAGCCTGCATTGTGCAGGGTTTTTATTCTCAATAAACAGATTCACACTATATCTGCTTTATATTTTTTATCTTGTATACATTGTTGAACGGATCCCTGCTCCAATCAATGTTCAGCTGGGTTTGCCTACTTGTTCCATTATGAATCGTTCTGGTGAGCAGTTATAATATATACATAGTCCTGGTTACACACTACTGTGGTGTTTAATTAAAGTATTCACGGCAGCGGCCATTATATATATTCTTTTTCTTATTGATCTGCACCATATATTTTTTTTGTTTTGTTTTCCATGCGCTTCCATCAACTTTTTTGTACACATATTTCGAGGCTCATCTAAAAGGGGAGCTGATATCAAGAGGAGGCAGCATATCTTCACAATTGGCTATATTGTATTGAGGGCAATACATACACTGATTTTCACCAAGAAGCGCTGAGTATTTTGGGTGTTCCTCACCCTCTGAACAATATATTGTTTCGAAGGAGGCAGCCTTTGGAACCCTTAAAAAATAAAACTGTAGTTGTTGAGAAAAATACAAGATATAATTTTGAATGAGCTCTCTTTAGTAAACTAAAATAATGTACTAAGATGTTCGAAAAGCAGCTTCAGTTATGAGATAATATGCCATTCAGTTTTGGTCTCCAGTGCTCAAACAGTTTATTATTGAATTAGAGAGGGCCCAAAGAAGGGCAACTAAGCTGGTAAAGGGTATGGAAAGTCTCAATAATGAAAAAAGTTTGGCCAAGTTGGGTCTGTTTGCACTGAAGAAGAGGGGCTTAAGAGGTGACATGATAACTATGTATTAACCAGTTGGTCCTTCTAGCAAATGCAAGAGCATCTAGAAGAAAGGCAGTTCCATTTTAAGATACAGAAAGGTTTATTTTACTTTTTAGACTTTACCAGACTCTAATAATGAAGCAATTCAAAACTGTCAAGAATTCTCTCAATTTAGTGGATTAAAGTGATACTGACAGCCAATTACATTTTTTTTTTCACCTGCTGTTGTGTTTTAATTTGTATCAGCTTTAAGTTCCTTCTAAACTAAATCTGCAAAGTTTTTTCACTTCATAATTATGGTAGCACAAATTACAGACCCACAGAGCAGTCATGTTTGTTCCCCTCTTCCGAGTTTTAATTTAAATGCCTCCCAAGTGAATAAATATGCCCAATCACAAACCTGCAACGCCCCTTCTGCTTTCAGCCGGTGTGACACGCTCAGCTCTGTTGTCTGTGTGTAATGGGGAAGGGGCAGACAGAAAGGCACTGGGGAGCTTAAGCTGACCTGCTATTTAATGCTTTGTGGGAAGAGCAGAGAGGGGGCACAGCCCTTTAAAGCAGGCAGGCAATGGAAAGGTTAAGCCTGCCTGCTATCTAATTTACAATGCGCTGTGAGGAGCGAGTGAGGGAGGGGGAACTCTTTGAAGCAAACGGCAAGCTGAATTCTCCCAGTTTATGACGTAGTCCTTTTGACAGATTGAGAAGCTAAAGTCAGGCTGCCAGACTGTCGGGTTCAGGATCTTCAGTAAGATTTATGTAGAGAAACAGGACTTTTAGGAAAAAACAGTCATCATAACCTATAGGTAGGTTTGTAAGTAGGTTCATATTTTTAAAAGAAATTTTTTGGTGTCAGTATCACTTTAATAGATGCAGTAGGTCCATTTAAAAACAAAACTAGGGCCATTTTCTTGAACATTCCAATATGAATGAAATTCGGATTAAATTTGCTGGAAAACCACCTTATATTTATACATTTAGAAATATGTGTTTGGGCCCAGTCTACTTGTACCTGCAGCATCATAGCCTTAGGCCTTCTTTACATTATGAAGGCATAAGAAGGCTAAAAGAAGTAAAAAAAAAAGATGAACTTGAAACTGAATGAGCACCAACTGCAAAACATGTTGTTTTTATGGTAGTTTTGCATAGGAAAAATGCAATTGCTTCCCGACTGTGGCAACCACAGTTCTGTAATCCAGGGTGGTTAGAGGTAGGGTCAACAATGATATATCCTGAGCTATCAAGTAAAGAGCAACCCTTGGCTAGACTATATGCTGCCATATGATAGGTACAGATAAAGTTAATTTATTTTTAAACACAGCTGTGTGTATTTGTGTGTGTGTGGAATGGGCTAACTTCCCTTTAATCTATGTAAGTCACTTGCACAAGAAGTATATTTTAAACTCATGTTGAAAGCCATTTCTGCAGTACAGTGGTTGACACCAAGTAATTATTAGGTTATGTGGGTACATACAAGAATGCTTTTACATAATGTGCACACACACACTGTAGATGGAACACTGGTGCAGAATAGATAGGCTGGAGGGCCACCTGCCACGGATAGAGGGGCATTACAGCAAAAACTAAAAGAAAAGTAGTGGATTAGAAGACTGAAAACACCAACATCAGAATGGTTTCAACATAAATTATGATATGGCAGCTTTTATTAAAGGGGCAGACAGTAGCAACAGCTCATGGTAAATAGATGTCAGGCCAAATCCAATAAACACACTAGAAGTCAGGTCAGAAACATATTGATATACATTTAATTAGCATTTTCAGTGGTTCACTTTTCTTTTTTTTTTCAACTTCTGTTGAAAACATACTGCTTTAAACTGCAACTACATTTACAAATAATTATTTGTTTAAAATAAGTTGAACATTTGTATTCAATGTATATTGGAACATTGCTTAGAATTACATTTTCTTCCATTATATAAAAAATCAATTTTTGGGTGGAGAACCCCATTAAAGAATTACATGGAATCTGTACTGAAAGTGTATCAGAGTTAATTAAATTAAAAAATATAATAATTTCAAAGTGATTTGTAATTGGAACTGTAACCAATATTTATGTGTATTGCTGGTTCTGGCAATGTAACAGAAGCCAGCTGATTAACAGACCTGCAAACACTGACTTTTTTGCTGCAAGAGGTGGTTGTAGAGAACAGAAAAGGATAAATGCACACACAAAATTTTAAACCTTGAACATTTTCTTCAATTATGCAAAAGTTACATGAAATGTGATGATCAAGTTCTACAGTCTGGGTATTTTAATAACCACTAGATGGTGCAGTAAGTACAGCCACAAGGGTTTCCTGTTTCCTTATTTTGTGACCACACTAAACAGAGTGCAAAACTTTGGCACTTCTGTTGGCTCAGTAAGAGGGACAAGCTGGCCACCTAGGCCACAACAGATTGCCAAGTGTGTTTGACAACACGGCTACCTCTAAAAATTCACACATGAAACATAGCCAGAATGATAAGACAAGCCAGAGAACTGGCCTCTGTTTACCATAAGAATTTATTAAACAGTTATTAAACAGAGATTTAATCAAACAAATGTTTAGGACATAATTATATTCCCATTTTACTTTAAGATGTGAGCTGTGTGTTAAATTAGGGTTTGCTTTTATGCATAATATAGCAAATGTATTAACATAATAACAGAACACGGTATGTATTATTATAGGGTTTTTTTTGGAAGGGAATTGGCATTTGTTTGTGTCTAACCTGGGCAGAATTCCGAGCTAATACACACCTCTATGACTTTAAGAAAATATTGTCTCATTGCTTATAGCCAAGATCTAACAATGTGCTAACCATTGCTCAGCTGGGGAATATGTTGACACTGTATAATAAGGAATAACAATTATAACACAATACATACTCTCAGCTTCAGATTTGGTAATAAAATCTTGCACTGTTAAAAAGTGACCAGTAGATGGAGCACTAATCCTCTTTTTCAAGCATACACAGCATTTTGTAAAGGTCTTTTCTTGATAATGCTACATTTAGGGGTCGATTTATCAATATTGGAGTTTGATTTTTTTGTTCACAATTTGAGTTTTTTTTTGTTTCTAAAAAAACTCTAATTCAAAATTATGGTTCAAAAAGTCAAATGTCTGGTATTTCTTAAGTGCAAAAAATGAAACCGTGAATGTAAAACTTTGCCATCTTAAAGCTTGCGAGTTTCTGTAGAAGTCAATGGGAGTTGCCCAAGGCAAAGTCAAGCCATATGTTCAGTTTGAGTTTGTAAACTGCAAAATTCGAGGTATTCAAGTTTTTTTATTTGAACAATTTTACCACAATAATAATTAAACAAGCATTCGATACGCGAGTTTATTCAGAAAAACAAACTAAAATTCAAAAACTCAAAAATTGATAAATAAGCCTATTATTGAAAGAGACTTAATTTGTCTGCACACAACAAAAGATCATTCAGTAGTACACATTTTCTAGATATTTTGTTTAATCATATTAATTTGTATACAAATTAAACCTTAGTAATAGTTAAGCATATTCCTTTCTAATCCTTCTCTCAAGCCTGTTTAATTACCTTTGAATGTCTTGTTTAACTGTGTTATGTTAAAGAAAGTGTTTTACATGCATTTGAATATAATGTACTGTTACCCTGCACTGATACAATTGTGTGTTTCCTTCAAACTACAGGTATGGGATTGTTTATTTGGAACCAATATACAGAAAGTTCTGAATTACGAAAAGGCCATCTCCCATAGACTCCATTATAAGCAAATAATACAATTTTTTTTTAAGGTCTGTGTAGCCACAGGGGCAGCAAAGCCATTCCTAGCTTTCTGTAGTACAGGTATTTAGCTGATTTAGCTGTTTAACATTCTGGTTTAATGCTGGTGATTTCCCTCTCATTCACTACTTCCTGTTGGATGCTGTCTATGTAGATTCAGCTTTCTGAAAGACGGTAAAACAAACTACATCTCCCAACCACAGAAAAAAAGGTGGGGAACTTGTACAACAGGGAAGCTTTATAGACACTCCTTTAGGAGTACTGTATTAATGATCTCAAGCGTCCTGACGTTACGCTTGAGGGCTCATTTATATCTGCAAGTGCAATGAGTAAAGTGCAATTTTAAGTGCAACTGTCATTTTTTTCTTACTATAATACAATGTATTTCCCAGAAAGCTACCACCTTGTCAGCAGGCTGAAAGGACTGAGCAGTGCCAAGTGCAACTATATGGAAGTGCATTTTAAGCATATATCTCTAATGAATGGGGATTTTAACTGACTGCAGGGAAATTTGCATGAAAGCAGTAGCGGCCATAAATCAGCCTTTTGGTCTTAAGGTGGCCATACACGGGCTGATAGAAGCTAAGTTAGTAGTTTATTAGCTGAAAATCGAGCAGGTTTAAAAATCTTCTCAGGACGAGGAGCGAATTGGTGTATTGATGTGGTCCTCATCACAGTGGGCTCTATGCCAGCAATGTGATCCAATCATTTGCCCTAAGTGCCAAACAATCAGATCAGTCCAATATCACCCACCTTGAGGTGGGCATATCCGGGAAAGATACGGTCACTTGGCAACCTCAATAAATGAGCGAATCTTACAGTGTATGGTCAAGTGTATGTATTAGAGGTTCCTCAAATAGGACGATGATTTATTAGTACAATCCAAGATGATTAGCCAGTGGTATGTGTAGCAATATCATAAATATACATTTTCCATGTATGCTGAGTTAGGTGTTAATTTAATATTTCCTCCCCATACTTGAGTATGTATACTGCACCTTCTGCATAGTGTATCTGGTAAGTGGGGTGAGCCCTGTCAAAATAATTCTTCTATGTGTGACAATATTTAAAAAACCAAACCACCTACATCTTTGTTATTGTACACCAGGGAGAGAGGATTAGTTGCACTGCACAACTAAAGAATGAAAGCCGAGCATTCTCCCCCCTCCCTAACACTATGAAGAAAAGAAATATTATATCATTACACAGAGCCAATTTACATCCTGTTTAATCTGCTTTTCTGGTTTACAAGTGACTTCACTGTCTGTCTGGAATTGTTGCTTTGTCAATAGGCAAAACAAGGAAACATCCGTTATTCCTGTCAAGACAGGCTCTATTACCGTTACTAATTTGAATATTTCTACCTCATGAGTCTATCTAAAGGAGAGCCATTTATGTATCCCAAAGGCAACTATAAATGAGCTCCACAATGTCTATTGACTGATCATTGGTAAGACAGATCATTACACACGTGTGTGACATGGGGGCTCATTAATACCCATTATACCCATGCATGTAATCAAACATGGCCACCCGCACCAGGAGCTCGCTCACAGCACGCACTAATGGCATTTTCTGCCCACTTCTGGTAGGGGAGACAATTTTTCTATAATAGTTACCTTTTAAGCAAATAAAAAGTAAAATATTTTCAAAAAAGGTACAGTGGCCCATTAGGTAGAGTCCTGCAGCAGGTTTAGTTTGCACAACTAAAACCACTGTATTCTTCACAGCTTATTAGCAGTGTAACTAGAATTTTGGGGCAGGGGAAATTTGGGGCCTTCCTTTTTTTGAGTCACAAGACTGCAAACTAATTTTTTTCCAGCACAAGTAAAATTAAATTATATATTGTATAAAAACACTTTCTATATTAAACATAATATTTTCCCACTGGCAAGATAATTTGTAGGGTTAATCTGCATACAAATAGGAACCTGACCTGTTTCTGCAAATAATTGAATGACAATTCCTGAATCACCAGATGAATCAACCTAATGACATGTTTTCAAGGTGCAGTTTTACACCATAGATCAACATAAATATCAGGCATGATTTATTTTAGAACATTTATGAAGCATGATTAATAAAGAACTTGTTCTCAGCCAAGCTGCACTTACTTTTTCTGTTAAGTAACAGACAACTTTAGCAAAAAGGGATTTTTTTGTAGTTGTCTATAATGATGGGAAAGTCTGTGGGGAAGTGAGTCAAAGTTATACTATGTCTATAGGGATTACTTGCATTTCAAAGTCAAAATATCACTGGGTTATTTGTGTTCATTAAAATATCACTGCTGTCAGAAGATGCTCTAAAATACCAATGTGCTATGCCACAGAAGGCTACGCCTTTAACCACTCTCCTTCAAACAGTATTAAAAAGCACCCATATATTCCTACCTTCATACAGTATATAAAAGCACCCATATATTCCCACCTTCATACAGTATATAAAAGCACCCATATATTCCCACCTTCATACAGTATATAAAAGCACCCATATATTCCAAACTTAAAGGAGAAGGAAAGGTAAAAACTAAGTAAGCTTTATCAGAAAGGTCTATGTAAATACAGCCATAAGCACTCACAGAAACGCTGCACTGAGCCCTCTATCAAAAGAAGCACAAGATTTCTTGTCTCCTTTTTTCCTGTGCCAGAAACTGCACAGCTCTCTCCATGCTCTCTCCCATCCTGCTCCCCACTCTCACAAGAATGCTAAGAACTACCTCCCCCTCCCTGTGTGATCTGAGCCATACAGCAGGAAGCTTCCTCATAGTCTTACAAACTGTGCATGTACAGGGGTCTTGGTCTTGGTGCAGGAGCGTGGCATTATGGGAATTTGGTTTACATAGCTCAGCAGTGTTTTTTTTTCTTCTGATCATCTGAACAGGCAAAATATAGGGAGTGGCACTATTGAGAGGGCACTATTGAGAGAACTGAAGGTATGCCTGCAGCTTGAGATTAACTCTTTATTAACCTTTCCTTCTCCTTTAATACAGTATATAAAAGTCCCTATATATATCCACTTTTATACAGTATGAAAGCACCCATTGCCACAGAAGGCTACTCCTTTAACCACTCTCCTTCATGCAGTATATAAAAGCACCTATATATTCCCATCCTTTATACAGTACAGGTATAGGACCCGTTATCCAGAATGCTCTGGGCCAAGGGTATTCTGGAAAAGGGGTCTTTCCGTAATCTGGATCTTCATACTAAGTCTACTAAAAAATCAATAAAACATTAATTAAACCCAATAGGATTGTTTTGCATCCAATAAAGAATGAATTATGTCTTACTTGGGATCAAATACAAGGTACTGTTTTATTATTACAGAGAAAAAGGAAATCAATTTTAAAAATCTGAATTATTTAATTAAAACTGAGTATATAGGAGGAAGGCTTTCTGTAATTCAGAGCTTTCTGGATAATGGGTTTCCGGATAATGGATACCATACCTGTGTATAAAAGCACCCATATATAGTCCTACCTAATACAGTATATAAAAGCACCCGTATAGTCCCACCTTCATACAGTATATAAAAGTCCCCATATTCCCACCTCCATACAGTATATAAAAACCCCCATATATACCCACCATCATACAATACATAAAAGACCCCATATATACCCACCTTCATACAGTATATAAAAGCACCCATACAGTATATTCCACCCTTAATACAGCATATGAAAGCACCCATATATTGCCACCTTTATACGGTATATAAAAGCGCCCATATATTCCCAACTTAAAACAGTGTATAAAAGCACACATATATTCCCACCTTAAGCACCCATATTTATTTTCGCGCTCAGTGACAGACATGGGAGTGAAATTTGATTAATATAAAGCATGTTTTTACACCAAACTAAGATTGAGCAGCTTTGAAAATGTTATTTGCCTATGCACCATGTCAACCAGTATATAGTGAATGCACTGGCAGATGAGGAAGCAAAAAGGGAAGTCAACTGTTCTGATAATTCTGGGCCATACCATGTAGGGCCATATATGGTACAGCCCTGCATTACTGGAATAGTCACCTTGCCTCTTCACTTCCACATCTGCCAGAGTGCCATATACTGGTTGACATAGGTACATAGGCCTTTTATACTGTATCTGAGGGCGAACTGTAAGCCAGTTTCTCAGATATTGGCCTATATATGGTTAAGTAACCTAATGTCCATGAAATCAATAAAAAAGAAGTATCATATATTTTTTCCAACCCAACCAAAATGAAAAATTAACATTTTTTTAAAGTCTGAGAGGATGAGAAAAATTAAAGTGTTTATGCTGAATTTGAAAAATGACTTTAAAAGAAAGGTGTCACAACAGGTAGAGAAAAAGAGGCTTACTTCTCTATATTAATATATAATTATAAGTTGTTTCTTTTAACTGGCATTCATGGAACAATAATACTTGGCCAAGTTAGTCCAGTTTCAGGTCCAACATAGTAGATAATTAAATCTTGATTAACTATTGTTAAAAAATACATGCATTTTGTATCATTTCTCACAACAATGCAGAATTTGTTTTCAAGCAACCCACCTTAAAAAGATACCTGAAAGATATAATGTGCATTTAAAGGAGAAGGAATGTCAGTTTGGCATTTTACTGCCAATAGATTCTCCACATTTGTGCCACCTAAAACACTATATTTATTCAGCAGAAAGCTTTACCATACCTGAGTAAAGAGCCCTAGAAGCTCCCTCCATTTGTTTAAGAATGCAGATGCCATTTAGCTTGGTCTTCCTAGCTTCCTGCTGTAGATCTAGCGGTTGGTAGCTGAGATCACACATTCCTAAGGGAGGGGGGAGTAAGTTTTATGAATTCTAAAGGGAGGAGGCGCAGGAGAAAGGAGATAGCTGTGCAGACTCTGGCCTCAGGAATGAAGGATTTTCGTGAGAGAGGAAGTCTGATACTGAAGAACATGTTTACAAAAAAGGAGACAAGAAATCCTGTGTTTGTTTTGATAGAGGACTCAGTGCGGCGTTTCTGTGAGTGCTTGTGGCTGTATTTACTTAGACCTTTCTGATAAAGCTTACTTAGTTTTTACCTTTCCTTCTCCTTTAATTTATTAACGTGGATGCTTATTAAAAACCTCAAGGCAGGTGGTTTTTACTGGGCTTTCTTGCAGCTAAACTCCTTTTACTTTGCACCGTACATGCAGTTCACCAGAGAAAGGTTAAATGATGCTTTTGTCTAGCCATAAGTTGCAAGGAGATTGTATAAGCACAAAGACCTTTGAACATTGCACTTGCAATTTTAAATTAACCCTGCTAAAGTCTAAAACTGGAAGCATTCCTATTTCAAAGAGGTATTTGCAAAGATTAGAACATGAACATTCCAGTTACAGCAGGTTTTTGAATAGCGCTCCCTGTAATGAGAAGCTGCGAGTGGATATAGGTATCCCCCATCCTAGCCCCTAACTTGCACTATATTCCTTAC
The DNA here is from genome assembly GCF_000004195.4 of Xenopus tropicalis. Lineage (NCBI taxonomy): Eukaryota > Metazoa > Chordata > Amphibia > Anura > Pipidae > Xenopus > Xenopus tropicalis. Next base: position 130,382,476 of record NC_030677.2, read on the forward strand.
AGGGGGTAAAGGCAGGGCTGCCTTGTCCTTTTATGCTGTCGAGCAAATGCCCCAGATGCAGATGAGGCATTGGTAAATTACCTCTACATACTATGGATAATAGGTTTCCAGATAATAAATCCCATACCTGTATTTAATCATAACACATGTCAATATTTTTATACTTTTTTGTCTTTAAAATTATTGTATAAATCACAAATCCTGAAGGCCCACAAATATATTTAATGCTAGAGCACTGACCCATTTGTGGCTAGAGAATTGACCTATTTGTATTCATCTTTGTCTCGTAAGGATCATTTGTCACCTCTCTCGCTCTCTCTCTCTCTCTCTCTCTATATATATATATATATGTATGTATATATGTGTGTATATATAGCACAATGTTACCAGTATCACAGTTCTAGTGTATATCTTGCTAAGAAACAGGTTTACGGTAAAGCAAGTATTTGTAGTCATGGAGCACCACATTCTGTAGTCCCAGTTATGCTTGTAAAATGCATTTTCAATCAGGGAACATGGATTGTGGAAAAAAAATGATCTGAGTGATAACTGTATGAATGCAAATTAAATAACCTTTTTTATTTTACATTATTGTGTTATTTTATTTTTATTTCTAATTAGGTTTTTTCTTTCAAAGATAATGCACTGACATTCCTAATGAGTTTGTTTCAGGTGCTATAATTAGAAATGAGCCTGGAATAATGATTGCATAGTTCCAGGTAGATCCATTCTGCATGAACTTATTGTTTGGCATTTTCTGCTAATCAGGTCACCTCCCAGTGAAACTGCCTTCAAATTGTCTCCATTGAAAACCTATTATATAGCAAATGATTTTACTCAAAATACCACTTTTCCATTTCAAATCTGAAGTACATTACTAAAGGGTGCGTTAAAACATTAAGTGATGTTACGCAGTATAATTAGGAATTATTTGTAATAGGAAATGACTTTTTCTTCCACTTTGCTTGGTGTGACCCAGTAACTTATAGGTAGGTGAATATGGATACAATAACCCAAGTGTTGGCACTGCTTAGCATGGCTTGCATTAGGTTAGTGATGTCGTGGAACACAAGCTGAATTACATGTGAAAACTGGCATTAATAAGTAGAAGGAGAAGAACTCTGTCTAATATAAGGATAACTTAACAAGCCAGAACATGGGAAAAAGTCTTGAAGAGATTTTTTTTCAGGAAAGCCAAATTCAGGGATAAGAACTACTCCAAAGGAACGAAAAAGAAAGCAGTAGCTTGTTGACTGGTGTAAGGCAGTAGAGGATGTATATCATTAGAATGATATAATCCATTGGAAAAGTTGCTCTTAAAGGGCAACCTTCAAATTGCTTCCTCAACCAGAGGTGGGCTAACAGAGCCCATATTCCAGCTGCGGGAAACAATATTTTTTCTAAAAATAAAAGCCCCCTACAGTGCTAGGCTGCCTGCACCAGGAGGGATCTCCAAGTGTGGTAGCCATTTTGTGGCACCTGCATCTGCATTAGGAGTGAGTGCCACAACTCACTCATTATGTGCATGTGTGTGGCATAGGTGGGTGAGTCGCATTCACCACTTCTATGTCACACGCATGTGCATAATGAGCGAGCGGGAATTCTCTATCATTATGCACATGGGCGCTAAATAACATGGCTACCCTCACAAGTAGCTCTTGCAAGCATGAAATTCATTTATTGAAACTCCAAATAAATCAACAATGTTATAAGTAGACATGAATGTTCTCACCCATCTCCAATTTGGCAAACCTCTTTCATACAAAGTATGAATTCTTTCGGGTCCTATCTGGACCCTGAACTTATACACTGAGGTCGGTTGGATGCACTTCTGATCTCTGACCTCTGTAGCCACCTCTCAGTGAGGTGAAGTCCCAGGGAAGAGCCTGAGCACCTTCGAGTTCTCTCTTTTATACACAAATGTACTGTCACATAGTGGGCATTTCTAAGACTACCTATTAGAGGAATACAGCATCCATAGACAGTACAACTGTTCTTCTTCCAATGTGGTGTTGTTAATACAGTGCACTAAATGCCCAACAGGAGGACTGTATATAGGAGAGACTGGCCAAAGCCTGAGAAAGAGAAATACACACCACCCCTTTACCATAACAAATAAAAAACTGGACAAACCAGTAGGGAACCATTTTAACAGCCTTCACCACTTCATAAACGATTTGAGAATCTTGGAGAATAAGTAAACCTTTTTTTTTTTCTATTAATAAAATTAATCTAAACAGCTTCCCAGATTGCCTGCCTTTGTCCATCTGTTCTTTCTTACCTGGTTACTGAGTTATATTCTGCACTATTCCACTCCTTCCTTGTTCAGAGTGAAGCTCCGCCCCCACTTCCTGTTCAGGTCTCTCACTACACCGACAACTTGTGGGTGTGGAGAGCCCCTTCTGCGCATGCCTGGAGGCAGCAGGAGCCAGCCTGTGGATGAGCAGGCTTTTTTTTCCCAGGAGGGTGGGGGCTTCCCCTCCTTCTGAAGACTTTCAAACATGGCACATGTGACTGCAAAACACCAGGGGGAAGTGCTGGACACGGTGGATTAAGGTAGTCTTATTTTAAAAATTAAGGTAGTGTAAAGTGTAGAGAATAGTAGTCTAAGGCTAAATATATGATTTGTTTTTAAACCCCCCCCCCCCCCCAGTTATATGACTTTGTTAACACCTTCCACACAGATATTTCTCTTTTCTGGTTATTTGATCTATGAGCTGAATGTTGTATATATATCAGAGAGCACCACACCTTCATTGTTATAAGCTTGAAAAAGGATCTAAAATGTTCTGAAAGCTTGTTATGATTATCTTAGTTAGCCAATAAAGGTATCACCTTTATACCACTTTTGTTATTTTTTATTTCAAAAGGTTTACCCTGTAAACATTTTGACTCGCTAACACGGTACATCACTTTTTCCTAAGACTACCAACCAATTACTATAATATTAAATAAGAAAGGGTTTCCCAGGGTTTTGGACCATCTTAGGTGTCTGCTCTAAATTAAGGCCGACTTAGCTGGCCAAGCTATCAAGACACTGTTTAAATAAAGGGGAACTAAATCTGGTAGGCCCTACATATTCTTCTACTTATCTGTGGGACTAACCTCTGAGTAATATGATAAGTAGATATGGCAAAATTTCAGTTACCTGTACGCTTCAAGTTTGAACAAGTTTAGGATATTTTTGCACTACCTAGCCTGCTAGCCACATAGACTCTCTACTACAGCTGTTTTAGCACAGTTAACTATCCAAACCTCAACCTGTTTAAGTGTAATCCAGCACATATGAAAACTATTTTCTTTCGTGCACTGCTTCATTGGCTGGCAGTCCTCTGAAAGTGCAAAGTCTCTGAAAATCTTAATTTTTATCTTATTATAATATTTAAAGTTTAGCTAAAGAATGTAAGTTGGCGTGCAAAGTAAAACGTAAGATAGACAGTCATAAAATAAATAACAAGCCATGACATCTGTAAAATTCTGCTTTATGACAAGCCTTTACATTAATCTATGTTGACTTCATCCTGTGGTCGTAACTTCCTCAGTGCCAAATTAAATCAGATCAATGATCTTCTTTTGCTGAGTGCTCTAAATATACCCAGTTTCATTATCATCACATGCATAATTGGTTTTTCAAGCTTGGTCCTGTGTGATTTTAAACCACTGATATTTGAACTATGATTCTGACAAACAATATATTTAGTTCATTTACATTAGAAAAACACTTGGTATTCATTAAACTTTAAGCTTTAATGTTTAGTATGCTATAGAATGCTCCATTCCTAGCAACTTTGTAAATTTTGCAAGTTTACATTATTTATTTTTTTTATAGTTTTTGAGTATCAATGTCTACATCATACTGAAAGTTAATTTAAAGGTGAACCATTCCTTTAAAATAGTGAGAGACATGGGGGGGCCCCCGGTGAGGGGTCCGGGGTGAGAAGTAAATAGATTCCTCATTCTCTACATGATTCTTCAGTTACTACACATATGTTTCTAAAGGCTTGCTAGTCAAATGTGGATTCTTGTGGCCCCAAGTCTGCCCATGGGCTTAGGGGCTCAAATATGGGTATACAGAATAATTGGCACACTATATTAGAAAAGTTAGACAGGAAAAAGTTGTTTCATCTTCAGCACTACAGTGGCTCCTGACTCCTGTGATAATACCACATTGCAAATCTCCTAGTTATATTATTTTCTGTAGAAGCCAAAGAAAAGAAATACATAACACATCATAAATTGCCAACACCTATAACTCATACTGAAATTTGGATAAGGTACAGTTATGGGATCCATTATCCGGAAATCCATTATCCAGAAAGTTTCGAATTACAGAAAGGCCTTCTCTCATAGACTCCATTTTAAAATAATACAAATTTTTATGATGATTTTCTTTTTCTTTGTAGTAATAAAACACTACCTTGTACTTGATCCTAAATAAGAAATAAATAATACTTATTGGAGGCAAAACAACTCTATTGGGTTTATTTATTTTTTTCAATTCCAGATTTAATTCAAATAATGCAAACAAGAAGTACACTTTACATATTTCTCAATCATCAAACGTACATTCTCTAGGATTTCCAGGTAAGTGATAACTTCTTTCCTATTATCTTAACAGTTAACATTAGAGATTAACCAACAAGTTAACAATAATTTATAGATTCGGTAGATACGTTCAGGTCTTCCTATTATGTCCTGGTAGGTTGTATATTGCAATATGCTTAGAGTATTATGTAGTGTGAGATCTTATTGCTGTTTTTAGTTTGTTATTTACACTGGCGTTAATGTATTCTTTCCAGGCTAGCCGAACTCCTAGATAATCATAGTAATTATCTCTTATGGATGCTTTTAGTTCTTCCATCAGGCATAGTTCATTGGTTACTTTAAACCAGTGTTCTTTTGTAGGAACTTTGTTTGATCATCAGTGTATGGGTATTACCGATTTAGCCGCCATGAGTAATTGTAATAGTAAGCTTTTTTTTGTTCTGTCCAAAGGTTCATATCTATGAAAAAGAAGTACTGTCAGAGATTTTATCTGGTTGTCATGGTAAAACTCGGACAGATATATATATATATATAACCATATATGTTCTAGAATCCCTGTATATTGAGTACATCTCCAGCATATGTTATTTAGTATTAGTCCCATTTTATGAAGAACCACTGGTGTTCTGTACCACCTAGATACAAGTTTATAGGATGATTCCTGGAATCTACTACTCATGGAGCATTTTGCAATAGTCTTAAAGATTCTTTCCCATTTCTCTTCTGTTAGGGTTATATTTAAATCTCATTGAGTGTGTTTGCTTTCAGCCAGGCTTGTATTTGTCCTCCATTTGACCTCCATTGGTCTGCTTGTGACTAATTTGTTTTATTTTGATTAATAGCAGGGTCTTTTCCTACTGTCGTTATCAATAAGTGGGTTTAAGTCTAAGATCCTGTATCCCAAAGGCTGTTGTAAAACCTTTATCTATAATTCCTGGAACAAATTCCATATTATTGCCCATTATTGGGGAGGGAAACGGGGCTCGATCATACTTATTTCTGACTTCATTCCATGTCTTTATGCATATTCCTATAAGCATATTTCCCTGTGTTGAGGAAGGTAGGGTAGTTTTTTGCGTCCACAGCAGAGATTCCAAGAGCCCTCCTGTCCATGCATTTTCAATATCTCGCCATTAAACCAGAGACTTACAATTGCTGTATTCAATAATCTTAGAAAATACACTAGCTTGGTAATACAGCTCATAGTCTGGCATGCTTAACCCCCCCCCCCCCCCCGTAGCTTTGGCTTATGTAAGGCGGCCTTAGCGATTCTTTTACTTTTACTGTCCTATATAGGTGTCCAGCGGTTTCCTTAAATCTTTAAAATATGTTTTGGGGATGGGTATTGGTACTGTATAAAAGAGGTATATATATTTAGATAAGATACTTATTTAAATAGAATTTATTCTGCCAGCCCAGGTAAAAATTTTGTTTATCCATTCTTTTAGTGTTTTTTGGGTATTTTCTAAGAGTGGCTTATAATTTATGTCAAATAGTTGTTTGGGGTTTGTATGCTCAAATACTTAAAGGAGAAGGAAAGGCTAAGTCACTTGGGGGTGCCAAATGTTAGGCACCCCAAGTGACTTAAATCACCTACCTTGTACCCCGGGCTGGTGCCCCTGTTAGGGGAAAACAGCACCAGCCCGGGGTACCTGTAGACACCGCTTCCTCCTTCCTACTCGCGCTGCTGTGAATTTCCCGGGGCCGGCGCATGCGCAGTAGAGTGAAAAGCAGACTTCTCTGTTAAAGCTCGGCTTTTCACTCTACTGCGCATGCGCGCACAGCGAGAACGGAAGGAGGAAGCGTCGGCAGCTACCCGGGCTGGTGCTGTTCTCTCCTTACAGGGGCACCAGCCCAGGGTAAAAAGTAGGTAATTGAAGTCACTTGGGGGTGCCTAACATTTTGGCACCCCCAAGTGACTTTCCCTTTCCTTCTCCTTTAATGCTTCTAGTCTGCCATTTAAATTTAAAAGAGGACATCAAGTTAAGTTTGTCCTTTTCCTGAATGTTGAGTATTAGGGCTTCAGACTTGTCAATATTAATAATGCAATTTGAGAGTTCTCCAAAACTGTACTCTACTGATCATATCCTGAGGCCTGATATATCTATATTTTTACGAATAATATTCTATACATAGTGCATAAAGCAATGGGGACAGAGGGCACCCTTGCCTTGTCCCGTTACGGATGTCAAAGTATAGAGAGTAATCTACTGACCCTTACTTGTGTTGATAGCATTGTATATACTGCCATGATTTTGTCTTTATTTTGAATTCTCATTGCTGACAAGGCTAGGCTATAAAATCCCATTTTCCGTGTCCGTTGAGAGAAGCAGAGAAGGCATTTGGGTTTTTGCACTTCGTATTGTCCAGTTTATCACTTTATTTGTATTTTCCTTGCACCCCTTCCCATCACAAATGCCACTTGGTCGATATGTATACATTTGGGTAAAAATGTTTTAACCTTTGTGCTAAGATTAATTGAGAGTAAAATTTGGCCGAGTAGCCATCTGGGCCTGGTTGCTTTATTTGGTTTTAGAAAATTAATGGCCTCCTTAAGTTCCCCCTCTGTTATGGGGGTCTCTAGTTTGTCTAACCTTTCCTGTGGTATATCGGGGAGTTTCTTTTCTTGCAGATATTATCTTATCTTGTCTTTAATTTGTTGTTTAGTTGTTTTGCTCTGTTTATTCTCTATATATATTATATATTATATTATATATATTATACAGCTTTTCATAGCACATATGGGATCTGTTATCCAGAAACCTGTTATCCAAAAAGTTCTGAAATACGAAATGGCCATCTCCCACAGACACCATTAAAAGCAAACTGATTTCCTTTTTCTCTGTAATAATAAAACAGTACCTTGTACTTGATTCCAACTAAGATATAATTGATCTTTATTGGAGACAAAACAATCCTATTGGGTTTTTTTACTCTATAAATTACTTTTTAGTAAATTTAAGGTATGGAAATCCAAACAGGGGCGGGCCGAGCCGACCGGCCACCTCGCCCCTGCACCTGCATTGCGAACTCCACCCCCACTGTGTTGTCTGACGCGCATGCGCAGTTCGGCCGGGGGGGGGCGGTGATGTGCATAGTGTCACAACGCACAACTGATTGTAGCCTAGGGGTAGTCAGGAGAGGCTCCTGCCTGGTGCCCCCCAATCATTGCACCCTAGGCAGCTGCCTCTTCTGCCTACCCCTAGTTCCAGCCCTGGATCCAAATTACAGAAAGATCTCTTATCTGGGAAAACCCCAGGTCCTGAGCATGCTGGGTAACAGGTCTTGAGTCTTGCCAGTAAAATCCTTAATTTTATGTACATTCAGATTGTTTTGTCTGTTTCTAAGAGTTTTGGCCAACATTTTACCTGCTTTATTACCATGTTCCATGTAAGATTGCTGGGCCTTGGCATAGTTCTGTTTTATTTGTAAATTAAGTAATGACTGGAGTTCCAGTCTCGCATTTGTGAGTTTTTTTAGCTCTTGTCCATCTTGATTCTGCTTATGTTTAGTCTCTAGCTCATGTATCTTGTCCATGAACATCTCTATTTTTTTGTTTTTTTCCTTTTTTTCAACCTTGAGGCATGCTTAATTAGAATTCCCTTGGCAAGGGCTTTAAAGGCCTGCCATTTGGCTATTTTAGTTGAGCTATCTGTCTGAATGTTCTCTTTGTACAATTTTAATATTTTTTGTAGCTTTAGTAGACAATCCTAGTCTAATAGGTTGTTTCCACTGCCAATCCAACTTTGGTTTTAAGCCAACTGAGTTTGTGTTGTGACATAAAAATATAATCTGTTCTTGTATACACTTGTTTGGCATATTAATAGAAGGTGTACTCCTCTACCTTATTGTTACAATATCTCCATGTATCCACCAGACAGTTTTGTTGTATCTCTTTTTTTTCCCATATTTAATGCTGAGAAGGGTAGGGAGGATTTACCATTCAAAGAATCTAAAATTGGGTATAGGGTCATATTTAGGTCTCCCCCTATTATTACCACTCCTTTAGCAAATTCTTTTAATGTCTGTAGAAATTTCTTTAGACTATTTGTTTGGTGCCTGTTCGGTAGATAGATGGATCCTAATGTGCATTTTGTGTGGCATAAAAGACCTTTTACTAACACATTTCTCCCTTAACCCTTTAAGTGCCAGCCGAATTCGTCATTTCGGTTCCCCCCAGTGCCAGACGTTTTTTAAGCATTTTGTACTCATTCACTTTAACAATGTTTTTTGGTAGGAAAACCTCCACGAAACTAGGGAAATTATATATCGTTTTTTTCGTCACTAATTGGGATTCGACATACATACCAAATTTTATAACTTTTCTGGAGATATGATGTGTATTTTGGGTGAAATATGTAAAAAAAAAATAAAATTATGAAAAATTTCTGTATATTTTGAGGTTTTTTTCCATAGAAAAGTTAATTTTACTCACTTTTTTTTATTGTTTGTAAAAGCCCTGATACTCCCAATTCCAACGATACCAAATATGTGGTGGTACCCCACAGTTCCTGTCCAGAAGTAACCCCCAAACTAAAGCAATACTTAGTACAATATCACACCAGAACAAAGCAGAAAAGCGCTTGTAACAGTTGATGCAGCATAACTTATATGTAAATCTAAAATATCCCCTCATGTTTGGTATCTTTAGAAACTACAGACCTTCAGGTTTCTAGGTGCAATGTAGTTTTCACTCAAAAGCCAAATACCTTTTGTCAGTGCATTGTGAAATTTGGAACTTTTTATGACATTTTTTTTTTTTTCTAAAACGTAAACTTGGACGCATGATCAAATGTGGATTTGACAAAAAAAAATCTCATAAAAATTTTCTAACAAAGGCATATTTGAAAGACAAACTTCTCCTGAATAAAATGATGCCCCATATGTATGGGTGCACATAAAGACATGGGCACCAAACACTCCAAAGCAGGGGCAATGCACAAGGGCAATTACAGCTAAAAATGTGGGGGCTGCGCTCTATGTGCACTTCCTGCAGTTTTTCAGTGTTAACCCCCCCTACCTGTGAAATAACCCCCACAAACTATATATTTCTGAAAAGTGCACACCTTCAGCTATTCAGAGACACCACTCTTCTCTTTCTACATGGAAAATTGTGGCCGCAGTCCCTTGCAGAAGTAAGCGCTTTGGTCAGAAATCAAGGAAAAACCAGATAAAAAAACCTAGATTTCTCCCCAAAATCTCCATGGCAACTACCAAAAACTTACTAAACATCGATCTGCAAGTTCCCCAGAATAAAACGATACCCCATATGTATGGGTGCACATAAAGACGTGGCCACCAAATGCCCCAAAACAGGGGCAATGCATAAGGGCAATTTCAGTTGAAATTTTGGGGGCTGCGCTCTATGTGCACTACCTGCAGTTTTTCATTGATAACCCCCCCTACCTGTGAGATAACCCCCACAATCTATATATTTCCGAAAAGTGCACACCTTCAGCTATTCAGAGACACCACTCTTCTCTTTCTACATGGAAAATTGTGGCCGCAGTCCCTTGCAGAAGTCAGCGCTTTGGTCAGAAATCAAGGAAAAACCAGATACAACCCTAGATTTTGGTCAGAAATCAAGGAAAAACCAGATAAAAAAACCTAGATTTCTCCCCAAAATCTCCATGGCAACTACCAAAAACTTACTAACCATCAATCTGCAAGTTCCCCTGAATAAAACGATACCTATGTCTGGTTGCGCATAAGTACATGGCCACCAAACCTGAAAATGCATAATATTGGGGCTGCACTCTATGCACCCCTTTTTTTTTGCCTGCACCCGAATGAATGGAATACGCTCGGGTGCAGGCACATGTAGCCGATATACGCATGAAAACGCGTGAGAATGCAAAGTCTCGCGTTTTCATGCGTATATCGGCTACATGTGCCTGCACCCGAGCGTATCCCATTCATTCGGGTGCAGGCACAAGTAGCAAGCGTAGGGCTGAATTTTCGGCAAGCGTTTTTCCACTTGCTGAAAAAATCAGCCCTACGCCATGTGTGGCATCAGCCTAACCCTTGGCAATAGAAACTACCAGAACAATCTTAGCACCTCTGGACCTTTCTAGAACAACTGAAATCAAATGAAGTTAAAATGGAATAAAACCACTAAAAGCAATCAAAGAACAATAGTTGCAATGAAATCGGTAAGAGCCCTGGATCCACCAATGTCACTGCAAAAGCAACCTTTTTGGGGGCACTAAACACACAAAGAACAATGCAAAGATAAAACACCATAAAATCAGTAAAATCCAATAAAACCACCTAAACCAACAGAAGAACAATAATTGCAATGAAATCGGTGGTCAGAGCCCTGGATCCACCAACGTCACTGCAAATTCAGCACCCAATAGCAATAAAAAAGTTACAGTGCAATAGAATAATTCAAAAACAGAAATCAATTATGAAAATGCCAAAAAAACACTAAAATGCAACCAAATAAATCAGATAATTATAGAGCAAGATCAGAAATAAAGTTTTAGTAAAAAAAAAAGACTGCCAAAGAAAGCAAAGAAAGAAAGAAAAGAAAAGAAAGAAAGAAAAAAAAAAAAAAAAAAAAGTGTAAGTGTGTGTGTAAGTGTCTGTGTGTGCTTGGGAAAGTTGTAAATAAGTGTGTATGTGTACAAAAGTGTAATAATGACAAAGATAGAAGAAAAAATTGAAAAAAAAAATTTTAGACAGTTGAGATAGAAATAAGCAAAATAAACAGTGGTAGAGAGTTGTAGTTCAGCTTACCCAAGGCAGGCAGGCGATCAGAGGCGATCAGGGGCGATAAATCCAGCAGGAAGGCAGCAGGGAAGCTCCATCCGGTCCAATGTGCGCAGCAGGAGTGAGGGAGCCGACAGTAGGCGGCGACTTTTAAAGGGACAGCAGTGGACACGTCATCAATGCGTGTCCACTGCTGTCATTGGCTGGAGCGACGATCGGTGCGGCTGGGGGACCCGGATCGGTGAGTATGCTTAGCTTTGCTCGTTGCCTAGGGGGATCTGAGGGGTTTACAAGCGCTGCGCTGCTTTAAAAGCGAGCGCAGCGCTTGTAAACCCGACAGTGCCATTGGACGTAGATTCTACGTCCCATGGCACTTTGGTCCCTTGGTACCTAGGACGTAGAATCTACGTCCCTTGGCACTTAAAGGGTTAATCATTATTTCCTGTTCTGGGAAATCAGTGTGTTTATGGATGCATATTAACACCCCTTTAAATTTTTGGGTTGGGTTATTGCTTGAATACCATTTATTGTAGTTTGTAAATTTCTTTAATAGTTGATTTGTACCTCTAATATGCATTTCCTGTAACAGCAATATATCTCCCTTGTTTTTATACATATCACTTATTATTTGACATCTATTTTCAGGTATATTTATCCTGTTTACATTTAGGGATATTACATTTTACATCACTCTTGGATCAAAAGGTAAGTATGTACCTCTTTACATGTTTATTATGGAATCTGACCTTTACCATTTTTATATTGATCTTGGTACCGATATCTATATCTGTATGCATCTTAACAACTTCACAACCGTCTAAACCATTATAAAATCTTTGCTTTCTTTGAAGCATGTCTTGTAAATATATTTACCAATGTCAGTATAATCAATGGGGTTATTTCTCCGTCTGATATTTGCTCTCTGGTTCTCTGCTACGTCTCCTGAGTGGTGTACCTGTCCTTAAAAGTCTCCATCCAGTCAACTGTTATCAAAAAACATATGTATGTAGATAAGCCCTGAGTTATACTTATCCACAGAGTTATTGGTTTGGATTCTGTTTCTTTTTAAATCTCCTGCAGGATTTCACTTGTCTGTCTGTTGCTCCTCTTTTTATCCTTTGGTGTTGTAACTTCAATCCAGTCTTCTTTTCCACAGAGCTGTGGGATCTGCTGAGTTTGCGAATTGTATCCATTGTGATAAGTCCGGTTCTTCAATACCACAGAATCTGCAAAAGGGTGTCGGGCCTTCCGGTGAGTTAAGTGTTGCTGATTTCCCTTCATTGTTTACTTAAATATTGAAGGGGAATCCCCAGCGAAAGGTTATCCCTTTTTCCTGCAAACTGTTTGTTAGTGGTCTTATCAACTTCCTCTGTTGTAATGTAGATCATGATAGGTCTTAAAGTAGTATTATTTCAGAGTTCATGTACATTAGTGGCTTTATTTTCCTTGCTTTTTGTAAAATCTCTTTTTTTAATAAGAAGTGGGATAAGCAACATATTATTATATCCCTAGGTTTTTCACTGGGAAAGCCCTGAGGCCTGAGCACCCTCTCAATGCCAATTGGAATTGGTGAATTCTTTCTCTAATATCTGATTATAAAGTTGCGTAACAGTATTTTGCAGATTGCTCCCTTCTGTTAGTTCAGGTAGACCCCTTATTCATATATTGCACCCCCTGCCCCTATTGTCCAGGTCATCTAAACGTCTCTGTAGTGTATATATAGTTTTATCATGTGCTGTAGAGGCTGAAATTAGTTATATCAGACACTCTGGTATGTAGTGCTGTGATCTCTGTCTTAAGGAAAGCAACCTCCTCCTTCAAAGGAAGAAGTTTAATTTTATTGGGAGGGTTTTTAAATAAGCAAGGGTCTTCCACACTGTTTATGAAGAATTGTTTGAGCGCTGACTCTTGTTTTAGGTGTTTTCCGTCCTTCCTGATCTTTACTTTTTCCGTGCTTCCCCATACTTGTAGGCTGATCTGTGCTGCAAAACTGGATGGGTCTTTACTGAGCCTCTCTACTTTGCATCCACCATGTTAGGCAGCTAGCCATGCCCCCCTCCCCCATTGGGTTTATTTATTGTTTAAATGATTTTGTAGTAGACTTAAGGTTAAAAGGTCCATATTAATGAAAGATCCTTTATCTGGAAAACCCAAGGTTCCAAACATTTTGGATAATAGGTCCTATACCTGTATTTCAAATGGATGAGGCCTGATAAGTACGAGAGGTGAATAAAAGTTGGTAACCAGTGACTGGCTTTTTACATTTCATGGTTCAAATATCCAATATATCAAATATTTAGTGACAACCTGTATGCAATAATAATGTTATATTAAGAGGTCCATTTAGATCTTTGATTGTTCCAGAGTAGTGATGGGCAAAATGTTTCGGCAAGCAGGGATTTGCGGCGAATTTCCGCATTTCGCCATTGGCGTATTGTTTCACAAAATGGATGAAAAAATTTGCTGCGGAAAAATTTGCTGCGCATCCAAAAATTGTCGCCCACGACAAAAGAATAGCCGCGGGTGACAAAATAATAGCCGGGCGATGAAAGAATAGCCGCGAGCGACAATTTTTTTTGACGCGCGCCATTTTCGTCTTTTCGCAAATTTTCCTGCCGTTTCGCAAATCTTTTGAAAGGGGACAGATTCACTCGTCACTAGTCCAGAGGTCTTAAAAAACGTTTGGTTACATATTTACATAGGGTTGAAAAAAAGACCAAAGTCCATCAAGTTCAACCCTTACAAGTAACCCAGCACACACAAACCTATACTGACCTATCTATACTATCACATGCATAAACTATATACACCAACTGTCAGGAGCAGCCACAGGTGGGTGGCTGGCAGGTAGGAGCTTATATGCCGTGTAATATGGATAAAGGGGGTACTGCGCTTGTTGATAGGCAGGAAACAAGTTATGTTGCTGAAACATGATTTATTAAGTAAGCAATGAGAATGAGTGATAAGAAATATGGATGTCCTTACAACTGGCCAGTGGTCAGAGGCAGGCAGAAGACAAAACAAATCCGTAAAGCAGGCAGGGGGTCTGGACTGGCAGCAAAGGAGTTGTAGAACAGGGTAAGGTGAACGGAATCAGGCAGGTACGTGGGCAGGAGTCAGGCAGGAACAGGGGCAGGAACAAGCAGGAATCAAGCAGGTAAGGACACTGGATCGCAAAAGGGCTTAATGATCAAGCAACCAGGCGTTGCTTGTAACAGGCTTATAAAGCCCGTTAATTGTCTGATTGCAACCACCTGGGCTAATTAAGGGAGGAGAAGGTGAGCATAAACACAGAAGCGAAGAGGGGTTAACAGAATGTTTAGGGCTGGATGCCCAAGGTCTCCTGTGGCTCAGTGAGGTAATGCAGAACCTGCCTAAAATAGAGTCCAGAGTTCCAGTACAGGCAGGTCCTGACACCAACATCAATACTAACTGTAGATTTTAGCATCACAATAGCCTTGGATATTCTGCTTGTCCAAGAACTCATCCAGGCCCCTCTTAAAGGTATTAACAGAATCTGCCATTACAATATCACTCGGAATCCAGCCCATGGGCCTCATGATTAACAGCACTGAAGGTGTTATTTATTAACAGCAGGCCAAGAACAAGACACAAAGACACATGCAAGTCTGCCTGTGAGAAAAGTTTAAACATCAAGCATTGCATGTATTTTTCTCTCTTTCCTTTTAGCATGGCACAATTCACACAGCTGCAAGAGAGCCTAGACTTTTTTTTACATTTTGTACTTACCGTCATAAATGAGGTCCTTCGTCTCTTATTTGGTATTCTTTTGGAAAGAATGCAGACTACATTATATAAAACATCATGTTCTATGGTTGCTTGTGCACCAACCTAGAAATAATGGACCCTGATAGACCCTGGCTAGCATTTTCCTTTTTAATGTGTTATGAGAATACCTTGCACATTGTATCAATTCTTTATGTATGCTATTGCCTATGGTCTGTTGCCCTTTAAACAGAGATCTTTGCAAACTGCCACTTGTATCTATTTCAAGCAATTATTCTGACATCAATTGCCAGGTCCTAATCAATATTGATCATGGCATTACTAAGAAATGCAACAATTTAGAAACGTTGAAATGAGCATAGGCGTGATTTCATTACAGCGCAAATCATTTGTTTACTTTGGGTGCAGCAGCAAGGAGGACTGCCTCAGGCAGGCAAAAGGATATAAAACAGTCAAATAATCTACGTTATTTGCATAGCCAGGATGATGGAATAGAAAAAGCCATTCAGCCTCATGCCTTCATGTAACAGACTTCTTCCAATTTAAAATGAAATTGAGCTGTACATATTTATAAAAGGTATGCAGCAGTGCCCGGGCTGATTGCTTTGCTTCAATTCCTAAAAGTCCCAAGCTTTGATATTGTTTCCCCTTGAAGATTTGACCTCTGCAGACAACATGGTTTGGTGCATGAATATATTAAGCACAGTCAGTACTAACTCATAAGCACAGCACAAAAAGATGGTATATTCCTCTAAATTGGGATGGTCCGGATGGAAGCTATATGTATTTACAGGAGGTTATTTTAAGATTTTTTTCATCTTGTGTGGCTCAGCAAATAAGTGCAAGAGATGTTATTTTCCCCCAGCCATTAAAATTTAACAAGCAGAGAACATACAATCTCTCTGCGTCCTTCAAAGCTAAGGACAGTGATGTTGCTGAAGCATTTTTTTTTTAAAGATGAAATCATTAGTTTTCAGTTACAAAAGAGAAAATGTGAGCAGAAATAAGAAGATGGTAAATACAAAGTCAGACTGCAAACATAACTTTCCTTATTTTGTGGGTGTCTAGCTGTAAAAAACAATATGTGTACAACCTCACGCAGTGGCATTTATTGTACAATGCCCCGACTTGCCTCCTGACTCATTCCTTTTTTGGTTGCTTGCCAGTGACATTTCTCATTCTTTCGTTTACAGCTTTTAATTGTGCAAACACAACAAAAACTTTAAAAGAGAAAGAAAGGTAAAAACTAAGTAAGCTTTATCAGAAAGGTCTATGTAAATACAGCCATAAGCACTCACAGAAACGCTGCACTGAGTTCTCTGTCAAAAGATTTGTTGTATCTGTTTTCCTCTGCCAGTGACACGCAGCTCTCTCCTCTCTCCCCTCTCCTGCTTCCCTTCCCTCAAGAATGCTAAAAACTCACTCCCCCCCCCCCATCCTTAGGAATGTGTGATCTAATAGCTCAGCGTTTTTTCTTCCTGTCTGGCTTCTAATCATCTGAACAGGTGAAATATGGGGAGACTTAAGGCACTATTGAGACAACTGAAGGTATGCCTGCAGCTTGAGATTAACTCTTTATTAGCCTTTCCTTCTCCTTTAAATAACACATTATGTACAAGTGCACAGTACCAAATATCTTGGCCACACTCCTTTTGCGTGCTATAGAAATGATCAACTAGCAGGGGTACTTCACCTTTAAATAAACATTTAGGGGCACATTTACTAACACTCTAACATTTCTCATTTTTTTATTTTTAAAAGTTCAAATAAACTCATTTCCATGAATGACTGACATTTACTTAAAGTCTGGACTGAAAATAGTCCATATTGGAAAAAGTCACAAAAAAGTTGTGAAACTGTGACTTTTGCACAGAAACCTCTACTTTTTCAAAGTGTTGCACAAAAAAAGAGTGTCAAAATTCCGAAACCTCTTAAGTATGAAGCAAAATAAGACTCCTCCAGGGAAGGGACATCTGCCATTAACTTGGCAAGTTTTCCAAATCGGAAAAAAAATCTGAGTGTTATTAAATGGAACCCATAGTATGTTATAGGTAGGTTTTTCAAGGTCAAAAAGTTTAACTTGTTGGATGCTACAGTGGTACAAACTCAACAATCATTTTACTGAAAACAGAGGGGTAGCTATAAAGGAAGCCCTGCAACTTCTGGGGGCCCAAGAGCTATAAGGGGACCTGTGGGATGTGACTCATAAGCAGCTTCATTATATATGTTTATGGAAAATGTATTAGTTCCCAAAGTTTAGGGGCCCAATGATGTTGCTATGACCTAATAACCTGTTGTTCCACTGGTTGTTCATGTAGGAGATACTCATATCATTCAGTAAATAAATGCCAATATAAACAGATGATGTTACTCTATAATAAGTAGTTCATATAAATAGTTCCATTAATTAATGTGCTAATAAGTCAGTCAATACATTGAGGCCAGTGAAATTCACCCTAAGTTTAAGTCCTACTCGCCCATCACACTGCTCTGCGTTGTCATGGCTTGGTAAGGAAGTTATGTAAGTTTCTACATAAGTTAAGTAAATGGCCTAGGGGCCCAATGATATTACTGTTGGGCCCAATATCTAGTCAGTAGTAGTTCATATAAATAGTAAAAAATATTAATGTGCTTATAAAGCTAGTCAGTTTTGTAAGGGTCAGTGTAATTAACTGTTATTCTAATTAATTGGGGGTCACTGTACTTTGCCTTAAGTTTAAACTATCCCCACCTACCTTCCCTTGTCATGCTGATCTTTATCATTGCTGCAAATGTAAGTTTCTGCATAAATTACATAAATTGCATATATGTAAGGGCGCAGTGATGCTGCTGTAGGGCCCAATAACCAGTAATTCCACTGCTAAAAAGTTAATGTAGGTGATGTTCATGTAATTCAGTAAATAGCTCCCAATATAACAAGTGTATGTTATTCTATAATAAGTAGGTCATATAAATAGTTCTATTAATTAATGTGATAATAATTCAGTCAGTTCATTGGGGGTCAGTTGAGTTTACCTCTGCATTGATCTCTGCATTGTCATTACTTGATACGTTGCCCAAGTTTCTATGTATGTTTCTAGGCAAGTTAGCACATTTTTTGTGGATGTTAAGTTAATAAGGAATTTTCATGCTGCAGCCAGGCCCCCCTTTAGATGAAGATTTCACCAGGACCGACACAACAGTCCCCCCTTCTCCCCCCCTCCACTCCCCCATGGTGACCATGAGGATAATAGTTAAAGTGTTCTTTTTAACTACAGGAAATATTGTGTGCCCCTGCAATGGGAGTGGTGGTATGTGCATTTCTGTATAACATGTGTCATTTACCCATTAGATTTTTTTTGTGTACCTAGAAGGAAGTACAAGATTAAGATGGAACAGATGGAGTACAAGGGACTGAGTGCTTCTGAAATGGAAAAAGGCCTTGAGTAGTGTGTTAATGAAGCACTCTTTCACAACATTGGAACCATAATGTTAGCTCACAAATGAAGGATAATATGTTGCAACATTCTTTCATTAGAGAACTGTGCTTGAAACCTATTTTGTATAATAAACAGACTCAACAGACAAACCAACAAAAGGCACCCTTCCAGTGAAAAGATTTCTTTAAGTATGGGGTTGTAACTGCTGTCTGTATAGAGCAGTAACATTCTAGAGCATATGGAAGCTAACTGGTAGTTCAGACCTTTACATTCATAGTGCAAAGGGTTTCCATATCTGTTGAGAAAACTGTCTCATATTTCTCTTTCAAACTTTAATTCAAACCTTTGAAATGACATTCATTTTTTAGGCAAGTTTTCTGACAGCCATTAAGGTGGCCAAACATGGGCAGATTTCAGCTGCCGATTTTGTCCTTCAAACCTATTCTGTAGCTTATCTGCCCGTGTATGGGCACCCCTAGTGGTCCAATCTGACTGATATCTGGCACAAACTCGGTTTTCCCGACGGATCGGGGACTGCATCAGCTCGTTGATGCAGTTCTTGGTTTGAAGGCCAATAGTGTATATCTGCCATTACCCTAGGGCCAAACGATCAAATTAGCCCGATATCTATATGGTCATATCGGGAGATGATCCACTCCTCTGGGGTTCCTTTGGCCACCTTTAGCCTCTGAGTGCTGCCACAACCCCCCTTGAAGTTACAAAGATATGCCGCAATACAGATAGAATATGTTAATCATTTTCCACTTTGCATGCAGAGTTACAAATTAATGGTGCTTGACTTATTAGCTACCCATGACTATGCTGAAAAGTATGGATACCCTTATGGCTACAGTATTAGAAACTGTACTAGAACTTATCTTGTTTCTATACTATACACAAGGGTAATAAAACAAAAAAGACAGAATAAGACAAGGGATGCTACCTTTAATAATCTCACACACATGTCTCATGTCCCAAGGAGCGACTGAGTCGTCTGCAATAGATCTCTGCTACCGCGGGTGACTAATTGCTCCAAAATACCTTTCCACTGAAGGTAACAAAGGCAATCACTGGCGGAAAGGCCTACGGTTCTGGAAAACCGAAGTGATGTGCATTTTGGAGCGATTAGTCACCCGTGGTAGCAGAGATCTATTGCAAGCAACTAAATCACTCCATGGTACAAGGAGCAATAACACCAAAAAATTAAAGTATTTCAAAATAATTTAACCGTAATGTACTATTGTACTATAGTTAATATAGATACACTCTGTGTAGCTATGGGGGTAGCTAGTCAAGCTGAAAAAAAGGAGAAAAGGCACAGGTTACGTAGCAGATAACAGATAAGATCTGTAGTGGTGTTTTACAGAGCTTATCTGTTATTTGATAAGTAACCTGCGCCATTTAGCCCTATTTCAGTTTGAATAGCTTACCCCCATGGCTACATAGCAGCTTACTAGTGATGTGCGGGTCGAGAAATACTCGACCCACACACGACCCTAACCCGCCCGCCCGCTCCCAACCCAAACCCTACCCCACCCGGCTTCCTCCCTTTATTTATAGACCCACACCCACCCTGCAACTATGTCACAAAAGGGGGCAGGGCGTGCCGGCCGCGCATTCATTTTTTTAGTGTTACTGTTCCTTTAAAGATCCCTGACCACATGAAACAAGTGCAGTAATAGATGCTAGGGTTTCTGTCTAACCCAGAGTGTAGCATTTTGGTGGCATATTTATTGTCTGTGCAAAGCCCACTATAAATGCCAGGCCACAAGTCTATACATATATTTATTATTATTATTAGATGTCATTAAATAAAATAAAAAAAATTCAAGTCATGTGTTCCAGTTCACTCAAAATAAAAAGTCAGCAGGCATTTACTGAGCTTCTAAACTGAGTTATACTGAGGATAAAAATATAATTATAATATAATACTGTATTTGTTCCTCAAAAACAAAAACTCAAAAACAAAAATCTGGAACCCAAATATGCACTTAGCATTTCTGATTTATAAAGGCAGAGTCTCTTGTGAGTAATCTCAATAATTATGAACTTGGGTTGAGCACCGAGGTGCAAATAGATTTGTCAGCTGTTTCTAAATCAATGCTGTTAGATCTCATTAGCCACATGATGGTAGGATGTCATTACTGTTAATCAATAACCTGTCACAGATACCATAAAAATTGTATTTTTTTGTTTTCCAAAGCAACTGGTTTTAAAAAAGACATCTCATTTCTAGATATTGCAGAATAATCCCGAAAACAGACAGGCAAATCCGCACCCCTAATGTGAAATAACACACTTTTACATTTATGATAATGATTTGATTCTGTATATATCTTCCAGCAAGATGGCTGTGTTGGATAACAATGGCTGATGTAGTCAAGTCAATCAACTATTTAGAAGACAGAGGTACAAAAGGGAAACCCTTTATCCAGAAAGCATCAAATTATGGGAAGGCCATTTCCCATAGACTCCATTAATAATTCAGATTTTTAAAAATTATATCCTTTTTCGGTATAATAATAAAACAGTTCCTTTTATTTGATATTATCTAATAAAAAACCATCCTATTGGGTTTAATTAATGTATAAATTAATTTTTGGTGGACGTAAGGAAGGAGATCCGAATTACGGAAAGATCCCTTAGCCGGAAAAACCCTGGTCCTGAGCATTCTTGATAACAGGTCTCATACCTGTACTCAATATATTGGTCCTGATCAGCAAAGTATTTTTTAGCTCTCAATATAAGATGCCGTGTTTAATCCAGAAATATTCAGTTATGTCTGAAGATTTAAAGTGATGCAAGATATAAATTGATATTACCTTCAGCCTACTTAGAATGAGCTAAGAAACAAAAAAAAGCAGTTTATTCATGAAATATTTATTACATAACTGTGAGTTTAATGCCAACTGCATTGCAGAAGTCTATGATTAATACGGAATGTGGTATGGATATTTAGGAAGTAAAAGGATACCAATAAATGTAATAGTAAGTTTGCCTCATGTAAGAGCAGATACACCTGTTTGGTTTCCATATAAAAATGGGTTTGGGAGTAATACAAAGAGCTTAAAAATCAGATCAACCAGAGAATGTTTTTGTTCACTTCTATAGAGCTCACTAATACACTGGAGATTGGAATCGTGGCTAATTTTCTCGCTTATTAAGAATGTATTTCATTGCCATCACAGAGCAGCATTATATATTTGTGCTTGGTGCATTATTGCAGTAAAGGCAATCAGGATATTATCATATAACTCATTAAGATCAGTTGTAATGTTCAGCATACAGAGCAATAATGAATTAACATGAAATCTCTGCAGTATTATTGTTTGTAGGAAGGATCAATTGGCAGTCCAGCCATGAATACAAATATGTCATCCTTTGTAACTATCTTTATAATGCATTTAACTGAACATGTAGAGATTAATGTTGGTTTGTGCCAACCCCTCCAAAATATTCACTACTTCCGATTCAGGGAAAGAACCAATTGCTACAGTACAAACATGTCTGCTCCAATCATTCACTGTACACACTGGTTCTGAAAATTGCATGTAAGGACAGGATCCATATCTGTATGTGTAGACTAAGGGGCTGATTTACTAAGACACGAATTCCGACCGAATTGGAAGAATTCCGATTGGAAAACGAACATTTTGCGGCTTTTTCGCATTTTTTGCGATTTTTTCGGCGCCTTTACGACTTTTCGGAAATTATCGCGACTTTTTCGTTACCAATACGATTTGCGCGAAAAAACACGATTTTTTCCGAAAGTTGCGATTTTTTCGTAGCGTTAAAACTTGCGCAAAAAGTTGCGCTTTTTTCGTAGCGTTAAAACTTGAAAGGCGCAACATTTCGCGCAAGTTTTAACACTACGAAAAAAATCGAAACTTTTTGCGCAAGTTTTAACGCTACGAAAAAATCGCATCTTTCGGAATGGCTACGAAAAACTCGCGTTTTTTCGCAAAAATCGTATTGGTAACGAAAAAGTTGCGATAATTTTCCGAAAAAATCGCAAAATACTGATCATTACGAAAAAAACGCAATCGGACGCATTCGGCCCGTTCGTGGGTTAGTAAATGTGCCCCTAAAAGTGCCTAACCACAAACAATACAGCAGATAAAAGGAAAACAAGAACATTTTTCTATGAGACCTAAAAATTATATTCTTACTTAGATTACTAGTACAAGTATAGGACCCATTATCCAGAATGCTCAGGACCAAGGGTATTCCGGATAAGGGGTCTTTCCGTAATTTGGATCTCAATACTAAAAAATCAATAAAACATTAATTAAACCAACAGGATTGTTTTGCCTCCATTAAGGGTTATTTATATCTTAGTTGTGATCAATTACCAGGTACTGTTTTATTTCTACATAGAAAAAGGAAATCAGTTTTAAAATTCTGAATTATTTGATTAAATTGGAGTCTATGGGAGTGGAAGAGAGGGTAAATAGTAAAAAAGAAGACCTATGTCACCAACATCTCAAGTGATTGCAGATATATACAACAGCAGCCTTGCCTGCCTACCTTAGATGCAGACCTGCAGTTATTTTAAAAAGCAGCTTTAGAAGAACCTTGAATGTGTATATCATTTTTATTCTGAGGGTTACATTTTTATTACGTTAATTTCAATGAAACTGTAAAAAGCACATCAGTAAGCACCAAACTGCATTATATGTTTTTTAGGTTGTTTGTACTGCACACTGCTTATTCTTCAAACACAGTAAATAATATTGTGTTAACCTTATTTGGTTTCTTTTTAATCTATAAGATGGGTAAAAATGCATCCTTCCTGTGTTATCTACTATATATGCACGAATGAATTTGGTTCAACTGATATATGAGCTATCTTAATTTCCCAGAATTGTATTGATTCTGAGTCATACTACTTTTTCATGCTGAAAAGATATATCAGTTCCCCATGTAACCTGCAATGCCTTATATCGAGTTTGCACTGACAAGATGAACAGCATGCAGCAATAATTCTCAGAACAAAACCTGCTGTTAAAGAATAATAATAAAGAATAGAATTTTAGGGGAACATTGTTCATCCTGTATTAAATAAGTATAGGAATCTGGATACAAAGAAGTAAAATAGAATTTCATTTGTTAAAAAGGTTAGTGGGGTGATTTCTCATATTGTTCTATAAATGGGATAGACAAAACAATTAAGGGGTTTATTAAGTAAGAGAAATTGTCAGAGGACACTAAAGAGTGCCTTGTGATTAGAGAAAAACATGTTGCATCTTCTACTTTGAAAAACATTATATTACAGCAGGAACAGCAGGATATGCATGATCAAATGTACCGATTTCAGTTCTGGGATATTGATCCTGGGACTGCTAGATTGTGGAGTCAGGAAGGACTATTTGCCCTTTTCTGATTAAATTAAAGAGTTTACTGGCCATTCTTTGAAAAAGAAGCTAAATAATGATTCTGTGAGCAGGCAGTTGTAGAGAGCAATACTTCCAAAAGCCTGGCATATTCCTGGTCAGCTGCCAGCTACAGTATATGTGAGGTTATTCTCCACCTTAAAAAGAAAATGGCCCAGTTTGGTGTTGCTTTCATGAAGTGCCTGATGAGGAATCACTGCTAAAGCCATTAACCCTACATTATGGGACCTTCCAGTGCTACAAAAGTACAATGTGTGAGAAAGAATTTGATTTATTCTTGTAAAAACAATTTTTATGCTATGATGCAAAAATATCATGCAGTACAAAACAAATGACAATTTTAAATAGTTGCATAGTTACATAGGGTTGAAAAAAGACAAGAGTCCATCAAGTTCAACCCTTCCAAGTAAACTCAGCACACAACCTATACTTACCTATCTATACTATCACATACATAAACCATATATACCAACATCAATACTAACTGTAGATATTAGTATCACAATAGCCTTGGATACTATGCTTGTTCAAGAACTCATCCAAGCCCCTCTTATAGGCATTAAGAGAATCTGCAATTACAACATCACTAGGAAGGGCATTCCCCAACCTCACTGCCCTCACCGTGAAAAAACACGTTCGCTGCTTCATATGCAAGTTCTGTTCCTCTAATCTAAAGGGATGGCCTCTGGTAAACTGGTAGTTTTATGGCAAAAAAGAACATCCCCTTGTCACTGGAACTCGCAAGCAATCTACCCATGGGACATTAGCCTAAAGGCTTATGGATACTGACTTCGTATTATTGCACAGTAACTGAACTGTGGGAAGTTTTAAAGCACTGCCCAGTTACAGATAAAGGAAGGCTGTCCATCATTATCTCTGGGAAATTAGTATTTGCCTTGGCAAATTGCACCCAAGTTGTGATGCCAGAACATGGTTTTACATCCATGTGTGTTGTGAAAAATAGCATTAAAATGCAGATCACTAGATGCCAATCAGTTGTGTGATCAGTTGTAAGTACCATATTGTCAAGGCACATATTCAAATTCTAGGGCTCCTTGGCATCTGGGTTCCCTGCTTTGCTGCAAATTCTTCAAAGGAAGCTGAACCGGCATAAGTATCTTTGGAGATAGGGTTTAAGTGCACACAATCTTGCACTTGCATTTGTAAATGAGCCCTACAGATCCCCATAACCAGTCAAGCTCTTAGTACCATGGGCTTCCTTTTTATAATTTCTTACTGCCCTTGTATATATATATACAGTGTTTCCCAATACTGTGAGTAATTATTTCCTGGTTGTACATTCAGTACTTCTTAATTATGTAAACTACATAATGTGTGGCATTAAGCATCGAATTGCAACTTTTTCCCTCACATACACAATAAATAGCCTTTGTAAGCATATAGGTCTAGGGCAATGTTCATTTCACTTGTATATACTTGTATTACTGCATGAATTAGATGTTTTCTGCTGGAAACAAAAGCAATAGTAAGCATAGATGGCACCTGAATGTCTGGCAAAATGAAAAAAAAAACCTCTATTTTATAAGTGCATTAAACACTTACAGTGCATTATACAGTACAGTACTTGCCACTGGCAACATCCAGATGGTATACAAGCACACATATGTTTGTGTTATACATACATACATATATATATATATAAAACAAGAGGTCCTCTGCACTCACAGATTATCAATATATATAGGACATTAAGACATGTGCATTAAGCTACCAAGAATAAACTTTGAGAAAGGCTGCAGGAGTAGCTGAAACGTCAGTTTTTTGTTACCTAATAAACTACAACATTTCTAGATAATTCCTGTGTGAAGTGGCCCATTTTTTGTTGGTATATATATATAACAAGAGATCCTCTGCACTTACAGATTATCAATATATATAGGACATTAAGATATGCCCTCCCCTTTAAGCAAAACATGGATTGTTTGTCCATGTATTGCAATATATTTAAGCAGGCCAACTGTGTCAAAGTAATCCCCAGTCTGGCCAGTCCTACACTCACTTTTATCTGATTCATTAAGAATTCTACTGCGTAGAATGTGTACATTATACATTTTAATGAACATGTCTTATTGTCCTATATATTTCTCTCCCTATTTTTTTAAATAAATAATTATATAAATATATGTGTCATACTATATCTCAGCTGTTGCCATTTAGCACTGGTGTGTAACACTATTGTCAAAGGGTACATATATTCTTACTGTTTTGACCCTACACCTTAAGCCTGCCCGGCAGAAAGTAGAGGACTCTTGCTACTTTATACTGTCTCACTAGTATGTGCTACAAGTCATTCCTGTGTGCAATAGTAAATTGTTTCCAAGTAAGCCACAGGTTTCTGTACAAAGTAGGAGTCATTTACAATACAGAAAGCAGTGTACAATTTTTTTAAAAAAGGCGATAATCAGGCATTCAGCTTGCCTTTACACTGAGCCCCTGTTTTCAGTGCTTTAGCCCCCCCAAGGGGGAAACAAAACACCCAGTTTTTTAACCCTATGATCTAAAGGCCAGCGAGGAATATCTATTATTAAAGAAGTCACAGCTCATATAAAGCCTATTAAAATATGTGACTACCAAAACCTGCACCAATTTGTTCAGTCAAAAGTCAGTCAAAGCTTGTAAGTAAAAACAGGGTTTCCACTGCTTCCTCTACTGCCAGCCAGGAAATTCTCTGCTCTGCCTCTTGAAAAAGTTTAGCAGGTCATGTAAAAAAAAAAACAAGGTCTAGAAGGATGGAACTAGCTGCATTAATTTAAATGCAATCATTGCCATTAGTGCATCCAAGCAACTTGCCTTTATTAAAACTGGTAAGTGGATTGGAATACCTTGCCCCTAGCATCTATACCCATGCCTAATTTACATGTGGCACAGGGCAGCAACTCGTAACAAACACAGATGGCATGTTGGGCAATATTGTGATCCCAGTAAAATAAATAGTTAGTTTCATGGGGTCTATTCATAAATGAGTCCTGCAGTATGTAAATTATCAAATAGTGCTGATTCATATGAAAGTTCTGTCATGATCATAGTCATTTAATCATATAACGCCAGCAAAATGAAAATTAAATAATCTATAGAAATGTATGGGTTAGCACTCAGCCATGCAAACCTTGTCATCAAAATGTGTTTCCTTCTAGAAGAAATATCTGCCTAATCATCAATCCAAAGCAATGGTATCTAACTCACAACACTGCAATGTTCTATCCTGTACTGCAAAGGATATAAATGGAGAGAAAAAGACTTGTCACCTGTCCCTTTAATAATTTATTACGTGGTCTTTCTGGCATTATGTTAGAGGTGATATCTGCAATATTACCAGGTTCATGTTTTCCAAAATGTCATCAGAGCCTATAAAATTAAAGTAACGCATCTGCCAAGCTTTACCATGGTTCAAACACAGTTTGCAGACCAGCTATACAATCATATAAACACTCATACAAAAAAAAACTTTTGCTTGTTATATGGTGTGTGCACATTCTACCCTATAAAGGGTGAGCTATGGAAAGTCTGTGTAATGTATGCTTACAGTATAATAAAATATAATTGTTTTCTACATAGAGCCATGAATACGCTAACTATAACCTTACAGAGGTTTGTTATCACTAGTTATAACCAGTCACTTGTCATTTCATATTTAAATGCGTTTACTATATGAAATATTGTACCTACTACATTAAAACATGAGACACCGCCTTTCAAGACTTGTGTATAAGAACTTTGCTAATGTGCCTTAATGTGGACTCATCTGTGACTTCTTTTTTATGGACTAGATTATTCCCGGTATAATAATGCTGCCATATACTGTTGTTGCTATAACATGTTGCTATAACAGTTTTTTATAATGAGCTATAGTACATACAGCGCCTCTCTATACATAGCTGTGGTTGAACGTTCGTTCCATTTGTATACAACTTGGCTTTATCAGACAATGAAAAATATTGCTTAAAGCACTCTTAGGGGCACATTTACTAATCCATGAACGTCCGAAAAGCGTCCGAATGCGGTTTTTTCGTACTGATCGGTATTTTGCGAATTTTTCGCGAATTGTCACAAATTTTTCGAGCGCTCAATACGAAAAAATTGCGACAATTCGCGAAAGTCGTAATGGCTATGCAAAAGTCGCAACAATTCACAAAAGTCATAATGGCTATGCAAAAGTCGCGACAATTCACGAAAGTCATAATGGCTATGCAAAAGTCGCGTCAATTCGCGCAAGTCGGAACGGCTACGAAAAAGTCGCAAAATGTTTGTTTCCAATCCGATTTTTTCCCATTCGGGATTCGGATTCGTGGATTAGTAAATCAGCCCCTTAGTCTTTGCATAAACACACGACAGGGCAAATCCACCTGAATGAATTTCAGTATTCAAACAACTGAAGCAAGGAAAGATTTTCATGCATGAGCATCAAATGGCATAAGCTGGCCTATATATTGTGCTACATAGAAACAGCTGAGATTTTTCTCTGCTTGCCAGCATACAGTATAGGCAGATAAATTAGAACTCTATTAATACATAGTATGCCACCTATACACTATAGATGGGAGGAGGTGTATTTAAATTATTGATATTAAAAAAGATGTGAACATAACTCTTCTTTATATAAAAAAGGTGCATTAACAGTTTTACATCAACACTTTGGCAATGGTCCCAACTATAGTCTGAAATACCGATATAATACTTGTTGAAGGACTCTTGTGTCAGTATTCCTTGCATCTTGCAACTTTTAAAAGGTTGAATCCTTTACATGTGTAGCAGTGTTTGTGTGAGTGCCCTCCTGAAACTACAGTCTCCCCCCACACTTTAAAAACATAAAAAAAGGAAAAAGGAAGAGGGAGGCTACACCAGGGTTTGTGCATCCCAACAGATTTGCCAGATTGTGTGAAGAAGATGGGAGCGTGAACTCTGGACTGGCGGTTCTAGATGAGGCTGATCTTTCTAAACAGCCAGGAGACCAGTTTCTCTAGTAGTGGTGGGGAGGAGAGCAGAGCTAGGCCTAAACAGATTGTATAGGGGATTCAATCATTAGGAAAGTGGACAGGGTAATCAGTCGATCGTATAACTACAACCGAACAGTTTGCTGTCTTCCTATGTGCCAGGGTTCGGCATGTGGTTGATTGGGTTGACAAATTATTGGGAGGGGCTGGGCATGACCCAGCTGTCTTGGTACATATTGGTACGAATGACAAAATGAATGGTAGGCGGAGGAACTTAAAGAAACAGTAACACCAAAAAATTAAAGTGTATAAAAATAATTAATATATTATTTATTATTGCCCTGCACTGGTAAAAGTTATGTGTTTGCTTCATAAACACTACTACAGTTTATATAAATACCCTGCTGTGTAGCCATGGGGGCAGCCATTTAAATTGAAAAAAGGAGAAAAGGCACAGGTTATTAAGCAGATAACAGATAAGTAGCATAGATTCCCATTGTATTCTACACAGTTATCTGTTATCTTCTTATGTAACCTGTGCCTTTTCTCCTTTTTTCAATTTAAATGGCTGCCCCCATGGCTACACAACAGCAATTTCTATTAACTACAGTAGTCTTTCTGAAGCAAACACACAACTTTTACCAGTGCAGGGCAACAGTACATTATATTTTAATTATTTTAAAACATTTTATTTTTATTTTTTAGTGTTACTGTTCCTTTAAAGAGTGAGTTCAGGGATTTAGTCAATGTAAAGGCCAAAAAAAGTTTTGCTGGTGCTACGTGCAAGTTTAGGGAGACAACGGTAGCTTAGGGAGCTAAATGCGTGGCTAAAGTCTTGGTGTAGGAAGGAACTCTGTTCATTAATTGGCTGATGTTACCTAGCATGTATGTGTATATAGAAATCAACAAATCCTGTTGGGAGGCTAGGAATTGAAGAGGCATGTTTATCAGCATCCGGTTAGACAGTCCTCAACTATGTTGCCTGTCCACAAAATACAGAGAATACACCAAGCCATAATACAATAAAATAATTTGCTTGGAACATGACTTATTCCTGGGTAGCGTATGATAGCAGGGCTGATTTATACCTTATATAATAATGATGTAACAGAATGAGGAAACATATAGGACTTACCCTTCAGGAATGTCAAGAAAATACTTTTCCCACAGTATTTCGAAGAATGCTGCTAGAGTAACTAGCTCTGCAGGGTAGAGAAAGCAGACTTTATATGAACCTTTCCAGGAAAAGAATTATCATTTTGCAGATTGGGAGGACGATAGCTTTTGGCCTGTATTTTTCTAAATGACACAAACAGGAATTGAAAGGACATAAATAATTATTACACCAATAACTGTGGGTCGTATCCCTTTAGCTTAAAATAGACATGAAGGATGCATTCTGATGTCAGAATGTGACTCTGGGTGAGTAATTGATTCTGGAATGGGTGCTTATCTGTTTGGGAACTGATGACAGTAACATAACCAGCACACTCCTCTTACAGCAGATATATGGCTTTAATACAAGGCTCGTGCTCCCAGCAAACCTCACCCTGAGCAGTGACTTCTACTGCACTCGTTTGCAGGAAAATCTTTGAGGTTCAGATTGCATGCAAGATGGCTTTTGGCCTGTGTATATGTCAACTACAAAAACAGGAACTGACATGGAAACACAAAGAAGTGAAGAGCAGAAATGACATTTCCAGACTGTAAATATTATTAAAGTTGTCTTCTGCTTTGCTGTCACTACTGAGATCAGAATGATAGGGCAGTATCTGCTCCGGAAAGAGTTGCTTATCTGTATACAGGGCACAAAAGTTGCATGCTGTTCCTGCAGTTGTTATTCTTTTGTATTATTATATAAAATATTTAAAGGGGTACTACACCCAAAAACAAATTTACTACATGTTGAAAGAAAATATAATTCTTAGAAACTTTCAAATGTACATTAATGTGAACACTTCAGGGTTGTATACTGTATATGTCATTTATTGAAAGCAGTGTTTGTTTATCCATGTCAGTTCTCTGGAACTGACTCTTAAAACTATGCAGCAGGACTCTGTTCTGCTCCAGGTCTCTTTATTGAGTTTGGTAATCCAGCTTGCAACTGTGTTTCAGTCAGAACCAGTAGTGCACGGAATGTAAACAGCCAGATAGATGCTGCTTAAATCATTTTAAAACCATTGGAAATGAGTGAAACCAAGGGAAGAGATATATGGGCAATATTTAGCCAGATTTCTATTGGGGAGGCCATCAGAGAGGGCCTGTACACGGGCAGATAAGATGCCAACTTGGCCTGCAGGGACCAAATTGGCAGCTTGAATTTGCAGTGTATTTTCACCTTATTTAATTTACTCTGGGATAACCACCCTTTCCATATTTTTAGTAGTCATGTAGTGGTGTCTATCATTCAGGATGCAGCACAAGTTTGTCGGAGGATTATGTTTCCCCATATAATTGGTGTTGGACATACTGCAGTCCAAAAATGTATTAAACCCTGGGCTAGCTTACTTTTATCTTTAATATCTGACTACCACCATCTTCATGGTACCCTTCCAGTATTTCCAGACTGCTTGCCTGTGTCTTATTGTGATCCCATCCTGCCAAATCTGCAGCTATAAGTTCCAAAAGATATCTGCCACGTTTAGCACCCAGAATCTCATCTCATTCTATAATCATAGTCTTCCTATATCCTGTAAGTTACACCCCAACTCATATTGCTGTTGGCTTCTCCACTAGTTCTGACCTCATCCCCGATAGCTGCCAATCTTTTTTTCCATGTTTTCCACGTTTCCATATTTTGTTCCCAAGTTTCGTTCCCCACATTTCCAAAGATCTTACAAGGACATCTTCTGTTGTTCTTGCAATCTTGGTTTTGTTGACTCTTATCCTTATAAGTGAAAATATAAATATCTATAATAGTCTCGGTTGATTAAATACATTTCTTAGATAACTTATATAAGAATAAGATTCTAATGATTAATTAGGGCGATGTAAATAAGTTAAGGTAACACTGGGAACCGTATATCATTCCTACGGATTACATAATGACAAAGCATCCCCAAAGGAATATTGTATTGATTTCAACATTTTACCTAGAAAAGGCCTTGATGGTTTCCAAACAAGTAAAAAGTATCATACACACACATATTTTTTTTTTCAAAAACAGTGACAGCACTCTCTGGGATTTACACAAAAAATAAAGTTAAATAAAAATGAGGTTTATTGAGTCCAACGTTTCAGTTCCCTACTGGAACTTTCATCAGCGAACTGAAACGTTGGACTCAATAAACCTCATTTTTATTTAACTTTATTTATTGTGTAAATCCCTGAGAGAGCTGTGTTTGAAAATGTCTACTATATATATATATATATATATATATAATGTGCACAATTATTATTAGTTTAGCAAAAACTAGTTCAAGTGAGTACAAAAATACTCAAAATGCACAAACACATATGTGCTAGATACAGGCGAGGTGCAGCTCAGTGTGCAGCTACCAGTTAGTTTCACATCTGCAGAACCATACGCACGCATAGATGAAACATTCTGTGAAAATAGTGAGGTGACAATTCTAATAAAAACAGCTATTGTTGGTGAGAAATAGCCTTCTTTCCAAAATGCTGTTAATGTTTTTTTTTTTTTTTTGCTTTTGAAAGATCTCTCTGTAATGCAGGCCACAGAGGTTCTGACCTAGTACTCAGACACAGCTTTGTATGCCTGGCTTGGCTCATTAAAATAAAGGTTAGTCAAATTCAATTATCATCAATTAAGAAAAAAAATGAAAATGATATCTCAAGATGATTGAATCGCCCCTTCTGAGATTTGCAGACAGATTCACACATTTGTTGGGAGCTTGGTGTGCTGCCAGTCTGAACTCTGACAAGCAGTCTATTGAGCGGGAAACTAAACCAAAGCTCAAAGCTCCTTATTCAGACTCAGTAACTGTTATTGTTTTTTTTTTACTTCTTATCTTTCTATTCAGACACACTCATATTCATACTTCAGTTTCTCATTTGAACCACTGCCTCGTTGCTAGGGTTTTTTTTAGATCCTAGCAACCATATAGCTGCCATATAGCTGCTAAAATTCTAAACTGGAGGGTTGCTAAATATAAAGCTAAATAATTATAAAAGCACAAATAAAAAAAATAAAGACCAATTGCAAATTGTTTTAGAATAGCAATCTCTACAACATAGTGAAAATTAATTTAAAGATGAACAACCCCTTTAACTGGTTTCAATTTCCTGCCATTTAAATAAACTCTAAGGGGCACATTTACTAATCCACGAATCCGAATGGGAAAAATTCGGATTGGAAACGAACATTTTGTGACTTTTTCGTATTTTTTGCGATTTTTTTGTCGCCGTTACGACTTTTTCATTAATTGTCGCAACTTTTTCGTAGCCGATATGACTTGCGCGAATTGTCGTGACTTTTTCGTAGCCGTTACGATTTGCTCGTATATTGTCGCGACTTTTTCGTAGCCGTTACGATTTGCTCATATTGTTGCGACTTTTTCGTATTGAGCGCTCGTAAACGGCGGGCAAAACTTTCAGACTTTGCATGATTTTGGAAGCCTCCCATAGGACTCAATTGCACTCTGCAGCTCCAACCTGGCCCAAGGAAAGTCTCCCATAGGGCTCAATGGCACTCTGCAGCTCCAACCTGGCCCAAGGAAAGTCTCCCATAGGGCTCAATGGCACTCTGCAGCTCCAACCTGGCCCAAGGAAAGTCTCCCATAGGGCTCAATGGCACTCTGCAGCTCCAACCTGGCCCAAGGAAAGTCTCCCATAGGGCTCAATGGCACTCTGCAGCTCCAACCTGGCCCAAGGAAAGTCTCCCATAGGGCTCAATGGCACTCTGCAGCTCCAACCTGGCCCAAGGAAAGTCTCCCATAGGGCTCAATGGCACTCTGCAGCTCCAACCTGGCCCAAGGAAAGTCTCCCATAGGGCTCAATGGCACTCTGCAGCTCCAACCTGGCCCAAGGAAAGTCTCCCATAGGGCTCAATGGCACTCTGCAGCTCCAACCTGGCCCAAGGAAAGTCACGATACTGAAGCTTGAATGAATCCGAAACTTTCGTACTCGGCGCGACGGCAAGTCGTAACGCTACGAAAAAGTCGTGACAATTTACGAAAAAATCGTAAAATACCGATCATTACGAAAAAAACTCATTACAGACGCTTTTCGGACGTTCGAGGATTAGTAAATGTGCCCCTAAATGTTAGGTTGTTGATCTTTTGAGGTGTTATAATTTGATACATAGACTAGATACATTGCTCAGCAGAAACCCCTTCAACTAAGGCAGGGGTGCCCAAAAGGTAGATTGTGGTCTACTAGTAGATCACTTTAAAGTAACTGGTAGACCTCGAGGTGGAATGCAGGGGGTGACATCCCGCCACTTCTTTTTTTCCCCCCAGCATACTAAAGCTTTTGAGTGCAGCTGCTCAAGCCATCCGTCTTTGTAGTTTCATCCCAGTATAGAAGTTTGTCCTCACCGGGCCACTGTATATATTTGTTCCCACTTTATATATGTTTCTGTGTGCTGACTACAAAGTGGGCCACAAAGTAGGGAAGTAAAAACTACTTCAATCCTTTCATATTAAACTTGAATTTGGCACTTGAATAATGTTATGTGGGCATTAAATGTGAATTTGGCAATGCATTTATATATTGCTATGTGTATTTGTTAAACATCGATTGATAATTTTTCTTGCTTATTACGCCAAATGATAGACATTGCACAATTTTAACTGTGGTAGATCTCATGACGGAGGTCAGGTGGCAAGAGTAGATCACAGGGTGACAAAGTCTGGGCACCCCTGAACTAAGGTATCAATTGTATTAGTTGCTTTGTGAGTATGAGAGAGTTGTAAAGCTCCAGAGCATGCTCAGTAGGGGGCTGCTGCTGAGCAATGTATCAATTTATGTATCAACTGGAACTGCTGCTTTGCAAAAGGCACTGGTAAATGCTTAGTAGCTTTAGCATTAATGTATCATATTTCAATCAATTTAGCAATGTGGTTTGAGCTGATAGTGGCAGGCCTCAGGGGGGTGGGAGGGGTGGTTGAGGCAAATTCATTTTTAAAACAAATTGTAGACATTTATTTGAGGTGTTATGTTTGCAAATATGTTTGAAGTATGTATGGTTGAAGTTTTTATTAAAACCACTAAAGCAACAAACCTATAAACAACTGAAATATTTGAAGTGGGCAGACAATAAAAACTATGCAAACACCACAATCTTGTCTGTCCCAGCTGACAGGAAAGATTGGAGCTGCCATGTTCATTGTTCTTTGTGCAGTGAATCCTTTCTATGTGATGGCTCCAGTCAGAATCAGGTAGATTTGGGATGCAGCTGAATCATGGGAAAAATGATTCATTAGTAATAATATAACAGCGATCATTCATCATGTGATGCTGCAACAAACATTGTACGAGAAATGAAGTAAGGATGTGCTACTGACTCAATGAAGGAAATTCCAATACCAATGGATATGAACAGGAAGCCAGTGTTTATCAGTGCATCCCTTTCCTTAGTTTATTGCAATGTAGATAGTATCTCCTGTTTACACTGCATCCAGTAGCATGACTGTATTTACCTAGGGAGCTTTATTAATTCATTTGTTTTATTATATATATGGAATTTTCATAACAATAAATGATGTGTCATATGTATAGCTATATATATATGATGCCTTTAGCACTTGAATGGCCTCTAATGACAACAATTAAATATTATACCTCATTTCCATGTTAAATAACAAGGTAATTAAAGTCTTTAATATAACTATTAACAGTGTTTCATTTTTGTAGTTACTTTGTTGTTATTGATGGTTTTTTTCTCTCCTATTTATCTTCCAGACTTTCCTTCAAACCACTGTCCAGTAACTAGGGTACACTGGACCCCAGCAAACCGATATCTGCTGATTTCAGAAGATAGAATGGTATAGAGATGCTGAACAAAAAGCCAGATTCAAACACCACAAAATATAACTACATCATACTACCAGGGTAATGTAATAAAAGGTCTTAATTTTGCCCACATCTTGTAACCCATAGCAATCAATCAGAAGTTTGCTTTCCCACAGCTGACCAGAAAATGCAAATTGTTCTCAATTATATTTTTATTGTTTTTTTTTATTATTATTATTATTATTGTACATCTTTCCAGCTTTCAAATGGGGGGTCACTGACCCTGGCAGCCAAAAAACTATTGCTATTTGATCTTACAGCTTTATTATTATTGTTACTTTTTATTCATTATCTTTATATTCAGTCCCTCTTCTATTCACATTTCAGTCTCTCGTTTAAATTACTGTCTGGTTGCTAAGCTAAAGAATCGTCACACAATTTCACACATTGGCAGTGCCCTCCAGGTCAGCATAAAAAGCTGTTAGTATTAAAATCGATCAACCTTTATTTGCACATCTAAAAAACAGCTTGAGGTCTTACGCTTTTCGTGACAGCGCACTTTCTCAGAGACCTCGCTAAGCTAAAGAATACCTTAGATACTGAAATTAAATCCATCTATCATAACATTAGCTATTAAAATGTTATTTATAATTGTTGCCATATCAGGGGGCTGCCATATTTGTGCAGCAGTAGTCTGTAAAGCTGGCCATACACGCACTGATATTAGCATGAGAAACCTCATTTTGTACGATATTTGGTGTGTGTATGGTGGATCGAGGACCGATATCGCAAAGGTTGTGGATATCAGTCGTCTCATCGTCATCTGGCAGGTTAAAAGATTTTGATTGGGCGCCGTTGAAGGCACCCGAGCAAAATCTACTTTTAAGGCTAAATCGGCAGAATGCAAAAATATTGCACCT
Source organism: Xenopus tropicalis (assembly GCF_000004195.4). Lineage (NCBI taxonomy): Eukaryota > Metazoa > Chordata > Amphibia > Anura > Pipidae > Xenopus > Xenopus tropicalis. Next base: position 130,419,081 of record NC_030677.2, read on the forward strand.
AACGACACTGGGCAAGAAGGAAACCCTAAAGCTGGTCAGGAGGTGGCAGTGTGACGAGTCCATTTTGACTCAGTTATCTTTTATAAATGGGGTCTAATGCACTACTGCACTTGCAGTCATAAATGACCCCTCATGTGTTTATACAGTATGTGTAACTTTGCTACCATGTAAGCAGGACCCTCATGCTGATCCACATTATGCTCTGTCATCATTCCTGGTGCCAAGAGTGTTGTGTTAATAACCCTGGGTTCTGTTTTTTTGATTCTACCATTAAAGTGACCTACATAGTACTATAAATCTACCATCCCCTCTAACCTTGCAGCAGTGATCCCCAAATAGTGGCTTGTGAGTTACATGTTGCTCACCAACCCCTTGGATGTTGCTCCCACTGGCCTCAAAGCAGGTGCTTAGTTTTAAATTCCTGGCTTGGAGGCAAGGTTTTGGTTGCATAAAAACCCAGTGTAATTCCAAACACAGCCCTCTGTCAGTCCACATAGGGGCTACCAATTAGCCAATTATTGTTCTTATTTGGCACCCCTGGAACTTTTTTTTAATGCTTGTGTTGCTCCCTTGTGGAAAAGGTTGGGGACCCCTTAGGGCTCTGGTACACGGGGAGATTAGTCGCCCGCGGCAAAACTCCCTGCTCGCGGGCGACTAATCTCCCAGAGTTGCCTTCCCCTTGCCATCCCACCGGCGAACATGTAAGTCGCTGGCGGGATGGCAGACGCGGCGGCCCGATTTCGCGCAAATCGCCCGAAATCGCCCCGCCGCGTCTGCCATCCCGCCGGCGACTTACATGTTCGCCGGTGGGATGGCAGGGGGAAGGCAACTCGGGGAGATTAGTCGCCCGCGAGCAGGGAGTTTTGCCGCGGGCGACTAATCTCCCCGTGTACCAGAGCCCTTACAGTAAGCCAAAAAAGTGAACCATGGTATGCCATTAAGCACTAGTATATACTACAATGGGTGATTTATTTATTGCATTAATTATATGCTCCCAAGGACAAAGCT